>NC_137782.1:32623747-35023747 GCF_963455305.1 Plecotus auritus
TCTGCTGGCCACTCTTTCACTGCTTCCTACAAGTTCACTGTGGGAGGAAGGGTTGCAAAGATGGCAGGGAGGTGAAGGGCAGGCAGCTGATTCTCATCTACAGAGACTGTCTGCTCAGCTGACTTTCTCCTCCCAGAGACAGCTGCTTCCCAGGACCTAGTTTCCTCCTTGCAGGCTCTGTTCTCTCTGTATAAGGCTTGCTCTTGCCTCCCTTCCCAAGCCTCCTGCTAAGTTTCTTTTTCTCCTCTCATCTAAAACAGGTTCCAATCCTTTCCACATCGAACAGGTAGTCTTTGTCAAGAATCCATTTTGGACAAGAGCAGGAGATTTCTTTTTCTCTATTTTTATTGACATGATCAGATGTGTGTGTGTGTGTGTGTGTGTGTGTGTGTGTGTGTGTGTGTGTGTGTGTAGCTGTTTAAAACCCTATTAAAATTATACAACTCCTCTGCAAATTCATTTTCATCCATCTGAATACATGATTCATTTAGTTAGAAAGTAAGATAATGCCCTCCTCATATTTCTATACTTCACTGTCTTCAGATAAGATTGCATTTAAAAAGCTTTCCATATTAGTACATATAGATTAACTTTAATTCTTTGAACTCTTGCATGTAATGCTATGCTATAAATTTACTTCTATGTATAACCAATCCCTTATTAATGGAAATAATGGCGCTAGAGTGTATCTTTTTATCAAAAATATTTTAATTACTTAAAAACACTTATATAGTTAGGTTTGTAAAAGTGCTTTCTGTAGAAAATTGTCAAAATTGTATTTTTTAAGATAATACCCTGCCATGTGAAGGATATTATTCCTAGGAAATTATGGTGTAGCTTTGTATTATAAAATTATCAAGTCTCATTTCCAGTGTCTTTTATTAAGTTTTAATTAACATCTACACCAAGCACTGTGCCCAACATTTGGGACATACAGCGATGAATGGGTCCCTGCCCTCAGTAGCATCATCCAGTTTGGACCACTAGTTCATACAAGGCAAGGGAAACAAGTATTACTATTTCCTAAGAGAGGATGACTGGTTTTTACCGGGGGTGGGGTGAGAACGGGGGGCAGGGAATCCAGTCTCAGGGCTGGAAGAGGCATTTGGGCACAGCTCCTCCCGGCTGCAGTCGACACCTGCAAGTAAGAGGAGGAGAGAGCAGTGAGTTCTTAGTACCGCCGAGGCTGGTACAAAAGTAAGAAACTTAAAGTTGCCTTTAAAAGGTATGGAAACAGGTCCAGAGATAGAGAAGCAGCGATCAGACTGTCAAACCTCAGAGGGAAGGTAGGGGAGGGTGGGGGTAAGGACTTGTACGCATGCATATAAGCCCAACCAATGGACACACACAACAGGGGGGTGAGGGCATGAGTGGGGTAGGGTGGGGGGTTAATGGTGGGGGGTGAGGACACTTATGTAATACTGTAATCAATAAAGAAATTAAAGATTGAAAAAAATAAAAAAATGAAAAAATAAGATAAAATAAAAGGTATGGAAAGAATGTCCCAAGAATACGTGTCATATAGCTACTGGGCATGACACCTACCAGGTTTCTGAGTTTCAATGTTCTCATCTGTAAACTGGGGATAGTAATGTCCACTTCATGCTGTTTTTGTGAGCATTGGAAATAATCTGTTCAGTAGGCTTAGCAATATCCTTTACCCAGAGTAGGCACTCAGCAATATTATTCATTATTACAGGGATAGAGTATATTATTATTCTATTGTCAATGTCACTAACAGTATGAAACGCAGGCTCAGAGAGAGTTACGTGTTCACTGATAAATGGTAAGCCCAGAATGGTAACTGGGTTTTCTGACACCAAATCACTGCTTGTGCTAACACACTGTTTCCTCTTGGCAAATGTTACCTAAAAGGGTATTGTACCACATTTTACTATTCCAGAAGACCACTGAATGTTTATCTGTTAGGGCTACATAAAAAGAAATATTGCAGTCTAAAAAGTAGGTTTCTTCCAAAATGTACATCTCAAATGTTTATGTTTAAAGTAAAAATCCAGTATATATTATTAAATGGTAGAACTGGATGATTAAAAAAACACTGAACATTTAAAGAAATGTCTCCAAAACCCCCAAATCTCTTCATCTTCATACAGCAATTATATGTTTCAGTATTTTTCAAAGTTTCTTATTTATTCAAAGTTAAATTCTCTTTCAAAAATTACATAAACAAAAAAATGACATAAACAGCACATTAGACAATGCCCAAAAGGAGAGAAACAGTTTATAAGACCCTGACACCATTCCCTTCCTAATTCTCCCCCGTCATGCAAGATAATGTATATATCCTCCTCACCTTCCTTCTGGCTTAGAGGTCATGTTTAACTGTTTTTACAGTAATGGACTATCTACATTTATAAATAGATATACTAGTAGATATCTAGCTCAGATATTTCTCTATCTCAGATGTTCCTTTTTAAATTGTCCCCAAAATACTGTAATAAGCATTTATTCACTGGTGCTTTTGTTTCTATTGGACTGAAGGTTATATATATATTTTCCTTCCAAGCCATACTCCAACCAATAGCTTAACAGCATAGTTATTGTCTCCTATTATAGTAATTGTGCAGGCTTCACGGTTTTTAACATTGTTTTAATTAATAACTACATAAGTTTTCTTAGTCTGCCTTTTCTCATTTTATGTTACACCTTGTATAACCTTGTTTATATGTCTTTCTAACCTTCATATTAATGACTTTTTCACGATGTGTATTCTTTTGTTTATGGTTGTTCAGAAAAGCCTGATGATTCCTCAGCTGTTAGGTGTAATGGGTAAGGAGGTTATGGATCCTTTAAGAATACTCATTCATTTTCCTTTCTCTTCATGCTGTCCATACACGAGGTTGCTCTATTTACTGAAGTGATAGAGAAAGCACACAATGCTATTTTCATAACACAAAGTACTTGAGTATGTTCTGTCTTCTTTGAGCAGGATATTGTGAACATTTTGGGGTATGTTTTACTGATAGAAAAGGATGTTGGCCTTTCAATATGTAAACAGAACTGAATTCATTACAAATCAGAGAAAGGATTAATGAATTTTGATTTTCCATTTATTACATCTGCAGCACATATGTGAGCTAGTTCCTGTTCTGACATCTTCCATGGTGTTTGTTTCCAAATTGAGACTTAAGGGCTTCAAAGAGCCTCACTCAAAGTGAATATTTGACTTACAATATGGAATAAATCTATCATTTTTATTTTTACTGTCAGATCACTTGGTCATTCCAAAAAAAAGCTACATGCACAAATACTAGAAAAAACATGTCTTTGGTTGGTAACGTTTGTTTGTTTTCTAAGAACATCCATATTACACATTCTGGGAGGGCAGCTACAGTCCCGACCAAATGTGATTTCACTGCCCAGATAGTTGAAGACAATTTTGGATTGGAATGCTGAGTGTTTACCTTTGGTTTCTGAGGTCCATTTTCCAAAAACAATATGGTGAAAATGAAGTTACACACTTCATTTTTCCAGAAAGCACTAGGTATATATTATATAAAATATAGTCCTTGGTTTAAGATCCTCATGTTTCAGGAGGCGGCTCAGTTGTCTTCTTGTAATAACATCAACGTATTTCACACACCAGCTATGTGGTATTCACAGGTCTTCTGGTTTAGGGGTGAAAACAAGAAAAACAAATTGGAGTTTGCCTCAAAATATAGCTGCTCCCGAGATGCTTGAACCCTCTCTAGTGACATGGACGAATGGGTTTTAGTTTAGAGAGGACAAAGGTCAAGACCTTGACACTCATGAGTGAAGATCATGATGGCCCATCATGACAGCTCCATGGGACACTAAAAGTTAAGATCAGCATCATGGAAAATATTGTGCCTTAGGAGATCTTCTAAGAGGCAAAAAAATGAAATTCTTTTAAGCCAATGTAGATGAGATGTAGTACTTAGGAAGGTGTTAGCATGAAGTAACACTTGACACCTTTGGAAAATCATAGTGACACCAATTGGGATTTCCTATTCATTGCAGCATTAGTCACAAGAGCCAAGACATGGAAACTACTTAAGTGTCCATCAACAGATGAATAGATAGAGAAAATATTATCTATATCTATGCAAAAATATATAACATTATTCAGCCATAAAAACAGAAGGAAATCCTGCCATTTACAACAACATGGGGGGACCTTGAGGGCATTCTGCTAAGTGAAATAAGCCAGCCAGAGAAAGACAAGTACTGTATGTATAGCATGCTTTCTGAGATGGCTCCTGTGCTGAGTGATCTCACTGTGGCTAGAAGATCTGGATCCCTTCTAATCTGAAATTTTTTATTTTCTTTTCCTTTTCTAAAAATTTTTTTCTCCTTAAAAATTTTTTTTAGCCCAATAAAGATGAAATGTTCTTTTCTTGAGGTCAAGTATTTACATGTCATCCAGTTTAAACACAAGCATCTGTATAACCCATAATAAATGAATCATCCCTTTGTCTGCAGTGAGGAACGTTGACTATTGACCTCCTCCCCTTTGGAAAATACATGTTGCTTATGGGCCTCTCATTATTGTTTTGGCAAAGATTGTTTGCCAGGAGTCTGATGTCCTGACTTTTCCATTTTCAGAGGATAAAGAGAATTATTTTTTTAAAAAATTAAAGTATTTTTTAAGGTGACTAAGTATCCTATTAAATTTAGGAGCAGGAACTTAATTCAAAAATACACTTGCAAATTTATTGCCTGTTGCTGAGGCTAAATATGATGATGTGACCTTTTATCCTTTTCTGAGTAATTTGGCTGAAGAATTTGAATCCCTGTCAAGGCTGTTCACCATGGGATGACTCATGTGAGGCTGAGAGCGGGTAACTTTGGTTATGACTGCGCTGGGGCTGTGATGCACATATATTTTAGGTTAATTGTCTGTATAGATCACTTTTAGTTATCCATTCTCATGAACCATTAGGATGATGTGAATTAATTAAACCCACAAACTAATTTTTGTTAGAGATTTTAATATCTTTCCTAGAAAAATGTTTCTAGCATGACCAATAGGTAGGCAAAATAAGTGGCCCCTCTTGCCTGCCTATGGAAGACAAAGTTGTTTCTGCTGGGAGAAATGGAAATCTTTGGAGACACTGGTGAAGTCAGACTGGTTGAAAGAGGAGGGGGGAGGAGAGAGAATCTACTAGACTGATAACTCAAGAACAAACTTTCCATTTCTGAATAATTCAATTTACATCATGGAAGTCTGCAGGAAAAGGGTAAAATATTTACCCAAGAAATATTTATCAAGCATCTACTATGTGCCAGGTCCTGGACCAGGCTCTGTGGATTCAGCAAAGAAAACAATAAAAGGAGGCATGGTTTCTACTCCCCTGGAACTTAGAGTCTATGGACATACAATCAAATAACCACAGAAATGAATGTGGAAGTACAGCTGTGGCCGGTGCTGCAAAGGCCAGCCAAGTGGAGCCATGGAAGCACAGAGTGAACAGAGCTGACCTAGACAGGGGCTCAGGAGAGACTCCCTTGAGGCAGTCACTTCCTGGAGGCAGGCTGAGATCTGAAGGAGAAATAGGATTTAACCTGTCGAAGGGACCTGTGGTGGTAACGGAGGTTCGGAGGAGGATGGCACCTTTGAAGAACTGAAAGCACACGTGCTCACTGGTGCTGGAATGTCCTGGGCTGGTGTTGTGCTGATGAAGCTAATGCCTTTGGTAGGTGCAGACCATGGAAAGCCTTGGGGGCTTTGAAAAGGGAGCTGAGGTAGCTACTGAAGGGTTTTAGGCAGGTAAGCTAGTTGCATAGAGACCAGCTGGGAGGTGATGGCACAGGAAGGCAGTAGGTACATGATGAGGTCGGGGCAGTCCTCCCCAGAATGTGCCACATTGGCATGTGGATTATTGCAAGCTGAAGGCAATCAAGGCCCAACAGACTCAAGAAGAACTTTTTACCTCCCCGTTAACTCTATAAAAGAATTTAGAGAGGACTTATAAAGGAGGAGAGCTATTCTTAGAGATAACTTTTTACATCAGAAAGACTTATCTGCATGGCACGGCAAATGCTTGTTTACCAAACATTTGCTTTTCCCATCTCCCTGTGAATTGTCTTGCTCCCCTTGGAAGTTCCAGACCCCTGGTTTAGGGTGGCATATAAACCTCAGTTACCTGACTGCGGAAGAGCCTCTCATGTCTCTGTGGGGCTCCCGTATGTACAAACTTAAAGTTGTTTTTCCTCCTGTAAATATGTCTCACTTAAAGTTAATCATTAGGCCAGCCAAAGAAGCTAGAAAGGAGGAAGGGAGACGTTTTCCTCTCCTGTTCATGGGTTCTCGGTGGTGGTGGGGATAGAGACTGAGATACTCAGGAAGGAAACCCTTTTTAACTTGGAGATGGACCATTTATGTGAAGTGAGAGAGAGGAAGGGACTGGGCTTTGACAAATGGTTGGATGGTGGTTTTATTCACTCAGTTATGGACCACTGGAAGAGGACAAGTGTTTTTTTTGGGAAATATTATAAATTTAGATGTGTATAATGTTGAATTTTCAGTCTATATTTTAGGTATTTTAATGGAGACATCTGAAGGCAATGGACTATATAGATATGGATCTCTGAAGAGCAAGTGAGATTGAATTTAGGAGTTTGGGAGTCATTGTATGGCCATGGGTACCGAGAGAGTCTGAAATGAATGAACTATAAATAAACTTTGAGAAATTCAGCATTTAATCACTGGGTGGAGGAGGATGAGCCAGCAAAGACCAAGAGGAAAATGTAGAAGAAAAACCAAGAGAATATAGTTTTCCTGGAAACCAAAAGAAGCTGGTGTTTCAAGACAGAGAGGATAATACTCATTGGTGCCAAATGCTACAGATGGTCAAATAAGATGAGGACTGATCAGATTCCACTGGATTTAGCAACACGGAGATTCTTAGTAACCTCGAGAAATTTAACTTCAGAAATTAAAGTGAAATCCAAGTGCAGGGAAAGTTTTATCCAATACAAAATATAACAATAACTTCAAAGCATTAAAGGTAAGTTTAAATTACAAATAAATACTGATCTCTGGCCTGGTTGAGTTCACAAAGAGATATGCCATGTGAATATTCTTGTTAGGGTGTGTAACTTTCCAGACACACAGTGGTGTAAGGAAGAATGGTAACCAGTCTAAGTGTAGAGAGAAAAAATAAACAGAAGACCTGAATGTTAATCTTTGTTCCTCCATTAGCTAACAGTACCTAACTCCCCTTGAGAAGGTCCACTTGTCTGAGTTGCAGCTCTTGGCTATCTAAGGCTGAATGTTAGGAAATGATTCCTAGAGTTTCTTGTGTACCGGTGTGGAGAGTTCTTCTCATGGGGCCAGAAGGACATGAGCAAAAGTTCCATACTGCCAGCTCTACAATATAATGGGGGTAATATGCACAGCTTCTCTGGGTTTCAATTTTTTCACTTGAAAATGTGGGTGCTCTAGGATTCCCCCCCACTTCCAAGGCCATTTACAGTTTTGAAATGAAAATAATTAGGTTCATCAAAGTGAACATCTAATTTCATCTGCTCAATTAAGCTGATTAGGCACTTGTTATAATATCTTCATCACTGGATGATTGAATTCTTTTAACATTTTTCTAAAATCATAATATTTTGTCTTCCGACTTGCCTTTTAATTTTCTGTGCATGTGCAAGGGAGCTGTTGCTGTTCCTTCCCAGGGGGTGAGATCATCAGTACTGTCTGGAGGCCTCCTCTGTGCAATCGTGGTCTCTCGCTAACACCAAGGCTCACATTTTCAGGAATAAACACAGTTGGGGATGGATGATTCCCTGGCTTCATAAAACCTCTAAAGAACATTAGATAATGTTCATTGTAGAAGTAAAGTTTAATTATCCTCTGTGCCAGCAGTTTTTATGTCTCATAAGAGATTCTGTTGGAGGATCACTGGGTATTTCAAAGATGTTTGGAAACAATGCATTGATAGAATTGTCTTCAATAGAAAGTCATTAAGTGTTTACGACTTTTGGTGGGTCTATCAAAACCACTTAGCTGCCATTGTTTCATTGTGGACTCAATTTTTAAAAAGTATTAAAGGGAGCTAACTTTGCAGCAAAGGAGTAGATACACTTAGGTACAGAAAACTTGCTGAATTCTGGAAGAATAGGAACTGAGAATTATGCCTCATTGGGAGAAATACTTAAGGGGCAATTTTAGTCACTTTCTGTTCTATAGGGCCAGTGGAATAATTCAAAACATGTTGATTTAAGCAGACTGTGGATATGATGGAAGAAATAGTAAATCTAGTTTGAATGAGGTATCCAAGTTAAAAATAATTATATTAAAATCTTAGGAAAAAATAGGAACTGTTAAAAGTTATGCAGCCCTAACTGGTTTGGCTCAGTAGATAGAGCGTCCGCCTGCAGACTCAAGGGTCCCAGATTTGATTCTGATCAAGGGCATGTACCTTGGTTGCAGGCACATCCTCAGTAGGGGGTATGCAGGTGGCAGCTGATCAATGTTTCTCATTGATGTTTCTAACTCTCTATCCCTCTCCCTTCCTCTCTGTAAAAATCAATAAAATATATTAAAAAAAAAGTTAATCCACTGACTAAAAAAGCTTCTACTCAGCAAATGAAATCATACACAAAATGAAACAGCAACCTACTGAATGGGAGAAAATATTTGCAAATCATATATCTAATAAGGAGTTAACATCCAATATATATAAATAATTCACACAACTCAATAGCAAAAGATCAAATAATCTGATTAAAAGATGGGCAGAAGATCTGAATAGACATTTTTTTCCAAAGAAGATGAACAGATGGCCAATATCACTAAGCATCAGGGAAATGAAAATCAAAACTATAATAAGATATTACCTCATATCTCTGTTCGATAGGCTATTATCAAAAAGACAACACATAACAAGTACTGACAAGGATGTAGAGAAGAGGAAACCCCTATGCACTCTTGGTGCAAATATGAATTGGTGCAGCCACTATGGGAAACAGTATGGAAGTTCCTCAAAAAATTAGAAATGAATTACCATATGATCCAGTAATTCTTCTTCTATTTAGCCAAAGAAATAAAAAACACTAACTTGAAATAACATCTGCATCCCCATGGCCATTGCAGTATCTCACTAATAAAAGAGAAACATGCAAATTGACCATCCCTCCACTATGCCCACCAGCCAATCAGAGCGAGTATGCAAATTAACCAACCAAAGATGGCGGTTAATTTGCATATGTAGCCACTGAGCAAAGATTGAAGACAGCGTAGTAGAAGGAAGCCAAGTGCTGCAGAAGGAAGCGAAGCTATGGAGAAGCAAGCGGGGCTGCGGAGATGCCTTGGCGGGCTTTGTTTCCTTCTCTGCTTCGCTCAAGCCACAGGAAGCCCTATTCTTTTTTTTTTTTTTTTTTTTTTAATATATTTTATTGATTTTTTACAGAGCGGAAGGGAGAGGAGGGATAGAGAGTTAGAAACATCGATGAGAGAGAAACATCGATCAGCTGCCTCTTGCACGCCCCCTACTGGGGATGTGCCCGCAACCAAGGTACATGCCCTTGACCGGAATCGAACCTGGGACCCTTGAGTCCGCAGGCCGACGCTCTATCCACTGAGCCAAACCGGTTTTGGCAGGAAGCCCTATTCTTGCAGGAATCTTCCTGCAACAGGCCTCTAGTTATTTATAATTGCCAAATATATGGAAACATCCTAAGTGTCCACAAATAAATGAATGGATAAAGAAGATGTTGTATAGCTAATGGAATGTTACTTAGATCTAAAAAAAGAATGAACTCTTGCTGTTTGTGACAACATGGGTATGCATTATGCTAAGTGAAAGAACTCAGACAGAGAAAGAAAAATACCATATGATCCTATATGTGGAATAAAAAACAAACAATACCCAACCACCCAACCACCCAACCAAACCAAACTCATAGATACAGAGAACAGATTTGTGTTTGCCAGAGGCAGGGGGTAAAGGGCAGGTGAAATGGGTGAAGGGGATCAAAAGGTACAAGCATCCAGTTATAAATAAATCACATCATGTACAGCATGCTGACTATAGTTAATAATGGTATATTGCATATTTGAAAGTTGCTAAGAGAGTAGATCTTGAAAGTTTTCATTATAAGAAAAAAACTATAACTATATATGGTGACAGATATTAACTAGTGTACAATAAGTGATCATTTCAAAATATATAAAAGTATCAAATCATTATGTTATATACCTGAAACTAATATAATGTTATATGTCAAGAATACCTCAATTTTAAAAAGTCAGTCCATTGGAATATGTTTAATACATTTTATAAACATGCAGGAAAAGACACAATAGAGCAATGCTGGTTACCTTTCTGCATGTCATAGTTACTTTTGAGATCTGATGAAAGCTGAGTGTTTTCTATCAAGGCAAAGGTGCATGCCCACAAAGCCAGCTACACTGCCCCAAACCCCCGGGCAGGATTGGGGCCTTAAACAACAATGGTCAACATAAGATGCAGAGTGGCTCATGCAGTGTTTCAGCATAAGGATGTTGCCTGTTTGTGATGCTTCATATTGAGTAGTTACTTGCTGACACATTCTTGTATTCTTTCAATGCAAAACAGAGAGGTGAACTAGTAAAACAAATGTAAGCATAATAAGAGGCAGGACTGAGAGACTTAGCTGAAAAAGAGCCAACACAGAGAAGCCATATAATGGGAATGATGGAGTCGCTGAGAGGAAGCTGTGGGTATCTGCTTCTGAAAGTTATTCAAGACGGCTGTTTTGCTGCATGTAGACAATGAGGGGCATATTCCATTTCCCCACTACACCTGGCTGTAGTGGGGAAATGGATGTAGAGTTTCTGAGATGTTTTCTGAGTTCCCTTTACTCATTACCCTAAACCTCTAACATCTAAGGCAGTGCTCCTCAAAATTTCCAACCAAAGTACCCCCTATAATCTGAGACATAACAAGTACTGACAAGGATGGGGAGCCCTGCAGGTCAGAAGACCTGGGCCAACCTGCAGGCAGCAAGGAAGATAGTCCACTTTCCTTATTATTTCAAAAAGTACCTAATTTTCATATTTCAATCTATAATATACTTATTTTAATATAGGAAGACTATTGTCCAGAAAACCAGTCCAATAAGCAAATATGCTGCTGTTTGTCTACCACAATTGAAGGATTGATTTAGCACCCTGGCACATCTCTGTTCTTCACCAACTAAATAGGCGGAGAGCAAGGTGACCTCACTTTTCCCCAGAAAGTGGAGATGGTCAGTTGCAGCCTCTTGCAAGATTGCAAGGGGGTCTGTAAGCCAGGCGGTGAGTCTGCACTGGTGCAGCTGGCCCTGGGATTGTACTAAATATTCATCATTTCCTCCTTTTACTGCCCATTCAAGATTTACTCAGTAGGTCTGAGTGGTTTGACTGATGGGGTAACACAGACCTTTAACCCCACGGGGTCAGAAATCTTAGTTGCCTCGCTTGCACGGTGTGCGGTTGCAGACATTGCCATTTGCAGTTGTTGTGGAAGCACCTGGAGGGGCCTGGAGGGAAAGGTGCAGACACGGAGAGATGCATAACGAAACCTGACATGGTAACCCTCTATGGACAGTGGCTCATACATTTTGCTTTTTTCATGTAATGTTTCTTAGCTTCTTTTCTAAGTAGCAATAGGGTTGACATTTGAAACATCATTTTTGGCTTGTGTACAGTATTTAAGTATACTGATATGTCATAATGTCTTTAGTCAGTATTCAATGACAAGACATTTGTCTCCACAGTGTTTTTTGGCTCACAGCATCTGGAGTATCCATCTTACTTGGGTGAAACTTCTGCATGACCTTTCCAGATGGACCTTTGAGAGTACAGGGGAAATGATTATGTCTTAGACTAAAAAATCCGTTCAATGTGACATCAGCTTATAGAATAGAGAATATTGAATTACAGAATTTCAAAACTAGAGGTCTCAATAATTATCTACATTTATTTAATAGGTTAAAAATAATTCCAAAGATTTAAGATGATATGCTTTACCATGATCATAATCAAATATGCTAACATACATATAAGTCCTTAATATATTTTACATATGATCTCTTAAAATAATATTTACTGTTATCTACAATTTACAGATGAGAAACATATCTAACCAGTAGTGGAACCGAAACCCCAAACCAAAATTGTGTGACGGCAAAGCCCATTCTCACAACAATACATACACCTGCTCCCACAGCCATTGTGAGCAGGTGAAAGTGGTGGCGAAGCATTAACAGGTGTGCAGGTGCACTCTTAGCTCACAGGGTGGAGAAGCTGTGCCAATCTATGTTTATACCAATACTGAACCCATTGAAATGTCACACATCAAAATCCCTGAGTCTAAGAACAAGAACTGGATTTCACCACACAATCCATATATTTACAACTCTCCAATTTTCATGAAAGCATTTTGAAAGTACTTTCTCTCCAACACCATTTAAAAAGATTAACCAGCAACTGGACAACTTATAGATTGGCTATGTTAAAATATTTACATCACAGTTAGATATTCAGGTGTTATTTCTCTATTGAAATAATTCCCAAAAGGATATTTTTGTCAAGTAAATTGGTAGATGGGTAAATTATCGAATACATAGATCTATTCATTAGATAGAATTTATTGCATTCTCTAAGTAGAATTCTTCTGGGATAATGACCAGAAATGAAAACATCCATTCACACAATGATCATTTACTCATTTATCAAGGATTTATTGAGCTCCTACTATGTGCCAGACATTCTATTTGTTTCAGTGAAACAATTGATGATTAGACTACTTTTGTTGAATATTCACGATGATAATAATAAATTGCCCCAAATTTTGGAAAATTTTGAGATGTATTTTGAAGCTGCTTGAAACAACAAGTAATTGCACACACACACACACACACACACACACACACACACACAATCTAGGTTGACCTAAACTTTGGATGTCTTTCCTCTTCTTTATTATAGACACTGTAGTATAGTTCTTTGGTTTCCCCAGGAAACATACTCTGAGTTTTACTCATAAATGATTGAATGGGAAAGGCTGTTGGGGAACAACAGTTGACAGAGGTGAGGAAACCAGGATTGTGCTGGGGAGCATTTGAATTGTGATGTGTCTGCAATTGAGGCCTCGGCCAATGCTGTGAGGAGTGCTAGACCAGCTTGATCTTCAGAGTTCTCCAGCCCTGAGTCCAGGAGTCTAGGCCACTCGTCTCATTGTTGAAAGGGGGTTGCCCCTGGGAAAGGAGCATGAACTTGAAGTGGTTCTTTTTAGCTGAGGGCAATTCTTGGGGAAAGATTCAACTGCCAACACTTGCAGCAGCTGGGAGATTGAAAGCTGAGTCCTCACAGGGCACACTGAGCAGGCACTGAAAGGAGTGACATGGTTTTGGAACCTGTTTTCCATGAAATAATCTTTGGAACTTGAGTGACTAAAGGCACATGAGAATTGGGGCAATTGGTGAGGAGTTATTCTTATTATTATATTTAAAATAAGTAATAAGGCTAAAGGTGGAGAGATGAGTTATAATTCAAATATGTCTTCTTTTTCAGTTTCGCAAGGCAATCCATACAGTCTTTTGCCAGAAGGAAGATGTGTAAATGGCACATAACAGAGACCTTGTTCTCCTTAATTGTTTGGAGCTGTGGTTGGGGAGCCCAGACAAACAACGAGTGCAGAGCAGTTGCTGCATCGAAATATTTTTTTATTCAAGATTAACTTTCAAGCAGAATTTTGGAAATGGGCCCAGATCTCCACTGACTTACCAAATGCCTGGAAGACAAGACTGAAAAACAGTAACATAAATCCAGGCTTGGCACTGAGGTGTGGGCATCCGGGAGGACAGCTACAGGTTCTTAAGACTGAGCATTTCCTGTGCACTTTGGTATCAGAGTGATGAGAAATGCTTCTGGGAGGCTGACCCCACTTGCGTGTAGAATAAAGAAATTAGGAAAGGAAGTAGGAATTTTAAAGAGAATACTTAAACATTTAGGAAGGTAAACACTTCAAAATATCAACTCTGAAAATTAAAAACATCTCAAATGTCCATTGTTGTGGAAAGAGTATTTATTTTCTGTCCTAGTCATAGTTATCAGGCGTGACTGAAGATATTTGTAACATATTAGAAGACCCTTTGGGCCCAGGATGTTGTGTCACCTGTGGAGTAACTGAAAGGAGAGAGCGTGTGTAGTCTGGACCGCTGCTAACACGCAAGCTGCTGATGGCTCTGAACATGAAATTCTGATCTGTAGAAAAGGTGTAAACTGACACTGTGTTGCTCCAGAGAAAAGACCAGGGAGCAACGAGCATTCACAGGGAGATAGATTTTGATCTAACCTAGGAAAGGACTTTCTCGCAGTCAGATGTACCCACCCCACCTGGACTTGGTCAAGCAGAGGCTGATGGATGCCATGGGGACCTGAAGAGGCCTTTCCTCCACTGAGTGGGAGGGCAGGACACATATCTGCCAGAGACCTTCCTTCTCCTGAGTCCTTGAAGACGACTTTTTCTGCATTCTGCCCTTGCTCCTCTCTCGTTTTCAGTTATCGCCACCATGACCACAATGAGTGCAGAACATCGGGCTGGCTTGAATTCAGCATGGCCTCTGCTCTCTAACCTGATGGAGGTGCAGCCTCGGGCATAAGCAGGGCATGTAATGCAAAGTGACTTGGAATCGGGCAGAATGTAGTTTGAATTTCTGCTGTTATGCTTTGCGTCAGTCACTTCCCTTTTCCAAACAGTAGATTTCTCTGCTTTGAATGGCCATGATAATACATAACCTTAGCGTGTCTCTGTGAGAGTTCGGTGAGAATTGTTTCACAGTGCCTAGTTTGGTATCTAGCCCAAAGTAGGCACCCACAAACGTTCCTTCTTTCTCCAGGACCCTTCAACTTTCCTCTCTAATTCCGGTTACCATAGGATGAACATAATGCTCAGTAACTTCAACTCCACTCTGGTACTGCCTTTTGCCAAAATTAGGTCTCAGATTTGCTGCCAGAAAAAGTCAGGAAGAAAAATAGAGTCCAAGAGGTTAAGCACTGCATAGCCGGATATTTCTCATCATAATTGAAACCTAATGCATCATCTTTCTCACTAAGTTGCCTCCTTTGTTCCTTCTACTGTCACATCTACATCCTCTCTCTCTGGCCCCATCCCCAGTTCACGTCCTCTAAGGTGGCTGGAGAGGTGAGCCAGTGTCCCTGGAGACACGTTGGGGCTTCATATAGGAAGGGCAGGGGCCTGGGGCCTGGAAGGTCAGCGAGCAGGACGGGATAAGGTGCAAGGACTGGGGGCAGGCGAGGGAGCAGGGCCTAGCAATGCCCTGTCAGACTGCGTGGTCCTCTCAGAAAGGGCCTCAGTCCCTGTGGTGCCTCCTTAACCTCCTGTGTCCACATGTGCCTGGGCATGTGGGTGGGGAACATGGACATGGAAGCCTGTAATCTCAGTGCACTTTGGGAAATGCTCTTCTGAAAACTCAAGAGATCATTAAAACCAGCTATGACAATTTAACTGAGAGAGAAAAACGTAAGTATTTATTTGTAAGGAACTCAATACACTTCCTCTTTGATGATTTTATTAGTAATGCCATTGACTCTGTTCACTGCTGAGTTTTTGTTCGCATAAATCTGAATATAAACTAAAGATGCATGTCCCGGAGAGGGAGGATGCTTTCCCTGCTTTCCTGTGCTCACTGCCCTACCCTGTGGGGCTGCTACTAACGGCTCACCTGACACCCTCTCCTGTCTGGGGGCCCAGGGCTCTTGGAGCTGCCTCCTCCTGGAAGGACCTGGGAGTAGTTTGTACCCTTTCCTTGGCCAATAAGTAACTGGCTGCAGTAAAAAGGCCTCATGATCTTGCCTAAGGACTTAGCAGCCTCAGTGCTGCAATTTATTTTCCAGAACCACCCCACTTCCACCCCCCCCGCCCACCCAGCCCCTGCCCGGGGGATCAGGCTGAAGCCACATCCTTCCTTATTTTGTTTCCCCCTTCCCTGTAGGCTCCCTTCCTGCCCTTACAGAGCACACATTAATTAGTTCCTAGCACAAACACTGCATCTCAGGTTCTTCTTCCGGGGCACTTGCCCTAAGATGCTGCTACAATCTATTTCTTCAATGCCCCCCCCCCCGACTCTTTATCCCACATATTGAAAGGAATCCTACCCAACATGACACTTGTACAACTGCAAACCTGCTTACTGCCCCCAGAGAGGAAGCAGACCAAGCTCAGCGCCACCAGCATTCATCTGGAGACAATGTCCCGGAGCCACTGGTCTCAGAGCCTGTCACCTCGGGTGAGATCCAGCCCTCTCTGTCTCCATGAACTTTTCCCATTTCCAAAAGGAGGAAAGGTGACCCAACCACCAACACAATGCCACCCGTCGGTCAGGAGACCAGAGGCTTGTATAGGGATAATAACAGAAATGAAAACGCCATTAACTGTCATAAACATTAGTTTGTTGACTAATTGATTTGGTAAGAAACAAAATTTCTTGGTCAGTAAAACAATGGTCACAGATCTGTCCTCTAGGAGAATTTTACTTGCTTGTTATCCTTCCAAAGCATAAGAAGGATTTCTGTGGAAGTGGAGGAAGGAGGCCTTAGTCCGTTGTCAGTTGTTACCAACTTAATTTGTCCTTGTGCTTGGAGAGTTTAGGTGGATGGTACTTTGAAGAATTTTGTTTCCAGTACCGTTCTTGTAAGACTGTCATCAGCTGTCTGCTGGTTTTGTTTTTGAAAATTATGTTTGCTCAAAGCTAATGACAGGAATATTGCTGAGACATGCTTTGTGAATCTCCTGGCCTGTTAAACCCCAGGAATATGTCATACCTGTGAGGCTTCTGAATTTTAGTAGAAATTATGGGGTTCACCTATTTTCATCTTTTTTCTTAATGACCTCAGAGCATGAGCAGGGTATGATGGATTAGAGTTTTGGCATAGATTTCAGGGAGCACTTCTTAAATCTTTTAAGTGTTGCCAAAATATTGCATTACAGTCAAATCAGTATTACAAAGGGCAGCATCATCATTTTTGCTTGGTGAGGAAAAAGGTACACTGTGAAGAGTTTGTTAAAATTTCTATGTATCCTTCTATGTATCCTCATTCCAATTGCTAGTAAGTCTCAGTTTCTCAATCAGTACATAATCTCCCTCCCTCCCTCCCTCTCTCTCTCTCTCTCTAACACACACACACACACACACACACACACACACACACACACACACACAATCTGGCCACTGAAATGTAGCCAACCTAATAATGGAGTTTGTGGTCTGGAGCCCTGTGATCTTTTCTCATTCTTCCATTGGCTTCCACTGAGCAGCTCCACATTGGAGTTTACACTTCCTCTTGTTTTTACTGAGGCCAAGAGGCATCGCTAACACTATCTGATATTCTGCCATTTAAAACAATAAAGTCCTCTCAAACCTCACTGTCTGATGAAGTAGGGGTCTGAATCCCAAGAAACAAAGTATATTGCTACTATTAAACATGCGTTGTTAGCTCTTCAACCCAAAGCAATAGACTTCTTCCTGCACCCAATCCACCTTGACTCACCCAGTTTCACATTTTCTCTGCAACCCCACTTCAGATACCAATTTTCTTATTAATTTCAGTGGTTTGTTAACAAATGACAGAAATCCTCAAAACCTAGGGAAGGCTTAAACAGGATCCAATAGATTCTCCTGGAAATCTAGAGCAGGAATAGAGCTAGGTCTCTATTCAATTTACTACCACTGGGAAACCAATAATCCCACAAACTTGGGGCATAAAGAAACCGTTTTCTATGCTCATGGATTCTGTGGGTGAGGAGTTCAGATAGGACCGTGGTCGGCAAACTGCGGCTCGCGAGCCACATGCGGCTCTTTGGCCCCTTGAGTGTGGCTCTTGCACAAAATACCATGGCCTGGGTGAGTCTATTTTGAAGAAGTGGCGTTAGAAGAAGTTTAAGTTTAAAAAATTTGGCTCTCAAAAGAAATTTCAATCATTGTGCTGTTGATATTTGGCTCTGTTGACTAAGGAGTTTGCCGACCACTGAGATAGGACATGGCAGGAATGCCTAGTTTCTGCTCCATGATGCCCAAGGCCTCAGCTGGAAGGTTCAGATTCCACTGGGGATGTATTGGCATCTTGGACCTGGAGTCCTGGAGGTATTGTTACTTGCATGTCACATGGTTGAGGATGGTTATTAGCAGAGCCTCATTCAGGAGAGTTTCTGCCAATCTTGGTGACTTCTTCATGCGTCTTGGGCTTCCTCACAACATGGTGGTCTCAGGGGAATCAGACTTCTTATGTAGTGGCTCAGGACTCCAAAGGACAATGTCCAACTTGGAAGGCAGAAGCTGCACTGCCTTTTTAAACCTACCTTTAGAAGTCACCTGGCAATAATTCTGCTGCATTCTGTTGGTTACCAGAGAGTCACAAGCCCCACAAAACTTAAGAAGGAAGGAGGAATTGGATTCCATGTTTTGACAGGGAAGTGAATGGCAAGGTTTCAGAAGAGCTTGTGGAATAAGGAGGTACTGATTTGGTCATCTTTGGAAACACTCTCTGTAGACTCTCAATGGTACTAAAATCAGTACTTGCAAAACCATCAGGTACCTAAGCAGCTTCTTTCTTTATATCTATTACCTTCTGCTCTGTTTTTGCATGTTGACTCTGCCTTTCAGTCTATATGTGGGATGGGGAGAAGAAGAATATATTATTTTATATTCCTTGGTATCATATCACTAAAATGGGGGCAACAATCTCTAATAATCATTATCGAGAATTAATGAGATACTCTATATAAAAGGGACTAGCACAGACTAAATTAGAGTTATACAAGTCCAATTATAAGTTGCCAAAAAAGAATCTGGTTTTCCAGACTTGGAGCTGGTGTCTTCCTTCGTTCAGTTGGCTATGTCTGGGACCAGGGTCCCAGGCTGGACCATGAGTTCAGGGGCTGTCATTTAAACTAGGCAGACACTTCTATATTTCCTACATTATTTTACCTCCCCAATTTATTTTAAAACTATATTGTCAGACTCAGAATTTTTATTCACCCATTAAAAGTATGAACGCTCTTAGAATTCCTCAAGTGGCTTTTGCAATTAGCAAAGCCTATGTAAATAGTTAATGAAACTTGTCAGACTTACTATAGAGATGGCAATGTTGCCTTCACAAAATATTTTGTGGATATCAGTTTATTTTCATTTCTCAGAGCATCTTTATTTCAGCCAGGTCTAAGATGAATCTTGAGGTTGGCAAACTTGCCTCAGTTTTCTTTGCATGAATGATTTCAATATCCATTCCAAACATGGTGTGTGCATCCCCCCACTCTAGCACACCCTGACAAAGAGCATGGGTTCAGTGCCCAGGAACTCTAGGCTTCATGCTTTCTTGATAGTCATAAAGACTCTGTTTGGCTTGTTCTATCCGAACAATATTCATCATCTTCTGGATGCACTTAAATGAACTCTAGTCCAACTCCGTTCTGTAATGTCAAAGTAACATTAGAGAATTTTTAGTTGTTCATAATCACAATAGAATGCAAACTCTGTGGAACGGGGATTTCTCTTTGGTTTATTTATTGTAACACCAACATCTAGAACAGTGCCTAGCACATACAGTGGATAGTCAATGTGGGACGCATAGACAGTTTAATGTATTAACCCTTCAATGAATATTGAAATTTTTGTGCTCAAAACTTAAAAGCCTAAAAGAATGCTGAAGTAGGTTGCTAATAATAAATTTTTGTATATTACAGGCGAGTGTCCCCCCTCAGTACCTTTTAAATAACAGAGATCCACTTTTACACATTAATCCCTGCCTTTGCGCATACCAAGCCCACTTTTTCTCATTCACATTTTTGGATACTATCTGTTCAAATTCAGCAAGAGGAAGTGGGATTCAGAGTTTGGCAGTTAGTGCAACCTGTGAACCTGGGTGTCTCACCTGGGTATGATTCAGATGTCATGGACTTTTTTGGAACATTGTGATTAGTTTCTGTGATAATTCCCGATTTGGTCCTTTTGACCACTCCCCTCCCCACCCCCCCAAGTGGAGACAGAAGCATAAAATGAAGGGTAAAAGTCTTTGGTGGATACACAAACTGTTGGTTTGAATTTTAGGTGACAAAATTCTGTATAGAACTGGGGAGAATTTGTTCATTTCTGCCCAGACCCAATACTGCTCTGGTGTACTCCAATGGCCTCTTCCAGAGGTCAGATCCTCCTTTTGTGGCTGGATGGATGAAGTGCTGAGCTGATGACATCACCAAGCTCCAGAAATGTGCTAGCCATGGTTTCTGAGACAAGGACTAGCTGGACCCCTGGCTCAGAAATCATATATATTTCAATTCTTGGGACATTCTTAGATTATACAAATAAAAAATTCAGAAAGAGACTTGCAGAGTTGCTGATGTTATTAATCAAATTATTGAAGAAGAATTCTATTGAGTTTAATGTTAACATTTATTGTATTATTTTCCATTTACGTTGTCAAGTTGATTTTTTGTAGTTAGATAATTGTATTACTTGTACCTTTAGAGCAACCCTCTTAGAGAGTTTCAATGTACATTAGCATATTAAATCACAAAAATATTTAGTAAGGAAATATTCTTTGTTAATATACAATATACAAAACTTATGTGACCAGATGAATTGGGTATCCACATTGTTTTCTTTCCCAGGAAACTATTAATATCTGGGGGAACTAATAGAACACTTTGAGGAAAACACTGTTCTAAGAAGTCAGCAGTTCTCTAAGACCTCTGCTTTTGTGGTAGAAGAACTCCTAAGGAAATGTTGCTCTTTCTATGGTCACTGCTGCTGCTGTTCATTTTTTGAGTGCCCACTGTGGGTCAGGCACTGGGTCAGGTCTTTACATATATTCCCTCAAATCTTTACAATATCCCAACCAGGAGAGTTTGAAATACCTATTTTACCAATGAGAAAACAGATTCATGGAGGTGAAATAATTTTCCTAAAGTTGAAGTGAACCCAAGTCTGTTTGCCTATGCACACTTTGACTATGCAATGCTGCCTTTCAAATAATGCTATTTTTTTTTTTGCAACCCAGGGTCACCCTGCAATACAATACAATTCAGAAAGTTCACTTTCCATGGTTAAGATGAATAACTTTTTCTTCTTGTCCCTTAATGTTACCCCCTGTTTAGTACTGCTTGCATGTGCAGTAGTAATGTGAGCAAGAAGGTACCTGCAGTGATGGATAATGCATAGGCTCCTTAAATAATGTATTACAGACAGGACATTAAAAGGTTATGTGTTCAGTTGCTGATGTAGCACTAGAAAAGTGGATATGTTGGATCACGAAGGGAGAGGAACTAACAAATACTTCTTCCTTTGAACCTGTGGAGCAGCAAATCTCACAAAATTGCCTCTATAATTCTCTTGACTGTTTTCATCTCTCCCCACTCTAGTCCCAAACCCGCCTTTCCAACCATCTTATGGTGCCCAAAAGTCATTCTGATAGTCCTTGCTATTGGCTTTGGGAAGGCTACTTCTTTCAATGCTGTACTAAAACCAAAGGTTGGACTATTGGAGCCTATTAATGACCTCATATCAGTTTTCTCGGTGCCAGTGCATTGGAAAATCTAGCTTAAGCAATTATACTTTACAAGTCTCATGATTCTATGATTTGAGTGATATTTTATGACTGGTGGAGAAACTCTGGCATGTATAGACTTTTTTTCTTGAACATGGTACTATGAGTTGCAATTGTACTTATTACATCGATCTGTGGGTAAGGCTCAAAGACCAGGTGATATCCAATTAATTTATAGAATGTACACATAGAATGCGTTCTTCATAGTCACCTATAAGAAATGTCATCAGAACAAAGATTCTGAGGTTAAAAAATATTCCCCCAAATTTATTTCAAAAATGCATTGTTAGAGAAATTTGAGGAGCTATCTCTGGTGTTTATGAAGTTACAAAATCCAAATAATGCTCTAATTTCTCAGATGTCTTACAGATATCCAACTTCAATCAAAAACACTTAACAGAGAAATGAGAACTAAACTAAAAATCACCTTAAAATACTATACTTTAATTTAAAGATGGATTTGTTTGGTTATTGGTTTTCATTACACCTTCAAGTTGCCCAGTTCCTAACTTAAGTATATCACAAATTTAAATTTTAGAAAGAGTAGCAAATGAAGAGGTAAAGCACTCATTTATGGAAGACTCCCAGGAGTCTAAGGAAATTCTCAACTTAAGTAAGAGGAAAGAAAGCCAATAAAGCTATGAGATTCTCTTTTATTTTGATTAACTTCTAATGTCCATTTTAAGTCAACTCTAGTATTCTCCCAAAGAATGTAAGCTTACCAATATCACTGCATTTGTTCCAAAATCTGTTATGGCCACTGAAATTATTATTGTAAATAAAATATTTACATATTATATAACCAAATGAAATGTCTGTATGTAGATGATTGCTACTTTTATAAAAGTTAAGTTGGATTTTTTAGAAAGTGTATAAAAGTGATGGGCTAAAATTTTTATATTGAATTAGTTATTTGTGAGATTACAGTTAAAAATTAGAACAAATGGTGTAGAATACTTTAAAAATCTAGTGAGAGTCTTCACTGGGTTGAGTTTGAGAATGTTTTTAATATCTTTCTCCACTAAGTAAAAAAAAAAAACTTAGATGATACATTATAGGTGGTTTATACAAAAAAAACATTGCAAAACACCAAAATGCAGACTCATACACCAAGAAAATGTCTTACCTTAGGTCAAAAGAATTTTAGAAATGTACATTTATCTTTTACTTGACAATCATATATTTTACGTAGTGTTCCCCCTGTTATTTTAAGTACCAACCTGGCATCATAGATAGTTATTACATATCATTGACTATATTCCCTATACTGTACTTTTCATCTTCAATTATCTTGCTCAGATTATTTTACAGAAAATAAAGTATTTTTCAATTACAGAAGAAATATTTCATCTGGACAATTACAAGTGATACTAGCTCATATTTCAGTAAATTAAGAGATCTTGTTGCTTAAAGTATAGATGTTAGAGGACAAAATTATATTTGTATTGTTCTCTAGGGTGTATCATGAAGGATGAAAAACTAGTAGTTTTGTTTTGCTTTGATTAAAAAAGAGAATATCATAGGCATTTGTCAGAAACATTTAGGTAGCCCATTCTAAAATAAAAAGACTCAAGAAAGTAATTTAAAGAACAGTATTTTTTTAATGCAATGAAAACCCTACCTACTATAGCATAGTATAATAGGAGACCATGTCTAAATGATAATTTAAAAGATTCATTTTTATGAAAAATAACATTTTAGCTTCTCTATGCTGATGGGCCCAGAATAAGGATTGTAGGAGAATTTTGAGAATTAACAAACTAGAAAACTGGGCTTAAAAAGTATTCTTCCATGCTTCCAAGAAAGTATAGAATTGAAACACAAAACACTTCATATTAGAAATATTTTTTTTTCATAATATCCATAAAGGAATGAATAGCAAGACTTGCATAAACTGTTGCAATTGTTTAAATGAGCCTATCATTCATTAACTCGGCTGAATGCAGGAAGCAGCTAAGCAGGTTCATTCCATCTCTTCAGTCCCTTCCATCACTATGAAGACCTGTGGGCAGCCGGAGTGTGACTGTTGACTGGACATGAACGCTGAGAGAAGCCTCAGAGGGGCCACAATGACCGTTCCTAGGAACTCCACTAGGACCCCAGACACCAAAGCTGATTCATCTCCAAAATCCGACAAACTCTCACACCCAGAGAAGTACATAGAAAAGAAAATTAGATCATTGTCCCCAAATCATCTATGAACTATGACTGAAACCAAAGAAGCATTAGAATTTTTAAGCTATAAGGAAAGTTAGTGATTATCAAATGAAGGCATTTATATTCTGTATAAAACATTTAACCATGCTTGAAACAGCATTTGTGTTATGAGGTACAATTTAAGTTGTACTTTTCATGCATTTTTGTGTTATTCTAAAATAATTTTATTAAACGATAGCCTAATGCTAATTTAATATTTCCAAGACACGTATTGTTTTCCCCAACCTGTGATAGCCAAAGCCTTTACTTTGAGATGACCTATTATTACTTGTATATTTGAAATCAGATAGATGACTAGCAAGATAAAGAAATGCTACTTTACAAGCATAAGTCTCTGGATCCAAGTATTTGCAAGTGCTCCTTAGCTCCCTCAGGAAAGGAAAGAAACTGCTGACATACTGGAGAAGAAACAGGCTACATACATTAGTGAGGATTCAGGTTGTCTTGTTCTTCTTTGTGTGTACTTGTTGTCAACAAAGTATCAGGTGAGCAGAGCACAGTCAAATTTATTTAATCTCTTCTCAAAACTTACCATGCACATCAATCAGTCAGTCAGTCTGGGTTAAAAAGCATTTTATTGCAAGACTGCCCAGAACCTTTAAGATTCCAAATTCCTTGTGAGCCTCTAAGTGTTAGACATTATATTGAGCATTTCCACACATTTTAGACTATGAAACTCTTTTTCTAGCACTTCATAGTTTCTGAAACACAGACCGGGAAATGCTACCATGGCTGGCCAAATACTGGGAAAAATGTGTTTGTTCATAAAAGTGGATATATATATATATATATATATATATATATATATATATATTTTTTTTTTTTTTTAAGTGGAGATATCTTTTAGGTTTAGCATGCTGCTATATCTGTGCATGTAAAAAAAGTAATAACATTTTAGAGACGGGACATATTTTTCACTTAATCTAATAACCCGTGTATACATATTATAGCCACAAGTATTCTTAGAACCTATTTGGAAACAGTAGGGATGAAGGATTTCAATGGATGAATGAATGAATGAATGAATCCAGCCCCTTGTGCAGCCTAGTTATTGCAGGCTCCTTTACCCTTTGCCATTGCTAAGTACTGAGTCAGTTTGGGATGGATTTGGGACAGGTCAGAGTGGATGGCCTTTCCCTTACAAGTGGGAAGAAGGAAGTGAGGTATTGAACTTTGGAGGTAGTACTCCTACCTCAGGACACCCCTTAGTCATATAGTCATTATTTATGGGGTTTCATTGCTGAATACAAAAAGTTATCTACTCATTAAACAAGGCCACCTGTGTCTCTATGTGCTCAAATAGTTCTCTGTTTGGAGGCTGAATTCATGGAGTGAAACTGCATTAGTTGACTTATGTTGAAAAGAAAGATCCTCTTATCTTGAGTTATGTTTTGATGCCTTGAAAGACTTAGTGGTAGGTTATGATTTATGACTTGTTGCACATGATTTTTGGGTCATGTTCATAATTATATTGATAAAATAAACATTCCTTGCATATGCAGTTTCATTATGTACTTAAATATTGAAACAGTATTAAATGCTTTCAGGTTTTTCTCAAGGACTTCAGACCCGAAGTCGACAATAATAATGATTTGTAATGTTTGGGGAGCCTGTGAAATTGGTTAAAAGTATTCAAACCGTTATAACTGTGCTTGCTGTTGCCTGGTCAGTGTTGTGTCTTGAGACATGGCCAATCATGGTCCAGGTAACCATGGTGATGATTCAGGTAACCATGGTGATGGTTCGGATAACCATATGTGTTAAGACAGATGCAGGGCCAGCACCTGGAATTACAGTTGTTGACTTGCATAGGACAGTTTGGAACTCAGACCCAGCTTCAGAGACTGGGCAAAAGTCCAGGCTGATTATCTGGGTATGGTATTTTAAAGGTATGGTGCATCTGGGAGTCTATCCTAAAGTAAGGATAAGGCATCTGGAGGTCTGACCTGAAGGAAGGTGGAGGTCGAAGGTTACACCTTGAAGGGAACAAGCAATGAGATCAGGAGAAATCCCCTAGGAAGGTTCACTACCCTCCAGGCAGGACTCCCCAGGAGTGTAGAGGCAGGTTAGTCTTCCCTGGCCCTTGGCTTTCTGAGCTCAGAATGTGAATGTTAGTGTTCTCAGAAGTAATTAAATTGGGAAACTGACGTTTATCAAATTCATCAGGGTCTGATGATTAAAAACCAAAGTACCGCCCTGACCGGTTTGGCTCAGTGGATGGAGCGTCGGCCTGCGGATTGAAAGGTCCCAGGTTCGATTCCAGTCAAGGGCATGTACCTTGGTTGCGGGTACATCCCCAGTAGGGGGTGTGCAGGAGGCAGCTGATCAATGTTTCTCTCTCATCGATGTTTCTGACTCTCTATCCCTCTCTCTTCCTCTCTGTAAAAAATCAATAAAATATATTAAAAAACAACAACAACACACCAAAGTACCAATTTATTTCTTTACAGTCAAAACTCAATGCAAAGGAGATATTAATTAGATCTGTTGACCAGCTTATTTTCTCCTTGTAGACATATCTACATGGGAGTCAAATGATAATCAGAGAAATATAGTGGAGCATGAGCTCTTAGCAAGAGTAGGTATCTGATGCATTAGTCACATGCACTCGTCCCCATTAAACTATTCTGCCCGGTGAATAGTAGTTTCATGCTACCTGGGGTAAGGCTTCTTCCTTGCACAGGCAGGAGACAGTGTCAGAATTTGCCCTTTGCCTGTCTTTTTCTCTGCCTGCATTACTAATCATTTCCATTCTTCTTGGCACGATGTTTTTTTAGATAGACCAGTATCTTTTTTGTCCTTGTCAGGTAGTGCTGACCTGAGATCCATTCTGCCTCTTGAGGGTGAATTGGCATAACTGTTTTCTGAACCATTTAAATGTTTGTTTTAAGATTAGCTCTTAGAGATGATCAACTTTCCAAGTTCCTGGGGTGGGACAGTTGTGGGAGAAAAGCCCCTCATTGTTGAATCCAAGAGCTACCTACAGTGGGTAGTGAAGCCCAGCAATAAGGATGCCAGAAACAGCCATATTTAAAGACCTAAGCAACAGGAAAGTGTAGGACAGAGGTGAAAATACCATCATATTTATTGGAACATTACTAACGGGCTGAGGCACAACCCTATCTATAATTAGGTTCAGTAGTACAGATGGCAGAAAGCAAAAACATTCCTTCTTCCCTCCCTCATCCCTGCTTTCCTTCCAACAATTTAAAGCTTAATGGCTTCCATATACAGCTGCTAAAATAAAATTGCCAGATATCAATTTTTAAATAACAATTTGCATTCATATTTGAAACATTCCATGCTTGCTTGATGCTGTTGCTGTTTGTTTGTTATACCCATCCTCTACCTTGGAGACTTGTTTTTCATCTAGATTGCCTTTTCGATGGTAAAAGTAGATATATTTTCCCTTATCTATGAACTCCATCTTGATTTGCTTCTTCATAGTATTTTTTTTTTTTATTGTTTACCTTCTTTTGCTCTCGTTCTTTACTCCCAATGGGATGATGCTGGATGGATGCTTCATTTCTTTACTGATTGCCTCACTGAAACATTTGCTTCAATTAGAGGAATTGGCAAATCTAAAAGGTTCTTAAATATTTCAGAAAAATAAATGGCAGATAAAATTCCTAAATAGTTAGTTGTTGGGACTTCTGGGAAGATGGAGTAGATGTAACTTTCCCTCCTCTTCCCATTAGGTACAACCAAAACCCATGGATATTGTAGATAAAATAAATAAAAGAAGACTCTGGAAGGTGGAAAGAAGAAAGTAGACTGGCTGGTGATATGGGGACTCATGAAATAGCATGGTGATGAGTTGCTTGGTTTTTCTTTTCTTTTCTTTTTTTTTGCCTCAGGTATTCCAGGCCTGGAGCTGGAGGAGTCAGCGATGTGGAAGCAACAATAGGCACAGATGACAAAACCTAAACAGAAAGCTCGGTCTCGGTCTAGGAAACGGGCGGCCCAGCGAGACAGAAACCTTGTAGATGAATAACTTCTCTATTTGAAATGTTTTAACCATGAAGTTGATACATGTTTGTTTCTATTTTTAATAATTTCAAGTTAAATAATTTGCTTCTTTAAAAAATTTAATATTTTATACTTATTGCTTTAATCCACCTGTCATATATTTGAGTTAATGGTGTGAAGGAAATATCTGTATCATTTTAACTTTCGAATGTTTATTTTAGCTCTAATTTTCACTCTAAATGGTCTCAGTTTTTGATCAACTATAATAACTGGGGTCAAAATAAATCTACAAATATTAAATTCATTTAATAACCACTTATCAATATACTTGACTAAGTACCAAATGAATTAATACACTTACTATACTCTTTTGCTGGTGCTGTTGCAAATATAATCATTCTTCACAAGAAAGGGTTCACAAAAGATTATCCGGAGACAGTTGATTGGGGTACTCTGGAATGAATAATTAACTCCACGTAGGGAATTAAGTTACACTTGCTATGATCATCATAAAATGTAAAGAAAACTGAGAACTAGAGACATTAGTGATAGACTAAATTTACACACTTTAGGGACAAGATTGTAGTAAGAAACTATCTCTTATTTCTCTGCTCAATACTGCTTCTATCACATTGCAAATAACCTTAAACCTATTCATTCATCATATAGCATGTGTTTTTGACTCCTAGACAATAATTTTGCTGAATTAGCTTACTTTAATATTCATTATTTACTCTTGTGTGGGGAAAAGATAGGATTCAAAAAAGTGGGCATATCACTCTTTCTTTTCATTCTTTTCCTCTCTAATTTATTCTTTTTGGTGCATTATTGAATTTCCTCTCAACTTATGATTTTTCACAAGTTGAGAGATGAGAACTGGGTCACAATAAAACATTAGGGCAAGTAATTTATGATCACATTGGAGGTGCCATTAGTTTCATTGAACAGCCTTAATGTAATTTGCATTGTTTATAAAAATGTTTCTGCATCTTGTGAAAGGAATATTCAAATGATATCATCGCTTCAGATCAATACTTTTTAAGTTTCTATAATTAGATTACTATGTAGAACCAGTGTGAACGAGGTGGTTAAGATTTAGTATGGGTGTGATTAGAAGTGTTAGAAAGCTACTTGTATGTTTTGATATTGTTTAAAAAAGAAAAGCCTGACTACACGACTAAATAGTGCATGCACACACACACGCACACACGCACATGCATGCACACATGCACACACACTTCTCGTTGAGGGTGAATGTGGCACAGGCAAGGAGCTTAGAAAAGAATAAGTAATTTAAACTGTTAGAGCGTGTTATCATTAACCATTTCCTTAGAAAAATAAATACTGTATTCTAGTGCTTTCTAATTTAGTTAGCCAAGAAAATTAGAATCATTAATACTAGAAATCATAAAATAAAAATCAAATTTATCCAATGCCTCAAAGGAAGGCACTTTTAATTGCTTATTTTTCTCAAGTATTTCATTATTCTTGCTGGTGGAATGCAAAATAAATGGCTGGTCTAGAGCCTTCCCAAAGGCACTGGGTGCTTAGATAATAAAACAAAACCTTTGGCAGGGAAGAGATTGTTTATGCTTTTCTTTTATTGCTTACTAAAGGCCAACAGGCTACTTTAGAGAGATCGATATTCCTGAATTGCAAACTTTTTAGAAGCCTAAAGGAAATGAATCTTTGTCAAGTAAATGTTATCCCTCTCTCTGCTATGGAAAGCAAAACTGGTTCTCCCTTACAGATTTAACTTTGCCCTGCTCTGGTGAAAAGGAGAGGTCGTCTTCTAGGAGCTCATGACTAGTTAGTGTTAGCTTTATTATAACCAGCCCACCCTTCCTTCTTAAAAAATATGAGCTGAGTCTGGGGCTCCAGAGAGTTCCGAATATTTGCCGGATGAGAATATTTGCTGAGGCCATGACTAAATCATCTCTTTTGGTTCTTCAGTCTCAAGCCTTTATCTTAAATATCACCTCCTCACTTAGGGCCAATCGTTCTATCTCTCTCTCTCTCCTTCTCTCTCTCCTTCCCTCCCTCCCTATCTCTCTTTCTCCCCCTATTCTCTCCCTCTTCCTGTCTCCCCTTCCTCCTCCCCTTTCTCCCTAACTCTCCTTCTCTCCCTCTCCCTGTCTTCTCCTCCCTCCCATCCTCTCTGTCTCTCTCTCTCCTCCCTCCCTGCCTACCTCCCTTCCTTCCTCCCTCCCTCCCTTCTTCTCTTACTCTTAGAAAAGAGAAGACAGAAAAAAAAGAGATAAATATCACCTCCACATTGAGGCTTTCTCTGGCTCCTGAGAGCAGTTGGACTACCTGGTATATGTTCTCAGTGCTATATAATTTTTTTCTATCATAGCACTCTTCTCATTTTTTTGTTAATATTTGTGTAACTTCCTATCTTCTCTGCTACACTGTAAACTCCATGAGTACAGAGCCTGTCTCGTCTTCAAGACCAGCGTTTGGTTCAGGATCAGGCACAAACAAATGTATGTATTCTCAGGGCTGAGTGAATGTCATTAACTGCCCCTTCCCCCGCTCCCCCCATGCCCTTGGAACCTGTGTGGGGCATCGTTCCTCTCACCTCTGACCTGAAGAAACGGAAGCTCAGGGTTGACACGATTTACCCTGGGTCCACAGTGAGAGGAAATTCTGGTAGTTTCAAACCTTAGTCTGTACATTGCTCAAATCTAAGCTCCTTCTACTCTAAAATGCTTCCTTCAGCATCTCCTAAATTCCAGCCACTCCTGATCGTGAGACGCAGGCTAGAGGAACCCTGAGCTCCCTCTTCTCTACAGTCTCATTGCAAGCTTTGCCCAGGGGAGTCTTCTTTGCCCAATTCTTAGCTAAAATCAGTGTTAAGTGGTGATAGGCCGAAGGCAGCATTCTTGTCCTCTAGATAACTCACAACTCTTGGGGTGGAGAAGAGGAGGGTAGCCTGAGTAGCATCTTTAAAGACCAAATTAAGAGTGAGACCCTATTTAGACATGCTCTGGGCTGCACCAGGGCCACAGATGGACAACATCAACACTATCCTGGAACATACTAGAGTTTCAGAGCTCCAGGAGAAAAACAAACCTGATCCAGTCTACCTAAGAACTCAAAGATGTATAGAAGATTTAACCAGAGCAGTCTGCGCCATAGCCCAAAGGAAATTCTAGCTCAGGACTTCTGAAAAATGAGAAAAGCCATATAAAGGATTTCAAACAGAGATGGGACATAATCAGTATTGTATTTCAGAGAGATTATTTTGGTAGCAGAGTAGAATACGCATCATAGCTGGGACTAGTCTACAGGGAGGGAGACCAGTTAGGAAGCTATTGCAATAACTGAAGCAGACTTTTCAACAGCAATAAAAACCACAATCCAAGTTTTCAGAGAATATAACTGCAATCTATAATTCTATGTATCTAATTGATATTTTAAGACTGAGGATAAAATAAAGAAATTTTCAGACAAAGAAGAGCAATAGTTGACCATTCATGGACCTTCACTGAAAGAATTTTTAAAAGACTTACGCTAGGGAAAGAAAATTCACTCTAGGGAAAGAAAATTCAACCAAGAAGGAAGGACTCATGAAATTATGAATGATGATTAAGAAGGTGGGTAAATCTATGTATTGACTACATATTATAATTGGCTATATGAAGAAGATTTTGGTGAGGGCATGCAAGGAACTATTAACAGAAGTTATGATTGAGAAATGATTTTATATTAAACAATGGGATAAAGTTTTAAATTTTCATTATTACTGTTACAAAAGATATTAAAATGATGGCAAATAAATTTTTACTTCAGAGAACCTATTTGAAGTTGAATTATTTTTAAGAAATAAAAATTTCTTCTTACTTTACGCAAATAGTTTGAATTGAGGATATATATATATATATGGTTTCCCAAAGTTGCTTGAGAAAAGATATTCATTGTTTTTGAAATTTGTAAACTTTAAATTCTTGCTACCAAATACTCACATTAACACTTTGATAGACGCATAGAGCAAAAGTAAATGTAATATATATAGTCAAATGGGCAAGAAAGTATTGATAAAATAGAACAAAGATAATAATAGTAATATGTGGAGAAACAAAAGACAGATAGAAGGGATGCATTTAATATAAAGCAAATTAAGGTCCTGTATTATTTGAGAGGGTGGTAAAGATGTTAAATATATTTACAGAATGTTAATCAAATATATGTATATTAAAATTTAAGGGGTAGTACAAAAGTGAGATTTTTAAAACATAGTTTTCTCAGTAAAAAGTAGTTAAGCAAAAAAAAAAAATTAGTAAGACTAAAAAGCATTTGAAAAACAAGTGATTGAATACATGCATGCACTCAAGATTTAAGCAACATTCTTTTCAAGCACTCAAGGAATATTTATAAAAATAGACCACGTAGGAGTCCATAAAGCAAATATCAAAAGAGAGCAAAAATCTGGTATCACACAGAACATCTTATCTGACCACAGTGCCATTAAGCTAGAAATCAATAACAAAATATAATTAATTTTCCCATACTTTTGAAACTTTAAAAAAAACTTTAACTCATGGATCAAGTAATCAGCATAAAATTTAAGAAACTAAATGGAGAGTGTAAATGTTGCATAAAGAGGTTTAGTGATTCTACCCACAAACAACAATGATAAAAGCCAGACAAAAATTGGAAAATGATCAAAAACACGAGGAAACTTGAGACAAGTTTACTCATTAAGGACTATTACTGCATGGGATAAAAAATATAAATTAATGACCTTTCTGCCTGGGGTCATTCCACAATCCCCTTACTTAGTCAGATACTGGCATTAGTGACTTGAAGGGGCAAATGATAGTTTAGTAGAGCAGCTAGAAATTTTAAGGAAAAATTTGAGAGCAAAAGATCAACAGAATGGCTAAAATCCAAACTCTGAGCATAAACTCTGTCCAAATCCTTAGTTAAGTATGGAACTATGTACTACACACAAAAGATTTGAGAGCTGCAAGAAAAAACAGGTAGAATTTAGAGCAAGAGGTTACACTTGAAAAGTACAACTTCTTCTGGTATGATTTTTGAGTTTCAGTGCCTTTGAGAACATTTCCCAACACATGTATAGTGAAAACTATAGAAAGTGGAAATTTTATTGGCTTGAAGTGTCATAGCACAGAACTTACCGCTGGCATAGCAACTGGAAATTTAGGGAACAAAACTTGGAATCAAGGGAAGCACTGAGAAGATAAGCCTCAAAATGTGAGTATAAACTCCGCATAAATCTTTGGCTGCTTGTTAAACTACACAGGTGTAGGATAGATCTCTCCAGGGGCCAAGCTGAAAAATCAGCAGGTAGATACCAAAATCCAGCCCATGCACAACATCAGCTCCTGCTCACCACAGACATGAGAGACCTCACAATTTGGTTCCAGACAAATTAACTACCTATGAGGACAAAGAACTCCAAAAAAAACCTCAGAAAAATATGGCAGATTCTAGAGTTTGTGCAGTGTATAATGTATTATTTATGTCCAATTTTCAACCAAAACTTACTTGATTTGAAAAACAATAGGTTTTTTAATCCTACAATCACAAAAAAATAATCAATAGAATCTAATTTTAACTGGCCCATAGTTGCATTCAACAACAAAAAAATAATGGCTTTATAAATATGTTCAAATAATTTAAAATATGTTAAAAAATTAAAAAAACACATGGTATATTGAGTGAACAAATAAGAAATCTCAACAGAGAAATGGAAACTATGAAAACGAAACAAATGGAAATTCTAGAGCTAAAAGGTACAATAAATCTATAAAAAACTCACCAAATGGATTTAATAAAAAATTTTTACATGGCTGAAAAAAAAATCAGTGAATCTGAAGATGGGTAATAGAAATTCTGAAATTCTGAGAACCTATAAAAGGATTAAGGAAAAGTAAAGAAAGACTTAGAGACTTATGGAACAATAGCAAGAGGTCCAACATATATGAAATCAGAGCTTCAGAACGTGAGAAGAAAGAGAATGGGGGATAGAAATATTTGAAAATTAATGACTGAAATTCCCAAATTGGGTAAAAATCTTTAACTTATCCAATAAGCTCAATAAATACCAAATAAATTGAATACAAATAAGCCAGGCTAAGTGCATCATAGTCAAACTTCAAAAAGCCAAACATAATAAATCTTGATTAACCAAAGAACTTATATGCATATATGCATAACCCATGGACATAGACAATAGTGCAATGAAAGTGGGGGTAAGGAGGGTTCAGTGGGGAGGGAATCAAGTGGTGGGGAAAAGGGGGACATCTGTAATACTTTCAACAATAAAGATAAATTAAAAAAAGAAACCTTGAAAGAATCAAGAGAAAAAAATTACACACTTCATACAGGTGAACAATGGTTAGATTAATGGGCAATATTTCCAAAGAAACAATAAAAGCCAGAAGTTGTTGGAATGACATATTCAAAAAGTGAAAGAAAAAACTATAATCAGTAATTCTATATCCATCAAACTATCTTTCAAAATTGAAGTGTTAAATTAAAAACATTTCAGATGAAAAAAATTCATTGCTAGCAGTCTTGTACTTCAAAGTACACTAAAGAAATTTTTTTCAAAATGAAGGAAAATGATACCTGGTGGTAACTTCATCTTCAACAACCAAAAGAAGAGCATTAGAAATGGCAAATAAATATGAGTGTATATATATATTTACCTTCAATTTTTATAAATTTCCATTGCAAAATTTCTATATTTTCAGGAATAATTAAAAACTAACTTTAAGTAGATTACAATAAATTAAAAATGCATGTTGTAATCTTTAAAGTAACTTAAAAAATAATTCAAAGAAATGACATTAGAATTGTCAACAACACATACCATGCTGACTGGATGGATGTTTGATAAAAGCCCTTGATTGCCAATCAGTGTTGGCCACTCAATATTTTAGATTAGAAAATTGCTTGAGACAGCTGCCAGATACAGTCTTTTTTTTTGAGAGACAAGTATTAGCCTGTCATTGATCACTGATTGAAACTATCTATTATTAAATGACATAAATTGTTTTGAGACTTAAAATGCTGTGCATGCAATGGGTTATGTCATAAAAATATTCCACTCAACAGGGAGCTACACAGAGGATTCCCTCATCAAAAATAAATGGTGTATTCAAGAATATGCTACAGGAGAATCTACTGAAGGAACCTATTGCATACATAAGCAAGTGGCAACTATGGCTTTAAATCTCCCTGATGAGTTACTTAACCCATATATGATTAATACTGAAGGAGCTCAAAAGAGCAAGATGGCTTACAGAAATGTGAGGTTCAACACTCATCACAATGGTGGCTGCATTGTGCCTGCTGATGGCCAGACAATTACTATAGAAAGTTAAGATCAACCCACTCAGTGGACAGAATTCATAGTGATGTTCTAAGAATTAGAGAAACTAAGTGATATTAACAAAAATGTGCTATGAATTAATATTGACTCTTGAGCCTTAGATGACTGAAAAAATAAAAGAAATCCTGGTATCAAGTTTAATGTTATGCAGAAGCATTATAGGTATTGTAATAAGCATTCTTTACCTTGTGCCTTCGCCCCTCCCTACCTCCTGGTATTTCAACCTTGTGTTTGTCCCCTCCCTTATTTTAACAGGGATTGTCTGTGTGACCAATAAAACAAGGTGGAAATAATGGTATATCACTTTCAAGGTTAGAATATAAAAGACACTGATTCTGTCTAGGTTCTCTCATTCAATTTCTCTTCCTTGGATTATTCATTCTGCTGAAAGCTAGTTGAATGTGGCATGCAGATGACTGCAGCCATCATAGACAGCTCAACAACCACTTCATGAGAAACTAAACACCCAACTAAGTTGCAACTGAATTCCTTACCCCCAGAAACTGTGAGATAGTTTTAATAAAATGGCGGCATAAGTAAACACCTAAACTGCTGCCTCGCACAACTATTTCAAAACTACAACTAAAAGACAAAACGTCTATCACCCAGAACCACGGGAAAGCTGGCTGAGTGGAAGTTGTACAACTAGAAGGAAAGAGCAAACAGCATTGAGGGGTGCACAAGCGCTGAAAAGCTGAGGTACGGAGACACGCAAATCGGGCTGGCGACGGGTGACTGAAAGCGCTGCTGTTTTCAACCCGAAGGGAGATAAGCTCCCGATTACTCCGAACTCGTTTCTGGGGAGACGCGGGGGACCCAAACTCCTACGGGAAGAAGCGGGACTGTCTGCCGTGGGGTCGGAAAGTGAGGGAGGCTTGCTTGCAGGGCTGCGCGCAGGAACAATTGTTTATTGTGCTGGGGCGCGGGACGCGGGGACATGTTGGAGCCGCAGAGCTAGCTTACTGGCAGCCATCGCTGTTTGCCACGCCCTAGCCTAGTCACGCCCTGAGACCCCGCCCTGCACAATCTACGAACCCACCCAAGCTCCAAGCAGCTGCTTTAGCATATGAATGGCCTGCCCTATAGCAGCTTAACCTAGCAAACTTGCAGCCCGGGTCAGACAGCTCCAAAACCTCCAAACCCCAAGCAAAGAGGAGAAAACTGTAGTTCTTGCTGTAGCTCCTGCTGGGTGGCCTCAGACAGTAGCTGACCTGCACCCCATTGGAGATCCAGAAGCCAGTGTACCTAGTGGTCAGTGTGAGACACAAAATTTCAACTCCTCACATCCATAAGTGATACATTCAAGAGGCAGACTCAGTGAGCACCAAAGCCCCAATGAAACAAGTCCTGCACCATAAGTGTGTCTCCAGCACAGCAGTTCTTCCATTATAGACACAGCGGGTCCTCACAGCCAATTGGCCTGGAGGTCAGTTCCTCCCAGTGTACCAACAGCAATCAAGGCTTAACTACACCAAGACTTTGCACTCAGCCCACAAAGGGGTGTACCAAAGGCGTCCACCTCAGGTGATTGGGGAGGCTGAGCTACTGGCCCCTATAGGTCACCTACCACACAAAGCCACTCCATCAACACAAGGAAGCAACAAAATGCGGAGACAAAAAATCATGTCACGAATGAGAGAAATGGAGGAAAGCAAACTAATGGACGACATAGAGTTCAGAACCACATTTATAAGGTTACTCAAGAATCTTCTAAAAACCGCCGAGAAACTTGATGAGACCTCTGAGGAGCTTAGTGAGACCTTCAAGGACCTTAATGAGAATGCCAAAAAAAATGGAAAAGGACCAGTCAGAAATTAAGCATACACTGTCTGAAATAAAGAATATACAGAAACTCAACTGTAGATCAACGTACCCCAAGAATCAAACCAAAGATCTGAAATATGAGGAAACAAAAAACACCCAACCAGAAAAACAAAAAGAAAAAAGAATCCAAAAATATGAAGATAGTGCCAGGAGCCTCTGGGACAACTTTAAGCATACCAACATCCGAATTTTTGGGGTGCCAGAAGAAGAGAAAGAGCAAAATATTGAAAACCTATTAGAAGAAATAATGACAGAAAACTTTCCCTACCTGGTGAAAGAAATAGACTTACAAGTTCAGGAAGCACACAGAACCCCATACAAGAGGAATCCAAAGAGGACCACACCAAGACACATCATAATTAAAATGCCAAGGGCAAAAGACAAAGAGAGAATCTTGAAAGCAGCAAGAGAAAAACGGTTAGTTACCTACAAGGGAGCACCCATACGTCTGTCAGCTGATTTCTCAGCAGAAACTATGCAGGCCAGAAGGGAGTGGCAAGAAATATTCAAAGTGATGAACAGCAAGAACCTACAACCAAGATTACTCTACCCAGCAAAGCTATCATTCAGAGTTGAAGGTCAGATAAAGAGCTTCACAGACAAGAAAAAGCTAAAGGAGTTCATCACCACCAAACCAGGATTACATGAAATGCTGAAGGGTGTTCTTTAAGAAGAGGAAGTAAAAGAAAAAGGTAAAGATAAAAATTATGAACAACAAAATGACATCAAATACATACCTACCAACAAGTGAATCTAAAAATCAAGTGAATAAAAAATCTGAAGAACAGAATGGACTGGTGAATATAATAGAATCAGGGACATAGAAAGGGAGTGGACTGACAATTCTCAGGGGGGAGGGGGTGTGAGGGGTGCGGGAAGAGACTGGACAAAAAGCTTACACCTATGGATGAAGACAGTGGCGGGGGTAAGGGCATGGAGTGGGGTGGGGAATCAGGTGGAGGGGAGCTAGGGGGAAAAAAAGAGGAACACCTGTAATAATCTGAACAATAAAGATTTATTAAAAAAAAAAAAAAGAAACTGTGAGATAATAAGTACCTATTTTAGAAAATTGTTTTTTTGGGGTAATTTGTTGTGTAGCCATAGATAAGTAATACAGATATGAGAAGGAAAAAAAATCAAAGTGAGTCAAGTTGATGTTCAACAATAAAACCTTTTTTATTCAGAAGGGCACCAGAGTCAACAAATGAATATCCTCACTGGAAGTGGCCTTTAGGGTAAATGAGATTAGTGGTCATGGGGACATTCCAGCAATTCAATAATGGGCAGAAGAAAGGTAGATCTCACTGACTATTTTGTAGGCTTAAAATGAGATTAAAATTTGGTTTGTCAATAGGTTGACTACAGACTGAAGGCTTCTAAATATGGAGAGAACCCAAACAGGCAACATTGGTCATGACTCCAGTAGGATACAGAGGGTTTTGAATGTGATAGACACTTATTTTGAATTTGGATTTGGTAATGGAAGCAATTGCTTCCAATACCATCAGATGATTAGACAGAAAATATTTCAAGTTAGATCTTCACAACAAGGAATACATTTTACTGAAGATGCAGTGCAACAATAGGCTAAAAATACCATATTATACTATTCACAGAGCAGTGAATTATTAGAAAACTGGAATGGACAATTAAAACACATCTTACTAAGTTGGGGCAAGGGATACAGAATTAAAGGGATGGCTTACATTTCTACATGAATGTATGACATTAGGGGATAATCAGCAGATATATTGAGAAATATATAGAAGAGAAGAGGGAAAAGTAGTGTAGATGTATTGGACAAAGGGATGACTCAAGACTCAGGCGGGACTGAGCCAGATGGCACAAGATTACATCATGCTACTCAGAATGATGCTCAATTTAAAACATGAATTATTTTTCTTTTTGGGAATTTTCCATTTAACATTTTTGGACCCTCATGAACAAAACATTTATGTGTAAAAATCCTGAACAAAACATTTTTCAAATAAAAATAAAAAAATATAAATGAATAACCCGCATGGCATGGCTCAGTGGTTGAGTGGCAAACTATGAACCAGGAGGTCACAGTTTGATTCCCAGTCAAGGTATATGCCCAGGTTGCAGGCTAGATCCTCTGTGGGGCATGCAGGAGGCTGCCGATCAATGATTCTCTCTCATCATTGATGTTCCTATCTCTCTCTCCCTCTCTTTTCCTTTCCCTCTCCATATATATATATATATATATATATATATATATATATATATATATGAATAATGAATTTAGAAGTGGTGTTTTATCTCAGTAGTGTAAGGTTTCTTTAATATTTGAAAATCAACCAATATATCTCACAATATTCTCTTTTATATAGTGTTCTCTTTTATATAGTGTTCTCTTTTATATTAAAATTATATTAAAATATTGAAAGGAAATTAATTAGAAGGTGGCTGGTGGGGTGGACTGGCGAGATGGGCCAGATACATCCTGGAGCCAACTTCCCATGGTCCCTCCCCGGCCAGCTGCACCTGGGGCAGCACCGGGGCTCGAAGGGTGTCTGTGGAGTGAGTGGGGTGCCATGGGCAGGTGGGGTCCCTCAGCCTGACCTGTGGGGATGGGGCTGAAACCGGCAGTCCGACATCCCCCGAGGGGTCCCAGAGTGCAAGAGGGCACTCTGCAAAGTTGCTGTTGCTCAGCAGCTCCTGTGTTGAGCATCTGCCCCCTGGTGGTCAGTGTGCATCATACCTACCAGCTGGTCAACCAGTCAGTTGGTCACTTAGCCTTTTTATATATATAGATAAAAGAGAGAAAAAATACGATTTTTCTGAATAGGTAAAAAAAGCATCTGGTAGAATTCAACAGAACCAATAAAAACTCTTAGAAAACTAATAATAAAAAACATCTTCTTTAACTTGATAAAAGACAGATATGATAAATTTACAACTAATATTATGCTTAATGGTAAAAGCCTGAATACTTTGTACTTAATTAAGATCAGGAACAAGTCACTATGTTCTTTCACTGAAAGTCCTGAAAGGCATGAAAAAGTGAAATAAATACAGGTTGAAAATGAGTATTATTAACGTTGTCAACATGGTTACGTATGTAGAAAGTCTAAAGAAATCTACAGAAATTATAAAGAAAAGAAGTGATTTTAGCCAGGTTGCAAAATACCAGGTTGAGATTAAAAATTCAATTGCATTTCTGCATATCAGCAAAAAACTCTTGGACATTGAAATGAAGCACAGCTTTGTTTACCAGACAACTTTACTTATAAAAGCACAAATATAATTCCTTTGACTAAATTTAACAAAAAATGGGTGAAAACCACACATTTTGTCACTGAAAACTACAAACCTTTGCTGAGAGCAATTAAAAACCTAAACAAATGGAGAAATATGTCAGCTTATATATTAGAAGACATGATAGATGTTAATTTTCCCCAAATTGATTTATAGACACAATGCAATCCCAACAAAACCACAGCATGCTTTTGTAGAAAATGTCAAGGGATTACATTAAAATTTATATGGAAACAAAAGACCTAGAATAGCCAAAGGTACTTTAAAAAGAACTAAGTTGGAGAATTTATACTACCTGATTTTAAGACCTATTGCAAAGCTATAGGAACCAAGGCAGTGTGGTGCTGGTTTAAAAGATAAATACATATAAAGGTCAATGTACCAGAATAGATTTAGGAGAGAGACCCACATATATGTTTAATTGATTTTTGGCAAGGGATGTAAGGCAATTCAATGGAAGTATAGTCTTTCAAAAAAAAAAAAAATGGTACTAAGGCTATTGGATATATGCATAAAAAAAGCCAACAATGTACCTAGACTATATATTACAACTCTGATTGGATCATAGATCTAAACATAAGAGCCATAAAATTTTCAGAAGATAACACAGAAGAAAATTATTATGCCTGGGGGTAGGAAATTATTTTTTGAGAAGTCTAACAAATGAACCATGAAAGACATAAAAAAGATCATTTAGACTTTATTGACATTTAAAACTTTTTCTTTAAAATAAGAAACGAAAAGGCAATTCTCCTTCTAAGTACTTAACAGACATATGTCTAAAGGATTACTTATTCAAAATATGCATTAAAAATTTTTACAACTAAAAAAAAAAATAAACACAAGATTTTAAAAAATTCACAAAGGATTTAAATAGACATTTCACCAAAAAGAAGTGATATAAAGGCCCAACCACACATGAAAAGATGGACAAAATTGCTAGTTTTCAAGAAAAGAAATATTAAAACTATTAGACACTCTTCAGAACAGCTAAAATTAAAAAAAAAAAGGTACAGTGGCAACTGTTGGCAAGGATATGAAACTAACTCTCATACATTGCTTGTGGGAAAATGATACCACTACTTTGGGAAGTGGTTTTGTAGTTTGTTTAAAAGTTAAATATATATAGTTCTGGTCAAGATGGCAGTGTAGGTAAATGCAGTACTCACATCCTCCCACAGCACATTTTAATTACAACTAAACTACAGAACAGTCATCATTAAGAACTACTTGAAACCTAGCTGAATGGAAGTCTTACAACTAAGGGTATAAAGAAGAAACCACATTGAAACTGGTAGGAAGGTTGGAGACTCGGAATAGGCTGGTCCCACACCCACAGTGACTGATAAAACTTGGAAGTCTATCTTGGCTGTGGAGGTCCCCTCTGAGAAGTGAAGGGCTTCCAGTCCCATACTAGGTACCCCAGCCCAGGGTTCCAGTGCCAGGAAGAGAAGTCCCTATAACTTCTGGCTGTAAAAACCAGTGGGGATTGTGGCTGAGTGAGACAGAGGGCTACTAGAGTTCCAGGAAGTTCCCCTTAAAGGGCCCATGCACAAACTTACTGGACTCATGCCTTTGAGTTCCAGCACTGGGGTAGCAGCTAAAAAGGCACCAGGGACATATGAGGAGGAACTGAATTGTCTGGCATCAGGGTAAGAGCTGGAGGGGCAGCTTTCTCCCAGAGAGAAGTGCTGAGTGGCCATTGTTCCTTTGTTGGCACCTATCTCCACAGAGCTGTCAAGCAGGTACCATATTTGAGTCTCCATCAACCCAGCTAACACTGTTCTTCCCTGCCTTAGTTATTCTCTGAGACCCTGCCCCACCCAAATTGTAGGCTACCCAAGCTGTTTCCATACAAATGTGTATGGCTTTTCCATACAAATAGCCTGTGTTTGCTCATGCTTCAGACTTTCCTAAAATCTCTTAAACAAGCAACATCTGATCTCACTGTGTCCCATACCTCTCATTAAGTGGTCCCAGGTTTGGCACTAGCAGAAGCCAGACTTGGTTAGCAGCTTGGCCTCTTCTGGGCACCTTCAAATTCAGCCCAAGTAGCTACCATTTGAAGATCACTTTGTAGCTCATGCTAGGTAGCCCTGGCAGAACACAAATAGCAGCTGACCTTGGCTTGCACCAACTGGGAGGCCCCAGAGCCACCAAACTTGGTGGACAGCTTTAGTCCACAGCAAAGCACCACACAACCTCCTCCACAAGAGACACACTAAAGGGGAAGACCCACTGGGCAACAGAGCCCCACTGTAGTAAGTCCTGCTCCATGGGGTGGGTCCCGGCACAGCTGATCCTCCATAGTGTTTGTAACCAGTTTTTGCAGTGGATGGGCCTGAAAGTAAATCCCTCCTATTGATGTATGAACAGCAATCAAGGCTCAAATACACAGGAGGGTGTACATAGCCTACCTAAGTAGGTGCATACCTGGAGTGCCCAGCTTGGGTGATTGGGAAGGCTGTGCCACTGGACCCTACAGAACACCTACTACATTAGGTCACTCTACCAAGCCTGGGGGATGTAGCAGCTACACCTAACACATAGAAACAAACACAGGGAGGCTGCCAAAATGAGGAGACAAAGAAACTTATCCCACCTGAATGAACAGACCAAAACTCCAGAAAAAGAACTAAACAAAATGGAGGCAAGAAATCTACTAAATGCAGAATTCAAAACACTGGTTAATGGTTAAAAGGATGCTCAAGGAACTTAAGGAAAGAGTAGATAAAGTTACTGATGAAAAGACTAAATATTAAAAGCTGTGAGTTTCTACTGTAGTGACATTTCCAGGATTTTGTATGGATTTAAATGATTATACTATTGAAAGAGATATGACTCCAAATTCTATGCTCATTATCATGATTTACAGTCAGGTAGCATGAGGTGATGGTATTAATCCTCACGTTAAAAGGCAGTAATCAGCTCATCCTGTAGCTCTGAATTCAACTCAGTGATAAGGTGCCCTTGGGGCATTTCTCTTATTGAGGCCTGTGATCTCGGGAGGTGCTTATATAGGAGAATGCGTAGGCCTGCTGCATTGCTTTTGATGAGTTCTGAGGAACTAACTCAGTCTCATGAATTGGCTTATTGTTCTGACTATTCGAAGTGGGGAGGAAGAGCCCCACTGGAGCCTTCTAGAAACACCTCATTAAGAGGTGTTAGAGGAGAGAAGAACCTGAACTGAGGAAGTGATGGTGGAGATGAAAAAGAGAAGGTGGATTCCAGGGGGACTTAGTGGGAAAACTGGTCACTCATTGAATGATGTGTTTATGTGCATGTGTGTAGAAGAGGATTCAAGACTTGTTTTCGGGTTTTTGCGTTGGGAGAATGGCTGGAATACTGCAATAATTTGCTAAGGTAGGAATCTGGGAGAAGAACTCCATCTGGGTGGTTACATTGGGCAAATAGAGGAATAAGGTGGCCCAGGTGAAGACTTCCAGTATGGCAATGGAGGCCTGGGAAGTGGGAGAAAGCCCCAGCTGGAATATTTGAGACTCACCCATGAAGGTGAGATCATTGAAGTTACCAGATCCCAGATCACTTGAGGAATGTGTCAGCATGAGAAAAGTTGATGGGTGGGGGCTTAGGGGATGGGGGGTGGGGTGGATAGGGAGTAGGACTGTGTGAAAGTACAAATGTTAGAGAGGAAGAGCTATTGTAGAAGCCTCATTCGAGACTTACAAGAAGGCAGGCAGGAGAAAATTCAGAAGAAATCGGGGCGGTAGTAACGTTGATGAGCCGAATGAAAGGTGTAGAGGTCAGGGTACCTGTTTAGGTCTTACTGCCTTGAAACATGTTGCTTCACTTCTTTGGACCTCAGTTTCCTCATCATGATGGTTTTGGGTTAGATATTTCCTAAATTCCTTCTATTTAAAAAGTTCTAACATCCAAATATGGCAAAGAAGTAGCTCAAACACACGTTGTGGTATCTTTATAAGAAATATGACAGCATGTACATACAACTCATGAACTCCGTAGAGAATAAACACTACTGCTGCCAATGTGTTTTGCCTCAATGGAGTGGCATACAAGGATTAGAAAAACAGAGTGGTTACTTAATTAAACACACCATCTGAAATGCTCTGTTGAAACAGCAAACCATGCGAGTGCTGAGGAAGCAGGAATGTAGACGCCTCCTGTGCAAACACTGAGGCCTTGGAGCGGGAGCAGACGTGCTGGGCTCTGTAGCCTGGCCCCACACAAGTCACATGGCCTGGGCAGTGAAAACTGAGAGCTGAAACTGATGCACAGAAAGCCAAGCCCGCTGCTGGGCTCCCATACCCCCTGCCCTTTGGAAATTTTAAATCTAAAATCAAAGCTATACTCAGCTTTTAGTTGACTGATTAGTGAGTGCACCCCACACCTACTGAGTGGGCTGCTGAAATCAGTCTATGTCACAAATTTACAATTTATTTCAGCAAAACACCCAAAGGAAATTGAAGAGAGACTTAAAAATGATTCCCCCCCCCCCCCCCAGAATAGCTCACTGTTCTTCACATTGCTCCACTTCTCTTCATACACTGTGATTATTAATTAATAATCTTCCACAGGCGCTACCACATTTTTTTTCAACTAATAATGTAATACAGTAAACCTTTGATTTTCCAGACCTCAATTTAACGGAAGAGATTTCCAATCCATATGTCATATGTGAAAATTAACAACCTGTCAATTTAAAAATGCCTTTAACCAAGATTTGCTTATAATTAAATTAACAAGTTTTTTTTGGTTATTAATTCACTGTTATTTTTAACAAATATTAGCTAATGGCCATATGTTGGAAAAAACTAGTATTTTGCTGACATAAACATTACATATCTACAACTGCAGTCTACATATTTAAATCCAAGAGTCACTGCTTGTAAACAATGTTTGGCAAATGTTTAGCACGCAATCACACCGCGTTGCTCGCATTGCTCGTGGTAGTTCTGTTGTCCTGTGGCTTGGGTTTCAACAGCAGTTTTAACTCTTGAGCTGACTGATGTTCCTATGGGCACTAAACCACCTATTTCCAAAGTTAGTCATTACCTTTAATCACTCCCCCTTCAGTGAGTTTGTTTCATACATTTGTAATACAGTCAGGTAGTTCTGGTACACTCTGCATTCCATCCTGTGATCATTCTATCCACTAAATGATTTGTTAAAAAATTTCTGCTGCAAAGTTTTATGAGTTTTGAAAAATGCATGGCATCATGTACCCACCACTACAGAGAGTTTCATCACCCTAAAGTACCCCCTGGGCCTCCCTCACTCCATCCCCTATACTCCTGCAACCCATGGTCAGTTTACTATCTCTATAGCTTTTCATTTTCGAGGATGTCATAGAAATAGAATCTACACTATGTAGTCTTTCAGACTAGCTTCTTCTACTTCGCAATATGCATTTAAGATTCAAACATGTTTTTGTATGGCTTCATATTTCATTTATTAAAATTGCTGACTTGTGTGGATACACTACAGTTTGTCCACTCATCTAACTGAAGAATATCTTGGTTGCTTCCACTTTTTGGTGATTATAAATAAGGGTGCTAGTAATATTCATCTGCCGGTCTTGTGTGGACATGTTTTTGACTGAATTGGGCAAACAGCTAGGCTAGAATATTTTCATATGGCGATATTTAGCTTTGTAAGAAATTGCTAGAGTGGCTGTCCTATTTTGCATTCCCACCAGCAGTGAATGAGAGTTCCTGCTCCTCAGTGTCCTCAACTGCATTTGGTGTTGTCAGTCTTTTGAATTTTGACCATTCTCATAAATGTGTAGTGGTACCTCATTGTTCTCTAAATTGAGGTATAACTGACATATAACACTGTATTAATTTCAGGTATAACAGCATTAATGACGTGGCCTCTGGCAAACATTAGTTTGTTCTTTGTATTCTATGAGTGTGTTTTTTTCAAATTTAATAAATCTTTATTGTTCAAATTATTACAATTGTTCCTCCTTCCCCCCCCCCCATAGCTCCCTTCCACCTGGTTCCCACCCCACCCTCTGCCCTTACCTCCCCACACTGTCCTCATCCATAGGTGTACGATTTTTGTCCAGTCTCTTCCCGCACCCCCCACACCCCTTTACCCCCGAGAATTGTCAGTCCATTCCCTTTCTATGCCCCTGATTCTATTATATTTACCAGTTTATTCTGTTCATCAGATTTTTTATTCACTTGAATTTTAGATTCACTTGTTGATAGATATGTATTTGTTGTTCATAATTTTTATCTTTACCTTTTTCTTCTTCTTCCTCTTCATAAAGAATACCTTTCAGCATTTCATATGATACTGGTTTGGCGGTGATGAACTCCTTTAGCTTTTTCTTATCTGTGAAGCTCTTTATCTGCCCTTCAATCCTGAATGATAGCTTTGCTGGGTAGAGTAGTCTTGGTTGTAGGTTCTTGCTATTCATCACTTTGAATATTTCTTGCCACTCCTGTCTGGCCTGCATAGTTTCTGTTGAGAAATCAGCTGACAATCGTATGGGTGCTCCCTTGTAGGTAATTAACTGTTTTTCTCTTGCTGCTTTTAATATTCTCTCTTTGTCTTTTGCTCTTGGCATTTTAATTATGATGTGTCTTGGTGTGGTCCTCTTTGGATTCCTTTTGTTTGGGGTTCTGTGGGCTTCCTGGACTTGTAAGTCTATTTCTTTCACTGGGGGGGGGGGGGGGTGGGGTGAGGGGGGGAGTTTTCTGTCATTATTTCTCCAAATAGGTTTTCAGTATCTTGCTCTCTCTCTTCTTCTGGCACCCCCATAGTTTGGATGTTGGTACGCTTGAGGTTGTCCCAGAGGCTCCTTACACTATCTTCAAGTTTTTGGATTCTTTTTTCTTTTTGCTTTTCTGGTTTAGTGTGTTTTGCTTCTTTGTATTTAAAATCTTTGACTTGATTCTTGCAGTCCTCTAGTCTGCTGTTAGGTCTCTGTATAATATTTTTTATTTCAGTCAGTGTATGTTTAATTTCTAGTTGGTCCTTTTTCATATCCTCAAGGGTCTCGCTAAATTTATCGGCCTTTTCTAGGATATTCTTGAAAAACCTTATAACCGTGGTTTTGAACTCTATATCCAGTTGTTTGCTTTCCTCCATTTCTTTCATTTGTGATCTGTTTCTTTGTCTCTGCATTTTCGCTGCTTCCCTGACTTGGTAGGTAGAGTAGCTTTGTGTGGTAGGTGTCCTATAGGGCCCAGTGGCTCAGCCTCCCCCAGTTACCTGAGGTGGACACTCTTGGTGCACCCCTTTGTGGACTGTGTGCACAGCCTTGTTATAGTTAAGTCTTGATTGTTGTTGGTATCACTGGGAGGAATTGACCTCCAGGCCAATTGGCTGTGAGGATCAGCTGTGTCTATGCTGGGAGAACTTCTGTGCTGGAGACACCCTTATGAGACAAGACTTGCAAAATTGCAAAAGCCTCTGTGCTCAGCTTGGATGGGGCAGAGTCTCAGGGTGGAGCAGACAGCCTTGGCTTCCCGTCAGCCCTGCCCTATGAGGCCCCTGGGTCTCAGTGTCCCTTGGTAATCGCTGCAGGCACCTCTGAGAGAAAGCCGCCCTCAAGTTTCGCCCACTGCCAGACAGTCCAGTTTCTCCCCGAATGAGTCAGGGTTCCCAGAAACTCGCCCGAACTAGAGTTCAGCGCAGTCAGGAGCTTCCATCTCCCTCCCACTTTAGAAAGCCAGCTGTGCACTCAGCCGCCCGTGCACTCAGCAGTCAGTCCTCTCTGCGCACGTGCGCCTCTGGACCTCTGCCTTCCGCAGCTCCCCTGAGTCTCAGTGTGCTTTCTCTTTTCCTGACAGTCCAGATTCCCCCCGAAGAGTCTGGGTTCCCAGAGTCTTTCCCGGGACTGGAGTTGAGCGCAGTCAGGAGCTTCCATCTCCCTCCTGCTTGGGAAAGCCAGCCACGCACTCAGCCGCCCGTGCACTCAGCCACCCGTCCTCTCCGCGTGCATGTCTCTGTACCTCTGCCTTCTGCAGCTCCTCTGAGTCTCATTGTGCTTTCCTCTTTCCTTCTAGTTGTAGAATTTCCACTCAGCCAGGTTTCCTGTGGTTCTGGATGGTGTCCGTTTTGTCTTTTAGTTGTAGTTTTGATATTGCTGTGCGAGGCAGCAGTTTAGGTGTTTACCTGTGCCACCATCTTGGTTTCCATGAGTCTTGTTTTTAAAGATTCTTCATATATGTGAAATAATTCAGTACTTGTCTATCTCTATCTGACTTATTTCACTTAGCATAATGCCCTCAAGAGCCATCTATGTTGTTAAAATGACAGAATTGTCTTCTTTTTATGGCCATTTGAATGTCTTCTGTGAAAACATGTTTATTCAGTCCCTCTGCCCTTTTAAAGTTGGGTTGAATGGATAGAGGAAAATGTATACCACATTCACCCATTGATGGACTCTTAGGCTGTTTCTGTCTTGGATATTGTAAATCATGCTTCAATGAAAACAGAGTACAAATATCTTTATGTGACAGTGATTTTGTTTCCTCTGGATAAATACTGAGAAGTGGAATTGTTGGATCATATGGTAGTTCTATTTTTATTTTTTTTGAGGAAACTCCCTACTGTTTTCCATAGTGACTGCACCAATTTATATCCCAATCATCAGTGCACAAGGGTTCCTTTTTCTCCACATCCTTATTAACACTTGTTATTTCTTGTCTTTTTGATAATAGCCATTCTAACAGGTTTGAGGTGATAATATTTCATTGTAGTTTGATTTGAATTTCTCTGATGATTAGTGATGTTGAAATTCTTTTCATGTACATGTTGGCCATTTGAATGTCTCTTTGCAAACATGTTTATTCAGTTCCTCTGCCCATTTAAAGTTGGTTTGGGATTTTTTTTGCTATTGAGTTATATCTTTATTATATATTTTGGATATTAACCCCTTATTGGGTATATGGTTTGCAAATATTTTTCAACCCTATTCAGTAGGTTGTCTTTTCATTTTGCTCATGGTTTTCTTTGCTATACAAGTATTTCTGCTATAGTTTGATGTAGTCCCCCACTTGTGTTGTTTTTGCTGCCTTTGCTTTTCATTGTAGTTCTAATTTGCATTTATCTAATTGTGAATGATGCCGAGTACCTTTTCATATGCTTATTTGCCATCTGTATATCTTTCTTGGTGAGTTGTCGGTATGCTCAGATCTTTGCCCATTTAAAAATGGAATTATTTGATTTCTTATTGTTAGGTTTTACTATCAGACACAGAAGAAGAGAGAAGGATAAGCAGAAGTTGGAAAGCAAGGAACGCATTTTATGTTCCAGACCATGCTATGTACTTTTACAAATGCAATTTCATGTAATCTTCAGGGGAAGAATTATTCCTGCATCTACTGGTAAACTTGCTGAAAGTTAGGATGAATGGGTTGGGTGTCAAACAGCTTGTAAATGAAAGTGCTGGCATTAAATCCAGGCCTGTCTGACTACAAAGCCCTTTATTACAGCAGAGGGGAGAGAGAGAGGGAGAGAGAGAGGCAAGGAGGGGAAGGATAATGTGCAGGATACAAGATAGAAACAAGAGCAAAAGGTGCAGATATAATCGAGGGCACGAGTTTTCTTCAAAATACCTCAGTTGAGCCTAACGAGAAGAATGTCTTAACTTTTAGTAAATGTCTAGGGCATTTTACCTGTTGACCTTGGCTTTCCATGGTTGTAATATAGTCAATCAAATTCTGGGAATAATTATTAAAACAAATATCCCATCTTTGAAAGAGGTAAATTGATTAGAGCCAAAGTTAGGGTCTCCAAGGTGCATATGGGGGAACCCAGAAATGTTGGGGGCTGTTACCTATGGTGAGGCAGGTGCTGGGCCATGACAGAGAGCATTCCACTTCTACCTCTGATGCTGGAAGGGGGCACCAGGCCCTGCGGGGGCCTTGATGGTTAATGTGAAGTTTGTAAAGGCACTTGCACTTATGAACAGGACTTTGGGATGCATTATTAATGCCTGGCTGAGAAAGATAACAAGAGGCTTTTGTGGTTTATGCAGTGAACTGTGTTTTCACTTAAGAGTGCAATATAGTAAATACAAATTGATGATACAGGCAATAGTAATCATAAAACCACAGCACAGGCAGGCTGACAACAGAGGTCTGGTGCCAATTTGCAGCTAATTTTATGTAAACATTTGCCTGTAAAATGTTTCTACCCTCGGTGGATGGGCATTGGCAAATAGTTTTGTCACTTTAGAAAGCTTTGTTCATGTAAAGATCTCTGAATTTCCATGGCTAGAAAGGCCAATGTATTCTTTAGATAGAATTTGGCGTATCAACCTTTTAATACTTACTATTTTGAGAACCCAAGTACTTTTCATTTTTAAGTAATAAAAATATAATGAATTGAAACTTTTAAAAAGTATTTCCAAAAGCAGAAAGATACTGGTCCTATTGAGACACGGTTTTCTTACCCATCTCATTGTTTTGAGAGAATTTGGTGTTTATGAAAAATTTAGGGCTTTCTACAACTAAAGAATATCTATGGCAACAGAGAGGCAGCCTGGATAGGCAACCCTCAGTTCACAAATCCTTGATTTACGAGCCACCAGCCAGTGCAGATAGACTCCTGGCTGCCTCCTCATGCTGAAGCCACAGCTGGAGGAGCCACTGCCCTGGTCAGGACCATTGCAGCAGCAGTTTGGGGAAAATGGGTTTCTGTGGGTTGGCCAAGCATTCTACCCACCATGTGGTTTCCTGGAGAAAACGTTTTAATGGCAAACAATCAAGTTAGGAAAGAGCGATGGGAGTGCAACCCATTCTTTGGTTGGGAGCTGCCCTTAATACTCAAAAGCTTTCTGAAGTGACAAAGCACCAATCAAGGTCATTATATGTAAGTTTACTTTTATGCCAAATCAGAATAGTTCCCCAGCGAAGCCCACTTATGACCATGCCACAGATATCACAGAAGCCGTTCCCATGTTTTGTTAATATATATTTTTATTGATTTCAGAGAGGGAGGGAGGGAGGGAGGGGGAGAGAGAAAAAAAGAGAGAGAGAGAGAGAGAGAGAGAGAGAGAGAGAGTATCAATGATGAGACAGAATTATTGATGGCTGCCTCCTGCATGCCCCCCACTGGGGATCGAGCCTGCAACCCGAGCATGTGCCCTGACCAGGAGTCATAGGTCGATGTTCAACCACTGAGCAACACCGGCTGGGCTCCCATGTCATTATTTTTTTAAAGCCTATAGTTGGTGTGTATTCTACCAGTTCAGCTATTTGTCTAAAAGTTACGGCATTATAAATGTTAGACTTATCGGTTATTTTGCCTCTCATACTCATCAGAGTCTTCTGTGCTCGTTGCAGAAAGAGAGAACAACAACAAAAACCATCTAGAGAGAAGATTCCATTTCCTAGCAATAAACAACCTATTTAGGAACGCAGGAAAGACCCCACGGATATGAAAGGGAAGGTGGTTGGTTAATGGTGTGTTTATCTCAAGCAAAGCGTGGAGCATTTTAAAATATAGTTCTCTCAGAGAACACAAAGAGCTCTAGTGATTTTAGCCTCTGTTGTTTATTACTAACTTTGAAATTGTGCATTGCTTTTATTTCCTTAGAAACAGAGATGGTCCAAATGATCACAAACAGAATTGGGGAGTATCTTTGAGAAAATTTCTCCACAAATAACATGAAACACATATTGCAAACAGTTTAAAGGTTCAACTGCAGGGCCAGCTGGCAAGAGATGCTCTTTTAGATTTGTTCCAAGGCTTTCCAACATACTAGTACTCACCCTCTCTTCCTGTTGCTGTCGCTTTCCCATTTAGGATGTTTTGTTGTGTGCTCTGTGATCATCTTCATGGGCACTGCCTGATGTAAATGTCTGTGACCTCCTCTTCTTTTCACAGACCATACCAAAGTTTAAGAAGTATTGATATTTATGAATCTCCTTGTTGAGAAAACATGGAGGACATTTGGATACAGTGGCTGCATTATTTTTTTTAAAATTTTTTCTTTATTGACTAAGGTATTACATATGTGTCCTTACCTGCTCCCCCTATCCCCCCCAGCTCTCCACTCATGCCTTCACCCCCCGCCCCCCCCCGTGTCTGTGTCCATTGGTTAGGCTTATATGCATGCATACAAGTCCTTTGGTTGATATCTCCCCCTACCGCCACCCTCCCCCACCTTCCCTCTGAGGTTTGACAGTCTGATTGATGCTTCTCTGTCTCTGGATCTGTTTTCATTCATCACTTTATGTTGTTCATTAAATTCCACAAATGAGTGAGATCATGTGATATTTACCTTTCTCCGACTGGCTTATTTCACTTAGCATAATGCTCTCCAGTTCCATCCATGCTGTTACAAATGGTAAGAATTACTTCTTTTTTACCGCAGCGTAGTATTCCCCTGTGTAGATGTACCACAGTTTTTTAATCCACTCATCTGCTGATGGGCACGTAGGCTGTTTCCAAATCTTAGCTATGGTGAATTGTGCTGCTATGAACATAGGGGTGCATATATCCTTTCTGATTGGTGTTTCTGGTTTCTAGAAGTGGGATTACTGGGTCAAATGGGAATTCCATTTTTTAGTGTTTTGAGGAAACTCTATACTGTTCTCCACAGTGGTTGCACCAGTCTGCATTCCCACCAGCAGTGCACGAGGGTTCCTTTTTCTCTGCATCCTTGTCAGCACTTGTCATTTGTTGATTTGTTGATGATAGCCATTCTGACAGGTGTGAGATGGTACCGCATTGTCATTTTGATTTGCATCTCTCAGATGATTAGTGACTTTGACCATGTTTTCATATGTCTCTTGGCCTTCTGTATGTTCTCTTTTGAAAAGTATCTATTTAGGTCCGCTATTTTTTGATTGGGTTGTTTATCATCCTTTTGTTAAGTTGTATGAGTTCCCTGTAAATGTTGGAGATTAAATCCTTATCATTGATATCATTGGCAAATAAGTTCTCCCATGCAGTGGGCTTTCTTGTTGTTTTGTTGATGGTTTCTTTTGCTGTACAAAAGCTTTTTATTATGATGTAGTCCCATTTGTTTATTTTCTCTTTATTTCCATTGCCCTAGGAGCTGTATTGGTGAAGAAATTGCTTCAGCATATGTCTGAGATTTTGCTGAGTGGCTGTATTATTGATCTCTGAGGATTAGTGGCAAAACTATTTAGAAGTGAAAAATATATGCTTTAATGTTAGATTATGGTTTTGCATTCTTCAGTTTGCCATAAAATTTATTGAACTGCGGAATGATTACATGATGTTTTCAGATTAGGCCCAGATGTATATCCAGAATGTAAAATTGCAGGGAGAAATGTGTACCATATGGTCTGGAATCCTCACGAAAGTTATGAAGCCTCTGGGTCTCAAGAACTATTGTGATCTAGATGTTATAAAAAAAGCGAATTAAAATATATTTGTACATGTCATTACAGTTGTGTCATTAACGGAAAGACAGTGAGATACTAGCAGGATTGGGGGCAAAAATACTTAATGACATAAGCTTTTGCCCTGCATAGTGTTTATTCTAACCCCACTCAAGTGCCAGAAAACCTGACATACCATATTTACTCTGGAAAGAGAATAGCATTCTGCTCCTCACTCAGCTAGTTCCATCTCTGATGGAGCAGCACTCAGAGACTCTAGATCAGTGGTCTGCAAACTGCAGCTCGCGAGCCATATGCGGCTCGCGATCTGCGGTTTGCCCCTCTGTTGACTAAAGAGTTTGCCGACCACTGGGATAGGGGCTTAATCACAAGGAACAACAACAGCCTGTAATTATTGGAATCAAGAGTCTAGGTCAGTGGTCAGCAAACTCATTAGTCAACAGAGCGACAAACTGCGTTTGCCGACCACTGCTCTAGGTTAACATGGGCATCCTGGATTATTTTCTTTCTTGGAGTTTGGAGCTATACATTTAGCCCAAGTTTGAGCACAAGGTTAGGTGTTATGGACTGAATGTTTGTGTCCCTTCCAAATCCATATGTTGAAGCTCAGTGAGATGGTATTTGGAGATGGGGTCTTTGGGGGAGGATAATTAGGACTAGATGAGGTCATGAGGAGGGCGCCCTCACAATGGGATTAGAGCCCTTATCACAAAAACCACCACAGACCTTGCTCTCTCTCTTTTTTTCCGGTACACGCGAAGAAGAGGCCAGGTGAGTACACAATGGGGAGCTGGCCATCTGCAAGACAGACAGGGAGTCTTCACCAGACACTGACGGTGCTGGCACCTTCATCTTGAACTTCCAGGCTGTAGAACTGGGAGAAAATAAATTTTTGTTGTTTAAACCACCCAGTATAAGGCATTTTTGTTCTGGCAACCTGAGCAGACTAAGACATCATGTATAATTAGAGAATATTAAATTAAAGAGGACTCTCTTCTTACCCTTTGTAGTCAGCTCGATAATGGCCACCCAAAAGACAGCAGGTCCTAATTCCTGGAACCAGTAAATATTACTTATCAGAAAAAAGTTTCCAGTTAAAGATATTGACATAGGGAGATTATCCTTGATTATCAAGATAGACCCAAATCCAATCTCAAGTGTCCTTATAAAGGAGAGACAGAGACAGACTCCACCCAAATACAAGGAGGCAAGGTGACCATGGAGATAGAGATGGGAGTGATGCAGCCACAAGTCAAAGAATGCTGGCAGCCACCAAAAGCTGGAAGAGGAAAGCAATTCAGTCTCCCATAGCACCTCTGGAGAGAGCACTGCTCCGTAACACCTTGGTTTGGGACTCCAGAACTGTGAGAGAATCAATTTCTGTTGTTTTAAGCACACCAATTGTGGCAATTCGTTACCTGCCATAGAAAACTAATACACTTCAGCTTTTTACTTCTCTCTCTCTCTCTCTCTCTCTCTCTCTCTCTCTCTCTCTCTCTCTTTTTCAGAGAGGAAGGGAGAGGGAGAGAGAGATAGAAACATCAATGATGAGAGAGAATCATTGATCGGCTGCCTCCTGCACACCTCACACTGGGGATCGAGCCCACAACCTGGGCATGTGCCCTGACCAGGAATCAAACCATGACCTCCTGTTCATAGGTCAATGCCTAACTACTGAATTAAGCCGGCTGGGCTCACTTCTCTTTAATACAGTATTTATTAACTAGACATGCAAGGCCTGACCTTAAGTCTGGGGCTTCTTGTTGTCCCATGGCTAAGTAGCAGCAGTGAAGTAGAAGTTGAGGGAGTGTAACATTGGCCTTATGCCTGGCTGTCTTTCCTATGGAATGGGAGAGGGTCTGAAAGAAGGTCTTCTAACTTCTGGGTCACTCCTGACAAGAACAAGTTTCCTTCCAGGCCCAGAAGGCAGGTCAAGCGCAATACTGTGTTCGTATTTGGCACTTCAGCCTTTTGGTATTTCTAAACTATAGCCACAGACTATGTTGGGAGCACTGGGCAGAGATACAATGACTACTTTCAGAAACTTACACCACCGCTAACTCGTACCTTAATTTTATATAGATTTTCTTTTTAACATTTTACTCATTTTTTTAAAATAATAAAGAATGCCTGGATGATATTCTGCAGCATGAACACTTTTTTTATGGCTCCAAACAAGTAGAGAAAAAGTGGGAGCAGCAACAGCCTCACCATGATCCTTTATTAATGGTTCTAAAGCGTGACTTCGAGGAAAGCCATTCAGTTGCTGGAGCAGCATGCTGTCCTCAAGGGGCCAGAGAAAGGGGTGCTCTGAGAACCTCTTACTTAAAAAGACTGACATTCTTAAAAACCAGGTCAGAATTAATTGATTGAAAGTTTAATTTTCCTTCCCTGCTGGGAGTTTGGCTGAGGATCAGCCCAATAATAGCACAGGCAGGAACTCTCTTGCTGCCTCCACCTCCACCTTCTCTTCTGGCTTTCCTTTTTGAGATCTGCATCTAATGCGTGTTTTTTTTATTTATTATTATTATTTTTTAGGTTCTATGCTTGTTTTTATTTGCCAGGAAAAAATAGTGTTTGCCTTGTTCCTTTGTCAGTCAGCTTTTTCTTGTGAATGGTATGGATGACTGGGCTAATTGCCCAGTTTCCTAGTTTTTTGCTTTAGATGGTCAAACCTTAAAGCATAAATACTAATGAATACCATCTGTGTCATCTTCCAAAAATCTCTCTGGTAATCTTGAAAGCTTCTAATTAATTACTCACAAAGAAAAAAGCATAAAGAAAAGCTCTGTAAATCTCTGCCTTCCTGTTTATAATGAGAAACTTTGAACAAATAAATGTTTCTCAGAGTAAATGCCTGAGAAGTTATGCCAATAAGGCCAAGAGATTGCATAAAAAAATAACATACTGCTCACAAGGGATTCAACTATGTACTAAGGAGTCTAATCATTTGTTGAATTACTTCCTTTCTCCCATATTTGACCTACATGTGGTTAAAGAAGTGCATATATTTAAAATTCATTCAGTATCTGAAACATTCATGCCTTTGTAATATGCTGAATTTAAGTAAAGCATCTCAAGTATGATGATAGAAGGAAGCGAGGGGAGAAAGCCTCCCACATGTGTGGACATCCATGATCTGTTGATGAGAAGAGCCAGTGGTTCTTGGTCAGCACTCCCATATAGGCAGATCTGAGATATGCAGATTCTATATGGAGCTGTCTTGAAACTGCTCAGCAAGCCCCATTGGGGAGGGTTTAGATATTTTAGTAGTTATCAGTAATTCCATCATGAGTCATACAGTGTACTGGAAAATCCATCCATTTGGAAAAATGTCTTTCAGCTCAGAAATGATAAATCACATTTTCTCTCCATAGATATACTAGTATCTACCTTAATCTGGCCATTGTCCTACATTTTTACTATTTGTAGCAATCAGAGAAATTATTCATGAGAACAGTTTTACTGGCTCAGTCATAAACATTCATGGACATGTGTTGCCTTCTGGGTACTGTATAAGGTAAGTCTAATCATATGTATCCAATGGAGGCTGACAATATATTTTAAAAATGAAATACAGCAGGAATTTATCCTGACCTAATAAAAGCCATATATGAAAATTCAACAGCTAATACCATACTCAATGATGAAAAGTTGAAAGATTTTCCTCTGGAACAAGGCAAGGATGTCCATGTCCACTTTCATCACTCTATACAGCATGGTACTGGAAGTCCCACCAGAGCAATTAGTAAGGAAAAGGAAATTAAAAGCACTCACATGGGAAAGGAAGAAGTAAAATCAACCCTGTTTGCAGAGGACATGAAAAACTTAAAGACTCCACACATATAAAAATTCTTTAGCACTATGGAATTGGAAAAAAATTTCAAACCATATATCTGATAGTTAATATTTAAGATATATGATATTCAACTCAATAGCAAAAAACAACCTGATTTTAAATGTCAAAGAAACTGAATAGACTTATCTCAAAAAGCATGCAAATAGCTAAAAGGCATATAAAAAATGCTCAACATCACTAATCATCAGGGAAATGCAAATCAAAACCATGAGATAGCACCTCACACCTGTTAAAATAGCTCTTTAAAATAAAACAAAATATAATAAATGCTGGCCAGGATGTAAGAAAAGGGAACCATTGGACAATATTGGTGGAAATATAAATTTGTACAGCCCTATAGAAACAATACGGAGGTTCTGCAAAACATTAAAAATATAACTACCATAAGATTCAGCAATCCCATTTCTGGGTATTATCCAAAGGAATTGAAATCAGAATCTTGAAGAGATATCTGTATTTCCATGTTCATTGCTGCATAATTTAACAATAGCCAAGACACAAAAGCAACCTAAATGTCTATAAAGGAATAAATGGGTTAAGAAAATATGAATTAAGAATAAATGGATTAAGGCATATACATATAATGAAATGTAATTCAGCCTTAAAATAGAAAGAAATCCTGGTATTTTCAAGAACATTTATGAACCTGGAAGACATTATGTTAAGTGAAATAAGCCAGGCACAGAAGGACAAATAATACCACTTATATGATGAATAAAATAGTCAAACTCATAAAAGAGAGATGGATTGGTGGTACTAGGGGCTGGGGATAGGAAGAAATGGGAAGAGTAAAAAAAGTCCAAAGTTTTAGTTATACAAGATGAAAAAATGAATGAGTAGTAAACACACAATACAATATACAGATGATGTATTATATAATTGTATACCTGAAACCTGTATAATTTTATTAACCAATGCCACCCTAATAAATTCAATTAAAGAAAAGTCCTGGAGATCTACTCTACTGCATAGTGCCTATAGTGAACAATACTACATTGTAGACTTTAAAATTTGGTAAGAGGGTAGATTTTATGTTATGTGTTCTTATCACAAAAATAATAATATATAACTTTTGGAAGTGATGGATAGGCTTCTGGCATAGATTGTGGTGATGGTTTCACAGACATATTACCAAAGTCATCACATTGTATACATTAATTATGTACAGCTTTTTGCATGTAAAAAAAAAGAACTTTCTCTAAAAAGAAAATTTAAAATCTATTCTTGTCTCTCCTTCTTGACTACCTTAATTCAATTCTTTACCTTCTCTTGCCTGGAACATTGCAATCTGCTGAGTACGTTACTGCTGGACCTTTCTAATGTGAATGAGATGAGCCCCAATATTCTCAGCATGGCATACAAGGCCCCTTAGGAGTAGATCTCTATCTTCCAATTTATTTTCTTTCCAGTTTTTAGATCACATTTTGCTCCTCAAATTTCAAAGTGTAATGCCTACATAAGCTCTTATGCCCCTGTGCCATTGTTTATATTGTTCTCTATTTGTAAATTGTTCTTCACTGTATTTGTGGAGCTCTTACACATACTTCAAAGCTCTGATTAGACATCACCTTTCCTAACCAATTTAGGCTGAGTTTAGTGCCCCAAATCTCTGTTTTTCTTGCCCTTGTCTATACCTGTATTTGATTATTTACCAGATTTTATTGTTAGTTCCCTATCCTTTTTCCTATCTCCCCAAGTATGTGCTATACCTAGCATATAGGTATAGCACCTATAACTAGTATAAATCTCACATAGACACTGGATACATGTTAAAAATTTCAAATTTCCCCTCACTTTGAGATAAGGAGAATAGAATATTTATGCATTAAACTGCCACAATTTTCTCTGGCAAATCAAAGATGCTATTTAGTTCTTAACAATTTGGGAAACTTCAATTCACAGAGCCTAGAGACTGCATTATGCCCATCACTGGTGTGGTTAACGTAGAGCACTTCATGGCGACCATCACTGGTGTGGTTAATGTTAACCTAGAGGGCTGCATTACATTCATCACTGGTGGGCTTGATTGTAACAACCTGGATTAGACACTCATGACATTAGCCAATAACTGCAGTCTCCCATTTCAACAATTATCATACTCATGTTAAAATCCTTGATTATTAGCTTTAACATCTGAATCATCTTGGGGTGATTCACAGTTGATTTTCTTTTCTTTTGAGAATGTGTTTTATTTTCCTGGTTCTTTGCATTTTGGATAATTTTCAATAGTGTTTTAGACAGCATACATTTTTCTCCAATGCTTATTTTGTTTTTGTGGGCAATTATCTTGATTAAACTTGAGCTGAAAACTTTGTTTATTGAACAGTGACTCTGTTCTTAGTTCTGACTGGTTGTTGTTAGCTAGACTTTGAGTCTGTTCTCTGAATGTATGATTCATCAGCCACTCAGAGATGTAGATAGACATATTTTGGAATTCCCCTTTGAGCTCTTTCTGTTCCAAGGTTCTTCCACTATATTCAATAGTTACAGTTCCTCCAACTCAGGTTTTAGTTCTCCAGGTCAGAAAGACTGCAGTTTTTCTCACTGCCTTACATGCTGAACCACCTACAATTGTCCCCCAGGTAAAGGCCATAAAAGGAGATCTCTCTTCCTCTAACTGTGATTTAGATATTGTACTCTGGTTCTGGTGTAACAGAAATCAACAGTTTCATTCATGGCAACTCAGATTACTTGATAATTTTTGTTTTTTTTTTTAAAGGAAAGGTTGCTGGCTGAAGAAAATAGAACTTTGTGGCCAAACTCAGGGGCTTTCTCTGATTTTTCCTAATGGAACTTGCCACATCCCAATAAACTACAAACACTTTGAGGATCTTCTCAATTTACTGAGTCATAAAAATTAAGTGGAATAACATCTTCCCCGACAGTCCAAATGCTTATTTCATATATAAATGAGAACTGTATATTTAAATATAAAAATATTTTCTTAAAATTTAAATTAAGCATAATGATAAGTGTTACGGGTATCGTTGGAGGTGATATTTGGACATGTTGCAGACCATTAGATCTTCTGAATTTTTATTGGATTTATTCTTTGTCTTTTGTTATGAATGTATAGATGATTACCAGGGCACCTAAGGCATCTGACATTATCATTAGATTCCATATTCATGATGTCATCAGTGTAGTGCAGTTTAGCTGAGAAAGACAAGGCTGAAAGAAAAATGGAGATATAAACATTGCTCTCCTACATAATTATTGAGCATAATAGTACACAATGATGAAACTGAGCAATTGCATAATATAATTAGGCAACGGTGCCACTAGAAACATTTCATTGAGATTCTGCTGGTAACAGTTGATATCCGTTTTCAGGACAGCGATGAAAGAAGTATGAATTCCAGCATGCACAGTCCTGTACATTTTTGCAATTCATATAATCATCATGGGCCAGAACCAGCTGCCAGGTCACGCACATGGGGCAGATCTGAGTTGCTTGGTCATAGCAGTCAAGGTCTCCCTGCTCAGTAACAGTCATTATGGACACATTCCAGAAAATAGTTTAACTTTATAAATAATGCAGCCTTTTTACAATTTCCTTTTTCTCTAGGTTTTGGTATTGTTAATAATTTCAAACATTATTCTGCAATAAAAGTATTCCAGTGTTATTGCACTAAGTCCTGGCAAGGGCTCAAGTACAGTAGTGAAATCAGAATGTTCACGCACAATGCCTGGCTTTTTGCAGTTTGCATGTCAACATCATTTAGTCAAATAAATTGTTTGAGGAGATGATGTTGTTTCGAAGAATTCTTCAGCTCTAATTATATAGACATTTTCCTTGGCTTTCTTTAGTGACTGCAATTCTTCTATAATGCTGTAATAAGAGCACCCTGAGACCCCAGCTTCTCCTTTTTCTTGGAAGGAGAAGATAACTATTGGCTCAGGGCTGATGCAATAACAGAAAATTTGTGATCTCACCCCATTTTGATCTCTGACATGGAGGATTTTAAAATACTAACTTTCAATAATCATAATTTATCTAGCTAGTATAGAACGCTGCTAATGGCTTTTACTATATGCTTAATAAAGTCAAAACTTATCTTGATATTCAAGATCTACTGTAAACTGATTCTAACTTGTCTTTCTAGCTCTTTGCTCGTTCATTTATTAGTTAAAGATGCTTTGTAAACCAGAGTTCTAAGCCACGTCTTTGAGGTACTCATTTTTTCCTGGGTATGTCTCATCTGTACATGTATATATGTTAATAAATTTCTGTCTTTTTCTTGTTAATTTGTCTTTTATTGCAGGGGTCTCAGTCAAAAATTCAAAAGAGCAGAGACAAAATAATTTTCTTCCCTATCTAGAGTATAACCCCAAAGAATTGGAATAATCCCCTCAAATTTGATTTCTTCTCCCCACTTTGATGGTGGATTAACTACTTTGATCGAAGTTACTTTATTTTTGCAAATCTCTTTTAATGTCTGGTTTAATAGAAGACAGCTGGATTTTCATAGCTACTTCTGCTTTGACTCTTGTAGCAACATCACATAACATGTGAAGCTACTTTAAAGGGAAAACTAAACTTATTTTAAGTAAGATTGTCTTCAGATCTGGAGATTTGGTTGGTTATTTACATGAATATTTTTCTGTCTTAATTTGATCAAATCAAAACTCAACTGCCAAAAATGACTCCAAGGAGATTTTTAAAAGTGTTTCTCCCAAATTTCATCTCTTGCTTCTAGCATTTCCCTCCAGAGTAGGAGGATCTGTAAATGTCAAAAAATATGCATGATGGTATCAGAGAGCCAAGTTAGAAGGGGGAAAACGAAATCCAAACAAACTATTTAAGGACACATGCTTTTTGCTCTATCCTTTTATTATAGAATCAAAAAGTGTCAATCTGTTTTGTTCCTAGTTGTTATCCTTGTCCTTTCAAATTTACGGTATTCATAGTGTTCAATATTTCTTTAGCTTACTTCTGACCACACTGCACTAGTTTCTCAGAAATGGAAATTGTATGGGAAAAAATGTTGAGTATTTTACTAGTAATAGTACATGTATACATGGAGAGAGGCAAAATTAAGTTTAGACTAATTGGTATTTTACATATGTAGTTTATAATAATGATAACATAGTTATCACCATTAATTTATCACTAAACATCTGACTTGCATTATCTCATTTAAAACTCCTGTCAAGGTGTACCAGTAGAGTGGTATTAACCCATTTTCTGGATTAGAAAATAAATACCCTGACAAGTTAAGAGATTTTCTTAAGGTCAATCAGTTGTTAAGTGATGAAGCTGGGACTTTATTTTCTGCTTTGCCATGCTTCCAGTAACTTATAGTAATTATTATGTCAAAATCCATCTTGTTGCAATGCATAGAGGCTGAGAAATTGCCTGAAAGGAATGAGTTAGCCATGTCATGTTCTTATACTTGGTATATGTTACTTGGTACCATCACTGGGTACTGTTTAAATGGAATTGGGTAGAACTGGAAGAGCCTGCCCAGAGGGAGAGCAATATTTCAGAACTGAATTTACATGTATAAGATTGGACACCAACACAACCCGAGAAATTTTTGTGTTACTTTCTAGAGAAGTTAATAGAATGCTTCCCCAGCTGTTTATGTAAATGGTTATAATCTTGCTTTGAGATAATGGCTGAAGCAACTGACAGATTTTTTTTCCTACTAATTGGACCTTTTAATTTTTGTTAAAGAAGGGTGTTATTGATGAAAAATTTAAACAGAGAGAACTTGATCAAAATCAAGTTTCTCCAAATTATTTATGGAGATTTAGGCAAATCCATGATCATTTTAAGTCTGTAAAATGGAGAAAATAGAGTTAACCATGCATGATTATGTTCTAGTATTTGATAAAATAAATGATCTTAGGTACCAGGCACTTAGTAGGTCATAGTTATTACCATTGTTGCTCCCACACTGTCTAATCTAAAAGGACTCCTTAACTAAAGTTAATTATGGTTAATAACCTGATTCAGAGCATGGAGGCTTGAAATCTCAGGAAGAAAGAGAAAGTTATGGGTGGTCTCCTGTGAAATCTCTGTTTTGTGACCTCCCCTTGCTGGAAGTACTGGTGTGGTCACATATCTAGGATATTATAAAACAGGCAACCAACTTAATTTTTCCTGTGTCAGATGCATAAATTCAATGGAAGTATATAAACCTAAATACAGGTCCAGGGTTTACAAAAATTGAGGTGTTTTTACTGAAGCGATTTATGGCCTTTTGGATGGGAACTATTAAAGGAAGAGGCAACCTAAGTCATGTTAATTTTTTATGTTTTTATTGTACCAGCGAAGTCTCTGGTCCTCTCCAGCTTGGAGATGCTTCCACTAATGCTGAAGGAAAAAATCTCAGGATAATGGAAGACTCAAGTCCTGTGTTGTTAACTGAAAACATTATTCATGTGCATCAAAGTGCTTCACGGAAGTCGTTTAATGTGGTGTCTTTTCAGCTGAAAGTATGCTGACTCCAGTTTTGGCTTCTGCTAATGCATAGTAAACAGACCGTGGGCAGATTGGCTCACGGCTTCACTTCTTATTCTTTGTCCTTATCTTTGCATGGATAGCTTCCTTAAATATTTATCTACTCATTGAATAAATATTTAGCACCAAATTCCAGTACAGTCCCTGACAATAGCAAGGTTCCCCCACAGACTCTAACCTCAAAGGTAAGGGCTGGAGCCCCACTGGCTCAGGGTCCAGATAAACAGGAAACAGGTGAGAGGGTTTACTCTGATCCACCCCGGGCATTCCTACCTGAGTTGAAGGCACTTAATGCCTCTGCTCTCCACTACCCTCATCCGTCACTGGGATGATTATGCAGGTGCTGCTTGCTTTGCAGGCAAATTGTGGGAATCAAAGGAGTTAATGCACTTGCAGTTTCTGTGAGAAGTGAAAGCATCTGAAAGAGTAAGTCATTAGATTTCCTGTCTTGATTCCACTCTTAACATTTGTTATCAACTCTCCTGTCTGCGTGATCCTCTGCAGAGACATGCCTATGGGTATGTGTTTTTACATGCGAGGGGGTGAGAACAAAGGGAAGGCATGGTGATGCAGGACTTGCTGTCCTGCACTTGGCCTAATAATGCAGAGGATTTGTTTTGCTTGCTTCCACTTATTTTGATTCTCAGTATAAAGTTGGACAGATTTGCCTGGCCGGCGTGGTTGAGCGTAGACCTATGAACCAGGAGGTCACAGTTCGATTCCTGGTGCCTGGGTTGTGGGCTCAATCCCCAGTGTGGGGCGTGCAGGAGGCAGCTGATCAATGATTCTCTCTCATCATTGATGTTTCTATCTCTTTTTCCCTTCCTCTGTGAAATCAATACAAATATTTTTTAAAAAGTTGGATAGATTTTTGTCAGTATTTGGGAGAAGCCGTCAGTGGCTTTATGGCTGTGGAAACCTTTATTGGCATGGGACTGCTCAAGCTAGCTCTCTGCAGTGGCTAAGGCATCTTACTTTGTCATTCCTGCTGGCGTTTACATTTTCCCTTCATGTTCAGCTCCTCAACTTTCCTATTTCTAGGCAGATCATTTTGGGACTTGCATCTTTTGGGATCACTGCGAACAACTTAATAAAGTGGGAAAGACAGCCCAAAGGGAGAAATGACATGCTTATAATCATTTGCAGTTTCCTCCTGCCTGTTGGCTGTGGTAGTCACACTGAGAGCGAGGGGCAGGCTCTGTGGATGGAAAAGTATCAGGTGACTCATTTCAACTGATCCTTTTGTAAAAAACTTATGGCTGTATTGAAGTATAATTGACATACAATAAGCTGTACTTATTTAAAGTATACAGTTTGGTGAATTTTAAATTGTGTGCATTAAGGAAACCTACAATCAAATAAGAATATATCCACTCCCTACCCCTAACCATTTCCTCTTGCCCCTTGGGAATCCCTAGGTCTGCTTCCTTTCACTATAGATGTTTGCATTTTCCAGAAATTTATACAGAACACATGCACATTATATAATACTATTTTTTTGTTCTGGCTTCTTTCACCCAGCATAAGTATATTGCGATACATCCACACTGTAGAATGTATGAATAGTCTGTTCTTTTTATGGCCATGTAGTATTCCATTGTATGGATGTACCACAACTTGTTTATCCATCTACCTGTTGATAGACATTGTATTAATCTGCTAGTGATGTCATAACAAAATACCACTGACTGGGTGGCTTACACAACAGAAATCTATTTTCTCACAGTTCTGGGTGCTAGAAATCTGAGATCAAGGTATGGTCAGGTTCGGTTTCCCATGAGAACTCTCTCCTTGCCTTGTTTTTCTCTGTGCAGGTGCATTCCTGGTGTTTCTTTGTTCAAATTTCCTCTTCTTGTAAGGACAGTAAGATTGCATTACAGCCCACCCTCACAGCCTCATTTGATAATTACTTCATTTAAGACCCTATCTCCAAATATAATCACAGAGTTACTATTAGCTATGGACATTTGTGTATAAGTGTTTGTGTGGATGTGTGCTTTTATTTCTCTTGAGTAAATACCTGGGAGAAAAATTGCTGCATCATCTAGTGGCTTATGGTTAATTTGTAAGAAATCACAAAACTGTGTTTCCATTTTCATCAATACTACATGAATATTTTAATTGCTCCTTATCTTGCCAAATTTAGCATTATCATTATTTTAAAAGTTTGACATTTTAATAAAAGTATAGTAGTACTTCATTATTGTTTTACTATGCATTTCTATGATAACTAATGATGTTGAGCATCTTTGTATGTGTTATATGCCTTCTTTATGTTTTATTTGGTGAAGTGTCTGCTCAAATGTTTTACCAGTTTTTAATGGGTGGTTTCTTATCATTGAGTTATAAATGTTCTTTATATATTCTAGATACAAGTCCTTGGTCAAATACATGTTTTGTGTACATTTTCTCCCAGTTTGTGGCTTGACTTTTTATTTTCCTAAGAGTATATTTTGAAGAGAAAGTTTTAAAATTTTGATGAAATTTATCAGTTACTTTCTTTTATAATTCATGCCTTAGAGTAGTTTTCTTCATGGTTATATTGCTTAGAGTTAATTGAGCTTCTTGATTCTGGGACTATTATTTCATTAAATTTGGAAAATTTTCAAGTGTTTCTTTATGCACCTCTGACACTACAATTACAGATATATTATTCCTTTTGAAATTGTCCCCTTTTTCTTTGTTTCATTTTGATAGTTTGCTACATTTTCTAATTTTCTGCTCTTTTATTCAACAGTGTTTAATCTGTTGATAATTTCACCAAATATTTTTCATTTAAGATATTGTTTTCATCTACAGATGTCCAAGTTGGGGTTTTAGAATATCTTTTATTTCTCTGCTTAACATACTCATGTGCACCTATTTCTTCTTGAACACATACATTTATAGTGACTGTTTAAATGTCCTTGTCTACTAATTATATTACTTTTATCATCACAGTCTATTTCTATTGATTATTTTCATTGTGGGTTGCTTTTTCTGCTTCTTTACATACTTTGTAATTTAAAAAAAAAATGATTTTAGGGAGAGGAAAGGAGGGAGAAAGGAAGAAAGAAAGAGATTTTGTGTTCCACTTATGCAGTCCTTGGTTGATTCTTGTATGTGCCCTGACTGGGGATTGCACCTGCAACCTTTCCATATTGAGATGACACTCTAACCAGCTGAGCTATCTGGCCAGGGCCCATACCTGGTAATGTTTAAATTAATGTTCAACATGATTTTCTGTTGTTAATTCCTGGAATTTTTAGTGTTCCTATAAACATATATGAGTTACTTTCTGGAATACAGTTAAGTTTCTTGGGAACAGCTTGATTTTCCTAAAGTTTGCTCTTAAGCTTTGCTAGGTACTATCAGTATAGTCTAATTTGGTTTTACTACTGAGACCTTCTAAGAACACATCTTTTTGCCCTGCATATTGTGAGGTCTATCCCAGTATGACTGGTGAGGACAAACAGTATTCCTGGACATGCGTGAGCTCCAGGAATTATTTCATTTGCCTTTTGCAATGCTGTTTTCCCAGGCCTTGGGCACATATTGTTGCAGGCAGTTAGGTTAATTCTTTCCCTGTTACGTCATCATTGTCAGAAGTGGGAGTGCTTTTTTTAAAAAAAATTTATTATAAAATATGAGAACCCTCTTTTACCGTGCCTCTGCCAACCAATTCTTATCATGGGTACAGAATCTCTTCTATGCTCCCAGTGTAGCAGGACAGTAGTCAGACGCTAGAAAAATCCCCGGACGAGTGGAATGGGGAAACCGAGTCAAGAAAATTAAGGCCAAACAGTTTGGGCAACTTGCAGCCAGCTTGTGAATCACAAGATCTTATCTTCCCTAACCAAGGACACTTGTGAGCAAATGGTTTATACCAGCCTTGGGCAAACTACGGCCCGCGGGCCGGATCCGGCTGTTCTATCCAGTTCTCTTGCTCTCCCCTCCACTCCTTTACTTTGAATTTATATTAGTTCACACAAACACTCCATCCATGCTTTTGTTCCGGCCCTCAGGTCCAGTTTAAGAACCCATTGTGGCCCTCAAGTCAAAAAGTTTGCCCACCCCTGGTTTATACCCTCCTCCCCAACCAGAAAATACACAGCTGACATCACCCTGGCCTGGGAAAATAGAGAACAAAGACCCAATTAATGCCATTTGTGTCAGCTAAACCCAAGGACAGATGAAATGAAGGAACAAATAACAAAAACCCCATGAAAGCCAGACAGACCTAAGATAAAAGCAAAACAGTAAAACAGACCAAAGGATAATCCATAACTCTCCTATGTGCTCATTTTGAAAGCTGATGCATATCCTACTGAAGCACTTTCCTAACATTATGGCCTGCAGGAAAAAAAAAAAGGATAAAAAGCTCTTAGGATAAAGACTTGAGTAGTAATGTAGGCTTGCTCTAGACTAGCACACCCATGCCCCTTCTGGGCATGAACTTTTCATTTCTAAGGGTCTCCACGAGACTTGCAGCCAGGGGAGCAGTGGGCAGCAGCAGCTTGACCTGGCTCACCTCATCCTCTCCCTAAGGCCCCCCCTTTTTTTTTTTTTTTTTTAAAAAAAATTATATTTTATTGATTTTTTACAGAGAGGAAGGAAGAGTGATAGTCAGAAACATCGATGAGAGAGAAACATCGATCAGCTGCCTCCTGCACACCTCCCACTGGGGACGTGCCCGCAACCAAGCTACATGCCCTTGACCGGAATCGAACCCGGGACCCTTCAGTCCGCAGGCTGACGCTCTTCCACTGAGCCAAACCGGTTTTGGCTCCCTAAGGCCCCCTTTTGTTCTGACTTCCCAGTGAGCTAAAGCAGCCCCACTTTGACCCACTTCTTTCCTATAACATTCTAGAGAGCCAAACACCGCCCCTAGGCTCTTCCCTATTGTTTCTTCCACTCTAATTTCTTCCTTTGTTTCGCTGTCCCCAGCGTTAATAAACATACTCTCAAACCCATCTGGACTCGTGTTGCGAAATCTTTCCTACACGAAGTCAAGGACCCACACAGTACAGGCTGGCCTGAGGCAGACCTGCTTTGGGCCAGCCCCTGCCTGGTGACACCAGCACATATGGCAACATGGACAGGAAAGGCACTGGCACACCAGGAAAGACCCTGGGTGAAATGGATTAAAGGTGGGAACTAGGAGAGAAAATAAATTCGTTTCGGGATGGTTATAAAGACAACCCAGTGTGCCGTGCCAGCACGACCAAGGGTGAACCTGAGTGGCGGTGGCTGGAAGGCTTAGAAAAGACTGACAAGAGAATGAAGGCTGGGTCTCGGTGGGACACTGCTTTTCTGAGAGACAGTGACCACGCCCACAAGCCGTGTCTTTATTTTATAGCAGATGCCAGGAGGCAAAGTAAGGGTGTGATCAAGATGTTTACAACATTCTTGTAGGTTTCGATCCTATTCAATTACATGCACCTGATCAAGCTTTGTTTACTTGCAGCCTATCACTTAGGCATGTGGAGCCACGTGTTCGGACCATAGGTTCAAGCTTACAACTATAGCTGTTGGCTATAATTGTGCTGGGAGGGCCCTGCCCTCTAAGCTGGGACTTGCAGGTGGCAATGAGAGGACTGTGCCCTCTCATCATTCCAAGGCTTGAACCTGTCCAAACACTGTAGCCGCGCCCCACAACCCAGGACCCTAAAAACTTTATAATGGCTTTATATTCCAATAAAGACAGAAAAATTTATAATTCAGCTCTATCCCAATTCTGCTAGTTCAACTCTTTTCTAACAGTAATTCCATTGCAATATATCATGTTATGTGAGCATATGTTGAACTCTACCTATAATGAATTCCTATGGTCAAAGAAGTCCCAAGACCATCATTAATAGTGAAGCTCAAAAAAATGGTAGTTATAGGACTTATCCCCATGTTTCAATTATGTTTATACTAGCTGCAAGTTAACACATGCAATTGTGTTATTTGCTGAGAGATAGTGAAGAAATTTAAAAGGTGTGGGCCTGATATAGGAAAAATACAGTACCCCAAGCTTAGCAAAGGCACTTGGGGTTAAAAGATAATTACAAAAATCTGTAGAGAGAGGGAGGATGTTTGTAAATAACCACCTGCTATGTGCCACAACTCTTGGTCAAGGGATAGAGTCATCCTTGATGACACCAGGGAAATAAATGCCCAACTTCACTCTGACTTCTCCCAGATTTCCTGCAAGTGCTCCCTATTGCCATAGCAAACTGGAATTTAATTGGCCAAAGCAATCATTTGAGCCCCTGGATTCAGTCTATACATTTCAGCCACTCACAGAACAAAGCAAGGTGTAAAAGAGTGATCTTGAAAACAAACAGGGTATCTATCATAATCATTTCAAAAGCTCAAATATGATCCTTGCATAAATTTTAGAAAATTGTAGATAGCCCAAAGACAAAAGAGCAAAATTTCCAGAAATAACCATTTTGGTATTGTCACACCAGTCTTTCCTCTCTCCCATGTTTATCTGTGAACATACAGCATATGCTGATAAATGACATATACATATATCATGCATTCACACACATTCACATCTGCACGAATATATCACATTTATATAAAATATTGCTTAAATACTTATTTTATCAAGTTCTATGCAATTTAACATCTATACTAATAAAAGGGTAATATGCTAATTAGACCGGACATCTTCCAGACGACCTTCTGGACATCCTTCTGGACAAAACCATGGTGGTGGGGCCAAGGCAGAGGAAGTTAGGGTGATCAGGCTGGCAGGGGAGAGCAGTTAGGGGGATTAGGCCAGCAGGCAGGTGAGTGTTAGGAGCCAGCAGTCCCGGATTGCGAGAGGGATGTCTGACTGCCAGTTTAGGATCGGGCCTAAACTGGCAGTCGGACATCCCCTGAGGGGTCCCGGATTGAAGAGGGTGCAGGCTGGGCTGAGGGACCCCCCTCCTATGCATGAATTTTGAGCACTGGGCTTCTAGTATTTTCTATATTTTGTTGTATTTTACCAAAATGGGATAACATTGCATATACAGGGTGGGTAAAAGTAGGCTTACAGTTGTGAGGACATAAAACACAGTTTATTCTAGTATTATTATTTATGAACTATTATTTTCCATACAAACAACTGTAAACCTACTTTTATCCCAATCTGTATTCTTTTATATATTGCTAAATTACGTATAGTACATCACAATTTCCCAAATGAAGAAATATTTTTATCTTTGTTTAACTTTGAGCCATAAATCACTGGAAACCATGGAATCAAGTCTTGTGATTTTGCTTAAGGTAAGATAAAGCATCCTAATTTTAAACATATTATCAAAGGTCCATGTAAAATAGTAAATTAAGTGATAGTTACTTAAAAATTGCATTGCCCCTCCTTTCCTACTCAATCAAAATTAAATTAGTTCAGAACTTTTCTTCTGACATGGAAGTTTGCAGAATATGCACTCTTCAGATAAAGCTGTCAACAAATATTTTTTAAAAATTCTAGTTTTTCTCAAGTATTAGAGGATTTCCTCAGTTTGCAATAGAGTAATAGTTAAGAATTACATCAAAAAAATTCAAAGCAAGTAGTAGACACCCAACCAGAAGAGCAGTTGAAAAATGTTTATTTTAATCAGAAACATTTCAACCCTCAACATTTCCATGTGGCTCTATGACAGACAATAAAATGCAATAATTTTGTTGGTAATTTTCATTTTGTCATACTAAATTATTGCTTATTTCACCTTTCCCAACTTCCCAGTTGACTCATGAAAATCCTTTGAGAAAAGCAATGCCCATGTAGAACAATATAAATATGCTCATTATTTGCCCAAAGAGAAATCTCTACATGGGTAAAGGAAAGATCTATTTATCCATCATCAAGAATAATATTGGATTATTATTATTTCTCAAGACATTTCCTAAAGTCAAATATTTATTTTGTCTTGTTTTAAAGATAAAATGCTCATCTTCTCTATTATGACCCCTTAGCATTTCATAAGACATAAGAAATATTTAGTTCAGCCCTAATTGGTTTGGCTCAGCGGGTAGAGCGTCGGCCAGCAGACTGAAGGGTCCTGGGTTCGATTTTGGTCAAGGGCACATACCCAGGTTGTGGGCTCAATCTCCAGTACGGGGCATGCAGGAGGCAGCCAATCAATGGTTCTCTCTCATCATTGATGTTTCTATCTCTCTCTCTTCCTTCTCTGAAATCAATAAAAAAATTTAAGAAATTGTTTTAGAAATATTTAGTTCAGTTTTCATAATGACGTTGTTCCTTCTCCAAAAATAAGCTGAAATAGACTCTCTAGGCTTTGCTCACATTTGGTACGGGCTTTCGGCAAGACTGCCGTTCTCCCACTCCTGTTTTATTACTGGTTTGGCTTCTGTTTTCCTTTGACAGTGTTACAGATAATCTTTTCCAGCAGCTGTGTGGCTCAGACAACTTCTTTTTTGCTTTCACACCAGGAACAATAGTGAGCTGAAGAAACTGCAATATTTCTTCAGAAAAGTGCCATGGCAATGCCTAAATTTCTATTTTATTTCTTTGTGCATAGAGCTAGAAAGGGTTCTCATTCCGAGTAGGGCTGACAGCCAGACTTTTCCCTGAATTTGAAGATTTCCTTCATTTCAGCGTTCGCCCCGGCTTCCCTGGGGACACACAAGTCATGGTTCTTGGAAAGTAGTTTTTCCTATTAAAAAATGGGGCCTTTCTGATCATTTTGTATCAAACTGGACAGAACTGCTGATATTTCTGAGAGAAAAGTAAGTACAAAAAGTTCAGAGGCTTGCTCTTTATAAGAAATGCTTTACTAATTCCCCTTTTCTTGCACTGGGTGACTCAAGTGTTACCAATTTTTACGCCGTGCAGATTTTTCAGAACAACCATCAGGAGCCATTCCCCATTTTCTCTGGAAGCACCTGGTCCCAGAAAGACTACTCTGTCATTTGGAGTCAATAACTGTGTTAAAATTCTTGTCGATGAGTGAACCAACAGGGTCAAGGTTGGATGATTAAAGACCATTATTAAAAGGATAAGTTGAAAAAATGAATGTGTTAAAAATTTGGCAGTTGTCAGTGCTAAATTTCAAATGTGATAATTTAAAAAAAATAATTTAATGGGAGTAAATGTGGGCATTGGGGATATAAAATAAAAGACCTGTAAAATATGAGAGCCTTTGGAAACGTTTTCCTCTAGTCATGTAGTAGTTTTGAGGAGAGACTTGGCAGGTTTAGAATTTTGAATACACAGGTCAGCAAAACAATGATATATTTATCCCTCCCCTCAACAAACGGAACAGGGCAGAGAGAAAAATGTTCTTTTATGTCATTTTTCTTTTGTGGTCTGCTCCATTGTGATAAATGTTGCACGTCTTGCAGCTGTTGGTCATAATACGTACAGAGTCTCTATTATTAAAAAATTGACAATCCAGTTGTGCATAAAAATAAGTATTTTTCCAGTAGTTTTAGACCCTTCACTGTGCAAGCTTCATGACAACCTGTTTTAGTCTTGTTTTTTGTCTTAGCCTCTTTACCTAGGATGGCATCCAGTGCAGAGGAGCTGCTCAGTAAATATGCTATTAAATAAAGAGTAGGACCTTGTTTTTAAGGAGGCTCCTCTACCTTTTTCCATCTTATCAGTAGTTGTTTGAAACCAGGTGAAATAAAACATGATTAAATATATTGTCAAGAAACTACTGGCTTATTCAAAATTAATTCAAATCTTAGCTTTAATCAAGTTTCTCATCTCTTTTGGGATTCAGAGACCCTGAGAACCTGCCCACAACCTAACCCCTCTCAACCTACATCTTTCTAATTCAGTAAATTGGGCCCAAGGGACAATAACAGTTGTCAGATAGGTGTGCCAGACTCTTCCATCTGCCCGTCCAGAACCCTCCACCCTTCAGGTCCACTCAATTTTTTGGGACATTGAACCAAGCAGAGTGCACTGGAGACTCCTGAGTCCTGGATGCCAAGGGCATCTGAAGCCAAGGCCTTCCTTGCCTGACTCCCTCCTCTGGCCCGTCATTCATTTCCTACAGTCATCTTGCTCTGGCTACCTCTGATCTACAGGCCTCCCCCCACCCCACCCCCTCTGCTTTCTTTCCTCCTCCTCCCAGGATTGCTCCTTTTTTTGCTCTCTTCAGTAGAAAGATTCCTCAGTGTTATTAGTGCCTGGCTTAGGCACCCCCTTTGGCTTCCTGGCCCTTTGTAAATAAACCTTCATTAAGCCCTCTCCACATCACCAATAGGAGTGTGCCCCGATTTCTTGCCACAGGCCTGGCTGGTACACTGGGGACATCTGCACACCCTTGCAGAACCCTCAAGGAAAAACGGATTTGACCTTGGAAAACCAAGACACCAGGATGCTTAGAGGTGTAAGTCCCTTACAGCACCCCCATAGATAGTCTTCCTGTCCTCCTATTAGCATTTGCTTACTGGTCTTAGGAAGGTAGTCATTATTCCTGGGACACAAGACAGTACAGACAGAGTTCTGATTTTTCTCTGTCATCCACCAGCTTTAACCCACCAGCAAACATGGGCCTGGCACTTGCTTCCATGGTTGTAACCCCCACTCTTCCTCTCTCCCTTCTTTCCTTTGCCTTAACATTTTTAGTTTGCCTTACCTTATAAATAGAAATGAATAAAGTATCCTAGCTCATAGTATCCTAGTTTTTTATTAGTTCTCCAATGTCACTAATAAGCTATAATTAACCATAATGATAGTAATAACAATAAAACAAAAATTGTAATTTCCTTATTATGAGAATTTCCTTTATGGCCTCACTAAATTTCTTTATTTTAATCAATTGTACAATATGAAAGAAACAAGTTAATGGTTTAGAAATGAGCCTGCCCAGAGTGGTGATAAATGGGAGAAAAATCAAGAATAGCAACCTTTCCACAGGGCGCTATACTATCCTAAAATAAATGTGTTTTTATTTTACTTTTTATTTTAATCCAAATGGTCTTGGAACACTACTATTTTAAAAGGAGTTTTGTTTGTTTCTCTGAGTAACCGGGACATTTATTTATTCAGAATATCAGTCCTGAAACTTACTATCCATGATTACACATTCATTACATTTTCAGTCAGCTTCTCCCAATAACTCTGACTTCAGTTATAAATATTCTTTCTCACATCCTAGGGTGATAACAACCATAACCAAAGACAGTGAGTCCCTTCACCTGGGACGATGTCTCTCTCTCTTGTCTCTGTTCTTAATGCCCAACACCATGCCTGACACAACAAGAACTTCGTGTGTCTCAGAGGGCACACACCCCTCAAGACCCACATAAAGGGTCACAGCGCTCTGCAGAGCTCTTCTGGGCTGGTACTGTGAGTTCAAAGTGTGGAGCCTCTGTTTCTCATAGTCACATGTTGTTGGAGAAATGGGGCTCCCTTGCGTATGCCTCTGAGGACAGGATAGATCTAGAAATAGCTCCTAAGTCAATAAATAATCTATTTACCAAAGCTGTAGGAGTTTTCTGAATGAGAAGAAAATATTTTTCTTTCAGTCAAGAGCTTGACTGTTTGAACTAGCCTGGGGGGGTGGCTGCCCTGCATCCCCCTCTGATGCGTGGATAGCCTATAAATTGACCAAGGATTTAACTACATCAAGAAAAAAGTCTCATAGGATAACCAAGAGCTTTGAAACACGATCCAGTGACTTTTCTGACTGATGTAGAATTTATAGCATTTCTAAGTAATTTTGTGATCTTTTGGGGTAGCTCCTAAGTCTGCAGTGCTACTTCGTTCATTCCAGGTTGGAAAAACAGACAAAGAGGTCTTCTGTGCTTGGTGACTGGTTTATGTATCTAAACCCTGCTGGCCATTAAAAGGACTTTAGATGGCTTTCCTCAGAAGTAACTGGCAGTCTGTCCCTGTGTATAGATGAAGCTATCATTTTGCACGTTATGTTCTTGTAAGGCTTTTTCACTGAGTGACCTGCAAGGATGCAGGGCAGCCTTTTCCTTCTCCTGCATTTAGGCAGAAGCCATTTCCCCATCCTGAGCAGGGCCTGGTATGGTGATCTGTCTGCCTGTGACTCGTCTTTTAGGAGGGCTTTCGGAGAAACCTATGATCCTCGTCCTTGCCAACTGTGTCAGCAAACAATAGCCCACGTGGCTCGATCTTCATGGCATCACCGGGGCTCTCCCACTGCAGCTCTTTGTGTGATGGGCATCCTTAGATGTACCTCACTGATCTGAGGACAGCGGGGCACTGTGACGTTCCTTCCATTGGATCATCAGAGAGTTTTGAAGTCAGCTGAGATGTGATGTTTCTTATGTGCTGAGGCTCTGTGTGGGGTGCAGCAGAAATTGTAATTTGTTTCATCCTTACTGTCTTCTGGAGTGGTGGCTGTACCCCTAATGACGAAATCAGGCTTCCTAAAACTAAATCATGTGCCCTGAGCCACCCGGACAGGTGGTGATGGAGTCGGAGTTCAGACTCTGATGTTTGGTTCCTAAGCTGCCACAGTTGCAGGGAGTCCCACTGCCTCCATTCTTTGGACTCGGCTGGTGTTTTCCATTCTCCTCTGCTTGGGGAGGATCCTGGAGACATTGCAGCCAGAAATTCACTTGACTTCTGACCTCCCTTTGGGTCTGGCCAACCAGAAGCCCTGGCAGGTAGGAGATAGGAGGAGAGAAGGAGAATGAGGCCTGGTGTGTGTTTCCTGGCTGGTCCCAGGCTGGCTGTGCCTCTCCACTGTAGGTCCCAGCTTCCTTCATAGCCTTCTCTGGTCCCAAGTTCTGGCAACTGCTTCCACCCCTTCCAACTCGGGCTCCTGTCAGTAGGCCTGGGGTTCTTTAGGCCCCCTATGCTTTCCCTATTCTCTTCCCACAGCCTTATAAAGTAACCCCTCACTAAATCTTTCCCAAACTGCTGCTGGTGTCCTTGCACTGTTAACCTAGAAATAGAAGGCCAAAGTGAGAGGCAATATGCATTTATTTGAGATCAAAAAAGAATAGATCTCTAGGAAGTATTGATTCTGTCAGAAACCCAAATAGTGTCTGATAAGAAGGGGAAGACATGGGGGTATTTATGAGAAAGGGAAGGGGAACAATTATATCAACAGAAGGAAGGAATTTCTATGGGTGCAGAGAAGTTAACATAGTGAGGCTAATTCTAAAGAATTTTTTTTCTATGTTTATTGTCTAAAGTGGTTTTACTGGTGGCAGTGTTGGTTTTAATTCTTATTTACATTTCTTATTTTTATTAAAGATTTTTTAAAATTAGAGTTTACATTCAATATTATTTTGTATTAGGTGTGCAGCATAGACAACCATATGCTTTACAAAAGGTTTCACCTGATATTTCCAACACCCACCTAGCACATACACAGATATTACGATATTATTGACTGTATTTCCTGTGCTTTACTTTACATCCCCATGACTATTCCGTAACTACCAACCTGTAGTTCTCAATCCCTTCACCTTTGTCACGTATCTCCCCAGCGCCCCCTCTCCCCTCTGGCAACCATCAGTCTGTTCTTCTAATGATTTTGAAAACTTACCCATTCAGCAGTCCTAATGTCTGCTTTCTATGTATCTTGCAAATAGCTGTGTGGGATACAATGCTTATTTAGGTCAGTCCAAAGGTTATTTTGCCCAGTTTTAATATTCCTAAGGTTTTATGAGTTTTTAGAGGGCCCCGCTGGCACTCCGCACAGTGGTGCTTTCACTGTCTTATAATTCACTTAATGATGTCCTCAGATCTTATGGAGTATTGATAGCAAAACTGTTCATTTGAAGAGGTCTCGGTGATCTTTTGGGAAGAAGTAATTAAGTGTTTCTTTCCAAGATATAAAGGTACCAATGTTACCGGTGGACACGGGGAGAGGTCCTTGTCCCCACCGGTTGCTCATGGGAGTGGAATTCTTGCGATATCCTGAGAAATAACTTTTTTTTCTGAAACTTGCATGGGAGGATGAGATTTAGTAGAAAGCTTTATTTCTGTGGAGTTTCTAAAATCCAATTTCTCTTTGTCCCCCCCAAAGAAGAAGTGTAGTTGTAGCTTCAATAGGCCTAGAATCAGAGCCATTGTTCAGAGTTGCTGTTTCACGTTAGGGCCTAGTCCAGTCCAGCATCAGGCTAGCTTAGTTTGTATTTCCCTGATGTCGTCCGTCAGTCCATTGCATATGGTGTCCGTAGGGCCACATGGCTATGAAGGAAACATGGGCAAATGCAAGGAAACCGGAACAAGAGAGCCTCACGAGCCAAGATAGCTAAGAGCAAACTCCTTGGTTTAGGAGATTATGTGTTCCCAAATTTGCACCAGCTTGCATTGGCTCCACCTCTTCCAGCCCATGATTTATGTTCCCAGGTTTGATTAACAAGCAAGTACCTTCCCTATGTCACCCCGATTTCCCTGGGCATGTGTCTATCTCTCCTTTGTTGGACCTCTTCCGCCAGTGGTTTACAGGGAACGGGCTGGTGTTTCCCTGGGGAGTGTGAAATTGCAGCTTCCTGGTAAAGCTGCCCAAATGACATGCCTACAATGTCTGGCCTCCCCTTTTGCTCCTTTCCTATTATTAATAGCTAGCTAATTATAATGGTATGACTAAATTATCAAATCCTCTATATATGGCACCAAGTGATGAAGTTCTGGCTCAGCTAATTTATAAGCAAAATAAGGTATTATGCAGATGCACTTGTTGTCATGCTCACCCAATATATTTCAGGCTGGCTTCAAGCAAACAAATGATCTCAGGTGCCGGCTAACATCTCCTTCTATTATGCCTTCCTCCTATTTGTAGCTGTTTTGCTTCTATTGCAAACTTCCTGAAGAAATGGATTAATTTCATCCTGCCTGCCTCATTTTGTGAGAGATTTTTTTTTTTTTTTTTTTTTTTTTTTTTTTTACTGAAGACAATAGTTTACCCCTCCACTTGCTGTGCTAGAGCAAATGCAATGATTTGAACGAGAAGAATTGTAATGGTCTTCACGATCAGAAACGTTAACTCCTATCCTTTAGTTTCCTGCTCAGCATTTTGGGGCTTTTCAGTGATGTGGCACAATAGGCTGACGAAACTGATAATGAGTATCAATTGAAACAGGACAACTTTGTATCCCCATTCTCCCTGCCACTGCACAGAGATTAATGGCTAAACCCAAAATTTGATCAGGAAACCAAGCACATTGAAGTCCAGGACTTTTCTCATTTTCTTTTATGTTTTGAGACAGTGATACTTGACTGCTTTTAACTTCCTGCCCCCTCCCAAACAAAGAATAACTATGAAGGCACTATCTCACGTCAGATAGGAATTTAAGTTAACATAGGAATTGTGATTTGTGGATTGTATTTCCTAGACTCATTCAAGATGGATCATAAAACTCAGGTATGCATGCAATTTGGGAAGTTAAATCTTCTTCCACTGAATTACTGAAAAACCAATGCTTTATAACTTCTTAAATAAATGCTTCATATCAAACCAAAATATTTCAAATAAATATAATTTGGGTCACAGGATCCATTTAAAAGAGCAACTAATGTTTTTTTTTTTTTGTTTTGTTTTTTTTTTACTTCTCAGAAATGCACTGTTTGATGGTTCCCACATTACTGGGCTCTGAGGAGGGCAGAAGTCAAACCTGTCCTTGTTGTATAACACATGGAGCTTACTCCCCCACTGGATAAACCCGTGACCATTGTGCGTCTTGATATATGTAGTATATTTCCAATGCTAGGGTTGAGAGAAAACGGATCAAGTCTTGGAAAACCCAGGGTTTAATCCTGCATCTTGATACCAGAAGGCATGTGAACTGGGCAGCTTTTTTGTGATTTTCCAGAATTTGTAGTGAAAAACTTTTCTTTGAAGAAACAGACATCAAGTATATACAACCGATGTTTTTGGATTTGTGTTTAACAGAATTGTGAACAAAGAGGGTATTTCACTTCCCTACCCCACTCCCCCCCTCTGCTCCTCCTACCGTATTACCTGAGAGTGTGAGGTTCTGGACCAGAGGCCTGGGCCTTCTATGACTCCTGCATTTCCACATTGCTAGGTGCCCCTCACTTTCTACTGAAGTTACCTAGTACACGTATATAAGCAGTTTAATGGACAAGCCACATTTAATAATATGTACTAGGCAGCACATTCTTTGAGGATGAGGAATTACTGACTGATGTTGGGGGAATAATAAGTGCCCATATTCAAGTAAAGCTACAAAGCTCTGTGTTAAGAATGGTTATGACCTGGACTGCTGTGCTATTTTTGTTGTTTCATTGCAGACCAGAATTTCATCAGAAAAGTTGGAGGAGGGAACATCTCATATTCATCTTACCAGCAATCATCTGTGTTAATAGCATGTTCTCCTTATTACATGGGTAAATTGAGGCTCAGAGAATTTGACAACTTGTGCAAAGTCAAACAACCAGTTAAGAGACAGAAACCTTCCAGAGTTTCTCAATCTATACTCGGGGCTCTTGAGTTTTCTGTAGTGGTCATGTAAAGTGAGCCTTGTGAGGGAAATTGAGTGAGACTTTCAGATTGATGAATGAGCTGTGCCTGCATTAACCACCATGCTGGATTTTGTGGTCTTTCCTTAAAGGGTATTATTGACCAGTCACTTGCTGCTACTCATTTTTAAATATATGGCTTGTATTTTTCTATCAAATAAAGTTACCCAACTGGTAAGGGTCAAACAGTCACCCAAGTTATTCTTCCTGTTAGAACTTAGAATAAAGAGCTTTCTGTATTCAACAAAAATATCTTCATGAAAAAGGTGGATTGGGGGAGGGTGGCTTGGATGCAAAAGTATTTATCTTCTGGCAGAAGAAAAATTTTTCTTTATTTTTAAAAAAATTTCTGTCTTTCTTCTTTAATAGTTTATATTTGGCATTGTAAGTATAAAGGGAGAAAATTTTGAGTTGAGGGTGTGATGGTTTTTAAAAACCCTGTAAATATAAGTAATAAATCACACCCCCTTAGATATTATAATGACTTAAAGCAGGAATGACTCAGAACACAGAATCAGCAGATTTTTAAAAATCAAACTTTTGTATCAGAGATCAAAAATCTCCTTTTTAAATGAGATTTTTATAAGCAAGTGAGAGCAACTAGCAGAGGGATATTTATGCATCCAGTATTAACTACATGGTCAGCACAAGTTTTCAAAGTGTGGGTGATTAACCACTACACCCGACTCAGATAAGCTGCTGGGTAAAATTTAGATTTTTGAGGTCCCAGCACAGGTCTAAAGAATCAAAATGTGGACCCTGACTGGTGTGGCCCAGTTGGTTGAGCATTGTCCCATGCACCAAAAGATCACTGGTTCAATTCCTGGTTAGAGCACATGCCCAGGTTGCTGGTTCTGTCCTCGGTTGGGGTGGGAACGGTAGGCAGCCAATCAATATTTCTCTCTCACATTAATGTTTCTCTCTCTCCCTCTCCTTTTCTCTCTCTCTCAAATCAATAAAAACCATTTAAAAAAGAATCAAAATTTGGGGCTGTTGGGTGTTGGAATGTGGATTATAAATGAGCACCCTAGGTGATCATTGTGTGCCCCAAAGACTGAGATACTGTTGTGATATGAAAGTTATGCAGAACTGGTTTCAAATCTTCAGTATCTGTGTGATATTTTTATAAATTGAGGTATAATTGACATGAAATTATTACTTTTAGGTTACAACATAATGATGCTATATTTGCATATACTATCCTATATAATAAAAGCCCAGTGACCGAAATGGCAGAATGACCAGAATGACCAGAGACCAGAAAAACCTCAGCCCCTCACCCCGGTTGGCCCTGCCCCCCAGCGGGGACTCTCACTCTCAGGGCAGGCCAGCTGGCCCCCACCCATGCACCTGGCCTCTATATAATAAAAGGGTAATATGCAAATTGACCCTAATGGCAAAATGACCAGAATGACCACTGGACCAGTCACTATGAGGTGCACTGACCACCTCTCAGTTTGTTTCCCCTGCCAGAAGGCTCCAATTGCCTGATGGTGAACGGGAAACTAGGAGTGGGTGTCAGGGTACATGGGTGGCGCCAGGCCAAGGCCCCCACCCTGCCAGTTGCCCCCCACACAGAGGGCAAGCCATGGTGGGGGGCGGGGCCAGTGAGCAGGTGGGAACAGCTGACCTCTCCATCCCTTCCCCTGGCTGTCAGGCACCGATCACCTGATGGCAAATGGGGAACTGGGAGTGGGTGGTGGGGCGAGCTGCAGGCAGCTGGGGAAGATGGCCCTGAACACAGGCCAGGCCTAGGGACTGTACCCCCACACAAATTTCGTGTGCCGTGCCTCTAGTTGTTAAATAATCACCACAATAAGTCTAGTTAATATCCATTACCACACATAGTTATAATTTCTTTTTCTGTGGTAAGACTTTTTATGACCTACTCTTTCTTGATATAAACTTTGTAGGATTGCTGTGAGCAATTGTGAATAGGGCTGGCCACATTGTTTCATGTTAAAGCTTAGTCATTTGGAGCTGGCTCAGGCCCCAGGTGGCCTAGATTTGCATGGCCCCCTGTTCCAGGGTAGAGCGAGAGCTCATAAATGAAGGGGTTGATACCAGGTAGGGGATTGGACTGAGAGAGAGTGAGAGAGAGAGAGAGAGAGAGAGAGAGAGAGAGAGAGAGAGAGAGAATTCTTTGTTCCACTGGGATTATGACCAGGAGCTTTTTCAAAATAACCAATCAACTTCCCAAGCTTCCATGTGCTTTTGAAGGGTCCACATCCTGACCAAGGGTCCCTTTCTGAGGTGAGACTGACAGGCTTCTCTGGTCAAGCATCTCCCTGCACCCCCCTGTAGTTATTTTGACTTCTATTTAGCAAGTGCTTACCTCCCTCTGTCCTCCCCCTTCCCAACCGGGTACCTGAGGGGGAAAGGGAGGGGTTAATCCATGGAGGGGCAATGCTATAATTCGCTGGAGTGTGGGAAGCTGTAGCTTCCTGGTGTAGCAAACAGGCTCATACTCCCCAGCCCATTAGGCTCAACAATGTCCAATTCCCTTTCTTTCCTTCTTACTAATATTTAGCTAACTATGGTATCATAAGTACATACATAGAACATTTGAGTGAAATAATAAGGTTTACCAAGTAGATCTAATATATCTTGAAATGTATACCTTATAACAGACAATGGAATTTCAAGTCAAATGTTCATAGATCATTTATAAAATCTAGCAGTATATTAGATTACAAAGAAATAAAATTACAAATAAGACAGTAAAATTGTGTATTTCTGGCTATGCAACAATACTATAAATAAGTACCAACCATAAAAAATAATAAAAACATAACCATTTTGAAATCATAAAAACATCTGGACAATAACTTTAGGATCACAGAGAAAGTCGAGCCTGAAATTGCAGAAAATTTAGAAAATAATGATAATAGGAAAGCTGCAAATAAAAATCCAAAACTTATTGCCAAATTTAAACTCATAGGAAAATAAAATTTATAATAAACTTTAGGTTGTTAAAAAATAACAGAAAACAATCTAAGAAAAACAGAGGGGAAAAGTTAATAAAGTTATAAAAATGAGTCATAAAAAGGAAAAATAACAGACTTGATGCATATATCAAGGGCTATACTTTCACAAGAAATAAGCAATAAGGTAAAATTCAGTAGACAGATAAATCAAGGAATGGGTAAGGGGAAGGGTGTAAGAATGCCAAATTAGAAAGGAGAATAAGAAAGTGACTAGTTATAGGGAAATTTAAAATAATTATTAAATGTACTTTTTAGAAATCTATCCTAAACAAGATAAAATATAGGATAAAATGAAATATAATAATTACCTAACTAATGAGAGAGAGAGAGAGAGAGAGAGAAAGAGATAATTTACCAAAAACATTCTACTCAATTTCAAAAACCTTATGAGGAAATTCTTCCAAACTTAAAAGAAACAGATTAATTTTTAATTCAATTGTTCTAAAACTTTCTGATTACTCTTACAGCACCTTTGTAAAAGCCATAAAAACAGGTCAGACAGAGATGGGCCACAGACTCCTTTGATTTTGCATCACCAATAAATCTTAGCCTGGATAAGAAAAATAAATTTATATTAACTGTAGTAGGCCGTTAGATAGGCATGAGTAGAGTCGGGAGGATAGGCCAGGTACAGAGGGTCATCAGGCAGAAAGCCCCCGGTACCTAGCTATGGGCAAAAGTGGGAAAACAAGGACCCGGCCCCCAGGTGACCTTTTCCTCCCAGGCATATCTCTGGTCCTGTGGTTTAGACTCTCTGACCTTTCATATCACTGGTCATGTGGTAGACCCCTTAGAGAAGGAACAAGGCGGTGGAGCATAGCCTCATATGACTTCCATATAAAGCCTTGCATGAGCACGCCCTTAAGTATTAAGCCCTCAAGACAATGAGGTTCTGACTGAATCAATCTTAGGAACAAAGCCTCAGGTCTGTTGACCATAGAGACATAATTTTTGTCAAACTGGAGATAACATCTAGGCTTCAGTTGTGTTTCAGTTTCAGCCCAGAAATGTAGCACGGCCAGGCAGGCAACACCATGGTTGATATTAGGACCAGTTGCAAGGAGACTGGTGGAGACTGATCAGCAGAGACCACAACCCTGAAAGGACAAGCTGATGAATATTGCATTGAGATTCTCCCCTGGGACCTTCCCTAAGGTCCCCCCTCCTCCCCCCACCCCACACACTCCATTTGAAAGTGGATAAAAACCCTCTGTGTGGAGGACCCAGCTCGCTCTTTCTTAAGCAAGCCTGTGCATTTCCCCACCCCAGCCTTTTCCCACTCCTTCTTCCCCAGTGTGACCACTTTCTCTGAAGCACACCTGGGCCTTTCCCCTTCTCCTTCCTCCAGGCACATATATCCTTGCATTCTTTCTCCTCAGCTCCAAGGGCCCTTCTTTTGCCTCTGTAACTTGTTTCCTGAGCCCATGCAGCCCAGTTGGCTCACTTCTTCCATGGCTAACTTCTTCCACCTCTGTGACTTTCTAAATAAACTTTTGCTTGTATTTGAATCTTGGCTCTTAATTCTTTCTTAGCCAGAACTCAAGTACTGAGGTTGCTGAACTGAGGTCCAATTGCTGGTAACATTCTGATGCCATTCTGCAGCTAATAGTACCAAAAAAGTAGAGCACAATATGAAAATGTAGATTAGAATCATTTAAAGCTATTGATGACAAATAAATAAAATATTAAGAAATAGAATCTGGCAGTACAAAAATACATAATAAGGATATTAATGGATTATAACCCATTGGCAAAAAAAATTCATGTGTAGTATAAATACAATGGAGTACTATTTAAAAACATATATAAATTTTGAAGACATTATGTTAAGTAAAATAAACCTGACACAAAAGGAAAAATATTGCACAATTACACTTACCAGTGAGAAGGCTAAAAAGGTCTAATTCCAATGTAACCCTGATATTTGGGGCTAGTGATCTGAATCTAAGCCAGCAAGCTCAGTGTACATTCCTGATAACCTATAATTAAGTCCCTCTCTCCTTCCCAGATACTGGTCTTGCAGAACCTGTTACTGTGAACAGTGCACTGCCCGGGAGGGAGGGTTATTAACGCTGGCGCCAGGCCAGACCATCAGATATGGCCTGGAGATCCCCAACACCTGGGGGCCTTCTTGCAAGGCCTGCGAAAAGGACCAGAAGCATAATCCATGTTTGTGGGACAAAGACCACAGGGAGGGAAATATAAGGGAGGGCCACATGCGTGTTCCTTCACTCAGATTTGGAAGGCTGTTCCCTGAGTCCACCGGTGTATTAAACAGTGTCCCTCCTTTTTCTTAGATGCGTCTTTGGTTTTCTTTGTTCTTCTGCAATACTAGTACATGAGTCACTTTATATGAGTCAAACTCATAGAGATAGAAAGAGAGATCAGTTGCCAGGGGCTTGAGGGTAGTGGGGGAGGAGTACAAAATTAGTGCTTAATGAGTTCAGTCCTTCAGTTTTGCACAATAAAAAAAGCTCTGGGGACAGATAGTGGTGATGATTGCACAACAATGTGAATGCACTTAATACCACTGAACTGTACATTTAATAATGGTTAAGACAGTAAATTTATGTTATGTGTATTTCATTACAATAAAAGCAAAGAAACCAAAAAGTGGTTGATTCAAAAGAATGCCTTTTCCCAAACTATTAAATTTAGCTGGAAGATTTATTAATTTGTGAAGTGAATTTGAGAGACTACAGATTCCTCTTACAGAAGAATAAACATACAGGAAACAAATGAAGAGGCAGATGTTGATTCTTCTCTGATTATAGCTGAGGAAGCTGATTCAGGTTATTTTCTGAGCAGGATGTAAGGGTGATTTCTTTCCCAGGTCCTTGTCCAGATGGCTTTGAAGAATGAAGCTGCAGACAAAAGATGGTAGATGAAAAGGAAATTTATTGGAAGCAAATGTAGACTCCCACGTAGGATGGGGTTCTAAGGGGGTAACCCACTAAACTATTTTTTACTAAGGTTTATAAAGGCTGTAGTTCTTTGTCTCTTGATACTCCCTTCTAATAGGTCACTCTTTTTGCAGAATATCAGCTTCAAAGCCCAAACCCCACATGGTGCCTCCTCTTTCTCTCCCCCTTATCTTTTAACTCTCTTGTGAAAACCTGTTTTCCTCTTTTTCTCATACCCTGTGGCTTTTCCTATCTTCTGTCAATGAATGTCTTCCTCTCCCCTTAGCCTGTGGCACCTTTTCTTCCTTCTCTGTGAATGTATGCCTTCTGGCAGCTCTAAGCCCTCACCTATGCATTCCTCCCCCGTAGACCCTCTTTATTCCTAAAACTCCCTAAACCTACCCATTTTATCCCTAAAACTCCTTTCAATACCAAAGTTTGGCAATAGCCGGTGATGTTAAGAGGAGACATTTTCAAAAAGTGATATATTGGAATGTCCCATGAAAGCAAAAATGGGAGCCAGGTGGGTGAAGGAAGTAGAAGTCATTTGTGAACTGCCATAGAGGAACTATGGACATGTTTTTGTTGGGCAAAGTGGGTGAGGCCCTGTTTCACATGAAGAATAGTGGGAAGTGTAAGGTTCGAGGCGCAGGAAACGGGAGTCGGGGACCAAGGCATGTTAAAGGAGGAAGTTTATTCCGCACTAATGAGCGAGATTCATTATGGAGGAGGGTAGAAAAACCAGGATTAGAGGAGGGGGAGGAGGAGAAGGAGAACCCAGCCAGACTGCCTGGCAGACTGGGGAGACAGCAACACGTGCAGCGGTGAACACGCCTTTTCAGGGGAGGGACAGAAAGGGGTGGGGCCCAGGGCGGAACAGGAAGGGGAGGGGCCCCAGGGCACTCGGCATGCGCTGATTGGTGGTTCAATGTCTCGGGGATGTCCCGGAGGCAGAAGCCGGTAAGGTCATACTCCGCCCACCAGTTGGGGGAAGGGAGGATCTATCAGGAAGTGCATCAAACATTTGACTAAAATAAACCACTGTTTTTCATTGACATGTAAAATGGACAAAGGTTAGTTGACAACATAGGAATGGGGTAATGTTGGTATGCATTCATCCTTTGAGTTTATTATTTAAAAGTGAAAATCAAGATGTGGGTGTACAGTATATTATAGTAACTTCTTTTCCTTCTCATTGCCTTCATGATTAAGGTCAGTTTGTTCACCATTCAGTTTTTTGTTTTTTGTTTTTCATTCTAAGTTAACCAAAATAAATACGGATAACAGGGCTTTCCACGCCTCCTGGGAACACTGAGTGGGCACATTTCAGTGACTACTGACCGCTTTAAAAATAGAATGTGCCATCAAAAGGATCACGACTTCCACTCCCAACCTTCATAGTCAAGAAACACACCTAGGAGTTTAGGTCCTGAGGGAGTAATGACTGAGAGAACACGTTGTATATAAAACTTTCCTGAGGCTGAAAATAACACTGGTATGAAAGAGAGAAGAGAAAAGGATCAGGTAGAGTAAATTGCCACCCCCTCAGCTTACTTCAAAGAGGGTGACTCAGGGCCACATGGAGTAGCAGCGTATCTTCAGGGAAAGTTGACTGACCACAGGGAAGGGAAAACAGTGATCCCACAGAGGTTTGAGTCATATAAAAATCTGCCTTTGTTTTTCATCCCACAGAATTCCCTCTTCACCCAGGAGGTTTATGGCTATGTTCACATGGCCATCCACTGAAAGGAAAATAAATCTGATTCTGTCCCATCTACTAGAAATGCATTTTCTTAGGTTGCTCCACTTGATTCTGGTAATAACATTATATAAAATAAAATTAATGTTAAGGCAAAAATGAATGTGTTAACCAGGATAATTATATATTGATCAGATGAATAATTTTCTGGGAAGATAAAATAATTGTGGCTCTTGCAATATTGTCAAAGTATACGGTGGAAAACTATAAAATTGCAAGGAAAAATTATGAAATTACAATGGTAAAATTTGTACCTCTCTCAATAATGGGTATAAAAACAGAAAAAACTTAATAAGGACATAGAAGATTTGGACAACACAATTAATAATGTTGTTTTAGAAGACTGTAATAAGCCTGCCATTAGCAATTAGAAGATATGAAACCTTACTAATGCTACTGAGTTGTACACTTAAAAATGGTTAAAATGGCAAGCTTTATGTTATGTATGTTTACCACAATAAAAATAAAATAGATGTGGAACAGAACCATGAGCTAGACTATACTCCACAAACAACAACCAAAAAACGGGGAACATCTTCTGATTAGGTGATTTGACCATATGCGATATAATTTGAAGTCAGCAATTAAATGAATAGCCAAAGAAATCTGTATTTTCCCTCAAAATGTTTGGAAACTAAGATCACACAAAGAATTCAAAATAAAAATAAAAAAAGAAAGTAAGAAGGGAGAGAAGGAAGGAGAAAAGAAAAGGGAGTGGCAGGGATGGGATGAGAGAGAGAGAGAGAGAGAGAGAGAGAGAGAGAGAGAGGAATCAAAATAGAAATTATTTAGAAGAGAATGTAAATTCCAAGGCAACATTTGTGAAATACAGTTAAATTAGCCAACAAAAGGAAATTTATAGCCTTAAAATGCAAGAATGGAAAAATAAATCTTTGTTGGATTTCTTTTCTTCCTGCAAAGTTCTGGCCTCCTGAATCACTAAAAATAACATACTCTAAAGCTAGAGAATGTTTTACTTTACCTCTCAAATATTTTACTTTTCACAATGCTTGAATATGATATCTGCAGCTATTTTTCTCTTTAAAGACGAATTCCAAACATATATTGTAAGGGCACAGAAATAACAATAAAAGCAGAATTTAAAGAAATGAAAATATAGTTGCACTTTTGACAAGATTAGCAAATGTAAAAAATAGGATGTATAAATTATTAATCATAGGAACAAAAAAGAAGACATGACAAAATACAGTAAGCTTCATTCAGGTAAGTGTCCTATACAGGTGTACCAGTTTTCGATCTTTTACACTGTGGACGAAAGGGGCCACATGCTGACCTGACAAGCTCAGGGAAGGCCTGCATGACAGTCTTGCAAACTCAGAGACCTAAACTAACCACAAAGGATGGTCTGAAATTAAACTTTAACTAAACGCAGTTATGGTAGGCAGTTACATCCTAGGCCAGCATCTTCCCTGACAAAGATCAGCTTAGATCTTTACTGAGCCCATTTGCCTTTTAGCCTCTAAGATAATATATCTGTGAGATGTCTGGGTAACTTGTAACTTCCCTTTTTCTGGAGCCCCTGGGGCACAACCAAACGTGGTGGGCACCAGGACAGATACCACAAATTCCTTCATTATCATGTTAATTGTTCCTGCACCCACCTAAGTATGTGTCCATCATTTTACTTTTTATCCAATCCCAGGGGTTTCCCACCACTTTGCTTTATCCTGCCTCCTTAATCTATCACCAATGAATTTCATGTAACCCACCTATGTCTCTCCTTTGATTGCAATGTATAGATACAAATGTAACCCGCCATTCTCTGGAGCATTATCTCAATTCGTTGAGGTTCTGCTTCCCGGCATATGGAGACAGTTTGGCTCAAATAAACTCACAAAAATTCTTTACAGGTTTCAATGGCTTTTTATGTTAACAATACTGTATTTTTACTGTTCCTTTCCTATGTTTAGATATGTATAGATACACAAATACCATTTTGTTACAAATGTCTACGGTCAGAATACAGTCAAATGCTGTACAGGTTTATAGTCTAGGAGCAATAGGCTGTATTATATCTAGGTGTGTAGTAGACTGTATCAGCTAGGTTTATTTAAGTACATTCTATGATGTTTGCACAATGACAAAATCGCTTAGCAATGCATTTCTCAGAACGTGTCCCCACTATTAAGCAATGCATGATGGTGCCAGTTCTGCTTTACCTTCTATGGGAAGAGGTTCCAATGTCAGTTTATTTTTCAAAGATCTTGCTATGCTGCTTGAGTTGGCTCTTTTCATGAACCATTCAGGAGTTAGTCTGTAACTTGGGTGGTGGGACTTGTGGACTAGTTTGGGAATTGGGAAGCTTACATTATATTTCATTTTTCAAAAGCTTGGCTAGCTCCTTTGGGTGTGTTCTGCATATGTAGATTATAGTCTATTTATAAAAGAATCAGAGATCCCCCTTGTCTCTTTGATGGCCTGCAGTCTAATATCTCCTGCTATCGGTATGCTAATTAACTAGAGCCGTGGTCGGCAAACTGCGGCTCACGAGCCACATGCGGCTCTTTGGCCCCTTGAGTGTGGCTCTTCCACAAAATACCACGGCCTGGGCGAGTCTATTTTGAAGAAGTGGCATTAGAAGAAGTTTAAGTTTAAAAAATTTGGCTCTCAAAAGAAATTTCAATCGTTGTACTGTTGATATTTGGCTCTGTTGACTAATGAGTTTGCCGACCAATAAACTAGAGGAATTCTGCTGGAGGCTTGAGCAGCCCCTTGTCAGCAAAGAGGTGGGAAAATAAGCACAAAGAAATGACTGTTTTTCAAAGATTCACCAGAGTCTCCATAACTGAACTCAGATCAGAGAGGGTCAATGGCCCAACTGGGAACAAAGGGATTGAGAAATTTTACACTCTTCCTTGTGTCACCTACCTGTGTACTGCCAGCGCCAGCTCCTTGCATTGTACCTCCTCCCTTCCCTAATAATAAAAGATGCCAGGCTCTCTTACAAGGGATCTGAGAATTAGTGCTCCCATCTTCTTCTGGTAGGCCTTCTTGATCAATAAGCCTTTTCTTGCTCCAAATTCTGATCTGTTGAATATTGGCCTTTATGTTGAAGCATCAAGCACACGAATGTTGAGCCTGTGACACCTGATAGTCTATTTGACTTTAATCCCACAAAAATCCCATAAATAAAAATTAACTTAAATTTATAAGAGAGCGAAGATTCAAAATATGGAATAAAAATCACCATATGTTCCCCGCTGTTCTATTTTATCTAAAGTAAGTAGGTGTTAAGGAATAAAATTTACTTGGGCTAAGAGGCTATCACTTAAAGTTCAGAAGCAGTAATGGCTTTTGGTAGAATTGCAGAAAGAATTTACTGACTTTAGTCCATCTTTTTTTTTTTAAGTTAGGGTAAATACTCCTAGTTTATTGTACATTAGAAAGACAAAAGCTATTTATACTGCTGTTCATTTTCTTTGCAAAAACCTGTTACTTTAAGGAACCTCTTCTGTGATTGCTTTTCTAAAAATGTCCCCATTCCAGGCCCTCAATCCACTGTTGTCTTTGATGTGTATGGTTGATTTACATTTTTGGAACTCCAAGGTGTGGGGAATGCAGTGTATTCTGAATTTCTCACTGATGTAATTGCTTCTGGGTGTGTGTATTACTGTGTGTTTTCTGTTAAATACTTATGGAGCTCTGCACTTCATTAAATGAAACCATAGCATGAATATTGGAATGGGAGAATTAGAAAAATAAGGGTGAGGAGATTATTGGCATGATGGTATCAAATATCCAAAAGCCACAAAAATTTTAATTGCTTTCAAAACATTGCATAGACTTCTTAGAAAACATAAAATGGAGGTTTATTTAGTTATGTCTCTCTTAGGCAACACTGCTTAGCAAGTAAGGTTTCCTTGAACTAAAAACAGAGCTTCACATATTGAAAATGGATACTTCTAATGCAAGTGGCTAGTATTTATTGAAATAGTCTACATCTCATGAAAAGGCTGTTAAAGGGCATGCTTGAATGGTAATTCAAATTTTTTAAATTTAAAATGTCTTTTTCTTCTTATTGAAGTAAATATATTTTGACTTTCTTATTATTTTTGTTTTTATTAAAATGATAAAAATAGAGAGTTTTCTACTTCATCCTCCATATTTCTGGACTACGTAAATACCGAAGTACTACGTAGTACTAAGTCTAGTTCTGTCATATTGTTATTGTTGTTACTATCATTATTAGTGGTAGCAGTGCTGGTATACAGTGGTGAGTAATAAATGAAAAAAAGCATTATATTTTACTTCATAAGGCTTAAGCCTAGTGAGACATTCAACAAGTAAACATATACAGGAATAATCCAAATTATGGAGAACTCTGATAAAAAAAATTCTTGTGGGTGTTGGGGAGGAACCAATAGGTTTGTCAGGGACTTGAGACTCTGAGGACTTGAGACTCTCAAGAATGAGGCTTGAACAATGCAAATGAACCAGACACGTGATTGTTAGATCTTCTCATTGGGAAGATGGTCATGGCCTTCTTTGCTTTGGGCCTTACATTTGGTGTTACTTTGTATTTTGTGTGGCTTAAATTATAGCATATATGGCAATGTCTTAAAACCTCAGTTTTTGCTTTTGTAACAGTACTAATTAACAACTCATACATGACATGGTTACATTGATTCAATATTAAAATGTTCAAAAGGGACCTGCCATACAGAATGCATTAAATTATGCTAATTATTATGGTTTTGCATTTGCTGTATTCTGTTCCTTTCCCCATTGAACCACATAATGTCGGAAATATTTATGCAGATTGATGAGTCAATCTGAAACCATTCCCTTGTATCTGGGCAGAATGCAGCTTGTCAGTCATCTTGTGAATTCCTGTCTTTTTTACTACTTGGATTTTCTTTTCTAAATTCACCAATCACCCTTAATTTTTGTTCATTTTGACTCTACTTTTATAAAGTAAAAATCTAGGTTGCTCTTCTTTTTTCCCCTTAAAATCAACAAATTAATAAGCAAAAACAAAACCTCAACCCACAACACAATCACTACCAAACACTGATGGGAGTCAGTGCAGATTTATGTAGAACTGGTGTCAAAGACTCTCTAACCTTAAAGTAAAAGAGATTTTTGAAGGTATAGGGTCTCCATAACAGATCCTTTCATAAAAATGGCAAAAATTAATGGGTTGGTGATAAACTGACCATAATCTAGTTCATGTTTATATTTCTCCATCCCCCAAATTTTTAACATAGTACTTACTATATAAAGGGATATTTATAGACTTTATGTCATATATACAAAATATATAAAGTCTTTAGGTAAAGATATTAATGCCAATACAGTGCATTGCAATATAAATTTAATTTTTTAAAACTTGAAGACTTTTTTAGTCACTGGTTTTAAATATTTGATAACAATGTGTGTTGGCCTAATTTTCAACATGTTTCTTATACTTGAGTTTCATTGAACTGCTTGGATCTGTAGGTTTAGAGCTTTCATGAAATCTTGAAAACTTTGTCATTTTTTACATATTTTTCCTGTGTCCACCTCCATAGGACTCCAATAGGACACCTGAAGTTCTTCCACTGGTGCTCGATTTTATTTATTTATTTTCAATATTTCTTTCCCCTGTGTTTCATCATTTTGGACAGTTTACATTGCTGTCTTTTCTCCTGCAGGGTCTAATCCATGGTTTATCCCATTCAGTGTGTTTTTCATCTTAGGCATTTTTTTGTGTTTGTATGTTTTTTTTTAACCTAGAATTTCCTTTGGGAAATTATGTATCTCCACTTAACATGCTCAATATTTCCTCTACTTCTTTAATACATGGATTATAGATATAACATTTTAATGTCCTTTTCTACTAATTCTATCATTTCTTGGTCTGTTTGTATTAATGGATTGATCTACTCATTATGCATTGTATTTTCCTGCTTCTTGGCATGCCTGGTTATATTTGACTAGGATGGAAGCTATTGTGAAATTTACTTTGCTGGGTATTGAATGTTTTTATATTCCTAGAAATATTCTTGAGCTTATTTTATCTTTTCAAGGCTCAGTTTTGTTTTGTGAATAAAATACCCTTTTGACTTCCCGTGCAGAGGGATGGCCTGTCAGTGAAACAGGACACACCGATTGATGCACTATCTTTTGCATGGTTCTAAGTACTATAGCATTTGCTGTAGACATCTTTGCCATAAGCATTTTTACCACAAACATTTTTTTTTTTTTGCAACATAACTATTCGCTGTGTGGCAATTTTGTGGTAAAAAAAATGATAAAATCACAAAAAATAAAACAGGGCCATTAAAAAGAACATAAAATTAAAGTCTTTATTGCAAAGTACAAAATTTTTGAATACATTTAAAATGTGTGAAGACTCATGGCAATACTGAGCAAACGACTCATTTTATTTGTGGATTGTCTTCATTCTATAGAAAATTGGTTTAACTTTGCTCCATTAAAGAGGACCCACGACCTCTCTTTCTCCTCCCACTGCAGTGTGTTTCAAAATAAGAAACCAACTCTTGGGGCAAATCATCATCTAGAAGAAATGCTATTTTAAGGCACCACCACATCTACTTATCACTGTGTAGATGAGGGCTAGCTAAGATTGATATATAATATAAAAATGGAAGTAACTGGAAGAGCATCATTAATGGAAAAATGACACCAAACTGACAACTAGCTTAATTTCCTGCTGGAAGTGGTTTATTCATCAATGGAGAAACTAAAGCAACCAACTAAATAAACAAAAACTGTCAACCAGTTATTTTATCTTTTTCTATGGAAAAATTTTCTTACAATCAATGAGCTATGAGGCAAAAATATTTGCAACAAAAATGCTTGCAGCAAAGATGTTTGGGCCAAATGTGCTGTGACAAAAACTCTGGCCATGCTCCTGCACTTGAGGGATGTGAAAGAAATGGTAACTGTGAAAATTATAAATTTGCATGAATGTTGGAAGCACCACTGACATATTGAAGAGAAATAACAATAGGGCAGGATGATCAATAAACAAATTAAAGTAACATGGGAAAGCCAGAGGGTGCCCTTGGTAGTATTTAATGAAAGCTTCATCTCCTGAAGATAAAGTTCAGAGTGAAGCACCAAGGCCACATTGCCGAGAACCAATTCCAGCATGTAATAATTACAAGAGTTCCGTCAAAAGGTTGATGGGACTTGGGCGGCTCAACAGGGGTGAGCCACATATGTAGTTTACCTGTTGGAAATGACAAAATGGCACTTCCACCAAACCTGAATAGGATTGTTAACTGCCAGACAGCTCAGGGCATTTTATTGCCTCCTGTTGGCCAAACACCTGAACAGCTGTAGGCTATTCCCCAAACTGACAATGATTCTGTAAACCCTTTGATACTTTACCATTTGAAGTGTATATTTCCACCTTGCCTTAGGATAAATCATGTGACTAAAAGCAGGGGCCTGAGTGAAGGAGGGGAGTCTTCAGTTCCTTTTAGCTGAAGCTCCTCTGACCCCCAATGCCTTTCAAAAATATCTTTCATCTTTGGACTCCTTCTTAATCATCTATGCACAGCCCCTTTCTCCAGAATGCTGAACCTTTTGTAAGGCTGGGACAAGAACCCCAGCATTATGGTGCCCTAACAAGGGACACCGACACTACGTCTTCATCATAGGAATAGCAGAGCTTCAGAGGGTGAACTCTCAGCCAAGCAAATCTCTTCCATTGTGACCAGAGCTCCATAATGAAGAAGAGGGATGGTGAAATTTGAGATGGGATTATCTGGTGATTGCAATTAGAAATTTAAAATTCCCAGATTCCGGGAGAAACCAAGATGGCGGCATAGGTAAGCACCTAAACTGCTGCCTCACAAAACAATTTCAAAACTACAACTAAAAGACAGAACGGACACCATCCAGAACCACAGGAAAGCTGGCTGAGTGAAAATTCTACAACTAGAAGGAAAGAGAAAAGCTCACAGAGAATTGGAGGTACGACAAAGGGTCTTTGTGCGCGCAGAGAGGAAGGGCGGCTGAGAGCCTGGCTGACTTTCTCTGGCGGAAGGGGGAAGGAAGCCCCCGATTGCACTGAACCCCAGTTCTGACTGCACTGAACCCCAGTTCCGGGCGAGCCCCTGGGGACCCACGCTCTTACGGGGGGAGTCTGGACTCTTGGGCGGAGACTCGGGAGCTGGGGAAGGCAGAAGTCTGAAGGTGCGCACATGCCAGTGCGCACAAAGGCTGCGGAGGTTGCCACAGGCTTTCCCTAGTGGAAGGGAGTCGGAGGCTCCTGACTGTACTGAGCCCCAGTTCTGACTGCACTGGACCCCAGTTCCAGGCGAGCCCCTGGGGACCCACGCTCTTGTGGGGGGAGTCTGGACCCTCGGGCGGAGACTCGGGAGCCGGGGAAGGCACAGGTCTGAAGGCGTGCACGTGCGTGCAAGGGCAAGGCTGACGGGAAGCCAAGACTGAGACTCCACCCCATTCAAGCTGAGCACAGAGGCTATTGCAATTTGGCAAGTCTAATCCTATAAGGCTGTCTCCAGCACCGAACTTCTCCCAGCATAGACACAGCTGATCCTTACAGCCAACTGGCCTGGAGGTCAATTCTTCCCAGTGATACCAACAACAATCAAGACTTAATTACAACAAGGCTGTACACACAGTCCACAAAGGGGTGCACCAAGAGTGTCCACCTCAGGTTAACTGGGGAGGCAGACCCACTGGGCCATATTGGAAACCTAGCACACAAATCTACCTTACCAACTCAGGGAAGCAGTGAAAATGCGGCGTCAAAGAATCAGATCACAAACAAAAGAAATGGAGGAAAACTAACGACTGGATATAGAATTCAAAACCACGGTTATAAGGCTTTTCAAGAATATCCTAGAAAAGGCCGATAAATATAACGAGACCCTCGAAGATATGAAAAAGGACCAACTAGAAATTAAACATACACTGACTGAAATAAAAAATATTATACAGAGACCCAAAAACAGACTAGAGGAACACCAAAATCAAGTCAAAGAATTGAAATACAAAGAAGCAAAAAACACTCAACCGAAAAAGCAAAAAGAAAAAAAAAATATCCAAAAAGTTGAAGATAGTGTAAGAAGACTCTGGGACAACTTCAAGCGTACCAACATCAGAATTATGGGGGTGCCAGAAGAAGAGAGAGAGCAAGATACTGAAAACCTATTTGAAGAAATAATGACCGAAAACTTTCTCCACCTGGTGAAAGAAATAGACTTACAAGTCCAGGAAGCGCACAGAACCCCAAACAAAAGGAATCCAAAGAGGACCACACCAAGACACATCATAATTAAAATTCCTAGAGCAAAAGACAAAGAGAGAATATTAAAAGCAGCAAGAGAAAAACAGTTAGTTACCTACAAGGGAGCATCCATACGACTGTCAGCTGATTTCTCAACAGAAACTATGCAGGCCAGACGGGAGTGGCAAAAAATTTTCAATGTGATGAATAGCAAGAACCTACAACCAAGATTACTCTACCCAGCAAAGCTATCATTCAGAATTGAAGGGCAGATGAAGAGCTTCACAGATAAGAAAAGGCTAAAGGAGTTCATCACCACCAAACCAGTATTATATGAAATGCTGAAAGGTATTCTTAAAGAAGAGGAAGAAGAAAAAAGTAAAGATAAAAATTATGAACAACAAATACATATCTATCAACAAGTGAACCTAAAAATCAAGTGAATTAAAAACCTGAGGAACAGAATAATCTGGTGAATATAATAGAATCAGGGGCATAGAAAGGGAGTGGACTGATAATTCTCAGGGGGAAAGGGATATGGGAGGTTCATGAAGAGACTGGACAAAAATCATACACCTATGGATGAGGACAGTGGGGGGGAGGTAAGGGCAGAAGGTGGGGTGGGAACTGAGTGGACGGGAGCTATGGGGGGAAAAAGGAGAAACAATTGTAATCTGAATAAAGATTTATTAAAATAAAAAAATAAATAAAAATAAAATAAAATTCCCAGATTCCCTTGAACTCATTAAGGCCTGCAGAAGTGGCCCACTTCCCATTGTTAGAAATTAAACCCACCTCACCCACTTGTTCGAGGGTCATACAGAGGCCCCATATGAGGCAGGTTACTTCAGATACAATGCTTGTCCCCTTCTCAGAATTGGCCCCCTCCTTCTCTTGGCAACTTGACCAATAACAAGGATCAAATGCAAGAAGACCAACTGCAAATGTGATGGATCTGCTGAGAAAATTAGAGGGATGAAATGCCAAAGAATTTCTAGAGCACCAAGATGCTCTTAATAATTCCATGCTAAAAAAAATCTTATTTATTTCCACATGTGATACAAGCTGCTATGGAAAATTTATTGCCATTTTCATGCTATAAGTGGAAGTTTTATCTTACATCTAACCTGCCTCTATCCCCTAAAAAGAACAAACAGTAATAAACTTGGTAGGAAATCATGACAGATTGGAACATATTGACAAATTACTTTGGTATTGCTCAGTTAGTAGCCAGTGAATAAAATTTATTGAAAGGAGTTTTGGAACACTTTGAAATGAATTACCACAAACTAAAAGTAGAAAAGTGTTTCTTTATTTTAAAATATGACTCTAAATTGCTAACGGGTGCATTCTTGATCTCTTTGTAATAAATTAAAGAATCACCTGGTTCATTCAGAACCAAAAGCCAATATACAGAAGTGACTCACTAAGTTGTAAACTACTTGCACATATTTGCAGCTCTTTAAAATATTTCACATTGCAGAGCATATTGATAATGAACTGCATTGAAACAGGTTCTACAAAGCTTGAGACTGGGTATAACTTCATAAATTGTTTAAACTCTTTGAAATAGAAGATCTTTATGTAGTAAAAAGAAAATAAATATGTTAATTGCACAATAATACTTCTGTTTAATCAAAATGGTATATATGGTGGACACATTATTTGGCAAAAAATTAAAATTTTATTATATTAAATGTTTGGAAATTTGGAAAGATCAGGATTGGAGAGTATTTTTTTTTTTACTAGCTACAAGATAGAAAATTAAAATGATTTACCATTGTCCCTAACAGATTTCAATTCTTTGAGAAATAATAATTATATTTCTCAGAAGCTTATTCATCTACTTTTAGCAGGCTTCCCATTTCACCATCTCAACAAAATTCTTTTATTAAGAGTTATTGTAGGCCTGTATATAAATTTTCCTTAGGCAATCTCTAAACAACATCAAGGGAAATAAATTCATTGCATAAATATTTTTATGTATAATTATAAAAACAATTCCCCAAGTAAGACTATTTTGAGTACTCTAAATTTAAAACCAAGTAATTGACCACAATTAACCTAGGAGAGATTTTGTTCTTATAGATGTTTTCTAATGTTAACAAAGAACTGTGATAACTTCAAAATGTCATTATTTTATCTAAGAGGATTTTCATTTTCCTTTACTGGGATGCTATCATTCATGTTCATTAATACATTGACTTTGCCCTTTGTATAAGCTTGTCACATGAAATGTCAGATATAACACAGTGTATGTTTGCAGGATATCAGGAGGGTGAGTGTTTATCCAAGATAATATAGAAAGAGTTATAGAATTGCCAACCTAGCACTCACGGGTGTAGTGACATTATCAGGATTTTCCATTCTTCTTGGAACCAGTTAAAATCCTAACACCATTAGTGCCTGTAAAAGAGATTCAATGAAAGTGGTTACTACTCTGTGAACGTACAACAGTGTGGAATGACCAATGTAGTATTTTCCCTCTGAAATCCAGCCCAATATAATTGCTGTCACAGCTGTTTGAAAACCAACTACTGTTGCTAGAACCTGCTTGAAGGCTAAGTTGCAAATTATTTGGTTCTATTTTTCAATTCTATTTGAATCTATTTCCCAACATCTACTATAGTGGATAATCTGGATCCCAATGTCATTTCCAAGCTCCCGCAAGACCAAGAAGTGCAAGACTAAAACAAAAACTTTCCTTGTTTTTTTAAAAAATATATTTTATTGATATTTTACAGAGAGGAAGGGAGAGGGATAGAGAGCTAGAAACATCGGCATGTGCCCGCAACCAAGGTACATGCCCTTGACCAGACTTGAACCCAGGACCCTTCAGTCTGCAGGCCGATGCTCTATCCACTGAGCCAAACCAGTTTTGGCTCCTTGTTGTTTTTAAAACACTTCTGTATTAGTTTCCTATTGTTGCTGTAACAAATGACCACATTTATTGTCTTCCAGTTTGAGAGATCAGAAGTCCTATAATCAAGATGTCAGTAAGATGGTGTTCCTTCTTTAGGTTCTAGGGAAATATGTGTGCTTTGCCATTTCCAGCTTCTAGAAAGCTTTTCCCCTACATTCCTTGGCTCATCTGACTCTCGGCTTCAGTCTCTTTCTCTCTCTTTTTCTGACCTCTGCTTCCATCATCACATCTCCTCTCTCATTCTGACCCTTCTGCCTCTCTCATAAGGATCTCTGTGATTCCATTGGGCCCAATCAGATAATCCAGAATAATCTTTCTATTTCAAAATCCTTAAATTAGTCACATCTGCAGAGTCCCTTTTGCCACATTAGTTAACATATTTATGAGTTATGGGGATGAGAACATGGACATCTTTGTGAAGACATTATTCTGTCTACTATAGCCCACTCTCTGGCACCCAAAGATCCATGTTCACATCACATGCAAAATGTATTCCCCATCCCAATATCTCTGAAAATCTAAAGCCATTGCAACTTCTCAGTCCTGTACTATATCCAAAATCATTTCAACTGAAAGTGTTAAAAAATCAGCTAGCAAAAAACTGCACAAGTATTTGCAATGTAATAATACCAAAGGATTCCTTTTACATTTGTTTTGGTTCTTTTTACTTTATCACTATCTGTAGGAACACATTCATCTTTTAATTAACACGGCAATAGTTTCTGAAGCCTCGCTTCCAACAGTATAATTCCAACTAATTATAGTTGGCATAGTCATCCTATATTTGGCTACAGCTTGAAAGCACTTGACCAATTTTGCCATGAAAAGACTGCTCTGAGAAATCGATACTCCATATGTTGTTCTGATCTATTATGAAAGGTCTTAGCTCCAGTTATAATCCATCTTGTGAAAGGCTGTTTTGTTTTGTTTTTTTCTCCCTGTGTTTTTGACTTTTCTGGTAAATGACTGAAACCATTCTCGGCAGTAAGTTTAAAAACTTACCAGATTGAAATGTGTTGAATTTAAGTCCAATCTGCAAACTTCCTCCACTGGTTGGACCACTGCTTGTTGTGTTAGTAATAGATCTCTCTTTGCTATTAGTCATTTTGTCATTGCAACAGACCATTTACTCCTTAGGTCTCAAGCTTCATGAGGAACCATAGGAGTTTCAGAACTACACAAATGTTGGTTTTAAATTAACCTGTTGACTTCACTGTATAGAAAAGAATATTTCCACTAAGAAAAGTGTTCAGTAGCTACAGCAGGACTTGGATCTAAAGCACCAAACACAGCATCCTGGTTAAACCTAAGACTTTCCCTCCAGTGTCACCTGCCCTTGTGGAGAGAGGAGGGAGCACCACAGGTAGGGAATGAAAGGGCCATTCACTTCCTTCCCAGGCATCTGAGGCTCCAGTCCTGTGACTCTTTCCTGCTGAGCCCCGCCTCCATTATCACCCATAATTCTACTTTTAGTGTTAAATGTGGACTACTTTCATTGCCCACCTTAACACACATGTATCACAAAGTTAAACCCTATTTCTAGGAAGGTTATAGAACATTGTTTTACCCTGAATCAACCAGATGTTTGAAACATATGTGGTTCTTATAGCTCACTGGACTTCTTGCATGAGCCAGTCAATCATTTTGATACTAACAAGAAAGAAATGTGAGTTTCTAGACTATACAACACAGTACCTTTCCCTTTCCTCCCTTGCCAACATCTCGCTGTCCCCATAGCTGTATCAAAGTTATAAATGTTGTCGACCCACCTGAAGGTGTTCAGGCTGTTTGATCCTTGCCCCATCAACAAAATTGCTCTACATATGAACCATGAAAAAATCTGGCTTGAGTTTAGAAAACCTTCATATGAGAAAAATTCTTGGCTTTCTGAAGCACAGTCAGCAATTCCCCAGAATTTAATATAATAGTCAACAAGATTAATTTAGGCCATTATGATAATATACCTGGCTAACTCTTCTGCACTCCTCTGGAAAAAATAATAGAATCAATATAAAATATTGGTAATGTCTGATATTTGACAGGGCAGACGTCAAATATATTTTTTACAATTATGTGCCTGTGTCTTTGGTTCTCAGGGCAAAGGGATTGAAAGACTAATTTTTAAACATCTCTGGCTTCGTATACCATTTCTTTTCCTCCCTCCAGAATTGTTCCACTGGGAAAGAACTGGAAAAGTGGGCGTGATTCTAGGACTCTGAGGCCACATAGTTTTAAGTGGACCCCGTTGACCGCTATGGCTCTGATGACCTCTTGCTCTGAGAGACTCAAAAGTCATGTTTTCAGGACTGCACAGGGGCTGGCACGTAGGAGTGTTTGTCTCCATATCAGAGAGCAGAGAGCAGTTGAGATCTTTCTACCCTCTTTAATCATCACTATGGCTGGCAAAGTGAAACAATTCCTATACCATTCATTCATTTAAAATAATTTTTAAAAATGCTTGACTCAGTAAGAGGCTTTTATTTCCATGCTTGTCTGAGATTAAAAAATAAGAGAGATACACAGACACAACATACACTTTGCAACTACTTTATCTTGGTGAGTGCATCAGGAAGTTTGATTGCGTTGCATTAAATATTCTATGAGAACTTTATTGATTTTTTTCTTCAATTACAGGTGTATGTTCGACTATTCTTAATTTTAAAGATTTCTGTTTGTTTTTGCTAACCTGAAAAGAAACAGCTTTCTGCAACTTGTTGGTAGAGTAGCTGTGGGGTTATGTATTCTGGCCCTGCTGTGGAGTTGCCTGGGGGGCCACTATGAATAGTCCACAGAACACTGGAGGGGTGTGGCTGTGGGCATCCACCCTGCCTCAATGGGGACAGCTGTCTTTATTAGTTTGATGGCTATTAGGTATTCACATTAGATTTTATTTGAAAAGGGGCTTAATTGCTCTAAAAACCTTGAAAGCATTGCTTTTGGATCCAGAATTTAGGGACAGGATGACCCCTTCAGCATCTGTCATACTGAACTCAAATTGCTGCTTCTTCTTTTTTTAATCCTCACCCGAAGATAATTGAGAGAGAGAGAGAGAGAGAGAGAGAGAGAGAGAGAGAGAGAGAGAGAGAGAGAGAGGTGAAAGAGAACATCATTGATGGGTTACCTTCCACACATGCCTCCACCAGTGATTGAACCAAAACCTAGGTATGTGCCTTGGCTGGGAATTTAATCTGCAATGTTTCAGTGCACAGGACGACGCTCCAACCAACTGTGCCACACAGGCTAGGGCTCAAATTGCTTCTTAAGGAAGTTGTGGATCGTCATAGGTAGCCCCTTTGTCCACATCTGTGAAAAGAGGGGAGTGGCACTGTGTTCAAGTGCTGTTCTCATCACACTGCTCAGCCTTCGAAGGAAGGCCCTAGTTCTACCTCATCACCTCAAATCAGCTAATGCTGTTTCTGTGCAATATCTCTCCTCCAGCTGTTTTCAGAGTATTAACCTGAACTGCTGTCTTTCTCTACCTAACAAGAGCTATGTGGTGAGAAATATTTATAGATGATTGCTTGGAGAAATGCCAGTCAATGCATTTTTTGATGCTATAAATTCATTATTGGATTATGTTGACTAATAGAAACGTGCATATTGGACAGCACTGTGAAATTGCTCTTTCTGCTTTGTCCTGATACCTCTTATCTACTTTGAGAGCATGTATGAAGGGAGACTTCATGTAACTTGCTGCTGTCTTTGCTGCAGAGATAACTGCCTGGGTATTGTTGCCTATCTTTCTGTGTCTTCTACAAAAAGAAGGAATTGCTGTCTGCTCTGCTTAGCAGAGGTGGTCCCTGACCAACGTTTAGTGTTATTTTTCAGAAGTTCAAGTCTTATAACTGGCTATTGTTTCCCTCTTTCAACCAGTGGCCAAAAACGGTCAGAATATTTTTTTTACATACTTCTCATAAATAGAAAAGACCTCAAGGCATGGATTTGAGTATTATCTTTACTGCTGCTTTGCTACTCTCATCACTTTATTGCTTCTTCTCTGATTTCCTCATAACCTTTATTTGCTACAATGTGTATGTATTTATATTTATATAAACTACCCACATTCCCTTTAATTTTATGAAAGAGTGTATAATATAAAAAATTACAATCCATTTTTAATGTGGGATAAATGTAAATCAGTATATGTTCCTCTACACCTTGTTTCTAATTGAATGAAAAGCTTTATCTCACACTTACACTTGACCCCGTAGACCATGGTTTTGATGCTGACCTCTGGTGGTGACATTCTGCTGGACCTGCCCTGTCATCCACGCCCATCCCCTACCTTCAAACTATTGGTCTGAAGCAGTGGTAGAGATGGAGACTCAGTGTGTGTGTGTGTGTGTGTGTGTGTGTGTGTGTGTGTGTGTGTGTCTACATTTTAATATTGATAGCATAGACTCTTTCTTAAGCAAAAGAAAGGAAATATGTGTTCCATTAGGATCCTGGAAAGAAAAAGCAAATATGATTTTCAAAAGTACAGGAACCAGAGATTCCACTGTGGGACTCAGCACAAGTATCAACTATTGAAAGAGCTATCTGGGGTTATGCAGCTCAAATCTTCAGGACAGGCCTTGTTTCTAATATTTTCATCTGTTATCCTCATCCACATCATGTATCTTCACAGTTCAAGAAACTTGATCACTACATGCTCACATAAAGTATGAATTAAGAATATGAATAAGAGTGATTTATAAATAAAGTCTTCTATTTAGAAGATTTTTGCAAACATCCCTGGCTTCATATACCATTTAGGTTAAAGTTTGTCCACATTTTTTTCTTTATTTTATACTTTTATGTCTTCAATTTGAAATATTACACCTCACGGTAACATTTTAATTTCAAGTCATAGGTAGTTTTTCAAAGCGTTGCCACTCAAATTGTGGGCTAAAGACAGGAGGGGTATCAGTGTCACGTGGGAGCTTGTGAGACATGTAAAAGGATCAGAATCTACATTTTAGTAATGGCCTCAGGTGGTTCCTATGCACATTACATTTTGAAAAGCACTTAGGTGCAGGAGAAACTATGCTTCCTTATTTGTTACAAGTTGTTTGAGTTTTATATTATTGTTATTATTAATACAATGGAATATCTAGTATGACTTGTTGCAATTATGTTTTACTAAATAAAAGTATGGATGAATGAAATGCCATTCTTAGTGAACAGGATTGGAGATATATATCTGAAAATCAATACAAATTATATGTATGCAGAGTTTTGTTAAGTGCCAGACATTGTTTTAAGCTCTTCATATATAATATTTGAGTTAATTCTTACAAAAGCTGAGGTGCATTAATCATTAATTAAATTTATATAATTCCTATTGAGAAAATGGAGAGTTCAGTAACTCTCCCAGTGTAACATAGCTGGTAAGTGGTGCAGCCAACATCACCTTCATACACTGGTGCCAACTTCCTTGGCTGCATACTGGAGTTCACATAGAGAGAAGCACTTATGATAAAGGATTTATTTTATGAAGTTTGTTGTAATCTAAACAACTGAGAATTTTGCTTATTTACTAAGACAAAGTTGTGATTGTGCTAAATAGTTTCACTCTAGGGATAAAGACTTCTAAAAAGCAACTATTAATGATCTTTTAAGTTACTCATATTGCTATTCCTTTATGATGTATTGTTTTTAAAATTTACTATATTACATCTGGGATGATAATGTCAGCTGCAAAGTGCTGAAATTCAAGAATTTCCAATTTAAATATAGGAGCAAGTTTGAGCTTTTCCTAAACACCTGAGTGACTTTTCTGCACATCCTTGGAGAAAAATTGTAGTGTCTTATCTAGAAAAAAGAGGTGCATGAATTGTGAATAGCATAATAAATCTGGTTAGATTTTATGGTCTTATAAAATTTTATGATGAACATAATTCAAATATAATCAGTTGCCTGAAATTGGAATGGGTAGGGGCTGGGAGGGGGGAAGGGGGGGAAAATAGGAGATATCTGTAATTCTATCACCTACACGTCCTCAGAGAGAGATCTTGCTTCACAGAGAGTGCCGGAGGAATGTTTTGCTTTGAGTATCTTAGCTTACCGTGTATGCCCCGTGGTCACTTCTGAAAGTGACCAGGACTGCTAAGACAGATGGGTGGCTGGGGGTGTGCCTGTGCTTGTTCTCCAATCTCCAACCCCTGAGGGGCCCCAACTGTGTCCTTAGCTCTAATCCATGTTTTGTCTGTTTAGTTTCAAGCCCCAAGCTATTGACAACCTACCCAAGGTGAAGATGTGGTTCTGTCTCGTGTCTGACTGGGGAGGCAGTAAATTGCCTGAATAAGGCAACAAATAAGGCATCTAATAGGCCCACAGCAAATACACTATTTTATGAATTCTAAGTCACGCTTATTTTCACAGTTAACACCTCTGAACCCAGTGCATCTTTCAGTGATGGCCCTTACAGTTATAACTGAAGTACATGTACTAGTATCCTTTTCCTTTGAGCAAGCATGTCAAACTCGCGGCCCGCGGGCCGCATGTGGCCCACAGTGAATATTTTTGCAGCCCAGCCAATATAATGGTGTGAGCCATTATTTACAATTATGAAAGAAAATAAGTCTCCTGTCAGATCCAGAATTACTGACATTCACCTTGGGTCAGTTTTGAAAGTAATCACTGTGAACAAGATTCCCCCCGAAGTAGGAAAGAGAGTAGCAGAGAAGGGATGACAAGTGTCAGGAAGAAACATTAATTTTACCTTTGCTCTTGTTCTTTTCTTTTATACTATACTTTTCGAAATAAACCTACGTTTCTATGAAAATTGAAGCTTTTGGGTTTTTTTTGCGGCCCACATAAACTTAAACCTTGTTTATTTGGCCCCTGTCAGCCTTTGAGTGTGACATGCTTGTCTCAGAGGAACATGAAGTAAGAGTAACATGGCACTCTGTGGCATCTCAAATTCGATGAATGCCAGGAGTTGTTAAATAATTGAAGACAGTGAGATAAGGCCATGAATAAAACCACAAGACATTTCAATTTACCTTCCAGGAGATAACCACGCCAGTGGTCTCCCATTAAATTTAGGAATCAGTATCAACTTGCCGCCTGATCTGTGAATAAGAAACTCAGGCTCAAAATCAACAAAGGCCTTGATAAGGACAATGGCCTCTTGAGAACGTCACACAGAAGGAAAGTCTGTATCTATTTCCCACACCACAATGTGGGAACCCTGTGAGATGGAAGGTTATGCAATTTGCAGTGAAAATGATCCTATGTAATAAAGAGGGAATATGCTAATTGACCCTCACGCCATGGCAAAGATGGCAGCGCCCACAGCCAATAAGGAGGGAATATGCTAATTGACTGCCCTGCCCTCAAAGTTGGCAGTGCCCACAGCCAATAGGAGGGAATATTCTAATTGACTGCTGTGCCCTCAAAGATGGCGGTGCCCACAGCCACAAGATGGTGATGCCCAGTCCCCTCAGCCCCGCCGGGGCAGCAGGCATGTGCCTGCCTCCGGAGTCCTTCAGTCCTCTCAGCCCCCCGGCCGCCCAGGGCCGCCTGAGGCTCAGGTAATCAGGGCCGGCCGAGGCTTGCGCTGCTGGCAGTGACAGCAGCAGAGGTGTGATGGGGTGTCACCTTCCCCTGATCTCCGGTCGCCTCCCGCCCCTGAGGGTTCCCAGACTGTGAGAGGGGGCAGGCCAGGCTGAGGGACCCTCTCCAGTGCATGAATTTTCATGCACCAAGGCCTCTATATTTACATAAATAACCTTGGTGGGTGAGGACATACCTGCCCTCTCACTCCAGTTTCTAAACCTGCATTTAAAGGCCTTTTGCTTTTAGCCTGTGGAATACATGTACTTGTCATGTCATCTTGTCTTTCCTCTTTTTTTTTTTTTTTTTTTTTCTTGCATGTGGTTTAAGACTCATGTTCTTTGACCATGTGGCCTGGCAGCCGCAGAACCTAAAACAGCACCACTTTGTTCCTTTTCTGTTCACCCCATCCGCATCCATCTAAACTGCAGGCGGAAGCCCGCTGGACGTCAGTCCCTAGGCTGGGAGCCTGCACGGGCTCGAGAAGCCTCAGGGGAACACTCCTCTCTTTTCTATCAGGCTTCACCTGGGAGGACCAGCACATGTGCTTTCTTACGCCTCAGCCTCTGAATTTGGCCAGAGGTCTGACCACCATCTCTTGCTTATGTGTCCCAGGTACTATAATAAATATTAGGAAAGGAAAACAAATGGAGACTCTTTCTCTCCATCTGTTTGGAGTGTGTAGTCATATAGTGTGTAGGACTGCTGAAGAATGAACACTTGGTCTTATGAGGCATCTATGCCTGGTGTTTCAGGGATGAAGTCAAGTCTTGAGACTCTTCGTGGGAGAGAGATATAAACTTTTACTTTGCAAATGCCTTTATGTTAATTTCCTGTATTACATTTATAGGGTGTATTAAACATGGCATATTTCTCCTATACATACAATATAAGCATTCATTACAGAGCCAACATTTTTCACAGGTGGTGTGAATTCTGCAATGTCATGATGCGAACTGTGTGACACATTGCCATGTGCAAATACTGCTTCTATTGGGACCTTGCAAACATGTATGAATTTAAAAAAAATGCAATATGTAGAAAGCATTAGTGTATTTATTTTAAAAGGGATCATGTCCTTTCTACAGAAAATGAGAGAAAACACTCAGCAAATTGCAGTACCAAGCTCTAAAAGAAACTTTGTGGGGAGATTTTTGTTAATATTCTCCATCTGTGTGTCAGGATATATAGCTAGATCTACAATGATTCACTGTTGCAACTTTGAAAATGATTGCCAAGATCATTATAGTTCTATTAAGCTTACTCACTTTGAATCATCAAGTACTCTTTCTTCCTTTTTTAAAACAAATAATACACAGGTTACATATAACACAACTGGAAGGAAGTAATGGGATTCATGAACATTCGATTCCAGACTTGCTGGTTTTAAAAGCAGAGCTGTATAAAATGTGGGTAGAGAGAGTTTATATTCGAGCCAGGTTGGCTGGGAGGTTCTCTGAGGTTTATAAATGTGAGCCAAATATTGAGGAAATCAGGGCTGAGGTTTGGTTTGGATGGGTGCCAACGAATTCAGACTCTAGAATGGAAACAACATAGATTGTGATACTTGTACATGGTTTCTATCCAGAACAAGGTAAGACTTCCAACTGCCAGTACCAGGCACCAAATCACAGAGAGGATTTCACAAAACCGCCTCGGAGCTCGGAGGTGCCTCCCAGCAGAGGTGAGCAGCGGGCCTGTCACCTGCGTGGACGGTGGCCTGCCACATCCGGGAAGGTGCAGAGCTTTCTGTTGCTTTCCTACCTGTGTGGGCTTTCAGCTCGGAAGCAGAAAAAGTTCCTTTAGATTTCTGTTGGCATTTACCTCAGGCAATGCTTTTGTTTCCTTGTTCCATTGCTGGTGCAGCCCCAGTAGTAACATGACTTCCACTGGGAGGAGAGGGAAGGGGAAGCCAGCTGGCCAGGACCACAGCTGCTCCCTGACAGAGGTGAGCTGCCTACTTGGAGGTGGGGATTGGCAAACTAAACCAGGGGTCCACGAGCATGTAAAAAATTTATCTTTATTATTGAAAGCATGACAGATGCCCTCTTCCACATTTTTTCCACTATCCATGAAACATTGAAAGCATACACACTATGAACTTACTGATAAATTTGAGAATATTCTGATGTACAGGCATATTTTGTATATTATACATTTTAAGTGAAATAGAAATTTATAAAGGTTAACAGAGAATGGAATATTTTTTTTAACCTCAACCATGGCTCCTGTTAGGAGGGCGAACGCCTCCACACTTGTTCACTTAGGCTCACAGCGTAAGAATCGTCATACTCTGTGTCTTCTTTTGCTAGGATCAGTGAAATGTGGATAACATAACCAGTGAATTGTGGGCTCAGGTGGCCAGCGATGCATCACATGGAGCTGAAGTGAGCCAGTTATCCAGGCTGTGCCCCGCCACCTCCTGTGACAATGATCGACAAACATATCAGGTGAGGGCCATGTGTCCACATTCCATGTGAAGAGAGCCCAAGACTTTCTATACTAGATAGAAAGAAACATGGATATCAGGAGAGGCTCAGACATAGCCAGCATGTCATTTTGTGCCCTGGTGTACACCCACTCCCTGGAGAACTCACTTCTAAATTTCCAAGCACGGGAGGACAGTGGAACGTGGTCTGACCAGGGCAAACACTGCTTCCAGAGCGATGTTCTGTTTCACTTCAGAAGAGGATGCTTAGGAGAGAGAAGAGGGCGCTGAGGGGTAGCAGAAGGTAAGTCCAATTGGGAGTTCGTACAGAAAATCGGTTCCTTTGGGACTATTGCCCTTGGTTCCCAAAGCTGAGTCTGGCCTCTTCTCTCAGGCCCCAGCACCTTGTGGCCGCCTCCATCAGAGCACTATCTCCTGCCATCGTAACTGCTTATTTATTGAGGCATTGGTTCCTTGAGGAGGTAGGGACTTTGTCTTAGTCACTTTGATATTCTTAGCATCTTGTCTAGGGAAGAATTCAATAAATGATTGCCAACAGACTGAGTGAATGAATGAAGCAATCTATCATCTGTCAAGCCTTCTCTCATGAGCCTACACCTGGGGTCAGGGCCCAGCTCCACTCCAACAGGGGGCAGGAGAGAAGAGGGGGGGCGGGCAGGCCGATGTTCAGCCTGGAGAGCCAGTGACAACTATGCATATTAGGAATTTGAGGTTTCAGCCTGATATTTGATTAGGATTCCTAATTAGGATTTCTATTGGAATATCAACCACGTGTGAACCACAGCACTGCCCCAAGACCTGGCAAGTAATGGCAAAGAGGGGGAGCTCAATAGGCAGCTGTATGGTTGTGGGCTGAGCATCAAGCCTCCCCAGATGCCCCCACAGTGTGCTCTCTGAGTAAGTCCCCTACACTTTCTCTGCAGACTCCATTTCAAGCCTTCTTTCCCAGCACTGCCCCATCCTCTGGGTGGCTGGCTGTGAAGTCACCACCACATAGAAATTCTGTGGTGCCTCTGGCACTGAGTATGTGCTGCTGTCAAGGGAGTAGAAGGGGAATAGATGAAAGAGGGAATGGGGTGAAGAGGCAGGTTCAGAAGTCCCAGTGTCTGAGGCTGGAGGGATGGGCAATGACTAAAGATCAAGAAAACCAAAGCTTCAAGATTTTTCATGTTTTAGAAAGTGAGGCAGGAAGTGCCTGCTGGGGGGTGAAGGGGCATCTGCAGAGGCAGAGAATGAAAGTGGAGAGGGCTTCGTGACCCAGCTAATTGGCACCTGACCATTCCTCTCCATCAGGGAAACCCTGGACTGTTGTAATTTTGTCCATGACAATCCTAGGGAGAGGCATGGATGACTGACATGGCACAAATGGGCTGGGATTCTTGCTGGGTCTGTCTGAGTCCTTGGGCACAGGGAGGCCTCCGGCAGTGGTGTTGCACTGATTGTGCTGGCATTTGGGTCTGAGGCCCTTGCACCCTAGATGTTGCCAACATGCCCCAGTGCAGGGTGGGTGAGAACCACATAAAGTCAAAAGTCCTAACAAGAGAGTGTGAATGAGCTTTGAGTCCCTCAGTCTGTGCAGACCCTGCGGTATTCAGAGTATTGTGGGCATAAATGTTGCCCAGCACATCAGAGGGTCCACAGGAGAGAGGGAGTCTCTCATCTTGAAAACTTGTATTTTGTAGTTAGTAAAAGGCCTGACAACTCCTTTTGAAGTTTCTACTCCAGGTACAAGAATGGGAACATACAACCCTGTGGGTGGGGAGCTGTAAGATACAACAAACTGAATGGACTATGACTGGGAATGAGCCAATTTACTGGGTGTAGCACAACATAACACAGCAAAAAATTAGGGTGACTATTGCCTTGTATGTTTTAGAGCTTTCTTTACCATGGAATCATTCCCCATTTACCGTGTTCACTCTTTGACCAACAATAAGCCCCTGTGTCAATTCTTTGCTTATTGCTCTTCTTGTGAAGCACATCCTCCCTCATTCTATTCAGGGCTTCCCCACTCTGCATACCTTTATGGAGGGACTGCTTTGTGCCAACCTGTCCCTGTGCCAAGCCCTGGGGACACAGACAGGAAGGATGTTACTCTTGCCCTTAAGTAACTTATTGTATAATGAGTCTTTTACAAAGTGACAGGTACTAAAATAGAAATATCTGCATAGATAAGGAGTCAATTCTTTTAGGCAGGATCGCTCCCATTCAGCACAGCCCTTGAATCTGGCCCTCTTCTTAAAAAATTTAATCTCCATTGCCACCCCATTAGTCCAAATACTATCATTTTTCCTACATTTTTCAGTCACTCCCTATCCATTTTATCTGTATTTTCTCATTCTGCCTACTTTTCCAGTTTCCAAACTACCACTGTGTGGATACAACTATGATTATGTATTTTTGTTGTTTATAACTCATTATTGTTTTTCTGTTGTTAAAGATACAACCATAACGCTGTGACCTGCTTACATTTTCTGCCTCATTGTGATCCTTCTCCCCTTCTCCTACCACCCCGTGAGCTTACTTTCCTTTTGTTCAGTTTGCTTCAGGGCCTTTGCTGAACTCCTCTGCTCATTGTTTAAAATTCCAGTTATCCTTATGATCTCAGTTTTCAGTAAGGGGCCATCCCTTACAGAAGCTTCCGTGCTCCTAAGACTCGAGTCGGACGCCCTTGGTAAATACAACCATAGCTCCCAACATTTTCCATTTGTAGCTCTCATCACCATTTAAATTTCATATTCTGTAATTATATGATTCACGTTTTTTCTTAAAGAAAAAAAGTAACGACTAGGGTAAAAAATGTAAAGAATTATTTGCAAAGTAATTTGTTCCTTTGATGGTCCCCTTGGGGGTATAATTTATCTTTTATTTCTGAGGAAGTAGATGAACATTCACTGGCCGAATGGCTCACTCCTCTTCTGGGAGGAGAGGGCCATGCAGCCAGGTCCACAGAGCATGGCTGGTATTACACAAGCTTATGACTTGAAATCCAAAACGTTTCAAAATCACTCAGAACTATCTTTTTCTCTTCACATGACCTGGTATTTCCCTCCCTGCCTTTGAGGCCCAACAGGATACTTCCTGAAGGCCACTCAGTGGTTCTGCATCTGTGGTGGAGATGACCCACCATAGATGGGACATTAATTTTGAATGATTCCGGTTGGTTGGTGAGTGGGGGATGGTGTTGGCCTTTAGATCTGGAAAGGCTGAAATCTTCCCTGAGCTTGTTGTGCTATGTTGCTATAAAATGTCAAGTGGGAAATTAATACATAATTATTACTAGTAGATTCTAGTTCAGGGACTTCCTGTAGTGCACTGTAGATGGATACTTCTCACAGAGAGCTCAACCCCTGTGGGACTCATTTGTGCTTCTCTGGTCTAATGATGTCTGGATCTAAAGAAGCGAGTTTGCGCTTGTATGGTTTGGTGCTTGCTCTCAACTCCCTTCACCTGGCATTTCTGACCTATGACATGCAAAATGAAACTTCCCTAGGCTCCCCAAAGTCTCAGTGTCTATAAGTTGAGGACCAAGTTTCACTTGAGAATTTACTAAAATATAAGTTGATGACTGGGAGGAGATGGCCTCCCCACAGGCGTGGTGGCAGCTACATTATTTACAAAGTTTTAAAGATAGACCAGTGGTCAATAAGCCCAATGTTGTCCCACTTCTTATTGGCTTTTTAACTGGGTAATGTCATTTCCTAGCTTGCATTTTCCATCAACAGGAAAGAGTTGATGGACACTTTTCCTTTTCTCTGTTCAGTGTGAACCACTTCGCCATGCTTATGAAAAGATCTGACTGCAAGTTCTTCTGGATTGTAGCAACTGGGTAACCTGTGTCCCTTTAGGAGGAAAATGGGGAGACGCCATGAGTCCAGGTACATTAGAATTCCAGAGCTGGAAAAAGCATAACAAAATGGAATCAGGGGCTAATTGACTTGAATTTTTGAGGAAACCACTTGTAGACAGATCATTACAGAGTTTCAAAATTTTCAATATCAAGCAGAGTAATGATCTGCCATCACAGATCGCCAGGTAAATTCCCATCACAGCAGCTCCAGGATGACCCCACATGCTCTGTGCTGTCCTGTATCTGCTGGTCCCCACAGGCTGACCCCACTCACCATCATCCTGCTATAGGTGGTAGGTGTTGTTGGTACCCTTCACCCTCTCCTCTACTAGAATGGTACATCTCCTCTCTCTTGCGGGGAGGTTGGTTCCTAACTGCTCACTGCTGTCTTTCTCTGGAGAACTGTCCCTGGACTAAGGGGAGTCACAGTGCCTCAGGGGGCAGGTATGTATTGGACATGCCTTCCCCTCAAGTTAGCACATCTGCCTCATTGGAAGCAACCCCTCACCCCTCCCTTACCCCTTCCCTCCACCCCTGACAAAGATCAGGCCAAGGATGGATTTCATCTAAGGCCACATCCTGCTTGGCTCTTTTCCCTACCTCATCCTGCTTCCCTCATCCCCTCACAGTGTTTTCTGAACAGGATTTTCTCAATAAATCAGACAAACATGAAACTGTGTCCCGGGCTCTTCTTCTAGGGAACTCGGCTCAGGATACTGCTAGTGCATTTTCTTGTGCCCCGTTGCTGAAGTCTGTGTTCAGTGCTCCTTACCCCCGGGGTTTCTGCCCTCATCATTCCCACATCTTGGATCTATACCCTGTACCTCACTGAGAACTCGGTCCTTCCTTCAAGGGAAGGACTCATATAAACCCACATTTCTGAGAACCACCAGTACCTCCTATTTCAGGAGCACTCCACTGTGTGGCTCACCCTAGACCCTGCATCATGGATTCACTAAAGACTGCTGCACAGAGTCCCTGCTCCAAAAGGAGAGGGCTGGTGGCATTTGAGTTGCATTTTCAACTGAAATAATTATTTAAATGGTGATTAGATACTATAATAGTCCAGGTTAGTCACCTTCTGGGCTATTTACTCATTTAGTACTTACCAGAATAAATATATTCATTTAGCACTTACCAGAAGAAATGTTTTTCCCCATTCTATAATGCTTACCAGTGTACTGGAAAAAAATAGATATATTAACAGTAATCATGACTGCCTAGTGCTCCAGAGGGAGACACTGTCTTTATCTACTAACACTGTAAAAATCATCCTTGAAAAGATACCTCAGCCCTGGCCAGTGTTGCTTAGTGATTAGAGTGTTGGCCTGTGCACCAAAGGGTTGCAAGTTCAATTCCAGGTCAAGGGTAAGTACCTAGGTTGCAGGTTCGATCCCCAGCCCCTGTTAGGGTTAGGGTTGGGGCATGTGCTAGAGGCCACCAATCAATGTGTCTGTCTCACATGGCTATTTTTTTCTTTCCCTTTCTCTTCCCAACTTTTTCCTTCCTTTCCACTTTCTATAAAAATCAATGGACAAAATATCCTCGGGTGAAGATTAACAAACAAACAAACAAACAAATAAATAAAAAGGGGGGGGAGAGAGAGAGAGAGAGAGAGAGAGAGACTTCAGAATAAATGCAGTCAGTGCTTGCATTGTAAAACAGGCAGAAATGCTAGAAACCAATACAGAATCGTTTCCCTACACATTGAACAATAGTTTTACAGATGATGCACAATAGTCATCAGGTGGCCAATCATTAAGGAGCTTCATTCATAGCCAACAGTGTAAATTCCAAACTCATGTATTGAGATACATAGTAGAGCTAGGAGCTGGGTGGGGGTCATTTCACTTGAGCACATTTTTGGAGAGGGCATTCATTATCTTGAGGGAGGGTGTATGAAGGTGCTTTAAGTACCAGCTACAAGGATGGAAAACTTAACATTTTTTGTTCAACTTAGGGGTCTCACTTGAGCACATTTTTGGAGAGGGCATTCATTATCTTGAGGGAGGGTGTAGCTGACTCAATGGATAAACCTCATACAGGAATATGAATAACAGGAATGTCTGCATCAGACCACATTGTTTTCTTAGCAGCTTCGTTTCTATTTATGTGACTGAAAAGAGCTTGGAGGAGCTGAAGGGTCCTGACCAGAATGTGAACCCCAAGTTAGTCTGTGAATGTGCTTCAGGAAGTTCACAAACCCCCGAAATCATACATAAAATTTTATATGTATAAATTCATGAACAATTTTCCCTGAGGGGAGAGGATCCATAGGTCTCAACAGATCTGATAGTGGTTATTAACCCTCTAAAAGTTAAGCACCACCAACGTAGAACTGAAAGCACTTTTGGGCTAGAAAATCTTAAGGTTTATCATTGCATTTTGCTGACTAGATCATAAAAGAATCTTCTTTCATGTCTGGATCAAATAGGCTTTTTTGTCTACCCCCAGCTGGCTGTGGCAGTCACTTCTGTTGGTTTACCCACTTCTTAATAATAGCACTTGGACTTCTTCCAGGGGCCAAGCACTTCAGGGAAGCCTGGGCTCACCCCTGCCCCAGAGCCAAAGCCCTCTCAGTTTAAGGCAAACCTGATATTCTACTCACCTGCCAGCCTTGAGTTGGGCATGGGCATGGGATGACGTAAGGGGAGTGGTGACATGGTCTTGGGAAAGCTTTCAATCTCTAAGGACAGGATCTTTGGAGCAGTGAAAGTCATTATGCAGCCACCAGGGGACCAGGTTGAGGAGGAAAGCTGAGGATGGGAAGAAAAGAAGGAACTCAGGCTGTTGGGGAGTCTGTAAGGTTACTCCATTCAACAAAAATATTAGCTCTATGGTTTTAAAAGAAAATATGAAATAATTTCTCCTTTTATTATCTAGAGATTGAAACCTTTAATTTTGTTAAATATATATTTTTTACTGATTTCAGAGAGAGGAAGGGAGAGGGAGAGAGAGTTAGAAACATCAATGATGAGAGAGAATCATTGATTGGCTGCCTCCTGCACACCCCACACTGGGGATGGAACCTGCAACCCAGGCATGTGTCCTGACCGGTAATTGAACCATTGGTTCATGGGCCGATGCTCAACCACTGAGCCACATTGACTGGGCACAATAATTTCTCCTTTAGAAACGTGAGTAGAATTAGATATTCTGTTGTTTGTGGCTCAAATTACCCTAAATGATGTATTTGTCACCTAAGTAATATGGAAAAGTACAAGACATGAGAGGTAGGCCTGAATGAGGAAGTCAGCTTCACCTGATGATATTTGGAGGCCTCTTTTCCTTGGCAGTATCCCAAGCCCTGGACCCTTTGCCTCTCTGATTCTGGATACAGAGCCTCTGCCCCAGGATCACGCTTGGTGCCTGAGGAGCATCATTGAGAAGTTAATGCCACTAAAGGCATCGTTGACTGCAAGCAGCGTCTCTTACAGGCTCTTTGTATATTGAGTGAAAATGTCAGTACTTTATTGTTATCATTAAAATAACATTTTAATGGATCATTTCTCAACTACTGGCCCATTTTTATTACAATCCAATTTACTGGGTTGAATACATGCATATTTTCATAATAGTAATAAACGTAGCTGCTATGTGAACTCACCTCTTACATATTTCACAAATCCACCTCCTCTCCCCATCCCCACTTGCATTATCTGAACCCATAATCCAAGAACCCCCTCTCTCCCCCCACACACATATCTCTTGACCAGGTTCCTGCCACAGCCTCCTACCTGGTTTCCCTGTCTCCAGTCCTGCACTTTCAATGGAGTCTTTCAAATGTAGTCAATGATGCTTTTCAAAGGAAACTTCTCTCAATTTCCCACTTAAACAACATTTTGCTTTTCATAGCTCTCAGGATAAAACCCAATTTTTTTAATAACGTTTATAGGGCCTTCCATAAGGTCATCTCTACCTACCCCTCCAGCTTTATTCTTCACCCCACCCACCAACCCTGTACTTCACATTTTAAAGTCACTGACTAAGTGCCTTTCAATTTCTCTAATGCTGCATGTTCCACAGATACTTTCACGTTTTCTGTCTGTATCACTAATACCCAAGCCCACCACTATGTTCAGCGAACTCCTGCTCAGTGTAGGAGGCATTTCTTTCAGGTCCAGAACGCTGTCCTAGCTTTGTGCTTCCATTTTCCTTTCTCCTTGGTGATAGCACAAGCCATATAGCATCGTTAGTATTTATGGTCTCTCTTTTCTGCTGGGCTGTAATCCTAATATATAGTTAGTTGTCTATTGGTCACTGCTAATAATAGTTTAAAAATAATGACCACCACAACGAAACTGGTTTGGCTCAGTGGATAGAGTGTCAGCCTGCGGACTGAAGGGTCCCAGGTTCGATTCCAGTCAAGGGCATGTATCTTGGTTGCGGGCACATCCCCAGTGGGGGGTGTGCAGGAGGCAGCTGATCGATGTTTCTCTCTCATTGATGTTTCTAACTCTCTATCTCTCCCCCTTCCTCTCTGTAAAAAAATCAATAAAATATATTAAAAAAACAAACAACAATAATCTATAATAATAAAAGCGTTATATGCTAATTAGACCGGACGTCCTTCTGGACGACCTTCTGGACGAAGCCAGGGCTGCGAGGGAAGCCCGGGTCCCAGGTGCCAGAGGGAAGGCGGTGCCGGCCGCCAGGGGAAGGAAGGCCTACTCTTGCACGAATTTCATGCATCGGGCCTCTAGTATTTAATATTTATTGAGCATGTGCTAAATATTGTTCTAAACACTGCATACATCTTTCTCTCATTAGTCCTCTCTCTCAGAGAGAGTTAGATATGGTGATATCCTCATCTCACAGATGAGGAAACCAAATCACAGAGAAGCTAAGCAACCTGCTTAAAGCTGGCACCATTTCCCCAGTTAAGCAAGGAAATGGCGGAGTCAGGGCAGCCATGAGAAAATGTCAATTACTTTTTTGAACGAATGTTAGTCTAAGTCTTCAAAGCAGGTATTCTCATCCTTATTTTACATATAAACAAGCCAAGGTTCAAAGGCTGTGAATCTAAGTTGAAGAGGTTGTAGAGCTGGGCTAAGAACTCAGCTGTGCCTGATGAGGGAGCCTTTGCCCCACCCCCTTCCAAATAGCCCTATCAGTGGGGATCCTTTTGTGTCAAAACAAACTTCCAGCTATAAAATAAATGACCCATGGATATGTAGTGTACAATACAGGGAATATAGTCAATTCTATTGTAATAACTCAGCATGACGATAGATGGTTACCAGACTTAGTGTGATGATCACATCATAAGGTATGTATATGTGTTGAATCACTATGTTGTGCACCTGAAAGTAACATTTTACTGTATGCCAACTATACTTTAATAAAAAAAATTAAAAAACCTTTTTCATGCATATCATATTGTTCTGTCACTATTACCAAAAGAAAAATATCCCTGAAAAGAAGATCATATAGGAAGGGATCAACCCAACAAAGTAATTTTTGTCCCTCTGTCACCCACAGGCAATCAAGACATATGAACTGTAATTAGGTATTTCAGGTGGATTAAACATACTATAAAATTATCTCCTCAAAGTTTTAGAAAGCAAACTTTTGAAAATATTTTCTTATATTCCAAATCTTTAAAAATCCATAATTTAAGATATTAGAAAGATCAAATTATGTGGCATGAAATAAATTTAATTAAAAATGACACATTCTCACAAATGTATTTCTTTCTTATTTTAAAAAAGATTTGAAAAAAGATCAGGCCTATAAGGTTCAAGGCCCAGGAAACGGGAGTTGGAGACCAAGGCATGTTAAAGAGCAAGTTTATTCCACGCTAACGAGCAAGATTCATTACGGAGGAGGGTAGAAAAACCAGGATTAGAGGAGGGGGAGGAGGAGAAGAAGGACCCAGCCGGACTGCCTCGTAGATTGGGGAGACAGCAACACGTGCAGCGGTGAACTCGCCTTTTGAGGGGAGGAACAGGAAGGGGTGGGGCCCAGGGCACTCGGTATGTGCTGATTGGTGGTTCAATGTCTTGGGGATGTCCCAGCAGCAGACGCTGGTTACATCATACTCCGCCCACCAGTTGGGGGAAGGGAGGATCTATCAAGGCCCTTATTTAGAATAGTTTTAATTGTCTGAGTCTGTTACTTGTTGAAGAAAAATTGCCTGATTTAGTGATATTATGGTATTTAACATAGTCTGCTTTTTTAAAAAAATATATAACTTCCTTGCAAAACATTCCAAAGTAACAGTTGATACTAAGCAGAAGTCAGTTCAAGTAGATTCATAGGACTGAAGTAAAGGAGAACTTCTCAAATGTGGCTTAAGCGGAAGCAAGTTTGTGTTTTGTCATGATACATTTAATTTCTCATTTAAAAAAAAGCAGCAGGAGTCCATAACCTAGGCATTCCTAAAATGTCAAGAACTTTATTTTATACTTTGCAACTTTTGGTTTTGTTTGTATGCGCTCCCGAGAATAACTGCATTTAGCCGAATGAATCAACATAAGGTAGCTGTTTAAGAATGTCAAAATTCTCAGTTTTAATATTTTCTTGATTTTGAATTCCCATTTTCTGGTAGGAAATATTTAAATCAATGTGAGATTTAAGGTACATGGAAATATGTTACTGAAATAATATGAAACACAGCTGAACCCTGGGAGGAAAATAAAGTTACAAAAACCAAAGGTCCTACTGGAAGCCCAAGTCCGACTCTTTAGCAGAGCTCATCAGTTCTGTCTTTTAATTACAAGAAAAGTTTGCACTAACCCAGAATTTCACAGTAAACAAACGCAGACCTTTATAACACCCTAGGAAAAGCAGTAATGTATATTTTGGAAATCAATGCATGAGGTAATTAGGTTGCTTTTCTAAAATGAGCAGTTGGATGTAGAAATTATAGAGCGGGGAGATTGCCTGAAAGCAGATTCATGTAAGGTTGCATGTGAATTTCTTTTTTTAAAAATATATTTTATTGATTTTTTACAGAGAGGAAGAGAGAGGGACAGAGAGTCAGAAATGTCGATGAGAGAGAAACATTGATCAGCTGCCTCCTGCAGACCTCCCACTGGGGATGTGCCCGCAACCAAGACACATGCCCACCCGACCGGAATCGAACCTGGGACCCTTCAGTCTGCAGGCCGACGCTCCACCCACTGAGCCAAACCGGCCAGGGCACTTGTGACTTTTTGATCCTAGCTAATTCGATTGCATTTCCTTCTTGGTGAAAAAGAGGAAGAAAAAGAAAGAAAGAAACAAAAACCTGTAGAAAGATCTCTAACAAAGTTTAGATTTCAGTGAACATTTTAAAATATCTCCAACCCCTTTGGTTTGCCAATAAAAACATAGCCCGGTATTGTGGTCGTATGAAGCTGAAGAGCTCAAAGTTCCACTAAAATTCTATTCAAGGTGTTCTTGGTAATGAAGATGTTAATAATTAATGAGTGAAAGATATGAATAAATGATTTACTCATAGACACACTAGGCCAGTGGTCGGCAAACCGAGGCTCGCGAGCCGTGGTTTACTGCTCTGTTGACTAATGAGTTTGCCGACCACTGCACTAGGCCAAGGATCTGCTGTATTTTGTAAGGATAATGTCATTGACTACAGTCAGGCTCATCTGTTGGCGTCTTCCAGGGCTGCTCTCACATGGCAATGGCAGAATGGAATAGTTGCCATCATATGGCCCACAAGCTTAAGATGCTCATCTTCACAGACAAAATAGGCCAACTCCCGAACTAGATCATTAGGACTTGAACTGTAGTATAAAACAGTGCTGGCAGATTTACTTTCTCCACTCCCACCCATCCACCCTGAGCACTGGCTTTCTATGTAAGAAAACATTCCCTCACCATTGATAACTTTTTTTAAATCTATCTTTATTGTTGTAAGTATTACAAATGTCCCCTTTGTTTTTGTTTTTCCCCCCATTGACTCCCACCACCCTGCACCTGCCCCTCCCAGGCCTTCGCCAGACTATTGTATGCATATAAGTTCCCCAGTTAATCATTCCCCCGCTCCCCCAACCCCTGACTTCCCTCTGAAATTCGTCAGTCTGTTCTTGCTTCTATGTCTCTGGATCTATTTGTTCATCAGTTTATTTTGCTCATTAGATTCCACATATGAGTGAGATCATGTGGCACTTGTCTTTCTCTGACTGGTTTATTTTGTTAGCATAATACTCTCCAGGTCCACCCATGCTGTTGCAAATGATAAGAGGTCCTTCTTTTTTATAGCCATGTAGTATTCTATGGTGTAAATGTACCACAGGTTTTATTATCTACTCACCTACTGATGGGCACTTGGGCTGTTTCCAGATCTTATCTATTATAAATTGTGCTGCTATGAACATATTCTTTATGGTTGGTGTTTCTGGCTTCTTAGGATTTATTCCTAGAAGTGGGATCACTGGGTCAAATGGGAGTTCCATTTTTTAATTTTTTGAGGAAACTCTATACTGATAGAGTTTAACTTAATTGTTAAAGTTAATTTCGTTGCTTTTTGGATTTAGAGTTTACATGTAAGATTTTTCATCACTGTTTCTAAGCTTATACATACTGTAGTTTGCTTTCCAATTTTCTTTCTGTTTTCCAACCTGAATTTGAGGTTGTGCAGACTTGCGTTCTAGCAGTGTATGTGGTAGGACAGAGCGGGTGCTGGGCTAGCAAGTCTGGACTCTCTCCCAGAATCCATGCCCATCCCCTAATGGAGCTGTGAGGCCACCATCAAGGTGTGAAAACGCTCTGCTCTTCAGGTGCCTGGGGGCAGATTGGAAATGATACACTCCCTGCAGTTGTTTCTACATTGCTGTGAGAGTGAGATAAAAATGTGGGGAAGTTTGTTGGTTTTTTTTTGGTATGGAAAGTCAGTGCTATTTTAACTAAGGATTTCTGGAACCAAAACATGGAATCTCTTCAGAAGACAAAACCAAATTAATACATATTTATTGAGGGTCTTCCATGAGAAAGGAAATGGAGCGCAGCTGGGGAGAGGAGAAAATCGAGCCTCATTACTGTGCTGCCTGTTGACCTGAGCCAGGTGGGGCGAGGGCGGCCTGTGAAGGTCCCGAGCCACCACCGAACAGGCACGTCTATCCTTCCCTGTAATTTGTCTTCCTGAACTTCCTGAACTTTCGTGAACTTTGGAGTAGGTAGAAAACTGCATCGACAGTTGGCTTCTCCCCAAACATGATCTTAGCTGGACGGAAACCTACAAGCAGTGCAATCCAGCTTCATCCTGGAGCACATCATTTAAAAGGCTGCAGCTGAGCACGACTTGGCAGCAGGGAAACACTGAAGAACAAACCCTCGCTGTGAACCCCCGGCTATCAGAGGCCATTCATAATGGTGTGTCCACATCTTTAAACAGCGAAGCTGATTAGGAAGGCAGGAAAGATTAAGCCATGTACCCGCTCGTGGATTTAGCCTAGTTCTCCTTTGAAACTTAGTGACAGATTTGCAGGCTCCACAATTCTACTGATGTTGGCTATTTTAGAATGTTTTTCTTACTAAATGCTCAGTAGTATTACAATGTTCCCTTGGGAGCCTTCTTTTCTTTTCTTTCTTTTTTCTTTAAAGCACACTTATTTCAGATAAATTGCCAACTGTTTTACTCTTCCAATTTCTTCAAAATTCACTGGGTTAAACAACCAGTTCCCAAAGATTAAGAAAAAAAATCCAATTCAAAGGATGATTCTTTTGTTGGTTTAACAGTGGGTACAGGGGATGGGTGGAAACATACATTGTTATTAAGTTAATGTGTAGACGACACCTACCATGAATTAATCTACTTTTAAGGAGAACAGAGATACATAGATTTGACCTGTTCATTTGATTTATCACTTTAAATATCTTATACTATTACTTGTTTTAGTTAAACAGTATGACATTCAGTGGCGTTTGTTTGCAATCAAAGCACACTTCTGGAGGTCTTTTTGACTGGCTGTCTTCCTTCTGGTTAATGCAATAGGAAGCATTGTTAAATTCAGCTTTTCCCCTGACATGTTTCACTTACTGTTAGGGTCACCAAAGAAGGTACGCACGAGGCCAAAAGGGGTAAAGAATTATGAATTTATTAGGTCATCTGGAAACCAGATGGGCTGAGCCCCCAAATGGCATCAGCACCCAGGGACAGGGAGTCAGAGATTTTAAAGTACTCTAGGCAGGCTTTTTCGGCAGGGAATTCGCCGGGCGGGTCCAGATCCTGGGCAAGTCCGGAGGGGAAAGTCACTGGTCTCAGCAAACGGAATATGGTCTAAGCCAGTGGTCAGCAAACTGCGGCTCTCGATTCCAATAATTACAGGCTGTTGTTGTTCCTTGTGATTAAGCTCCTATCCCACTGGTCGGCAAACTCATTAGTCAACAGAGCTGCATGTGGCTCGCGAGCCGCATTTTGCCGACCACTGGTCTAAGCGAAAGGGAATGTCAGTTGCGAAATGATCTCAGAGTCAGTTTCTCAGGGGAGAAGGTATCTATTCGATTATTTGATCAGACCTAACACCTACTGAGAGGTTTCTCTTCAGCCTTCCTATCGCTCTACCTCTTTACAGCAATCAAGTCAACCCCTCCCTCCTCACCCCATCCCACTTTCCATCTTAGTTCTCAGCTCTCATCCATTGGTTCCTGGGATACGTTTTCCTCCTATTGTCTCCACAGTAGCTCCTTCTGACTTGCTCTTTTCCTGCCTTCCCTTCTTTGATTCCATGTTAAAATAAACCTTTCTATTCTCAAGTTATCTTCTCACACAGTGTTGACTGTCACCTCCTCAGTTGGACTCCCAAACTCTGCTGTCAGTCTGACTGCCTGGCCCAGACCCCGGTTGCCAGCCACCAGGCAGGCGCTCCACTGGGAGCCCTGGTAGGACTTCCAGTCAGTGTGTCCTCAGTGGCACTCGGGATCTTCACTGTCTGTACGTCGCTCCTTACTGAAGTTTATGAAAAGAGACTCTTACTTTCTTATCCCTCTTTTCTCAGCAAGATGCACTGGCCTTCTCCCAGTCACTTACCCAAAAAATCCGAGTCATTTTTAAATGTCTCTCTGTCCTGAATTCCCTCTATCCAGACACTGAATTCTGATACTCCCTCTATATTGCTTTTCTTGTCTTCCCTTCATTAATTCCACCCTGGACTAGCTCTAGGTCAGGCCTCCTTTCCTTCTCCCCTCAACTGCTTTTTTCCCAAGGAGGCCTCTCCTCCCAGTCTCGTCCACTCTCCTGCCCAGTCTCCATGAGGCCTCTGTTCCCAGGCATAAGCCCAAATGTATCACTGTCTTCTCATCTACCCTTAAGCCGTAACAATAAATCTAAACTCAATCTCAGCCAAGACCTGCCTTAATCTTGTGCCAAACTAACTTTGGTGCCTTATTTCCTGTTACACTTCACGCCTCTGTGTTCCGTGAGCTTTGCTGAATATCTGAACATGGCTTTTCTGAATGTAGACTCTGCCTTTCAGCCTCCTGGTCTTTGCTCAGACTGTTTCCTCTGCTTGTTATGGACTTCTCTCATGCTATGGATCCTTGGAAATGGTATCAGTCTTCATAGGCCAGTATAAATGTCACCTTCTCCACTCCCCTTGATTAATTCTCCAACCCTCGTCAACCCACCCCTAAGTGAAATGCTGAAGTTAGTCTCTAGCCAATTATCTCCAGTGGCACCGTATTTGTATCTTCATCCTACATATCACATCCTGATTAGATTAGAATCATTTCTTCATCAATCTTTTAAATTCAACACAATTAACTCTGGGTTTACTGTAAATATAACATCAGAATATTCCCCTCCTTTTTGTAACAAGGTTGGCTTCAGTTCCTTTATCTATAACAGCTAAAAATGGTACATATTTGTTATGAGAATTATTTATGGCAGGGTTATTGATTTATGATGACAGCTAACTACATACACTTTTTACTCTCTCCCTGGATTTTTGGTATGTCTCATGCATTCACCAGCTTAAATGTTAATATTCAAAAACATCCTTTAAGGTATTTTATTATAATCCCCAATTTGTGAAAATGAGAAAGTGACGCACAGTGAGATGAGGTTGTACAGCTAGTAAGTGACAGAGCTGGCATTTGTTCTCAGAGGCTGTGCTATTAGCTACACGATTCCCTGTCTTTCTGTTATTAGACAGAGTAACAAACCTAAAGACATTCTGGCATAGCACTTGCCATGTAGATGGTATTGAATAAAAAGTGGACTGTGATTTACTTAACCACACCAGTCTTTCAGATTACAGAGATACTAGGTTTTGCAAGAACTTGGTAAAATCGCTTAAACTTTTGGACATAAATATAATATTATGTAGGGCAGAAGATCCACATGATAAAGGAGGGGAAATGTGGACAGATGTCAAAATATCCCTTTAGGTGGTTTTTATTGTGCTTTCTCTGTTTTCAATTGAGCCCAATGTTAATGTCCCCAAGTTTATTTGTTGGAAGTAAAAAATGAAAGAATGAAATGAGGAAGACTTCCTCCTCCGTGTTGGCAGTATGCTTGTGTTCCTCCCCACTGCTGCACCCTCAGGGAGTTTTGTGCTTCCAAGGGTCAGTGCCTTCTCACCTTTCTATTTCTGAACAGGTGTTCCAGATGTGTTGGTTGAAGAAATAAATGAATGGCACATGAAATACTCAATACTAGTATCAATGCAAGAAAACACAGAAAGTGGATTAAGAGGCAAGTAAGTCAGAGGAGAGCTAAGGAAGATGAGCTTTAACTAGTGTAGCCCAGGCAATGGGAATAGCTAATTTAATAATAATAATAAAAATAATAATAACAGTAGCTTGTGTTTGTGTAGTTACTTATTTCAGAGTATTTTCACAATAGTAAATTGTTTATTTCCTTATGATATTTTATTTTATCCTAAAATGATGTCTGTATTTTATAGGATAGATATTATTGCATCTATTTAAAAGATGAGGAAACCAAGATTTGGAGACATTAGTACCTTGTTTTTGGTACATAAACCAGTAGGCTTTATGTAGTTCTCTGAGATTGAAAGGTGTGCCCACAGCATGACTTGGGATATAGTCCCACCATGCTGAACGTGCCTGCCTTGATTTTACTTATTCAGCTACCATGTACGGAGCCTCTGTGCTAAGGGTTCTGGTTTCAGTGTTGTGAATACAGCAAAGAATAAAAAGAGGTAAAAATGTAAAAATCTTTACCCTTTTTGTGCTTATATTCCACTGGGAGATGACAGTGAAACATGGCCACTTAATAGCTAACGCCTTGAGTTTGATTTTAGAGTAGGGGTGGGCAAACTTTTTGACTCGAGGGCCACAATGGGTTCTTAAACTGGACCGGAGGGCCGGAACAAAAGCATGGATGGAGTGTTTGTGTGAACTAATATAAATTCAAAGTAAAGGAGCGGAGGGGAAAGCAAGAGAACCAGATAGAACAGCCGGATCCGGCCCATGGGCCGTAGTTTGCCCACGGCTGTTTTAGAGTCTAGGCAACCTAGGGAAGTCTAAGAAATGCCTCTCTGTGCTGTTTGAAAGGCAGAAGAAAGTCAATAGTAATTCACTACTTATATAGTCCATTCTTATCAGTAATGTCCCTCACCTACTACCCAACCCTGAAATAATAGTTATTGTACATGGCTGAGAAGTTGTATGAGGGACATTCAAGAGAAAAAAAAGTGAAGGCATTGATGGAGTAGCTGAAATAGGACCAGACAACTCTGTTGATTGTGAATTGCTCCTTCCATTGGTCGGGGATCCAGTCCATCAGCAAAGCATCTCTGTAGGTCTCTGGGAAGGGAAAGATGTTTCTTTATTTCTAGCTAAAAATTTCAAAACCCTAAAGTAAGAAAAATTACAAAAGATAATCTTGAATAAGCATTTGCTTTCAGTTTCTGGTCAAGATTGGGATTGTAGGGGACCAGAGGCTGGGAAATTACAGTCCGTGTGTTGTGCTTCACAGCAAAAGCCTGCCCAGCGGATGGCATGTATCAGCAGTGTCTGGACTCAGTGTGCTATGAATAACACATTTGCTATTTGTGCCTCGCATCCAGGCCTATTTTAATGCATATATATCCAGCTCAGTTGCCCAGATCTCTTAAATTGACATTTAGAAGTAGCTTATTATAGAGCAATGTGTAAATGCATTTATAGCTGTCGCCAAGATATTTATATTCACTTCCATCTAATCAAATGCACAAATCTCACTTCATACAAATGCATCCATTGCTTCTAAAAGGCTGAGGGGATAAACTGTCTGTGCTGCTTAAAGACTGCAGTAGTTGCTCCCAAGTTTAGGAATGTTATTCCAGTGTCTAAATCCCTGGGCTCAGCTGCCTTCCCTGGTGGGCGATTGCAGAGAGCAAAGAAACAACTCAATCACTTGGTGGGAAACCACAGCCATTTCAAATGTTGCCAGTGTCAGACAGTGTTCTCTGATGAGAATTCAATTATTAATATAATAGAAGTTCCGGGAATGATCAACTTGTGTTTGCAGGATTATTTGGCCAATAGTCTAAAACCTTTCCCTGAGACAAGCTTTCTTTAGGAGTGTTTCCAGGAGACAGTGATGATAACAGAGGTAGATGGTATTAGTCAACGTAAGTAAAATGGTACAGGCTAACATGCCAACATGTGAGCCCATTTAGAAAAGGAAGAGCCTATGAGAACAGCAAGGAGCTGTGTCTCCCTTCCTCCTTTCTGCAGACACTGGCTGAGGGTTTTGAATCTGTATACTTTTGTTAGTGTCTCTTCTTATTTTGACGTGGCCCAGAATCAAATCTTTGCTGTACTTAAAAAAAAGAAGCAGCCATTTTGCTTTTATAAAGAAGTCATAGTATTTTTTTAGTCACCAGTCTCTCCAGCATAACTATACATTATATAATTTGGATATTGTCCACAGATATAACTCTGTGATTGGACATGGATAATGTAATAAAAGTAAAAAAATGAAGATGATTACAAGGCATGATAGAAACAGTCTCTATGGCTTGGTTTTCTCACAACAGCAATAGTGACCTGATTAAAACTCAAGTCAGATCATGTCACTCTTCTGCTTAAAGTTGGCCAATGGCTTCCCATCTTACTTGGAATGAAAACCAAGGTCCTTATAGGCTTCTCTGACTGTACGTCCTCTGCTCTACTGGCTGTGTGCTTCTTCACCTCCTCATGTCTGCCAGGCACACATTCACCTCCTGGAGTCTTGGCAGTGGCTGTTTCTTCTGCCCAGAGTTCTCTTTTCCAGACATGTTCTCTTATCCCTAGTACCCAAACAGTGCCCATCACAGTATATATACTAAATACTTATGAGTGAATGAATGATTTCGGTTGGTGGGATACAAAAGAAAGGAAGAAAAAGAAACAAAGGAAAAAAGGAAGAGAGGAAGGGAGAGATAAGGTAGAGGGAGGAGGCCCTGCTGGTATGGCTCAGTGGTTGATTGTCAACCTATGAAACAGGAGATCATGGTTCCATTCCATGTCTGGGTTGTGGGCTCGATCCTCAGTAGGGGGCATGCTGGAGGCAGCCAAGCAATGATTCTTATAATTGATGTTTCTGTGTCTCCCTCTCTGAAATCAATAAAAATATATTAAAAATAAAAGAGGGAGGATGAAATGTTTGCTAGGCTGTTCAGTTTAGCATAATTCTATCTGATATTTTTCAGTTAATCAATAGCTTCTATTTTGCATATTATTTTCATATTGGATTTATGAAATTTCCAGATATAACATTATAACATTAATCAAAGTTACCTGTGACAATGATTTCCAAATCTGAAAGCATAAGTTCCAAGAAAATGTTAAATGTATTGTGATGAATGGTTCATTAGCTACTCATAAGATAGGGATGAAGAGTTAGTGCTCTGTGTGAGTTTTGGTTGAGAATGGTAGAAAGCCACTAGGCCATGTTTATGGAAACCAGGTTTTTTTCAAGACCTTCTCTTGAAGGAAACCTGTGGTCAGAGTCCTCTTTTTTTCTAATTATTACTCAATCACTAGTGGATGGGCCTGACTAGAAGGTGAGGGTGGACAGGTCTTAGAAATAAACCCCAAGACTGGTAGAACCCTAGAATTTCACAAAGTCAGGAAAATCTCTTAGGAAGACTCCACAAGTGGCACAGTGGGAATGACAGTTGTATTACACATACTTTTAAAACACTCCCTTTCAGGGAAGCAGCAGTCTCTTTAGCATCCTCTGGAGTAAAAACAAAATAAAAATAATTGCCATAACAAATCGATTAAAAGGAATATGCACAGATACTGCTTCTCCCTCTTTTAAGAGAACAATGAAATATTAAAATAAATGTGAAAAGAAGATGAATAGAAAGTTTGGAGAGGTAGAAGTTAGAAACGTGGAAGGAACTCAAGAGCAGTTAAAAAATAGGGTCAGAAGCAACCATTTGGAAGCTGGATTTTTGATGTCTCTCACTGAAAGAGCACAGCTCAAAATCTTCCAGTGCACGCTCTGCTTCTAATTAGTGTTGGAAGTTAATCCCAGATGGAAATGAGCCATGTTCTAGATTTCCTCTTTGTGAGATCTTATCTCTAATAATGTCCTGCTCTGTTTCTTGTTTTCTTTCTCCTTTGTATAAATCAAATTCCCATCAAACTGCAATTGAACTACTAGTTATGTAATTCAATTGTAGTTCAAACCGCATGTGGTTCAAACCGCATGTGGCTCGCGAGCCGCAGTTTGCCGACCACTGGCCTAGAGCAGACTTAAAACTTGGAATTTTGTTTTCTCTTTTATTTAAGAAAAACAAAATAAGTAGAGCTCTGTGGATTACCACAATTCAAGGTCAGTAAAAGGACCAAACATCTAAAGGTACTTTACACCTGACACTCACTGGCTCTCAATGGGGCATCAGGTAGGAAGACAGGGTGGCAAAATCCCCAGGAATGGCAATTTAGAAATCTGCCTTTTCACATCACGTCCAGACCTCAGGGAGCTGACCATCAGGAGCCATAAAATGGACGGACTGGTCAGAGATGGGTGGACGTTGGAGCCCACTTCACAACTTTCACCTCTAAGTCACTATGCTGCCTATCAGGAATGGGCAATCATCACAAATTTCAAGAATATCTTAATTTCTGAGCCCCAAATTTAAATTGGCAGATTTTCCCAAATTTGACAGAATTCTAAAATTGGCACCTAGCCTCACAGATTGAGAAAGGGTTCTGTGGTAAGAATCCACGTTAACAACAGCTAAAATTTACTGAGAACCTACCAGAGGCCAGATGGCATGCTGCGTGCTACGTACATACATCGCCTCTCAGCCTTCCCAAGAACACCTCGAGTAGTACTATTTTTCAAATGAGGAAGCAAAGCCAGGGAGATTAAGTACCTCTTCATGGTCACATGGACAGGGAGTTATGGAGTCAGGATTTTGGAGTCATGTGGTCAGTTTTTTAAGTGGATGTGCTCACCCATTCACTAACCTGACAGTCCCCATAATACCCTTTTTATCTTGGAGGTAAGTTAAAGAGAGACTGAGAGACTCAGAGTGGTTAAATGCTTCTCTTCCATGGCATTGGTGAAACTAAAGAACAATTAAATCATATAAAAAAGTAAAAATCATTTCTGTGTTGAAAGACGAAAATGACATTTAACAGAACCAAATACAAAAGTAAGCATTTGTGCCTTCAAAATAATCACTATTAAGTACTGAGGGATTGATTATATTTGGCCAATAGAATCATGTGTGAAAAAAGAGTAGAGATTTTAATTACATGTCAGCAATGTGATGTTACTACTCCCAAAGACAATGCAAATTCAGGTGACATTAATTAAACAATAGAGTCATGAGTGGGAGGTGTATTCCTTCTTTAACTTTGAGCTCGTCAAAACAGAGCATCTGTGAACTTCAGAATGAGACTTCTTTGGTGGTATATTTTTCTCATCAAATTGATCTCTTTAAGGTGGAATAGACTGTGGCACTGGAAGGCCAGATAAAGAGATAAGTGACATCTTGACAATTTTCTGATGGAGGTATTCCAAAAATGCTTACAGACACTATTATTATTATTCTTTAAACAGTGTCAGGGAGGCACCTTCATTTCTCCCTTAACATATGGGAAAAGCCCCAAGAGTGCAGCACCACACCTGAAAGAGCTGCAGGAGAGTGTTTAGAATGCAGGTGGTGATCAACAGAATCATCTCCAGTGTAACCAATTAACTGGACAGACAGAACTTGGGATGGGCAAGCAGAAACTGTTCTTTCCCATCACTGTCTCTTCACACCTATTTTGGGGACTCAATTTCAGGCAATTTTTATTACTTTCCAATAACTATTAGGTAAAAAACAGATTCTGTTTTCCAAGGACTAAATGCCAGTTAAATATCATGCCAACCCTCAGAACTGGCTTTCACGCACATGGAGCCTTCCTCACCCACTCAATTGCCTTTTTGGTAATCATACCAAATTCCAGCTGAACGTTGGAAACAGGCACTGTGTTACTTATCTGGTAAAATTGCAATTTGTGTCTCATAGATTCCAAGTGTTGATTCTTTCCTAGTGGATCTTCTAGATTCTTTTTAAAGATCAACCTTATTCATGAGATTCTCTTGTCTTGGGTGTGTCATTTTTTTCTCTCTCCAGTTTGCTGCTTGATTTTCTGGTTAGACTCCTGTATCTTGTGATTCATCCATTCTTGGGTATAACTTACCCTCCAAGGGTCCTTTGGGTGCAGGGGTCCTCAAACTTTTTAAACAGGGGGCCAGTTCACTGTCCCTCAGACCGTTGGAGGGCCGGACTATAGTTTAAAAAAAAACAAACTATGAACAAATTCCTATGCGCACTGTGGGCCTGGGCCGAGTTGGCTGCTAAGCAGGACAGGCAGTGGCACCCGGCGGGCTGGATAAATGTCCTCGGCCGGCCGGATGTGGCCCGCGGGCCGTAGTTTGAGGACCCCTGGAGAGTGTCTCTCAAGATGACTAGCCTGGATCTCCACCGTGCAGTTTGTATCTGGCCCACAGAACTGCACAACCTTTCCTGATGAACTCTGTTGTCACAGAGTTTTATTTCTCCTCCCTCTACCATCTCATGCCAGCCAGCCAATGGCCCACCTTTACAGTTCCACTGTAGAGCTGATATGTTTTCTTCCTTCAAATTCCAGGGAGCAGTTACCAAGCTGTGGTTCTCAGGAAGCCACCTTCACTTGCAGCATACCTCTGTGCCCATGGGGAGGCAGGGAGACACCGGGCCCAGTTACATTGATATGCAAAGCAATCCTTATTGCTGTCACCTTCAGGCTTCTTGGGGAATGGTTTGGAGGGACTATAAAAACTCACTGTATAATCTCTCATCATGAGACTTGGTGGTGGTTTAGTGGCCTCTCTTATCTTGTGATCAGCCTTGGCATCTACTATATGATCTTAGACTTTGGGACCTGAGCTAAAATTGGGACAGCAGAAAAAAACCACTGTGTGTTCCACTGGATCACCTCCTTCTGGCTGAAATGTATTTTTGTCCCTGCTTCCAACACAGTTCCCTTCAACTCCTGTATATCCTCCGTGCTTTACTGTGTGAGCTATTATCTTCTTAGAAAACCCTTATAATAAAAATGTATTCCTGTATTAACAAGTGATCTATTAGAGAATAATGAAATACGTCACAGCACGATTCAACTCTGGTGATAGAAATTTAGTTTCACTTGCCTCTAACTTTGGATGAGTGGACTTTGCACAGAGAAGATTTGATAGAAATTGTTTTGGCAACTGAGAAACATGAGAGAGAAAAAACAACCATTCCAGAAATTACAAACACTGTTGTCTCTATTGAATTTTTTAGACATGTTTTGCAAAAGAAATCATGAAGTCAGCTTTTTGGGTAGGATAAGGATTTAATGAAGTCTTAGACAAAATACTCAACTGGTCTAGAGACCAAGGGTTAGTATTTCTCAATAAACTTTGTTTGCTTATAATTTGTTTTAAATTTATTTGGCAACATTTAATAATTCTTTAGTGATATAGGCCAGTAATTTTCTAAGTCATGCTCTCTAGCTTGCATATGGGAATGGGTCTCTCTCTCTCTCTCTCCCCCCCGTGTGTGTGTGTGTGTGTGTGTGTGTGTGTGTGTTGTTTGTGTTGTGTATATTAGGGGAAAAAGGAAGTTGGTATAAGCTAGGTCTAGGGAGGAAGATGAAATATAACTAACAATATACCTTAGTTATATCTGGGATATACAGAATCATTCTCATTTTTTTCTTGTAGACACTTCTTGTTATTGGACACATCAAGAATTACCATAATGAAGACCAACAGAAAATTTTAACCCAACATTTCTTTCTAAAAACTGCCCTTCCTAATCTCTGTTCATATGACTATTGTGGGAGCTATCATATCAGTAAGGTAACCCCACCTCCAGGCCACCATTTATTTGTCCAGAAGTGGGCTTGAGGTCCAATGCAGGTTTATAAAAATCTTGACTTCAAGAGCTTTGAAAGAAAAAACTGAGAATGATTCAGTTTCTTCTGAATGCTTTTATCCTATGGTATGAAGGTCAGGAACAGTTGGAGTCCAAGCCAACCAAAGAAGCAGAGGAGGCTGACTGTGGAGAGAATGAATAATCCAGATGCACCAAAACAAAGAGAGTAGAGGGAAGGAGAGAAAATCCTGATGTCAGCTGAGTCTGGTCCCAGTTGAGGCTGCAACTTAACCATGTTCTTGCCCTTGGTCTCTAACATCCCAGTATTTTCATCATAAGAATGCTGACTTGCTTTATAGAGCTTGAGATGAGTTTATATTATTGGAAATTCAGAGCCCTAACTCCTAGGTATACTTTAACAAAGGAAAGACTATAGTCTTGATCTCACAGCTATTTTTTTGCCTGGGTGGGTCCAGGTCAGCTATGGGCGGGTGCGTATATTCATGGGGAGGTGGGGGATTCAACACATCAACCTGTGATTGTAGCAGTTTGTATTTTTTTTCTTTTCAGCCTGCCATTTATACTAAATGATTACACTAAAAAAATAAGGGATTCCTAAATGTTCCCACATGCAAGAAAATTCATAATTTGAAATTGCCCAGGAGCAGGTGATGGCCTCCTGTAGGGAGAATGATGAGAGATGAAAAAAGTTAAATATATGACAGAAGTGAATACTCTGATATCTCAACAAAAAGAGCCCACAAAATACTGAAAATGTATGATTCTTGACTAAAGGTTTTCTTGGACTTGATAAGTAAAATTTTTATTTGTAAAATGAGCATATTTGTTAAAAAAGGAGGATTTAAAAATTCTCAATTAAGACCTCATATGAGAAGCCCTCAAAACAAAATGTAAAGTTTTAGAAAGGAAAGAGGGTAAGAGATGTGGGAATAAAGCAAAGTATCAACAACGTGAAAAATGACAGAGTGCCACAGATTTCAGCTTGGAAGCAGTGGCTACCAGGGAGTGTGAGGAGACAAATGCCAGGTCATTCTGCTGTTCAAGTCTATGTGTGTTCCATACTTCATAGCAGTAGCTGTTTTGTAGTATGTGGATGTGTGTCCAAAAGCAAAGACTGCTGAAACCACAGAGGTTCAGGAAATGGAATGCAAGTGTGCACACAAGCCTCTGTGTGTGTGTGTGTGTGTGTGTGTGTGTGTGTGTGTGTGTGTGTGTGTGATCCAGGTCATCTCTGGGGCTTAATGCAACCTCTATCAGCAACAATAGCAGAGGGGTGGGGGTAGGGATCTACCGAAGAGCCATGGGTCTTATCACCAGCTGCCAGATGGCAGGCGCCACAATCACTGTGGGCATTTGGTAGCCATGATCTCACAAATCCTTCTCACTATGTTCTAAGCGCACAAGAACATGCAGGGTTTGCATTTCACAGATTACTGTTAACATTTTGCAGATGAGCATCAGGAAAAACATGGAGAGGTGCTGACATAATTTACCGTAATTTCACAGTGGTTCTGTGCTGGAGAGTGGAATGTGTACTTGCTTTGGATCCCTTCAAGTAATCTCATGTCTCAACTGTGCTGCTGCCAAGTTGCTGGAAGAAAGAGATGGGACTATCAGTGGAAGGCACAATGCTTCTGATTGAATACTCAGTGGACTACAATGAGCTGATGGTTTTTGGAGCGCGTATCCAGGTATTTGTAATTCCTAATGAGAGGTGTGTCTCAGTTCCCTAAGAGGGGTTTTTGAGACAAGGTTAGTTATGACCTAATAACTTATGATCGTGATTGAGCAAAATGCCTACATTATTAATTCTCAACTCTATTAACTAAAAGTTTGATGGCATACAGGCTGGGCTTGCCAGTACTCTGCAAATGTAATTTTGCAGCCAATTCTCAATAGCCGAGGGGCTGCACTTTATGGATTCCACTCTCTTTCTCTTATTCTCCCCTCCAATTTCTCAATCTTTGTCCAATTCATTATACTACATCATTTCCATGAGAGGTTGTGTGAGAGCAGGAGGAAGAAGAAATACTCAAAATAGCCATTTTGTTTTCTTTTTAAGTAGTTCTGGGAAATGGTTTGATAGAACAGGTACCTGTTGGCTAAAATGCACTTCAGTGTTCACCATGATTCATGTGGCTCTTTCTTTGTTCCTCCTACCTTCCATCACTTACTCTTCCCCATGCCCATCCACCCCACACACATGCACTCAACACACACACACACACACACACACACACACACACACACCTTTACAATGTACAACTGAGAGTAGGTCAAAGTTATCTAGAACTTCTCTTTAAGGAACTAGAAAAATGTTTAAGAAAACATGCCATACAAAACCTCTAGACTCAGAGTATCTTCAATCCCTAATTAAAAGTTTAACTTTGAACATATAACTCTCATTATCTGAGCCTAATTTTTCTCCCATGAAGCCGAGTATTGGATTCAATGTTGTTTAATGTCCCTTCCAACTCTGTGGCATTCACATGAGCAAAGTGAACTTTGCACCCCACGGACATGAAGAATATTTATTTGACGCTTTAAGTTGAAGTATTTTTTCTTTGTTCTCCAACAGCTGGAGATAATTAATGGCAAATAAAAAACTGTCTGCAGCCCAGCTTTAGAGAGATGAGACACTCTGTAGATGGTATTTCCATGAACTTTGCAAGATTTATTAGCTGTGGAATACAGGCTGGGCTTGCCAGAACCAACTTCAAGAATGGGGTCAGAACAGTACTTACTTGTGAAGGCCAGAACCTACCTGGAAAGTGACACTGATTATCTCAAGGGACCTGGGATCTCCAGTTATAATTGCCACAGTAAAACTAGTAGAGGTTGTGACCTCCCCCCACCCCCAGCCCAATTAAGCTAAATATTAAGGTTTTAATTAGAATTTTTAACAGAAGTAGAAAAATGTTTTCACTTTCAATCAGTTGGAGGAACTTTTTTTGAGCATATTCAGATCTTTACTCCATCTTTCCCGCAGAAAATTTTATTTTTAGTTCCACATGTAGGAGATCTCTATTAAATATACTTAGGCAAATGACAACAGGAGTGTTGAGCCAAGCAAGTAAAAGTTTATTCTTCAGAAAGATAATTAGAAATACTCTCTTACAGGTCTCTTCTGCCATTAATTTTTTAGATTCATGGCAGGGGTATTATTTCAGATTACTGTTTTTCCCCATCAGTTTATGTAGGAATAGAGTAGAGGCTTGTGATTTTTCAGGCTGTGTTTATACAAACATTTGGGACAAACATTAGGTAGCCCTTAAGTATAGATATTAATTTCTTGCTACACAGCTCTATCTTGCTAAATATTTAACATTTTTGATAGAATTATAACAATATCATGGGAAAATACGATTGTGTGTGTGTGTGTGTGTGTGTGTGTGTGTGTGTGTGTGTTTCTATGTCTTTTTCTTGAGGGAGATTGGGAGGAGAAGATGTGATTGGTTTGTTAATTAAGATTGACATTCTGTATCCTTAATAAATACTTGGATTTTTTTGTTAGTCTATTGTCTAGTGTGTCCCTCCCATAAAAAATAAGTTCTTCCTAATTGCAGAAAAGTCTTCTTATTTCAATTATGTGTCAAAAATACAAAACAAATATTTTCAATATTCTTTACTCAAGTACATTTTAGTGACTTTCATACAAAATTTTTGCATCATTTTTTTCAGCTTTGACAAAGAAGAAACTGGCATTGGTCAGATCATAACTTGACTTGGCATCCCTTTGGTGGCAGATATGTTAAAATAAGGAATATCAACCACCGTGCTGGGATGTTTATCACATCCTTGAATTGGCTTCCAAAAGTCCTTCTTTCTGAGTGTTGATTACTTTTTGCTCAAAAAGAGTTTCCTTCATTCAAGGCTATAATCAAAGAGTTTAAGGTTTTTTGATTTATTGACCAACTTTATAAATATTGCTTTTGAGATTAAAATGGTGGTGGAGTAAGTGGATGCTACACAGACATGCTCTCAGGACCAAACTGGAATTATAACTAAAATACAGAAAAACATCCTGAATAATATTGCTCTTAAACCAGGATATTCCTCATCTTAGAGTACTTTATGTCTGAATGGCTGATCTGTTCCACACATAATTGTGTTACCAACTGACATCAGTTGGATTGATTTTCCAGGAGTGGAGATGGATTTCTACTATTACCAAGACTCTTACAAGCTCACCCCTGTGTTTAGTAGCCCACATTGGCTGTGTCTCTCTTACAGGACTGGTTTTCTCGATGTGTGCCATTTGTACCGCATTGCCTGGACACACTGAATTAACCTTATTAATGGCATCATTGTTGTAAACTCTACTCCCCAACTTTTGTGTCTGTACCCTCCCTAGTCTTACCTTGATGAGTTATCTAGATTTATGAATTCAATGGAATCCAATTTGCATGTATAGGAAAGGAAAACAACTTTTCCTCTAGCTTCTTATGTTCATAGCCAGAATCCCTGCAAAGTAGACAGACAAAAGTTAGATTAAGAAGAGAAAAGCATACCAATTTCATATTGATTGAAAAAATTTTTTCAGTCAATATGATATTGGTATGGTGTTGATTAAAAAATTTTTTTTGTTGATTTCGGAGAAGAAGGGAAAGGGAGGGAAAGATAGAAACATCAATGATGAGAGAGATCTATTGATTGGCTGCCTCCTGCACACCCCCTACTAGGGATCAAGCCTGTAACCTGGGCATATGCCCTGACTGGGAATTGAACCAAGACCTCCTGGTTCATGGATCAATGCTCACTACAGAGCCACACCAGCTGGGTTCATGTTAATTGTTATGTAAGTAGGGAATCTTTCTAGGGAAGAATGAAGACCCAACAAGTGAGTAGGCCTGAGAGCTTGTATATCATTTCAACAAAATGAGATAAACTTTGGAGATGTGACATGATAAAGGAAAAGGGTTTTGGGGCTTCTAAGGGTGCAAACTGTGGGAAAGTAAATATGTAGAGGAAACTAATGGAAAATAAGGGATAGCTTGTTTGTACAGGTCCATCCTGGTGCCAATTTTCCATCTTCTTCATGGCCATACTCCTCCCAGAGAGGGGATTTATGGCACTCCTCATTTCTCAGGAGTTTCTGCTTCTTGCCAGATAAAGGAAGCTAACTTCCTGTTCTTCCTGGTATAGAAATATTACTATTTTCCTTCCTAACATATTCTGAACTCTTGCTTCTACATGGTGATTTCCTTTCTTTTAAAATTTATTGTTTCTTTCCAGTTCAGCTCCCAATCTTGTTGAAAGGGTTTTCTTTAATGATAATAAATAGTGTTTGATTTTTATTGAGATCCAATAGGAGTGACAATATGTTTTCTAATATATCAGGAAAAACATAATACATACATAATGATGAATTTAGTGCTGTTTCTTCACCAGAGAAATCTTATCTCTGGGCTCTAACACATTGTATGGCTAGTTCTCAGCAGCTTCTAAATGAATTTCAGACCACACCTTGAACAGGTTTAAAAGCAAAAAAAAAATGTTTAAAGTTTATAGAATATTAGACAAGCTTTTTAAAAGAATAAATTTCATGGCTGAGCTAAAAGAAGATGCTCCCAATTTTTTCTTTGGGTGTGTGGTGTTGTTTAATGTAAGCTTTACATTAGACTAGCTCAACCCAGGGCATGTCACAGTGGTTAGAAAAATGAAAAACTAATTTTTTTTCTGAGTTTCTTTTCAAAGTTGTATAGTTTTACCTTTTACTTTTAGGCCTACAAATGATTTTGAGTTCATTTTTGTATAGGGTGGGAGGTTTAGGTAGAAATTCATGTTTTTTCATTTGGTTGTCCAATTGTTTGAACACTTTTTTTTTTTTAAATAAATCTTTATTGTTCAGATTATTACAGGTGTTCCTCTTTTTTTTCCCCCATAGCTTCCCTCCACCTGATTCCCCACCCCACCCCATGCCCTTAACCCCTGCCACTGTCTTCATCCATAGGTGTAAACTTTTTGTCCAATCTCTTCCCGCACCCCTCACACCTCCTCCCCCCTCAGAATTGTCAGTCCACTCCCTTTCTATGTCCCTGATTCTATTATATTCACCAGTCCATTCTGTTCTTCAGATTTTTTATTCACTTGATTTTTAGATTCACTTGTTGGTAGGTATGTATTTGATGTCACTTTGTTGTTCATAATTTTTATCTTTACCTTTTTCTTCTTCTTCCTCTTCTTAAAGAACACCCTTCAGCATTTCATGTAATCCTGGTTTGGTGGTGATGAACTCCTTTAGCTTTTTCTTGTCTGTGAAGCTCTTTATCTGACCTTCAACTCTCAATGATAGCTTTGCTGGGTAGAGTAATCTTGGTTGTAGGTTCTTGCTGTTCATCACTTTGAATATTTCTTGCCACTCCCTTCTGGCCTGCATAGTTTCTGCCGAGAAATCAGCTGACAGTCGTATGGGTGCTCCCTTGTAGGTAACTAACCGTTTTTCTCTTGCTGCTTTCAAGATTCTCTCTTTGTCTTTTGCCCTTGGCATTTTAATGATGATGTGTTTTGGTGTGGTCCTCTTTGGATTCCTCTTGTATGGGGTTCTGTGTGCTTCCTGAACTTGTAAGTCTATTTCTTTCACCAGGTAGGGAAAGTTTTCTCTCATTATTTCTTCTAATAGGTTTTCAATATTTTGCTCTCTCTCTTCTTCTGGCACCCCAAAAATTCGGATGTTGGTACGCTTAAAGTTGTCCCAGAGGCTCCTTACACTATCTTCATATTTTTGGATTTTTTCTTTTTGTTTTTCTGGTTGGGTGTTTTTTGTTTCCTCATATTTCAGATCTTTGGTTTGATTCTTGGGGTACGTTGATCTACAGTTGAGTTTCTGTATATTCTTTATTTCAGACAGTGTATGCTTAATTTCTGACTGGTCCTTTTCCATTTTTTTGGTATTCTCATTAAGATTCTTAAAGGTCTCACTAAGTTCCTCAGCGGTTTTTAGAAGATTCTTGAGTAACCTTATAAATGTGGTTCTGAACTCTATGTCGTCCAGTAGTTTGCTTTCCTCCATTTCTCTCATTCGTGACATGTTTCTTGGTCTCTGCATTTTGCTGCTTCCTTGTGTTGATGGAGTGGCTTTGTGTGGTAGGTAACCTATAGGGGCCAGTAGCTCAGCCTCCCCAATCACCTGAGGTGGACGCTCTTGGTACACCCCTTTGTGGGCTGAGTGCAAAGTCTTGGTGTAGTTAAGCCTTGATTGCTGTTGGTACACTGGGAGGAATTGACCTCCAGGCTAATTGGCTGTGAGGACCCGCTGTGTCTATAATGGAAGAACTGCTGTGCTGGAGACACGCTTATGGGGCAGGACTTGTTTCAGTGGGGCTTTGGTGCTCACTGAGTCTGCCTCTTGAATGTGTCACTTATGGATGTGAGGAGTTGAAATCTGGTGTCTCTCTCTGACCACTAGGTACACTGGCTTCTGGATTTCCAATGGGGTGCAGGTCAGCTACTGTCTGAGGCTACCCAGCAAGAGCTATAGCGAGAACTGCAGTTTTCTCCTCTTTGCTTGGGGTTTGGAGGTTTTGGAGCTGTCTGACCCTGGCTGCAGGTTTGCTAGGTTAAGCTGCAATAGGGCAGACCATTCATATGCTAAATCCGCTGCTTGGAGCTTGGGTGGGTTTGTAGGTTGTGCGGGGCGGGGTCTCAGGGCGTCACTGGGCTAGGGCGTGGCAAACAGCGATGGCTGCCAGAAGTCGGCTCTGCGTCTCCGACCCTGTCCCCGTGTCCTGCGCCCCAGCACAGTAAACAATTATTCCTGCGCGCAGCCCTGAAAGCAAGCCTCCCTCACTTTCCGACCCCATGGCAGACAGTCCAGCTTCTCCCCGTAGGAGTTTGGGTCCCCCGCGTCTCCCCAGAAACTGGAGTTCGGAGTAATCAGGAGCTTATCTCCCTTCGGGTTGAAAACAGCAGTGCTCCCGATTCGCGTGTCTCCATACCTCAGCTTTTCTGCGCTTGTGCACCCCTCAATGCTGTTTGCTCTTTCCTTCTAGTTGTAGAACTTCCACTCAGCCAGCTTTCCCGTGGTTCTGGGTGATAGACGTTTTGTCTTTTAGTTGTAGTTTTGAAATTGTTGTGCCAGGCAGCAGTTTAGGTGTTTACCTACGCCGCCATCTTGGATCCTCTCTGTTTGAACATTTCGTTAAACACACTGTTCTTACTCAATTGAGTTGCCTTTGCATCTTGGTCATAAACCATTTGGGGATATTTGGATGGTCTATATCTGAGCTCCCTATTTTATGTCATTGACCTATGTGTTCCTACCTTCTCAAATACCTTTCAGCATACAGATCCTTAACATATTTTGCTAGATGTATACTGAAGACTTTTTTTGAGGATTAGTGCACATGATACTCTTTTTTAAATCTTGGTTTCCAATTGTTCTTTACTATAGTATAGACATATAATTGAAACTCACCTATTAGTTTAAGAATATTTTTTTTTTTGCAGATTCTTTGATATTTTCAATGTAGGCTGTGAAAAACACCATTTTTTCCCCTTACCAATCTTTAAAATTTCTTTTCTTGCTTTATTGTACTGATGAAGACTTTAAGTACTATATTTAATAGGAGTGGTCAGATTAAACATAACCCTCCTTCTTCCCAATCTTGGAGAGGAATATTCAGTATTTCACCTATAAGTATGTTTTGAATTTTTGTAAATACCTTTTATCAGACAAGGAAATTCTTTTCCATTATGTTTTTGCTGAAAATTTTTTATCATGAATGAATGTTGGAGTTTTCAAATGTCTTTTCTACTTCATTTGCTATTATCTCATGGTTTTCTCTTCCTTAGACTATTAATTTGATGAGTTACCCATGATTGATTTTGAGTATTGAACCAGGCTTGCATTCCTGGGGAAAATCCTACTTGATCATGGTGCATTATTCTTGTTATATATTCCTGGATTTTTATAGGCTAATATTTTTTGAGACATTTCCTATGTTCATGAGGATATCAGTCTGTGGTTTTCATTTGAAATGCCCTTGTCTGGTTTTGGTATCAGGGTAATTTCAGACTTATGAAATATCAAATGTATAAATAGTTTTGATTCTTTAAAACTTTATAAATACCCAGTAGTAAAAGAAATGTGTCTTCTCACAACATCTTTGCTTAGCATTTTAGTTGTTATGTTAAAATTATATGAACTTTAACATACATGATAACTGGAAAATATCCAAATACTTGGAAATTAAACAGTACTTTCTAAAAAATTTGTGGGTCAAAGAGGAAATCTCAAGGGAAATTAAAAACATTTAAACTAAATAAAACATTCCCTTTTTGTTTTTGTTTTTTTTCTAAAATAGATTAATGTAGAATTGGTATTATTCTTTAAATGTTTGGTAGTATTCTTGGAATAATATCTGCATAGAACTTTCTTTTTTCATAAAAGAAAGGTTATCTATTTCATCTTGGGTGAGTTTTACTTTATTATTGTAGTTTTTCCTACTTTCAAAAAAATGGCTCATTTTTCCTAAGTTGTTTAATTCATGTATATAGAGTTGTTAGTAATATTCTTTATTTTTTAAAATAATGTCTGTAAGTTTGTACCAGTATGCCTGCTTTCATTCTTGATATTTGTGTCAGCTATCTTCTTTATTTGTGAGTCTGGTGAGAGGTATACCAATTTTAATCATCTTTTCAAGAATCAGGTTTTAGTTTTATCAATTTTCTCTATTTTTTTGTTTTATTTTCAATTTCTCAAGATACTGTGGGAAAAGTGTACTCATCTTTGTTCACAATTTTAGTAGATGTGTTACATATTTTGTTAATGTCAGGTATTCAGTTACTTAGAACCTTTCTTTTTGGACATTATTTCTAAACTCAACTAACCTTGGTCTTTCTCTAGCCTTCTGAGAAAAATGTAATTACTGGTCACTATTTTATTTCATTGACCTATGTGTCCATACCTTCTCAAATATCCTTTAGTATACAGATCCTTAGCATGCTTTGCTGGATGTATACTGAAGACTTTTTTTGAGGACTACTGTACATGATACTGTTTTTTTGAATGTTGGCTTCCAATTGTTCTTTACTATAATATAGAAACACAATCAAAACTCACCTATTAGTTTAAGAAGATTTTTTATAGATTCCTTGATATTTTTAATATAGTCTGTGAATAATACCAATTTTTTCCCTTACAATTTTTCCAAATTATTCTACACCCACCACTTCTAATTTATTTCATTCTCTTTCTTACAGTAGACTCTGCTCTGTGTAAAATAATCCTCTCTGTTCTTGGTTTCCCAAATACAATAGGCTGAAGGTTTGAAAAGACTTGCCCCCTTTTTGCCACAGCAGTACCATAGCTCTTACTTTGGTTATGAGATATTAATGGAGATAGTGATCACAGTCATAATTCTAGGTCTCAAAAAATCATACCTGCAACAGAGGAATTCAAATGATAACTTTCAGATTATAGATGATCATAGGGCCATGAAAAGTGAATGTCCCCTTGCATGTATGAATGTGCACACACGTACACATATATGCACCACCTATTTCTGAAAGAGACACAGTACACATAAATTCAGTTTTTGTCTTCCAATCTCCATTTAAACTTAATCACCCATTAACTTGGCTTTTTCATTTCCCAAGGTTCTACTGTGCCCTTGTCTGGGGAGGAGAGAACAGAGGGAATCCTTAGGCTGGCATGCAAGCCCCAGGGCTGCTTCGAGTGTCCGAAAAGCTCCCCTTGGACCCCACCTTCCAAACCTCTTTCACAAAGAACAGATTCCATTATAACTTGAGCCCATGAACAAGAGGTCAAAAAGGCCTACATTCCAAAAAGGATAAGTTATTGTTTTCCCTCTGTTTCAAGTCAAAATTGCTTGGAAATTTTATTATACTGGGGTCACAGGATAAAATATAAGCTAGTCCATTTTGCAAGCTGTTGTTTAAATTAATTAAAAATACAATTTATTTATTAGAGGAGTTTTAGGTTTACATATCCATCCAGAAAACTCTTGTATACTTCCTTTGTCCCCACGTCATAGTTTCCCCTATTATTTACATATTGCATTAGTGTGGTCCTTTGTTCCAGTCAATGAACCAGTATCAATACATTATTATTAAACAAAGTCCATGATTACATTAGGGTATGCTCTATGCTATATAGTTCTATGGGTTTTGACAAATGTATATAGTCATGTACCTATCATTACAGTATCATATAGGACAGTTTCACTGGCCTAAACATCTACTATTTATCCTTCCCTTCCTCCCACAAACTGCTGACAACCACTGATATTTTTACTGTCCTTATAGTACTACCCTTTCCAGAATGTCATATGCTTGTAATCAGAATTTATACATATTTTAATAGATCTATACCTAAGTATTTCATTTCTTATTACTAATGTAAATGATACTTTAAATGTTTTACATTGCTGATAGAAAAGCAGTTGGTTTTTGTATACCACTTGGTCATGGTGCATAATCCTTTAAATATGCTGCTTAATTCTGTGTACTAGTATTTTTTTTTTGAGGATTTTTGCATCAATGTTCTTAAGGGACATTGGTCTATAATTTTTTTGGTAGTGTCTTTGTGCAGCTTTAGTATCAGGGTTATCTGCTGGGCTTATAGAATGAGTTAGGAAGTGTTCCTTCTCTTCATTTTTTTTGGGAAAACGTGAACAGAATTGGTATTGGTTTTTCTCTAAATATGGTAGAATTCACCAGGGTCCCAAAATCTTTGTTAGAAGATTTTGGATTAATGAGTCAATCTCCTTATATAGCAGCCTGAGTTGACTAAGATATGAAGAAATCTGTAAGATTTCAAGCCTTGTATTCTGCAAACTTGCTAAGACCACTTATTAGTTTTAGGAGAATTTTCGTTTATTCTTTGGAGTTTTCTACCTAGACAATCTTGTCATCTGCAAGCAGTGTACATTACTTTTCAACCTGTTGTTATATTTGTGGATAACCAAGAAGCCAGCCCCATTCACCTGATTGCCACAGCTACCTACGATACTAGCTACTATTGGTGTAAGTGATCTGTTAACTCTTTCAGCCATTAACACATGTGGTTAATAGCAGTGAACTAAGGAAAAAGATATTTCAGAAAAGGAGGGATAATTTGAACATGGTACGGAGTGCAGCGAGCAGTGCGTGTGTGTGTGTGTGTGTGTGTGTGTGTGTGTGTGTGTGTGTGTGTGTGTAATCTATTGTGGTTTCCTGGAAGAAGTGTTTAACATGGGGATGGATGTGGGGAAGGAGGGTACATTATTCCAAGAAAGGGATATAGGAAGAGTACAAGAAAGGAAAGTGAGAGATGGTAAAGAAACACTTTACTGTTTCACAGTAGTTGAATTTGTGAATAATAAACCCTCCATATGGATTTTATAAAATTCTAAGGTTCTTACTCTTCCTTCATAAAGTTAAATTGCATTTTCACTGCACCACAGTTCTTTAACATCTGTGATGTAAATCAGAAAAAGTATCCAAACATTGAAAGTAACATTTCAATAAGTTTGTGGCATGAAGTTTAATTAATATGTGATGAAGGCCAACAAGGATTGTCTTTAGTAATACATGTAGTGCAATTCATTATTTCCTGTTGATTAAATGTTCCACAGTTAGTCACGCTTCATGTCAGCTTGTAGATTTTTAAAAATATATTTTTATTTATTTCAGAGAGGAAGGGAGAGGGAGACAGAGATAGGAACATCAATGATGAGAGAGAATCATCAGTCGACCGCCTCCTTCACAGCCCCCAGTGGGAATCGAGCCTGCAACCTCGTCATGTGCCCTGACTGGGAATTGAAACTTGATCTGGTTCTTAGTTCCATGCTCAACCACTGAGCCACATCAGCCAAGCAACTTGTAGATTTTTTTTATAAACATACAAATAATTTTTATCCAGTGGGACACATAACTCCAAGGTTTTATGGCCCGGTGGAAATTAATTAGTTTCGTATCTGAACAACCTAGCATTCTTATCCTTATGTAAATATCTTAGTTTCTAAAGTGTTCCCTTAATGGTTTATAATATCTTACAGATTTCTTCATATCTTAGTCAACTCAGGCTGCTATATCAAAAATAGCAGGTAGTTTAAACAACAAATATTTTCACAGTTATCTAGTTGGGAGTCTGATATAAGGGTGCCAGCATAGTCAGTTTTTGGTGTGGGCACTCTTCATGGTTTCCTCACAGAGGAATGGTTGGGCAGGGTGGTGTGGGGGGGAAAGGGGGTTTCTTGGCTCTTTGTATAAGGGCATTGATTTCATCTGAGGGCTTCACTCTCATGACCTAATCATCTCCCCAAAGCCCTATCTCCTAATGCCATCGCATTGGAGGTTAGGATTTCAACATAAGAATATATGTGTTTTTTTTTGGTGGGGGGTGGGGGTGGGGTGGGGTGGAACAACCATGCAGTTCATAACACCTCATTATTTAGTGATTTAAATAAAATCTTCAGTATAAATGTCAATATTTTTTATATTTGCATGAAAGTCATGATTTTAATCTTGGGACATAAGCCTCATGGCTTGTTTATGCACAGACATATTTTCCTGGCTTCCTGAGTGACTTCCAAGTGGCAATAGAACTTGTGCTTCATTGACTCACTTTCTTTATATATTTTTTTGTTCCTTCCTGATAATTTTGTTTTGTTTTTGGCTTTGGCTCACATATGGCTGATGTTATTCCCATGGGTAGCAGCAACATTTGAGAATTTGGTTTTATGGTTTGACCATTTGATGTCATCTTTTGGAGGAGTGATACAGATCTCTGTTGGGCAAAAGATGATGAAAGAATGGCGTTTGTTAGCCATTTTTCTTTGTTTATCTGTTTGTCTATTAAATCAATTAACAATGTTTGCTCACTGGACAGGAAAGCAACTCTTTGAGATTTGGATTGGTGAGTTTTGTGTTTCTGTTGATCTGTGGCTGAAGATGTAAAAGTAAAACTATAACCTTTATGTGTCTGTAACTTAGAATGGTATTACTACATTAGATTATGATGTCTCTTAAGTTAAAGAGCCCTGTTCTGATTGGTTTATAGAAATAAATAAGCACATCAATATAATATCCACAAATATCACAGAATATAAAGGAACAGCACTTAAAAGAAGGTGAAGAGAGCAGCCAAAGAACATATATACATAGCCCACGGACAGAGTTTAGAGAATGGTGAAGGCCAGGGGAAGGGTGGCTGGAGATGAGTGGAGATGAGCAAAAGGGGGGAGTGGGGACATCTGTACTAGTGTCAACAATGAAAAACCCCAGAACTTCTATAAGTGATATACTATTAGGAACATACACATTCTTACAAAACTGTTACTTCAGAAATAGCTTAAAACATTCAAGTTTATATAATTAAGATGAACCTTAGAAAAAAACAGACTGGTTTAATATTGGTTTAAGAAAAACAGCTGTAAATTTTTTCTTTGATATTTATTACATACAATACAAGCATACATTCTTTATACAATTTAAGTTTATTTTATGTTGAGTCTCCCAAACTTTTATATTGTCCTGCTTATAAAAAAGCAGTCACTGCTGCTATATCATGTTTAAGATTATGGAAAAGGTAAATATGCATTAAAGTAACTTAAATCATTTTCCGGTAAATCTTGTATATCAACAAAAATTATGTTTTATTGTATGTCAGCTTAAATAATCCAAAATCTTTAGATTCCTCTAGCAGTTTAATTTTATATAAAATCAACATAATTACTAAATGTTCTTTGTATACCTAGATAATTTCTAAGTAAAATTGAATACTGAGACTTTACTAAATATAAGTTAAAATTACACACTTTTGCTTTTTACCTTCATATGCTATGATGTCATGTTAATAAAATGATCCACTTGGCTGCTTTGACAAGGAGAAAAAGGGATGCGTGGCTTTGGAATGTTGCAGTGTATCCACTAGCTTTGCTAATCTGCTGAAATATCTGCACATGACAGATAGTTCTCAATTTTCTACCTCTGCATGCTCTCCCTGTAATAACAGTTAATTTGGATAAAAGTTATAATAAATATAGGTGGGCGAGACTCTACTATGAGCAATGGTAACAGAGAAACACAACTGAAAGTAAGGAATCTATTCTTGTTTGATATGTTCTTGTTTGGCAAGTTGAATGAGAGCAGTGTTGTGTCTGCAAGTGTCTGGTTGTTCCAGAAATGAGGTAAGATAGTGTAAAATATCTGAATGGTCATAGAAATTTGTAGGTTTGCAGAAAGGGATTTTTTAATTTGCTTTGAGTCTGAAGGATGCAATAAAATGCATTAAAGTGTTGCCAATTTGGCTTTTTTGATGTATTTACTCATTAGAAGGGGTAAAAACTGTGTGAAAAAGACATGACTATATAAAATATCCTATCTAATAAAGAGGGAATATGCTAATTGACCATCATGCCCTCACAAAATGGCGGCGCCCACAGCCACAAGATGGTGGTGCACAGTCCCCTTAGCCCCATCAGGGGGTGGCAGGCACTGCGCCTCATCCACCCGGAGTCCCCCAGTCCCCTCAGCCCCACAGGGGAAGGCAGTTGGGGGCGATCAGGCCAGCAGGGGAGCAGTTAGGCATCAATCAGGCCAACAGGGGAGAAGTTATTGGGCTATTAGGCTGGCAGGCAGAGTGGTTAGGGGCAATCAGGCAGGTGGGCAGGTGAGAGGTTGGGAGCCAGCAGTTCTGGATTGTGAGAGGGATGTCCGACTGCCGGTTTAGGCCTGATCCCTGTGGCCCCAGTGAAGACGAAGACTGCAGACTCCAGAGTCTGCAGCAAAGACGAAGATGGCAGACTCTAGCCTGAATCTGCAGCAAAGGCGGCGGACTCTGGCCGGAGCGAAGGCCTGGGCCCCAGGTGCCGGAGGAAAACTGGTGCTGGAAGCCAAGGGAAGGAAGGCCTATTGCATGAATCTCTTCGTGCAATGGGCCTCTAGTACATATACATAATAACTTGAATTTGGCTTTCTCTCTATTAAGATGCTCAATTTACCTTGGACCTCTTAACAGAATGTAAAAAGTAAATTTTACCTTTCCTATCACCTGCTTAGTTGGAGAGATTTCAGATTTCACTTGAGTAAGCTTTGCTGTGTTCATGGTCCTAGTGGGCATTACCCAGCTTGGCATCTGAGCCAGCAATCTTGTCCTCCTATAGATGCCTTAGCTTCCAAAATGCTTTTGGAACAGATGAGAACATTTTACACATCCCTTCATTAGTTAATGAGTTAAACAAAATCTTTGACATATACTCATTTATATTTGCCTGAGAGTCATGATTTTATATTTCTTAAAATTATACATTAACATTTTATTACTAATAAGGGTTTAACATATTGATAAAGAAAAAATGAACTTCCTGATTTTCTGTGTTAGTGTAGGTTACAGACCGGACCCTGGTTTGCACCAGGTTTGGATCTAGGCAGAGGGCTGGAGAGTCGGGCTGGTGCGGCAGGCTGACTTGGAAATGAGAACAAATGGGGGCAGGCTTGTGGGTGGGCAGCTTTGGCAGAGGCACTGTGGCCCTTGGACAGCCATCCCCACAGTGATGAAGTCAATGGCAACAAAGTTCACTTGTCAAGGGAGAGCTGAGAGGAATTGTGTGAGAGGATATACCATGCACGCCTGAGACTCCCAGGCCAGCTGAAATGAATTTTAGGAGGGCTGGAATCCTCCAAATTGTTGGTGAGGGTGGGCCAGAGAAATGCTGTTTTATTAGCATTGTCTTACCCTAATTTATACTCAGATTGATGTGGCCTGAAGAGGACTAAAGTTATTGACAAGATTTTGTAATTGATTCCTTGACATAAATGAAAATAAAATGTACCATAGGTCCCTGTTTAGAGGATGGTTTAAGATCTGAGACCTAGGTTAGCTCTATTTCTCAGTAACTATAAGGTTTTAGGCAAGACTTACTGAGACCCAGTTTCTCCTCTGTGCAAAATGGGGCTACTTTCCTGACAGTATCATAGGGTAGGTATAAGGATTACATACATACACATGTGTATGTCACAATATGTCACTGTGACATGATGATAGCCAATATTTGCAATATGTGCAGCTCAGAACTATTCTAAGTGTTTTGTGTACATATCTTATTTAATACTCACACTGACCCTACAGGATGCATTGTTATTGTCACCATGTTATAGATGAGGGTACTTGCCCAAGGTCATGAAGTTTTGTCCTTGGGGAGTCAGAATTTGAAGCTGGGCAATCTGGCTGCAGTACCTGTGAAACTACTCATTTCACCGTGCTTTATTTAGCCACAAAAGCTCTTAAACACTCTGTAAAGGCGTATGTAAACGTAGGAACATTTTTTTTTTTCATTACCCCGGTCCTCCAGGAATTCTTTATCTAATTGGGATGATGGGATGGGAATACTGATAACCAAGCAGATGACACCCCAAAGAAAGTCAAACTGGCTGACCCTGCCAAAATATTCTTGTTGAAAGGTTTTGTTCATTTTTATTTTCTGTCATTGGTTTTATGACAATGGGCTTCACAACTTTCTCCCAATATAAAAGTGCATAAAACTGTGCTTTCTCAAAAGATGCCCACCCCATGAAGGTTCTGATGAGTAGCTCCAGGAGGCCACCAGCCCACTCCTCCGCTCTTTCAGAGAAGCAGCGTTTTTAAAAATGATTTTGTGTGATTTCAGGGTTGGGCAGAGAGGAGTAAGCAACAATGTAAATTATTTCAGAGCAGATAGCCTTGTTTTTATAACACACATGCCCAGTTCTACCTATGTCATTATGCACTAAAATTGGACATCTTTTTAGAAAGTTTTAAAAAAATGATATGCATGCACTTTTACAAATGGCCCCCAGATGGGAATGTTGGCACTCAAGGGCAGTCTTCACGCTTTGCAGTAGAACCATTCCTCTGTGGGTCCAGCAGTGAGATTTGGCCAGCCCTCCATCCGGCATAGATTTCAGCTCAGTGCCGTTGGGAGAGATCCAGAAACGCGAATGCTCCAGTTTGACTGCCACATGCATGGCCTGGAGCTGACTGCAAAGCTGAAAGAGATGGACTGAAAGACCTTCAACAATCTTGCTACCAAGGGTTTGGCTCTAAGGACCCTGTTTACCCTGAGGGCTTTAATTATTTTATTTTTAAGATTTTAACTTTTTATCAGCCAATTCTCTGCATTCCTACTTTTATTATACATAAATCATAAATTACTCTTTTTTTTTCATTAGACAAATTCAAAAGACATTCCAATGTCACCTGCTTCCCTCATAAAGATGGGGCTCATTGGCTTTCATTTGTAGTCTCAATGCTTCTCTTTTCCTGGCTCCCACACAATAGTCAGGACCAGTTGGGATTTGGGTAGAAAGCCCTGAAGTAGCTTGATGCAGAATGAAGTCACTTGGGATACTAGTTCTTCCACAGTCTTGGGACACAGCTCTTGAATTAGGCGTTTCCTTTGTAGCAATTGAACCAGTCTTTTGTCCTGTTAGCCCTGGTCCTCTGTTCACCAATCTTCTGAGCATCCCCAGCCCCATCACACAGACATCTAGGGCTTTACTACCTCCTGTCAAACTCCTTAGACACCAGCTGCCCAGATTCATGAGCTTTGCCTACTGCGAGGTTTCTTGTTTTACCTTTCCTCATCTGTGGGAAGAGCTGTCCTGAATGGTTCCCTTTCACTCTCTTATGTTGGGTTGGGTCTCTGGTTTCCCTGGCCTGGAGACTCTAGCTTCACGTGCATTCAGCTATGGCAGCTGGAGGGGTTCCAGGGCTGGCTCCAGACAAAGGATTTATCATCTCCACGGTCCATTTTACTTCACTTATGCCTGCTATATCCTGCGATATATTCAATTAGACATAAAATATTAATTGATTTTTTGAGTTCTTACAACCCACTTATAATTTTATCACAAACTTGATTATAATTTATTGTGAAAAGAATCAATTCCTGACAAAAGAAGAGGTAATCCTGCCGCACATGATTTGTATGAAACAAGCTATAGTTTCATATTGAACCTGAAACATTTTCACCCTTTGATTCCATTGTTTGTGCTATAGATGAAGATTTCAGATCATTTCTTTTTTTTTAATTTAAATTTTTTATTGTTAAAAGTATTACATATGTCTCCTTTTCCCCCCATTGACCTCTCCCTGGCTGCTCCCGCCCCCTAGCACATGTCCCTGCCCCCCTAGTGTCTGTGTCCATTGGTTATGCTTATATGCATGCATACACATCCTTTGGTTGATCTCTTACCTTCCCCGCTCCCATCCTCCCCTGCCTTCCCTCTGAGGCTCGAGAGTCTGTTCGATGTTTCTATGTCTCTGGATCTATTTTTATTCATCAGTTTATATTGTTCATTATATTCCACCAATGAGTGAGATCATGTGATATTTATCTTTTTACAGCCTAAGTGCCCATCAGTAGATGAGAGAATTAAAAAACTGTGGTACATCTACACAATGGAATACTATGCTGCTGTAAAAAAGAAAGAACTCTTACCATTCGCAACAGCATGGATTGACCTGGAGAGCATTATGCTGAGTGAAATAAGCCAGTCAGATAACTTCTTATTCTCGTCCTAGAGCTCCTGCTTCCCTAGAAACACTTCACAAATGATGTGCAAACACTGGGGCAGCTCACATTTCAGATTATATTATACTCTTTTCTTCCACATGATAGAGTTACTCTTTTAACACTTCATGGACTTAGGGAGTATTTTATTCTAAATATTTGAGTTCCTAGTACCGCTGCAGCACAGCTGAAAACTTGCCCTCTGCATCCTGTGTTGCCATCAAGTTCAAACCATGCTGTGAGGGTCCATGCTGGACCAAAGAACCCTAAGGGCAAGCATATAAAGTAACAACCTGTATTAAGATCTGGAACCTCATCTTTCTCTGTCTGAGGATGACATTTGGGAAGCGATATTTTCTCTAGTTGTGCATTGCCATATCTTTCTAATTTTGATTTTCAGCTTCACTTAAATGCAATTTGTCTGGGCATTCTCACTAAGATCCTTGAAAGTCTCACTAAGTCCCTTGGAGGTTTCTAGAAGATTCTTGAGTAACCTTATAACTGTGGTTTTGAACTCTATATCCAATAGTTTGCTTTCTTCTATTTCTTTCTTTTGTGACATGTTTCTTTGTCTCTGCATTTTGGTTGCTTCCCTATGTTTGTTTCTATGTAGTGGGTAGAGGGGCTAGGTCTCCTTGAGTTGGTAGAGTGGCTTGTGTAGTAGGTGTCCTATAGAGCCCAGTGGCTCAGCCTCCCCAGTCACCTGAACTGGGAACTCTAGGTTCACCCCTTTGTGGGCTATGAGCACAGTCTTGTTGCAGTTGAGACTTGATTGCTGTTGGTATAACTGGGAGGAATTGACCTCCAGGCCAACTGGCTGTGAGGACCAGCTGCGACTACAATGGGAGAACTGCTATGCAGGAGACACCCCAATGGAACAGGACTTGCTTCAGTGGGTCTTTGGTACTCACTGAGTCTGCCCCTTGAGTGTGTTGCTTATGGATGTATAGAGTTGTAATCTGGTATGGTCTGACACTGACCACTGGGTATACTGGCTCTTGGGTCTCCAGGGAGGTGCAAAGTCAGCCACTGCCTGGAGCCACCCAGCAGGATCTACAGAGAGATCTGCAGATTCCTCATTTTTGTATTGGGGTTGGAAGTGCCCAGACGAGGCCCAGCTGTGAAGCAAGGAAGGCTGATGCTGCGTCTTGGGCCTTTTATTAATAGGGTTGGGATTCCCTGACCCAACTGCAGCTTGTTTGAGAGATTTTAGCCTGAGCAAGGACAGGCCATTCATATGCAAAAGCTGCTGCCCGCAGCTTGGGAGAGATAGTAAATTGGATGAGGCGGGGTCTTAGGGAATCACCAGGTTGGAGCAAACAGAAATGGCTGCCAGTCAACCCTGCTACTGGGGAGGTCCCAGCATAGGAACAATGATCCCTGTGAGCACCTCCATCTGGGAGAAAGCTTCCCCAAGTTGCTGCCCTGTTGCCAGAAAAACATGTCTCCCAGAGCTGTTCCCTGGTGCTGGAGCTCAGAGGAAGCAGGACCTTGTAAGTTCAGTTCGTGGTGCCAGCCTTTTAAGAGGAACAGCTGGGTCTCCAGCAGCCTCTGTGTCACTGAGCCCCAATCCGCACTGGTTTTTACAGTCCATAGTTCTTACTGCCTGTAGGGACTTCTTTTTCCAGCTCTGGGACCCTGGGCTGGGCTTCTGCTGTGGGACTGGGACCCCTTGCTCCTCAGGGGTGGCCTCTTCAGAGACCATCTCCCTCCTGATTAAAAAAGCAGCCCACATGGGTGCTGGACCAGCCTGTTCTGTGCCTCTGCACCTCCTACCAGTCTCAGTGTGCTTTCTTCTTTATTTCTCTAGTTGTAGGACTTCCATTCAGCCAGCTTTCCAGTGGTTCTGTATTTTAGTTGTAATTTTGATGTGGTTATGGAAGGCAGTGAGTACAGACATTTACCTGTGCCACCATCTTGGTCCCCTTTATTTTTTCTTTTGTCAATTGCTTTTCATCACACATTTTGCATTAAACTGTTTTTTTTATTACTGTATTTATAGAAAATTGTTGGTTGTTTCTGATAGTAAACCTTTATTGGTTATGTATGTTTTAAGTGTTTTTCATCATTTTCCTTTAACTTTGTGGTATATTTTGCCTATAAGAATTTAAAAATATTTATATAGTCAAATCTACCACTCATAATTTTTCTGGCTCTGGCTTTCCTGTCACACAGGAAAAATCCTTCTCTAGCCAACATATTTTGAAAGTATTTATGCTAATTTTTTTCACAGATTTATTGAGATATAATTCACATAACATACAATTCACCCAATTAAATGTACAATTCAAAAGTTTTTAGTATTTTAACAGAGTTGTGCAACGATCACAAGCTAATTTTAGAATATTTCCATCACTTCAAAACAAACCTCCAAACCCATTAGCAGTAACTCCCCATTCCTTCACCCTCTTTAACCCCAAGTCTACTTTCTGTCTCTGTAGATGTGCTCATTTTGGATGTGTAACGTAAGTGGAAACATACAATATATGTTGCTTTGTGTCTGGCTTCTTTCACTTAGCATAATGTTTTCCAGGTTCATCCATGTTGCTGCATGTATTAGTACTTCATTCCTTTTTATTGCCCAATGATATTACATCATGTGGATAAACGGCATTTTATTTATGCAATCATCAGTTAATGGATATTTGGTTGATTAATTTTTTTAGAATAATATGAATAATGCTGCCATGAACATTTGTGTACAAGTTTTTATGTGAAAGTATGTTTTCATTTTTTAGGGTGTACCTAAGAGTAGAATTGCTGGGTCATATAAAAACCCTATTTTGAGGAATGGCCAAACTGTTTTCCAAAGAGACTGTACCATTTTACATTTCCAACAATAAGGTTAGAGGGTTCAAATTTCTCTTCACCAATATTGTTATTGACTGTCTTTTTTTATTACAGTCATTCCAGTGTGTGTCAAGTGCTATTTCATGGTTTTGATTTGCTTTTCATTAATGGCAAATGATGTCATGTATCTATTTATGTACTTATTGGCCATTTGTGTCTTCTTTGGAGAAATGTCTCTTTAGAGTCTTTGCCTTTTAAAAAAAACAACTTTTTTCTTTTTCCAGAATGTCATCAAGTGGAATCAAACAGTATGGAGCCTTTTAAAATTGGCTTCTCTCACTTAGTAATGTGCATTTAAGGTTCCTCCCTGTCTTTTCTGTGTCTTGATAGTTCATTTATTTTTATCACTGAATAATATTTCATTGTATGGATACATCAGTTTGCTTATCCATTCACCTATTAAAGGACATCTTAGTTTCTTCAAGTTCTGGGCAATTATAAGTAAATCTGCAAATATTAAGTTGAAGATTTTTTTTACATCTATGGTTATGGGAGATATTGTTCCCTAGTTTTCCTTTCTTGTAATGTCTTTATCTGGTTTTAGTATTGATTGGGGTGTTGCTGGTCTCCTAGAATGAATTAAGAAGTATTCCTTCTGGTTCTATTTTCTCAAAGAGATTGTGGAGAATTGCTATCATGTTTTTCTTAAATACAGGGTGGAGCAAAAGTAGGTTTACAGTTGTTCATATGGACAGTAATACAATAATTACTAAATAATAATACAAGAATAAACTGTATTTCACATACTCACAACTGAAAACCTACTTTTGCCCTATCCTGTATTTGGTAGAATTCAGCAGTGAAACCATCTGTACCTGGTGTTTTGTTTTGTGAAGGTAGTTAATTTATTGGTTCAATTTCTTTAAAAATATAGGTCTATTCAGATTACCTATTTTTGTTTGTGTGACTTTGGTAGTGTGTTGTCTTAAGGAATTTGTCATTTAATCTAAATTATCAAATTTGTGAGCATAGAGTTATTCATTATATTATTTTATTTTTAAAAGTATTCATGGGATTAATAGTAATGATCTCTTTCACTTATAATATTAATAAATCGTATCTTTATTTTTTCCCCATCACTAGCCTGGCTAGAAGCTTACCAATTTTAGTGATTATTTCAAATAACTAGCTTTTGTTTTTTTCTATTATTTTCCTGTTTTCAGTTTTTTAAAAAAAATTTTGCTCTACTTTTTATTATTTCACTTCCAATAGCTTTAGGCTTAAGTTGCTCTATCTCTCTAGTTTCCTAAGGTAGAAGCTTAGGTTATTGAATTTAGATATTTCTCTGCTAACATATGCACTTAATTCTGTAAATTTATCCCGGAGCATTGTTGCTGCTGCACCCCCTGTTTTTATGAGTTGTATTTTCATATTATCTATTCAAAATATTTAGAAATTTCTCTTTAGACTTCTTCTTTGACCATGTGCTATTTAGAAATGTGTTGATTGTGTGTTCCTTTCTTGGAACACACAATGATTTGGGCTTTACAGTTATCTTTCTCTTTCTAATTGCTAGTTTAAGTCCATTGTAGTCTATGGACATACTTTGGATGATTTTTATTCTTTTATATTTGTTAAGATGCATTTTATGGCCCAGAATGTGTTCTATCTTGGTCAGCTCAACTACAGCCTTACTCAGTTTCTGCTTGATGGATCTAGCAATTAATAAATGAGGGGCATTGATGTCTGCAACTAAGTAATGGATTTTCCTGTTTCTTCTTTCAGTTCTGTAGTTTTAATGCTCTGTTGTCAGGTGTATATGTGCATAGAATTGTTATGTCTTCTTGGAAAAATTACTCCCTTATCATTATATAGGGTGAGCAAAAGCAGGTTTACAGTTGTGAGCAAACAAAGCACAGAGTTTATTTTTGTATTTTTTATTAATTATTATATTACTAGAGGCCTGGTGCACAGATTTGTGCACATTGAAAGGAAATTAATTAGAAGAAATATCTTAGAGGCCGGGGAGGGAACGCGGGAGGTTGGCTCCAAGGCATGTCTGGCCCATCTCCCCAGTCCCGATTGGGGCCTATCAGAGCCGGGGAGGGACCGTGGGAAGGCTCCAGGACATGTCCAGCAGTCTAGCCCAGTCCCGATTGGCCAGATCCCAGCAGCAAGCTAACCTACGGGTCGGAGCGTCTGCCCCCTGGTGGTCAGTTTGCGTCATAATGGGGTCGAACGATCGGACACTTAGCATATTAGGCTTTTAGAATTTTCTATATGAACAATAATACAATAATTATAAACAGGGATGGATAAAGAGGGAGACTTGCTTCCCACGGTAACTGGGTTGCCAGGGAACAATGTTACTGATCCTGTTTCTTTGTCCAGCAGAAGCAGTAGGCTTTCCCCGTGCTGCCTCCTACCTTAACAGTAACATGTATCTTTAAAAAATTTCCAAGGATGTTCCTGGTTTCTTTCATGCACTATTTGCACCAACTTTTGTAAGAGGTTCTCATGATACATTTTTTGAATATATAATCAGTTGTGTTGTTAGCCTTCGTTTTCATGGCTCACTGTCTTCCACTGTGTCTTTCAGCCTCTGCCAACAGCAGAGTAAGTTGAGAGAAGAGGTCACCCTACCAACTCTCCAGGGGCCCATTCCTTCCAAGATGTCTGTCCTCTGTTCCTCTGAGAGGCTATAAAACAGCAGTCGGATGCCAAAGGGTTTTTGGCTTCCTTTTTAGTACTTAAATAACATGCAGGCTGCACACTATTCCTTGACTCTTATCACTTCTTCCTGGGGAAAAAAAAACTGCTGTTTTGCTCAATGATGTAAAGCTATATAATTCAGGAAAGGGTGGGAAATACAGTTTATAAAGTCAAAGGAAATGTAGAAGAGTGAAGGATTTGGGTGAGAGTCTTCACCTCCACATGTATTTGTATAATACAGTGGATATGATGGGAAGTTGAGAAAATTCTCTACTTTTTGCATGGATCTGGAAAAATAATTCTTATTAATCATCATGTGTTACTGTGGAACAGTTTCCCCTTGGACTGAATGATTCAGTTTGGTGATTACAGGATGAGCTGGGCAAAGGGCCTATCGTCTGATTGCCAAGATGTCTGGGTGCGTGACCCTTGCTCCAGTTCCACAGCCCAGAGCGCAGGAATGTATTTGGACCTGGCTGCTAGCCGAGCAAGGGCGAGTGATGGATGAAAAGTTAGTTCATGCTTGTTTGTATGCTAATGAGCACTCTGTGTGTTGTATAACTCTGGGGTTAATGAAGTGCGTGTGGCCCAGATGAGTTGGTCTTTGGCATGTGCCCATGTAGGACTGATCAAGCACAAAAGATTTGAAGGGGATTATGTTAAATTTCTCAGTGGTAGATCTGAGAAGCAAAAGCTACAGCATGGACCTGATCTCGGAAGACCTCAGTTCTATTTTAGACTCTGCCAATTATCCGCCAGGGATATTAGTAAAGTTGCATAATTGCCCCGAGCTCTTTCCTTGCCCTACTTCCAGATTAGGAGTAATAAATGAGATGACAAATTTGAAAGTACCTGGTTACTTAAAAAGTATAAGAAAATAAAAAAAAAGACATGAAAGGAAAAGTTAGAAGGCTCTACAAAGTAGCACTCAACATATGAGAATCATTCCGTTGTTTTCAGATGTGTGCATGCACCAGATAAAACCTATAACCAATCTTGTATTTTTGAGTTATTAGTGATTTATTTACCAATGATTTTGATACAAGATTTCAGCATTAAAGATCAGGTTCAAGTTCAAGTTCCTTTTGATCATCACCTTAAATGGCAGCGCTCTCTCGACTCACCAAAAGTGGCCGCGGAGTCCTGTTACACCTTGTTTCCTTTCTTTTATAACAGGCATGGTTCCTCCATTTTTGCCGAGTGATTTGAAAGTGGTCACAGGTATCATAACACTTAACTCCTAAAGATGTCAGCTTGTATCCCTTTAATCTCTTATATAACCTGAATCCCATATTATACCCAAGAAAGTTAACATTGCCCTAAAGTCCAGCTGTCTTCTGGATTTCCTAGTTACATTTAAGGGGGTTTAAACTGGATTTCGGTCACCTGCTGAAAATATCCTGTCTGAAAAAAAGAGTGAATATATTTCTTTACAAGTAAGGTTGGGGCAGTCACTGGGATCTGTATGCTACGGAAGGTAGAATCTGAGATTGCATTCCAGAGAAATACCTACACCCCACTCTTAAGAATCTGTTCATGCTGACTGCCCCATTTTGCCTGTATTATCTCTTCTTACAAACTGTCTAGGGAGGAATGTAGAAAACTTACAAATTGAACAAATAATAAGTTCCCATTGTTGAGATGGGTACCAATGGAACCAAACAATTCAAATACATGTTTTTATAACCAACACAGTTTGAATATTTGAAGTAATGTCATTACCACCAGTTTATGCTTTATTTTTTAAAAAAATGTTTTTGTTGATTTTAGAGAAAGGAAGGGAGAGGGAGAGAGAGAGAGAGAAACATCGGTGAGAGAGAAACATCCACATCAGTGGACATTTGGGTTGCATCCAGGTCTTGGGTATTGTAAATAACGCTCCAATGAACGTATATCTGTTTGAGTTAGCATTTTCATTTCCTTTGCATAAAAACCTAGAAATGGAATTATGGATCACATGGTAATTCTATTTTTACCCTTCTGAAGTTTTTCTGTAGAATTGGATTATGGATTTTTAAACAGTTTGTAGAATTCTACAGGTGAATCCATTTATTTCTAGATTTTCTTATGAGCATGTTTTTTAGTTCAATTTCTTTAGACTATTTCTTCATGAGTAAGCTTTGGGAAGATTGTGTCTTGCAAGGAATTTTTGTATTTCATATAAATCTTCAAATTTGTTGGCATAAATTTGGTCACAATATTCCCTTACTATTCTTCTAATATCTATAGACTCCATAGTGATGTCACCTCTCTAACTCCAGGTACTGGGAATGTGTTTCCTCCTTTTATTTCTGATTAGGTGGCAGGAAGTTTATAATTTTTAAAAAAATCTCACAACATCAACTTTTGATGTTATTAATTTCCTCTATTTTTTGTTTTCTATTAGATTTCTGCTTTGGATTTCATCTTAGTTTTCTATTTCTGCATTACAAGTTAGTACAACTTAACAGCTTAAAAATTAACACAAACTTATCATCTGAGGTTTTTCATGGGTCAGGAGCCTGCATGGGTTAACTGGATCCTCTGCTCAATATTTCATGAGGCTGCATCAAAGGGTAAGCTGGGCTGTGATCTTATCTCAGCTTCAGATCCCAGTCTAAGCTCATTCATGTTGTTGACAGAATTCAATTCTTTGTAGTTGTAGTCTGCATTATCTTTCTAGTTGTTGGCCTAGGATCGCTCTGCAACTGGATGTCATTTGTCTTCACAGGTAGTTCGACTGTGGTATGACTGATTGCTTTCTTCTTTGAGGACAGCAAGAGCATCTTTCTGATGCTTCACCTTCTTTTAGAAACTCACCTGATTAGGGCTGGCCCACCAGGATGATCTTTCTTTCAATGAACTCACTGTCAACTGATAACACATGAAATATTCCTTTGCCATATAAAATAGCAGAATGGTGGAAGTGATATCCTAGTTTATTCAGAGATCCTGCCTGTACTCAAAAGGACAGTATTACATAGGTATATACCCAAAAGAAAGAACGTTGGAGGCTGTCTTAAATTCTGCTTATCACATTATTGTTTCTTTTCTTCTAATGTTGAATTTGATTGGATTCTGTTTTTCTAGTTTCTTAAGGTGAATCTAAGATCATTAATATGAAAATTTTGCTTTTTCCAAAACAACACTATAAATTCCCCCATGTAGTCCTTCAACAGCATCCCACAAATCTTGATAGCTTGTATTTTTGTTTTCATTTATTTAAAAATACTTTCTAATCACTTTTGATTTCTTCTTTGACTCATGGCTTACTTTGTTTCAAATATTTGGAGATTTTCCAGATATCTTTCTGTTATGACTTTTTAATTCAATTTCATTATAGTCGCAGAACATACATTGTATGACTTGTAATTTATTGAGACTTGCTTTATGACTCAAAATATTGTTTATCTTTGTAACTGTTCTGATATTGCTGTGCACTTAATAAATGTATATTGACTACTTGGATATATGGCTACTCTTTTATACAATTATAATTGTCAGTGTGCTGGCAATGAAGTTAGCTGAATGAAAGCAGGAGAAGAATCTATAAAGAGCACTCAGGACTCTCAAAGTATGATCTCTATGGAAGGTCCCCTAAGATATGAAAGCTTAGTGCTTATATCCAGTGTATATAGGAAGAAGAAAAATCAGCATTTATTAAGCACCTACTCTGTTCAAGGCATCGTACTTTACAAACACTGTTCCTACTACTGCTACTACTACTATATTTGATTTATTGATTCTCTTACCATTTGCCAAGCCACTGCGCTAAGCGCTTTGTATAGATAGTAGTGACGCTCACTGAATTTAATGAGTTAGTCAAGGACCACTCCTTTTTTGAGTGGGACTCACATCTATGTGTAGTGGGCCGAATTTTAAAGATGCCCCTCCAGATTCCCATCCCTTGTTTATATTTCACCAAACACTAACCTAGTGTTTGAAGAGACTTTTCAAATATAATTAGGATTGTTAAATAGCTGACTTCAAGGCAGAAAACCATGATGGACTATCCGGGTGGGACCAGTGAAATCACATGATCCTTGAGAGCAGAAGAGCCCATCAGGGAAAGTGGCACAGGGAGGTCAGAGTAGCAAACCTTCCAGAAAATGGCCAGCTGATCCCCCAGGGAGTGGTGCCAGGATGGGCACTTGGCATTGGCCCCTGCTGTTGGAGGGTTGATACTGAGCAGGGTCAGTAGCTAGATCAGCATGGGTGCAGCACAGTCTGTGCTGTCGAGCCAGTGCACGGTTTCCATTCCTGTCACTATGGCCACCTTATACACAGCCTCCATCCCTGTCACCATGGCCACATTATACACAGCTTCTGTCCCTGTCATCATGGTCACCTTATACACCGCCTCCGTCCCTGTCACCAGGGCCACCTTATACACAGCCTCCATCCCTGTCACCATGGCCACATTATACACAGCTTCCGTCCCTGTCACCATGGTCACCTTATACACCGCCTCCGTCCCTGTCACCATGGTCACCTTATACACTGCCTCCGTCCCTGTCACCATGGCCACATTATACACAGCCTCCATCCCTGTCACCAGGGCCACCTTATACACTGCCTCCATCCCTGTCACCATGGCCACATTATACACAGCCTCCGTCCCTGTCACCAGTTATGGGGCAGCTAACCGAGTTGCCCAAGGAGGTCAGAGCAGCGGTGGGGGCAGGAGTCCCAGCCTCCTGCTCTGTGGTACACTGTGCCTTCCAGACCTGCTTGCACTTACTCTTTCTGTTTTAAGATGGAAGGGTGTTTTGCACATACTACTTGTGATTAATTGGTTCAGATAACACCCAGCTCTGGATGGGCATTTTGGGTCATTTGGAACACTTGCTATCCCAAAGCCAGGCGGGCATGCTTGCCCAGGGCCCAGCAACTTGTTTTCATGTACAGAATCGTGTTGTCAAAAGAAGGCACTTACTCCAGGACCCTGGCCTTCATGTGGAGGAGAGGGTTTCTTTCCTACTCCAGACCCTGCCCACAACCACAGGTTACCCAGAAAATGGGTTGAAATAGGTATTCAAAAGTGGCATATGTTGCTCCAAAATCCAAGGATTTTTGCCTCTCTTTTTCTTGGTGTCAGGAGAACAAAGAAAGGCTGGTTAAGATAGGTATGCTAAACATTATGATATTTTTCTTCCAATCAGGAAAATTTCCTGTAGCAGGTTTTCATCCTCTACCCATTTCTAGGAAATGAGTGTTCGACATTTAAGCTACAATTCATAGCTGTTATCATTACTTATATTCTACAAGCTTCTAGCTCTTAATAAATGTGTATATAATTTTTAAGGACAGTTTTATTTTTATAAAAATAGAGATATATTCAATATAGTGATATCTCTAAATTATTTACATGTTGACTCAAATCAGGTGTTAATAAAAACCTGTTTGTTGGCAATACACTAGCTGCTATCTGAATGACTCTAAGAACAAGATACATAGATTTCCCATGCAGTACTCTCTGCTCCTTCATACTCATTAATCTTGTGTCCCATGATCTTCCTAGGTGACTAAAATTCTTGGTATATCTCATCTTGGTTGTGAAGAGTAATATTCTAGTATATTATCTCTCTCAGGTAACATGAAACGTGATGTTTCATGGGACATCAGTGTCTTAACCTAATAATCATTAGAAAATTCCAGGGACAATTATGGAGCCCTCAAAATACCTGTGTATTGAGCCAGTTCTGTTAGTTGGCCCAAGATTCCTTTCCTCCATCAAGTACAGACCAGTTGGAAAGCGATAGGACTGGAGGCTCCGTGGCCTAGCACACTGAGTTCTGGGATAGGGTGGCCAGGACTTTCTGGTGGCCATAAACCAAGAGGGCTGGTAAAAAGCAATAAAAATGTTAGCCTTCCAGTAATTTATCTTTTATGTCTCATTTGAAATAAAGTATGTATTTATGTAAATATGTTTTCTTAATTAAACTGAGTAGTCAATAACTATAAGTTAAAAATAATTTCATGAAAAATACATATTTTCTCAATTACAAGATATCCCTTCCTTTCCACTCAAGCAGACTTATGAGAGACATAATACGAAAGAACTGGGAGCCTGCACTAGGCAGTGGCTGGAAGTCAGATTTCTGGCAAGATGGTGTGTCTGAACATTGAAATCAACAGCGACATCAAGTCTCCTGGTCTGGATGTCTTTTGTTTAGACTTTTAAAAAAAATTTGTTTCTATTACTTCAGGATAAAAAGAAAGAGAACTCTGCTTGAGCATAGCTTAGCTGGCTCTGGCAATAAAGTTTCTAACTCTGAAAAGAATAATGCTTTTAGCTCTTATAACTCTGACCTAACTGAATGCAGAATGACAGGAAAGCTAATAAGAAAAAGGTGGTAGAGGTAAGAGTTGGCTGCAAAGAAAAATTGAATTTATCTCCTTTACTTCAGCTCACTTCATAGCTATACCAAATAGCAGATGTAAGATTAAGATGACATTTGGGATGAAGTGGGGGAAAGAGGTGGGGGTCAGTTCTATTCAAAATAGAATTGATTCATTTCATTGTTGTAAAGTGTAATCGTATGTCGTTTTCCTAAGCCAGTGATTCTCAACATGGGATTTCAAAGTTTGGACTCTTGGAGTTTCTATGACTTTTTCAAAAATTTCATGAGGTCAAAAATAGAACTAACTTATTAGTTGCCTTTATAACCATCTTGACTTTTGTATGTCAAAGATGAGAAGAAATGTCAGCATCTTAGCACAAATCAAGGCAGTGACAAAAACGATAAGTTCTCACTGCACCATCCACGGTTGCACACAGTTAAAAGGGAATGTCGGTTTCACTTAGATTGTCACTGGAGAAAAACGTTTGCATTATTAAATTGTATGAAACTTGGCCCTGAGTACGTCTTTGCAATATTTTGCGTGGGGAAATGCTAGAGAATGGATGCCCTGAGAAAAAGCACTCATGCGATGACTTCAGCTGCAATCAATGCAATTGCTATTGAAACAACAACGGACAAAATGCAGTTTCTCAGACTTGGGTTTTGGCCAAAAATTTTCTGAAAAATGAAGTGATTCTGTCCCTTTAAAGAAAACAAAGAACAGTATTTGTTGCCAATGATAAAATTAAAAGTTTCCACTGAAAATTAGAATTCTTGAAAACTTGGAATAGCCACTGTGAGCCTGACTTCTTCCCAATTTTAAAGAATGTATGATGAGATTTGTAATGAAAACAACAATTGTGGATTTTTTATATATTGTGTAATAAAATGCATCAACATTTATAAAGTCAGCATAACTCTGTGAGTCAGTATTTTCCAAATGATGAATGCATGATTAACAAAATCATGTATAGATAAGTGATCCATTCTAAGTGAAAGATAGACCAATGGATTTTGATGTAACAATAATATTTACTGATAATAATCAGGAAAAACTATTAAAATAATCTTGTGCTTTTTGAATACCTCAGACATCTCTTTGAGGCTAGATTTTCTTCATCCTAAACAACATTTTGAACGTGGAAGCAGGTAAGAGAATTCAACTACACCCTGTTAAGCCAGGTGGCCGCATAAGGAAGTGGCAACCAGGGTGGCCTTGCTGAATGAGGAAGGGAAGCTCCGAGTCTGGGCAGGGAAAGCAGCTACACTCCCCGGAGAGGGAATCGTGGGGAAGAAAGAGCTGCACAGAGAAAGAGCTCCAGAGAGCTTTGCTCTTGAGTCTTCAGCTGAGTACGATTCACTGTGTGAATGTAAGGAAAATACCCAGGGAAAGACTCACCGTGAAGGAAAAGAGGAAATGAAGCTGGAGCTTACATTAGGTGGGAATATTTCCTGTTCCCAGCAGCCAGAGGGGAACACCTCATAATTCATGGGGCATCAAGTAGAGTGCTCACAAGTCCACCTGGAACATTTACCAAGATGAACCATATTCTGGGCCATGAAACAACTCCCCCCAGTTCAAAAGGATCCAAGTCATACAAACAGTGTTCTCTGCCCATAATGAAAGCAATTTAAATGTCAACAACGGAAACATATCTGAAAACAAGTCCTCAAATATTTGAAAATTAAGTAGCATACCATGCAACCCATGGAAAAGGGTGGGGAGGGAAGTATTTTTAATTTAATGAAGTAAAATTGAAAAGCTTGTATTCAGACATATAAGGAAAAAGGATGAAGGGGTAGGGATAGTGTGTTGGGAAAAGCCAGAACTTGGTGACTCTATGCCATTGTTATCACAGGAGATACCAGGCCTGGGTATCCTTCTGCTGCTAAGTGGAAGACCGATAGTGACCTTGCTGGATTCCCCTTTTTAATGCTTTAGCCAGAGAGACCATACTTTATTTGTGCTTAAAAAAAATACCTATTCCAGTTGGTAATTCAGAGTTGGAGGCCCCTCTAACACCTAATTTGGGATATCTGAAAGATAAAGAAAATCCAGTGAATCTGCCACCATATTCTTCCTCAAATTTTCCATTCTGTCTGGTTAGAACAAGGATTATTTCTTTTTTAAATATATTTTTTATTGATTTCAGAGAGGAAGAGAGAGATAGAAACATCAATGATGAGAGAGAATCATTGATCGGCTGCCTCTTGCACTATTGCCACTGGGGATTGAGCCTGCAACCTAGGCATGTGCCCTTGACCAGAATTGAACCTGGGACCCCTGAGTCCACAGGCCAATGCTCTATCCACTGAGCCAAACCAGTTAGGGCAGAACAAAGACTATTTCTGATCCTCTGTGAGTTCTGAGTATGTATTATGTATAATTTTTTTGATTGTCCTAGCTCAGTTAAGGGAAGTTTCCTTCCGTGCATGGATTAACTGTGCTAAGCATAGGAAGCTGACTGGCATAGGAACCGACCAATCAGAACTAAATGTGGGTGTTGTGAAGAACCAATGGCTGCCTAGGAGGTGGAGCTTCTGACACTGACTGGCATAGACACCGACCAATCAGAACCAAATGTGGGTGCTGTGGGGAGCCAATGGCTGCCTAGGAGGTGGAGCTTTTGACACTGAGCATAGAAACTGACTAATCAGAACCAAATTGGCCAGCAGAGGAGGGCAGTTGGGGGCAAGATCAGGCCTGCAGGGTAGGGCAGTTGGGGTAAGATCAGGCCAGCAAGGGAGGGCAGTTGGGGGCAACCAGGCTGGGAGGGGAGGGCAGTTAGGGGCAATCAGGCAGGCAGGCAGAGGCAGTTAGGGGTGATCAGGCAGGCAGGCAGGTGAGCAGTTAGGAGCCAGTGGTCCCAGATTGCGAGAGGGATCCCCAATTGGAAAGGGTGCAGGCTGGGCTGAGGGAACCCCCCTCCATGCACGAATTTCATGCACAGGGCCTCTAGTTAAAGAATAGTAAGTCTACAAACAATTCCAAGCTTATAAATTCAACAACCTAAAGAAATAAATGGATTCCTCAAAAATGAAAAACTACCAAAATTCAACCAATGTGAAATAGATGGTCAATTATTGATTTGTCATTTAAATTAAATTATAATTAAAATACTTTCTGTTCCATGAATTTATCTATTATTTTCTTGTTTTTAGTTTCATTTATTTTCTTATCATTCTTTCTTTCCTTCTACTTCCTTTGTGTTTATTTTGTTCTTCTGTTTCTAGTTTATTAAGATAGAAATTTAAATGATTGATTTGAGACCTTTCTTTCTTTTTATGTAGCATTTAATGCCAACTTTTTCTCTTAGCATTTCTTTAGCTATATCTTACTTGATTTGATATGCAGTGTTTTTATTTGAAAACTAACACTTTCATTGCTATTTTTTTTGTACCAGTGTCCCTTGTTTATGTCCTCCTGGAAAATCAATAGAATAGCATAAACCAATTCCAGTAATTTATAATTTCTCTATTTATGCTATATTTCAATAGTTGCTGAAAGTTAAACACACACATACCATATAACTCAGGAATTCTGCTCCTATTTACCCCAGAGAAATAACAACATATGCCTACAAAAGCCTTTGTCTAACCTAGTGTCTCACGTAATTAGACCTATATTTACCTCTAGAAGCTTTAAAGTTTTCGGTTTTACATTTTGAATTAATAATTGTATAAGGTATGAAGTTTAGATTACATTTTTGCATAGAAATATGCTGTCATCCCAGTGCCATTTATTGAAAGTTTTCCTTTTTCTACTACATTGCCTTTGTACCTTTGATAAAAATTATTTAACCATGTATGTATGGGTATGTTTCCAGACTGTATTCTATTTTATTAATGTATTTATATTTATATCAATAGCATGCTGAACTGATAACTATAGCTATATAATAAGATTTCAAGTTGAGTAATATAAGTCCTTGAATTCTGTTCTTTTACAAAGTTGTTTGGCTATATCAGGCCTTTGCCTCTCCATATGAATTTTAGAATCAGCTTTTTGATTTTTACAAAAAAGTATGCTGGGATTCTAATAAGGTTGCAGTGACTATATAAATCAGTATGGGGAGAACTGACATCTTAATAGCCATATTGAATTTTGATCTATAAACTTGTAGATCTTTCCATGTATTTATGTCCTTAGTCTATTTATGTCTTTAGTTTTCCTCAGAAGTGGTTTATAGTTGTTAGTGTATAAGTCTTTCACATTTTTTGTTAGAATTATCCCTGTGCATCTCATTTTTTTATGCCACTCACTATATTTTTATATATGTTTGAATTCTATGCTTTATGATGATTGTTAGATTTTATTTTTGCATTTATGTTTTAAGGGACATTTATCTGTAGCTTTCATTTGTTTCAATATCAGTTATTTTTTATTTTTATATTTTTAAATTTTTTTTTATTGATTTCAGAGAGGAAGGGAGAGGGAGAGAGAGATAGAAACATCAATGATTAGAGAGAATCACTGATTGGCTGCCTCCTGCACACCCCACACTGGGGATCGAGCCTGCAACCCAGGCATGTGTCCTGACCAGGAATTTGACCTCCCGGTTCATAGGTCAATGCCAGGCCAGGCTCAATATCTTTATTTTTAGTATCAAAGTAATGCTGGCCTCATAGAATGACTAGGGTAATGTCTTCTAAACTAAATTTTTTTTTGCAAGAATTCATCTATAATTGCTATATCTATTCCTTAAACCTTGATAGAATTTGCCAATAGACGTCAGGGCCTGGAGGGTTTTTTTCCAACTACATTAGTCAATATAGTGGAATTCAGTTTTTCAAATTCTTTTAAAAAATATGTTTCTTGAACCGTGTCCAGCATGGCCAGTGGTGAACCTGAGGAGGGGCGGTGAAAAATTAAAGAAAGCAGTCAAGAGAATATAGTTGAGGCCAGGTGAATCACTGCGCCTGGATGAGAACACAGTGACAGAGCCTGTAAGCTCAATCTTTATTTTATAGTCAGATCACACAAAGCAGAACAAGGGAGTGGTCAAGATGTTTACAATGTTCTTGTGAGTTTCAAATCTACTTCTTTCCTGTTGTTGCAATTCTCTGAACTCTTATCAAGCTTTGTTTTGGCAGCACTTGCTGCACCTCCCCCAACACATATCCCTCAGCTACCTTGGACTACAAGGTCAGACTATAAGGTCAAGTTGACATACAACCATAGCCTTTGGCTATAATTGTGCTTGGAGGGCTTTGCCTTCTAAGCTGGGACTTGTACGTGGCTTTGCCACAAGAGGACCATGCCCTCGCCTCAGTTCGAGGCTTGATCCTGTCTAAACACTGTAGCTGCTCTCCACAGTTTCTATTGATTTTAGAGAGAGAAGAAGGAGAGAGAAACATATTGATGTGAGAGAGAAATAGCCATCAATTGCCTCCTGTAGGCACCCTGACCAGTGATCAAACCAAAACCTGGGTATGTGCCCTGACCTGGAATCAAACTGGCAATCTTTTGATGCATGGGATGACACAACCAACTGAGCCACACCAGCCAGGGCAGTTTTTCAAATTCTTCTTAAGCAAGCTTGTTAGGTTGTTTCAAGGAACTGTAAGAGATTGATTTCTGTTTTTGGTCATAAAGTTGTTCATATGTTTCCCTTGCTATTCTTTTAATATCTATACAAAAGATAGATACCTATCTCATTTCTGATATTGGTAATTTTGTCTCATGTGTTGGGCCACCCATGGTGCAAGGACACTGCTGAGTAAGGGTCTATCAGCGGAGCTACCTCTCAGACTCCCCTCCACCCACAGAAAGTTACTAAAAATGGTAACTACCATATTTTCCAGTAAATACCAAGATGGACTCTTCCTACAAGAAAGTTACTTATTTTTATTACAATCCCCATTCATGTTCAGGGAGTCATTACTAAACTAATCTGGGATAATTAAATAAACTTTGAAATTATATTTAAAAAATCACAATATCCTTTTATCCACCAAAATGTTTATTATACATATACATTAATTATAGAAACATATTTAAAAGTCATCTATATGTAGACACATTTACCATATACATATTTAATGTAGACATTTCAGATCAATCTCATGTATCTTAAAATTAAACTAGTAACTCACCTTTTCCATGGCATTCCAGATGTAATGGATGCAGGACTTTTCATAACACTTAGGTCAGCAGCCTACAGAAATTTATAGACACACATTTTAGATAAGTCAGATACTGCCGAGGCGTGGGGTGTCTACCATTGCAATGGAATCTTCATTGAACAATTGCACACACCTGCGGTGCATTTCTTTAGCCCTATGTGAAGTTGTGGTGACTGCTGACAAAGCTCCTATTTGGCATTTTTATTTTCTATCCTCTAGAGCCGTGGTCGACAAACTGCGGCTCGCGAGCCACATGCGGCTCTTTGTCCCCTTGAGTGTGGCTCTTCCACAAAATACCACGGCCTGGGGGAGTCTATTTTGAAGAAGTGGCATTAGAAGAAGTTTAAGTTTAAAAAAGTTGGCTCTCAAGAGAAATTTCATTCGTCGTACTGTTGATATTTGGCTCTGTTGACTAACGAGTTTGCCGACCACTAGAGCTACTACTGCAATTGAACATTAGAGTCCCAACACTAAAAGCCTTTCTTCCTTTCTTTAGTTATCTTATATGTAAGGTTCCTTCTTTCCAGAGAAGATACATTTTGAGTTATAAGAATGATGGCCCCTCCTTCGGGTCTTCTCTTCCCTCCTGCCCTGTTGGGTTGGAGTGTCCTGGGCCTGGGACTCCCTGTTCCCTCAGATCTGACATTCAGTCTCTGCACCTGAAGCCTGCTAAGGGGATGTGCTCATGGACGCTCAACAAAAGCGTCCTTTATTTATTCTTTCTTTATTCTGTGGCAGTTTTCTTTTCATAGGAGGAATGATCCCTCCTAAAAATGCTACTTGGCTGCCTTAGCAGAGAAAGTACATATTCCTAGATCAAGTCCTATGACCTTAGAGAACAATCTCTGATATTTATTTTAGAGGGAAGCTCAAACTTTGTTGGTAGAACCCCCACCCACCTCATACAACTAAGATATTTTTTTCTCATTTAAAATACTTAAGTTTATATTCTCTACTAAACTTTGGTTAGGATATTACCATTGGGGTGGGGGTGGGGGATCATATCCATGATGGTCCCTTGTTCTTAACTCTCAGTATATATTCCCACTTCATTAGTAACTTATTAAGTAGGAATGTACTCTTCTTGCCACAGTCACACCTCACTATTTTAATACTAATCATCAAAACATGGTTTTAAAATAAATGAAAAGCTTAGTGAAAACAAAGTTCCATTATGATATTTTGATTTGATGTAGATGGCTGTGTAGAATGAGAAAGAATTCTAAATACAGTGTTAAAAGATAGTCTCTTGTGAAGATTGTGGTGATTTAGGGAAAAAAGATTAAGCCCTTTCAGAGACTCTGCTGAAATTGTGCATTTAGTGGATTTGCTCACTAAAACGGTGATATTATGACATTTAGCTACCACAAATTATTTTTGGATCAAAGGTTGATATAAATAAATGTTACTATATTGTGACATTTTAAGCTTAAAATCTTTTTCACAAGTGAACTATAATGAAAGGCAGGAACTTGACAAGCCAAAATTCTCTGTCATCATTGCTAAACTGCATAAGAACAAAGTTAGTGATTTTTCTAGTTTAATGTTTGGTATGATATAATGGCTTTACTTCCACTAAATGATGTCTTTCAAATGAGAAACTGGAAGGAATTCTAACTATAGTATCTCTACTATAATTTGAACATTATAACACTAAGTAAATTTGATGTACCTAATATGTATGTGTGTATGTGTATGTATGTATATATATATATACACACACACCTTTTTTTCTGACAATATTTCCCTTTTTATATCCAGGTACCAATAAGGTCAACTCTTAAAGCACTGATAAAATTCAATGGTTGTTAGGTTTACTATTTGTTGTTTAGTAAAAACAGAGCCCCTCCATATGGTATGCAGTGAACAATTCAGTCCATATGTGATTGGGCTTGATGCATAAGACAAGGATTTTAGATGAGGTGATTCTAAGATGACAATTCTGTCCTGTGTTTGTGATGCACATACTAGATCTCATAGGTTTCAATATTCAGTAAACTCCCTTGCATAATGCCTGATATAATAAGCACTTGATAAATATTTGTTGAATATATCAATTGCTACTGATTGTAAGTTCCTTGCAAACTTGGCATTATCTTGTTTTATTTTTATTGTTGCTATAACCCTGTTACCTGAAACAGTACCTGCCACATAGTGGGTATTCTGTAAATATCTGTCAGTTGATGAATGTAGGAGCCATTGGCCAATTGGAATCATGGAGGGGTGAGAAGGTAGGCTAGATGGTCAGGTGTCAACGTTCAAATCACAGCTCAGCCACTTAGCAGGTGGATGGCCTGGGACAAAAGACTACCAAGGAGCCTCAGTTTCATACAGAAAAAATGGGCATTATTGTTATATTTACTCCATGAGTTTGTTGGGGAATTGGTCAAATATAAGGGAAGGACACTGGGCAGTGTCTGATGCATAGTAAGCAATTAGTAAAGATTAATGTCACGAGTATCACATTCAATGCTGGACACTTCCCTGACTGTGCAGTTGCCCTTTCATCCTCTACGCCAGCCGTGGGCAAACTACGGCCCGCGGGCCGGATCCGGCTGTTCTATCCAGTTCTCTTGCTCTCCCCTCTGCTCATTTACTTTGAATTTATATTAGTTCACACAAACACTCCATCCATGCTTTTGTCCCGGCCCTCTGGTCCAGTTTAAGAACCCATTGTGGCCCTCGAGTCAAAAAGTTTGCCCACCCCTGCTACGCTCTTCATCATATTTGAAACCCTGCTTTCTCCCCGGGCTTATGGGAACTGGCAGCAGCAGGTAGTTCTTCTGTTGCAATTTGGTCTGCCAACTGAAAGGGCATAATATTTCATGGTGTTTCCTGTTTTCAGAGCTCGAAGGGCCTAATGCAGTCTATTTATTTGACAGATAATAGAACTGGATCTCAAAGAGATTTTGTGACTTTCGTCTCTAGAAAGCAGGCTGGCTGCTTGTAGTGGATTTTTATTGCTGCTGTAATACATTACCATGAACTCAGAGGGAGGTTTAAGACAACAAAAGTGCATTATCTTACAGGTCTAAAGTTCAGAGGTCTGACACAGGTCTTCCTCGGCTGCAATCACAATGTCACATACTGTTCTTTCTGGAGGCTCCAGGAGAGACAAGTTCCTTGTCTGTTTGAGCTTCTAGAGACCACTTGCATTCCTTGGCTTGTGACCTCTCTACCTTCCAAGACAGCAACACGGTATCTCTCTTACTTTGCTTCTCTCATCCTAATCACAGTTCTTCCTCTGACCCTCTTACTTGACTTCCCTCTTCCACTTTTAAGGAATATTGTGATTCCATTGAGCCTACTCCCAAAATCCAAAATAATCTCCCTACTTTAAGGTCAGCTGATCAGCAACCCTACTTTCTTTTTTTGCCATGTAAGCTAACATATCCACAGCCTCTGGGGGTTAAGGCTTGGACATACTGGGACATTCTTCTGTCTAGTAATCAGGACATAGGAGCCAAGTATTCTGAATCTAAATCTAACAGTTTTTCAACTGCAGTATTATTTTCAAAGGACAGATTTGCTTAATAGACATTGAACAATTTATTTGGAAACAATTATGTACAATTGTAGCCTACAGATAACAATAGCCCATTCAGGTAGGTTACCAGTGAGACCAAAGTTCTAAATCAAACCAGTACCAGAGAGAGAGAGTAAAGGATGGCATGTCTCACCAGTTTTTGCTTTTGACAAAACAATTCTAAAGAAATTTGAAAGGACAGCCAGCCCAGTTCTGGCCTTCTGTTCACCTGTGCTGCCATGGGGCTGCATCCTCTCTGGTTATTTGGGAGATGAAACCATGTTGCATATCCACTCTAAGGCCGGGACATTCCACACTGTCTCTGTCTTTCAGCTAAAGGCTAGCAGCTGCCCAAGGGCTGCTTACATATAACCCAGCACATTTGACCCAAAGGCAAACAATTGAGATCTTAGGTGCTTTACAAAATGATGAATAAGCATGAAAAGAAAGTGAATAAGAAGAAAGAACAATTTTGACATATTTGACTGAGCTCATTTTTACCTTTATAATTACGCATTTTTGTGCCTAGATAAAGCTCACAATATTTATGCTATTCAACTTGGGATTTTTTACAAATATCTCATATTAACTAATTATGGGATTATGTAAATAGTATGTATTACATTTATCTTTCTGGCATAAAGAATGACACTATTTGAATAATATGTTCTGCATATGATATAAATAAGATTATTTTTATTAGAAGAGAAAACAATCAAGCAAAAAAAACAAAAAGCAGCTACCTAAAGGATTCCTTACAATGCCTTCCTTATTACGCTCACCGCTAAATAAACCCACATTTTCTTAGATCATCCAACATTTAGGCTGTCGCATTATTGTTATAATTCCCTTCACCCTTACCCCGCAAAGTGAGTTAAGGCTCCATAGATCTGAATTCCTTGCTGATTTGCTGACTTTGCGGATCTATGTAAAACATTGGCATGGGCTGAGAAAACATCCTTATCAAGCAAAGGGAACATGTTTTTATGTATTGACTTTTATGTGATTCAATTTGCAGTAAGTAGGAGAGTAAGCTTTATAAACTGCCCTGTGAACTTAAAAGCAAGTTTGCATTTTGTGGTTAACTTTTTTTGGACTGCATGTCTTCAGACTGATGGCCCTGCTTCTCTGAGCTCTTGAAACCTTTTAGCCGAGTGATGGAAACGAACGATTTTCCAAATGCTGAGAGTCATAATCTAAAACTTGGAGAGACTTTTGGGAAAGCACACCCTATTCATTTATAATTGTAATAATTAAGTTAGATAAGAGACAAATTACATTTTAATTATTTCCATAGGAAGGTAATAAATGTTTAACTTTCAATCTGTCATTTTACATAAAGTCATAATTTCCATAATAAGTGGGTGTTTTTCATTTGAAAAGCCTTTATGACTTATTCAGTATATTGGTGTTTTAGTTTTCTCTTTGTCTCTTTTGCAATGCGTATAATTTTACACATTCAATGGATTACTAAGCATTATCGAAATTGTGTTCTGAGTCAATATTTCCTCTATAGTAAATCATGAATTATGTTGGGAATAACAAGTACTGATTTTATGCTTTTAGTTCTATTATTTTCTTTATATTTTATCAGTTCACTCTGACCTATTTGAGATATGTTTGGACATTGTGGGAATTTTCCTGCTGAAATATATTATTTTTTAAGCTGGTTTTTTTATACTGTAACAATTTTCGCCAAAATTAATCAAATGCATTATATTTTATTTATTGATTAATTTTCTGATCATATGACACTTCTAGAGGCTCCTTCCTGGCCCAGGCCCTGGTCAGGGCTCATGCATGAGGCAACCAATCGATGTGTTTCTCTCATATGGATGTTTCTCTCTCTTCCACTTTCCACTTTCAATGGGAAAATATCCTCAGATGAGGATTAACAACAACAAAAGAAAACAATGGTACATTTTTGCCTGTATACTGTCAAAAGACCTTCAAGTTTGGTAACTTAAATAGAAACATGTTCTTTCTTCTCTCCATTCAGAATATTTTGGGGAAATTTTAGCATAGTAAATGAATGACTTGTGCTGCTAAAGTGTTTTAGCTTTGGGTAATTATTAGTGAAAACCACTTCAACAGTATCCTCTCTTGTTATTGTCCATATATTTTTTATTTTTGGTCATTTTAGAACCAAAATCTTTGCAATGAAATCTTCAGGAGTTATTAATTAATTTTTAGTTTTTAAATATCTGCCATGTGATCATTTTGTGGTTGGCATTAAAGACTGTGCACAGGATGCCATATTTATTTATTTATAATTTTATTTTTCAGTTACAGTTTACTTTCAATATTTTGTATTAGTTTCAGGTATACAGCATAGTGGTGAGATAATCATATAGTTTAAAAGTGTTCCCCCCAATATTTCCAGTGCCCACCTGGCACCAATATTTTTGACTATATTCCCTATGCTGTACTTTACATCCCCGTGAGCGACTATTTTGTAACTACCAATTTGTGCTTTTCAATCCCTTCATCTTTTTCACCCAGTCTCCCGATCGCCCTCCTCTCTGGCAACCATTAGTCTGTTCTCTGTATCTATGAATCTGTTTCAATTTTGTTTGTTCTTTTATTTTGTTCTTTAGATTCCACATATAAGTGAAATCATATGGTATTTGTCTTCACCATATGTATTCAGAATCTTTATAGCTGGCCACGTGTTGCTCAACTTTTAAAGATGGAAAGTCTCAAGAAGGTTATTATTAATGTTATTGCTCTGAATTAGAATGGTTCAAGTGAGTCTAATATGTTAATAAGTAGAAATCTGCACATCTGTCTTATAATTATATATATATTTTGGCTGAGTTTAAACATGGCAAGAAGCTAAATCGAGCATTTGAGTTGAAGATTAGGAGACTAGTGCAAAGTGTTTCCATAAGTCTACTTTAGTTCTGGTGTTACATTATCTGAGCCTAAAAAGGTCCACCATACATGGCATAATGTGTTTTTAAATCTTAACCTGAGGATATATTTTTATTGATTTTAGAGAGAGGAAGGGAGAAAGAGAGAAACGTTAATCTGTTGCCTCCTGCACGCTCCCTGATTGGGGATTGAACCCACAACCTAGGTATATGCCCTGACTGGGAATCCAACTCACCACCTTTTGGTGAAGGGATGTTGCTCCAACCAGCTGAGCAACCTGGCCAGGAACATGGCATAATATGTTTTTAAACATCTTGCTCTTGCACAAATGTCAGAGCCATTCTTAGGAGTTCGAAACATATAATTTTATAAAGGATAATCAAAGGAAATGGGAGCATGAGTGTATGACTACACTGGAGTAGATGATTTTAAAGATTTCCTTTAAACTTTAACATTCAATTCTTTCTATAGGGCACAATGAGGAATAATTTCTTGTTTTAATATATTTTCCTATCACCCTTACACAGTCCCATTATATTTGTCCTTTTAAATATTCTAAAGACTCTGAGATCTTAGAACTGTAAGTAAAATACATGTAACTGATATTTTTCCAAATAATCTTACTCAATTCTCTTCCATGTTATACATGTGATCTGTACTACGACAGTGCTGTGAACTACAACTTACAAATTAACCCACTTCTATAAGGCTCCTTCAGAAAATAATGAAGCCCTTACTGGTTTGGCTCAGTGGATAGAGCTTTGGCCTGTGGACTGAAGGGTCCCAGGTTCAATTCCGGTCAGGGGCATGTACCTTGGTTGTGGGCACATCCCCAGTGGGAGGTGTGTAGGAGTGGCTGATTGATGTCTATCTCTCATAGATGTTTGTAACTCTCTATCCCTCTTCCTTCCTCTCTCTAAAAAATTAGTAAAATATATTTTATAAAAAAAATAATAAAATAATGGAAAGCTAAACCCTAGCCCACCACAATATTGGCTTGAAAGGTAGCTGAGCAGAAAAACGGACTGAATAATTTCCAGTAATGCTCAGGGTGTTTACGGGACACAGGGAAAGCAGTGGCAGTGATGAGGATGATGTATGGTGGTGAGATCAGGAGAAAAATCTGCTCATTAAATAAACTCTCCTACGTGACCTTGGAAACAGGTTTTAGTATTCTCTAAGTGTTTATTAAGTTAGAGGTCTTAAGTCATTAATGGGTCCCAACGGAAAAAAAATGTTGATGCAATAGAAAAGAATAGCAAATAGGGTATACAGTGAGGAGAAATGTTGTTCAGCAAAATTTTATTTCTGGTTTCTTGTGTACGCGTGTGTGGTCTGGAAGTGAAACGTATTTCTCACAGTGGGTTGTGGTTGAAAGGGCTTGAAGGTGATTACTCTGGAGTCGGCTTCCGAACCGTTTCAGAATTGGACCACTTTCTTTTCCAAAAGTGCATATGCCTGTGGCTGGGCCACAGGGGGATCCATCCATCTGATGCTCCCTTTGGTTGTATCAAGGTGCCCTTGAAGTGGACCCCACTTTTGGAAATAGCTTTGTCTGACTGTAAGAATGTGTTTAGTGTAACAAGTTGGATCAAAGCCCAACCTGTTCTAAGAAGAAAGTTGCTACATCAATAAAAAGTCAAGATTTGATAAACAGTAAATGCGAAGTTCGGACTTCCCAGAACTGTGATGGTTTTTACTCTGATCACTTTCAAGGAAGGCCATCTCTGAGGTGGGTGGGGGAGGAGCACATGCAAATCGATGCAGTCTGATACAGAGTAGATACAATCTTGGCATCTCAAGGCCCCTCTCCCTGCCAGTGTCACCCAGTGTTATGAGGAGAATTGCTTTGGGGGTTCTTGAGATATCTATGGGAATCTTGTTGTGAAACCCTTCAAGCTTTTATAAATTCTCTTATTTTTCACATATAAATATGACAACAAGTCCTGTGGATGATTTTTCTAATGCTGGAGTAGAATATCTAACAATCCACAAATTCCTCCTAAGCCTCCATTATCATCAATGACATCCATCAAGTCATTTCCCCCCTACTTGTTTCATTAATACAAATATATTAGTGTAGGCAAGGAAGGACCTGTGTGGATGGCCAGCACAGAATAAGCCAGCGTCCCTGACATCCTAGAGTTGAAACGAGGGAATTCAGCAATTACAATTAATTAATTAATGACTTTGTGTAATGAGGGGAAAACATATTCACTTGTCATTTATGAATCAATCTTTCAACTAAATAGTTGCCAGGTTTCTGCCAGGAAAAGAATGAATTGGAAGAAGGAATAAAGGGAGAGACGCCTCTGCTTCTTAGCACTCCCCCAGCCCCTGTCTCAGCTCAAAGACCCTAACCCCCGCCAGACCTCCCCCAAAAAGACCCTGACCCCATGAAACTCCCAAACTGGCCACTGGGTCTCCCTGGCTGGAGCACCCCTCCCACCTGCCCGAGGGTGAGAGAAGTCATCACGAGAGGGAACTCAGCAGCACTTGGCCTGGATTGCACACCAGGCTCCCAGTCACTGTGCTAGGAACTGAGGCAGCCTGGGGATTCATTTTCTTTCTTACTGTCCTACATTGGAACACAAAGCCATTTACCTCACAAACATTGCTGTAAATGGCATAGATTTCGAAGTACTATAATTTAGTTGTAGAATGGATTAAATTATCCTGAATGAATGGACTTAATTATTGAGAGAGTTGTAACCCACCTCTTCCTATTTTGGATGTAAAGCACAAACAACTGAAATATAATTAAACTTTGGAACACACAACGTTTTGCTAATTTGTATTCTTCTCCTAGAGGCTTGAGATAGAGTCTTCTCAAAAAATATGACTACTGATGGAATTTATTATGTGTTAATAAAATGAATGGACTTGTTGTTGTGATGACACTTTAAGAATCATTAAAGACCTTTGCCATCTTATTTCTCTTTTAAAGCAAAGCTTATGTAATGAATGTATATAAATGGGGTACTATCCCTGTTAAATTACTCCTGTGTTTTGATATGGATTCTTCATTGAAGTTGACAAAGACCGTGTTTCTTGAAAGTGAGTCTGTTTTCCTAAAATTGAATAAATCTGGATGAAAAATGGGCCAGAAATGTCTTTTAAAACATTTGATTTCCTTTCTTTTCTGCATCAAATTGAAAGTAAATTCAAAGAGGAATGAGAGCTTGGGGTCTACTGCCATGAGCTCTGCTGGGCCCAACAAAGAAAGTCTGTGAGAGGCTCCGAGAGCCCCCGCCCCACCCTCCAGCCTTTGGTAACAAGGTCGAATGCACTCTGCCATGCTGCGCCCCAAACAAACCCGAGAGCCGCTGAGGGCCTGACAGGCCCATAAATCATCATGCCGCTCGGTTTTGCACCCTGTTGAGTCCTGCCGGGATTTAAGGACTGGGTCCTATTGACTGTTTTATAAGGCTCAGACGGAAAGTCCTCCTGTGTTTGGATGTAACTTTCTCATTCACAAAGGATACCATTTCAGGCCTCCGTGGCTTCTAGTGGCATGCTGTCTCTTGGCTGTTCTTTAAGCCACAGGTGTTGTGACCAAGATTTTATTCTACAGGTAATGCAACCCTTCTCTCCTTAAAACTAGTGGCTACAAGGGGAGAAGTGAAGTTTTCAACTGAAAAAAAAAAATACAGAATGGCCCAGTCCTACAAAAGGGGAGTGTCTTTTTTTTCCTTTTTTTTTTAAATTTGGAAAACCCTACCAGTTATCTGTTAGGCACTGCCAGCATAAGGCCCCGCCAGCATAAGGCCCCACAAATGATTGTCTGGCCCATGCCCTGGCCAACACCTCCGATTTCCTCGCATTCTGTGCTTGTGCGGCAGGATCGGTCTAGATGCCAGCCCTGGGTTAGAGCAGTGCCTTCCCCTGCCCAGACCCAGCAGGGCAGGCCATGCTGGAGACCTTCCCATCCCTGCGTCAGCTGGCTCCACTCTAAAGCCACATCTAACTAAGCTGCTACCTAACTGTGGTCGTTGTGCTGTTGCTGATCCCAGAGGGTTTCCTGTGGACAGGTGTGGGTTTTCTTGAGTCCCCCTTGCTGACCTGAGAGGCCCACATCCCGGGGCAGCAAGCCGGTTCTGAATGGGCACAGGTCTCGCAGGCACAAAAAAGGCTGCCTTCAACCAAGTGTGTATTTTCTTCCCTTTGCTGACAGTTGAGCCAAGCTTGTCTCTTTTTCACATGCCAAAATCCTAGATAAACATTCTATTATAACCATTAAACTTAAAACATCATCACCAACACGCGTTCAGCCACCCCCCTTGCCTAGGCTGACAAGAGTCCCTAGCCACAGTGCCATGGTCCTTCCTCAACCTAGATCCGAATGCTGGTATGCCAGTGAGAAGTCGCGATGACACTCGGGTTCTCTGATGTCTTCTTCTGGTTAATTCAAGCTCAGGGAGCTGTGTCAGAATGGCAAGGTAAACACAACCAGAGGATCAGGAAGCAAGAACTATCGGACCCCTTATTCCATCAGGGATTTCCTGCGGCAATGAATGAGATGGGCTGTCACAATGCTTTTTGGGTCCCTGGGCCTTTGAGCAATACCTCAATGAGAAAAGCAGCAGGGTGAGACACAGTCCATCAGGTAATTCTTCAAAAAAGGTGTCTGCTACAGGTGCTACTTTATTTACTCATTAAGCGTTTTGAGCCCTCTACCACCACCGTTTCCCCTTTGTCACTCATCCCGCAGAAATGTGGTGGTCATCTTTAACTCTTCTCTGCCCTTCACCTTTCTTATTCATTCATCTTTCTTCCCGGTTTTAACTGGAATCTTTTCCATAGTCTGTTTCCAAGATCAACCCCACTCCATATGGTTGCTAGGAAAACTTGTCTGACCCTCAAACAGATTAATTCACACCTCTCCGTGACCTCCACTTGGCTCCTCTGTCAGCGGGTCTGGTTCTCTCACGTGACTCCGGAGGGCTTCACTACTGCTGGCCGTCCCTCATGGCAGGTGGTCTCCAGCGACAGAGCCACCCTCATCCCCCAAGCACGCTCTTTTATGTCTTTGCTGATAATGAACTTTTGCTAGATTCCCCACTCTGTCCTTCACAACTCAGGTTAAACCTTTCTTAGCCTTGTCCTCCCGCCCATTCCTAACAGCAAAGAGCTCCACTGCAGCCTCAGCGAAATCAGAGTGAAGAGTAATTGCAGCATTTATCATAGCATTTTGCCACTGGGTCACATACGCCTTTTCTCTGGTAATCATCGGCTCCTTGAGGATAGGGGACGTCTGTGGTACCAGAGACACTGATTTTCAAATCCTGATTCTGCTCTTGGCTATGCATGATGTCTGATCTCTTCCCTCTGAATGACAGCCTCTGCAGTCCGGGGGTGATGGCACCTACCTGCCTTGCAGAGCTTTTGTTAGGACTAAATGAAACAATAGAACACATTTTTTAACTCACTGCCTATAACACAGCAACAGCTCAAAAATGATATTTTTTTTCATATTCATATTCCAACAGAGTGCATGACAAGTCCTTTATCGAACATTTATTCATTCAACCGCTATTCATTGAGTGTCTACTATGTGCTAAGCACTCTACTATGTTCTGGGTATGGTGCTGAGTAAGACACAGCCCTTAACAAAAGGAGTTTAGGATTGAGGAGTGGGAGGGACAAGTAAAGAGGGAGTTACAATTGTGTGAGAGCAGTTACATAATGCAGCTCGGGGTGTGGGGCAGGTGTACTTAACTGCCAATTATGAGAGGGGAAGGAGAAGGCTGCTCAGCCGCAGTAGGTACTCAGTGAATGTTTCCTGAACGCTATGCGTGTTCCCGATGTTTTTAATTAAAAGAACACAGGATGAAGGAGTCAGGCTTGTTTGTGGCTTTGTGGTATTGCTAATTTGGTGCCTTTTTAGTTCCTTCTTGGGGGCAGTCCAGTTTTTCTATTTTTCAAGCTGTAATGCCTGTTTGATGCTTCCAGGGGGAATTTCCTGACCTGGACATTGAAGAGGTTATTTCAGGACTGATGTTCCAAGGAAAACGCATTATCACCTGATGGTTCTCTTGAGCTTTGTTCAGCTTTGCACTGACTTCTGATGGTTTTCGCAGGAGAAGTGGGGCCTGGGATGATCTGAGTCATGTGGAATCGCTTCAGTTGGCAATCCAGAGACGCGCGAGGGAGGAGGGGAGAGACTCTGCCAAACATCATGGAATTTACCAAGTGGCATAGCCTGAGAAATACACATTCCAAGAGACACTTAATATTAACTATTCTGGATTGGGGGGCACTTGCCAGGATGTGTCTGGGGCCTAGGTTACAAATCGTAAGTTGCTATTACAGGTGTAAGATATTATGGAAAGCGGGTCTGTATTCCAACAGTTATACTTAAAGGTTTCTAAAGCTCTAGCTATCGGAACTGAGGAATTGTTTTGAAACTTTCTATCGCTCCTTGTTGCAAACATGCAGATAACTTTAGTCCTCTCCATAAACCTAGTGAATCAACTTTCTATATAAGACTTCTCTTGTAAAATACCATTTGACGATAAGGTTAGTGTATCATAGATTGACTCTTACATGTTGAATAGATTGAGTGTAGCTACATGGCACACAGGACACCCTCAGGCAATTTTTCAAGGCATTTTGGTTGGTTTCTAAGGTTACTTAATGCCTCTCCTCCTAGGCTGGTTACTCGCTGTGACTTCCTAGCATATCTAGGGCCTTCAGGACAAAGGCAGGGCCAGAGAAGGGGGGGCCTGAGATGCTAGCATGGATGATGCCATATACTGCACATGTGGCTGCCCCTGGGTTCAGTGATACTGCATATTGACCGGAAAGTGGCAGTGGGACAGAGAAGGAGGGAAACCAATGGAGAGGCAGAGGAGAGGTGGGACTAGAGAACAGAGAGGGATGTGAATGGAGCAAGGATGGCTCTCTCAGTGAATAGCACATAGCCCACGAGGCCGGGATGTAGTGGCAACTTAGTTTTTGCTTGCTGATTTCTGTGTCTCCTGAGCTTTATTTGTCTTTGAAATATTTGAGGAAATATTTCCTTCCATAATCTTTTTTTATCGGAACAATCTCAGGCACTTTTTTCTGTTCCACCGCACTCAATTCAGAGGCTGAATTTCAACATGGCAGAGAGCTGTGAACTGGGACCAGAAGGGAGATAGAAAATGGGAAAAGGCAAATAAAAAGTGTGATGGGGAATTATGTGGACATTTTATAGCAAGGGAACTTTAAAGCTAGGAAGAGCTACTTTTTATATTTGTTGAATTTCCAAATTCATGTTAATTTATTACAATGGTTTCACTGCCGTGGTATTGTTTCTCTTTTTCTTTGGGAAAAATGGGATGAAAAATAGTTTTCTACTCTTTTTCTTGGCTGCAGAATACCATAATACAATTACAAGACTGTAAAAATATGATGGCACATACCATAGCTCTGTAATTACCAAACCAAAATGTTAGGTGCACGCCAGGCTTTGCAGTCACAAATCGCTGCATAGTTCTCACCAACTTCAGAAACCTCTAAAATAATTCTAATCTGTTAAACTTTTTAAAGTTTTAGAAGTCAGAAGAAGCTTTACTTTGGCTATAAATGAGACATATGAAAAATGTTAGTCACTTTACAATATGCTTAAGCAAAAATTACATAAACTGAAAATTCAGACATTTTAGTTTCACAGCTTTCTAAAGTCTATATATTTATGGGACGTGTTTTTCCCAGAAAATTTAATGCTGTAAGCAGTTTGTCACTTGCACACAACTAAATTAAAAGCAAATATCCTAAAGTGAATGACAAAAACATTGTTTTTATATTGTTTCTAGAATTAATTAATACTTAAAGGAGACCTTTATATTTTTCACCAACTTTTCAAAAATTTCATACACAGAGAAAAAGGTGAAAGAATAATACAATAAATATTTATGTATCCATGGCATAGATCGAATAATTTTTCATGCTCACTATATTTGTCCCCCTTCTATCTATATTTATATGTCTATATTCCTATATTATCTACATCTATTTTCCCTACATACCGATACAGATATAATAGATGTAATATATAATATAGATAGGTATAGATATGGATGTAGATATAGATAGAGTTGTTGCTATTAATCATTTGAAAATAAATTGCAGACATCATGAAACTTCACTCCTAAATAGCTAAATAGTTCAGAGGCATCTCCTAGGAGTCTGGTTCTCTTCTATAATATAATTATTGTATCTAAAAAAAACACCTATAACTTAAAATATCATCTGATATCTAATTCATATTTAAACATACCCAAAAGCCCAGAAATGTCTTTTATCTCCTTTCTCGTGAACCAGCATTCCATCAAGGTCATGCGTTGCATTTGGTCATGTTTTGTCTTATAAAATGTTTCACTGCCATTTGCAACAGCATGGATGGACCTTGAGAAAATTATGCTAAGTGAAATAAGTCAGTCAGAGAAAGCTAAGAACCATACGATTTCACTCAGATGTGGGCTATAAAACTGAAATGCATAGACACAGACAACAGTATGGTGGTTACCAGATGGAAAGGGGTGGGAGGATAATAAAGGGTAAAGGGGGCCAAATATATGGTGATGGAAGGCAATTTGACTGTGAGTGGTAGGCACTCAATGCAATATGCAGATAATGTATCATAGAAAGTAACACTTGAAACCTATATGATCTTATTAACCAATGTCACCCCAATAAATTTAATAAAACATAACAAAAATGTTCCATCCTCATTTCGGATGTTCTATATCTGTCTAGTTGGCTCCTTGTGGTATAATTTAACAGGCCATGCTATTCCTTCAATTTTATTTAAGCTGGAAGTCTCAAGGCTTCATTGTATTCAGTTTAAGTAGTTCAAGGTGATGTTGGGTCCTTCATATGCCATTGCATTAGGAGGCACGTGATATCAGATTATTTCACTAGTGGAATTAAACCTGATGTCTTGGTTCAAGCAATGACAGATATTTCCATTCTCTTTTAGCAATTGGCAAATAATCTTCCAGGTGATATTTTGGAAATGTCCTCTTCTCCAACAACTTCCTTTCCTCATTTCACCTCGTTGCTTTAGATTCCATTAATGATTCCTGGGCAATAAGTGTGTGTGTGTGTGTGTGTGTGCGCGCGCACTTTTGTGTTTGCGTAAAATGGTGATTTTCAAATCCCAACACTTCTTTTATATTTACCATTGTTTGTATATTTTTATACATAAAGAAAAAAATTTTCTTTCTAGCCTCCTATTTTTAATTTTTTTTGAGTTATAGTATCGAGCTGTTATTTATTTATTTGGTTTGTTAAATCCATTCTGGTGATTATTTTACTAATGTTTAGAATTCCTGAAGCTGATGGGGGCGGAGCGTCCTTCAAACTTTCTCCTGGGTCCTTTTCTGAGCATTTGCTTTCTAGCACAAGATATCACCGCTCACTTTGTAGTTTGTTGCCTCAGACCTGGAGTCAGCTATTTCTTCTCTAAGTCAGGATTCCTTCTAGTGGGAAATGGTTCTTAGAAAGCATTTTTTTTCACACCTCTTGGCTATTTGTATGTCTTTTTATGGGAGTGGGATGTCTATTAAGAACCTCTGCTATTTTTTTCTTGCTACTAAGTTCTTCGAGTTCCTCATATATTTTGGAAATTAACTCCTCTTGTATTATGATCTAGAAAAGAGACATGGCCTTTTCTTTTTTTAAAATGAAAATATTTTAGAAGGAACATACAAGAAAACATGGAGTGGAGTGTTCTTCACAATTAAGCATGTATATGAGACAGGGAGAAGAGACAGAGGGGGTTTAGAGGGTAAAGTTCATGGAGGTCAGAATTAGAGAGATGGGATGGAGACAAGGCCAACCTTACGTATTTTCCCAAAGTTGTCTCCTTGACCTGTGTGCTGGTAACACTCTCTGGTCCAGCTGAGTGATGGCTTTCCACAATCGTAGTGTGGGCAAATTCTCACACTTTTTTTTTCCCCGATGGCAGATATCGACCTACTTTGAGCCCAGTTTAAGTTCCTAGATTACAAATATCATATGGGCAGGAATATTTTATTTTTGTGTCTCCATAGATGTCTTTTCTTCTTGGTGGATAATAAAATAAATTCATGCCCCTTAATCTTTTTCCCCCATTTGCAAAGAATTGTTTTCCTAGTGTCTGTACTTATGAGATCCTATCATAAGGCAGGCGTTTATGGTGAGCAGAACAGACCGTCCCCTTCCATGGAGGCTCAGGTGTGCAGGAGCTTGTCTCTCATCTGCTTTAGTGATTATCAGCCGGTGTGTGGTGCAGGCAGTGCTGCCACATGCACCTGCTTAGCAAGGGCTCTGTGGGTTTCCTGTCTCTGCTTTTTGCTGCATGCAGTGAGGCCAGCAGGGGGAGCACCTAGGAAAATCAGGACTTGATGTTCTCATCTCTCACCCAGATGATAATGAATAATTACAAAGCAAGCAAAACAGTCGTGGAAAGCTTCAGGAAAAATACTCAATAGTGAGTCTGAAAGTGTTCATTTTTCTGACTCAGTTGCTTTGTGCAAATATAGCTATTCATACCACATGATTTCAAAGTATTCTACACAGTTCACCTCTTGACACAAGCTACAAACAAAAGTGTAACCCACGCTACAAACATTAAGTGTTTACCATGTACTTACTTAAGCACCTTACATGAAGTAGCTCATTTAAATATCAGCATGACATAAAAACATAGCTGCTATTTTGATGAGGAAACTGAGGTTTAGAGGGGCGGACAGTCCCCTAGCTAACAAGGGGTAGGCCAGGGTTCATTCCCAGGCCTGTAACTCCAGGGCCCTGGTCCTTAATCACTGCACCACACTATCTCCTCAAACACTGAGTCAGAATGTTTTCTGTGCCAGTCACTCTGCTGGGAACTGGATAGGAATGATGAACAAAAACACATGTTTGTAGCCCTCACAGGGCTTGCAGTCTTGGGTGATAGACAGATGGGAATAAACATACACACACACACACACACACACACACACACACACACACACACACACACACACACTTTTAAATAGTGAAAAGTGCTATGAAGAAAAAGAACATGCTGCTGAAAAATTGAATAATGAGAGGATTGGGAGAGAGAATGGAAGTTATGGGTTGGGCAGTGGGGGGGGGATTCTCTCAGGAGGTGATCTGAAGCTGAGGTTGAAAAATGAGAAGAAAGGCACTCACAAGAAGACAGGGACAATGAGCTTTTTGGAGGAGAGAAACCATATATATGAAGCCTTAAAAAAAAGAACTTGCTGTTTTCATGTGGAGTGAAATCAAAACCATTTGCCTCGGTGAAGGTCCAAGGCATTCAGCCAATATCAATGTCCTTTTCTAATCCTTTTTAATATAGAATGTATATTAGAAATCATAATTGCCATTGGCCTAGATTCATGACTACTCTGTAAGGGGGAGTTGTCAAACCACATTTGGGCCACCATATGGGACAAGATTGGCTGCAACACATTCCACCAGGATGGTCTAACAAAGCATCTGTCTGAATCTTGCAGGGGAGTAAAGCTGACCTGGTCGGTGACTGTCTACTTGGGCAAGGAAAGGCCTGACATAAGTATTATGAGGAAATGCACTAAGTTAAGGAGGACAGAACACTAGCTCTGTGACACAACACCTTTTTGGGGGGCCTAGAGTGCATGCTAGGAGGAATGACTTCTTAAAGGTCCTACACTGGACTGGACATGGGCACAGAGACTCCATGGTTCACCAGTGTGTGTCCAGAGCCAAGGACAGTGTCTGAAATACAGCAAATGTTCAAACAATTGATTGCTGCATAAGTGGATGGGTAGAATTTAGAGTAGTGGAGAGAAGAGGCAGAGGAGTTCCGCCATGTACTTTGAGAACAGAGGGAATGTCATAGCTTTTATTGAGCACCTTGTTTACATGACTGGCCGATTTATTATTTTGTTTTATTAGTTTGTTTATTGGTAGCCTGTATATGGGTTTGTTAGAAAAGGAGGGAAGATGTTTAGGTGAAGAAAGAATGATTCCTTCAAAATATGTGTTCTGAGAGAGACCCCGCTGCTCTCAGTTTTCTGGTCACCGAGAGCCACCAGGAGATGTTCTCAGCACTGGCCTTTACCCCTCACCAGGCATGTCTAAAGACTGGCTGCGAGTGGACCCAGCTGCTCCTTTCTCCGAGCATGGTCTTTGCTTGAACGGGGGCCACCTCTCCAGGAAGGTTATGCTCCCATCACATGCCCTGGATGGCTCACAGCTAGTGCCTAATGGACACTCTCTTAAAGTGGGACTATCTCTGTGATGCCATTTGCATTTCTGAGTGTTCCTTGCAACCAGACTGACTAGTCTCTATCCCTCTGTTGGAGTCCCCATCCTTCCTCAGCTTTTCTCCCCTGCCCACCTGCTTCCCGGCCCCATGTTCTCCTGAGGGCGTGCTCAGCCTCAACCAAGCACTTGCACCAGAATCCCCTCAGGCTCTGCTTCTAGGACACCCTAAGGCAGCCAGGGTTCATCATTCTTCTTCTTCTTATTATTTTTTAAATTGATTTCAGAGAGGAAGGGAAAGGGAGAGAGAGATAGAAACATCAATGATGAGAGAGAATCATTGATTGGTTGCTTCCTGCATGCCCCCTACTGGGGATTGAGCCCGCAATGCAGGCATGTCCCCTTGACTGGAATCAAACCAGGAACCCTTCAGTCCGCAGGCCGATCAAGTCTCCTTTTCTAATGCACAGTGTTTACTGGTCACTGGGAAATATTGCTTCCAGCTGCTCTCTACACTTTCCTATTCTTTTAAATTGGCATTTCCTTTCTTTAATATATTAATATCTTCAAGCAGGGTAGATCTTGTTGGCTTATGCCTTATTTTGTGCACTAAGGGTGCTGTTGCATATTTCTGACCTCATCAACTTTCTGTTGATCTTATAGTTAGCCCCTGAAGAATAATCATGATCCAATCATTGTCATGTGCTGGGGAGAAAGCTCACTTTTACATCTACTAATACATAGGTTTGAATTTCGTTGGTTTCCCATTTCATTTCTGGGAGCAAAACTCTGTAAACACTTTCATTAAATAAGAAATCAAGGAAGTAGAATTTTGTTACAATAACTTCCTATAAAAGGTATGTGTTATTTTAAAGATCACAAGAACCTGCAAATTGATTTTCTTACGTATGACTTGTGTAGTGGTATATCTATGCACAGAAAGCGTGTCTACTTGCATGGAAAGGATATTCCAATCTCTGGCTCTCAGTGAAGTGGTAAACTAGAAACTTTTGTCTGCCTGCATTCCTACCTACCTCCCAGGAATGATTTTCAAACTAATGAGATAATGTCTGAGAAGCACTCTGAGCTCTTAAGAGAAAGGAACAAGATAAATGCAAGGTATCATCATTATAGACACTGTGTTCAGCTTAACTTTCACATTCTGGGAAAATGATTAGGCTGCGTTTTCCTTTCCAGTAGTCCTTTCCCAAAGTGGCCAGGGCCTTGATTCCTATACATATTGTGAGTTTACTGTTCTCTCTGGCCACACTGCACTTGTACCATTTTAACAGAATAAAAAATGCACACTTTTAAGTAACTTGTCTTAGGTTGTACAACTTCTAAGGGCACAAGCTGGGATATGAATATAGATCTGTTTAACTTCAAATCCCCTCCACCCGCCCTCCACACTCTTATGTTTTTACTGTAGAGGATTAGACATAACTTCCTTAACCTCCCTGATTTCATGGTGAGGGAAAACAGCAAAAAAGTTAAGGAGATTAAATAACACTGTAGCAATTCCATCTTTGGCAGGTACATTAAAAGGAGTCCTGAAATTTACATAGGATTCCTTAAGAACAACTGCTCCTTTTAACCATAATTTTTAAATAACAATTGCTATCACATTTTATAGTTAATAATTTATTTCATGGGTGAAAAATAGTACTTCATTTAAAATCTTTCTGATCTTGGTTTTTAGTAAGGTGGAGTATTTTCCCGTGTCTTAGTTTCTTTTCTCCTGGGTAGATTTCATGATTTAAACAATATGGACAGCAACTGCAACTCACTGTCATATATGTTGTGAATATTCTCCTCAGTCTGTTGTTTTCTTTTAGTTTATATTTTCATGATGCGACTTCTATTATATGCTTATTTTGTTATTGACTTTAAAAAATATAATATTTTAGCCAAAACCGGTTTGGCTCAGTGGATAGAGCGTCGGCCTGCGGACTGAAGGGTCCCAGGTTCGATTCCGGTCAAGGGCACGTAACTTGGTTGCGGGCACATCACCAGTAGGAGGTGTGCAAGAGGCAGCTGATCGATGTTTCTCTCTCATCGATGTTTCTAACTCTCTATCCCTTTTCCTTCCTCCTGTAAAAAATCAATAAAATATATTTAAAAATATATAATATTTTAAAACTTTATGAGTAGTTTTGTGTGGGTCTAGTCTCTTAAAGGTGGATGTGGTGAGAGATAACGGGAAGACTGAGGTGTGCTTGGGGTGAGGGTACCAGGAGGTAATTTATTGGACCCAAGCATGCTATCAGGGAAACCTTGAAATATAGTTTTTATCTTGGCAGGCTATTTAGAGCAGAACCCAGAATGCCATACTTGGATCCTAAGCAGGTAAACTATGCTAGTTTGTAATCATATGAGTGGTTGGGATTTTCCTTGGAATGGAGCTAGATGTCCATGTGAACCAACACTGAGAACCACACAGATGGAGAAGCGTTGCTGAGTGAGGGGCCCGGGAAATGACACTTACTCATCTGGAGTGGCTTCATGGGTGTGCCCCTGACAAGTCGCAAAGCCCACCCACCACCAACCATGGCCCCAGAAAGACCCTGCACTTGGTTTAATGCTCTGCTATTTCTGTCTCATAATTTTAAGTAATTTTATATTTGAACATGTGGTTTGCAAGTGAAGTCCACAGGACAGTGGAACATGACATGAGCAAAGGACAGACATGCAATATACGTGTCTGCTATTCCTTGCCACTCCATGCCCGTGAACACAGAATCCCAGGAACCCCACTATGTGAAGGAGTTCAAGGCAAGTGTTCCCGATGACCAAGGAAATGGGGGAGCACTGACAACCCCCAGAGGCCACACTTTCTGTTTGAACAGGAATCTGCTTTGAAGAAAGAAGGAAGTGGTATTGTCAAAGCCATTCATGACCAAGGAATTCTATCCATCATATTCTTTCTTATTCATGTTAGAGTAAGTCCTTACTTAATGTCGTTGATAGGTTCTGGGGCTTTTAGCAAAATGACATATAATGAAACCAGTGCTGCCATAGGCTAATTGATATAAATAAGAGTTAAGTTCTCATAGCCTCTCATCAATGTTATAAAAATGACAAAATGACATCGGACGAAATGCCATTACTCGATGATCTGCTGTACTTTCCTAGTAGTCACTGCTTATGGGAAAATGATGGTATAGAGCCGTGGTCGGCAAACTGCGGCTCGTGAGCCACATGCGGCTCTTTGGCCCCTTGAGTGTGGCTCTTCCACAAAATACCATGGCCTGGGCGAGTCTATTTTGAAGAAGTAGCGTTAGAAGAAGTTTTAAGTTTAAAAAACTTGGCTTTCAAAAGAAATTTCAATCGTTTTACTGTTGATATTTGGCTCTGTTGACTAATGAGTTTGCCGACCACTGCTATAGAGGGAAAGAGAAAAAACGGACAACCCATAGTTTCTTTTCCTTTGAGTCCTTTCTTATTCTCAGTAAGCTGAAAGTGGAGAGTGTTGGTAGAAACTGAAGAGTGAATTAAAAACAGTTGAATTGGTTTTGTGCAGCATGTCAACAGTTTTGCTTAGAACAAAATATGAATGCACATGTGAGCTACAAAATATGATTCCAAGGATCTAGCAATTCTTCATATGAATTCATTGCTCTTATATTTGCATTTAAATCTGGCATTGCAGAATATAAAGATTTGGGTTAAATTCATGCTAATAATTTAAATAATTTTCATTTTTCTTCACATAGAACAGCATTAAATGAAAAAATAAAAAATGCTATGGCAATTTGAGAAGACTATGGAAAAAAGGGAAAAATTTTATATTTTAATACCCTTAGCAGAACTTTTTCCTGCCTTTTGAACAAGGAATCCCCATTTTAATTTTCCACTGGTGCTCACAAATTGTGTAGCTAGCCCTGAATTCATCAAAGTTGGGAGATGAATCTTAGGGCATCTCAAAAAGTTGTTACTGGTTTGAGCTGTATAATATCAGAAACTTGTATTTTGGAAAAATGTTTTATACCATTCATGGTTTGTTCATCTTTAGATGGCTGTGTCATGAAGGTAGTGGCTATGTTGGTCTGCTCACTGCTGCATCATTTCTGAACCCATCAGCAGATCATTGGCTGCAATAATTTATTGATCGTGCTTGCTTTTTCAATATACTTTTAGCCAAAAGGTGGCACTGCAGGAGAATAAGTGAATGAAGCTTCAAATTGTTGATTCAAGTCATTGAATGGGATCCGTGAATCCCAATTATAGGTTAATGTTAACAACTAGAAATAACCAATTCCAAAACTTGTAAACACTCACATGTATACATACTTTTGAAATCTCTTAAGGAGATTGATGAATGAAAATCACTTAGGCTTACTAAGCAAATTAACATTTCTATGACCATTGAAGAGATCCTAACGGAGATCCAGCAAATACAACTGACATCCAAATCAGTCTGAAGTGTGTATTTATTTAAATGAATATCTATTAGTATACTTACAAGGAGGATTTCCCTATTTCAGTGGTTATAGGTAAAGAAAAAACTTGTATACCATTATTGCTTTAAGACTAACTTCCTTTGAATTTCATTTCACTGCTTACTTGTTCCTGAAATTCCAGTTCCCTTCTTAAAACTCCTCCTACATTTTGAAAAAACTTTCTGGATGAAATGATATTAAAACCACCAGCTTCTTCAAAAACCTCAGGACCAAACACACAGAAAGCAGCTAGACAACCCCTGAGATAAAAATCTGCTCATGGTGTTTGCTGTGAATAATGAATGGCAGTTTCCATATTGTAGTGTCAGCCATCTGGGCGCCTGTGTGCCCAAGGCAAGTCACCAACTTCAGCAGAGCACCCTCCCCACAAATTCACAATCTCTTGGCTTATGTGCCAATTTTACAAAAAAATAAAATAAAATTATGTATACTCTTTTATTTTCACGTGTGATCTTTGTTACCCAATTAAGGGTGTGTGTTTTTGTGTGTGTGTGTGTGTGTGTGTGTGTGTGTGTGTGTGTGATGGAAGCAAATAAATAAAATACTGTTTATTTGGAAACAATATTTTGCACTATACCCTGATTTTTTTATTGGTTTATTTTATAGAATAATTTTGTCCATGTCCTGAAAGCCTACAATCTAATTGGAAAAATAAGGCACATACACACCAGTTAGCTGATTTTTCAAGGTTCTTAACAGATACAAATGAGCAATCTGCTTCAGACCCTGGATCCATATTACAGCTCAGTAATTGTAGTTCAAGATGTGGTATGAACTTGATGTTACCCAGCAGGAAGTTATGTGTAAGGGCCAGGTGTCAGAGCCAGTGAAGGGAGAAGTACACGAAGGGTTTGGTGCATTTTCTCTGTGGATGACTGTGGGAAAGGTTGTATGGTAGGTAAACTCTTTAGCAGAAGTGTAATAAGATGATGTCTCCTACAAATTATTAGAAGTTGTATAGTTTTTGGAATTTAGAGACCATGAAAGTACGTCTGCTGTAAACATTACATTAACAGCTTTAAAAAAAAAAAAAAAGTGCAACCACAGAATATATTAGCAAAGGAAGAAAGGCTTTCATTCCGCTTCCAAGTTTTTTCAAGTATAAGAACCAAAAACGATGTGGCTCCTAACTCAAATAACCTCTAAACAAATATTGTTACTTACAAATGAAAACATAGAAATGTATATATCTAAAAATGTTAGTTTCTACCGGTTAGATGGTGCCCAGGGATTTGGGCAGATTTCAGTGGGAGAAGAAAATGCCAGGTTGACAAATTTTTCATTCCTTCAGGATATCCCATTTTGTCAAGTTACCATTTAGATACCCCTGAATTCTCCAAAAAGAAGCTGACAAAGTATTGGAGAGAATCATAATTGACATGAGACTGGAAAAGTTTATTAACTTTGTGTTTGCAAGCATACTAGAGAAAATTATCACTTGGTACAAAGCCGGTGATTCTGAACGATTTTGTCAAATGGTGCAGCATTAAACCAAGGTCAGAAAAGAAAAGCTAAACAGGTGAGAAGAAATCCATCAAGGCACAAAGTGACATTTTTTAATGGCTAAAACTCAGACACTTAAGAAAATATTTATCACTCAACTGTGCCACAGTTTTTAAACATATTACAAAGAGCCAGTGTGTCTTTCTGAATATAAGGGCAGGCTGCTGTGTTTCAGCAGAACCATTTCAGAAATGTAGGACCAGCCCTTGTTTTCCAATGGGAACAACAACAAAAACAATAGCAGCTAATGTTTATTGAATTATTATTATGCACCAGGCACTTCTCTAAGCACTCTATAAATTAATAGCACTCCATACTAGATAGGTTTGATTACTTTTCTCAAGTTACAGATGAGGAATCCAAGGCACTATAATGTCAATAGTGATCAAGAGAAGCCATTCATTGTCCTTGTAGACGCAGACACAGGTGACTGCAGCTTAATTCATTATCAGTGCTTAACTTGAGGTCATGTGCCTTTAGTACTCATCAAATATCCAAATAATATGTTTATGAGTATTCTATGTAGTTGATTTTCTTCCTGGAGAATTTTCTACCTCATAGCAGATTTTGGGCAATATCATGCTCAGATTGAGGATGAAGGTCACTAGGCATCAGGACTACTGAGCAATGGGACCAACATCCTAGTGGGCTGGACAGTCCTCAAAAACAAACCTGTCTAGCCCTAGCCAGGTAGCTCAACTAAGTTGGTTAAAGCGTCATCTCAATACACCAATGTCATGGATTTGATCCTCAGACAGTGGACATATCAGAGTCAACCAATGAATGTACAAATAAGTGGAACAACAAATTGATGTCTCTCTCTCTCTCTCTCTCTCTTTCTCTTTCCTTTCCTCTCTCTCTAAAATCAATAAATAAAATTTTAAAAAACACACACATATGACATACAATTTAAAATAAACAAAACAAATCTATCTAGACAGCAAATGCTGCTCCTCAGATTAGGGAAATTTTAGGGTAAAACAGCCCTTGTAAAGACAATGTAATGCCACTGGCTACTGATATGCATATTTGTGTCAAACCCAGTGTGAAAATACAGTTCCATGAAGATGGATCTGTTTTGGTGATGCTAGTTTTGAAAAACAATTGCATGTTGCCGGAATTGTGATATGTGAATGAGGACAGTACTCTATTCCAACAAAAAGCTCCCCAGGTGACTGTGACATGCAGCCTGGATGGAGAACCCTAGATGGGTATAGCCTAGACAACTGAAACCCCTCTGAAAAACTAAACAGCGATACTGACATTTAACGTGGCAGAGCAAGCAAGAAGCGCATGTGATAAGATCACCTGTCTGCTGTATCTCCTGCTTAAGCATCCAAGAAATCTAGACAGTTGTTAAAATGGGAAACCTCCTGAGAACATGACAACATATTCAGAAAAAAACCTAAGGATTCATGTATTGATGCAATGTTATTTAAAAAATCAGGAGGGCTTTGGAAGCTCTTAATTAGGTTCCCAAAACAAGTTGTACCAGAGACAGACCACCACCTATGAACACCAAAATGCTAGACTCCTGGGAGAATGAGTGTAGGTTTACGTCAGGCTTCTACAAAACACAAAACATTTCCTGACACTAGACAGTAATTTGCTAATAATTAAGTTCCTATCATCTCTAGCCGTACTGTTGGGTTTATGATTATGTTTGGGATTTAGATATCTAAGCTCCTTGAGGACTCCAGAACACATAGATGATCTAAGTTTTAAGTTGTCGCTATAAGATTTCACTGCCTCTAGTCTTCATAAAAAACAAGCAATGGTTCACAGTTTACTTGTCATTCTCAGAGAATTTCTGAAGGCATGAGCTCAAAACACAAGCTTATTGTATCTCAAAAAGAAAAGGGAGGTGAACATATAGAACTGTGAACCCTCAGGGAAAAAGACACCTATTTCGAAACACAACAGAACAAACACACACACAAACAGGCCTAGTGGCAATTTTTGTACAGGGGCCTCTCATGCATCCTGCAGTTCACAGAGAAGCCTGTGCTGAACTGCCTGCTGCCTACTTGCACTGTGTTTCTGCCATCTGATCCAGTCCATATAAAGGAGTTCCTGGAATCCTATTTCAACCAATAGGACTGAGGTTTTCCCCATCCAATCAGAGCTGTGCAGCTCCTACCAATGATAGCAGTTCCATTCTGACTAATCAGAACAGTGTGTTTTGGACCAATCAGACTGTGAGGATTTGGACTCTACATTTGCATGATACCAATCAGGGACCAGGGGCAGGGACTTCTGTCCATGTAAGCCAGCTTCCCCCACCCACCATACTCTCTTTCCACTGAAGACTGCCTCTCCTTGGCTGAGCTGAAATACCAAAGAGGATGTCTCACCAGAGAAGGATGTCTAGTCCAGAGGGGGCCTGACCCCAGGGCTACCTCATATTCATGCTATAGCACAATTGAGCTGTTTTGCACTAAATAGTTTCCTTCTTCACGGCACCCTAAATTGGGGATTCCTGTTGGCTTTGAATCCGCACCACCCACCATGGGTTGACAGAATCGAGGTTTGCATACTATTCATCATCAGACTTTTCCCTAGTTTCAGACCAATACAAGCCCAGAATGCTGGTGCAAAATGGAAATCAAATTCTTCCTCTTTTGTTCTGTTGATGCAAATGCCAATTCTGAATGGTCCTCTCCACAGATTGGAAGGTCTTCAGGTTCTGGTCCTGAGGATCCCGCAGGTGCTTCAGCCCATCTCCCCCACTCTTGGGTAATCGTGAAATAAGGGACCCAGGCACACTGACCTCTCCCAACTGGAACCAGATTTCTCTAGATCTTACCTGGAAAACAAGCAAGAAAAAAAAAAAAAGGAGATTATTGGGAGAAATGGGGAACTACATGCTCTTTCCCCAAAGCCATGACAAACAACAAAACAACCTGAGGCAAAAACAAGATGACCCCAAATGTGCAAAGTGGATGCACTTCTGAACCATGATGCCCATTCTTGGAGATTTGGGATTTCCCAGAGCCTATTGAGAGTTGAAGCTTCTCACAAGGTTAAAGATGGACGGGGTCACTGGTCTGGTGGTATTCTTCTTAATCAGTACAAGTGGGTAAGTGTGGTCCTAGCATGAGTGACAGTACTACAAAGTTGTGCAAACCCTGACTGCTCTCCTGCTGCGCTGGTGCATAAGCATTATAGGGTTCCTTGGGTTTGGGTAAGCTCAGGAGCACGACCAGATGCCAGGATGTGTGCCTTAGGTGCCTGCAGAATGACAGGACCCAGCAGAGCTTCGGGTCGGCAGGAGTGAGCAGTGGTGGAGGGTGCAGAGCACCCACGAGCGAACCATAAAGTCCACCAGACTGGAGAGGCCTGGGCTCTCCCTATGTGTCCGCGCCGGGGTTGGAGACTCGCCCACCGCGCCCAGGCACTGCGCCCGCCTCGCGTGCCGCGCAGGGGCGGGATCCCCACGCGCCAGCTCCGTCCCATTGGTCCTGGGCCACGCCTGTCCCCGGGAGAGGCCTCGAAAGTTTCATTGAAGGTGGAGAAGTGCGCGCCCGCGGGGTAGCCTGGGCTGCGCCACCAGGGCGAGGCTGCACCGCGGCGGGCGGGGGTCGCGCTGGCATCTGGGCGGCGCTGGGTTTTTATTTTATTTTTTTAAAATTGAGGCCGTGGAGGAGGGAGTTGGAGCCTGATCCACTCCTTGTGAGTTCGTCTCGATTTCTGCCCACGCTCGCACAATTCTTTTCTGGTGACAGAGGGATGGTTCTGTGCGCCTGGTAGCTCCCGCCCGGGTCTCTCCAGCTCGAAACTGGGAGGCGCAGAGGCTGAGCCACACCGCCACCCGGAATCCGCCGCGGCGCCGCTCGAGGGGCCCGCAGGCAGCCCGGGGCCGAGGGTCGCGCAGCAGGCTGCGTGGGCGAGGGCCCGGCCCGGCTGCAGAGGTACGTGGGCTTCAGAGGGGATTTCTCGAAGAAAACTCCCCTGCCGCCCCTGAGCAACGCCTCGGGAGCCAGGCAAAAGCGTAGTCCTTCTCGCCCCCTTCCTCGCCGCGCCGCCTCCCAGGACCCTCCCAAAGTGCCTCGGCGCAGGGCTCCGGACCGGCCCACCCGCGGAAGAAGCCGCTGCCGCTGGACTGGGGAGACTACACTTCATGGGCCGGCCGTGGAGGGCCGGGCATCTGGGGAGGGGGCTACCTAGAGCCCTTTGAGGATCAGCCAAGAGCCAGGAGCGCACCCTCGGTGCGGACAGCGCGGCGGTCCCTCCAAGGCGATGACCGAGCGGCCTCGAGCCGCCGGCAGCAGGAGGCCCTAGGCGGGCATGGGCCTGGCATCCCGGTTCTAGAGACCCTCGAGACTCGCCCCTCTGCTCGGAGTCGCCAGACTGTCGCGATGGCCTCGGAAGTGGTGTGCGGGCTCATCTTCAGGCTGCTGCTCCCCATCTGCCTGGCAGTAGGTGAGTGCGGTCCACTCGCCCAGGTTACTTGGGAGGGTGAAGGGGGCTCCTAGGGATGGGGGCGGGCTTCCTGGCAATCCTTAGTGAAGGGTTCTAGTGTTCTGGGACTCTCTTCCGGAAGCCCGCGCCGAGGTCCCGGGGCCAGCGGCGTCAGACCCGCACTGTCAGCGGGGCTCCTCTCACTTCCCGCGCCCGGGCGCACTGTCGGGGCTCTCCTACAGGTCCAGCGGCAGAGTCCGGGAGACCCGTAGGCATGTGCTGGAGACTGTTGGAGTTAGTCAGATGTGGAATTTCCTTCGTGGAGTGCTCACTGGTACACAAAGAATGCAGACCTGGCTGCAAAGCGGTTGGGTTGTAGACCCCTTCCCAGTGCAGCGCGGGATCTTTCTAGAGTCCCCTGCTGCCGGTTCCCGATGCGCGTAGATGCACACGGTGCAGCCGGAAGGCACTGAGGCCATCTCTCCCCGCATATCCCAGAACTGTGACGGAAGAAGTACAGGAAAACAGAGCCCTGAAGTTGCTTACTTTCTTTTACTTCCACAAAAGCCCCTACAACAAAAAGGTTGGATGCTGACACTACCGAGGACTGAGACCCTATTCCGTCCAACAGGCGCCGGCCCTTTCAGGTTTTTAAAGGGATCAAAAGCCGGATTGCCTCTCCCTGGGACTGGCGAGGGTTACGGGAGCTCAGTCACGGATTTCACTCTTTCTCTGGGGCTGGGAGAGTGTTGCAAGCAGCTGGGCATCAGGTCTAAAGACACTGGCAGCGTGCTTGGAGCGAGAGAGATCCTGTGTTTCTCCTCTGATAGACGGTGGTGCCTGTTAGATTGGAGCCCGTAAGAATGACTGACAGCTCCTACTTTCCCTTTCCCCTGTAGACTTAGAAAACAGAACCATTTACAAAGAGACACGGTCTTCGCAGAAAAGACCACCTTTTTACATTTGCCAGAGGCTGAGGACTCAACATCACACCGGTGTTGTTTTATTTGCCCAAGTAATCAATCTAAAGAGGGGTTCTATGGTGTGTTGTGAGGGTCAGTCCCAGCTACCCGGAGGATTTTGTGATCGGCATGAACACTGAGTGAGGGAAGCTTTTGGAGGACGCCAGGGCAGCACACCCGCGGGAAGTCCAGAGGGCGCTCAGATGGGCAGCGCGCGGCTGTGGCCTCTAGTGTGCCCTTTGAGTTTCCAGGCAGGACCATTTTGCCGGGATCTTTGCCCTTAATAACCACGCATGTAGATGCGGAGGGCAGCTTCCAGAAAGCTGAAGTGGACCCCTAGGCCAGCTGGTTTAAGTTTGAAGAAAAAGGGCTTTGGAAAGCCACTGGGGAAATCAGAGCCGGGCTACTTCTGGTTCATTACACACAGGTCGGCACGTCATGGTCTGGGGACCATCTATATATCTGAAGCGCCTGGCACATTTACTATATGCCCAATGGAAGCGAGTGCCCCAGTTAACAAGGGCTTCTCCTCCCACAGCCCCTTGCTCCTCACCTCTCTCTCTCCCCTCTCCCCCCCTTCCCCTTCCCCTCCCCTCATGGCCGGGTGGCAGCACCTGGTGACTGCCAGAAGAATTAGGCTGGTGTGACTTGCACATCTAGTTGAGTGAAAGAACAAAAGGATTTGCCCACTGATCGCCGGAGACCTTGCCCTGAGCTTAGGCTCTTGCAGTCCGCCTGCTCTGGATGCTCTGCAGCCACGGTTTGGGGGCCTTGTCATTCTGACTAATGGTTGGTGGTCAACACCACAAAGCCCTTCTGTAGGACTGTGGAGCTCTGCCCTCCGGAGGGACCTGGGAGTGCCGCACTCCCAGATGAGGCGCCCCAGGTGCAAGGCTTGGGCAGGCGGCTTAAGAGCGGCCCAGAGGGAAGCTCCCAGGGGCGCTGGGCGAATCAGGCACCACTGTCCAGCAAACGGGGTCCCGACTGGTCCGGCCCCTTTCCTCCGCCCCTCCTGGCTTCTTCCTGGGACCCCATGGGCCCCGTGCAATATTCACACCTTTAGGCTGGGGTCCAAGAGTAGGCTTGCTCCGAGCCCTCATGTGCGCTCCGCGGTCCGGACCTCCCGGGATCTCCTTCCAGGGATTCAAAGATGACAGACCCCGCCCGCCTGTCATCCTGCTGGGGCTTCAGGGACAGCTGGGAATGGGACCGGCCAGGACGAGCCTTGGCCGCCTTCTCTTTCTAGCTCATTTCTCTGGATTCTCTGGCGTTTTCTTTGCTAACCTGAGAGGCTAACCTCACTGCGTGTGCCTGTGTATGTGTGTGTCTGTGTGTGCGCGCGCGCGCGCGCGCGCGAACTCGCGTGCCTTATGATGATGGTATTATCTGCAGTCTCCAAGGGTCTGCCTGTTGCTCTCCCATGGTTCCCCGCCCCGCCTCGCTTTGTGTAAAGGTGAAAGGCACCTGGAACTTAGCTCCCTGACTGTAAGGGAGGAGAGCTCCTGGGAAGAACAGAGGACTTATCCCATCCCATGGCCCATCCCCTCACTTGTTGGTTGCTGCTTGGGAAAGACAACCCACTTACAATGATCAATGATACCTGATGCCTTCTAATCTGTGTACTTGAAGGGACAAAAGGGGGCTGGGCAGTTGTGGCCTGATTTGAGCATTCATTTATAGAGGAAGTGGATATTTTCAAGGTTATTGGAGGGTTTTCAGGTCTGCCTACTCCCCAGGTGCTCCTAAATCAAATATTCAGGTTTTCCTAATATCCTGGACATGGAGAGTGCAGTGATCTGTTTGCCATTAGAATCGATTTTTACATTTTAACCATCTATTTTTATATCTGGGCAAGGCGGCCTTCAAAGCCAACACTTTGAAGAAGCTTATGTATTTCACTTTAAACCCATTTGTCTAACATCATTGTTGAAAAAATTCTGCAGATTCTCCAGCCTTTTCGCCTAATGATGGATGTTAAAAATTAACTGCTATTGTGTTTAATCTGAGCTTAATATTTCCTTTCTTTTTCCCGGTAAAATAAATTTACAGAAATGTGATAAGTGGCTGAGGGCCTCTATTATGCAGGTGTTTTGTGGCTCTTGAGTGTTAAAAGCCTGAGAAAGCAATAATATAATATAACATGTTATTTGCCACTCAAAATCAACATCCAGTGATAGATTTTCCCATTCAATAGAAACTAGAAATGTTAAAGATCTCCTAAATTATCTCTGACTACTTGGGTAGCCATTCTGACTTTTTTCTTCAAATAATACATTTAAATTAATACCCAGAAAAAACTTTTCATAATATCATGCAGTCTTGAATAATTGTTGTGATATCTGATCCTTGTTGAGCACTTTAGAAATATGTTTACGTTTATTTTATTTTAGCTTGATCCCACTGTCCCACCCATTTTTTAAAAAATATATTTTATTGATATTTTACAGAGAGGAAGGGAGAGGAATAGAGAGCTAGAAACATCGATGAGAGAGTAACATCGATCAGCTGCCTCCTGCACACCTCCCACTGGGGATGTGCCCGCAACCAAGGTACATGCCCTTGACTGGAATCGAACCCGGGACTCTTCAGTCTGCAGGGCGACGCTCTATCCACTGAGCCAAACTGGCTTTGGCTATCCCACCCATTTTTAAGTGTATGATCTCAGTCTGTTCTTGGGAATGGATTGGTGTATTTTTATTCACATGCTCCTGACCCAGTCATTCCATCTTGCCTAGTGATGCTTGGCGTTCCCTTAATGTCTTGCCTAGAAGAGATGACAACCATTTTTAGGGATGCCTGCTTGGACAGAATAGATTGGTCCAGGAGGGGCCAAGCCATGGTAGCTTAAGCATCAATAGCTTATGCCTTCCCCCAAATGAAAGGACCAGAGTTAGGAGAAGACAAAGCCCAACAGGAGACTGTGTAACAAACAGAAAGAATCAGCCAACTAACTAGTATTCTGAAAAAAAAATCACACTTGGATAATAGTGTAAATACAGGAAGAATCTCTAAAATTCCCTTTCGAGGTAGTTGGATTAGAATTTGAGCAAAAATATGGAGTCATTTTTAAAATATGTATAGGTATGGCTATGTAAACATCATTTTCTCTCTATTGTTTAATATATTGTCCTCTATGTAACATTTGTCATTTTGAAATCGCATTTACACCCCCCCCACACACAAGAATTCACATGGAGCCTGCTCAGAAGCCTCTGGCAAGGCTCTCAGGGTCAGGAGCTTTCAGTCACTGAAGGATGCGCTCACAGCATTTAAAGTCACTTTCTTTTCTGTCACACCTCCGTGGCCTTATATAGGTAGATAATATTTATCACTTTCAGGAAAGTAAAAATGGAAAAGATTTAGAAATCTGTAGTCTAATTTTAAAATAAAATATTTTATAAACAGAGATGGGCATTGTCACTTTGTCAGCTGGGCAATGGATGTTGGAGCTGTGTGTCCACCTTGTCATGGGTATGTTGCTTTACAAAAAAAAAAAAAAAATCTTGCTCATAGTCAGAGGTAAGTAGGATGCTTTAAATTTTACCTTTGGGGGAGGGCTCTTGCAGAATATATAATTTTTGTTTACCTTGTTTTATTATATAAGATGGTAATGTTTTCTGATTAAAACTGCTATTTTTGAATTCTCATTTTTTTTTTGCTATATTGGTAGGTACAAATATGCATTACACTAGGGTATTATAGATAGGCATATTTAAACCTTTTTTGTATACAAATTTTACCTTATGACTTGGCAATTTCACATCCAGGCTCTGCCCTTTACTGTGTGAGCATAGTTGTTTTGTTGCTTCTCTTTTCTTTCTGTAAAATGGAGATATTAACATCTTCTTTAGATGGTTGCGAAATAGTGTGCATTACACACCTTATATAATGCCTGACACTCTGCAAGTGCTCAAAACAGCAGGTATTATTATTGCATTTATGAAGATGAGTAGAAGAGCAGGGATGCTTGAGGAATGTGTTAGCAGAAGTTAACGAACCAACAGGCAGTAACATGAATCATAAGGAGACGGATACTTAACTACCTGGGACTTATCTGAAAGCAATTTAATACCTTTCTAGAGCCAAATTATGCTACTGAAAATTGGGGTATGTGTGGCAGGATTATTATTATTGTTTAGTAGTATTACTCATTATTTTATGTATCTGCAGTTGTATTATCCTATATAATAAAAGGTTAATATGCAAATAGACCAAATGGTGGAATGACCAGTTGCTATGACGTGCACTGACCCCCAGGGGGCAGATGCTCAATGCAGGAGCTGCTCCCTGGTTGTCAGTGCGCTCCCACAGGGGGAGTGCCACTCAGCCAGAAGCCAGGCTCATGATTGGCAAGTGTAGCGGTGGTGACAGGAAGCCGGCAGTCAGACATCCCCCAAGGGCTCCTGGACTGCAAGAGGGCACAGGCGGGGCTGACAAATCCCCCCAAGTGCACAAATTTCATGCATTGGGCCTCTAGTAGTTAAATAATATGTACTCCCTAGAACTATACTGCCAGTGTTCAATTCTGTCTTTATGACACTATACCATAATTTTCATAGTTTTTATTTAATACTAGAGGCCCAGTGCACAGACTCGTGCACTGGTGGGTTCCCTCAGCCTGGCCTGCTCCCTCTCACAATCCGGGACCCCTTGGGGGATGTTGGACTGCCAGTTTCAGCCCGATCTCTGCAGGCCAGGCCAAGGGACCCCACCGGTGCATGAATCCAAGCACCGGGCCTCTACTATGCATATAAGATCTTTGGTTAATCTCTTCTCGCCCTCCCCATTTTCCTCTGAGATTCATCAGTCTGTTCCATGTTTCCATGCCTTTGTATTGAGCATCTGCCCCCTAGTGGTCAGTGTGCATCATAGCTACCAGCCAAACGGTTGAATGGTCGCTTAGGCTTTTATATATATAGATGATTTTATTTATTTAACTATTTATACGGTGTCCCAAAAATGTATACACACAGTTTGAATAATTATAATGGCGGTGTTTATTAAAAAGCATTTCATTTTCAAAATTGAGCTATCAGCTGTTAAAGTGTGTATACATATTTTTGGGACACCCTGTATTTTCACATGACATTTTCCTTTTAGATTCTGTGCTACTAATGGTTAATTGTATATGAGTTACATAGTCATAAAATATAGCATTATATTTTTTCATAAATTTTCAGAACTTAGAATTGTGTAAGTGCACCTATATATTTAAGAGCAACTGAATAAAAACAATATGATGACATAGTCTGTATAACATAAAACATTAAATTTTGTAGATTTAAACAGTTGTTTTGTGGACTAGGAATCAAGTAAACAAAATAAAGCATATTTCTCATTGAATTGAGGCTAAACATAAAGCTGTGCTGGGAAATATTTTGCTGAGAGAGAGAAGCCTATATGAGGCTTATCACAGTCACACTCCACTTGGCCTTTCAGACCCATCAGGACATGGCAGGATCAAGAAGGATGAGGAGGAGACTTGAAGTAACATACTAAATATCTATAGAAAGAGTACATCATACATACAGCTTTTTAACTATTTAATGATTTTGAACTGCCCAATAATTATCCAATGGGCATAGAATATGTAGCTAAGTTATTATTTTTTTTAAATTTAAGAGTGATAACATACAATTTTGCATTATTTAAAATTTTGGGTGTACCTTTAAAGTATATATAATAGCAATTTAAAAATGTTTTTCCAGGCTCCTGCAGAATTTACAATTTTTGTTTGCCTTTGTTTTATCATATAGGATGGTGATGTTTTCTGATGAATAACCTGATATTTTTGAATTCTTTTTCTTTTTTTTTTCTGTATTGTTAGGTATAAATATGCATTAAACTAGATTATTATCGATAAGCATACTTAAACTTTTTTTGTATACAAATTGCAAGTTTTAAATATATTTTCCAAAAAAAAAAAAAAAAAAAGAATGGATTTTGTTTTATCTGTGTGGTTAGTTCTGGCTTTCTGTTGCAATTTCTCCAGACATCTGGGGGGTAAAGATTTGCTAACTCTTTAACTGCTCTCTTAAGAAGTTTTTTTTAAAATTCTATTACACAAACTCAGATAATTCTCCCCTCAGTGTTTTTGCCAACTCTGAACTCTCCACTCCTCTCCCTCTTCTATTTAGATTTGACTCTGTAAACACCAAGCATCTTATCGTCCACCTGCATGCTTCTCTGGTGTGCACCTTGCAAGCTTCCCCTCTGCTCTTAACCTGCCCATTTACAACAGTACTGTTGGTGCCACTGCGCCTTGGGTGCAGGCACTGTCCAAATCAAGTACCTCATTCATAGACAATCCTCTAGGTTTGTCTTTGCTCTTTATCTTGGTCAACAGCAGTGTTTCCTTGGGTTCACATCCTGTGTGTCCTGCAGTGTTGGAAAACCTCAAGCTTACTTCTTGGCTTCTTCACTTCCTCCCTGTGTGCTGAGCCAGAAGTGCCTTCATCAGCTCAAAGGCCTCCAGGATCTATTCTGCAGTTAAGAGGACTTGGGGCTTTACTCGGTGTCAATTCCATTCCAGCCTTTGCTAGTCAAGGCAGAAATTATTGCTACCCGCCCAGCAAGTTTGTATTCTTGTCCTGGTAGCAAGTAAATTCTTTTCCTCAGTTGATGGATGGCCCTTTCAGCCGGTTCTAAGCAAAGATAATCCTGTTTTTTCACAAGTTCTCTTTTCAATATAAATTTCTTAGGGTAATGGGGCTTAGATAAAATAAATTGTATATCTGTACATGATAGTTAAGCTGTAGGTGAATCGAAGCTGGGTGCTGTGCTATAGGAGGTTTCCCAGGGAGGCCATCACTGCTCAGCTATCTTGCAGCTGTTGCATTCATCCCTGTGGTTCAAGATTGCTTGTTCCCATATCTGTGTCAAGCTGAAGGATGGAAGCTGCAAACCCAGACGGGACAGTCTTTCCTCACCTTCTAAGGACACAACCTGGAATTGCATGAATCACTTCTGCTCATATCCCATTAGCCTGCATTTAATATTATTCACCTACCTAATTGCAAAGGAAGCTGAGAAATGTCATCTGTATTTTGGCTGGTAATGTGCTCAGCAAAAAACAAGGCAAGTGATAAAGTGTTGTGGTAAAGAAAGAAAGAATAGATATTAGCATAGCAATATGGGTTTGTGCCTCCTGTAGATGATGGTAACTTAATGTGCCTTGTGGACACTGCTGACTTTTCTACCCCACCATCCCCACTTTACCTCTACACCTATAACTAGACTCAGCTACCAACAGGTTCCTAAAAGTGACATACATGCTGTGATTAATGAGGAGGTATACTGCACTCCAGAAGAACTGCATGAGTTTCCCAATTTATACAGTCAGAAGTCTGGGAATATGAGTGGAAATGAGTGTTAAGGGTGTGGGATAATGGTGGAAGGAACATAAAATTGGATGGGAACAAATTTATTGATGTAGGACCACTAAGCAGAGATTCTGGATTCACTGTTACAATTTGAGATGTTAGAAAGGGCTCTAACAGCTTGGTTGTTTGGCTGAAACAAATGCTTAATGAAGTTAAAATTTAGCAAGACCTTCCTTGGTATACCCGCAGAGGAAAGGGTAGAAAGGCATAGGAAGAATGGAGTGGTGGAGTGGATGTATCATGTAAAATCCTGCTCACCCACCTTGGGAAGGTCCAGAGAACACCGCCTTCACCATGACGGTGAGAAATGCATTTGAGAGGGGAGCCCCACATCCTGGCTCTGTGCTTGCTCTTCTCTGTAGGTCAGAAATTACAGTGGAAACTGCTGCCACTAAACTGGATCCCTTAAGTGCAATGAGGATATTTGGATCTCAGGTGTCAGGGGCCACCAAGTGGCCCATCTAATTGCCAAAGGCAAGATGCTCATGGTTACCATATGGACAATGGAATCAAAGCAGTAATCAGTATAGTTTTATTTCAAAAGACCTATGGCATTTAGCTTATTGGTCATGTGTTCTTAGAAGTGAAATAGATAAACAAGCCACTAAATTCTGACTTGATCTGTATAAGTAAAGAGTTCTAGGCCAAGTGAACAAAAGTCTGATTTGATTCACCAACACAAAGGGGCATTGCCCCTCAATCAGTCACAAGACGTGAGCCAGTTTACAGACCCAGAAACTTTGAAAGAAGGACTTTGGAAGAACTTTGCTTGGAACTGTCTATAAGGGCCATCTCTCAACTAGAGAAAAGAATCTGCTTGTTACTAGCACAATACAGATATGATGGGCTGATTGCCAAGCATGATATTGAAGGTGGGAATGGCAACAATGGTTTGCCTGATTTAACTGAGCTAAGGCTGGAATGAAATTGACATAGAGAAAAGACCCAAGTACTCTTAACTACAGAAGAGCAGACATGGTCCCTTCAGGAAGGACCCATTAAGCTGCCGATTACACTTTTATTGCACTTTCCCCATCCCATTTAATTGAGTAACAAGTCTCTTTATTTAAAATGTAAATATTGCCCTAACCGGTTTGGCTCAATGGATAGAGCGTCGGCCTGCAGACTCAAGGGTCCCAGGTTCGATTCTGGTCAAGGGCATGTACCTTGCTTGCGGGCACATACCCAGTAGGGAGTGTGCAGGAGGCAGCTGATTGATGTTTCTCTCTCATCGATGTTTCTAACTCTCTATCCCTCTCCCTTCCTCTCTGTAAAGAATCAATAAAATATATTAAAAAATTGTAAATATTGCCTGGACACGTGGCTCAGTGGTTGAGCATCAACCTATGAACCAGGAGGTCATGGTTCAATTCCTGGTCAGGGCACATGCCTGGGGTAGCAGGCTCGATCCCCAGTGTGGGGTGTGCAGGAGGCAGCTGATAAATGATTCTCTGTCTTTATTGATGTTTCTATCTCTCTCGCCCTCTCCCTTTCTCTCTGAAATCAATAAATATATATTTAAAAAATAAAATTAAATATTTGTGGAAAAATGACAATTTGTTATCCATATGTTAGTATACGTTAATTCCAATAGCTTACTTTCCTCCTTTTACCTAGTTGGGATAAAATGGACATTTTAACTGAATGGAGAGAGTTGTTAAATGGTGGGTGTAGGGTAGGTATGGTCTAGATCTCATGGGTATTTTTAGGGAGTCATAACATCATTGGGCATTTAGGGGTTTACCAAGAAGAGTTCTGATACCAAAAGTAGCACATCTTTTTTTTTTTTTTCGGGCTAGCTCTATACACAGGAAACAGGACATAAAAATTCTTTCTCATCCTCCTTCCTGTGTTTGTATCAACATGGTTTCTGACATCCAAGGGAAATGCACTGTTTTGATTAAGAGCCCCAGCTCTAAAGCCTGGATGTTTAGGCACAGACCTTGCCCTGTCATACCAGTTGTGTGTTTCATCTCTCTGTTCTTCAGTCATTTCACCGTTTAAATGAGTTGATAACAGTAGCACCTCTTTCAGAGGACTGGTGCAAGGCTTAGATGACAGTGCTTGGTGCAGGGCCTGACCCATGGTAAAGACTCGATACATCTTAGTTCTAGACTCAGAATGTAGGCATTATTATTAGTCAAAGGCTAGTCGGAGGACTTGCTCTTCAAGAGCGACATAGTTTCCATGGGCAGATCACTTGGAGTTCCAATAAACTTCCAAGTAAGCTTTGGAACATGATGTTATAAATCAAGGACTGTCTGGTCCCCCCAAATTTCCCGGTCAGATTTGCTGGAGGCCTCTGTGCCATTGTTCATTGTTACTTTTAAAACAATGCGACTTCATCTCTCCTTCTTTAATTCTCCTTTCCTGGCTGAATGAATTGTTTCCTCTGTGTCCATCTGGCACTGGGTTCATATTATCACAGAGTTTTGTACTTAGTTATATAATTGCTGTTTTCCTTTCCCTGCATCTGCAAATTCAGGGATGCTGTGTGATTCTTGATATCCCTAGCACATACTAGTACAGTCTGCCCTCTGAAAAAGAGTCACATTGTTGCTAATGTAGTTAGGTCTATGATGGCTGCGTCTGTACTGAACATGTACAGAATTTTTTTCTTGTCATTATTTCATAAATAGTAGGGCATAACAACTATTTCCATATAATTTAAATTTTATTAGGTATTGTAAGTGACCTAGAGATGATTAAAAGTATGCAGGAGGATGTGTGTAGGTTATATACAAATACTGTGCCATGTTGGATAAGGGACTTTAGTATCCTCAGATTTGGGTGTGTGCATCCTGGAACCAATCCCCCTTGGATACCAAGAAACAGTTATTAAAAAATACATATAATTGTAGGGTTTTCCGACTATAAAATTGTGTCCAATCATTATATTTTAGCTGTCCAGCAAAGGCTATAACACACAGTGAATATTGAAGAAATATTTGCCAGTTGATTAATCAAGAAATTCATGGACTAAATATGTTTTCTCTTAAATATCTCAGAAGTTTGAAAATAGGGTTAGGTCTAGCATCTTATAGCTATTTATTTTGATGTCTTTGAATATAAAATTCATACCAATTTAATTTACATTCTCTCAACTTTCATCAATGTGGATTTTGTAGCATGGCGAGTAACACCTTTTACTTGCTTTGCAGTGATAGAGAAAAACCCGTTGGACAGTGGTAAAGCTTGACTACAGCATCATCCTTGAGGTGCATATTATTTTTAAAAATGTTTTCTGCTCTCCGGGAACCACACAAATCGATGTTTTCTGTTGTGGTCAGATGTGCTAGGTCAGCAGTTTTGGCCACAGGTGCAGAACAGGAGGAAGAAGGTAGAACCTTAACGAGCTGATACTTGTGAACCAAAGCTCCATGGAAATGAATTCTGGACCTTTGCAGAATTAGCCTCCGCTCCTGCCATTCCCCCTTCTTCTGCATTTCCCAGGCTGCACCTGCCTGCTGCCCATTCCTTTTCCATCGGTGTGAGGGTGAGAGGCCACCTTCTGTGGGCCGCAGGAATATGTGCCTCTGTTAGAGAAGATAGGCAGCGAATATCAGGACCCTGTCCTGAAGGTCTAGTGATCAAGTCTCAATCCTGTTAATAGTGAGCTATGTGACTTTGCCAAGTCACGGAAACTCTATTCCTCCAATTACATCATTTGAAAAATGAGGTGTTCACGGCTAAGAAATGTTTTCATGATTTTCACAGTAATATTTCTGCACATAATTTTTTAAATATTAGAAGGTATGACTATAAAGCACTGTTTTTAAGCCAACACACTGGCATTTTTACATCTAAATTTTTCTCGTCCCTTAATGGCCATCAGACTTACATTATTTCACACTTTACCTCAAAGAAATGTTAGAAACCGCTAAGGAAAATAATTTTGTATCATGTTAGACACTCCATTGAGGATGTTCAGAGCAGTTGGTTTGAAGGAGAGAGGTTTTGGCAATTCCAATATTTCAGTGATTCTCCCTCACTTGTTCCCAACTCAGAATCGCAGGCATATCATCGGTGATGGCAGTAACCAGAACAACAAAATGAGATCAAATTTGGTTTAGAATTAGCTGTGTGAAGCTTTGCAGAAATGAAAGAATTTTCCCACCCAGAGTTTATGATCATACATGCCTATAAAGAAAACCAAGCCACACAGAGTTATTAATTGAGGCCAAATGAAACTGCAGGGGCATAGAACTTTACAAATAAGATTTGAGTCAGAAAGATATTTTGAGTCAAAGTGTAGCATTTCAATGGCCTTGCAGACCTCATGAGATCTCAGTTGGACAAGTCTGCCATTCAGCAAAGGAAATGGGAGGTGCACAAAGACCACAGGTGTATGTAGGGTAAGTAAGAGAGTCGAACTCGCGGGTGCTGCTCTCACCTGGCTTCAGTTCAAGCTATGAGTTATGGGCCTGTGAGCTTCCAGCACTTCAAGGCCTCCCCCTCCTCCTCTCTCCTCATTCTCCTCCTCTCCTTCCCCTTGTCCTTTTTCTCCCCTCCTTCCCCTTGTCCTTTTCCTCCCCTCCTCAACCCCTCTACTTCCTCCCTTCTTCTTCCTCCTCCTTCTCTCTTCTCCCACTTCTCCTCCCCATCTCCTCTCCCCTCCACCTCTCTTTCACTTTCTCCTCCCCTCCTTCCCTTTGTCCTTTTCCTCCCTTCTTCAACTCCCCCCACTCCTCCTTCTCTTTTTCTCCTTTCCCACGTCTGCTCCCCCTCTTCTTCCTCCTTCTCTGCCTCCTCTTTCTGTCATCCCCCTCCCCCTCCACCTCCCCTTTGCTCTACTCTCCTCCATCTTTTTTAGACTAAAGATTGGAGCTTGCCCACCCTAGGCTAATTCTGACTCTTGTTGGCGCTGGGGCCTGAAGTCAGAGCCAGGCTCGCCACCCAGCACCAGACAGAGTTGCTGCAGCACACAGCCTCTGGTGGGTCATCCTCAAGGTCAGGTTACAGGACAGTGGGAGGAGGTATGGTAATAAAAGGGGGCTTGTTTCTGGTGAGCCAGTATTCCAGAAACCTCCAACTCCCTAGAATTTTTCATTAACAACCACAAACCTCTTTAGCAATACTTTTTAAAGCATCATCACTTTTGCTGTTGCATTGCCTTAGAGGCACACTGCATTTTCGACCCACAGTGGTATTGCCTAACAATCCCCACCTCATTCACTGGGCTCAGTGTATAATTACTTTGGGTATTTTCCAAACATTAAGATCATCCTCAACATGCAATAATTTCCCACCATCAAGGTTATTTAAAAAGGATGTGGCACAAGCCCATATATATAATTTTTAAAATGGATTTACAAATATTTTGATCATTTATCTTTAGAATAAGGGCATATCTTTCCAAAGTTACTACATAGAAGGAAACAAACCTCAGATATTGGTTATCTATTCAATACCTCATACATGGATTTGCATATTAGATTTAGTCCCAAAAGGGATATTTAATGTTGTGCTGATCTTCTAAAGAGAGCACAGTTTGCTAGTCAAAAAAACTGTTTAGAGTATCTTTGCACAACATGATAATGTATCATAAACTTGAATATTCAGGTAATGCATTTTCTTAAAAAGAACATATTTGAAGTAGAATTTTAATAATTCTACTTTGTTTCTTTCCATCACATTTTTTTAGTCATCCTCTGATTTTGACCAATTTTTCTTGACCTCTCTCATTATAGATTTCTCAGAATTCACTGAAATAATGCAGTAATCCAAAACTGTTTCATAATGTGCCCAGCCTTTCCTACCTTAAAATAGCACTGGCTTTTGTTTACTCCAATGTCAAAGAAAACTCACATCTTGATTTCTTCTGTTGATTCATATCATTTTGACATTAGTGCTTTCTAGGTTTCCTTTTTGGCTCTTGCCCAAAAGGAGTTTGACAACTTCCAAAAACCTTATCTTTGTTCTGGCTGGTGTGGCTCAGTTGGTGGGTTGGCCTCCCCTGTACCAGGAGATTGCAGGTTGGATTCCCCCACTGGGCATGTAGGAGGCAGCCAATCAATGTTACTCTCTCACATCGATGTTTCTATCTCTCTCTCCCTCTCCCTTCCTCTCTTTGAAAGCCATATATATATGCTGGACCCTAGGCACTGGTTTTCCGGTGCTAGTCCTCCCTACAGCACCATGCCCCTTCCACTGCATGCTGTGCCAGGGTCCAAGCACCTGGGGGTTCTTGTTTCTATGATAACAATCAGCTACTAGGTGTTCATTGAAGGTCTTTGTCGTTTATTCACTCATTCTTTTGTGTATATGCCTATCAAAAATAATTAAATTGCAGTTGCTTAGTAGCACACCCATCATTTAGCACCACAGTTCTTACGTCTTCTTGGTATTGTTCCTGAAGGAGTCAGGAGTTAACATTGGTTCTGGTTTGTTTTCAACATTTTTCTCTGGAGAGTGCAGGTATCCATTTGACATGCGGTTACAGATATACAAGGTTGTTTCTCATCAAGTACAGGTTTAAAGTTGATAGACTCTTACAGCGACAGAGTTTCCACCTAGAGCTGCAAAGTAACCTGTCCAAACAGTTTAGCACCTCCTCACTCCCCCATTTTGCCTTCAGTGGTAACTGCTTCCCCACCTTCTCTTTCCTGCCCCCTCCTCCACTGGCTTCCAGGACTTTCCCAGCAGGTTGAAGGCGGAGGGGAAGAAAGAACATGGGCTTTCCAGTTAATCAGACCACGTTTCAAACTTTTGCTTAACTCCCAGTTAATGATAAGATGAAGACAAGTTGAAGCTACATAACTTCTCTGAGCTTCAGTTTTCCAACCTGAAAAAATGGCAAACATAACATCAATCTAAAAATAATTAAAAGGATTAAATGAAATGATATAAATCAGGCACCTAGCACAATGCTGACAAATTAAGGGCTAACCCAATGTTCTATTGCTTCTCTTCCTTACTCCTTCCAAGTGTCGGCCTGTCCCACCCCACCTGTCCCCTGGACACTGTACCCTGAATGTAGCTTTGTCTTCTATGCTTTGGAGCCTTTGGAGTCAAGGGAATGTTATGGGCGCCCTGTGTTTCCCCCAGAGACGGTTTTTAACTAGGAAATAAGCTGTTACCAGAACGATGGAGATTCTGAGCTGGGGATTCAGTGCCTTATGAGGATAAAGTAAGGCCAATTGTATTTTTATTTATGGTGGTAAAGTAAATAAAAATACTTTGAGAAGCTCATAGTATTTTAAATTCAGTTATAATTCTTTAAAGTATAATTTATACTTAGGCTATTACTCAGAGGGTAGGAAATAAGGTGGATTCATCTTAAGTAATGGTAGGTATGGATAAGGTTGCTGAATGATGAAGTATCTCAGGTTTGCTATGTTAAACAATGTTGATACAATATGTAGTAAATAAAACTTATTTTCATGATTAAATATCAGAGCCACATATCTGATACTTGAGTTGTATTTCTTGTGTTTTTATTTTTCTTATTGTAAGTTCAGACATTGAACTTTATAGCCATAAAACATCTTACATTTTAAGTTTTGAAATCTTAATTTTCCTACCTAATTTTAATTCTTGTGATACTTGAATTTAGTGAACCTATTCCCAATCTGAGTTAAGTGATACCATTCCGGTAATTTCATAAAAAACTGAGTGGAAATGGATAATTTCCTTTGTCTTTATTACCTGGTTCTAATTGAGTATGTTAGGTGTCAGACTTAGCGCCAATGAGTATTTTTTTTAGGATTCCTTTAAAAATGGCTTATTTAGTTGGATAGACTTAATAATTGTAGTTTTCTGATTTAAACATTTTGAAAGAATTAACAATGGATGATTTTGTGATAATTGCTAGATGATTCAAATACTGAGAATTCTTTAATGGTATGAAAGACTATCATACTTTACAAAATTGAAAAAAGAAAAACTTCAAAGACATGATACAAATATGACTATGTTATCTATAATAAAAATAATTTTCTAATAAGTGAAAAGATATTAGCAGAATTATTATTAATTTAATTTAATATTGCGTTATAAGGATATTTTAAATACCTTGAGGGTGTCCAGAACTTTTTCACATAATGTCAAAATTCCTACTGAGAAGAATATTTTTAGGCATGTGTCACAGAGATTTCCAGTACCTGTGAACAGTGGCCTATGCAATTTCACCTCAACTCTAATAGAGTCAGGATGAGTTATATGAAGTCCCAATATTCTTCCCTAGTGTTTAAATCTGAATTTGCAATTAAAAAAATATATATATATATTATTGATTTTTTTACAGAGAGAAAGAGAGAGGGATAGAGAGTTAGAAACATCTATGAGAGACATCAGCTGCCTCTTGCACGCCCCCTACTGGGGACGTGCCGGCAACCCAGGTACATGCCCTTGACCAGAATGGAACCTGGGACCCTTCAGTCCGCAGGCCGATGCTCTATCCACTGAGCCAAACCGGTTAGGGCCTGAATTTGCAATTTTATGGCAGATCCTGCAGGCTTATTACAAATGTAGGATCCTGTTAATTTCCAGGAACAGATGTTAAGGGTCAAAAGTCTCACCACAGATCTCCTGTGATGTATTGAAATAAATGGAAAAGACTCACTGAGTGCAGGGTTTGTTCTGAATTTGTTTACTAACATTTGCATATGTGATTGTTCCCTAACAGATGTTAAGCCAATTTCTCTATGTGAGAAAGTAATGAGCGAATAAATGAAGTTGACCTTTGGATATTTTATCAATGTGGAAAACAATAATTTGTCAATTCAGACCTGATGCCTTAATTAGAATAACCGACATAATCAGGAAATGCAAACACTCTTGCAAAAGTCAGACATATTTTCATGTGGTTATGGCCATTAATCTGGGTGGTTCTAGAGTGGGTCAAATCAAGGCAGACCTTAATTCTGTTTAAAATATAAAGTGATTTATGGGTGCTTCTCACACTCTCAAACTTTTTTTTTGAATTTTTTTCTCTTCACTGTCAGTTTAATACTATAACCTGGAAAGTCACTACATAAAGTTAAACAGTCACCACTTTATTGGCAGCTGAGCATCTGAGCAGCCTACCTTGGTCTGCTCCCAGCTCCGCAACACAGGGCCAGCATTGAGCTCTGCACCTCGGCTTTCCCATACACAAAATGGAGATGATTACAGGACCTACCTAGTAGGATTGTTAAAAGGATTAAACTTAGAAGTTTCTGGAGTATTTTAAACTTAAATATGTAAAATATCTGGAGTTTATTATATACCTTATTTTTTAATCCTCACCTAAGATATTTTCCATTGATTTTTAGAGAGAGTGGAAGGGAGGGGGAGAGGGAGAGAAACATTGATGTCTCTCAGACCGACTGGTTGCCTCCTGCACCGGCCCCACTCTGCCCCACTGTGCACCACTGGGCTGGGAGTTGAGCCTGCAATTGAGGTAGGTGCCCTTCACTGGAATCAAACCCGAGATCCTTTAGTCCAAAGGCCTACACACTATCCACTTTGCCAAACTGGCCAGGGCATTATATACCTTTCCTGTGGAAAACTTGAAATATGAGAAATTATTTGGAATAGTTGATCAATTTACTTAATCTTTTAATAAAATTTAATGTTTCTGCTTTGTGCTTGTGACTGCTAGTGACCACGGGGAATGCAAAAGGAACGAATGAACTGAACGAGAAACCACCTGGTCCTCAGTCCCAGGCTTTTTGCATGCATTACTTCTTATTCTTAAAACTCCCCTAAGTAGGTGTTAAATTTCATTTTGTAGATTCAAACACCATGTTTTAGACAGTAATAGCTTTATGTTCCCCACCCAACTGTTTCTAATAGGCACAGGCCTGGGCTTCTAACAGGCACAGGCCACAGCAGACCAGCTGGATTCTAGACGTTGTCCCTTCACATGCTAACTTTGCAATCCTGTGTTAGTCTGGTCTTGAACTCTCAGCTAATAGACTTCCACTATCTATCTCAGCTCTAGTGGCATGTGATTCAGTTGCTCACAGGGAGGGTGGGAAATGCCACCCCAGCCATTTCAGGGGTGACCTTGTGGCTCAGAGAGAAAGCTACTCATTAAATCATCTACTGCTCTTTCTTCCCCAAGGGGCTCTTTGAATTTTGTGATGTAATTCCTATCGGGAAATATTTTCATTTTACATTGACTTTCAATATCTTAATGTAGCATTTTATGACAGTGAGATACAAGAAAGAATTTCATGATTATATATTTTTGAGAAATGCTGAACTAAATAAATATAAATGTTCTTTTTTCTTTATGACAAGACTGTTCCGAGCTTAGTATATAATGCAAATTGTGAAATTCTAAGAATACAGTGTTTCCCAAACCTATGTGACCACAGAACACCAACTTGTTACCTTTGGCACTGGTGTTCTGGGGAGAGCCCATTGGAAAATTCTGTAGGAACTTTGGACGAACTGGTAAACCAATGAAAGCATTTACTTGGGGATGAGCGCCTTTCAGAAGACCTCCAAATCTCTTTTTCAGTGTGGATATGACGCCAACTCTGATTGATGGTCACTGTCACACCTCCTAGAGGACAGAAAATTTTGTCCATTGAGTATTTTAAATGATGGTGGAAAGTGACCAAGAAACTGAACAAAATATAGGAAAAAGAGTTCCTGGTGTGTGAACAGTGGCTCTTTAATAGGCCTAGGGGACACTATGATGAAAAAGTCATAGTTTTTGCCAGCTGGGAGCTCATAGTCTAGTGCAGTGGTTGGCAAACTGCGGCTCGTGAGCCACATGCGGCTCGTGAGCCGCAGTTTGCCACTCTGTTGACAAAATGAGTTTGCCGACCATTGACCTAGACTCTCGATTCCAATAATTACAGGCTGTTGTTGTTCTTTGTGATTAAGCCCCTATCCCAGTGGTCGGCAAACTCTTTAGTCAACAGAGCGGCAAACTGCGGCTCGTGAGCCGCATGTGGCTCGCGAGCTGCAGTTTGCCGACCACTGGTCTAGTGCAATGCAGTGAGTCCTAGAATAACTTAAAGGCAAGGAGAACAGAGAATGGAGGGCAAGTAATATCTGGTTAATAATAGATCACCCCTTATCCCTAAGACCCACTATCAGATAATGACATAAGAAACAAAACTGACTGAAAAAAAAGTTGTGTTGATACTTCTGCAAATATTTACTTTAAAGCAGGGACTAAGACAGGGATGGGCAAACTTTTTGACTAGAGGTCCACAATGGGTTCTTAAACTGGACTGGAGGGCCGGAACAAAAGCATGGATGGAGTGTTTGTGTGAACTAATATAAATTCAAAGTAAAGGAGCGGAGGGGAGAGCAAGAGAACCGGACAGAACAGCCGGATCCGGCCCGCGGGCCGTAGTTTGCCACGGCTGGACTTAAACCAGGGAAACAAATCCCAAATGTAAAGTTCTATGCATGGGTTACCTTGATACAGGCCTTTTGTGAACAGGAAGAGGAAGCGGCAGATCTCTCAGCTGCTCCTGATGTTGTAAGGGCTTGACTGCCCAGCTGTTCTACTTGTACAGACTGAAAACCAATATATTTGGGAAGTAACTAGAGTTCCACATACTTTGGTTTGGGGTGAGGATAGCACTCCATGGATAGAAGTCCATGCATTAGGAGATGTGAATTACTCTATTTGTATTTCTCGGAGCTTATCTCAGACATGCCTAAACACTTCATACAATCAAGTTGATGAAAAGCCAGTGCTGGCAAAGGCATCTAAACACTTCAGAAAAATTGGCGCTGCTCAAAAAGAGGATCCAAAGGTGCTGTCAGCAGGGCTAGAAGGTGGTTCTGTCTTAAACTAGAGTCTTTTTCTTTGGCATGGAGCTGGCGTTGTTTAATCTGGCTTTTAAGTTTTTTTTTTTTTTTTCTTTCCTTATGGTTACAATAGGACTTCATGAAAACAGAAGGCTTTTCCCTAAAGGGTAATCCTGTATTTGGAATGGAATGTGTCTTGGTTTCCTCAGACATGTTGAGGAAACAATGCAACAACTTAATGAAGTGTTCTGGTCTTTTAGCACTAAACATGACTTCTGTCAGCTCAACAGAGATGTAGTTGTATATGTGATAGGAATAACTTATTTCCTTCCTTGAGTATCTTGAGAAGATGTCAAATGTTGGATTTTAAAATTGCTGAAATGCCACATTAATCATTGCAAATTTTATAACCATGCTGCTGACTTAATAAAAGTCTTTTATCTATTAGACACATTGCAGTTTATGAAGCATGTTCATAGACTTTTCGCATTATAAGCTTAAGAAGGACGAACTGTGGTTTTCTTGTTAATTTTAGTGTTCACCTCATCTCCCACTCTGGAGCACTGGCTATCTATATGTATGCATGCACATGCATGTGTGTACACATATGTATATACAGGTGTTCTTTCATGTAATACTTGCAAATGCTCTATGAAATAGGTATTACTATCTTGAGCTTACACACATGAAATGGAAGGAGAAAGATAGGTTTTACATGAGAAAATAGAAACTCAGAAAAATTAACTTCCTTTGTGTGGTCCAATATCAAGAAAGTGGTGGGCCTGAACCTGTGCCTCAGCTATTCTTTCTGAAATTTTAGTCTAGTGTGCATTTAGCTAGTGATTCTCTACAAGTATTTACTCTCATAAATGCTCCAATCTTTCCATCTATGTTCATAATTTCTGAAAGAGTGATCTTTTAAAGTCCATGTACAGTCCGATGCTTAAAATATAGCTTTAGCTTTTAGATTAGGGTGCATCATTTATTCTGAGGGGCCTGTAAAGGAGCCAAGATTTCCTGCTGGACTTTTCGTACTCCACCAACAGGAAGGACAACACTATCTTCTCTTTGAGGGTGTCAAACTGGGGCTTGAACCCTCTTGGAGTCAGGCTTTTGCTGGTGTGGGGAGCTGGCATGGCCATGGCATACTCAGCCCTAGGGCACCTTATGTGCCACGCCAGCTCAGCCAGTTTCAGTGACCCTGAGTGGGGGCGGTGAAGGATTAGAAAAGACAGACAAGAGAAGGAAAGCTGGGACTCGGTGGGACGCTGCTTCCCTGATGGGGACCCAGCAGTGCCATGGACTACAAGCCATGTCTTTATTTTATAGCCACATGCCACGAGGCAAATTAAGGTCATGGTCAAGATGTTTACAACATTCTCGTGGGTTTCAGTCCCACTCAGTTACATGCACCTGATCAAACTTTGTTTACTTGCAGCCTGTATCACTTAGGCATGTGGGGCCAAGTGTTTGGACCATAGGTTCAAGCTCACAACTACAGCTGTTGGCTATAATTGTGCTGGGAGGCTCTGCCATCCAAGCTGGGACTTGCACGTGGCCACAAGGACTGTGCCCTCTCATCAGTCCAAGGCTTGAACCTGTCCAAACACGTAGCCGTGTCCTACATATCCCCCTTTTTTGTTTTTAAACATGCCTATTTACATTATCAAAAACTCTAAATAAATTATTCAGCATAATCAAAACATCAAAACAAACTTCTGGCTATTAACAAAATCATAAACACAGCAATGTTAATACAGCAACAAGAGAGAACAAAACTCTGGCTATTAATAAAATAACAAAACAATGCCAATGCAAAACCAAACTACAAACATGTTAACATTTTCAGAACTATTTCTCCAAAATAAAAGTTCCTTTTGCTGCTGAAGTATATCTTACTCAGAGTCCTTAGATTTGGCTGTGCAAGACTTTAAGAGAGTAACTTCCACTCCACTTTTTTACCATCTGCTTGGCCTCAGTCATCATCTTCTTCAGCTGACTCCACGTTTATACCTTGGTCCCTTGCGTAGTAAGATGCCACTGATGCAAAGATGTCATCGATGCAAGGCTGGTCCCCTGGATCAGGCTGCTTGGCAAATCAGTTCTGTCCACACTGGTGGAAGTCTAGTCCCTTTTCACTGGACCCAAAGTCCCAGAGAACTATCAGGTCGCACAAGAAATAACCATAGCCCAGAAATACAACTGCCGCAAGAGCTTACGATCTAGGTCAAATAAAAGTTACTTCCTCAAAAAACATCAACCACAGCCATTTTTTGCTGCACAGTAAATTAACAAAACCTAAGAGATTTCTACCTTTTTCTATCTCCTATTTCTACTTCCAATTTCCACCGCTTACTTTCTATTGCTTATTTCTCTATTTCTACCGCTTACTTACTACCTGTGAAGTATAGGTAGGCTTGGCTGCCCCTGCCCAAACCTCCCTGGGTTGCAACCCTCATAAATTCCACATCTTAACTGAACCCACAAAACCCCACGAGGTCCAGTGCCTATGAGCAAACAAATTACCAAAATTTTACCTGTACTATTTTCTACTTCTAGCTTTCCACTTTATCTGTATCTATCTTATTTTCTATATTCTATTTTCTTCTTATTTTCTCCTTAAATTTAAAAATGCTTCTACTTATTTTCTCCTTAAGAAATTTAAAAATGCTTTAATAAACATTGTCCCGTGTTTTACACCGAGCTATTACCACACTTTGGCTCCCTACCTTACTTTCTGCGTGCGCACGCCTTGGGGCCTCCTTTCACTTAATAATTGTAGTCCCCCCATACTCAGCCCATGTTCCCCCATAATCAGTCCCTGTTCCCAGAACTCAGTCCCTGGTCCAGAACTCAGTCTCTGTTCGGGCGCCACTTGTGGGGAGCCGGCACGGCCATGGCATACTCAGCCCTAGGGCACCTTATGTGCCATGCCAGCTTGGCCAGTTTCAGTGATGCTGAGTGGGGGCGGTGAAGGATTAGAAAAGACAGACAAGAGAAGGAAAGGTGGGACTCGGTGGGACGCTGCTTCCCTGATGGGGTCCCAGCAGCGCCACGGACTACAAGCCATGTCTTTATTTTATAGCCACATGCCATGAGGCAAAGTAAGGTCATGGTCAAGATGTTTACAACGTTCTCGTGGGTTTCAGTCCCACTCAATTACATGCACCTGAAAAGCTTTGTTCACTTACAGCCTGTATCACTTAGGCATGTGGGGCCACGTGTTCAGACCATAGGTTCAAGCTCACAACTACAGCTGTTGGCTATCATTGTGCTGGGAGGCTCTGCCATCCAAGCTGGGACTTGCACATGGCCACGAGGACTGTGCCCTCTCATCAGTCCAAGGCTTGAACCTGTCCAAACACTGTAGCTGCACCCCACATGCTGGCACATTGATGCTTGTCCTGGCCACTGTCTAAAGGGGCAGATGGAGTGAGGTCATGGCACATCCCCTTGAATAGCTACCTGCATTTGGAACTGCTAGGGCCTAAGGCAGCCGTGGGCAAACTACGGCCTGCGGGCCGGATTCGGCCCGTTCGGCTGTTCTATCCGGCCCGCGGAGCCGAAAGAGCGGAGGGTTCTCTTGCTCTCCCCTCCGCTCCTTTACTTTGAATTTATATTAGTTCACACAAACACTTCATCCATGCTTTTGTTCTGGCCCCCCGGTCCAGTTTAAGAACGCATTGTGGCCCTCGAGTCAAAAAGTTTGCCCACCCCTGGCCTAAGGTGTTCAGCATTCTGCACCTTTCTTCAGGAACACCTGTGTACTCACATGTGTTCTGTAGATATTTTTAACTAGTGTTTTGGGGTGGGTTTTTTCCTATTGCACAGTGCTGTTATATTTCTATGGCCTGACACAATAAATGATAACTTGAGCACACAGATAATGTTGGGAGGAACTAGGAAATTTATTCATTGTCTTCTTCAATCATGTTGGGCCTTCATATGGTAGCTGTTGTGATCCTAGATGAATAGAAAGTCACTGAATGATCTTACCTCAAGTGGCTTAGTCCAGTGGTCAGCAAACTGTGGCTCGCGAGCCGCGGTTTGCCACTCTGTTGACTAATGAGTTTGCTGACCACTGGGATAGGGGCTTAATCACAAGGAACAACAACAGCCTGTAATTATTGGAATTGAGAGTCTAGGTCAGTGGTCGGCAAACTCATTAGTCAACAGAGCGGCAAACCGTGGCTCGCGAGCCGCATGTGGTTTGCGAGCCTCAGTTGCTGAACACTGGCTTAGTCTATTAGGCACATATTTAGTAACTTTCACATATTCAACTGCTGTTAGCCTGAAATACTCTTTATTGGACTGTTGTTCATTCATTTATTCAATAAATAGGTGTTAACATTACCTACTGCCAGGCACAGTACTACCCTATACTTATCTCTGCTCTGATTAGTTTACCTTTATAGTTAATTAGACTGTGTGGCTCTCTGCATTGTGTAGAGATTAATTTAAATTTGTTTTTGTCCTTGGAATGAAAGGATTCAGTCCTAAGTATTTGGTGGTCAGCCTTTACACTAATATAGTGTGGTCTCTACTGATTAACCTAATCTGGTGAAGTTTTACTTGTTTAGAATATTGATCAGTTTTAATTCTCAGGAATTAAATGATTAAAACGTTATTCGCTTTAAAAATCCAATATTTAAGGATTTTTACAAAAATTAAACTATCAGATTATTATAATTCTTACCATTCTTGCTGCTTTTGAATGAATACAATTTGATCCAAGTATCTTGTAGACAAATCTTGCTGAGTTCATGGATGAGATTTCTGAGACTTTCCCACCTCAGTAATGTAACTAATGAATTTCACCTCATTTAAAATCCACTTGTAAATAATTATTTTGAAAAATTTATTTCAGATCTTTGGTTTGTTTCCTATGCAATAGTGCCATAAATTCCCATGACATCAGTTCTAAAATAAGGAGTCTCATCATAGAGATGGAAGCTGTGTGTGACTGTTCTTGGGCCAAAATTTAGGGGAAAGAAAATTCTAATTTTAGCTTTCCAGATAAAATTTGTGAAATAAATTCTTGTAATGGTATTCATTGCCATTGCATCTGCTGTAGGAGGTTGTCAGACAACTCATGGCTATCTGTTTAAGTAAAAACTTTTGGAAGGTTAATTTTGATAATATCTATCTGATACTAGAGAATTTGAAAAGTCTTAAAATGAGATTGAATGAAGTCTTCTCATTTGATGCATGCTTTTATATGAAGTTTGTACATTCAATTCACAATATAATTGAAACTGGTATTGAACAAAGAGAACTATCTACAGGTCAGTGAAGTGATTATACCTGTATTTTGGTCATGGGAATATGTACAAACATATCCTCTCATTGCTGGATCTAATACTGTAAGAGGCAATATTTCATTGTGTAACACATTTGGTGTCAGAGAAGACTTTGACATTTCAGACTGTAAAATCTTTTAGAATTCAAAGGAAAGACTTGCCAAAAGATATTTTGGAATGTTGGGGAGCACAAGATATTTAGTAGGCTGAATTCCTTAGGTATGTAAAAATAAAATAATATTCCATCAACTTTATTGATTAGTGAAAAAGCTGAGTTGAAATAATGTTTTACTGAGTTTTATATATACATATTTTTAATCTTTATTGTTGAGGTTATTATAGATGTCCCTCTTTTTTCTCCTCATTGTCCCCCTCCACCCTGTTCTCCCACCCCCAGGTCTTCACCACCCTATTGTCTATGTCTATAGGTAATGCATGTAAGCATACAAGATCTTTGTTTAATCTCTTCCTGCCCCATGCCCCCCTTCCCTCTGAGAATTGTCCATCTGTTCCATTTTCATGCCTTTGATTCTATTTTATTCACCAGTTTATTCTGTTCTTTAGATTTCTTATTCATTTATTTTGATTTTTAGATTCAGTTGTTGATAGGTATGTATTTGTTGCCATTTTGTTCGTATTTTTTCTTTTTTTCTTTTTCGTCTTCCTCTTCTTAAAGAATACCCTTCAACATTTCATATAATACTGGTTTGGAGGTGATGAACTCCTTTAGCTTTTTCTTGTATGTGAAGCTCTTTATCTGACTTTCAATTCTAAAGGATAGTTTTGCTGGGCAGAGTAATCTTTCTTGTAGGTCTTTGCTATTCATCACTTCGAATATGTCTTGCCATTCCCTTCTGGTCTTCATAGTTTCTGTTGAAAAATCAGCTGAGTCGTATAGGCATCCCCTTGTAGGTAACTAACTGCTTTTCTCTTGCTGCTTTTAAGATTCTCTTTTTGTCTTTAGACCTTGGTATTTTAATTATGATCTGTCTCGGTGTGGTCCTCTTTGGCTTCCTCTTGTTTGGGATTCTCTATGTGTCCTGGACTTGTAAGTATATTTCTTTCACCAGGTAGGGAAGTTTTCTGTCATTATTTCTTCAAATAGGTTTTTAATATCTTGCTCTCTCTCTTCTTCTGGCACCCCTATAATGCAAATATTGGTATGCTTGAACTAGTCCCAGAGGCTCCTTACACTATCTTCATATTTTTGGATTCTTTTTTCTTTTTGCTCTTCTGGTTGGGTGTTTTTTGCTTCCTCATATTTCAAATTGTTGATTTGATTCTCATAATCCTCTACTGTTGAATCCCTGTATATTATTCCTTATTTTAGTCAGTGTATACTTAATTTCTGACTGGTCCTTTTCCATTTTTTTTTGAGGCTTCTAGCAGATTCTTGAGTAACCTTATAACTGTGGTTTTGAACTCTTATATCCAGTAGTTTGCTTTCTTCCATTTCTTTCATTTGTGACATGTTTCTTTGTCTCTGCATTTTGGCTGCTTCTCTGTGTTTATTTCCATGCACTGGGTAGAGCTGCTATGTCTCCTTGAGTTGGTAGAGTGACCTTGTGTGGTAGGTGTCCTATAGGGCTCAGTGGCTCAGTCTTTCCAGTCACCTGAGCTGGGCATCCTAGGTGCACTCCTTTGTGGGCTGTGAGCACAGTCTTGTAGTTGTGACTTTTTATTTATTTATTTATTTATTTATTTATTTATTTATTTTAATTTCTTTCTTAATTAAGGTATTACATATGTGTCCTTATTCCCCCATTACCTCCTACCCCCCCCCCCATTTATGTCCTTACCCCCCTGTTGTCTGTGTCCATTGATTAGGCTTATATGCATGCATATAAGTCCTTTGGTTAATCTCTCCCCCTTACCCCCACCGTCCCCTACCTTCCCTGAGGTTTGACGTTCTGATGTGCTATTGGTGTCACTGGGAGGAATTGACCTCCAGGCGAATTGGCTGTGAGGACCAGCTGCGACTATAGTGGGAGAGCTGCTGTGCAGGAGACACCCCTGTGGAGCAGGACTTGTTTCAGTGGGGCTTTGGTGCTCACTGAGTCTGCCCCTTGAGTGTATCGCTTATGGATGTGTAGTTGTAATCTGGTATGATTTTGCACTGACCACTGGGTACACTGGCTTTTGGGTTTCCAGGGAGGTACAAAGTCAGCCACTGCCTAGGCCATACTAGGGCCATCCAGCAGGAGCTCCAGGGAGATCTGCAGATTCCTCCTCCTTGTATCAGGTTTGGAAGTGCCCGGATGAGGCCCAGCTGTGAAGCAAGGCAGGCTGGTGCTGGTGCCGGGTCTTGGGCCTTTTATTGATAGGTTTGGGACCCCCTGACCCAGCTGCAGCTTGTTGAGAGATTTTAGCCTGAGCAAGGACATGCCATTCGTATGCAAAAGCTACTGCACACAGCTTGGGTGGGGCTTTTAATTGGATGAGGCGGGGTCTTAGGGAATTAGCAGGGCAGACCAAACAGAAATGGCTGCCAGTCAGCCCTGCTACTGGGTAGGTCCCAGCATAGGAACAATAATCTTTGCGTGCACCTCTGTCTGGGAAAAAGCCTCCCCCGAGTTCCTGCCTAGATGCCAGACAATCCAGTTAATCCTCATATGTGTCTGTGTTCTCCAGAGCCTCACCCTGGTCCTGGAGCTCAGAGGAAATGCGACCTTGTAAGTTCAGTTCATGATGCAGGCCTTTTAAGAGGAACAGCTGGGTCTCCAGCAGCCTCTGTGTCACTGAGCCCCAATCCACACTGGCTTTTACAGCGTAGTTCTTACTGCCCGTAGGGACTTCTTTTCCCAGATCTGGGACCCTGGGCTGGGGATCTGGTGTGGGGCTGGGGCCCCTTGCTCCTCCGGGCATCCTCCCTCCTGATTAAAAAAGCGGCCCACGTGGGTGCCAGACCAGCCCATTCCATGCCTCTGCACCTCCTACCAGCCTCAGTGTGCTTCTTCTTTACTTCTCTAGTTGTAGGACTTCCATTCAGCCAGCTTTCCAGTGCTTCTGGATGATGGTGGTTCTGTATTTTAGTTGTAATTTTGATGTGGTTGTGGGATGTGGTGAGTATAGGCATAGACCTATGCCACCATCTTCCTTTCCTAAATGAATTTTATATTTTTAATATAATTTTATATTTTTTATGAATGTGATTTGTTAAAAATAAAATGTGATTTTAATTTGCATATATTTTTCATTTTAAAAATATACAAGCAAATTATGAACAGAAAAGATAAATTCTCTAACCACAGGTGCCCAAACTATAAATACGATAGAACTATTAACATGGCCTCACAGAGATAGGTATTTGATTCATATTTACGTGAACATCCTTAGAGCCCTGTAGTCATAGTTACAAAGATATGTCATTAAATTTAGATTTTATTTGGTTAACTAGAATTACCATATATTGCTGATAATCCTTTGAAGATTTTTTAGAAGGTTTTTGGGTCACAGGATGCTTAGCAGTCTTTTAAAGCAATGTTAGGTGGAACCAGCTGTTTATTTTTTTATTTCATAGCTCTCCCCATCCTCCTTTATCCCCTGAGCATTTAACATAGTAGGTGCTCAATGAAACTTGTTGCATTGTTTTCTTTCTGCCAATTTTCTGGGTGGGAACCAGAAAGTGAGTACAGATTTGTGCATTTGTCCCGTTTAAATGATGAAGGGCCTAACTTCCCTCAGGATGTGAAGATTGAACCAAAGAAAGCATAGTTAACAATGTAAAGTGGCAAAACATGCCCTTCTGGGGAGAAGCTATTTTGTGGTAATTTTCATGGAAAAGGTGCCACTGAATCTGCGCTTGGGTCCTGGTGGTATGCTGTTGCTGGTGCTTTGTCACAGATAATCTGGTAATAATTCCAAATGAGAATATGGACCAAAACCAACCTCTAAACTTACATTTTGATTAGCAAAACCACTGCAATTTTAAGAGGTGTCAACTAGTTAGTAATTCCAGGTTGCAGTTGGTTTTTCACTGTATTCACATTCATACAATTGTTTATTTAGTGCAAGAAACTCTGAAACTAATAGTCTGGTGTACTTGAAGCCACAGAAAGGAGAGTTGTTTTGAAAAAAAAATCACCTCCTATGTTTATTCCCCTGGTGTGATCTGGCACTGGCCATGACTGGAGGCGGAGTTTAGATGTGTTTGTTACTGAGACTAGGTTTAACTAGTGCAGGTGGTCCGAAGGCTACATTTATATTCAAGAACTAAGTTCGGTTGTCTTCTGTCTACTCTGCATATCTGCTACCTTCCTATTTCATTGTTAGTATAAACCATATAGGCCAAATTAGCTTTTAGCAGAGAAAGTCACAAACACAATCTTTTAAAACATAATTAGGCAAAGACAGTAATATGTTGATAATTTTTTAATTGAGCCACAATAACTCGGTTTATCTGTAATCAAATGCTAATGTTTGCTCTATTGCTTTCCCCATTTATCCAAAGAAATATTCTTTTTGTCTTTTATTATTCTTATAAATCAATGAGAATGTAGATTTAACTGCCCTAGCTTCCTCATCATATCTGTTTAGAGCAGTGGTTCTCAACCTTTCTAATGCCGCGACCCTTTAATCCAGTTCCTCATGTTGTGGTGACCCCCAACCATAAAATTATTTTCGTTGCTACTTCATAACTGTAATTTTGCTACTGTTATGAATCGTAATGTAAATATCTGTGTTTTCCGAAGGTCTTAGGCGACCCTGCTAGTGGTTCTCAAACTGTGGGTCGCAACCCACAGGTTGAGAACTGCTGCTGTAGAGCCTAAGACCATAGGAAAACACAGATATTTACATTATGATTCATAACAGTAGCAAAATTACAGTTATGAAGTAGCAACGAAAATAATTTTATGGTTGGGGGTCACCACAACATGAGGAACTGGATTAAAGGGTCGCGGCATTAGAAAGGTTGAGAACCACTGGTTTAGAGGGTCTGCAAGGCAAACTACAGTTATGCAACTATAAGACAGGAGACAAGTTTCTCTAGGGATAGACTGTATATGCTTCAATTGTTCTCACAGTGAAGAACTAAAAATTATACTATAAATTAGTGTTTCTTGCCCTGGATCTTACTCTGACTACCATCACATCTAAGATATTTACTTGAACTGTAAATTCTTCCAACAGAGTCAGGTGTATAAGTCTCTTTTTGGTATAACTAACCTGATCCGATGGGTGAGTGACTTTTATTTGTCTGATTCTTTAGGTTAAAAAAACTCATTGTGAAACAATGAACCCAAGCAGAATTTGTATCAGTAATTTATCCTTAGAGAGACCTTTTTACAATAACATGAGGTCATGTGAGGTGTTTCTCATACTTCTCATTCCATCTCTTGATGGTCTTTTCTTTTTACATTATTTCTATTATAAAACGCTCCGGCACTGTTTGGTATTTGAATGAGATCCAAAGGTTAGTTGCAATCGATCGTGCCTTACTATTTTGTGTAATGTTCTGATGCTGTGTGGAATAGCTTGTTCTCCTTTTAGGCCAATTAGAAATAAATGATGCTAAGACATCTTGGAGTTCTCACTCCAGGCATCTCAATCAGTTGTGCAATGATGTTCAAAAAGGAAACAGGTGTGGAAGAGAACAAGCCTTGGGCGACACCTGTGACTCAGGGCCCCTCGTGGGCACAGCATGAGAGAGGCAGCTTGCCTAGGAGTTAGGATCATACAAGGAGAAATGAGTGCTTGGGTTCACATCTGGTGGGCAATTTGCATCACCTCTGCCTCAGAGGTGCCCATTGCAGTGAAAACAGTACCCAAGAAAGAATTTAAAAAGTTGAATGCATTGAGGATGGACTTAACAGAGGGGAAAATAATTGTCTAGTCTATGGAATGTGTCTTGAAGTTTATGGGGATTGAAAGAAACATAAAAATTGTCACATGTGTGCTGAGGACATAAACTATTAGCTGTTCAACTGGTAAATAAACAGAAAGCTTAGTATTCTGAGTCAATACAAGAGAAGCCAAGAGGAGGTGTTGCTCTTAGGAATGTCTTTCTTTTTCATTAATCCTCACCTGAGGACATTTTCCCATTGATTTTTTAGAGAGTGGAAGGAGGGGGAGAGACAGAGAGAGAAAGAGAGAAACATTGACGTGAGAGACACAATATTTGGTTGCCTCTCACATGTACCCTGACCAGGGACGAGGATTGAGCCTGCAACCAAGGTACATGTCCTTGTCTGGAATCGAACCCGAGACCCTTCATTCTGCAGGCCAATGCTCTATCGACTGAGCAAAACTGGCTAGGTTTTAGGAATGTCTTTAAATTCAGCCTCTGCAACTATTGGCGTTGGAGTAGCTGTATTTGAGCATGAATATCCTGGCAGAATTCAGTGTGTTGCAAGAAAAGGACACTGACTTCATGTGCCTCTGTTGGGCCTGGTGATGCTCCTGGTGAAAATTGACATGTAAAGAGCCCCATTGATTCCACAGCCTCTTCCCACCTTTTTAATGGTTAGTTGGGTTTTTCAAGTAGATGCCACATTTTGATCCCATTGACAAACATCCAATGGCAAATATTCTGTCTCAGAAATATTTAAATTCTTAGGCTTTGGAAATTTGAAGACTTACTTATGTAGGTAATGAGTAAAGTATAGGGAAAACATTTGACACAAACTTGTGTTATGACATTCTGCACAGCCAAAGAAGCCATCAACAAAATAAAAAGAGAACCCACTGTATGGAAGAACATATTTGCCAGTGATACATAAGATAAGGGGTTAACCTGTAAAAAAGAAGGATTCCTTTGAGACAACATGGAGGGACCTGGAGAGTGTTATGCTAAGCAAAATAAAACAGAGAAAGACAAATATCCTATGATATTATTAATACGTATGTGGAATCGAATGAACAGAAGAAATTGACAAACAAAATGGAACCAGAAGCATGAATACATGGAACAGACTGGCAGGTGCCAGCGGGGAAGGGAGTGAGGGTAACTGGATAAAGAAGGTGAAGGGATTAGGTAAAGAACATATATGCATACCCCATGGACACCAACAATAGCGTGGTGAAGACCAAGGGAGGGGGAGGAGCAGATAGGGGGCTGGGTAAAGGTGGGAAGGGATGGAGGAAGTCTGCAATAAAGTCAACATTAATTTTTTAAATAAAAAATTGTTAATGCATGTATTAGTCTATGATGTAACGTATAGTCAATACATTTGTAAATGCTACTAGCAAAATCTGTCTAAAACAGTATAGTTTACAAAAAGTTACCTTTATATTTACAAATATCCAAATATTGTATCTGATCCTGTAGATACTATTTAGAAGATAAATTATATAAATTGTACATATGTACATAAATATGAATGTCTGCATATTTCATGTTCATAGGAATTATCACAATCCTCGACATCCTGTCTTTAAAGTCTATCTTTTAGTCTATTGTGATTCTGCCAGTTGTGAAGAGCTCTTTGTTCTCATAAACACTATGAGGAGTACAGAGCCTTCAGCCTGTGCCTCTCAGACCCAATGTGCAGCTTCCCTCTTCAGTGGAAGCTGCAGAGGCGAACTAGAGAAACATTTCTATGAGATACTGTGTCTTATCTTAAAAGAGGCATGCTTTTCCTTCTACTTTATGACTTACCCATAGCTGTTTTGATATAAAAATAGTATTGTAAATTACTTTTCATCAGGAATAACTTCGCAGTCAAGAAGCTTCAGGGACATTGGCTGTGCTTATGCTGAGTGCACACTGGTTCCTGGTTCAGGAAGCGTGTACGCTTCAAGTTTTAAGTAGGAATTGATGTCATCAGAGAGCAGGCAATGGGACATGGGGCTGGCAGCAGAAGAGCTGGATCAGGACTTTCAGGTTTAAGTGCCTCCGGGGTACCAGGCAGGTGAAGGTGGTGCAGAAATGACCACAGTGTCACCGATTTGGGGGCTGCTGCCAGCGGGAGGGTGTGAGCTGCCGGAGACCATTGCTGCCATGTGGCATGGGAGCCTTGCTCAGCCAGATGGTATAATAATAATAAAAAAGAGTAGTAAGCCTAGTTTGTTACAAGAAATCTATGTCAGTTTGGGGTGTGGTCAGGAAAACAGAAGAAACTATGTAAGTAAGGAAAGTTCAGGTTTATACCACGTGGGGAAGGGCTGGAAGCAAAGGAAGTTCTTGCAGGCCCCACACTTCTCCGTCTGTGCATTTAGGTGTCTTTGGCTGATCTCTGACCCCTTCAGAACCTCTAGCTGTCTCTCAGTTGGCAGCCCCAATGCTCCATGAGACTGAAGAAGCCACTGTCCGCTGTTTCTACAGCACCGATCGGGTAATTCTCAGGAGCCTGAAGGAGGGTGCTGCGACCTTCATGGCTACCCTCTGACCTGTTTGTAGCTGCCCTTCCCTATGCAGGCAGTGCCACTCGCATCAGAGTCTAACACAGAAGCACGTGGAGTAGATAGTTCTGGGCAGAGCAGTCCTGGCCTTCACTCAGTGTGCAGAGAGGGCCTTAGATGGGGCCAGCAGTGATGCCAAACGGACCACAGACAATCCAGCCCTCTCCTGGACTTTGTGTTTTGGCAACTAATTCGAATGTAAAACGCTGCGCTGGCGAACACTGTATGTGCCAAAGAAAACATGTGTGGGCCAGAGGTGCCTGTGGTCAGCTGGCCCGGAGGAGGCAGAAAGCACAGTACCAGGGCTGGGTGAAAAGGCGTCAGGAGACAGGGCCGGTTCAGAGATATAGCCAGGCGCTCAGTCAACTTGATCAGATCAAGGATTTGGCCAAAGGGTGGCTTCTTGAATCTATTTTGCTCCCCTCTCCTAACTCCCAGTGTCTCTGGAACAACTATCTTTTTCCCATCTGTGATTTCTGTTCACTTGAAGAAAGGCTCAGACACCAGAATGTATAAAGGCCTGTCAGCTAGAATGTGGTGGAGGTCAGGTGTCAGCACAGAATGGTGTTCGTCCTGTTTTCTTGTTAAGTGAAAGGATGCTTTTGTAGAAGAAACAGAATTGAAGAAACAGAATTGAGATTTACCTTTTAAGACACTTCATGTGTATTTTTATTAGGAAAGTGGATGGAAGGCTGGACTCTCAGGAAAATGAAGCACTTCCGGCCCCTGACCTCCTCACCTTCCACCCACTGTACATGGATTAGAGAGGAGCCTAGTTTCAGGACTTAAGTTGTAAAAATGGAAACTTTGTCTTAATTCTAGTCATCAACAGTTTTTTGTTTTTTACTTTTGATTTCTCAAAAAATTGTTTTGTTCCACTTTAGAAGCTTAAATCAAACCCAACTAGAAATTTTAGCAACAGAAATCCAAGACAGGAAGCATCGGTAACTCAGATTTTTGCTTCTCCCCTGTATCAAGAACTGACAAATATACATAACTCTTTACTTCTTGGTATTAAATTTGCTGTTTTCAGTTATGAAGCAGGGCTCGACTCCCCGGCCTCACACCTGCTACAGCTCAGGGCCACTAAAATACATGCCAAGTACAGGGATTTTCATCTTGCAGAGACTCACTATTGCTGTTTAATTCAGCAATACCTCTGCCCAAAGAAGCTTTTGACCCTCCTTAAGGTGCTAATGAAACCTCCAGCTGCTCCGGGCTCGGTGGAGTGGTGGAGATGTGGGTTGTGAGCCATGCATACTGTTTATTGAGTATCATTACTGTTTCCCTGGCATGATGTCACCTTTTCCCAGGTCCCTTGAGGCAGGACACCTCTGGCAGTGCAGACCACCTGTGTTGGGCTGTGCTCGGTCCAAGGAGAGGAGACCTTGTTCTTTGAAAATCTCTTGGACGGGTTCCTGCGCAGGATGAAATCCACATGACTCTGTAGCACTCCTGCTGGTGATATTTATCTTTTTGCTGATGTGCCGGAGGGCAATGGGGCGCAGTGGAAAGAGCTCTCTCTTCAACTTGCCAGCCCTGTGCTCCTTGTCACTTAGCAGCTGTGATGTGCATTCACCCTCGGCACTTAAATCTGCGTCAAAAACAAACAAGCCCAGCCTCCCAGGGTTGTAGTGAAAATAAAGTTAGAGAACTTATGTGAGAACATGTTTTTACCTAAACGTCTGCTGTTACTCTCGCACTGGTGTTTAACAACTTTTCCTGGTCAGCGCTTTTGATTGTATTGAGATGTTTTTCCTTTCCGAAATTCTGCTAGTAGAATCTGGCTATATTTTAGAATCAAAATAGTGTGGTTTTTGTTTGAGGCTACAGATCTGAATGTGTGTGGTGAATACGGAGCATTCTGTTCTAAATATTTTTTTGAGCAAATGCAGAGCACACTGATACACGGGACAGGGTGTTTCAATGAGAATATTATACAGGTTATTTCAGTGGCAAAGGAATAGCCCCAAGTTTTCTATTAAGTTAATAATAAATACTAGTGAATGTGAACGTTTATGGCTTGTTTTGATGGAACCCAATTGATTTTGATTTTCTTCTAAATCTCCTCTACCTCGATATACAGGACATATGTTTAGTAATGTATATTGTGTATTGGAAGACACTGTGAAACTACAAATGTGTGTTCTGGAGTTTAGACCATTTTGCAGAATCTCAGAGAGAGGACTTATTTTGCTTTGCTTCTGACTTCAATATTAACTTTCATATTAAATGGCACTTCTAGTCCCTCTCATCCAAACAAAAATTACCTTATGATTTATCTAAATATAAGGTGAAATCAAAGGGATTTTTAGTGACCTCCCCACAATTTAGGCAGGGCCAAGGTTTTAAACTCACGAATATGAAACTTGAGTCTCCGTAATTTTGAATGTTCTCTAATGCCATTGTTCAAAAGAATGTCTATGAAAAGTATCTACTGACTACATCCCAGTAAACCACATAATATTATACATAGAATTTTAGAGACTTCTTAAGAAAAACCCAACTCAACTAGGTTTTTGAATGTTTTATTTTGGAGAAGCAGAAAAATATTTCTTTCACCCCCTAGATTCTTATATATAATTTAACTCAAATATTTACATTTTATCTATTTATTTTCAGTTTATTGTTTACCCCCAGAATTTCTGAAGGTTGATAATGTAATAAGATATGTAATGGCATATTTTCTCACACTTTAAGATCAAAGTAAGGGTATGACAATATTTTGTGGTCTCATAACAATAGCAGACACCTTCGCTTGTTTGTATTATGTGCTATGCACTGCTCTGAGACCTTCATTTAAGCCACACATAATATATATGTAGGATGCATACTATTTTTAAAAAACATATTTTTATTGATTTCAGAGAGAAAGGGAGAGGGAAAGAGAAACATCAATGATGAGAGAGGATCGTTGATCGGCCGCCTCCTGCATGCTTCCTACTGGGCATCAACCCTGAAACCCAGGCATGTACCCTGCCCAGGAATCAAACTGTGACCTCCTGGTTCAAAGGTCGATGCTCAACCACTGAGCCACACCAGCCGGCCTAGGATGCATACCTTTGATGTGCTCCTCTTCTCTCTCCTTGGAAACGTGATCTGTCTTTAAAATAATTCAGATAGTATTTTAATTTTTTTCCTCCCTCCCAAAAAGGGCATATGAAGGGATGGAAAAGAAACAATTGAGTTCAGAGGACAAAGCCACTGGGAAGTAACCAAAAATGGTTTTCGTTAAACTGAAAGTTTGCCTGATTCCCAGAACTCTTCGGGGGGGCCATCTTCTCAGGGCTTAGAACACTCTGTGAGATGGTTTCTGAGCAGCTTTGCATTGTTTTTGTCCAGTCCCTGGGACCCGCAGCCTGTCCTGGAGCAGTACTTAGAAGTGGCTCACCATCAAAGCCATTCCTACGCCATTTCTTCCCCCCGACGTTTCAGGGAAAGCTGCGCTGGTGTGACCTCTAAGTTGATTGTGAAGGCATTCCCTGTACTCACCCTCCTCGTACTTCAAATATAAAAGAGAGGAAGCTTGAGGAGGGCCCTGTGGTTGAATGGTCATGAAGTGATGACCTTTGGATAAAATAAGTGGCTGCCATGTGAGGTTTGGCCTACAGCAGCATTTTTTCAGATATGTTTAGGAATGATGACCTAAAGGCATTCTAAGACTTTGTTCCTGAGTTACTTTTTCTCCCAGGTGCCAATAAATGAAACTAGAACTTTTCAAGTAAACGGGAGGTTTTGTTGCTTTTGAGAAGCTCTTGAAAGGACCTAATCAGTAAGGTAACCCTAAAGCAGAGGGACGAGACTACATGTGGCCTATTAGGTCACTGGTATTTCCAGCCAAATCTTGCCTGGACAGAGGATCAATCTAAATGCATTGCTAGTTGTTGTCCAGCATAACTTTGCATATATATATGTGTGTGTGTGTGTGTGTGTGTGTGTGTGTGTATGTGTGTATATATATGTGTATATATGTATATATGTATATATGTATATACAGTTTTTATGCCGTTCTGGAGCTTTGCAGTAAAACCTCAAGAAGCACTGGCATTCAGTGAAATACTCCTCAGTTCAGGTTGTCTCAGGACATGCTGTAATACTGCTTCGTAGCTGCGTTCAGACTTCTTTGGGGTCATGACTCCGATGGGGTCAGACTCAAGCAGTGTGTGGGTGGTTAGGTACTTTTTGTTAAAACCTCACACTTAATTTCCTAAGCTAATAAGAAATCCAAGAGAATGAGATAAAACTGTGCTAGAGACACTTGGCAAGTGGTGGTTCCAAGAGTGGAAGCGTGTTGAGATGATGAAGATGTTAAGACCTGGAATGAGTATGTGAGTGAAGCTATTTATTACATATCCCTAGAACATTTTTAAAATGGGGCATATTCTTATTAGTTTGGAATAGCTTAGGCTCTGTCTGGTCCACAGACTAGAAGAAGTCTGATTTTAAGTTCCTTCTATCCAGACACTGTCAGATGGGATGCGAGTCTATTTTGGTATGCACTGTTTTGGGTCAGAACTATACTTTTTGGTTGCAAGTTTCAGAAATAACACAAAATCTTGATTAAAGAAAGTGGGAAAATTATTTGCATTTCCTGAATCATGGCAAAACCTGGGGTCTAAATCTCACTTATTTTTCTCCATTTCCTGGCCCTGCTTTTTTCTGTATTGTTGTCATTCTTAGTCATGCTGTTTTTTTGCCAAATGATGGTGAGTGGTGGTTCTATGCTAATAGACTTAGAACTGGTGATCCCCAGCAGAAGACTACCTCTTTTTCCACTAGCTCTAACGAAAGTCTCAGAAACAATGCTTGCTGGGATCCCGGTACAGATCATTATGTCTGGGTGGATGTTGGAGTGGGGGGAAGTTGGGGAGGGACCTCATTGACCAAAATATCCTAGGTCATATCTAAGACTGGAGGGTATGGTCAACTATATAAACTGTGTTGTAGGAGAGTACTCTCCAAAAAGAGGAGGTGCATTTAGACTACGGTGACACTGCACCCCAAGACCTCAGTGGTTTGTGAAAACCAAGGTTAGTTTCTTGATGGCCCTATATGTCCACTGCAGTTTGGCTGCAACCCTGCCCTGAAACCTCTTCTTTGTGAGCCAGGCTGATAAGTCAACCTGTAACTGGGTACTGTCCACCTCATGGTAGAGGGAGAAGGAAGGTGGGTGACACAGTGGCTCCTAAAGCTTCTGCCCAAAAGTGGCACTCCTCTCTCATACTGGGCAAGGAAGTCACAAGGTCAAACCTGGTGTCAGTGCAATGGGTCATGTGATCCTCCTGCAGTGGGGCCCTATGGGGCTGCAGCCAAGATTGTGGACAATAATGCAAGCTACTAGAAAGGCAGTCAGAATGGCAGCTAGAAGTGCTGATGTCTGAGAGAAGCTCCCCCGTAGCCCTCGGGTTTTGGGCTGAATGGCAGCCAGATGTTAGCAGAGTCTGTTGGAATGAACACTCCAGCCACAGTCAGTTCTGGAGCCCAGACTTGAACAGTATGTAGACCATGTGGGGTGTTGTGACCTCGATGAGTGAAAGTACCAGGAATATTTCAGGTAATGAGAAGCTTAGGAAGGGGGATAGCTGGCCATGGAAAAGATGGTGAGCAGAGCCTCTAGACATCTGAAGGGTTTTCACAACCCAAATGGAGCTAGTCTGCCTGGGACCCGTGGCATAGAATTAGAATCAGGTGATTGGAAAGAGGGCCACCAAGATTTGGGTTCAATAAAAGGAGGAACTTATTACCATTTAAAGCTATTCTGAGATGCGACGCTATCTTGGAAGATCTGAAGTTCCCTCTTCCTAGAGGAGTCTGGTGGGCGGAAGGGATTCAGGAACAGGCCAGGAAGTTAAGCTGGATGCCTTTTAGGATTTCTCTTCCATACTGAGAAATTTGTCTCTGGTCCATGATGATAGGTTAATTATTAAACTTTGAGTACTTGCTCAGGACCTGAAAAGCTGAAAAAAAAAAAAGAATTTTTATAGTGTATGCCAGGTACTGTGAAGCCTGGGCGACTCCGATGGGGTCCTGAGCCTCCTGTTGCAGAAGGGAAGGTGAGAGAATGGCGGGCCTGGCATTTTCTGTGTGTCAGGTTAACTGGATTCAGACTCCTTCCAAGTCACAGCCCAGCATGGATGTTTGGTTTACTTAGATTTTTCTTCTTGATACCCAGAAATATTTTCAGTTGTTGCTCTCAGAAAATGGTTGTTTGAGGAAAGAAAATTCTCTAAATAGGTATTGTGGGAGGCAAGAGGAACTGGAGTTACTTTGGAAATCTCCAGGTTTCCATATTATAGATGAGGAAGTGAAGAGGCCTACTGAGTTTCACCCAGCTGGCTGGATCCAGAGTCATAGTGGATCCTCAGCCACCTGACACAGCCATTGCTGTTCTAACCCCCATCATCTGTCAGTGGCCACTCAGAGATGTTAGATCTGGGTCTAGTTTGGGAATGACCACATCAAAATTGACCTCTTTTCACTACTTTCTTCCATGAATCTTAATTACATTTATAGTTCAGTGGGAATGTTCTAGTTGTCTATAGAGTGGTAAGATAATGATACATATACTTTGAACCCAATACCCCCTTACTGTTTAGAACAAGAAGAACATAGCGTTCAATTATGTCACATACAAGTCCATAAGGACCTCTTGGTTTTAAGTCACAATAGTCTAACTGAGACGACTTTAAACAAAGAGAAGAAAGTTCTGGAATATTTGTGTGATTGCAGGAAATCAGGAATACTGTTGGCATCAGGGAAATTGGAACCAGGAATTTCAGTGGCCCCGGATTCTCCTTTTATTTCACATATCTCCTTTGGGTAAACTCTGTTATCACAGATCAGTGCCCTTTATTTGTAAATCTAGAAACTTGGCTGATCCAGCCCTAGTTCACTGCACTTCCAGTTTTGCCACTGGAGAGGAATTGAACATGTTTCCCAGTGGTAATTAAAAAAAACCCAAAAACTCTCACTGGTCCTCTGTGGGTCAGAGGTCTGCCTTGGACCAGTCACCTTGAGCCAGGGCCAAGGTGTACTAGGATTAGGGAAATTACTAGGAAGAAATAGTGGGCAGGGTCTGAGGGGATATTCTCCCAAACAAAAGGTCCTGATTTCAGAAGCTGAGAGATGTGGAAGCAAACTATAGATTTCTACTACATGATGGATGTCATGGAATTGCTCAACTCTGTGATTTTGGATAAAGAGGCTATATATTCTCTAAACTTCATATCTAGTCATTGATGTTTAAATTAATTAAATATACAACTCAAAATATTTAGTAACTTTTGAAGGCTTTTGAAGTATGATTTATGCCTCAGAAAAGAGTTTTATTTTAAATATTGAAGGGATTTTCATCTGTCAATAGGGATGGAGACATGACTTACAAGTTTCATTTACTCAGATCCATCCAACAGGCCAATGTGCGTCTACTGCTTTCATTTAGAATTTGAAATAAAAAAAAATCTTCATTTTATAAAGAACACTGGTCCACGTGAGCTAGGCCTACACCAAATGAAGACCCCAGACTGTAAAATGAAAACCTTAACTCTTTTGTGATGATCCCTTTATAACAATTACCATCTTCCTGTTTTTACTGAGAACTTCTAGTGTGACAGTGATTAGGACAGGTTATAGAACAACCATAATCCCTCTGTCACTTTTGAGCTATGTGTCTAGAAAAAATACTGAGCAGAGTAAGGAAAGCAAAGGGTGGGTTTCAAGGAATTTAAGAAGGATGTGGCTTTCATTGAAAAAGATTGATGCTTGGCAATTTTTAATTTACTTTCAAAACATGTTGATGCATGGTTTTGCATTTGATAGCTTATAATTAGGATGCTGAGTATGAGGGTTTGTGTGTCCTAGAAAATTCACACTGGGATCCCAGAGGATTCTACATGGAGGTTTCCTCGGGGTTATAGTGATGCCACCTTTTTACACGTGAGCTAAGAGGAAAACGAACAACCCGACTTATCCTATCTAATAAAGAGGGAATATGCTAATTGACCGTCACTCCATCACAAAGATGGCTGCATTCACAGCTGAGACCAAGTTCCCATAAGGAGCCTTAACAAGCAATCAGCAGGGATCTGAGGCTATGCCCTCCCCTGCCCCTGTGGGGCTTGACAGGGCACCTCAAGGTGCGCTTCCCGTCCTGGTTCTGGGCTAGGGGACCTCAGGCTGCTCCCCTCGCCCCAGCGACAGGCCGGGGGACCTCAGGCCATGCCCCCCACCAGGTGGGGCTTGACAGGGGACTTCAAGCCCCACCCCCCACCCTAGCACCAGGCCAGGGGACCTTAGATCGCACCACCCACCCAGTGGGGGCGGGGGGCCTTGACAGGGGACCTCAGGCCACGTCTCCCGCCTTGGCACCAGGCCAGGGGACCTGAAGCCATGCCCCTGCACGGCGGGGCTTGATGGGGGACCTCAAGGTGCACTTCCCATCCTGGTGCTGGGCTAGGGGACCTCAGGCTGCTCCCCCCACCCCAGTGCCAGGCTGGGGGACCTCAGGCTGCGCCCCTCACCAGGTGGGACTTGACAGGGGACATCAGGCCACGCCCCCCACCCTGGCACCAGGCGGGGGGACCTCAGGCCGCACCCCCTGCCCCAGCACCGAGCCAGGGGACCTGAGGCTGTGACCCCCTGCCTGGTGGGGCTTGACAGGGGACCTCAAGGGGCACCCCCAGTGCTGGGTTGGGGGAACTCAGGCCACACCCCTGCCCAGCAGGGCTTGACAGGGGACCTGAGGCTGCACCCCCTTGCTGGTGGGGCTTGATGGGGTCCTGAGACTGTGCCCCCCCTTCCGGTGCTGGGCCAGGGGACCTGAGGCTGTGCTCCCACACTTGGCAGGGCTTGATGGGGGACCTCAGGCCATGCCCCCCCACCCAGCGGGGCTTGACAGGGGATCTCAGGCCGTGTCTGCCACCTGGAAGGTCTTGACGGGGGACCTCAAGGCACACCCCCGCCCTGGTCTGGGCTGGGGGACCTCAGGCCATGCTCCCTGTCCTGGCACCGGGCCAAGGGATCTGAGGCTACGTCCCCTGCCCGGTGGGGCTTGACAAGGGTGGGACTGGCCAGGTCTGGATCTAGCCCAATGGGGGGGCGGGCGGCCAGGTCTGGGTCTCACGCGATTTTGAGGCACATGTGAGTGGGCGGGGACTTGACTCTGGTAGGAGGAAGGTTTTCATATATATTTTACTAATTTTCTTTCATCTCTGACACTTCTATTTTAGAGAAAGGGCAAATAGCAATATTAAATTATTTCCTCTAATTAATCCCCTTTTAATGTGCACGAATTTTGTGCACCAGGCCACTAGTCTTAAATATTTTAGGAAATTTTGTGAAGGTATAAACACTAAACATCATCTTCATCACTTTTTTTGCGAACTTTGTGGGGTGTGGGGAATATATTTTTTAATCCAAAAACTTTTAACAACTCTAGTTACCATGTATTTTTTAAAATGATGTTAATAGTTGGCTTCTTTTTTTCTTACTGATACATAAAAATGATGTGCTTTACAAATGATGGTCTCTTGTATAAAATGGTATGAGAAAGAGGGGAATTTGGGAAAACAGACATTTTAACACTTTTCTGCAACTTTAACAGAACCCCTTCCATTTCTATTACTAGGGCTTCTTAGAGGGGTACTGGAGTCACAAGGGTTCATGGGGCAGTATGTGCAGCTGCTCCCAGGGCCTCAGGGGTGATTAAGGAAGTCCCCAGTCTTTAGAGAGATCTAAAAGTCACTATGAATTTTCTTGCGGATTAGGGAAAGTCAGTAGAGGGTTTGGTTTGGCTCAGTCAAGAGGAACCCAAAATGGACTTGCATAGGATGAACTTAACCTTGTGGAGGTTTATGAAGAGTCTGAACCAAACCCAAATCTTGTGGAACTCCTAGACCCTGGGAATGCCGTGACCATATCTATTTTTTAAAATTGCATCTCCAGATGGAAGGCCATCCATCCTTAGTGAACTCTTGAATTCACTAGGCCCCCTGAGGTTAAGTTGGTCCTCTCTACCCACCTTTGTATGACCCCGGGGTTCCAAAGGCACTTGTTGGAGCATTACAAAGGTGAAAATTAGGTGAGCAATGATCCTGGAAAGAATCAAAGGGGGCATCATGATATACGTTGAAATGCTCATTGGGCAGGGCAGATTTTTAAAATGCTGTTGTCCTTGGCATTTATGATGGAACTTGGCTAGGTTCCAGCCAGCTGGATCATCTAAATCATCACTTTACTTCCAATGACATTTGACTCTATTACATGAATATTTTTGTGATAATTAATTCCATTGTTTTTTTTTAAAGCATTCAAATGGAAGGAGACATAAAATGAAGCATCATTTGAAACATCTATTTAGCAAGACAATAAAATTATTGTGGATTTAGGACAATGGCTGTATTCAATTAAAAACCTCATTCTTTTTGAATAATTATGGGCACTGTCTTCCAAGTTTAAACTTTTAAATCTTCCCTGCAGAGCAAGATGCAATTTAATGTACGGGTCAGGGAGGAAAAATTGGTGAAAGTATGCATGCTTCAACTTTCCATTTTATCCCTATCTATTACAAGCTTTATATTGACTCAGTTAAAAAAATACCCTTACTTTTCTTAATATAAAAATAATTAAAAGATTTTTTATGAAGAAAGAAACACATAAAGTATAAAGACAGACATTTGTACCATGTAATGTATATGAACTACATTTGTAACGTATTTAACTAACAAAAGTTTGCTGTCTTCTATACTATATAAGATGGTATCAAAAGTTCAATTGGAATAAAATATAAATAATCTACAAAAAATAGAAAATGGCCGAGCCTGAGTGGCACAGTGGGTTGAGTGTCATCCTGTGCATTGAAGGGTTGCCAGTTCACTTTCTGGTCAGGGCACACACCTGGGTTAGGGGTTCAATCCCCGGTCTGGGTGTGTATGGAGGGGTATTGATAAATGTTTCTCTCTCACATCAATGTCTCTCTCTCTCTTAAAACAACAATAAAAAGTAATAAAAGGCTCACGTTTTCCCTTTGTTGGCAACATGTAGCTTTTTTTTTTTTTTTGTTAATCCCCATCTGAGGATTTTTTTTTCCATTGATTTTTAGAGAGTAGAAGGGAAGGAGCAATGGGGACAAAGAAAAAGAGAGAAACATTGATGTGAGAAAGAAACATCGATAGGAATGGGGACCCAACCCACAACCCGGGCATGTGCTCTGACTGGGAATGCAACGCAAGACTCTTTGGTGCTCAGGCTGATGCTCCAACCACTGAGCAACACTGGCCAGGGCAACATGTAGCATTTTAAATAAGGGCAAAACACAGAAGTCCACAGATGCCTTCGAAAAACAGCTAAGTGGGCAGACTATTTCTGACCTAGGAATATTCATCTACCATAAATGTTTTGTATTTCCAAACAAAATCAATTTTTTAATAACAAAATAATCTTTCAAATGGGTAAACAAAGGTGTTCATACTGTAAGAATAGGCACAATTTATGTTAAAATGAAGTGAAGTGGACTTGGAATAAAACTAATAGGCAGAGCGGAGAGGCCAGGCGAAGATGACTTGTTTGGTGATGGGTACTCTGTTTGCCTCTTAAATAGCTTCTGCTTGCTTCACACTGTAAACCCTGTCTGGCCAAGTGCTGTGTTTTCTTGTCAGAGGGCTCCCAGCTCAGGCTGGCTCTGTACTAAATCCTGGACTCCATCCCTCTGTGTCTGGGATCGCACACCTTCCCTGTGAAGGCTGGACATTGGATACTTCTCAGGCTTTGCGCACCACACAGGCTCCATTGTACACACTCTATTCTGCTGCTGTAGCAAAAAGCTGCTGTAGACAATGTTGTCAAGAATGCAGTGGCTGTCCTGCCAGCAACATTTATATGTCGACACTGAAATTTGACTTTCATATAATTTTCACGTTTTGTAAAATAGTCTTCTTTGGCTCTTCCCCAATGATTAAAAATGTAAAAGCCATTCTCAGCTTGGAGGCAGGATCTGGCCCACAGGATGTAGTTTGCTGACACCTGTTCACAGAAAATGGAGAGAGAACTATTTCCAAGAAAGGATGGAATTGCCTCACATACAAAGATATAGCCTGCGCTGGAGACAGAATTAACTCATTAGCTATTTTTGTCTGACAGTGTCCTAGCGGAAATACCTTGTTGACTTTAGATGTTTAAATCTTCCTTAGACAAAGCGAGTGAAAATCTGCCCCCAGCTCTCATCTCCTGCGTGGGGATGGGGGCGGGGGGGAGGCAGAAGCTAGCTCCCAGTTTTGCTGGCAGTGGGCGATGGGAAGCACAGGAGAGGGATGCTTCTTAGGTCCTCTTGCTCTTCCTGGTTAATGTCGGTGACGTTCTGTCCCTGCCTCTCTCTTCATGTCTTATCTTCCCAAGTTTTCAGATGCACTTTGTTTGGAGGACAAGAGGTGGGGAGAGGAGGGCGAAGAACAGGGAAGCAGGCATGAGTTTGAAAAGTGACATTTGAAAGGTAGTCCACTTCCCATTTTCCTGGGAAACCCATGCTGAAAAGAACTGGAAATGGCCACACTGAGGGCTCAGTAAAGTTTCTTCATGTTACTGATGAGGAAATGGAAATGCAGAAACAGTGAAGTATGTGTCTCCGGTTGCCCATCCCTCTGGGGGCAGAGCAGGTGTGGACTTCAGAACTTGGGCTCCTGTATTCCGGCTCCGGATGCCTTCCCTTGGACAGGGCTCAACATTCAAAACCAAGCAAATAGCACAGAAGCCAATGAAACGGTATTTGATGGCAGGACTAAAACGTAGTGCCCGGAGCCCACGGGGTCTGTTGGCGTTCCGGTTTGGATGGACAAAGGGCGCCGTGGTCCCTCTCTTGTGGCTGCTTCACCTCAGCCACACACCAGGCCCGGGCAGGAGGCTGGCGGCGCCTCAGACACTGAACCACTTCTCAGGAGATCTGCCGCTGCCCAGGTACCGTGGCATCAAAACAAGGGGCCCAGGGTGGCTTGCTGGCTTAGAGAAGGTGAGCCCTTTTCAGACAAGTCCCCCTTTTCTTGGCCTTTCATCCTTGGAGGTGAGGGGGGATGCTGGGTCCAAGCTCTATTGCCCCCGTGGTCTTTGATTCCGCATGAAAACAAGAAAGGCTTTTCAATGTTGAATTTGGAAGAATTGACGTTTCTCCCTCACGGCATCTGAGTTTAATTTATAGTCTTCTTCAACTAACTACAAATAAACGAAAGGCCTTACTGAACAGATGGGCCTGAGTATTATTTTTGGAAGTCATGGGGACCAGTAAAGGGAAAAGGAGACCGATTCATCTCTATCTCTCCCTTAATCTGCTTCAGGGGGTTTCAGACTGTTTAGACCAAATCTCCCAAATTGGTTGATATCCTGATTTAGGATTCAAGGATCACATGAAGGGGGGTTCATGTTGAGGTTATTGACTTTTGTTAACCACACAGCGAGATGAGCTTGTTTCTTTCCCACTTCTATTTGATTCTCACTCGGTATGAATAAGATAATTTTCACAAGTGTTATCTGAGTTATGTGTTCAGCTTTGCTCAGAAGCATCTTTGACCACATGTTGAATTAATTTTAAAATGGAAGAGGAACAAAGGTGTGGGGTGGGTGCTGTAAGCAGGCTGCGGAGTTGATACTGACCTGAGTTCTAATTTAGTTCTGACTTGGGGCAAGTCACTTTGCCTCGATGACTATCAATTTCCTCACTTTTAAAATGAAAGTCACCTAGTTCAAACACACTGCGATTCCAAAACACGGAGTTAGGGCATTTTTGTTTGAAAGTAGCTAGCCTCTCCTTTCATGGCAAGGAAGGAGAATTTTATTTTTTCTCATTGGACCCAGGAGTAAAGGGAGGGAGGCCAATGTCTAGACTTCAACTCCCAGGGCGTATTTAGGTTTATACTTTATTTGTGATCTACAGAGGGAATAGGCATGGCTACTCTTCCATGAGTCGCCACAGTTATCAGTCTTTTTAACTTAGACTTTAGAGCAGGAGTCCTCAAACTACGGCCCGCGAGCCACATGCGGCCCGCTGAGGACATTTACCCAGCCCGCCGGGTGCTGCTGCCTGTCCTGCTTAGCAGCCAACTTGTCCCGGGCCCACAGTGCGCATAGGAATTTGTTCATAGTTTTTTTTTTAAACTATAGTCCGGCCCTCCAATGGTCTGAGGGACAGTGAACTGGCCCCCTGTTTAAAAAGTTTGAGGACCCCTGCTAGAGTCTCTCTCCCTCTCAGAAGCGCACAGCCAGTGTCTCCTTGACATGGACAGAGGTCCCTCTATGGAGGGGTGAGCATAGGCAGTGGGTGGGGACCAGAGCAGGTCCCCCAGCACCGCCAAGTGTGAGGCCGCACAGCCGTTTACACTGGTTGGGCCTGGGACTCCCTTCCAGGGGATGGTTGTCACAGCCCTCGGAGGAGCTGATGGAGCCCCTGAGACAGTTTTCAGTCAAGCCATCCCTGTGGTGCTTCCCGTGACGTCTTATTAAGTGCTTCTAAATTTGCAGACTAATGTTTACAAAGAAGAGACGTTTTTATGAGAACTGGAAGATGATCCCAGGCAATGTTTAAAGATATTTTATAATTTATGTAGAATAATGGTCTCTTCATCCAGCTCCTGTTTTTCTTTCCTGTTTAGATTCTGTAGAGAAAAAGTGGGAACGAATGCCTTCACTTTATGAGGAGAAGCGAAGGAACAGCTGGAGTTGGGCAGGAAGGATTGGGGTGTCTGTTCTCAGAAGGTGAATGAATGAATGGCAGGGCTTCTGAGCATCAGCGGAAATGAATTGATCTTGGAGTGTTGCTGGAACGTTGCTGTTCCCTCCAGGCACTGACAACTGTCCAGGTCTCCTGAATTTTGGCTCTAGGTCTTTCAGAGAATGAAGTTTCTTTACCCGTGGAGGCAGCTGTAAAATAGTAGGAAAGTCATCAATTTGGAATCAAAGGCCTGGATTTGAATCCTGTTAACTCTATTTTCTGTGACTTTACGAAAGTCACTTCACCATAGGCTTTTTCAATTGTAAAAATTTAATAAATGGGTACCCCAGTCGTTTGGGAGGGTTAACTCTTACATGCACATGAAAGGTTGAACACGAAAGAACTTAACAAATTATTGAAGTGGAAAAGTTGTATTCTATTAGCCATCAAATCCACGAGACTTATATTGCTGTTCATTTAACGTTCCGTCACTTAATACCCCTTTACTGAGTGTTTACTATGCAGCAGGCTTTGTGCCAGGTATTGAATGTATGGGGGTAAACATAATGATATATAATTTACCTTCATGGTACTTATAGTCAGAGAGAAACATTTTATTGAGCCCAGTAATGTTAAAGATAAAAAATTTTAAAGTTATCTTTAAGGTAGTTTAAGATATTGACTGAATAGATATGATACTGTGAGAAATCCATTTTTTGGCATCTACCCAGAATCAGTAAAGGGAGAATTTTATGGAAGAGAATATCTGGTGCCCCAAACTGAAGTTGACCATAATCTTCTGATTACATCATCAGAACAAATCTGTTTTCTTCTTGGTGAATTTCTCTGAAGTCTTCAAATGAAAACACATTTAGTTATTGTTTGTTCATTAAGCTGTATACATTAAAATGAAGTGCTTTTAGGACTGTGTCAAGATCTTCATATTGGATCAACAGTGTTTGGCGTGGGGGTTTGGTGGGAACCAGCTTTAGTTGGGTAGAGGGTGGGACCATTGCCCCAAGTGGTGGCCCTGCTTTGTTCAAGGGACACAGTGTTTTTGGAAATAGCAAGTTACCTATAGACCAGAGGGAAAGAACACTGTTTTCCTCCAGGTTACCTTTATTATTTCTTCTCTGTATCACTGGTAAATAAAGCTACTGAAATTAGAATGTTTAAAGAAATCATTCTCGAGTTTGAAAATCTTCTGGAAACCAAATGGCCTTGACCTCAAACACATTCTGTATTGTAAGCTCTTGGGCTCTCAAGCCTCTTGGTCAGTGAGAATGGTGTGGTTTTAATGTACACCTTCGACACAGATTAGGGCAATGTTTCTGAGAACAGGTTTTAACAGGGAAAGGCAAGAGGAAATGTGACAGCTGCTACTTGCTTGAAGGACAGGTATGTGGGTAGGTTGGAAAGGTGGAGGTAGGAGCTCCATGCACCACAATTTTCTCAGTTCCAACCCTAATTGTATAGGCTCAGTGACTGAAGGGCAAGGACTGAATCTCATTTATGAATATCTTTCCTGCTTTTATATAATCCCTTGTGTTCCAATTTCTTCAAGCTCCAAAGTTGAATCCAGGTTGCTCTGCCGAGTTAAGTTTATTCTTGGTTGTGAAAAAAATGTGTCTAGGCTTTTTCATGAGTACTAAAAATAACTGTAACATTAATAATTAATTTTCCTGGTTAGAAAAGTAGTCTATGTTAATTCCAGAAGACATAAAAACACACTAAAATTGGTAAATACAGAATACAAATCAATTGTAATTTTCTACTGAGTGATGACTATTGTTATTTTTATTTCCCCTTTTCCAAACTTTTATCAAATGAATATTTAGTTATTAGTTCCCATGATACATTAATCAAATCAAATCATATGCTATACAATTTTTTGTGACTAGCTATAATCCTATATAATAAAAGAGTAATATGCAAATTGACCATCACTTCAAGACACAAGATGGCCACCCCCATGTGGTCAAAGATGGCTGCCCCCATGTGGACACAAGATGGCCGCCACAAGATGGCCTTCAGGGGAGGGCAGTTGTGGCCAGTTAGGGGTGACCAGGCCAGCAGAGGAGGGAAGTTGGGGGTGACCAGGCTGGCAGGGGAGGGCAATTGGAGGGGACCCAGGCCTGCAGGGGAGGACAGTTTGGGGGGACCCAGGCCTGTAGGAGAGCACAGTTGGGGGGGACCAGGCCTGCACGGGAGGACAGTTGGGGGGGACCCAGGCCTGCAGTAGAGGACAATTGGGGGGGACCTAGGCCTGCAGGGGAGGGCAGTTGGGGGGGACCAGGCCTGCAGGGGAGGGCAGTTGGGGGGGAACCAGGCCTGCAGTGGAGGACAATTGCGGGGGGGCCCAGGCCTGCAGGGGAGGGCAGTTGGAGGGGACCAGGCCTGCAGGGGAGGGCAGTTGGGGGGGGCAGGCCTGCAGGGGAGGGTAGGCCACTGGGATCAGTGGGTGGTCAGACATCCCTAAATGGGTGGTCGGACATCCCTCAAGGCATCCCAGATTGGAGAGGGTGAAGGCTGGGCTGAGGGACACCCCACTCCCCCTGGCTCCGTGCATGGATTTCGTGCACCAGGCCTCTAGTTATTTTATAATCCATTAATAAATATTTATCATCAACACAATTTCAAATGGATGAACAGTATTCCATAATATAGATTTTTCTTAATATTTTAAACCATTTCCCTATTGTTATTTCCAGTTATTTGCTGCAGTAAATAGAGCTTGAGATGATGTGTTTTTATCTTGGACCAGAATATGCTCTATTAATTTCCATCTTCAAATCTCTTTCTAGAGTCAAGGTTCCAGACAATCTGAACACTGCCTTTGTAGTCACCTCTCTGAGTGATAAGCCTGCAGCAAAGACCACATCAGCCACCCTCTCCAAAGGGTCCTTTATTGGAATTCTGGTTATGCTTCACTAATAGCCTGGGAAAGCCATTGGTCCACCCATTACTGAACTGGGTGGCAGGACGTGGTCAGCTTCAGAAGGTTGTTGATGTGGAAGAAGGGCTCCTATATTGTGTCTGGGTGGTGGCTTTGACAGGAAACACGTGCTGTGTGCTCTTGAGCTGGCACTGCTGTCTTTGGGTACTGGTATACTTTTACTAACCTTGGTGATGAGAGCTGAGTCAAGGATTGGGCATTAACAAATTTTTATCCCAGTGCTTGGAGAAGATTTCCAATAACAGCAATGTGAACAAAAACAAACACTTTTGTAGTGCTTATGGCAGGCCAGCCATGTCTAAGTATGCTCTTATCTTTTTAACCCCTCTCTTGTCACTCATGAAACAGGTAGCCTTTTTATTCCTAACTAGAGTCCCGGTGCACAAAATTTGTGCATGGGGGTGTGTGTCCCTTAGCCAAGTCTTCACCCTCTCCAATCTGGGACCCCTCAAGGGATGTCCGACTGCCCATTTAGACCCCATCCTGGTAGGATTGGGCCTAAACGGGCAGTTGGACATCCCTCTCACAATCCAGGACTGCTGGCTCCCAACTGCTCGCCTGCCTGCCTTCCTGATTGCCCCTAACCGCTTCTGCCTGCCAGCCTGATCACCCCTAACCACTCCCCTGCCAGCCTGATTGATGCCTAACTGCTCCCCTGCCAGCCTGTTTGCCCCTAACTGCCCTCCCCTATAGGCCTGGTCCCCCCTCCCCCCCGCAACTGCCTTCCTCTGCTGGCCTGGTCACCCCTAACTGCCTCCCCCCCTTGCAGGCTTGATTGCCTCCAACTGCCCTCCCTTGCAGGCCTGGTCCCTCCCAACTGCCTTCCCCTGCTGGCCTGATACCCACAACTGCCCTCTCTTGCAGACCTGGTCCCTCCCAACTGCCCTTCCCTGCTGGCCATCTTGTGGAGGCCATCTTGTGTCCACATGGGAGCAATCATCTTTGACCACATGGGGGCAGCCATTCTGTGTGTTGGAGTGATGATCAATTTGCATATTATTCTTTTATTAGATAGGATGTTATAGATGAAATAACAGAGCCAGAAGAATTCATGCTGAATGAGTTGTTGCTAAATGACTTATTAGTTAAATCATTTTTGTCATGAAATAACTCTTCAATATAAACATCCCTTAGCTATGCCAGAGCTCAAAACCTGTCATTCTTGTCATGTTTGTCCTCCATACCTATAAATTTATTAGGGACTATTTCTTCGTTAATTCAAACAGAGGCTAGAGAGATGGCATTTCATGTATGTTAACATAGTGATCTGTGAAGCCTACATTGGTGGCTCTCTTAACAAATTTATCTTCCTTATGCAAATGGATGGTCTGTCTTTTAAAGAGGACTGTGCCCTGCACAGACTTTTTTTTAAAGGAAGTAGGGGATGTGGTTGTGAAACTCTGATTGGAAAGATAAGATGGTTGTGCATCTATTTTTTGCCTTGTATTTATACTTTAAGCTTATTTGGCAGTTTGCCTAGAAGTAATTGACTTCCTTGCCCTCTCTCTGTTCCCTGACACCCCCACCCCTTTAGGTCCAAAATAGGTTTCCGTCATCTTTGGTCAGTCTAGGCAGTGGGTATTGTAAAGCCATTAGACTGTCAGATTTGGTGCATCCCACATTGAGTGGTCACACATTCACTTTCATTTCCAAGCTTAAAGCCAAATATAAATACTTATTTTTCACTTTATTTATTTATTTTTTACACAGCAGTTTGTGTTTCTGCATCCCTCCCTCTCTCTCCTTATTTCCTTGCCATTTAATCTGGTAGACCAAATTTGGTGGCCAGCTTATCAAAGGTCAGAGGGGACTTCTGCAGTCTGTTCCAGGAAAAAGGCACCATTGCAGATGCTCTGTAATGGAGAATCAATAGAAAGAAAAATCTTGGCAAGCTGAGCTGAACAAGAGGCACAAGCCAACAGAACCTCAGCATTAGGACCGGTAGGTTTTTGCTTTGCCTTCTCATCCTCTCTACTCACAGGGGCTCTGCCTGGCTGCTTAATACCTCAAGGCACATTTTAGAATTTCAAATTAAACTCTTGTGCACTCCCTTCCCTATAATGAGAAGAGGCATGGGAAAATTTTGAAATATTTTGTTGCTAAGGTCTTTCTCGGCATCTACTAGGGTTCCTCATCTGGAGAAGGGGCTGTGATGTAGATTAATAATACTAGACATGAGGCATTTGGGGGGAGCCAGAGGAGGCTTAATTCTAGTAACTAAGTTCCCCGAATCTTAGGCTCTATAGCAGCAGTTCTCAACCTGTGGGTCGCGACTCATAGGTTGAGAACCGCTAGCAGGGTCACCTAAGACCAGGGGTGAGGGACAGTGAACTGGCCCCTGTTTAAAACGTTTTAAACAGGGGCCAGTTCACTGTCCCTCAGATCGTTGGAGGGCCGGACTATAGTTTAAAAACAAAACAAAACTATGAACAAATTCCTCTGTGCACTGCGGGCCCTGGATGAGTCGGCTTCTAAGCAGGACAGGCAGCGGCACCCGGGGTGCCGGATAAATGTCCTCGGCAGGCCGCATGTGGCCCGTGGGCCATAGTTTGAGGACGCCTGCCTAAGACCATCGGAAAACACAGATATTTACATTATGATTCATAACAGTAGCAAAATTACAGTTATGAAGTAGCAATGGAAATGATTTTATGGTTGGGGGCCACCACAACATGAGGAACTGTATTAAAGGGTCATGGCATTAGAAAGGTTGAGAACCACTGCTCTAGTATATCCCCCTTCTTTGATTTAATAATTTTAACAAAAATGTATGTCATTTGCAGAGCTCGGGTCTTTTTAAGATTTTTAAATTCAATGGAAAGGAACGAGTTCCATCATGTCCTTCTAAATTGCTGCCAGGCGTCAAAGGAATCATTCTGCAGTAAGCTCCTTTCTGGGCCAACAGTTCTTTGAGTCCCCTTTTCAATCATGGTCCCTTGTGACATGACAGCAACGATATTCCAGTTCTGGATGGTGGACAGATGGTGAGCAACGGCAATGCAGGTCCTGCCTTCTTTGGCTTGGTCATGGGAAACCTGTAGTGATGCACAGCTGCTGACTGCTAGAATGGCAAGGTGTCTTCACCATCCTCTATCTCTGGACTGTTTCTCCTCTTTTGTCAGCGTGTTGCTTGGGGCCATTGCTATCTGTGGCTGGAGTAGTCTGGTCAGTTCCTCTCTCGGATCCATTGTTGTAGGAATCCACACGGGCATATTCTCGACCAAAGGTTAATAAAGGGACCCTTCCATAAACCAGACTTGGGATCTTTCCATTTAACCAGACCATTTTCCTTTGGCTTATTCTGACACCAGCGTAATTCCATGGGTGTCTTGCCATCAGCATTACAAGTGAAAAAATTTCAAAGTGAAAAAATTAAAGTAATTAAAGCTTGATGTAACTTACTTACAGGAGATTACTCCACTATCCCCCCTTTTTTGTTTTAAATAATATCAAGAGGCTTTTGGAAATCTTGCAATGTAGCCTTGATAGCTTTTAATTTAATTCTTTGCACAGAAGTATGACTGGTCTGAATTCATTGTATTATAAGCAGCTTTATTATGAGCTAAACCACCAGTAAAAAATTAGGTAATGCTCCAGGAATAGTTTCCTGCCTAGTACAACTAATTCCAGCATTTTGTCATGATTTTATGATCCCTTTAAGACCACGCATAGTTCATGAGGTCAATAGGTTTTCTTCATGGGAATTAAAATGGTCTGGATTTTTAACAGAGCCTAAATAGTGGTTGTAGTGGAGTTAGGACAGAGCTGGGGGAGATGTGTGTTTGGAGCATGGCTCACCTTCTCAGCCCTATAGACCTCAAAGGAACATTTTTTTCCTCCTGTGAGGACCTCTGGAAAGCATTTGTTGATCAGATAGATTGAGGAGATATACCCTCCACCTGTCCCCATTCTTGTACTATCAGGTCAATAAACGTGTTAATTAGAAAGTTGGGGATGAAATTTATAGGGACTTGACAAGGTGTGGCACACAGCTAATGTTCCAAACCATGAGTTGGGGTTATTATTCTTTAAAAGAGGAATGGCTTCCCCCTCACTCCCAGCTCCCATCTTTTAACTGAAATTCAGTGACACAAGCTTGTCTCTTGGGAACAAATTTCAAGAGTTTGGGCAATCGAATTACTATACATACACCCTTTTCTCATTATTCTAAGAATCCTGGGAATGGAAGGCACCTTGGGATATTATAAAGGCTGTCAGTAACTCAGGGCAGAGGCACCAGTCATCACTGCTTTGGATGATTTCTTGGTGAAGTGAATGAATTATTGAACTCAGTCATCTTTTCTGCTGAAAATGCTCAATGACACATTGTGTTTCAGCTCAATTCAACAATAGGTTTTAAGTCTTACTGGGTAGGTCCTCAATGTATTCTGTTAAGCATTCTATTGTCAAAATGAATGAAGATGAGTTAAACTCTGAGAGTTTGCAGGAGTGATTATCAACCATTATGCCCATCCAAATGACCTGGTGAAATGCTTTGGGAAAATGTTGTTGTCGAGGTGCTACTCTTGGAGATTTGGACCCCATTGGTGTGAATGGGACTGTCCAGAAGATTCTGACATGAGGCCAGTTGTGCCCCAACTAGTAATTGAACCGTGACCTTCTGGTTCATAGGCTGCACTGAACCACTGACCCATGCCGACTGGGCAGTTTTATGCACTCTTGATGAAAAGTTGTGGAAAGAGAGAGGAAGAGAAGGTAAGCATAGTGTGACTAGGGGATGTGAAGTAACCCATAAACAACGTAAGGAGATAATATTTTCTGCGTTCATAGGAAGCACCATAGCAGAGAGCTAGTTTCTTCTCACTCTACACCCAGGTTATAGACTCCTTCAGCATCAGCACTGTGTTCTTATTTATTTGTAAAGAAAAAACACTTTCATTATCTAGAGTCAGATAAGTATATTTAGACGAAAATGCATACAAACCAAGTGTATTGCTTGGGAGAGAGGGGTGATTGTGCACCTAGGATTCTGCCTGCTGAAAGGGCACCTGGGCCCTGTGTTAATGTAATCCAAACTCTGACAGTGTGCTCGGGGCTGGAAATGATCCTGAAGGTGGATTTGGCCAATTTCCTGACATGCCACAGGCATACTCATGTACCCAAAACTGCAAAGCTTTACTTCATTCCCCGAAAAAAATCTTGAGTTTAAAGTATAGTTTTGAATTAAAAATCCCATTTCTCTTACATATGATATTTTCAGTTTTGTCACCTCGCCCCATTAAAAAACACTTGAATTATTTATTTGCCTCATTTTTTTATTGTAAGAAAGTTTGGCTGAAGGAGCAAAGATCCATTATCACTACATAATAATAGTGTTTTTCATATCTATCACTTTCTTCTCAAAAGTTACAGACAAATTTGTATATTGGTTCTTATTGTTTAGGTATTTTACAACACCAAGTTTTCCACTTATTTATTCTTTCCACTTATGTATCAGTTTCATTAACCTGTTAAGACTTCCATGTTGAATTTTTCATATCACTAGAGTAAACAAGATGATGTTTTTAAATGTCAGCCTCACATTAATTTAATTTTTATGGCAACTAATAATATTTTCCACTGTTGACTTATTACCAATCTTCATAGTCTATATGTCATAATAAATATACTTTTCTTGCATGCAATGTCAATCCAGTTCAATGCAGCATATATTTGTTGGTCACTCATGCCATATCAGGACACTGTACTAGAAGCTGGAATGCAAAGGGGATGATTTACAGTCTTTGTCCTGGATAAGTTCACAAGGCTTCAGGTCACTGTACAACCATCAGGGTTTTGATTATGGGAGGTATGCCTTCCCTCCCTCCTCCTCTTCTTTTCTTTCTTCTTTCATTCCTTCCCAAAGCAGTGTGTGTGTGTGTGTGTGTGTGTGTGTGTGTGTGTGTGTGCGTGCCAGCAAGCATTACGATTCAAGTAAGCTTATAAAAAATTTCCCCATATTTTTACAGTGTTATCTGCTGTTCCATATTTAGCCTTCCATTAATGTCTAGGAAATTGCAGCCTTAATAGAGATGGAAGGAGGGGACTCAGGAAGAAGGAAGGGTAGGAGAGTTATTTCATAATTTATCAAGATAGGAGTACTGGCTCATAGTTTATGACCAATAAACAGTTTTAAAAACAAAACCTGTGTGTAGTAAGAACCCCCTTAAGTTGGGGAGGCTGGGGTGAAGACACTTACTCAGCAAATGGGCTTGGAGCTGGATTTTTCCAGATATACTTGAAGGGAAAGGACGAGAAGAGGCATTTCAAGAAATTGGATAGCACATCAAAAGGAAAGGAGGAATGAAACATTTTGGAGTATTTTGATCAAGTGGGTGACTGTTTGGAGTCTGTGGCGTGATGAGGCCTGAGGCTGGTGAGATGGGTTGTCTAGATTTTAAGGGGCCTGGAATGTTGAGAGTCAGTGTAAGGAAGCGGAAGGAGTCTGAAATTCAAAGACTGATTCAGCTTTGATTCTTGTCCTATTATCTCCCAGCTACTGACATTACTTAGGGCAAAATATTTATCCTTTTAGACTTTCATGTTCATCTTTAAAGTAAACACGACAGTTCCTTGTGGGGCTTTGTGAAGATGAAAAAATATATTCATGTGTCCATGCTATGATCCACTTATTCACTTAGCAACTGCTTTGTGGCAGCCTCATTCTAGGGGAGAAAGATGAAGCTGACAAACCAAAGAGCTGGATACTGTAGCATCTCTAAATAAGGACAATTAATAGGTGATGCAATATGTATATGAGTAATAATCGTTATTACTTTTATTCTCCCATGGTTAGTTGAAGGCAAAGGAGGGGTTGATCACATTTGTATTCTAGATAGATGATGCTGGGAGCAGAGTTTCATTCCATTCCAACTCAAACCTGATTTCTTGAAAATCAGAATTGAGAAGCTAAAATTTGCGGGTGGCGTGATATGTAGTGAAGTTTCCACCATCTTTGATCATTAGAATGGAATTCTTGTCAGAGAAAATAGTTAACAAAAGTAGGTTAAAAGTGCTCAGGGTAAGGAATTAAGTCACACGGGGACCCAAGTCCAAGCCAACTATGTGTTTTGGAGCTGGAGGGAGGAGGAGAGAGGAAGCTGTGGTTGGGTCTCCATGGTGATGGGCAGCCAGTGGCAAGGAAGAAAACGTCCAGAATACAAGGTTTGAGTTCTGGCTTTACATCCTAATCCTTGTGCAATTGTGTCCCCTCTGAAAAGGGAGTGGTGGCCAGTTGTACTTCCCAGGACTGTGTCCTGTACAAATGAGACACAGGCTTTGTAACCTGAACAGTGCTAGCAAGTTATTTTCCCTAGCTCCTGGCACATGCTCTATAAAATGTGATTGATTCAACAAAGGATTATAAAGAGAAAAATGCTTTCCATCTAATATCCCCTTCCTACCTCTCCTTTTGCCTAATTGAATTGATTGACTTTTTAATCAACATTAACTACCTAGATTGGTTGCTTTGGTATCAAACACATATACAGTGGCTGTCATATAGAGCTTTTCTGTCCCCTGACCCCCAGCTGCACAGCCTGTGAGAGCTCAGAGTCCTCTGAGGATGACTTCTGCAAATCCTCCAACTCTTCCTCACTTGGGTCTTCCTACATCTGTGTCCCACTTTGGTTCTGCCTCTTGTCAAGTTGGATGTAAAGTGCAGCTCCTTCAGGCATTTGCACCAAGCCTTCCATGAGCTCTCCCTGTCCCAAGAAGAGGCCACGCCATGTCTTGCAGGACTCACACATCTGAGTGGCTTCACCTTCACACACATTGGTGCCCTTACCTGGATGCCCCGAGATCTCTCATTATACCCCTAAAATTTATTACAGGAAACACCCAAATATAGTTATTTTTCCAAGAGAAATGTTGGCCCTAACTACTAAAGTAAGTAAAAGTATTTCTGTCTTATAATAAAACATATTAAGTCAGTTTTTAGAGTAGCTGGACATGAAATAAAGTTAAAACATGGAAGTCATTCTGCTATATCGTTTTCATCTGTAAAAATGAACAAAATCACTCTTACCTAAGTGAGAACACTGTACTGTCCCTTACCAGCTGATGGGAAATAGAGTGACGTGGGTTTGGGCCCTCAAGTTGTGAACTGTGAGGGTTGGTAGGTGGAGTGGGTTGCTGGGCTCAACCTGAGTGGGTTCTACTGGGTAAAGGAGTTCATGGTCACTATGCTAATTTCTGTGACAGTGTCACCTCTGATTCACAGGAAGCTTCAGATTGACTCAGTCTAATCTGAAGTGTGTTTTGACATTCCTACCTCCTAGTGTGTATGTTTAATACAGGTTCTAGGATCAAATCCTGCCCTTTTCCATTGAAATCCCCCCATTATTGCAGTCTGGAAGAAGCCTTGGGGAAAGGAGTTCTGGGGCCTGAGGGAGTATATGTAAGGAAAACAAAGAAGACTGGAGTGTGCTTTCCTTTAGTTTCCAGGTTGAATTTCTAGGTAGTCTGCTGCAAAACTTAATAGGTTCCAGGTGATACTGAGAAAAACATCAACGTTAGTTTTTTTTTCTGAGGAAAAAAAGAATTTTTTGCTCTTCAGTATTTATTTGTGCCAAGGAAAGGCCTAATCAACTTAAAAACACAAAACAACTCCAAAATAGTGTACATTCATAAAGAAGATAATTGTGATCTATATTTTCCCTCCCTTGACCTCCTAATTATGCTGTTAATATGAAGTTTTAATTGGATTTACTAGGCTAGTTCTTCCTGATGAAGTGGTAGAATGTTACTTGATTGTTGGCCACTGTGTGATTACTCCAGATGGTTTAAGGTTGGTTTTGAGAGATTCCTTCCCATTTTTAAATGAAGGAGAAAAAGACAAAAAAAAAAAAAAAAGCCTGAGGCCCTGAAGGGTGTGTTTGCTTTAAAGTTGTCCAAGGGAAACCTTTTGCTCTCAGCGCTCCCACTCCAGTCCTTCCTCTGCTTGGAGACATTTATCTTCAGCAACCCTCTCCCCCAGTGTAGACTTTAAACCCCACTCCCAGTTCATGCATGGCGAGCAATGTCCAGGTTGGGAACTCTGTTCCGCCAGCAGAGAAGTGGCCCCAGGATGGCGCTGGGAGGTCTCTGAAGTCCTTGCAACTCATCCCATGTGCTCCTGTAGCACTTGGGATTAACCTAGCCTCTAGTCACCTGAAAAAAATGACACCTGGCTAATTACTTTTTTTGTGAAGGAAATTTGAGGCTCTGGGTACTTATAGACTTGCTTATAGCAGCTCTACTGGGATTAACATTTTGATTTCCTCTTCTGGCTGCCTCCAATTAGGGGTCCTGCTGTGAGGCTCAATGTTTGCTAAAGAAGGACATTGGAAAGCATCATTTTTCCATTTTTGTGTGTGTAATATACTATAAGATTAATATATGTCTTTCCACCCCTGAAAGCTGACCAAAGCCTCATACAGCCTCTTACCAGTATGTGAAGTAAAATTTGCATTGACTTCATTTGTAGTTTAAGGCTTAGATTGAACTTCACACACTTTTTTTCTTCCAAGAGAAGCTCCCTGGAGTTTAACTTCCTTGGGACAGGGAAGGTTAATAATTCAAGAGGCTCTCTTATTTCTTGCCTGTTCCGGGATGCTGAAGTGGAAATTATTACCCAAATATTATTTTTCCAACAGACACTTTCATGTCATTCCTTGTTAATATTGTTGTAGCCATGTCATTATGTTAGCCAGACTGAGCATTGCAGAATAATCTGTTCAGTGAAAGCTATTGAACATATACACCGCTAGTCAGATATGATAGCTTTTCTCCAACCTTCTGTTTTCAAGGGCAATAGTTCATTCTTTTATACTAGTTTCCCAAAGAAACAATGATGACAAATCTCTATTCTTAAGGGCCTTACAGTCTAGTCAAGGAAGTAACCTGCTTACACTTTGAAATACTACAAGACCATATGTAGTCATGTCATAAGAGTGATAAAAACAAAATATGTGCATTCAAAAATGGAAGAGATTATTTTTCATTGATTTCTACAGATGGTGGAAGGGAGGGAGGAAGGGAGAGAGAGAGAGAGAGAGAGAGAGAGAGAGAGAGAGAGAGAGAGAGAGAGAGAGAGAGAGAGAGAGAGATGAAGAGAGAGAGAAACATCAACCTGAGAGAGACACATTGATTGATTGCCTCCTGTGCCTCCCCCGGGGCTGGGGCTAGGGAACCCACAACCAAGATATGTGCCCCAACCAGGAATCAAATCTGCAACCCCTTGGTCTGCAGGTGGATGCTCTAACCGCTGAACAACTGGCCAGGGCTAATTTTATTTTAAAACACAAAATATACACATACACATTCTGAGAAACTTCAACAGTATAATATAAAGAGCTACTGTTCTCCCTCCTTCAGTCCCTCTTCCCAGAGGTGACTACTGTTAATGGGGGATGTAGTCTTAGATGTTTTCTGTGTGCTGAAGAGGAGCGGCAGAGTGGATGGGTGAAGAGTCAGCCAGACTGGGATTGGATTCCAGTTCCACCTTGACCTGGACAAGTTACTTATCCTTTCTGAGCCTTAGTTTCCTGAAAATGGGGGATATTAATATCTACCCCATCGACCTGTCATATTCTCTACAGTTTTATGACCTGTTTTCTCTACTGATTGTATTGTGAACACCTTCCAGTATTCATTCACATGTGCACCAACCACTCTTTCTGACTGCTGCACAGTTTCATGGTATGGAAATTCTTATCGAATTATTATTCCCTTATTGCCAGACCTAATTTTTTTAAATCAGAAAAGATGACTTTTTATTGGGGTGATGAGGACATTGTTTAGGAGGAGACAACTATTTGAGTTAGGTTGAAGGATGCTTAGGAACTTGGAATACATTTCTGGGCAGAGGGTATTGCAGATGGTAAAGAAAGAGGCAGGGAGTTATTTACCCTTTCAGTAAATATTTATTAAGTGCTTACCATGTGTAGAAATAGAAACAGGAACTAGAGTAGTGAGCAGGAAAGAGGCCCTGCTCCAAAGAGGCCTAGGGCCTGGTGACATGCATGCTTGGGGAGTGGCTTACAGGAGGGTTTGGCTAGAAGGGCGCTATGTAAAAGGAAGTGCATTGTTGCTTGAGCGTTTTCAGAGGATAGGCCAAGAGTGGCAGGGCTCTGCAACATTCCCGTCCCCCGGTGAAAATTTGCCAAGGGACCCAGCAAAGACATCCGTTTATGTAACCAGCCCTACAGAATTTTGACGCGAACCATCCAGCTTAGCCTCACAGTGGCTCATGAGTCAGACCTACATTTTGGAGACAGTAGGATAACAAAACATTTTCACTTTTGAGGATTTGGGGGAAATGTTTACATTTTATGGGTCTGCTAGTAAAGAAAGGGTATAACAAGGAATCAGGGAAACGGAAATGTCATCTATGCCTAGGAGATCTAAGATGTCTTTCTTTATTGACCAAAAAGCAAATGCTCTCTCAGGTTGAGGCCATGATCTGATGAAAACACTGTAGTGAGCTGAAGCATGGTACTAGGATGCTCACTTTAATTCTCACCGGCAATTTTTAAACTGCCCTAGCTTTACAGGGCAGGAGTATGAAGTGTATATTGAAAAGAAGGGTAGTAAGACTGAGAGCAGAAAGCTGAGCAGCCCAGGGTGTGGGATGAGGGTGGGTGGGCAAGCTTAAATGTCTTTTTCCTGTGTTTATTGCGAGGATTCTCTTGTACCCCACTCCATTCTCAGTAACACAAACTGGTAAATATTCAAAGTGATGAGGAAAAAGCCCAATGCAAGGTCAAAGACTCTGAGTAGTCAGAGACTGAGCAGAGAGATCTGGCGGAAGACGCTAATTTGGGGGCATCAGTCCAATTCATTGCTATTTTGGATGTTGTTCTGGGAGCAAGGATTTCACACTGGTCGGAGGCTGTTCTTCATTAGTGTGGTATCATAAGTATAAACCCTTGACATAGTGGAAGGCTGAATTCATGCCATAAAAGGCGTGTCTATTTCTCTAGCAACAGAAATATTTGAAGGCAATAGCAATAGCTCCATATATGTCAGGGAAGAGGGTGTCCTCAGGAAGAAGCAGGCAGGATATCAAAGGAAACTTATCAAGATAAAAACAGTCACTTTAAATCAATTTTAAGCTGTATTAGTTGTTAAACAAGATACAATGTTGGGCAGCATGTGCTGAAGATGGAAGAAATAGAACTTCATTAAAGGTAGCTGAATTGATTTCTTCTCAGGCTAATGCACACATCAGTCCAGGGAGGATGCTGCCAAGAATAATATAGAATATTCTAAAACCTACAGTAAAAGCCTACAGAAAATATTGTTTTACTAAGTTCTTGAAAGAAGGAAACTTTTGCAGCAGTAAATTAATCCAGTTATTAAAAAGCCACTGCATTTGAATAAGCCTACATGTATACATACATGCATCTGCACCTTTATGCTCCAGTCTTTGCTGTCCCACCTGTACCCACAGCTGTCAGAATTTACTTAGGGATGAGCACGTGGGAGGCACCTGAATGTCAGGGGATAAAATAACATTGCAGTTTTCTCTTATTTCTGAAAATGAAAACGACATTTATTCTCCACATATAACACAGTCCAGTAGTAAGTATCTACTTATTGCAGGTTGAATAATCTGAACTAGTTAATATTTAGTCATTTTGGCAAATGAAGCCATCAAGTTTGATGGTTCAACCCTAATAGTAGAAATACCGATATCAACATAGATGGAAGGGTAACTTTCCAAATTTGAAATCTTGATGTGTCTATTGAAGTAAACACGTGAAACAGATTGTGGCACTAACCAATCTAAGTAAGTAGAAGTCTGGAAGAAAGGTCGCTTTATCATTACGGTCCTAAACACTTAGGCTTTTCAGAAGACCAATGGTGAAAAAATCAAACTAGAGTGAACCGGCAGTGGAATAGAATTTATAGACAGGGTGGGGCAAAAGTGGGACAAAAATTAATACAATAATTAATAAGTAATAGTACAAGAATAAACTCTTTCATGTATTCACAACTGTAAACCTACTTTTGCCCCACCCTGTATATCAGGAAGGTAAAATTAACCTTTGGGAAAATTACAGAAAAGTGATGTTAAAAAAAGAGTTAATAAAGACAGTTAATTAAAAGTCAAAAAGTGAAATTAAAAAGTTAGTTTAAAATTAAAGGTGAGTGATAATCAGCTCTCTTTAAAAATAATGTTTTTGCTGAGAAAAATAAATTTTAAATTCTTAAAGATTAATAGCTTTTTATACACTAAGGTTAATTGCAGTTAATACAAAAAATGATCTACATTCTGCTAATATTAGACTATTAGAGAGGTACAGTAGTAATCCATAGTTTTGTAAGTTGTTGAATTACAAAAAAGTGAGTTAAGACTAAGCTAAATGTACCTTCTGCACATGAGAATAAATGTATACATGAAGGATGGTGAGCCACTCTAAATCTGTAAACACCATGGCTCAGACCTAAGCAAGCTGGTGAGGCCGTAACTTTCAGTCTACAAATACTAACTCTTCTCTTCAGTAAATAGAAGAGCTACTAAGATGGGTGGGCAGATAAGTAATGTTAATGTTTGACCTTTTCTCAGCATTCACTCAAGCACCGTAGTTCTTGTTCATCACAATGGTAAGAGAGCAAGTTTTATTTTGGGTAAGCTTAGGAACTGTGGATTTAAATGCAGGTTCTTCATACTCACAAGGAAATAAACCTGATTTCTGATATATTTTTTTCAGATAGCTTCAGAAATCATCTATGAGTATAAAAGCTTTATTTCCTCATTTGCAACCACCAGAAAATATCCATGTTGTTATTCTCTCAGACCAGAGGACAGTTTCATGGCATGAGCATGAACAAGCTTGAGCATAAGGATTTGTGTTTTAAAAACAACTTTTGCACACTTGTTAAATGGTGAATAATATATTAAAAGATATTTTTAATGGAGAGAAAAGTTAGCAGTGCATGCTTTTAAAAAAATATATTTTATGCAAACTGTACAATCAAGATGAGTTTAGAAATCTCAGTTAAACAGTTAATAGTGTTAGTAATACTCAATTTGATACATACATATTGAATTAATTAAAAATATAAAATAGATCCCTACCTTTTTATAATAATTAAAAATACAACAAATTTTTAAATTCACTTGGCCAATCTCAAATAGATGGTATCCCAGATTATTTGGGAAAAGTAGAACAATCAGACCAAAGGCTTTTATATTTTACAAATAAGAGATTTTCACCTGATTTTTCCTTAGATTGGCTTAACATTTTTAGTAAAGTGAGCAATGGTTATGGTTTTTGCTAATACAATTTGATTCTAAGTCCTTGTAATTTATGCCCCTGTAAAAGTCTTTTATTTTTTCCTTGAGGCTTTACTCTAAAATTACATTATTTTAACCAACCTCTATAATGAAATTAATGTTCAATATAATATTTCTGTTTCTTGAAGTGTGAGAAATACGTGGCTGATGGGTTTAGTCTTATATCCACAAACTCCCTAGAACAAATTCAGCTTCATACATCTTTATGTAAAAAGGTAATGTTAAAATATAGGGACTATCTCTAAATATGAAAGCACGGCATTCTCTTATTTAAACAATATTTCTATTAGCCTTTTGAGTCACAAATATATGAACACTCTTATGCCATGAATGAAGAACGTCATGAAGGTGCTGAGATTAAGTGGGTAAGCATATGTCTTGTGCTTCTGAACAGCAGTGGGAGAGACTTTCTGGCAGATATTTCTTGAAGAAATAATTTTTGTAACTATCTGAAGGAAGCACTGGAGACAAGACCTCCGGTGGATATGGAGGTCAGAGATAAAGGAAAAGGGAAAGAATGCTCTTGTCTTGACTGTCAGCTGTTCCAAAGCATCACTATCTGGGACATTTATAAATTTAACCGGATGTAAGACACAGGAGTATATAATGAAGGAAAGAGTGCTGCACAAATAGACAATGAATCAGGTGACTTAACAGCCTTTTTCCTGCCTCTTATGTCTTTTATAGCTGCTTCCTTAGAAAAAAAAATCCATGATTGTTTAATTTTCTTCCTGTTTCATTGTAAATCCTTTGCAGCTGTTTGTATTGTTGGTGGTTTTTAAAAAATAAAATAAACCATAATTTTGAAAGGGCATTCTTTTAAGAACAACCGATTGGTTGTTCTGAGTACAGAAGGAAAAATATTAAAAGTATAAACACAAAATTTCTAGAATCACTGAATTGACAGAACTATTTTGTCACCTGGTTTTGAAATTGCTTATTCTGAATAATGTGTATCTACTGCTCTGGTAACTGTTAAACAAAGCTCCCTGAGGTAATAAAGATCATTTAGGATGTACTTAGTTGAAATGAAGGTTCTAAACATTTAAGACACTGTCTCCCAGGCCATTAATAGTGAGATGTTGTTTGGCCTTGCTGAAGTGTATGAAGGAAGTAGGAAGTCATGCCTTGCTAAAAATTCTGCTCTGAGAGCACTTATCTTTGATAACATAATCTAAAATTATTACCTTCAACTATTATGGAAGGATAATTAAAGTGCATTAAACTCTCCATGATTATATTGTAATAATAGGGAAATTAATATACGTGTATTGCAACACAAGCATTTTTAAAATAAATGTTATGTGGCCATTTTAACAATTTTATATTTGCAAGAGATTTTTTTCCCTTTCTATATTGATAAATTATAAGTTGTCAAAGTCAAATCTACCATTTTTCCTACTTGGCGAATTTCTCCAAAACCACATGCCTTATTTTCTTCTTTAGAAAATGAAACTCATTCATCAGATGAGCCCAGGTGTTTACAATTTAAATGGCAGCGTTGATGTTTATGAAGCACTTCAGTGAGGACTTGTTATCTCAGTTTGTAATTGTGAACTCGCTAGCTGGCAAAGTCTTTTATTTAGGAAATTACTTTAAGGGAAATTTCCATATAATTTTGGATGATTAAACCAGGTAGAAACTATAGTGGAGATAGTAGAAACTATAGTGCATGTATAGATAAAGAAACCAATCCTCTTTTTCCTTGAACACCTTGATCTGCATTAATAAAAACACTCTACAGTCAACAGTAAAATTCTTGAGGCAGAGGACAGAGGTCCCGGTGACTTGACTGTCCACGAGAGGTGTGGGGAATCGGGAACATTGTGCAGCCAGAATATGAAGCTCATTAGGAAGAGTAATGAATATGCAAGAAGTGTCTCCAGGTCCTGAACAAAGGCAACATCTCGCTTGATAAAGGAACAGCTGCTATTTGCATTCTAAGGCTTTGTTTTTGCTCAAATGTGCCTTATTGACAAGTTCAAAAGAATATTTTGCCCTAGATGGGGGTAACTCACTTAGATATGGCACTCAAAGTCCCCACATGCTTGGGTGATTCCTGGGTAGCAACTTCAAGCATATTGAAGTGGGGAATTTAGCAATTTGGCCATTGTCGTCAAATGGCATAATTTCAGACTAAAACATAAATGAAGTTGGATTTTTAGAGGTGGCTTAAGTTTTTTTAAGTTTGTATTAATCATCTATTGCTACATACAGATTACCTAAACATTTTGTCGCTTAAAGCAACAAACACTATCTCAGAGTTTCTGGGAGTCAGGAATGGTTCAGGCGCTCTGACAGGCTGCAGTCAAGGGATTGGTTAGGGCACAGTCTTCCAGGACCGGCTTCTAAACTACTAGTAACTTGTGGCTGTTGGTTGGTGAGGGCCAGCTACTGGCTAGAGATCTGTTTCTTGCCACATGAGCCTCTTTACTGGCAGCAGTCTTCCCTCAGAGTGAGCAAGAGGAGAGGCAGAAGGGGTGGCCAGGACAGAAGCCACCAGATGGGATCCGGACATTCTGTCTGCTCCCTGGCAGTGAGTCACCAGCTCCAGCCCACACTCAAGAGCAGGGCTTACTCACTGGTGTTGCAACCAGGAGACTTTTATTGGGGGCCACTTACAGGCTGCCTACCACCATGGATCATTCCTCTTTAGATTTTGTTATAAATAAAGGTTGTGATGTAAGAAACCAAGAGTAGACTCCTTTCTCTCTCCTTCAAAGTTAACCATCAGAAATATCCTCTGTATACACATTTCTGCCATGCGTAATATAAAACCTTACAGAACAAGGTTATAAATATAAAACAGCAAAATACATACAGAGTGTTTGTCAACCTGTGGGAGGAAGGCATTGCCTCCTTGAGTCCTTGGCAGTTAACTAGAGAGGAGGTAGACAGGTAGGGATGTGCAGCAGTGATGAGGCCCAGAGGATTCCTGGTGATGGCGCCGACTCAGGAACTAGACTCCCAGGCTCAATCCTCAGCCTGTTACTTAGCTGTGCTTGCACTTAGCGGTGCTTTCTCCTCGTGCCTGCTTTTTCATGTGTAGAAAGAGTATCTGTAAAGGGAGGACAGTAATGGTATGAGTTAATATATGTGTAGTGCACAGATCAGGGCTTGACACACAGCAGGCTCATTGGTGTAAGTCATTACTGATACAAGTCCACAGCAGACAAGTGCACTATGAATGCTACTTCAAAGTAATGCAATTATACAAGTTAAGTTCTACTTTTCTCTTTACCCAGGAATGCACAGAGTTAGGTAATCTTCTGCATAATACAAATCATCATTTAAAAAAAACCCACCCTAAGTATAAAAACAAAGAAATACTCTAGTTGATTAAACGTTTATTTTGGGCAATGTCAATTGTGATGTTTCTATGCTACCAAGAATGTTGTACACCTGAATACCCTAATTTCCTTTTTAGATGCCCTCACATCTTTTTTATTTCATTTTATTCATTCCTTCTGTGAGCATGAGCATCTCCTGGACACAGGGCACTGGACAAAACAGACATGGTCACAGACATACACAGATGCATGTGGCATTGAATGAGAGGTGCTCTGGAAGAGGCACCAAGGAGGGAAATGCACTTCTGTTTGGGGGAGGTCATGGATGTGGACAACTTCCCATAAGAGGAAACAGGTGAGCTGTGTGGGGATATGCCTGATAGGAAGGACAGGAAGATGTTCTAGATGGAGGGAGGGAATGGTGCCTGTAAGGTCTAAAGGCAGGAAGCAGCAAAGCAGATGGAAAGAGCTGGCTGTTGAATTGCGCAGCAGCACAGAGCATAGAATGTGCATGGGTGGAAATGAAGCTGCAGGCATAGGCAGGAGGCAGGTCTGCAACCTTGAGCCAAGAGGAAGAACTGTCGCTGAATTGACATCTCAGAGTGAAACCACCTAACCCAGTGGTCGGCAAACTGCGGCTTGCGAGCCACATGCGGCTCTTTGGTCCCTTGAGTGTGGCTCTTCTACAAAATACCACGGCCTGGGTGAGTCTATTTTGAAGAAGTGGCATTAGAAGAAGTTTAAGTTTAAAAAATTTGGCTTTCAAAAGAAATTTCAATCGTTGTACTGTTGATATTTGGCTCTGTTGACTAATGAGTTTGCCGACCACTGACCTAACCCCTTGATAGGCCTGCATGATCGGGCCCAATCCAGGACTCTGCTGTGCACTGGGCTTCCCTGTCTTGGGCAGATCAGAGAGGCCAGGCCTGCTTCTGCTCTAGGGCCTTGGCTTGAGTCACTGACTCTGCCTGACATGCTCTCCCACAAGGTGGCTTGGTCAGCTCATTGAGGTCTATCTTCAGTGTTCCTAATGAATGCTGTTCCTAATGAATAGTGTTCCACTGGCCTGCCTCATCCAGTTTACTGGTGGTCCCTCTTTTCCTGCTGACTTCTTGTTTACATAACCCTTATCTTCCAACATACATGTAATTGACCTTTTATTGTTCATCATACATCTCCCCACTAAAATGTAAGCTCCCAGAGGCAGGAAGGGATCTTTGATGGTCCTGGCACATGGTACATGGTCAATAAATATTGACTGAATGAATAACCAAATACCTTTGGATTGCTTTTAGGGAAAATCAACTCTGGATGAGAAATAAGAAGCAGAAGGGGGGCGGGGAGGGAAGCTAGAAAGGCAATTCAGACATACGTTCTTTTTTTCTTTATTGATTAAGGTATTACATATGTGTCCTTATCCCCCCCATTGCCCCCCACCCCCCACCACCCTGACTCATGCCCTCTCCCTCTGGTGTCTGTGTCCATTGGTTATGCTTATATGCATGCATATAAGTCCTTTGGTTGATCTCTCCCTCTTACCCCCACCCTCCCCTACCTTCCCTCTGAGGTTTGACGGTCTGGTCGATGCTTCTCTGTCTCTGGATCTGTTTTCTTTCATCAGTTTATGTTGTTCATTATATTCCACAAATGAGTGAGATCATGTGATATTTATCTTCCTCTGACTGGCTTATTTCACTTAGCATAATGCTCTCCAGTTCCATCCATGCTGTTGCAAATGTTAAGAACTCCTTCTTTTTTACCACAGTGTAGTATTTCATTGTGTAAATGTACCACAGTTTTTTAATCCACTCATCTGCTGATGGGCACTTAGGCTGTTTCCAAATCTTAGCTATGGTGAATTGTGCTGCTATGAACATAGGGGTGCATATATCCTTTCTGATTGGTGTTTCTAGCTTCTTGGGATATATTCCTAGAAGTGGGATCACTGGGTCAAATGGGATTTCCATTATTTAGTGTTTTGAGGAAACTCCATACTGTTTTCCACAATGGCTGCACCAGTCTGCATTCCCATCAGCAGTGTACTAGGGTTCCTTTTTCTCCACATCCTCACCAGCACTTGTCGTTTGTTGATGATATCTATTCTGACAGGTGTGAGATGGTACCGCATTGTCATTTTGATTTGCATCTCTCGGATGATTAGTGACTTTGAGCATGTTTTCATATGTCTCTTGGCCTTCTGTATGTCCTCTTTTGAAAATATCTATTTAGGTCCATTGCCCTTTTTTGATTGGGTTGTTTATCTTCATTTTGTTAAGTTGTATGAGTCAGACATATGTTCTTATTCTTCTATATTATCTCATTTATGTATTTTCCTGTCAGTCCAATCAATAGTGTGAACACTTGTTCCTGCTTTATATCTTTCATAAAGGAGGTTGGGAATGTCAATAATATTATCAAAGCTACAAATACATGCATGACCACCTTGGAATAAAAAGCTCTTTTTGTTGATTTCTTCCTCCCCTACCACACTATCCTCACTTTCCCTTCTTTTGCCTCTTCCACTGCCAGCTTCTAGAGCAAGCAGGGAGCCCGAGGCTAGCAAGTGCCACGCTCCTGTTGTCCAGATTCTGTCTCAGGATTACTACTTATTGACCTGGTCTTCTGATGTGGGTGCCGCATCTCTTAATCGCGATGTACATCCCACACTGGACTGTCCCGTGGTCTAAGACCCTCCACACTCTTTGGCCAGGAGTACCCAAGATCTTCATACCCTGGTTTCCCTTCTTGTTTCCCACTTCCTGGTTATGACAGTACTTCTCTTTCTCTTCCATCCCTCCTCTGGGCTGAGCTTTCTTCAAAGGCTGCCCTTGCATCCTTACTGATGATCAAATGACAGACTTGTCTCTCTGTTATGGTGAACTTCTTTCATGCAAACTTTTCCTCTTGTGAAAATGGACTTTTCTTATATCTGTCTGAAATGCTCTGCTGATTTTTACCTCCAGGCATCCCAGTTTTCCTTTTCCCGTTCTCCCCATCTGTGAGCAATAGCCATGGCAGATGCCTCCATCTTTTGTGCTTCTCTTTATTGCTCTTGCCTTTGGAGAATCCCTCCCTCCTTGTCATTTCAACTAACACTTCTGCTCAGGACTCCTCTCCTTTTATGCAGAAATGCTGTCCACATTCTTCATGACTATTTACATGAGATCTAAGTGCCATGATTTGATTCCATGAATGTGTCTAACTTATCACTTTCTTCTTAAATGTCTTATTCTTCTCCATGGCAGTAATCCGTATCATTACCTGGGTTGTAAGCCTTGGAGTCATTTTATATAATTTCTCTTCACACCTCTCCATATTTATTTTAAAAAATCATTTTTTATTCTGTTGGTTGCTTTAAAAAAATATTATCATCGTTACCACACTGCCGCGAGTCCTCATTTATAGCCCAATGTTGTTACCACAGCACAGTATTTGAGTTTTGCTTCCCACCAATCTGACTCATATGCAGTTTTATGATTAATCTTTCTGAAATGTTTTCTCCTCATCCAAATTATCAGTGACTATTTTCTAAGATCTCAACTCCATATTTTCCCGCCCTCCATTTTCTCTCCTACTGACTTTTGTTTCAACATCTCTCCATCCTGTGACATCCATTAACCTGATCTCCTCATTCTACAAACTCATACTTACTCCTTCTCATCTTTGGTCTGTCTTCATTCATCCCCAAATTTATTTTCCATATTGCTATAATGTGCTCATTTTCTTTATCCATGGAATACTGCACACTTCCTTCTCCCGATCTAGTAATGAGGATGCTTATAACAATTGCTCATGTTTTTAAGGGCCTTTTCTGTATAAGACCCTGAGCCAAGTGTTTTAAAAACATTACATTTATTCCTCATAAGCTCATCAAGTTAGAGACAATTATTATACCCATTTCACAGGTGAGGAAATGGGAACTTGGAGGGGCAAGGCCTCCACTGGAGTTCTGAGCTATTTTTAAGATGAGTGATACAGAGGAACAGGCACAGGCTTGCAGATCTGAACTCAGTTCTGCCTCGGTCACATCTGAGCTGGGAGAATCAGGTTAGTGACCGAGTCTCTCTGAGCCTGAGAGTACTTACTTATAAAATGAGGATTAAATGAGTACAAAGCCCTGCCATAGAACATTGAACCAATATTGTTCTTCTCTTTCCTTTCTCTTCAGTGTCATTGCTTTCATTGACAACCTTATTTGACACCTCAAACCCTCACTAATTCCATTTCCCTCTATATTTTTGTAGCAATTTTAATTTGGTTACTTAATTTATGACTTATTTATGACCTGCCTTCATTCAGATATATTGGTGTTTCATTCCTGGTTAGATTTTAAGAGCAGGAGCCATGCATTTTAATTCTCCATTTTTCATCCTCCTCAACATAGTAATGAACACAGAATAAATGCTCAATTTTTACTTCCTAATTGACATATCTACTTAGCTTGATCCAGCGATACTTGATGCTGTCACCACACAGTTGCATGTATCCTGTTAGCCTACCTTATTAACTCATTTTTTCTCTTCTCTCTCTCTCCACCCACAGCATGTGCATTCCGGTACAATGGACTCTCCTTCGTCTACCTCATCTACCTCTTGCTTATCCCTCTGTTTTCAGAACCAACAAGAGCGACTATGCAAGGTAAGAGACAGTTACTGTTCTGTGCCATATTCAGAATGAATTTGCTGACTCTGCTGGGCTGTCTTTATCTGATGGTATAGACGCTGTCTCTGCAGCAAGCTGGTCCAGTGGAGACTGGGTGTCACACATGTGAACAGCTGCACCAAGCAGAGCAGTGCGGAACATGTTGATACATGTCACTTACACCACTAATATCCCCATGCAAGTTCCATATTAACTCTCTCTTAGTAGGCTTGCAGTACATCTGGAATATTTTGGCTAGTTAAGACGAACTCAATGCATTGTCAATGAAATAAGGCAGATGGTGTGACAAAATTGGCACATGCTTTGCATATTGGATTGCTGGAGAGAATGTGGTGGCAAGTAGAAAAGGGGCAGTGAGGTATCTTACATATTCTAAGCTGCCAACAGGAGGACTAGATGAGAAACTGAGTCCTAGTCATGACTTATTTACACATCAGTTGAGATCTCTTACATATGCCTCTATCGAGTACTGTGAGTGAGTGATTTGAGTTTGAGGAATAGTTTCTCAAGCATTTTACTACAAAACTTTAGATTTCTTTCCCATTGCTCCATAAAAACCTGAAGTTATAGAAAAGAACAATGACATTTCTCATGAGGCTCTGATTAGGAAGCATGATCTGGTTTACCAATTTATATATCTAAAGTTCGTCCACAAATATTAAAATTAAACCGCACTGAGTTAATTTATAAATTGCTTTTCAAAACCATAACATTATAAGAAATAAGGGTTGTGCCAAATGCCTTAGGTGAGTATGATGGCTGTATGGTTACATGAGAGGAAAAGGAAGCTGTTTGGCCCAACCTGTGGTATGGTTGGAAAAGGCCATGGGTTAAGGCTGCCAGTTCATAGTGGTGCCTCTTCAGGAAAAAATTAAGGGCTGGGGGTCCAGAACAGCAAATAATGACTATCTTTTCCATTCCTCCCCTTAACTATTACATTTACAGTGCATATTATGACCATTCATCCGAATAGTTATGACTGCAGATGCTATGTTGATTTTCCTGCCACAGGAAGAGTTTAAATAATAGTCTTCTAAGTCACTTAAATCCTTAATACACAAGTTAAGAAGGGGTCCAGAAATGTGAGTTTATACAAATCCTCATTCAAACCAAAAATTCGTTGTTTATGTGACCCCACCCAACTTAGCCTCTTTCCTAGAGTTCAGTATAAACAAAGACCTTTACTAATAAACAGAATAGCTTCTGGCCTCAGAACCAAGATGAAATATACAGGCTACTCCTAGTTCATGGCTTGGAGCTCATGTTTCAAACAAAGAAGGTTTCAGACACATTCAGAATAAACCACTTTAGAAAGGAGTACCTGTGTATAGTCCAATAAAGTATCTATTGCTTTTATATCAATGTGTCCCCTTATCGTTTCATCTGGAAATCAGGTAACTGAGATTTCCCCCCTTCATCATTATGTGACAATGACAGCTTTGCCTTCTTCCCAAATAACCAGCCCTGCTCTTGCCTCAGTCTCAGTAGGGGTGGGATTGCAACTGTGTTACAACTGCATGACAATGGTCCCATCCTTTATGCCCAAGTGCATCAGGGACTGGCCCTGTCAGGAAGCTCATACTTGAAATGTAAAATCAAATGCAAAAAAGCAACTCCTCTCTGTGTACAGCCATATCCTGAATTAACAGAATGTCATGAGGTCAGTGCACAAGCAAAGCATAATAAGTTCACAGACGTCTGCGGGTGCTGCTCCTAAAAGGAGACGAAGGAAGAACTGAGCTCAAAAGGGAAACAAACCCACAGGCATCTTTTCAGTTACTATCTGGATGCAGTGTTGTGACTAATTATTTTCTTTTTTCCTGCATTTTAATAAGAAGCATGACCAATATTCAACATAGCCTCATTGATTTGTTCGTTTGTTTATGGAAATGCAGAGGGACTCCAGGAAAGGATGTCCCACCCATTTATTTCTGATCACCTGGGAAGCACAAGCCCTGTGTTTCTAAGTCTGTGTTTTGAAATATCCCATGATGGGCGTTTGTGGCAGCGCATGGTCAAGAACACCATTAATGCCTGTGTGGAGTGGACCATACCATGCCAGACCTGGGGAGAGGCTGCAATGCGGCTCCTCAGGGACTTGAACTATCCAACTCATGTTCACACACATTGCCCACGAATCAATGAGAAGTGCATTGGCAAACCAAAAAGAACTGTTAGTAACCTCTGCACCACCTGCTCACAGACAGTCTCTGCCTGGAAACAGCAAGCAAATTCAGATTCCCGCCCCCACAAGCTGCTCAGGCCTCTGTGCATGTCCACAGGACTATGTCCATAACACAGACTCCCCTGAACCCCATGTGTGGTGCACATTCCTGAAAGTTACTCTGTGATCCTCTGGTCTCCATTTGATCTTTTGGAATTTTCCCCCTAAAAGTATTTTTTCCCAAAAGTATATGCACGGGGGGCCCCAGCTGGTGGGGAATTCAGTGTCCTGGCTGAGAGGGTGGGTCTTTATTGTAGTTCTTGAAGTGGCGTAGGTGTGAAAGCCATCTCTGCACTGTGGTTGTTTAGGGATGTCCACGGGGTGTCCACAGGGCCCCCAGCAGGACACAGATCATCTGAGTGTGCCTGAGGCTTTCTGCACTCCAGTGACGAGACACAGATTTGCTGTCAGGCTGGAAACAACCATGTGGGAGACGGAGGAAGATCAGGAGACGTTAGTTACATATAGACATGTTATCAAGTTTAAAAAAGGAGTTTGAGTGAGGACAATTGCTTGGGGTTCAATACACTTAACTTACTTGTGGGTGTCTTCTGAATTGCTGAGTTTGAGAGTTGGAGGAGCTTTTAGGAATTACTAAGTATATTCCAGCACCCAGTGGTGGAGTCCCTTCCCAGCATCCAAATTGGCTGCCTGTGTAGGCTCTCCACCCACTGGCTATGACTACCTTTGATCTCCTTGCTCTAATGCTGACCTTTCCCATAGTCTTTCTTAGGCAAGGTGACTTTAAGTTGGCTCTAGAGTGTTATTCTCTCTCTTTATCTCTTCTCTCTCTCTCTCTCTCTCTCTCTCTCTCTCTCTCTCTCTCTCTCTCTCTCCCTCTCTCTCACACACACACACACACATGGGCACACACACTCATGGCATGGGGAACAGGCACCTTCAATCAGCCATCGGTCAGTGTGCAGCTATTTCCCTCAGCAAGCATGAGCTCCCAGGGTGGTCTCACTGAAGCCTTTCTCGCTAGGCTTGGAATTCTCTCAACAATTCCATCTCCTTCAGCTTCTCTAATATTCTCTTTCATATCCTCCATGGGACATGGAGTATTCATTGGAGTATGAGGGAGTGTTTTCCAACCCTCTGCCTTGGTCCCTCACCTAAAACTGAGCCACAGTCCTTGTTAACACATTTATTTACTGTATCTCTTTCCCTTCCACTAGGTACAATTTAAGATGGCAAGGATTTTGTTGTTTTGTTTACTGCAGTTTTTCCAGGACCTAGAACACTGCCTGGCGTACTGAAGGCATTCCGTAAATATTTATGGAATGGATTTCTCTCCAGAGTCAAGTGTGGTAGAAGCATTTATGAACACAGCTCTAATCCTGTGATTATACCAATCTCTGAAATAGCAAACATCGAAAGACAGTTTGTTGCATATACCCATCCTCTAGGGACAGAAGCTCAAGGTACCATAGATCACAGGATTTTGCCTTTTTAAATTTGATTGGGATCAGAGGATCATGAGTAACTGAAGAAATAGAATGTTTTATGTTTTTACTTACAATGATAAGCATCTTATTTAAGCATGCACGGGTTTCCCCTGCTATCCAAAATAGAGAGTGCCTGTGAAACCTTTCGTGAACTGAAATTGTGTAAAGCAAAGAAGCAATTGCCTTAGGACACATCTTGGTAACGATGCACAAAATGAATGAAGACAAAGCACAGATGCTCACAGACAGTGCACAGCTGCGAGGGCTTAATGCTGAGATGCTGAGCGTAGTTCCTGGGGAAGGAGCTTGGCGGGGCCACTTTCCCTGCTCAGGACACACCCTGCAACACTCTAAGCTATTTTCGCTTTTCACCTTTTATCATAAAAGCAAAATCTCTTTCAGATTTCTTTTAGTTAGTGAAAACAGGAACCAATGTAGGTCTCTGTAAAACTGAAGTGGTGTAAAGTGAACTTTTGAAAGCAGGGTCTACCTGTATTATTGTAGAACGAGAATCTTTTGCTGTTCATGTAACAGTACATTCAGTTGAGACTGCACTTCATTACGTTTATTAAGTAATCTATAATTAACTGCAGGTGGCCCAAATACTCCAAGTTGATCAGGCATTAAATTATTTAACCATACACATTATAGATTCCTTATACTTGATGATACGTTGAGTACAGTACATTGGTCAATAGGGTGAATGAGTTTGTATTTTGTTTGGGTGGAAAGGAATGTAAGTAATAAAACATGAAAAATATGGAAGAAGGCAACCATAACTGCTCAATATATATTGGCTAATCATAGTATTATTATTATTTTAAAGTGCAACATCATTACTTTGAACGTCAGAGTGAACTAGATTTAGAAAGCTCAATCTCATATGTATGTGACCATAGACAGTCTTTATCTCAGGACTTTTCCCGGTGCTCTGTAAATATCAGCTAAGAATTGTGTGATCTCCAAGGTCTCTTGTGAAATAGTATTTAGGTTAAGTAACCTCATAATAGGGAGCCAGTAGCACTGCCTACAAAATACAAATTGTTATTTACTTACATGCATCAATTAATTTCTCACAACGACCTTTGGAGGGAGCTGCTACTATTATTAGAAACTACCATCAAAAGTCCTCATATTACTGATGCAGACTGAGTTCCAGGTGGGTTAAGAACAAGCCTGGGACACACAGGTGCTGTGTGGGTGGCTGTGTTCTTAGCTGTTGTGTTGTTCTGACTCACGCCCGGATAGAACAGTCCTCTGGGGATTTGCCGGAGGAGAGGCAAACCTAGTCACTTAATAAATACTTGTTGGCTGACAGATTACCAGACCTGGGCACACTGTCTGGAGAGATAATATGAGTGTTTTTAAAGGGGATATTTTAATATAAATTGGTGCAGATTGATGAGATACGTGTATATTACAAAAAATACATCATCCTAAATGTGTCTGGTTATGTCTTTCAACAAATAGTAATTGAAAGACTACTTTTCAGAAGACACTACGTTTGGAGCTGAGGATGATAAAAAGGCCAAAACCTGGCTTTTCCCTGGAGTAGCCTCCCAAAGGTGTGGTGTTTTATGTCTCTCATTAAATGGTAGCTCTTTCAAAGAGGTTATCTTGGGAAGCCAGATACCTAGTTCAGTCATTTCTCTGAACTGATCTGATCTCTAGTTATCCCTTTGCACTTGCCTTAAGAATTTGCCTTGAATAGATTCAGTGGTGGCAAACCATTGTCCTTAAGGTGGGTCTGATTTGTATAGCATTTGGAGTAAAGCTTGATGGGAGGAAAACTGGTGAGGAAATTAATTGTATTAATCTTATCTAATAATAGACAAACATGTAAATTGACTGTATCTCCACTACGCCACCAGCCAATCAGTAGTGATATGCAAATTAACCCAACAAAGATGGCGGTTAATTTGCATACACAGGTGCCCAGTGATGGGGGCGGGATGCTTGCGTCATCGCCATGGCAACAACGCAGGCATTCTGCCCCACTCCTGGTCTCTCAGGGCCTCTGGGCAGCATGGGAAGGCAGGGCCAGAGTGGAAAGAGGCGGCTCCCGGAGCAGAAAGAGGTGGCTCCGGGGCCTGAGCGGAAAGGGGCTGGGCCGGAGTGGAAAGGCAGTGCTGGCAGCCAGGGAACGGAAAGCCCATTCTAGCATGAATCTTCGTGCACTGGGTTTCTAGTGTTATATAAAAAAAGAGAAAACCCAGAGTACTTAGTATAAAGCAAGAGTCTGAAGGTCATTCATTACAAATCAGGAACTTTAAGCTTTATTTGTATGAGAATACCATGGTTGACACACACGACATAATAAATACATGGAACCTCTTTCCATGATGGATGCATGATATACATGATTTACAATGTTGTTATGAAATGGGATACTGGGACAAGAAAGTAGCATCCTGAAGGAAGTACTGATTAAGCAGATTTACCCTGGAATCTTGACTACGATAGCCAACCAGCAACTACTTAATCCAGTTCAGAGACTCAAATATCTGGAGAGGTGTTTAAGCTGAGGATTTTAGTAATATTAAAAGTAACAAATTTTTATGTCACATTCCCTATGTTCTAGGCACTATTGTAAACACTCCCCATATTAACTCCTTTAATTCGAGGATAAAAACATTATTTATTGAAAGGCAGCCTCCATTCTGGAGTGAGAAAAAATCATTGTGAAGTTATAAATCCACTTAACAAACCAGGAATACTACATATGGAGGCACTGATATTAAAGCTCTCTCCTCCTATTAAGGAAATGGTGAGAAATCTATGTCACTTTGGTCAGTCTACTGTTTTCCTGTTTCATTCCACATCACCAAGTGCTTCTGTGTGTCCCGGAGCTCTCCCCACGCAAAGCTGCCAGGCGTGTGAAATCTGCTGTTCTCTGGAAATTGCTTCTGCCTGCTTGCTTGGTTCTGCCAGCAAGTTCTTTGTTCTCTTCATGAGCTTTTTTGTGGCGACGAGTTATTCACTTACTAAGGGCTGATTGAAAAGGAATTCTCCAAATTACAAGACTACAACACTTCCTGGGCAACATTAGTCATTGACCTTACAGCAAGAATATCTTAGAAGCATCATCATCTAATTAGTTCAATTGTGATAAAGACATGCACACACATAGGCTAAGGAACACAGAGATGATTCTTGTCTGAGGTGTGCAATTATTTCTTTTTTTAAATATATTTTTATTTATTTCAGAGAGGAAGGGAGAAGGAGAGAAAGATAGAAACTTAGAGAATCATAGATCAGCTGCCTCCCGCATTCCCCACACTGGGGATTGAGCCTGCAATCCAGGCATGTGCCCTTGACCAGAATCGAACCTTGGACCCTTCAGTCTGTAAGCCAACGCTCTTTCCACTGAGCCAAATTGGCTAGGGCTGCAATTATTTCTAATGACAAAGTTGTCTTCTTGTCTAAAGACCCATCCCCATTCTGAGAGGCATCATTCTGAATGTTTTTTAAGATGGGATGACACTGTGATAGATGAGAACAAAACTCCCAGCAGTATGGGAATGGGAAGGACTGTGAGTGCCTGTACAGATCTGTCCTGTCTTCTCGGTCCAGGTACAAGGGGCAGCTCCTGTGGAGCAGGTGAAACACAGATAGGGGCCCAGTTCTTTGCTGAGGGCAGGCCGAGTACCAAAGGAATAGCAACAGAACTGCACACTGTCATCCCTTTCAGGCTCTGCTCTCACAACATTTTTCAATATTTGATTTTGTGGAGATTTTCTCCTTCCTTGTTATGAAAGGAGTGGGTCTCTGAATTATCTTTTTGTCTTCGTTTTTCCTCATAAACTTTGTGTTGTTATTTTGAGCAAAGTAGCAATTCCCCTAGCATGGGTCTGCATTTACATTCAAAAGTTATTAAGAATATGCTTTTTTCTGGTTATTGGAATCTCTTTCAACAATTGGGAGGGGGATAGCATTAGAAATGGGGAGTAAAGGAGAGGCTTAATTATGCTTTGGTGACAAATGTCAGCAAGTGATATTTTGGACCAAGTTAACTTTGTAAACTGTTGACAAAGTTATTCTAAGATGAGAAAAAAAGAGATATTTTTTCTCTTCAGCTCCCAATAAGGGTATTAGTTTAAGAGGATATTGTACTAACCATAAGTAATCCGTGTGTGTGCGTGTGCGTGCGTGTGTGTGTGTGTGTGTGTGTGTGTGTGTGCTGTGTGTAAAATAATCACCAAAAATGACTTTTCCCAAGGTTCTGACCCAGGATACACTAAAGGCAGCCTGGGAAAAGAAAAATGATGTGCAATTTGCCTACATGAAGAGGCAAAGGGGTCTGCAACTTGTAAAGACATGTTTTGACGTCAGAGAGGAAATAGTAGCAGATATTTAAAACTGCTTGCATCTGTTTTTTGTTAAAACACTGTGAGTCTTTAGACCATCAAGCTTATTACTACTATGTTTTATTATGTCATAATAAAGCCAAAAGCAGGAAAATATGTAATTGAGTAAATTATTAAGTGAGTGTTTTATTATTAATATCAGCTCACCACCAAAAGGAGTGCTAGCGAAAATAATTAGATGCCTGTTTCTTAAAATTTTGAATAAATTAATCATAGGTCTTTTAGGTTATTTTATCTGTCTTTTCAGGGATTGGTACAGATATCATGTTCCGTTGTTATTTTACATTTGGCGAACACCATTCAGTCAGACAGAGGGAGTTTCAGGCAACACGTTTAATTCTCAGCTCAGGAAACAGTGGGTCTTATTATTATATGACTAAGAGAGGACTTCAGAAGTCCCTACCAGTTTGTTTTATTTGGTTACAATAAATCAAATATACAATATGACCTCACCTGTGATTTCCAAGCCCCCCTGTCATTACAGTGAGGTACTTCACTTGAATTGATATCAGTTTGTTGATCCACTCTTCAAATGACTATTGTTTTGTTTATGCAATTTACAACCATTTACTGGTGCCTGTCCTGTTAGGCCTTGCACTAGGCATTTGGGCATACAGAGATAAGTAGAACTGTCCTGGCCAGTGTTGTTCCGTTGGCTGAGCTTCCTCCTGTGCACTGAGGGTCACTGGTTTGATTCCCTGTCAGGGTACATGGCTGGTTTTTGAGCTTGATCCCCAGTAGGGAGCATGCAGGAGGCAGCCGATGGATGTTTCCCTCTCTCTCTCTCCCTTCCTCTCTCTCTCTCTCAAATCAATTAAAAAAATTAAAAAAAAGATGACTAGGACAGGCTCTCTGTCCTCAGGATACAACTCCAGCTCTGCTATTCATTAACAGCACCATTTTGGGCAAATTTTTTAAATTCTCGGAGCCCTCATTTCCTCATATGTTGAGCTCTTGGCACTGGTCCTGGACAGAACATTAAGAAATCTGCCTGTGTGAGTCATGTTCCCAGGCACCTCCTCGTGTGATATGTGCTGGACAGATGGATCAAGAGCTCTAGAGCCCTGGTCGGCAAATTGCGGCTCGCGAGCCACATGCGGCTCTTTGGTCCCTTGAGTGTGGCTCTTCCACAAAATACCACGGCCTGGGCGAGTCTATTTTGAAGAAGTGGCGTTAGAAGAAGTTTAAGTTTAAAAAAATTTGGCTCTCAAAAGAAATTTCAATCGTTGTACTGTTGATATTTGGCTCTGTTGACTAATGAGTTTGCCGACCACTGCTCTAGAGGAAGAAATCATAGCTCCTAACTTATTTTTTAAATTTGTTTTCCCTTTGTAAGTGTTCAACTTAATTGATTTAATTATGTTTGCTTTTTGAGTCAGTTTATTTCAGTGGTGAAGTTGGCTTCCTTCAGAGGCTGGACAAGCCCAGTTTCTGATTGGTTCCTTTGTTAGAGAGGGCTTTACTTCACGTGTAACTGCTTCTCTTAAACAGACTCACGTGCATTTGCAGATTCATCTACAATGGCCTTTTGAGATGAAAACTTAATTTAACTTTCAAATAGTGCTAATTATTAAGTTTAAGAGGAATAGGAAAGTAACTCATACAGTGCTTGTTCTATGCCAGACAACCACACCCCTGCAAGATAGGTATTTGTGCTTAGATTTTACAGATAGGGAACTGAGAAACACATAATGAATAATTCCTGAAACAAACAATTTTTAAACTGATTCAATGAGTGAAAGCTTCTAATATAAATAATTCAGTTATCTTCATAGGCATTTCCCTCACTTGACTGCATTTTATTACAAAATTATTATAGAGTGAAAATGAGTATAGAGATTATGCGTGTTGTTCAGTTGGCTTATTGCAGTATAAGTGGGCAATTATTGTACTTTAAACCACTTTTTAGTATATTCAGCATTAAATAGGAATGTGAGGATATTGATACAAAATATGTCTTTCATTTTCTTTTGTTCACAGAATAAGCATTACTGAGTGTCTGAAGTGGGCACCAGAGCCTCAAGCAAGGGTGAAATTGGTCCTCTTAATCTCATAGCTCACCTTTTAGCTCTTCCTCCCTCCCTCTCTCCTTCCTTCCTTCTTCTTATACTCTCTCTCTCCATTAAAAATTTTTAATTTTTCCTAAATATATTTTCTGCATTGCATCTGGCCAATTCTATATACTCTTAAGGGATATTTGGGGAACACCACTAACAGCCTCTACAGGCAGCCTGGAGCCAGCGTTGTCAAGCTGAGAGAAGTGGCACATGATGATGTGATCTGGCCTCTGCAGGAGGCAGAGGATGGGCTGCCTGGAGCCCCTGTCCAGAGGCCCTCATCTGCCAAGAGGAAGGTCGGGAGTCCGTGGGCATGTGTGTGCTGAGGATTGAATGTGTGTATTCCGGAGTGATGGCAAGTCATCAAGATAGCCCTTTCTTCTTCTTCCCCTGCTAATTGGCTAACCATAGCCAGCGATACAGGATTCCTTTGCAATTGGGTACAAAGGAATGTCACCCTCAAATATCAACCTCTCAACCATTATATCATATTCCTTTAGATTTAATGGCATCTACAAAATGAAAATTGCTCTTTTAAAATGCAAGGACACCTGGCAAGGCAGTGCTCCGGTTGTCGGTGGGAGGGTGCCTTAACTCTCCTGGTGATGGATCTGTGGGGCTTTGCCCAGGACCCCCAACCTGAACACACATCTCATCAGGACCTAGGCATTGGTTCTCCCTGTTGCCTGGCGTTTTAGGGCTCATGGCAATGACCATGTATCTCTGAGAACTGTCCTAAGCTAAAAGGATCTGACCCAAGGTTCACCCCCTCCTAGTTTTGAGTGTGGCCCCCATTTCTATGAGTGATCATTAAAGGGTGGGTGTACAAGAGTCTTGCCCTTTTGCTTTGTGCTGGGACAACTCTGCTGTGCTGTCTCAGCTGCAGAGCTTCCTGGAGGCGGTGGGGATGGGGATCTGAAGTCTCTGCTGTGACTGCATCGCACCTGGACTTCTCCCTCTATCCAAGCCTGCTGCCCTCGCACCACCGTTCCTGAATGCACTCCCTAATAAAGTCTCCCCATAGAGTCTGTGTGCATGTCCTGAGCAGGTCATCTAATAACCTCTGACGTGTTTGTGTCTGACCTCTAAGAGCAGAGATGGCAATCATGAGAGACACCATGGGATATGGTGGGACCTTGGAATAGGGCTGATACGAGGACACACGCTGGGAAATGGGGCAGCTCAGAGTGTTCCTACAGGCTGTGTTCTGTCCAAGAGGGCATGTGAAGGCAGAATTCTGGTCCCTGTTTTGCTGACCCAAATACTAATTTTCCAGTACTGAACTGCATACTTCTAGAGCAAGCATGTGAAACTTGCGGCCCGTGGTCCACATGCCTTGTTTATTTGGCCCTTGTTAGCCTTTGAGTTTGACATGCTTGTTCTAGGAAGGAGTCCCCTGGGTGGGCTAGCAGTGGTCCTTGGTTTGCTGATCCAAATGCTAATTTTCCAGTACAGAACTGCATGCTTCTAGAAGAAGGAGTCCCCGGGGTGGGTTAGCGGTGGCTCTACAGAAAAAGAATAGGAAAGATCACACCAAGGATATATTTTAGAGCAATACACAATTTTCCTGAAAATGAGCCCTATGTTACTCAAAACGATCGTGTATTAGTAAATGCCTTTTCCTAACTTCTCTGTGTTCCTGAGAAATGCCGTTACACCAAAGAATGCTGTGCAGCCGTCAGTCCTTCAGATTCCTGCCTCAGCCTCCTGGGAGCAGCCTTGCCGAGCAGAACTAAATGGTTGAAATGATCTATCACTGCTTTATCACATCACGAGAGTTAGAAAGTGGTGGGGTTGTTAAGAGCACAAGAGACAGAGGGAACAGAGGAAGTGGCTAATGGTAAGGCAAGGTCCTAGACAAGCTGAATAATGGGCAATAAAACTGCAGGACCAGGGTCTTCCCTGTCATGTGATGCGTTACCACCCAGCCCTTTTTCTTTGTTCCACAAGTACTTCCAAATGGACTGTGCCATAGGTGGGGATTAATTACCTCTTTACGGCCAGGCTCATTCAATGCCAGGTGATTAGAGAGGCATGATCTTGGACACCAGCTGTGTTGGCTACTTTTTTTTTTTTTTTTAATAAAAAAGAAGTGTTTAGCAAACACTTGTCCCTCCAAATGAGCTGAAAGCTGTGACAAGGTGCTGACTGGGCTGCATCTGTCTTGGAGTAGCAATAACTAGTCTCATCATTCAACCATATGTGGCTCATCAAATATTCAGCAGCTAGAGCTTTTACAAAGGCAGTGGGGAATAGGGAGACCCGGCTTCTGAAAGCTGCTTGTGGCTTGGCCTTATTGTTTGGAAATGGGGCAGCAGCTAGTTGGAAGGAGGAAGAAGGCTGGGGAATGGTTACCTGGAAAATTCAAAAATATTTGTGGTCCAGAGCTTTCCTGATATTTTGCCTTGTGTGCAATGCCATGACAGAATCTGAAAGAACACCGCCTCCACATTTATTCATGGGGCAACCAATCAGCAAACTACATTGAGTGGCGGGACTGGATGAAGCATTGACTGATTGATTAATTGATGGATTGATTCATTCATCTGACAAATATTTACGAGGCATTTACTTTTTGTAAATAATATGTTAGGAACTGGTAATACAACAGCAAGTAAAAATAAACATAGCCCTGTAATCCAGAAATGTACTAACTAGTTGATGATACTAAATTATAACTTTAGTTTTTTAGAATACATTCTAAAGTCAAGTCTATATACAGTTGATTATCATCATTCCCAGATTCTGCATTTGGCAGTTCACTTACTTGCTAAGACTTATTTGTATCCCCAAAATAGCGCTTGTAGTGCATTCGTGAGTATTCACAGACATGGGCAGAGGGGCTGAAAATTGGAATTATGCACCATCCACATTCCCAGTTGATGAGAGCAAAGACATGTTCTGCCTTCTTGTTTCAGCAATCAGACTGAGCAAGGGTGATTTCCACAGTCTGTTTGGTGTCACGTTTTCCACATTGTTGTTCTTTTTATTGGTGATTTTGCTCTTCAAAATGCCCCCTCCCCAGCATGGTGCTGAACTCTGATTTTCAATTTAATACAAAATGCTGTTCTACTTTACCAAATTCTCACTTATACTGATATATTCACAATAAAACATATGGGGCATTTGATCAGGCTGAGATTATAGTTAGTTAATTAAACTTGTCTCTGGAATACGCCTCCTTTATATGCCAAACACTTTTTGATAAAATATTTTTGAGGTTAGAGCCAGATCACTGATAAAACTAAAATTTACAAGTATTTTCTGTATCTTATTTAACTATAAATTTGATTCAACTTAGAAGGTTGGCTAAGTTATTTTATTAGCTTGAGGCACCTACTGGCATTTTACAATGTACAGAAACTGCTGTGGGTTTTATTTCTGACATTTCTTTTGCTGCCTCCCACAGGTGTATGACAACATCCGAGTAAATCCCCCACAGACATATCCATCCTACTTGACACTTGACTTTCTGACAGATAACTTCCTCTCAGGTTCTCAGAAGGTCCACATCTGCTGGGCACAGGTCATTCCTGCCCCTGCGCTCCAGAATTCTCCCCTCCAAAATCCACCTCAGGCAGCATTCCCTCCAGGGCATCATTGTTCTGCGGACAGGACACTGAGTAGTCATTGGTAATATTTACTCACTTTCTGGCAAGTCTTGGAATGCAACAAAACGTCCTCTTCCCTCACTGGCTCTCTGACACTTGGCCACACAAGAGTCAGCAGGGGCTGCGTGTACAGAGTGCGCATAGTCAGTCCCCCGGCCTGGAAGCCTGAGTGTGTGAGATGCTCAGCCTGTATTGACCAAGCTCTGAAGGCTGAAAATCCTCCTGAGATTGGAGGGGACAATGGCTGGGGATGAAACCCAAGGTCTGTCTTCTAGGAAGTTGTCTCTGTAGTGCACATTTCTTTGCATGTCGCTTTGGCAGGGGCAGGTTTTCCATTGGTTAACCTGAATGAAAGCACATGTTATAACTCTTGGGGGAGATAGACACAGGGTGCTTCATATAGCCTCCCCGCAAAACACTGTTGAAGGATAGCATCTTTCCTGGAGAGAACGTTTGGCCTTCAATAAGTAGTGTGAAGTAGATGTGATAGATAGAAAGTGCTAGCCAATCAGGAGCTCAGATAAATGCCATGTAGACAAAGACAGCTGGGACGTGGTTATAACGGGGAAAAGAAACCCTTCCTGCTCAGCGCCAGGTATAATTTTTAGTACAGCTGGATTTTGCACTCAGTAGCAATACAGATATTGAGTGAACAGATGTTACTCAGTTGGAGAATTAGATGAAGAAGGAACAAGTGGATTAGTTCCTTACAGGATTTCTTACTCTATTTTTCAAATTTTATAGCATTGACATTTTAAAAAGTAGTATTAAAGCAACCACAATTTGTAATGTTTCCTCACATTAAGAAGACCTAATCAATCAACAGAGAAAAAAATGAACAAATTTAGTCTAAACACAAAAAGACCACAGATGTAGAGCGATAAGATGGTAAAATAAACAATGACTAATATTACCATTTCCTCCAGTTTCAACTAGTTAGTTTAAAATCCCACTGATGTTGAGAATCAGTGAGAATGGCCGCCTGGAACCCAGGACGGACTCTGTAAGTGCTGTTTTTGCTTTGAAACCATGTCTTTGTCCATTCATGAACTCAGGGCCAAGCTGCCCGCCCATTCCTCCTCCAGCCTGCATAGACCTTTCCGAGCCCCTGAGCTTGGTATGTAATCGCTCTTTCTCTTCATTCCTGGAGCCCGGTGATTAAATTTGGAAAACTTGTGAGTCACGTCCTACCATCTACTTAGTGGCTGGGGAGCAGCTTCTCTGACCTCCCAAGTGTGCATATTCTTCATGCACATCACTGTTTGGGGTGCCTCGGCTAGTTCCTCCAGAGAGTTTGGGGCAGTTATTACAGCAGTTTAATTGAAGGGAAACCATTTAATGATTCAGGTTTTAGTTTTCTTTTTAGTTTTCTCACCTGCCACAGACTATCAAAATACCAAGAGCAGTCTCTTTGGATTTGCTCCGACATCCTCTGAAGACACTCTACAGTCCGAGTTATGTCTCTGCAGAGTGAGGGCTCTTTCCACCAGAGGGAGCCACTTTGTCCAAAAGGGTCACCAACTGGCATTTCAAGGTCTGTCACACAATTTCTGCTTCCCCCCATTAATTGGCCTCATTCATACTTTTTTCCCCTAGGAAAATTTTAATAATCCTTTATTGTGAGTCTTATTTGCGTTTAAATTATGAAAATAAACAAGAATGTTTTTGAAAAGGAGTCTAATGGAATCCAATTTTGCGAAAAGCAAACTTACTGGAAAGAAGAGTAGCACTGATTCCAGGACTGATTTGATGAAACCAGAACCACACCCCGCCCCCCCCCCCCCCCAGCCTAATGCTGAGGTTAATTATGGGACCAAGAGTAGGAGAAAAGATTCCAAAAAAGGGAAGTGTGCACTACTACAAGTATAAAGTGAGAAAGTAACCTGCATATGTAGGTACATAAATAACATTAAGTTATGTATTTTCTCTATGAGTGACATAATCCTGACCATTACAGAGCATTCTAAGCCAGACCCTTTTGCGCTTTCATTCAAGAATAGAGCAAAACATCTGTGTATGTAACGAATTAATCATATCATAGACATGTGATATAATTATTTTACCAGTAGTGAGGATGACTGTTATGTTCTCATCAATATACCCATTACCTCTGAAATCTTTATTGGAGATTTTCTAAGTTAGGACTTAGGATACAGAGAAATATAAATAAACCAATGTCTCTAAATGTGAGGAGTTTACAATCTAATTCTGAGATTATATTTGGAAATAATGAATAAGAGTAACATCGTGTCAATAATAGGAAGAATATCAGAAGTAACGAAACCTTACTGTTCTGTAACTAAGAGGGCGGACTTGTTCTGGATGGTGAGGAGCATCTACTGGAAGTTCTGATTTCAGTTTGATGTAAGATTTACCCCTTCTGCCAGAGAGTGTTCGAACAAAAATGACTATGTTTTTTGAGGCTTCTCCTGAAAAGTAAAAGCAGGTGTGCATCATCTCTGCAGAGAGGCTATGTGAGTTTCTTGGCTACAGGTTACCTAAAGCCTAATCCCACTTGTACAGCTTTCGGTTAAAAAGTACGAGTCTATTGTGTGTCTGTAGTAGGCAGGGAGAATAATACAGTTGTTCCCTCTTCATAATAAAGTGTCAGGGAGAGAACTTGTTGGGGGAATCTTAACATATTAAGTGTTTTAGCTAGTTTTTAATTCTGAGGCTGATGATGGAATGGGAAAGAAAGTATGTGTGTGCATGTGTATTTAAAATAGATCCAAATTGAATTGCAAATAAAAAAGTTAAAATAAAACAGATCCAACCTAAGAAGTGGGATATTTAGGTCCAGATGATGACAGGCAAGGGAGGGGGGGGATGAGAAAGAAGATAGAACATTTGCCTGAATATGTGAAAGGAGAGAAGTGCTGTTCTGTGACATAGAGCCAGAAAGTGGGGGCATAACAAAAACCTTCCCCCAAACGGTCTGGTTTTAGGAGAAATCTGTTAAAATGATGTCTCTTCCATATTCTGGAACTTGGCACAGAGTTTTTCCTTTCTGCCTATAGAATATTCCACTTGTCTGTGAAAAGTAAAGTCAGTGCTTGGGTGTTACCTTCTGCAGAGTGTACTACTGTCACCTAATCATTGGTTGAATATAGCACTGCACGTGGGCTGTGTGCATGCAGACCATGCTAATGAATTTCTATTTATTGCTCTCACCGTAGAAGAAGTATACTCACTTTCTTCCTGTCCCTTCCCTTTCCTTCCCTCCCACTTTATTTTCTTTTCCAACATTGAATCTTACAGACAGTGTGAGTTTTGTTAAGACTAATTTTGTAAATTAGACATGCTATAAACAATGTCTTTTGATATATATATATTTTTAATTTAAGGATACATCCAGCATCTATTTACCTATTTCCAGTCAAGGCTATAGTGGATGCAAAGTCATGATTCTTACTTCTCTGTCTGTTATCTTGAATACATGGAAAAATGGAAACATATTGGGAAAATTAGGCATAGGCCTTTATAATTTTTTTTTAAAGTTTCATATGTTATCTAATTTGTCCCTCACAGCTACCCTTAAGGATTGCAGAGAGCTGATTTTGTTTCTGTTCTTTTGCTTTTTACCAATCAAGAGATTGAAATGTAGGAAGTTACGGAAATTATCTAAAGCCGCAAAGTAAGCAAGTGGTAGCACCAGTATAGGAACCCACATTTTCCTTTCTAATTCGGCACTCTTGCCTAACTGCCACGCTGCTTCTGCTTCGTAACTCACGGAGTGCCCTGTCCCACAGGTGCACTCAGGCTTCATACACGCAGTCTGCTCCCGGATCGCTCTAGCCCAGATCTCCACGGCTGAGGACAAAAATTGGATTGGACCTGAAGCTTTTGGAATGGATGGCAATTCTTAAATAAGTGCCTTGACTTACACTTGGCATTGGAATGGTTACCTTTTAATTTCCTGTCATTGAGTAAGTTTGGGTTAAAAATTAGGAAAAGAAAATATAACTTAGACATAATATTGCTCAGCTAAGTAGTTTGAAGGCTTGTGGCTTTTCCTTGCAAGTAATTTACATTGTCCAAATAGAATATGATTAATTCTATGTGAGTAGGTCATATGACTTTTATGGCTATGTTATTTTATAGTGATTCTGGTCTGGGATCCAGAGAGGAAAAGTTATAGTGGAATATTGCTAAAGCCCTTCTACGGTGTGCTGAGCTTCTTTTACGGTGCTCGAGTCCATGAAAAACACGTGTGATAGTGTCCATCTTACCGTACTTCTCACCTCCTTTTATTTAATGTAGAAGTCTAAGTGTATATGATGTCCATCTACCTGTGATAAAGGGGCATTCAGATTACTATTCCGAGTCTTATTTGCACCAGAAGTGTTTGGAGAAAGTCAAACTCAAAAAGAAAACTAGTTTTCAAAAGTTATTTAAATGTTTACTGTGCCTGTTGGGATGGAAAAATCAGAAAATGTTGTGTGTAATGTCACATCCAAGAAGTTGCTGATTAAACAGTGTTATTCCCAAAGCCTCCGGGGCTGCAACATTGGATGGATACTCTTGGAAGAAGTGCAGAAAACGTTGCCAGGCGTCACTTCTTTGTCTTCAGGTTGGACACTGCATCCAACCTGTGTTTATGAGGGAGGAGTTCTTCTGGGGGGGTGGGGGGTGGGCTAGCAACACGGAGGGGCCTTTCTAAAACAGCACAAAGGCTGGCATTTCCTCTCTGTGTGTGAAATTCTCTCTGACTGCCATCCCTAATAAGCTCTCTCTTCTGAACCCTTTCAGGATGTAACGTCTGCATGTTACAATTTGGGACACCTAATATGACTCTGATTGTTGGGAAGTTTTTGATAAGTGTGAATTATATATCTCCAACTACACTGTATTTTACTTTTATTCTAACCTCTTTCATAGTACACAGAGTGAGCACTCAATAATTCTTTTTTTTTTTAAAGTTTAGCTTGTTTGCAAACTGATAAATTATCAATACAAGTTTTTATTTCTGTCTCCTATCCTCCCTTATCTGGCATATGTTTTCTAGGGTACTGTCTTTCAATTAGAAAAAAGATTAATTTTTGTAAATATGTAACTCATCTGTGATATGTGCTACAAAATCATTCTGCATTATTAGACTCTCCTGTTGTATAAATTAGAAAGAGGCCAAGGATGTTTTTAAAAGTTCCAACTGCAGACATGAAGTGCCTGGACCTGAGTAAAGTTTGTATGGATTTCAGTACGACTGCAGTACACGGACGCATTATGCTCAGTGGTAGGACATACCAGTGATCACTGAAGTAACTGGGTCTAGTACACAGATACTTACCCATTATTATAGTAATTCAGCATCAAGAAGATATTAATGTAAGTTGTTTTATGATTTAATGATACTTTCTTCCAAGTTATCACGTAGGACAAACAATAGACAATACTGGTTACATTGGCGAACCTAGCCTTTAATAAATCAGTGCCTATAAGGTATCAAAAATTTTATATAGGATACTTTATACTTATTTTTTAATCAAATATATATATACATATATTTGATTTTTAAAATGTACATATATTTGATTTTATTTTTTATTTTTTTTAAATAAATCTTTATTCAGATTATTACAATTATTTCTCCTTTTTCCCCCCATAGCTCCCCTCCACCCATTTCCCACCCCACCTTCTGCCCTTACCCCCCCCACACTGTCCTCATCCATAGGTGTATGATTTTTGTCCATTCTCTTCATGAACCCCCCATACCCCTTTCCCCCTGAGAATTATCAGTCCACTCCCTTTCTATGCCCCTGATTCTATTATATTCACCAGATTATTCTGTTCCTCAGGTTTTTAATTCACTTGATTATTAGGTTCGCTTGTTGATAGATATGTATTTGTTGTTCATAATTTTTCTCTTTACTTTTTTCTTCTTCCTCTTCTTTAAGAATACCTTTCAGCATTTCATATAATACTGGTTTGGTGGTGATGAACTCCTTTAGCTTTTTCTTATCTGTGAAGCTCTTTATCAAATGCCCTTCAATTCTGAATGATAGCTTTGCTGGGTAGAGTAATCTTGGTTGTAGGTTCTTGCTATTCATCACATTGAAAATTTCTTGCCACTCCCGTCTGGCCTGCATAGTTTCTGTTGAGAAGTCAGCTGACAGTCGTATGGGTGCTCCCTTGTAGGTAATTAACTGTTTTTCTCTTGCTGCTTTTAATATTCTCTCTTTGTCTTTTGCTCTTGGCATTTTAATTATGATGTGTCTTGGTGTGGTCCTCTTTGGATTCCTTTTGTTTGGGGTTCTGTGGGCTTCCTGGACTTGTAAGTCTATTTCTTTCACCAGGTGGGGGAAGTTTTCGGTCATTATTTCTTCAAATAGGTTTTCAGTATCTTGCTCTCTCTCTTCTTCTGGCACCCCCATAATTCTGATGTTGGTACGCTTGAAGTTGTCCCAGAGTCTTCTTACATTATCTTCAACTTTTTGGATTTTTTTTTTTTGCTTTTTGCTTTTTCGGTTGAGTGTTTTTTGCTTCTTTGTATTTCAATTCTTTGACTTGATTCTTGTGTTCCTCTATTCTGTTTCTGGGTCTCTGTATAATATTTTTTATTTCAGTCAGTGTATGTTTAATTTCTAGTTGGTCCTTTTTCATATCTTCGAGGGTCTCGTTATATTTATCGGCCTTTTCTAGGATATTCTTGAAAAGCCTTATAACCATGGTTTTAAATTCTATATCCAGTCGTTTGTTTTCCTCCATTTCTTTCGTTTGTGATCTGATTCTTTGACCCCGCATTTTCATTGATTCCCTGAGTTGGTAAGGTAGATATTTGTGCTAGGTTTCCAATATGGCCCAGTGGGTCTGCTTCCCCAGTTAACCTGAGGTGGACACTCTTGGTGCACCCCTTTGTGGACTGTGTGTACAGCCTTGTTGTAATTAAGTCTTGATTGTTGTTGGTATCACTGGGAAGAATTGACCTCCGGGCCAGTTGGCTGTAAGGATCAGCTGTGTCTATGCTGGGAGAAGTTCGGTGCTGGAGACAGCCTTATAGGATTAGACTTGCCAAATTGCAATAGCCTCTGTGCTCAGCTTGGATGGGGTGGAGTCTCAGTCTTGGCTTCCTGTCAGCCTTGCCCTTGCGCGCATGTGCGCTTTCAGTCCTCCGCCTTCCCCAGCTCGAGTCTCCGCCTGAGAGTCCAGACTCCCCCCACAAGAGCGTGGGTCCCCAGGGGCTCGCCTGGAACTGGGGTTCACTGCAGTCAGAACTGGGGCTCAGTGCAGTCAGGATCCTCTGACTCCCTTCCACTAGGGAAAGCCTGTGGCAACCTCCGCAGCCTTTGTGCGCACTGGCCCGCGTGCGCCTTCAGACTTCCGCCTTTCCCAGCTCGAGTCTCCGCCCGAGAGTCCAGACTCCCCCCGTAAGAGCGTGGGTCCCCAGGGGTTCGCCCGGAACTGGGGTTCAGTGCAGTCAGAACTGGGGTTCAGTGCGGTCGGAGGCTTCCTTTCCCCTTCCGCCAGAGAAAGTCAGCCAGGCTCTCAGCCGCCCTTCCTCTCTGCGCGCACAAAGCCCCTTTGCCGTACCTCCAATTCTCTGTGAGCTTTTCTCTTTCCTTCTAGTTGTAGAATTTTCACTCAGCCAGCTTTCCTGTGGTTCTGGATGGTGTCCGTTCTGTCTTTTAGTTGTAGCTTTGAAATTGTTGTGCGAGGCAGCAGTTTAGGTGTTTACCTATGCCGCCATCTTGGTTTTCCCCCATATATTTGATTTTAAAATATCTCACTTTATTCCAAATAGGATGTAAAATGGCTTATAAATATTTATAGCATAACACATAGCATAATACACAACATAAGAAAAAAGGTAAATTCTGGGATAAAATTCATACCCAAAGTTCTGCAGACTTTAGCAGAGGTGAGTTCATAGGAAACTCCAAGTATGTTAGCAGCCAAGTCAAAGAAGGAAATTGTTATGTCAAGAATGCGGAGTCCCTGAGATGAAAATCATTCTCAGAAGTATAGCAAGTCTCATGTAAAGGCGGAGTCAATTCTGCTCCTTCATCCTCAGGAAGGGCACCCTGTGCGACGCTTTGAACCCCATTCTTAAAAATCTTTTTGGCGAATAAAATAACCAGGGCTATTTCCTTGCTTATCATAGGCAAACAATTTAGAATCTCTAAGCCTTAGAGTCTAAGGCAGTGGTCGGCAAACCACAGCTCGTGAGCCACAGAGTTTGCCGCTCTGTTGACTAATGAGTTTGCTGACCACTGGACTAGACTAAATGTTACCGTGTAGTTGGAAGCTGTGAGGATTAGGCAATTGTGGCATATTGTGTGCAAAGAGGTAAAGGGTAGTATAAGACAGTGGTCGGCAAACTCATTAGTCAACAGAGCGGCAAACCGTGGCTTGCGAGCCGCATGTGGCTCACGAGCCGCATGTGGCTCACGAGCCATGGTTTGCCGACCACTGGTATAAGGGAACCAAGGACTGCATTTGCTTTAGGGCTAGATGCTGCAGTCGAATTAGAATCACCTGGTGCACTTGTACCTGGGCCTCCAATTAGGCCCAGCTGTCTGGATGAGGGCCTGGCCTCGCTGGTGGTTTTGACAGTCCCGGAGTGTCCCAGAACTCAGCCAGGCCTCCTCCACATGCCGATTTCTTGCTCCGAGGCACATGCAGGAAGTGGCAGGGATTGTGCGTTTCTACCCTCTGACAGATACCTGCAGTACCCATATTATTGCTGCTCCTTAGAAGAGAACCCCATGGTTTTTTATTCAAGGTGGGATGTTTTTTAGGAGTTAGCTTATTATAAATACAATAGTGGCCTGGTGCACAAAATTTGTACACTAGGGGGTTGGGTGGGGGGAGGTGTGTGTCCCCCTCAGTCCAGCCTGCACCCTCTCCAATCTGGGACCCCTTGCCCTCCCCTGCTGGCCCGATTGCCCCCAACTGCCCTCCCCTGCTGGCCTGATCGCCCACAACCGCCCTCCCCTGCCATGACCTGCCTCTTCCTCCGGGACCCGTCTCCTCTGTGCATGCGGCCATCTTGTAGAGGCCATCTTTTGATGACATCGCGCACGAGGGCCACCTAGGCTTTTATTAGTATAGATGGTGTACCTGTTTAATAGACCATCCCACAGGTCATTTTGTGGGGTGCTGATTTCCTCATCATTTCCTTACTCCCTAGCCCTCTGTGGACATTGTTCATATAGAAAAGTGACTTTCTACTCATATTGCAGGTCTTTGATACTTTTTTCAACATCCTGAGGATTTGCCTGTAGCCTCCCCTCACAGTGGTGCCTGCTGAGTATGCTCAGTGTAGCCACTTCTAGCAGGAGCCATAGAAACCCTCAGCTTCGCCCCATCTACACGCTCAGTAATCAGTGATTTATCCTCAGAATAATTGGCTTCCCATGCACTTGAGAACTGGGGTTGATTTTCTTTTGCTTCATGGGGTAAAGAAGGTCTCAGGTTCCCTCTTGACTCATTTCTAGTGTTGGTGGAAAGGAAATCTGCCTGGCAGACAGGAAGCTGCAGTTTGGCGAACACACTATACACAATGTTAGATGATTAGGAGTGCCGGATACTTGATACTAGAACGTATTTTAAGCACACGGAAGCCTCTGTGTTTGCTTCAGCTCCACCAACAGTAGTGGTAAAAGGACTGAGTAGAGATGCTCTGAAAACAGGGCACATTTAGTTGAATAAATAGATTTACTCTTCCCAGCTCCTTTTCTAATAGAGAAACCCAGAGTCAAATATATCAGGAGAGAGGAGCAATAGGACCTTTGCATAACTACTAAAGGACAAATATCAGCCCAAGGTCCCCTTGGCATGCACAGCATGGAGGGAGTGGAGGTCGCTGGGAAGCCCAACGTTTTAGGACTTTTAAAAAGTTTCAAAATAAAAAAATGTGAGTTTTCTTCTCGCCTTGGTTTCAACTCAGCACAATGTTAGGTTGTTTAAGTTTTTCAAGTACTGAGTTATAAACCAACCCAATAAACCTGCAGAAACTATTTTTAGCAGGATGTTGGGAAAAACATTACTTTGTTAACTTTGCACATTTTTAGCACCAGTGATGATGCACCTACTTGTGTTGAGCATCCCTAGCCTGGCCAGTTGTGTGCCAATGCTAAAGCAGGTTTCAACTTCCTCTGCGAGTGGGGAGAGCAATGCTTATACTCGTGGTATGGCTGGTTCTCGTGACAGCAAGTGCTTCATTGCTGGCATGCACCATATGCATCTGACTCTGGTTATAGTGTTTGTTTTGAGACTGACTTTTTAGTGAAATTCAATTCTTTTGACATTGGGCATCAGAGACTGTTTCCAGGAGTCCAGCGTTTGTCATGGAATGTGCTCCTCCAGCATCTTGTAGGCAGTGCTGTCTAAAACCATGGCAAATAGGCCCTTCTCTAAGTCAGTCAGCATTATGCTAAGTTTGACATTAATCACACTCTGAATACAAATACATGACAGATAGAACTCTTGCACAAATCCAGTGCCATCTTTGCATGAGATTGGCAGGAAGGAGCAGGAGAGTTGGCCCCAAAGTTGTAGTGTCAAGTGTCTAGATTCAGGAATTGCATGAACTTAGAATGAAATCCTGCCTCTCCCACACACTCGTCTTAGGGCTTTTGGTAAGTTACACTGTGCCTAAATCTTAATTTCCTCATTTATAAAATGAAGGTAAGAACAGCACTCACTTTAGGGTTTAGAGCATTCAATGACAAGTGTTAGGCTCAGAGTGGATGCTCAGAATATTAGTTATTGTTTTCTGACGTTTATATCTGACCAATTGGAAGAAGAATGGCAGAATGTCACTGGTCACTTGTACTCTTGCAAGAGAGGGAGGTGAAGTCACCCTTCTCATTCTTTATCTTCCTTGACTGCAAGTTGAGCACTACTGTGGGCTGGAAGGGTCTTAGACATTATTCTCCTCTTCCTCTTTTGAATCACCCGATCAATCCTTCTTAGGCCTCTTATGTGCTTAGGGTGGGTTCCATAAAGAGGCAAGGTCCAGCCCTGGCCAGGTGGCTCAGTTTGAGTGTCGTCCCATACACCAAAAGGCTTTGGGCTTGATTCCTGGTCAGGGCACATACCTAGGTTTCGCAATGGATCCCCTATCCGGGTGCATATGTGAGGCAACTGATCAATGTTTCTATCTCCCTTCCTCTCTCTCTGAGATCAATGGGAAGGTATCCTTGGATGAAGAATGAATGAATGAATGGATGAATGAATGAATGAATGAATGAATAAATAAATAAATAAATAAATAAATAAATAAATAAAAGAGGTAAGGTCCAGAAAAGTTCTTATAAAGTTGACCCTTGAACAAAACAGGGATTTGAACTGGGCAGGCCAACTCATACATAGATTTAAAAAAATAAATATAAAGTTGGCCCTTTGTATCCCCAGGATTTGCATTCATGGATTCAACCAACTACAGAGCAAAAACAGTACATTCTGTCTGCAGTTGGGAATTGCAGATGCTGAAGGCGACTTAATCTATACATGCAGTGGGGGAGGTGGGTCAGCACCCCAACCCCCACATTCCTCAAGAGTCAACTCTATGTCTGACTTCAAAGTGTTTAAGGTGAGCACTTTGGAAGAATATTCTTTCTCTATATTACTCTAGATCTTATGTGCATGTACACACACATGTGCAAGTGCATAGAGATATATTCTGCTTCTGTGTACAGAATGTTTTAAGACTAAAAGACACTTGCCTATGGCTCAGATCATGCTACTTTTATGAACAAACATAAACCCATCATTATGTTTCAAAATCATTCCAGTGGCATTTGTGTTTGCCCCCAGGTGCTCTTAAGACCAGGGTAAATGGAATTCCCACCCCTTGTCCATATGCCAGCCAGAGTGGCTAAAGTATTTATGCTCGCTCTAGGGCAGTCCAAGAATAGCTCCTAGACTGAGAGAGAGTGGGCTGAAATTCAGCAAGTCTTTATTCCCAGGTGAGGTAAGGATATAATGGACAGACGCTATTACCTTCTGTCTGCAGACACGGAAATGAATGATCAGGAGCAGTGCAAATGTCATTTATTCCTTCGCAGAAATCTCAGTGGTCTAGTTAAGAGACCCCTAAGCTTCATTTGTTTCAATGCAGTCCTCTGATTGTTAGACCTGAGCATCGATGTTGGGACAGAAAGCTCTCTGCTGCTGTATTCACTTGAGTTTTAAATTCCTGCCATTCACAAAAGCTTTTCACTTCATGGATTTGTTGTTTAAATTAAATAAGAAAATTGATATCAAGTATGTTTGACACATGACAGGTCTTCAAAAATAGTTCTTATTACTTTTATCACCATAATCATCATCAGAATTAGCTGAGAATATCTATATGTATGTATTTGAGAGAGAATTAGTTTTGTCTTATGTCTTGGATATGTGATGGTGAAAATAAAGGGTTGCACTGATATTCAGCTGACATGTACCTGTGCAGCCAAATGGATTATGGAATACTGAAACACACACAATTGATTAATAAATAAACCCTTCCCTGAGCTTGTCAAACCCCCTTACCACATGACTTTAATGCCCAGCTCCCAGCTCTTCCCTGAGAACCATGGGATCTCCTTATGAGGCAGCAGCTGGAGGGTTACATCTGGCTCAACTGAGGACCTTCAGAGTCCTGCCCAGTGATACAACCAGCATTAGTTCTGAGTAGTTGGTGTCTAGGTCAGGCTGGTGTTTAAATATTTTGAATATTATTCCTGTAAAAATTGTAAGTATATAAAAATAGTAAAATTTGAATGTCACCTCTGTGAAGATTATTAAGATATCAAAATAATATAAGTTCCAGAGTTGTAAATTTCAGCTATTTTTAAAGAAATGACTGGGCCAATTAAAAAAGTTCTAGTAGTAGTCACCAATTGCTTCTGGTGTAAAATCTTAATAATTAAGAGTGGAGGATAGCCCTGGCCTGGTGGCTCAGTTGGTTGGAGCATCGTTTCTACACCAAAAATTGTTGTGGGTTTCATCCCTGGTTGGGTGCATGCAGGAGGCAACCGATTGATGATCAATGTTTCTGTGTTCCTCTCTCACATAGATGTTTCTCTCTCTCTCTCTCTCTCTCTCTCTCTCTCGCTCTCGCTCTCGCTCTCGCTCTCGCTCTCGCTCTCTCTTTGTCTCTCTAAAAGAAATAAACATATCCTTGGGTGGGGATAAAAACAAAAAATAAAGAGTGGTGTGTAATTTTAAAAGTCATGATGTATAAAATCTGTTTTCTTGGAGACAAAAATAAGCTTACTTAATATCCTGATGGGCCAATATATTTTTTTTAATTACAAAAGTGAAGCTTCATTGTAGTAAAATGGTATATTTGAATTGCTTCTTAAATCCTGTTAAAAATACAAATATATTTTGCAGAGGGACTCCAGCTAAAGTTAATAAAAAATGTGATTATTTTGTGAAATAAATTATTTTTTTAGATGCTTGTTTCTATAGGCATACTTTACCATCCCAATAAGTGAGAAACCTTGTACTAGGTTTTGCCAGGAATCCACAAGTGGGCAGCACCATTCTTGCCTGGACAGCCCAGTCCTTGTCATGGAACCAGAGGAGACCAGGGTTTCTAGCTCTTCAATGGCCAAGAGCCAGGTTGACATTGTGTTTGCCTTCCAGAAACCAGGACAGAAGTCAAACTTAACAGAGATATCAAGGGAATAACTGCTAGACGTTTCTAATTATTAGTATCTTCCAAAAACCACTAAAAGGTTGTCTGACCTTGGGCAAGTCACTTATTTTCTCACCATGAAGTGAGGGAATTGGACTGAGGGAGTGCTTAGGGATGCTTCCAGATAATATCTGAAGTGTGGTCCCCAAACTAAAGGAAGTTTTATAGAGAATAATAAAAGCCAGTACTGTATTTTCTTGATTCCTGGATTTTTTTTCTCATTTTGGAATTTTAGAAATTATAAAACATCTTATAATTGAGGAGTAAATTGCTTCACAGTTCTCATGTCCATCAAACCTATGTATGTGGCCATTATAGTCAGTATCTTTCAGACACTTGACACCGTAGTGGAATTTATTTACATCTCTAGCAGATGAAACAGGCTTCATTTCTTGGCTAAAAGTTGGGTGGTAATTTGTTATTTAAAATTTTTCAGAAGTATCATAGTATGTGGAATTAAAAGATGTGTATGCAAAACATTGCATTTTTATAGTACTTAAAGGAAGTAAAAATCACAACAATTCATAGAAGAGATAAAAATCTCTTCAAGCTAGTTAAGGTTGCTCAGATCAATTTATAGAGCTTGCAGCCCAGGAAGGGTCAGACATAAACAAGGAAAGTGCCAATGGCATTACAAATTGGGTTAAGTGCTATGAAGAGAATGAAGACGGTGTGTGACAGAGGACACAGGTGAAGGAAGGATCCACCTTCATGGGGGGTCAGGTTGGGCCTCTCTGAAGAGGGAAGGAAAGCCAGCCAAGTGAAGAATGGGGCAGACGTGGGGTGAGTGATGGGATCCTCTGAGAGATCAGCAGTGCTGTCTACAGTTCCAAGAGTTTACATTTTATTCTAAGTGCAGGGGAGAGCCATGACCAAGTTTTAAGCAGATGAATGGTGTGGGCTTATTTGGCATTTAAAAGATTGTAACTCTGTGTGGTGATGGATGAAACTAAGCTTATTCTGCTTATCATTTTGCCGTATATACATATTAGCAAATCATTGTGTTGTGCACCTAAAACAAATATAATGCTATGTCAGTTATATCTCAACAAAGAAAAGAAGCTCCATTTGAGGCCAGAGTGGGAGGAGAGATGAGTTGGGGAGCTGCTGAAATGAGAGGTGAGGTAGGGGCTGGGGCCAGTGTAGTGGCAGCAGCAATAAAAAGCACGAATTCAAAATCTGTTTTGGAGGAGAATCAACAAGTCTTGCAGATGGATTTGATATGGAATCTGGTAGGGAGAGCAGGGGCGAATTAAAGGAAAAGTCCTTGGTTTCAAGTTTTAGCAACTGCCTGGGTGGTGGTGCACATTTTCTGCAATGAAGGGTAGAGTAGCTTTGGTGGAAGAAAAACCAGAGTTCCCTTTTGGACGTGATGTGTTTGAATTGGCAAGGGATCTTCCAAACGGTGCTGTCATGTGAGCCAAATTCAGATGTATTTTCAAGTTGAATATGAAGAAGGCCTAGATTAAATTTTAACAGTGATTGTGAAATTTTAATGTAATACTCTGGTAATCTTATGTGATTTTAAATTAATAAAATTTTACAATTAACATTATCTCCTCTGAGTTATCCAAGTAGCTGATGGTGCAGCTTGCAATTGATAATAATTTAGATGCGAGGTAAAATGTCTTGTGCCATCACAGCTAACATTTCCTTCAACTCCATTCTCCGTGACTCCGAACTTGGTCTTTGACAGAGAGGCATTGATGAATCCTTGCTGAAGAAATGAACCAGTAGGTATTCTGACAGAGCACCGAGCATAAGAGAGACCAAAACAGATGATCTTCTCAGCCATGTGGTCAACTCGGGGTGGTCCTGTATCATTCATAACTGATGAGACTCTCAGTTCTTTCTCTTTCCGGAATAAGTGAGGATTCATCCGAGGGAACCCCTACCCCTAAAACTGCAGAGTTTTAGTAACTGCAACTCCACTGGTCACACGTTGTCACAGGAAACACCGAGGTAAACCTCAAAGGCAGTGCCCATGACCGCGCTACACCCGTGCATAATGCCCCTACTCTCCGTAAGATGCCCATGTGCTGCACAGCCTGACTTCTTTACTGGCATTTGGTTCTGGAAGCAGGACATCCACTAGCGTTTCTAGAACTTACATCTTGTGGTGCCACCGCAAATAATATGAGCATCGGATCTATAGACATTAGCCACTACCGCCTGTCATGCTGTGTTAGCGCCCCTGTAACTTTGGGGACCCTTGCCAGTCACCTTGAACTGATCATGGATGTCAAATCTTCCTGTTCTGTGGCATCTTTCCCAGATATGATTTTTGAAGAATTTATCAAAAAAGGCCTTAATTTAGTAAAACTCTTTTAGTCTATTTAACATTATTTTTAGGTCTGTTCTGCTGTTACGAAATGAAACAAAATGAAAACCTCTCAAATGCAAAAACCACTTACCAAGTCATAAACTTCAGTATTGAACTGAAACTCTAAATGATATATCAAGATCACTGCTAGTCCTGGAGGCATAGTGAATGGCTATTTTCAGTTAATGTGAATGATTTTTGCATTTGTTTGTACTGCCTAATTGTGAAAGAATACCCCAAAGGGAACTTAAACCCCACTGAACTCCCATTTGTCCATCGACCAATTTCCTAAGACAGATGTTTAAATTAAATTTTCTCCAGTAAAAAAACATAAAAAAGATACCAACAGTGGTTTCTGAAGAAAATCAGACAAATAAAATGTGAAGTTGAGGATTATCCCATATGACTTTTAGGTATGGCTTCCATGCAAAGCCTAGATTATCTTGAAAATTAAATTTTAAATGATATTTCCTGTTTTACTGTCAACTTGACCTTCCTCTTTATTTAAGCTCTGGTGCCTATTACCAGAGCTCGCCATCATGGCTATTTGTCTGGCCTGGTGGCCTCTGCCGTATTTAACTGGTAGGTTGATCGGTGCAGTCCTTCCTTTGTTCAGACATACATCCAGCAGAGTCCCATCGTACCTAGACAGGAGTTCAGATGTCAGGTTTCATAGTTTGAACCTTCCGTTCCTTCATCTCAAATGCTGTTCACTTTCAACGCCCCAAGTTTTACTCACACTCAGGTTGTTCAAGTTCCATCCCACCCCAATGAATTCTGGTACCTACTTTAATTTATCATTAAAGTGCAATTGAGTTCACACCCCATCTCACCTGGTGGAGTCATTGACTGCTCTGTGCAGTTTCATGCATGTTCATCTTCTGTCACCAAATAGTTTGTAAAATACTCTCCAGCAGAGCCAAGACTATTAACCATAAACCCTGCTCAGAACGTGGAGGGGCTCACACTGGTTCAGGGGCTGCCATGGATACTTATGGTTGATTCTTTCCAGGGCATGGGTCTTTTGTTTTTCTCTTCTGTCCTGGTGTGTGGTTCAGTTCCACACACATTTTGTAAATGCCTCCTTTCATTCTGTTTGGGATTTGAAAATACAGAGCTGGATGTGATGTGGTCTATGTTCTAACCACTTAAGGGTTAGTTGGGGAGACAGATACATTAACAGATAATTTGTAACATATAATACATTAAGTAGAGCCATGACATTTGGAAGAGGGTATTGGGGATACAGAGCTGAGCGTTGAGCCTTTGGAGATTCAGGGAAATGATGAGCAGGCGGAGCATGGAAGGGGCAGTTGAAGGGCATTCTGGGCAGAGGGGGAAGTCCTGCAAGACCAAGCAGCGGTTTCGTATGTGGACTGTGTAGCCCACATGGAGCTCAGGCAGTAGCACTGAGAACCAAATGCATGTACAGCAGTGCCTCACTTTTAGCTCGTTTTTATTGATGCAAGGCAGGGAGTCCTAGAGATGGAAATGTGGATGAGATCAGGGCATAGGCTGTGCCCAGGAGTGTGGAGCTACCTGAGGCATTAGGAAGCCAGAGCAGGTTCCAAGCAGAATGGCAGACTTTCCTTTTGTGGATGAGATCAGAGAGGGCTAGAGACAAAGAGGTGAGTCAAAACGTTCTGTTCCATCCTAGTACACTTAGAGTATATGTGTTTAGCTGTGTGATATGCTCCAAATGCAACCACAGGTTCAAAATATTAATAAAAATAAGAATAATTTGTAGGCACCTGGATGGAATTAGAGAACATTATGCTAAGTGAAATAAGCCAGTCAATGAAAGAAAAATTCCACATGATCTCACTCATTTGTGGATAATAAAAAACATTATAAACTGATGAACAAAAAGATAGATACAGAGGCAGTAAAGCATCAAACAGACTGTCAAATTACAGTGGGAAGGTTAGGGAGAGGTGGGGGAAATAAGAGATCAACTGAAGGACTTGCATGCATGCATATAAGAATAACCAATGGATGCAAAACATTGGGGGGTGAGGGCATGTATGGGAGTGGGGTGGGGGGGCAATGGTAAGATATGTACACATATAATACCTTAATAATAAAAAAAAAAGAATAATGTGTCAAAAACTAAAAGGCAGCCACCGGAATAACTCCAGACTAACCACTTCCTCACTTCTTTGCTGGCCTTGGATATTAGTTATGGCTCCTGGCATAATTTAAAAGCATGTTCATGAAGAGTGACCCCCAAGTCTCCAGCTGAACAGTGGCCAGGTCCTTGTAAGCTTAGAAGGCAGTGCATTCTCGTGGCCTCACTACCAACTAATTGACAAGAATTGAGAGATTCATCACTTCCTACTTGTGACTAGATGGAGCAGCTCTTAAAAAGGGGATCCCAGAAGGGACTGGGGGCTCCTGAAGCTTGATGCTGCTCCTTCTCCCAACAGACCCCGGAGGTGACAGTCTGTGGAGTTACACTGAGCTCATTCTCCACCCTATTGACTCAGCAAGTGTGTGCAGTACTCACTGTGGCCAGCGAGGTCTTCCGCAGCCACCTCACAGTGGGAAGGTAAATTATGTGGGCTGTTCCCATTTTTCTGGACAATTGTTGCCATAGCTCTGAGCTCTTTGAGGGCTGGGACCTCATTCTGTATCTGCGTCCTCAAGACCAGGCATTCATGAAATCTGAATGGGAAGCAGAGTCTTTTGATTTTAGAATAGCACAAAGCGCATGCGTCTTGGGGCTGAGAGGGGAGTGGTGTTCTCTGAGTTTTCCTGCTAGCATGAGACCTCCTGGATAACAGGGATAATGGGCTAAGATGACCCTTGGAAGCCAGCTGTCTCATTCCAAGTTCGCCCTCTCCTCAGAAAAGCACTTGGAGTTGGGCTACCTGAGTTCTGGCCCAAGATTCACCAGGAACTTGTTATGCATCCCTGGGCAATCCACTTAGACCATAAATATTTCCTATAAAACAACAAATAATGATATCTGCATTTTTTACCTCACATAAGACTTGTGAGGATAAAAAATAATGAAATATATATTGATGGCTTATTATTTAAAAGACACTCTTTCAAGATTACTATTTTAATTACTAGAGGCCCTGTGCACAAAATTCATGCACAGGGGGAGGGGGTGTCCCTCATCCCAGCCTGCACTCTGTCCAATCTGAGACATCCCTCTCACAATCCAAGACTGCTGGCTCCCAACCACTTAGGCCTGCCAGCCTGATCACCCCCTAATCATTTCCCTGACAGCCTGATCGATACCTAACTGCTCCCCTGCCCACCCAATTACCCCTAACTGCCCTCCCCTGCCCACCTGGTCACCCATAACTGCCCTCCCCTCCTGGCCTGGTCACCCCTAACTGCCCTCCCTTGCAGGCCTGGTCACCCCCAACTGCCCTTCCCTGAAGGCCTGATCCTGCCCAACTGCCCTTCCCTGCAGGCCTGGTCACTCCCAACTGCCCTCCCCTGCTGACCTGGTAACTCTCAACTGCCCTCCCCTACAGGCCTGGTTGCCCCTAACTGCCCTCCCCTGCTGACCCGGTCACCCCTAACTGCCCTCCCCTGCAGGCCTGATTGACCCCAACCTTCCTCCCTTGCAGGCCTGGTTCCTCCCAACTGTCCTCCCATGCTGGCCTGATTTCTCACAACTTCCCTCCCCTGCCTGGCCATCTTGTGGTGGCCATCTTGTGTCCACATGGGGGAAGCCATCTTTTTTTTTTTTAAATATATTTTATTGATTTTTCACAGAGAGGAAGGGAGAGGGAGAGAGAGTTAGAAACATCAATGAGAGAGAAACATCAATCAGCTGCCTCCTGCACACCCCCTATTGGGGTTGTGCCCACAACCAAGGTACATGCCCTTGACCAGAATCGAACCTGGGACCCTTGAGTCCACAGGCTGATGCTCTATCCACTGAGCCAAACCAGTCAGGGCTGGGGGAAGCCATCTTTGACCACATGGGGGTGGCCATCTTTGACCACATGGGGGCGGCCATCTTGTGTGTTGGAATGGCGGTCAATTTGCATATTACTCTTTTATTAGATAGGATAACCCAAAATGAGGTGGATATTTTGATTGTCATCTTCATTTTACTGATTAGGAAACTGGGCAGAGAGTTAACTTCTCACCACTCTTAAGTAAAGGAACTGAGATGTGAATGTAGGCAGTTTGGCATAAAGAGTACGTTCCTACTCACTACAGTAAGCCCCTTCAGAGAGACGGCACCTGCAGAAATGCTTGGCTGTACAATGGAATTCCACCTCATGCAGTGGCTGTGTTCTATAGTCAATATGTAAGCAAAAAAGCACATATCTCTATATATAAAAGCCTAATATGCAAAGTGTCCCCTCGGAAGTTCGACCAGGAGACCAGGAGTTTGATCACTTGCTATGACATGCACTGACCACCAGGGGGAAGCGTGGAATGAAGGAAGGCCCCAGCCAGCAGCTGGCAGCTGGGGAAGGAAGGCCCTGGCCAGCCCGTCAGCCATCAGCCAGGAAAGGGAGGCCCAGGTCCATAGCAGGCAGCTGGGGAAGGGAGGCCCTGGCCGGCAGCCAGAAGGAAGGCCCCAGCCAGCAGCCAGAAGGCTCTGATTGGCCCTGATCGCTGGCCAGGCCTGGGGACCTTACCCATACATGAATTTTGTGCACTGGGCCTCTAGTTGTAAATATTATTGAAAAGAAACTTAAATAGATTTGAACACTTTCCCTTCCTTCCTTCCTTCCTTCCTTCCTTCCTTCCTTCCTTCCTTCCTTCCTTCCTTTTCCCTTTCTTTCTTTTTTTTTAAAGGAAAGGAGAGGGAGAGAGAGATAGAAACATCAATGATGAGAGAGAATCATTGATAGGCTGCCTCTTGCATGCCACCTACTGGGTATCGAGCCCACAACCAGGGCATGTGCCCTGACCGGGAATGAACTGTGACCTGGATGCTCAACTACTGAGCCACACCAGCCAGGCTCTCTTTCTTTCTTTCTTTTTTCCTTTTCTTTTACTGCCAAGTAATATTTTTACATTTATGTAATTAAAGAGAACTTTGCATTATAAAGGTTCAGAATTCTATTTACATGCAAGGTGTATTATATAGTTGTCATGAACTGAATTATGTCCCCTAAAATTCATATATTGAAGCCCTTGCTCCACTGTGATTATATTTGGGGACAGGGCCTTTAAGGAGGTAATTAGGGTTACATGAGGTCATAAGGATGGCCCATAAGATCCAACAGGACTGGTGTCTTTAAATAAGAGGAAGAGACTCCAGGTATGTGTCACACACAGGAAAGACCATGTGAGGACACAGTGAGAAGGTGCCTGTGTGCAAGCCAATGACAAAGGCCTCAAGAGAACCCAGACCTGCCAACACCTTGATCCTGAACTTCCATCCTCCACCTTTATTTTTGTGATAAAATAAATTTCTGTTGTTTAAGCCACATAGTCTGTGGTACTTTGTTATTACATCCTGAGCTAATTAAGATGGTAGAAATATGATTAATGTGCTGCCTTGATCTTTATTGACTTAGATCCAAGTATGTTTTTTTCTAGAGTCCATTTTATTTTAGAACAAGAACTGAACAATTTCCTTGAAAATGCTGCTACTGTCATACCATCCTCAAAGGCCGGGCCTGCACAGGGGGAGTGCTGTGTGTGACTGTGCATGGGAGCAGTGCCATGCCTGTAGAGACCTGTGAAATGCTGAACTGGAAGCTTAGGTAGCAGCTATTCAACTGAAACACCCTTTCCTTCCCCCAGCCCACTCTTTTATGCACCCAGCCTATTTCTTTTTTTAAAAAATATATATATTTTATTGATTTTTTTACAGAGAGGAAAGGAGAGGGATAGAGAGTTAGAAACATCGATGAGAGAGAAACATCGATCAGCTGCCTCCTGCACACCTCCTACTGGGGATGTGCCCGCAACCAAGGTACGTGCCCTTGACCGGAATCTAACCTTGGACCTTTCAGTCCGCAGGCTGACGCTCTATCCACTGAGCCAAACCGGTTTCGGCCCAGCCTATTTCTTAAAGAGTGAAGGAGTGGGTGGTTCAAACCTAGCAGTTGCAGGAGATGGCAACACAGGGTGACTGCATGGGGTTTGTTTGAGCTGCCCTCCTGCAAATCCACTTCACATTTGGAGGCCCTGCTGGAGTGGTTGAGGAACAGCTAGAAAAAGATGAAAGGGCAAAAGGATGATATCAAGAAAGGATGGACAATCCCATTAAGATTGAGAAGAAAGGGGCTGTGTCAGGGCCAGGCATTCACAGACTTATGTCTGTAACCCCTGGTGTCTAGAATCATGCCTAGCACTTCCTAGGTATTCAAATGTACATGTTGAATAGAATGAACTACTTGAAGGCATGAATGAAAAAGACATGCATTTCTTATTGATTCCATTAGCACAATTTCAGCATGATCTGTGTGCTGGATCATGAGATCTGTGGGAAGAAACCCCAGGTGGGGGTTTTTATGACAGTGACTGTGTCTGGTTGTTGAGAAAAGGCATGGTGGAGAGGAAAAGTAATCTGAGGGGGGAACACTGGGATATGTTCAGAAGCTCAGCTTACACTCCTAACGCCTCCACCAGCAAAGCAAGCACATTGAGCCCCGTGATATGGGGAGGAGGAGAAAAGGAGAAATTCTTGCAAAGCATCCAGACTGCATGGTCTACAAGTTGCACCCTGCTTTTGTTGAAGGGAAAAGAAATTGTTTTCTCCAGAGTTGAGGAGACTAGAAAGTGAGAACATCACACCTTCATTTGGCTTCATGAAAAACCCATTTGAGTTCTTTGGGGGTGGAGGTAGCCATCCCCTTGATACCTGTGACCAGCACCTTTGAGTGGGGTTGTGACATTTGAACTGGATGAGATGGTGTGGTTTGGAGACTGATTGGAACTCTTTCATTAGGAACAGAAGATCATTACAGCCCCCTCAGTGGAGTTTGGGTTTCTCTGTCTTGCCCAGAAAATCTATTTCCTGTGGTAGAGCCACACATGTCATGCCTCTCTGCTAAGCAAGAATGTCCACTTGGAGTAATGGAACAGTTCTTAATCCCCATCTATTTTCTTACCTTTTCAGTTCTGGAGGTTCTTTGATTTTATTTAGGGTTTACATTTGTTTCTTTTTTTTTCCAGTTTGGAAGATAACAGGAAGTAACTTGAAGTGTAAGATATAATAGAGTAGCAGGGTAGTAACTATCAATGTTAAGTGTTCTTAAAGCTGCCTCCGAAGCCTCAGGTTTCTAGGAAGGATTGTATTGGCGAGATCCGGTAATTGTTTGAAAAGAAAGGGCTTGCTTTATGAGATATAAAGGATCATTTTGCCTGTCCCTTCTTGCTAACTTCTATTTAGTGGTAAGCAAACTGCTAGAAACCTGTGATTTTGATATTTTCTAAATACTACTCTGCAATTATTGGGCAGTTTGGACATTGGTTGTCTTCCACAATCTTGTCCACAACCCCAAGAACTGTGAGAATTTATTTTTCTAGAAAAATACAAGAATTCATCAATGCCAGGCATAGACAGGGAAACAACTGGTCTGCAAAAGTGCAAGTCAGAAAGACCTAGTTTTGCATTTTGACTTGATGGGAAATAATTATACCCCAAGTGCCGATTCAGTTTAAGTCAAGCAGAAATGTTATTGCAGGAAGTCGTTTGGTGAAGCCGTTGAATCATCAAGAATTGAGCTTTAGAGCTCTGATGGTGATTCTGAGATGTTAATGGATCCCATCGGACAGAGAAGGACTGAGGTCAAGTATTATAAACTATGGAATTGCATAAAGTATAATTAAAAGTCACATCTAATCTTTTTAAAAGTGATCTCTTCTGTGTTGTTTTTTTCTTGCTGAGAAAAGGATTTGTGTGGTTGTTGTTGTTTTTTAAACTAGTCCCCAAGTACCAAACTTTGAAAACTAGGAAATTGAAGTTTCTAATTTGTTTCATAAAAAGCATTTTAAAAAATGAGAGTGCAATATTGGGTCGGATGAAGAATAGATAAAATCAGCCCTGAAGGGAATTCATGTATCTGTTACACAAGGGGGGTTTGTGCATATGTCAGGCACAGTGTTAGCGCCTGGATATTCAGTGCTGAGATGCCTCCTGTCCTCCTGGCATGACTCTCTAGTGATAACTCATAACAAGGACATAGTCAAGTAAATAATTCCATTACAGATCGTAATTAGCACTATGAAGAAAATAGATAGGATGGTAGGGTCAAAAGTGTCTCAATAATCTTTTGCTGCATAACAAACAATCACAATATCTCAGTGTCATACAGAAACCAGCATTTCTGCCTCACTCGTGTGTCTTGGGGCAGAGAACTATAGAATTCTGCCCAGCATGAAGCATGGCAAGGGTACTGATATGAAATACTGCTACAAGGGAGCCACAAATGGGACTGTTCAAGGTCATAGGAGAAACTAGAAAAATGTTTCATGTGGTGTGATATTGGCAGACCTCTCTGAAAAGGAGATATTTAAACTGAAACTGGAGGGAAGAAAACCAACCATTCATGCTAAAAATCAAGGGATGAGGTCATCACACAGGAAGTGCAAAAGCTCTCAGGTAACAGAAAAGCTTACCTGTTCTAATGGTGTGAAAAGAAGCCCAGAGGATCATGGGGGCCTATATGAGATCAAGTGGGAAGGAAGGCATTGGGGCTTTGTAGATCTTGGTAAGGAGTTTTAATTTCATTCTCAGTGCTATCGCTGCTTGGAGTAGGAGATTATGTGAGAAGATTTATGTTTTTCAAAGATCTCTATGGAAAATGCATGGAGCAAAAGGGGTAACAGGGAGATTCCTAAGAAGGCTGTTGCCTTCCACGGTCCATGGCAGAGAGGGCAGGGGCTTGGGCTTACTCTCAGTGCAGATGTCAGTGGAAGTGGGGGAGGGGTGGATTAATGTTCACTTCAGAGATAAAATCAATTTACAAGGTTTTGCTGATGGAATCAAAGGGGACTATGATGGAGGCAGGAAAGTCAAGGATTTCTTCTGAGATTTTATATTGATCAACTGGATAGATTGTAGTGACATTTACTGAATTAAAATCAATAGCTTACGATGTCTTTTGGGATAGCTAATAGATTCATTTTAGATATGTTTAAGATTCCTGTTATGGTTTGAATTATGTCCATCAAAAAATATTTTCCAGTCCTCATTCCCAGTACTCAGTCTGTTGACCTTATTTGGAAATTGGGGCCCTGACCCCTATGGCTTGGTTGTTTGAGCATCATCCCATGAACCAAAAGGTCACCAGTTCCATTCCCTGTCAGGGCACATGCTCAGGTTGTAGGCTCAATTCTCAGTAGGGGGTGTGTAGGAGGCAGCCAATTGATGTTTCTCAACCCCCCTCTCTCAAATCAATAAAATGTATATCTTTAAATATATTTTTATTTATTTCAGAGAGGTAGGGAGAAGGAGAGAGAGAGAGAGAAATATCAATGATGAGAGAGTATTATTGATCAGCTGCCTCCTACATGCCCCACATTGGGGATTGAGCCTGCAATACAGGCATGTGCCCTGACTGGGAATCAAACCATGACCTTCTGGTTCATAGGTCGATGATTAACCACTGAGCCACGCTGGCTGGGCAATAAAACATAATTTTTTTCAAAAAGGAAATTGGATCATTGCAAGTGTAATTAGTTAAGATAATGTCATACTGGAGTAGGGTGGGCCCTAATTAAATATGACTGGTGCCCTTATAAGAAGAGAGAAGAGACATGGCAACACAAATATGCACAGACACACAGACACACACTGCCACACTCAATGGGAGAACTCCAGGTGATGACTGAGGCAGACTGCTGTGCTGCAGCTGTGAGACAAGGAGCAGTACGTATCGCTGGCCACCACGAGAAGCTGAAAAAGGCAAGGGACGATTTTACCCTAGAACCTTCAGAGAGAGCATGGCCCAGCTGACAACTTGATTGTGGACTTCTAGCCTCCAGGACTGTGAGGCACTACATGTCTGTTGTTTTAAACCACTCAGTTTGTAGTATTTTGCTATGACAGTCACAAGAAGCTAATACAATGCCTAGGCTGTTGGTTTGATACAAGAGTCTGTCAGAAGCCCTGGTTGGTTAGCTCCATTGGTTAGAGCGTCGTCTCGATATGCCAAGTTTATGGGTTGAATCTCTGGTTGGGGCACATAGAAGCAACCAATGAATGCATAAATAAGTGGAACAACAAATCAATGTTTCTCTCTCCTTTCCTCTCTTTCTCTAAAATCAATCAATTTAAAAAAAGTAGTCTGTCTGAACTCAGAGAACGAGGTCTGAATCTGAGAATGAAAAGAATCCATCAGTGCAAAAACTCTTAAGGGAGAGTGTTCCAGGCAGAGAGAAGAGCATTTCTGTTTGTAGATGATACTATCTCACTTATACTTAGGCATCTTTCTGCAAGGCAGTTACCATAATCACTGAGAAATAGTTATAAACTTTGATAATATGTTTCCCATTCCTTGTAATGACTGCAATAGATATTGCATGATTATATATACTACACACACCCAGAGAATACACATAAAAAGCATTCATGCTTTAATGATTGTGTTCACTTATAATGAAATGCATTATGGTGAGGATATTTGCACTTGTTTTGAGTATTAAAAATACCATCAATTTTCAGAAGTATAGGAGACAACAGAGGTTATCTCTAGAGCAACACCCTTCTTAATGCTTGGTTCCTCCATTATCATGAACAGATCATTCAATTTCTGCTTGAACACTTCCAGTAAGATAAGGAACTCACTGATTTCCAGGACATTCCATCCATTTGCCATTTAGAAATTTTGGCCTTAGAGATCAAAAACATGTCTCTTGATAACTTCAGCAACTTCCCTCAATTATGTCTTTGGAAAAATCTCCAAGTTAAATTTCATCTCTCATCACCCGGAAAGCCATTCTGATGCGTGAATGCCGTGGCCACTTTCTGGTGAGAATTGTCTCCGTGCTGGGCACGCCTGATTCTTCCATTGGAGATTGTTTCTAACTGCTACCAATTATGTGGTCCCTCTGACCTTCCCTCAGCTTGCCCGCATCTCTCCCAACTCCATGTTTAAACATCAGAGTGGCCACGTTAAATGTCAGTAATGAGGGGAGAAGGAAATTACAAAAGGCTTTGAGCGTGAAAAGATGAACATTTCCCAATTACAACCTTAAGAAGAAAAAGTGAAATAAACATAAAATCTGCATGCATGTGTACAAACACTGCAAGGGGATATGCCTCCAATGAAAATACATTCTACCTCTTGATGTTGGGTTTATAATTAAACGTGATTCTTCAATACCATGTGTCTGTTCTCACACACCTTAGCTTTTGCCTTTTCTAGGGCTTGATTCACAAGCCTGGCTTCGGTGTCCCTTTCCTCTTCACCTGCTCATTTACACATATACTTCGCTTCCTGTTTTCAGTGAACTAACTACATTTCTCTGGCTCTCCTCTCTGTTAAGTGCTTTGGCCCCCCAAGTTCTTGCAGAGGCTCTCCAGCATTCACATTTTCTCTTGGTCCTTGAATTGAGGTTTTGGCTTGTTTAATGCTCTGGATCTCATCCTTTATGCTCATTCCAGCTTCCATTTCTTTCTCTCTATTCTGTTTGTGCCTATTTCTTTGATCTTACTTTATATGCTTCCACTGTTCCTTTTTATCCTGTTATTATGATCATATTTACTGCCATTCTTTCAGGCCCATTCCAGCTCCTGTACTTTTCTTTCTTTCTATGGGATTACAGTTTCCTAAAGAGTAATCAAAGGCTTCTATCATTCCTCCTGTCTGTGGTCCTGATTCAATTTGCTACATTGAGGTGTACACATAGGTCAATAAAAAATGTCTGTTATCCTTGTTGGTTTTGGTAGACAAGAATGATGGGAAAGAGGGGAAAAAAGGAACGGAAGGAGGTAAGGATGGAAAGGAAGCGCGAAGCCAGAAGAAAGAGAAGGGTGTCACCACTGCCCGGGTGCACAGCTACTTTGCACTGATGGGGAGACAACTTGTAATGACGGAAGTTCTGGTTGAAACAAAGAAGCATCACAAGATAGTTGGAAAGGTTTCCATCTTCAAAATATTTAAAAGATGAAGTTGAATATATGCAGACCTGTGATGAGTTCTTATTTAACCTATTCATCTTAAAGGATTTGTGTGTGTGTTGCTGGGCTTTAATTTTTCTGTAAGAAATTCAAGTCTACCATAGAGGATCATGCCAAAAACCAGAAATGAAATATACATACCAGGACTATAAGAGTTTTGACTGTTATGCAGCTTAGAGTACACAGGAATTATGTTCCATTCCTCTCATGGTCAAACAACTTGAGTAAATAAGGTGGGAAACTGGGAAATCTTTATTGCCAAAGATTATTCTTTTTTTGATTTCTTGATGAAATTAAGGAGTTTTGCTGATGCCCGACCTCTGAGGTATGGGGGAGGGATCTAGGTTTCTGTCACTTGGATTTATAGCTGCACCTGCAGTAGGCGATGCTATCTCCTAACTACTAATGCCAGCAGCCACTGTGGGTTTCATTAGGGACTGAGTAGATGGTCGCTATATTCATGAGTCCACTCTCCCCCAAAACATAATTTACCTTTTGGTTTCTCTGGGTTTTTTGGACAACTTGCAACATTTTTAAAGGTACATTAGCTTTCTTGTATCACTTTTATAGAACTTGGATAATTTTGGAATTTTGTGTTTTTGAATGATCTCTATTTTAGGAGGAGTAGTTGAGGATTGAAACTGCACAGTCTTTGGCACAATTCAGCTGTGAAGAGCCTGTTTGACATGTTTCCCCTAAGTGTTGGGTTTCCTGGATCACCACTTTTAAAGGATCATTTCATTTCTGATTAGGGCTCACATCAGACCACCCACATGGACTGTAATGTTCTTTGTGAATTAGAATGCTGCATCCCATTATTCCCCATTAGGTGGTTAGCTCTGGAAAATCTGTAGGGGCAGCAGCTGGTCCACCTGTGTTATTCACAATCTCTCAAACTGCTTAAAAATGCAGATTTTCCTGGTTTGTAGATGATCTTGAATTCGTGATTAAAGTATAAAAGAATGATAAAATCAAAATCAAATGTTGATGAATCCTTATTATTTCCTTATTGCTGCTGTAACAAATTACCACAAATTTAGTATCTTAGGGAGGTCAGAAATCTGAAATGAGCTAAAATGAAGGACAATAGTCCTTACTGGAGACTTGGGAGAGAATTCATTTTCTTCTCATTTCCAGCTTCTAGAAGCTTCCAGGGCATTCCTTTGCCTATGGCCCCTTCCATCTTGAAAGCCAGCAATGGTTGTGGCTTTGTCATGGATACCATCTCTCTTCTGCCTCCATCTTTCTCTTGTAAGGACACTTGTGATGACATTAGCCCATGTGTATAATTCAAGATCATCTTCCGTCTCCAGATCCTTAACTTAATCACCTCAGAGTCCTTTTTCCAATGTAAGGGAAACATTTGTTAAGGTTCTGGGGATTAGGGCTTGGGCATTTTGGGGTTTTTATTCTGCCAAATAACATTTCAAATGGATAATGTAGTAAAAGATTTAATCAGAAAATTTACAATATCTGAACAAACTAATGTTTTAAAAGAATGCATTGATAACTAGTGCCAATGAAAGGCAAAACCAAATATTACATTGGTTTACAGACCAATGGGAATGTAAAAAATCAACCTAAATCCACTTTGGAGAAGTGTCTATTTAGGTCCTTTGCCCATTTTTAAATTGGATTGCTTGTCTTCTTTTTGTTAAGTTATGTGAGTTCCTTATATATTTTGGAAATTAGCCCGTTATCAGATGTACCATTGCCAAATCTGTTCTCCCATGCAGTGGGCCCCCTTTTCATTTTGTTGGTGGTTTCCTTTGCTGTGCAGAAGCTTTTTATTTTGATGTAGTCCCATTTGTTTATTTTCTCCTTAGTCACCTTTGCCTTAGGAGATGTATTGGTAAACATATTGCCACGAGAGATGTCTGAGATTTTGCTGCCTATGGTTTCTTCTAAGATTTTTTTTGGTTTCACGACTTAAATCACTACCTGAGCTGGCATCCCCTAAGTGTACAATGAAAATCAGAAATTTACATTTAAATTGCCCACAAAAGTACTTACATCTATTTAATTATTAAGTAGAAATTAAGCTTAATTAAAAGTTAGAATTTCAAGAAGTATGATAGGCTTTTCACAGTGTCTGTGGAGATTAGATATGAGGTAAACAAGGACTGGACTGCTGTAAGTGTCGTAAGTTCTAGGAATATAGATGATTCCTGTACCATTAGCGTATGGACGTGTCATACTTGACAAAAAGTGTGCTCATTAACCTTGTGGGTAGATGCTTTGGTAGACATTTAGATGCCATAATGGAGCACTTAAGGAAGTTAAAAAGGATGCTGAAAACGATTTTCTGAAATTATAAGAAACAATCATTCAGGTTTATATATCCTTGAAAATATTTTACCTTTAAGAATAGAACACAATCTGCTAACTTCTCCCCTACACCTTCTTTATTTTCCTTTTGTAAAGGGATAAGAACAATGGAATACATTGGTAATGTGCCTGTTTTCAATTATATACATGTTTTATTTAAGTTTTTTGATGATCCTAGATACATCAAGGATTGTGGATTTAGTTTTCCTTGGAAATGTAAGTCACAGAGCAGCTAACTGCTTTTTCATGTGTGTTCCTCCTAAGGCAATGGAATGGGCTGTCCAGGCTGTGAATCTTTCTTATGAAGGTGTAGCAGTTGAGTGATAAAGGGAAATAGCGTGCTCATTGCAAAGTCTTATATTTTGTTTAAAATAAAAGTCTAATTCTGTTATATATAAGTATGAAAGTAAAATTAGCTAGCATATTTAAAATATAAACATTGTCCTATTACATACAATAATAAGGCTGTCATTAGCTATGTGAAGGAAATATTTAAATGTATCTAAGTTTAAATATACTATAAGAGGAAAGGATCTAGCCTGCATTCATCCTTTGATTTATATAAGAAAAAAAAAAAAAAACTCCAGTATAATGGATTTTAGTTACCAGGTAAGATTAGTTTGATTCTCATATTTATATCCTTAACTTTAATACATTGTTCAATCGTTGCTAATATAGTTGAATTAAGGCTCTTTTTTAAAAGTACAGCTATAGGAAAAAAAGATAAAATGTAAACAAATTCATGTCTAGTAGATGAACGAAGAAATAAAAAAAATAATTTGAAAAATAAAATGTCAAAGAGAGGGAAAATGTGTTTTAAAAGTTCCCAAGTCCTGCTTCCTTTCAGTCTATTAGGAGGCTTCTTGCATGTTATGACTAAAAGACTGGAGGTGGCAGCTTGTAGTTAGGGGCTATGCCTTCTCTCTTTCTTTTCACACTAGATAGCATAATGTCTTGTCTATTGTAAATGCGCAATGAATAGATGTTGAATGAACAAATAAATTCAATGCATTTAAAAACTAACCTAATATTCAACGATTTGTCTATTCAATAGGAAGATTTTCATAATATAATTATTCTTTTAAAATACACTTACTGGGCTTCCTTTTAGGATCAAGTCTTCTTTGGACTAAGTATATAAATACATAGGAGATAGACAGGGGCCCAACCACATGGCAGCTACCATGAAGGCAAAATAATGGCCAATATACTTAGATTCTTGCATTATTTAATGACCCACAGATGTCCGTTTATAGTTTACCAGAGGCCCGATGCATGATATTTGTGCAAGAGCAGGCCTTCCTTCCCCCGGCTGCCAGCACCGGCTTCCCTCTGGCTCCCAGGACCTGGGCTTCCCTCGCAGCCCCAGCTTTGTCTGGAAGGTTGTCCAGAAGGATGTCCGGTCTAATTAGCATATTATGCTTTTATTATGATAGATTGCCCATCTTTTTCAAAGTTACCCAGTCCAAGTTGAAGAATTGTTCAGAGAAAACAGATATAGAGAATAAATATGGTTAGAGTAAAGATGCCTTGAATCAGAGACTTAATTCATGTGCACTCTGAGTGAAGATTTGTTTCCTTGGTGCATTTCTGTTCCCAGAGGTACTCTGGACTTCTGTGAAGTGTGCAGAGTCAGAGTTTGGCTTCCCGGGAACTGTGTGATTAGGTGTCTGTCACACCTGAGTTTTAGAGCATGTTATCCTTCTCAGAGCATTTTATGAGCATGAAATCACTATCTTGCAAGGACCTTGGGGAGCACTCAGGCAGCATTTTGAATGGCTCAATTTTACAACTTTCAAAACCAAAGTGTAGAGTAATGATCTCTTTGAGGGCCTTTATTTCCCTCTGGTTTCTGTGCTACTGAAACTCAGCTGCTGTTCATAGCGCTAGCACAAGCTGGCATCTAGTAGGTATCTGCTACATAGTTATTGAATTAAAGCTACAGGGCACTTTGAAATATTCTTTTGGTTAGGGATCTATTGATTACAAAAACCATGAAGGTTTAGAAGTTCCTTCATAATCTTTTCTTTTCGTGCAATGCCCACATGTATTCATAGGGCTGCCTAACAAAGTTCCAAAAAGTATGTGGCTTAAACAACAGAAATTATTTCTCACAATTCTAGAGGCTGGAAGTTGGAGATCAACATGTTGGTAGGGTCGGTTTCTTCTGAGGCCCCTCTCCTTGGCTTACAGATTGCCATTTTCTTCCTGTGTCTTTACATGGTCTTCCTTCTGTCTGTGTCCTAATCTCATCTCATAAGGGCACCAATCATATTGGATTAGGGCCCCACCCCTGGGACCTCATTTTAACTTATAGGAAGCATTATCTCTTGATAAACCCTATCGTGTTTTTTTTTTTAAATATATATTTTATTGCTTTTTTACAGAGAGGAAGGGAGAGGGATAGAGAGTTAGAAACATCGATGAGAGAGAAACATCGATTAGCTGCCTCCTGCACAGCTCCTACTGGGGATGTGCCCACAACCAAGGTACATGCCCTTGACCGGAATCGAACCTGGGACCTTTCAGTCCACAAGCTGACGCTCTATCCGCTGAGCCAAACCGGTTAGGGCAACCCTATCGTTTTAAAAAATATATTTTTATTGATTTCAGAGAGGAAGGGAGAGGGAGTTAGAGAGATAGAAACATCAGTGATGAAAGAGAGTCATTGATTGGCTGTCTCTTGCATGCCCCATACCAGGGATCGGATAGAGCCTGTAACCTGTGCATGTGCCCTTACTGGGAATCGAACTGTGACCTCCTGGTGCATAGGTCGATGCTCAACCACTGAGCCATGCCGGCTGGGCTATAAACCCTCTCTTCAAATGCAGTTATAGTCTGAGGCACTGGGAATTAGGATCTCAACATAAGAATTTGAAGGGGAAACAATTTAGCCCATAACTAACAACATTTATTTTTCCCTTACCCTACTTATATTATTAGTCTGTAAGGATGCAAAAGACTTGCAAAAATCTTTAAAATTTAAAACATACAGCACTTGCACAACCTGCCTTGACCAGGCTACTTGCTGAGCCAAGCCAATCTTTCCCTCATCGGGAACTTTCTGCACAGTGGTTCTCAGTCCTGGCTTTCTGTGGAATTACTTGAGAAGTTTTGACAATAAACCCATTTTCTGACCCAGCACAGTGCAATGTAAGGCCCCCCAAGTAGTTTTCATGAACAGTAATCCCTGTGAATCCCCACAGACTTCAGAGAATCCCTAGTTCATCAAATATTATTTAGTAAGAACCCTTGATGTACATTGATTGTTCAGTTAAATAACAACTACACCTCAAGAACACCACCACAATTTCTGTTTTTATTTTCTATAGAAAAAGAAAAAGTTTCAGAGATTTTGAAGGACTCGAACACAGGGATTGGTTCTAAACTGGCAGTCAGACATCCCTCTTACAATCCAGGACTGCTGGCTCCCAACCGCTCACCTGTCTGCCAGCCTGATCACCCCCTACCACTCCCCTGACAGCCTGATCGATGCCTAACTGCTCCCCTGCTGGACTGATTGCCCCCAACTGCCTTTCCCCCGCTGGTCCCATCACCCCAATTGCCCTCCCCTGCCGGCCTGGTCGCCCCCAACTGCCCTCCCCTGCTGGCCTGGTCACCCCCAACTGCCCTCCCCTGCTGGCCTGGTCGCCCCCAACTGTCCTCCCCTGCTGGCCTGGTCACCCCCAACTGCCCTCCCCTGCCGACCTGGTCACCCCCAACTGCCCTCCCCTGCAGGCCTGGTCGCCCCAACTGCCCTCCCTTACTGGCCTGGTCGCCCCTAACTTCCCTCCCCAGCTGGCCATCTTGTGGTGGCCATCTTTTACCACATGGGGGTGGTCATATTGTGCAAGGGTGTGAGGGTCAAATTGCATATTACCTCTTTATTATATAGGATGAAAAAGTTTTTGTGCTCATTTCCCTATTGAATTGATTGGCTGAGAGATTTATTATTGTCCATAGCAGGAGGGCTCCAAAATATTCATAATCTTCAAGTTGATCTCACAAAAAGATTCTTTTTTTTTTTTTAAAGAGGACATTTCTAAATTCAGTGAGTTTGATGCCCATTGAGTGATTAATGGGAAAGTGTTGGCAGAAGGAGTCCCAGGTTTGTGTATTTCTCCGTATATACACTATTGCCCCTTTGTCAGATACACATTGCACCTGCCAAGTGAGGAGGGAGCTACTATATTTGAAGGCAGTCAGGAGCCAGTGGGATGCTGCCTAACCCCACTTGGTGGGGATGAGGAGCAGATGTTTACATTTAGTCAGATATTTACTATCCCTGCATTCATTCCATTCTGTAGACCTGAGTTGCTATTTAGTGAAGAAGTTTAGCAGGCCTTATAGTGCAAGTTCGTTGTTTGTGAATTCTCTTGATTTTTGTTTGTCTAAAAATGTTTTTATGTTTGCTTTCCTTTTTGAAGGATAGGTTCACTAGATATAGAACTTTTGATTGAAAAAATGTTCCCTCAGCATAATAAATGTCATTCTATTATTTTCTGGTTCCAAAGTTTTTGATGCTGGCAGTCATAAATATTGACACTGTTTATCTGCTAGTTTTCTCTAGTTCCTTTAAAATTTTTTCTTTTTATTTTAGACTTTCAGTAGTTTGACTATGATGTATCCCAGAGTCATTTCTCTTTGAACTTATTATGCTTGGAGTTCATTGAGATTCTTATATCTCTAGCAGGAGTGAGAATTGCCTGGAAAGGGCACGAAGAACATTGTGGGTGGTGTAAATGTTCTAGATCTTGTCATGTGGCTTCACAGATGCAAACATTTTCCAAAACGCATTTAATTTTTTTACTAAATATTTATGCATTTCACTTTATTCTGACTAGACAAGTGTCTTAAAGCTTTTATGTTAAAAATGTGTAACCTATGGCTAGATATATTAATTTCCCTTCATAAATTAGTGTATTATAACTACTCTGGGCATTCAATTTACCATTTTATTTCTGAGCACACTATTTTTATCTTCTAAGTGATAGACGTCCTGGTTAAAATGGAGAAGAAGAAAAAAAGATAAGATCGTAAGAAATAGGCTTTAAGGTCATTTTAGACTATGAGAGAAGGATCTTCATACCAGGAATATCCTTGAGTCAAGTAACAGATACAGCTGAAAGGAAGGCATCTTAAGATTTGGTGAGAGAGAGAAGGGGAGAGAGAGAGGAGAGAGAGAGAGAGAGAGAGAGAGAGAGAGAGAGAGAGAGAGAGAGAGAGAGAGAGAAGGGGGTAAGAGATAAAGGAAGGAAGAGGATGAATGGACTTGAAGATGATGGGAAGGAGAGATTTGTGAACTTGGCTGTTGTAGGTGTGTGTAGGCAAGGCTGATCCCAGGTGAATTTAACTCTGAGGAGACAAGTTCATCCTGTTTCTTTCCCTGCCATATGCTAGTGTCCCGGTGAAGAAGAAGGCTTTTACATTGTGTTCTCCACGTGGCTGTGCTAACAGCTGAACATTACCATATGGCTTTTAGGTTCACTGTTACATTTTATTCACTTAGCTAATATTTATTGTGTGCTAACTATCTAAGAAGCAATTTCCTATGCATTGGGAATACAGTGATAACCACGCAGGACAAAATGGCCCCTTGCCCTTATGAAGCTTCCATTTGAAAGAGACAGGCAATAAGAAAGAAATTACTAAATAAGGTCATTGCAAATAGTGAGGTGTACAGAGCGGGATACTATGATAAGGAGCACCTGGAGCATGGTGTCTGTGTCAGCTTGGATGGCCAGGGAAGTTCTGAACATCTGATCTGAGACCTGAGCAAAAGGAATGAGATGGGCATGTACAATCTACAAAGAGAAATTGCATTGTCTTCTTGACAATTTCACCGATAAACAAAAATTACCTTTGTAGCCATGATGAAAAGTTAATGAAAAGACTGGGTTCTAAAAATCTGCCAGGCTCTTTCTAGGGAGAGAAGTTGAGGATAACAGATGCCTTTTACCAAGACCCCCTTTGCAGATGAGTCACTCTGTTGCTTGTGAGCACAAACAACAGACAGAAGGCAGTGCTGGCTGACATCTGCCCCATCTGGCCCCCAGCCTGAGGAGGAAGCTCGGGTTAGAGAGAATGAACGCAGCAGGTCACAAGGCAGTTAGTCATAGTAACCTAGTGCATGTTCCCTGTGGGAAAAAGCAAGATAGCACACAGAGTCTCTCCTGATGAGTTAGCAGGACAGAAAGACAGTCCTGGCCAGCTAAGCTGGGCATCCCCTGCCGGAGGAAAAGCAGATGTGAAAAAAGCTCGATGAAGGTAGTGAGCAGTGGAAGGACAGGGACCAGACTCATCACTGGGATGGATGGCTCTGCTTGCCGTGACAGTCCCTATCCCACACCTGCCTTTGATGAGCACCTCTCTCAGGTGTGTGGTGACACCCCCAACACCCACGGTTCTGTGGCTTCATCCATGTAAAGCTGAAGGAAGAAACTCCTTCTTTATACAGCTGTTCCTGCCTGACACTGCAAAAATGGAGAGCTCGAGACTTCTTGAAAACAGAAGTGAAAGGAAAAAAAGACAAAGGCAAAGTTATGTGGGGTTCTACAACATGAAGTGTAGTAGGGTAGACATTTTTCAGAGTCAAATTCATTGTGTTCTAAAGGAATTGCAGGGTAACTGTGCAGGAGGCATCTAAAGCTAATTGCTGGAAGAATGCTCCATGGGGAATACGCCTCCCGTGGAGGGAATGGACTCAATAACCTAATTGTTTTCCCCCATTCATTACCACTTGTAGGTCCCTTGGTGCAGAATTTGGCTAACTGACCTAGTAAAATAAGAAGAAGTACGAGGACTTCTTGTTGGCTTGATGCGAAAAGTTCCTGCCAACATGTATTGAGATCCGTGCACAAGAACCACCTTTTCTCATTTATGCGATTTTTATTTCTTATTATGTCCGTTCAGTAACCACTTAATGGGGTCTCTTATGTGCAGAGTGCTGTGGGAGGCACTTGGGAGTGTCTAGAGGGGTGTGATACTTGGCTCCTACCTTCAAGAAACTTACAGTCTGGTCAACGTTAGGAAGTGCGCACGACAATTATTCGGAGCAATGTGTTGGCCAGGATTCTCCTCTGACAAAACCGTGTGTTGAAAGCGGCAAGTTCAGGGACAGGAATTTCAGAAGAGCGTGTTTTCCTTTCTTGAACAATCCATTATTAAGATAGCTGAAGTTCACATAAATGAGATTCATTCACCTCAACATGTCTTTAAAAAATTTTACCTTCTGATTCTGACAGCTTGATCAGGAGAGCAAATTTTCTCTTGAGTATTATTTGTTCATTTTGTGTTTTCTCCTTTCTAAAGCTTCTCTAACTCAACTCCCTAAGGCAACTAGGCTGAAAATAAATGTATGCACATCAAACTATACCTCTGATATTTTGAATTGTCTAAAAAATAAGGCTTATTATTACCAAATGGCTACTCCCGATCTAGAGGAATTGCTCTGTGGTCTGTTTGAAGATAAATATGGGGGAGGGCCAACGCAGTCAGAGAAAGTTGTGAAATATCAGACCCCGTGGTGGAGTGGGGCATTTCCAAGCCAAATCCAGTAGCTGTCTAAGTTAGTTCTTCTCTCTTTTTGTTTTCCTCTGACATTTGCAGGATTTCCTTACAAAGGGAACCAGGGAGCTGTGGCTGGCCCCTCACTCCCAGTGCTGGGGTGACACTACCAACAGCTCCTCCCGTGTGTCAGATTCAGATCCCTGAGAACTAACTCACAGGGGCAAGGGCAAAACATCCATCCCTGCAGGAAGGTCTGCAGTCAGAGGGTTCTGCAGGGCACAAGCCACACTCACACCCCACTCCGCTCGGGCCTTGGCAGGAAACCATGGGAACCGTGAGTTGTTTAGGATCAAGTTGCAGAAATCATAACATGGTTTAAAAAAACAATAAAAGCAACACAAAATAGCGACTATCTCTTTCCTTCGTGTTATAGTTTGTCTACTGAATTGGCAAGAAGCCCCAATTCAGGGCTTTCACTTTTACATGAAAACTTTTCCCGGTGCTCTGGTAAATACCATACCCATTCTCAAACCTCTCTCACCATTCAGCCTCCCAGTGCCGTCCTGCCCTCAGAAGGAAGAAATGGAAGGACAGGGACCAGACTCATCACTGGGATGGCTGGCTCTGCAGTGAGCCACGCAACCTTTTGTCTCCTGGGTTTGAATCTATACTTGCTGGAGGCTGCCCTTGACCTCATGCAAAGGCATTGGCCATTCAGTGAGGAAGCCCCAGTGCCCACTGCACTTGGAAATGCCTTCCTCTGTTTGTGTGGGACTGGTTAGTTCATTGAAACTACTAAAGACAATTCTTTATGTCGCATTGGATATTTGTATTGTCCTGTTTTCAGCTAAACCCACCCATCGATGGCTATTGAGAATGTGCAAGGAAAGACATTTTATTTGGGGCCTTAAAATTAAGTATTCAGTCTGGCTTCTTTTCCATAGTTTGTCTGTTAAAACTTTAGCAGGAAATTTTAAGTGTACTTATTTATGTTGCTGGAGAAATCAGTGGGTCCAATTTCCCCGACAATAGTGGGAGTGGGGTTCTTGGGTACCGCTGGAATGAGAACTTCTGGAGTCCCTCACGGGAGAATGAATGATTTTTATTGGCATGGAATTATATTTCTTGAGTTGCAAAGTCCCATGTCCCTTAATCCAGTCCTGAAAAAGGTGCAGCTGGGGTTCCAGTAGAGCCATAAGTAGGGCCAGTGTCTAGAAGTAGATTTTCCTCTCCATGGTGGAACTGAGTCTTGTACAGCCTTAGGCTAACCACAGTCCATTAGTCCATTGTGTGGAGTCCACATGGCCGTGAGCCACATGGGCGAGTGCAGGGGAGCTCGCCCCCTGCAATACTGTAGGAGCCTGGAGCTAGCAGCAAGAGAGAGAACCAAGAGAGAATGTTCCTTTGTCCAGGAGTTTAAATCTTCAGGTTTCTCTCCCTTGCAGTAGCCACGCCTATTCTGGCTATGGATTTGCTCCCAGGTGTGATTGACTGTTAAGCACTTTCCACACACACCACCCAGACCTTACTAAGCATGCGTCTATGGTCCAGACTTGGAGAATGTTAACTGCAGCTTTCTCGCAAAGCTGTATAAATGGCATGTCTATATTGTCTAGTCTTTCCTTTATTCCTCTCCTGTTATTTAATAACCAGGCTATTATAATGGTGTCATTTATGCATGGTTTGATGTGTATTAAGTTCTACCTGGATATTTTTTCCTCTAATAAAACATCACAACAAAACAACTACTTCATAATATTAAGAGGTAGGCATAGCTTTTACTACTCAAGTTCTGATTTTTGGCCTGCTTCCTTTTTGGAAATGGTGAAATAGAGAAAGTAAGTGTTGGAGAGGTCTTTTTCAGGGAACAGAGCCATGTGAGCGCGAAGAGTAGAGCCAGTGTTCATGAGCTGGTGTGAAGGAGTCAGCACCCCGCTTTGTTTAGGCTCCATAAATGGGGAATGGCCCTCAGACAGCGTGGGATCCGTGGAAGGCCCACTAGGAAGTTTCTTGAATATAAAAGCACAATCCTTTCTGCTTCTCTATACTTACGAACGTTTTGCTTTCGAATGTGCTTGCTTCAGCGAGGGCCGGGGCAGCAAACTGCAGCCCATAGGCCAAACCTGCCAGTACCCACCACTGTTTTTGTATGGGCTGTGAGCTCATTTAAATGGTTAAAAAATATCAGAATTACTTCATGACATATGAAAATTACCTGAAATTCAAATTTCACTGTCCATAAATAAGGCTTTACTGGGACAGGGCCATTACTGGTTTGTTTACACGTCATCGGGACTGCTTCTGCACTACAATGGCAGAATTGTATTCTTGCCTGAAATGATTACTCTCTGGCCTGGGAGCTAGAGGCCCTAGAATTTTCAATTTTGCTGAAGCCTTTGACTTCTGCCACCCTATATACACACATGTGCAAGTATATTTTTACATATATTGTTCCTAATTAATTTAAATAAAAATGTTACTTCCAATTTCTGTTTTTTACCATCTTTATGATGCGTCTGGCATCTTCTCTGCTTCTCAATAGCATGTATGATATAAAGGGTACGATATGTTCTTGTTCTATGCTAGAGACTATGAAGTCTTTAACAAGCTGTCTCCCACTTACACCCAGTACATCAAATATATCTTCCACTCTCTATGCTGTTAACTGGAATTCTAATGGCCTTTGTCATATTCTCTCAATCTACTGCCCATGTGTTCCCACTGCTGCTCCCGATTTTGTGGTTAGTTTGTGCTGAGTTCTCCATGACCTCCCTACTGTCAACCAATTCACTAAACTTATCTTTGTTTCTAACCAATCTAAGGTTTAACTTATCTATTGATCTATTTTAGTAATTAAATGGCTATATTTTAATTTCTAAGGCTTATAGTTGCTTTTTTAGTATCATCTGTATTATTTCTATTTTAAAATAATCTTTTTTTGTTTACTTTTAAGGATATCATTTATTTATCATTATGAGGACCTTAAGCAACTTAGTTTTAAGTCATTTTTAGTATGTTTCATAATTTTCATTTTTACTTTAGGTGAATTCATTTACCAATCATCTTTCCTAGCTTTATGTGTGTGTTTTTTTTTTTTTAAATTGTGATTTGTTTGGAACAATACATTTTTTTCTCTCAGTCTCTCCTCTCCCTTGCTCTTATTCCATCGTTCTCTTTCTCCACACCCTGTGCTAATCTCTCTGTATAATTCTTCTGCAGTTATTCCCACCTGGACACGTGGGACCCCAGTGGAGAACAAAGTCATATCCTAGTGGTTCAGAGATTTGTCCTTTGATGATGTTGCCTATTTAAGCTTGCTCAGTAGGTCATATCTAAGTTTTCCCTCCTCCCTAAGCATACAGCTCCTTGTAAACCATAGATCATAAAGTGGTCAAGAGCAGAGTCTTTTCCAGAATCCTTGTAAAATCTGTGAAGCTTGGTTTGTAACCCAAACCCTTGTTTTAATCTGTCTTCCTAACAATTGTCTCCTTATTTATACTGAACATGTAATTAAATGCTCACCAGAAAACCAACTTTGACTTCCATTGCCTGCTTCAAGGCCAGCCTGCAGACAGCTTTGCATTTCTCTTCCATTTCTGACCCTAGAGGTATTTATCTTATGCTGGTGTCTGGTATGTCTTCCTGGTGATCTGCTTCATATTTTATCGATTATTTCTATATGTTTAGAGCAAAAGAGGTCCCACAAAAATAAGAATTACACCTGGAATTCCCAGACCCCAGTATTTTCTGGAGTTGTAAGTCCTGGCTGCTCCATGCCCTCAGCCTGCTTCTTGTCCCATAAATATTTAGCCACGAGGCACCTGCTAAGCTGCCTGCAGGATGTTTATGCTCTAGCTGACAACAATAAAAGTCTAGAAAATGATTGTGGGGTGCCATCCCAAGCTCCCTCCATAACTGTGGCACTTATGAGCGATGTCTTGCTGTTGAATTAAGGCTGCTTACAGCCAAAATTGTTTTTAACTCTAGAAAGTTGCATTGACTAAGTAGCACCCATATCTAGAGACAGCTAACATCTAATTTCTGGTCAGTGATGAGGGGAGTGGGGTACAAGCTCAGACCCCTTGCCTCAATTCTAGAGGACTCTAAAAGGCCATTCTGGCTCCACAGCTCCCCAAGGACCGATTGATGGATCCCTACAAGTGCATTCCTGGCCAGCTTCTCCCTTGACTCAGTCCTGCCCCCTCACTTTCCACCTGGACATATTGGAGCTGTGGCAGAAGGCTCTCCCCAATAACTTCCTGCACCCCAATCTTGATCGCAGAGTCTGTTTCCTGGTAACCCAACCCAGGACAGCAACTAACATTATAAGATAAATATTCCCTAGTGTCAGCCATAGACAGTATGTAATATTCGAGGTCCCTTTGGGTCAATGGTGTTGAGGAAGAAATGAGACCTGGTCATGAATGATAAATTTAGAAGGGGGGTTGGAGTGGACACTTGTGAGGTGGGCAGCTTCATGTCCTCTTACCCTGTCCCTGAGCTGCCATTCCTCTGTACACCCAAAGCATCGTTTTTCTCTCTGGCACCATTTTTCTCTCTGATTGTAGTGTCAGTTTCATCATGGGGGAACCTTTTAGAAGAGATTACAACACTTTAAAAGTTATTAAATAATAACACTTAAAGCACAGGTAATAAACGATAGGTCCAAAAGGGGAGAAGGAAAAAGAAAAACTTCGTTGGCTCCAATAATGTGCCAATAAAAATATTGGGGATAGAAAATTGAGCTTTTGCAAGGGAGCATTAAGAGGTGGGCTGCAGTGGGGAATTCCAAGTTTCACTTGGAGACATTCACTGGAAGTTTTTAGTCCAATTTGTGAAGGTGGGAAGAACTCTAGGGGAAATGAACTTGTCATCCATTCTTCCGTTGGCTTTTGTAGTGCTCCCAGAAGCCTCTCTGTGATTCACTTTTTAGCAAAAAAGGGTGTTTAGGAGTGCTGGAATGATCACCTCAATGATATTTCAGATAGACTCAGTAGATGTGTATGTTTTCTCTCCATTTGTGTGAGTTTGATATTAATGAAATGCCCCTCTGTTCAGTCAAATAGTTACTATTAGCAACTTCATATAGTCCACTTAAAAACTCGACTGCTTAGTTTATTTTGAAGTCCCAGCACACTCTTTCCAGCTAAAAAGTGTCTATATTTAACCTCATTATGCATTGAAAAGATGCAGTTTATGAAGCAACATTAGTTTATTTTTGCAAGCTCTATTTGAGGAAATATATTACAAATAAAGTATATGAATAAAACCCTAGTTAAAATTTATTGAAAAAACTAAACTGTACTTCCTTTCCGTATTTATTATTTCCATTAATATTAAATTTCTTCTGCTTTGACATTGTAATAATAACAAATAATAATGTATAAATATACAGTTTGGTACCAGGTCATTCTGGCCAAAATTGCCTGTTTTATGAATCTATCTGGGTAATTTTTGCAAATCATCTCGATGTTACCACATATATTTTTTTATCCTTTTTAATATATGCCACATTTTCTTATGTTTCTAATTGTGAGTGATTATTAGGTGACATATCTTTGGATAATTTGTATTTCTTGTATAAAAAAGAGTGAGTACTCAAAACAAATGGGCAATATAATATCCTCAATTATTTCTGTACACACAACATATTTCTGAAACCAGAGAAATAGAGATCATTTCTGGAAATGCCATGAATTAATTAGAGCATGACTGTAATTAGGGGTGTGTGTGCGTGTGTGTGTGTGTGTGTGTGTGTGTGTGTGTGTATACAGTATCTTTTATCCATTTCTAAGTTTTCCTTTAGTACCATTCCCCTGCAGCCTGAAGAAACTACTCTACTTTAGCATTTTGTTTAGAGCAGATATCCTAGTTACAAATACTTTTAGTTTTCCTTCAACTGAGAATGTCTTTTCTGCCTTCCTTCTTGAAGAGTGTTTCCACAGGTTATAAAATTCTGAGTTTAGTTCTTTTCCTTCATAACTTTAAAGAAGATGTTCCACTGTAACCTGGTTTTCATAGTTTGTAGTTAAAAAATATGTGGCTATTCAAATAGTTGTCCTCCTGGATCTATGTGACACTTTTCTCTTGCTGCTTTCAGGAGTTTTTCTTTACCTTTGCTTTCCTTTAGTTATTATGTGTCTTGGAATAGTTTCTTTGAGTTCATCTTATTTGGTGTTTGCTAAGCTTATTTAATGGTAAATAATGTCTTCACCAAATTTGGGGACATTTTAGCTATAATTCCATATTTTTTTGCACCAGTCTTTCTTTTTTCCTTTGATAATTCTAGTGACAAAAGATAGGCCTTTTGATCCTCAGATTCCTGAGAGCTTATTAATTTTTATTTCAATATTTTGCTCTCTGTTATTCATACTGGATAACTTCTATTAATCTCTTCAAGTTTACTGACTCTTTCACTTGTTATCTCTAGTCTACTATTGAGTCAATCAGGTAAATTTTAAAATTTCAGATACTGTAATTTTTCAGATCTAAAATACTTTCTATTTCTCCATTGACAGCTTTGATTTTTCTATTCCTTTTAAGCTCATTTACCTTTACTTCAGGGAGTGTGGTTGTAATGGATATTTTAAATTATTTTCAAATATTCCAACATCTGGGTAATTTTAAGGTTAACTGTATTGTCTTTTCTCTTGAGAATGAGTCATATTTTCCTGGTTTTTGTATATCAAGTAATTTGGTAGTATATCCTTCTTCTTGTTAACATGCAGACATTCTTTAGCCATTCTAGATATTAATTTCTTGTACATCTTGGATGAGCCAACTAATCATTTGTGTGTAAATTTTATTTATGGTGGCATTTGTTGAATCTTAATATTAATGCAGTTAGAACTCTCTCTCTCTCTCTCTCTCTCTTTCTCTCTCTCTCTCTCTCTCTCTCTGCTTTATAGTTTATGTTGTTAGGTCTTGTTTTATAAGGCAATCTTCACAGAAACAGCACAAAGTTATCCCATATTTTCATCTATTAATTTAGAATTTTACTTTTCATATTTAGGTCTTTATTCATATGGAGATCACCTCTGCGGCAGGGACCCAGCATTTTTTCTGTGTTTATTGAACCAATTTTTCATTTGCTGGGTAGCCTCCTCTTTCCTCTTGATTTAAGGAGTAACGTTTGATATTTATCAAATTCATATAGTTTTTTACTGAGCTCTATATGATATTCCATTTGACTTTTCTTCCTTCTCCATAAAGAATCAAAGTTCCTATTTGTTTGTTTGTCTGTTTTAGTTTTAACTTATGGGTTTATAACACACCTTAATGTTTGTTAAGACACACAAACCTCACCCACTTTTGGTCTTATTTCTCAAAATTTTATAATTGACCTAGCAATCCATAAACTTTTATTCTTCCAGAGATATATTTTAAATAAGGTTGTTGACTTTTTCAAAAAATCTTTTCATATGTATTTTTAAATACATTTGTTGAAGGCCTGAAAATTTCTATACCTATTTAATTGAAATTACATTGAATTTGTAAATTCAAATTTGGAAAGAATTGACATTTTTATCATATTAAGTCATCTGATTCATGAATATGACAAATCTCTTTATTTACTCAGGTATTCTTATTTGTTTTACTATTGATTTTTATAGTTTTATCCATAAAGGTCTTGTGTCTTCTTTATTAAGGTTGATTTTGAGATAATTGTATTAGTTAGGGTTCAACCTATAGGAATTGGCTTACACTATTGACTATGTAACTGGCTAAGAAAGTCCAAAATTTATAGGGCAGGTTTCTGTCAGCAATAAAAAAAAAAATAAAAAATAAAAATAAAATTTGTGAAAAAAGTCAGTTGATTATGGACTTTTAGCACATATGTAAACTTACACCAACATCTAGATTAGTATTTGATTAAATAACTGGGGACTGTAGCCTCACCAACTGACACATTGATAAAATCATTACAATACAGTTTTTGTTGCTAATTTAAGTTGTATATTTGTCTTTTATTTGATTATTGTTAATGTAGAGGGGCTGTATTGATTTCTGTAAGATGATCTTGTGTCTGAATCATTTTCTTGTATTGGCAGTAGATTTAGTTGACATTTCTATACAGATAATAGTATCTAAAAGTAATTCCATTTGATCATTTTATCTGCAAATAATTCTAGTTATTTCAACTCTTTGTGTTTTTCTTACCTTATAACATTGACCAGTATACCCAGTGATATATTAAGTGGAATGCATATCAAGTGTCTTTGATCACTATCTGTGCTGTTTCAGTTTGTTAGAAAATATCTTTTTTTTTAATAATTTGTGGCTATATTTATAAGTAAAATGGCCTTATAATTTTCTTTCTTTTCTAGACTTATTTAGGTTTAAAATTAATATTAATTTTAAACCTAAATAATCTATCTTTGTAAATATTTTAGGAAACTTGCCTTTTTTCCTACTCTCTGAAACTATCTTTATTAGATAGGGATTATATGTTTCTTCAAAGATGGCAGAACTCTCTTATATAATTTTCTGGGCTAGGGGGTTTTTGTGGTTTCATTTTTGAGGTAAAATATCATGATAATAGAAAAGCATGTTTCTTTTACATTGAATTTTTAATCAATGTTAATTGTAATTTTTTTCAAAGGAAATAAGATGGCTTTTATCTTTAGACTAATAGTTAAGGGGTAATTGTTACACTTGTATACTTTGAGTCAGTTTACATAATAGATTATATAGAAACATGTTTTATGTGGAACTGTACAAAGGTGAGCATGAGTGTCTTTCATCTTAAGTTCTCTCAAAATCTCTGTGCTTTTGTCCCCTAGGACACACGGGACGGTTGTTAAAGTCTCTGTGCTTCACCAGTCTTTCCTTCCTGATACTGCACATCATTTTTCACATCACGTTGGCTAGCCTCGAAGCTCAACACCATATTGCACCTGGTTACAACTGTGAGTACTAATGTATTTTGGATTATGAAAGTGCATAATAAAGCTATGTGTCCTAACTCTGATAGAAATCTATGTAATAATTATATGATCAAATTCATGACAATTTTTGGTCATTTGGCAATCCTAAGTATTATATATACATATAGAGACACTTTGTCATGGAGAACTGGGTAATACTAGCAACTTAATTAAATGAATCTTCAATGTATATTAGATATTAGACCCCTATCTGTACGTAAGACATTATCATTGGGCATAATCCCAAAAAATCAGCATTTACATATAGTCCTTGGAGCTCACAGTACAGCTAATGAGACAAGACATGTATAGTTTCTAACATGATAAATAAGAATATGTAAAAGTAGAATACCATTATACCATTTAGTGACCTAAATCCTATTCTGAAGCATAGTATAAAAAAGATTTTATTTTTTAATTTTTTAAAAATATATTTTATTGATTTTTTACAGAGAGGAAGGGAGAGGGATAGAGAGTTAGAAACATCGATGAGAGAGAAACATTGATCAGCTGCCTCCTGCACACCTCCTATTGGGGATGTGCCCGCAACCAAGGTACATGCCCTTGACTGGAATCAAACCTGGGACCCTTCAGTCCACAGGCCGACGCTCTATCCACTGAGCCAAACCGGTTAGAGCTAAAAACTATTTTATATGTCTTTATGGGAAAAATGTAATGACATATAGTTTCTCTTTCAAATTGAGAGTTCTTTGTTTCTATTTACAGGAAAATAATGTCTTATATGCATTATATTTTGAAGTGGTGATCATAAAAATTGAACACATATGCACTTTATCTAAATAGTATCATCTTTCCAAAATCAACTGGCCATCAGTTCAATTCTACTACAGTTTTTGAAGGATGTATGATTGTGGTTTGAAAAAAAAAATCACTTCAAATAGTTGGAATGTTTTAAGTTAAGCCTCAAGAAACCCTGAGATAATTGAAATAGACTATAATAAGTTTTCAATTGTCAGTTTTTCTTTGAAGAAATCATTTCTGAGTGTGAAATTTCCTGATCTTCCTAAGTGCAAATATAAGTAATTTGAAGTAAATCTATGCTTCCCTGTAAAATAAGGTCAAAATTCTTTACAAATTAAAGAGTATTAACATATACATAGTGAGAGATTCTTTAGTAAAACCATACTTATAAACTATTGAGTAACTCTCACTGGATAACTTGAGAGAGCTAAAGTTTGTATTCATTTTGGCCATTTTATTGAGTTCAGAGTTTTTTTTTTTTTATTTAAGATCTGGTTATTATTTAAAAAATTGAAATATAACTTATATAACATAAAATTCATCCATTTAAATAATGCAATTCAATGGTTTATAGGTTGTGCAATAATCACCACTATCTAATTCTAGAACACTTGCTTTTTTTAAAAAATATATTTTATTGATTTTTTACAGAGAGGAGGGGAGAGGGAGAGAGAGCCAGAAACATTGATGAGAGAGAGAAACATCGATCAGCTGCCTCCTGCACACCCCCTACTGGGGATGTGCCCGCAACCAAGGTACATGCCCTTGACCAGAATCGAACCCGGGACCCTTCAGTCCACAGGCTGATGCTCTATCCACTGAGCCAAACCGGTTAGGGCCTAGAACACTTTCATCACTCCAAAAAGATACCATGTGCCCATGAACAGTTACTCCCCATTCCCTCTTGACCCATCCCTAGGTAACCACCAATTTCCTTTCTTCTTCTATTAGATTTTCCTCTTCTAGACATTTTATGTACATAGAATTACACACCATGTGATATTTTTGTGTCTGGCTTCTATCTCTAAGCATAATGTTTTCAAGGTTTATCTATGTTGTAACATTTTTCAGTTCTTCATTCCTTTTCAAGGCTAAATAATATTCCATTATTAAGATGTGGTTTTTTAATATTTAGTAGAAGTCACTTTATTATTAAAAACTTTATAAAATACAATGTTTAAACAAACATAGAACTTGCAGTGATAAGAGTATTTATTACATTTGGCCAATTTCAAATCATTTTGGACTTAGTAGAAATGATATCAGGGGTATTTTGTACTGTTTCTCATTCAAAAATCATTTGCATATCTATCTATATATATATAAAAGCCTAAGCAACCGAAGGACTGAAGACCAAACAACCAAATGACTGGTCAACCAGTTGCTATGATGTGCACTGACCACCAGGGGGCAGACACTCAATGCAGGAGCTGCCCCCTGGTGGTCAGTGAGCTCCCATAGCAGGAGTGCCACTCAGCTGACCGACCCGTCCTGGCAGCCCAACAGCCCAGTGGCAGCCACTCACTCCCTCAGTAGTCCTACAGGTCCAATCTCCAGAGAACGGGCCAGGCACTGATGGACCAGCGCTGCCGGCACGATCCCAACAGTGCTGTTGGCCTCCTGGAAGTCATCCTCAGGCACGCCGGCTACTTCCCCTACCTAGACCCTGCGCAAGGAAGAAATGATATAAAAGCGGCTGCCAGGTTGCTCCTGACAACCGGTGTGAACTTCAGTGGGACAGATCCAGATCCCAGGCTGGCAAGGGCATCCCACCGCCTGCCTGGAGGGCCAATCGCATCCCGGCCCTACCCTCAACCCCCTCAGAACGGGCGCCAGACGCAGGGCTCACGGCTGGCGAGCGCCGCTGTGGTGGTGAGAGCCTCTCCCAATCAGGACTGACTGGGTACGAGCCCGCGGCAGGCACAGTGAGGCCAGGATGAGCTGGAGCAGCAAGCAGGAGCGGCAGGCGGCATTGGCCTTCCGGTTTTGGCCCAATCCCCGCAGGCCATGCCAAGGGACCCGACCCGTGCACGAATTTGTGCACTGGCCTCTAGTCTCTTAATAAGTCGTTCCCAGAACTATAAGGAAGAATTTTGAATGAAAGGCTAGTTCACAAATAATGAGTTCCTCATCTCATTAAATACTGTGAAGTATTGAATCACAGGTATATTTCAAATAATCAGATTTTTAACATTTGAGTTTATAAATATATATTTTGCCTGCTTTTACAAATAATTTTAGGTGCTGAGTGATATTGTAGAAAGGATTTACTGGCAGTTTCTATATTAGGAAGTGAAATTCATAATTTCTTCTGATTCAGAGAGACTAGGTATTTATATTGTTATTCAAAATGATGATTTTCCACAATTCTACAAGAGTCAAAATAAAAAAAGGAATCTATAATAATAAAAGTGTAATATGCTAATTAGACCAGACGTCCTTCTGGGCGTCCTTTTAGACGACCTTCTGGGCAAAACCGGGGCTGCGAGGGAAACCTGGGTCCCTGGTGCCTGCTGGTGGCCAGAGGGAAGCCCGGGTCCTGGGTGCCAGAGGGAAGCCGGTGCCAACAGCATCGGGCCTCTATTAAGTAATATTAAAACAATGTTCCCTTTCTTACCTTTATAAATGTATTTACCCTGTATAAGTTCTCCCCTATAGGGTCTAGACAGACAGAAAGACATACAAACTTTAACACACACACACACACATAGTTCTTGCTTTATCTTCTTCATCCCAGGCAAGGATTCAAATTACGTAGCTACTCTGGATGGGTCCTACATTAATATCATGAAGAAGTCTGTATTTCTCAGTGGCGAAGGTGTAGGCATCTCAGGTGCAGTCAGAGCTAACCTCCTGACATGCCTCTTCCTAGGCATTCCTTGCAACTTAATCTTGGGGAGTTAGATCTTCCTCTTCTAACCTCACAGCCCAAATATTTGGGCTTCTACATATCAATGCATTTTCATGCCTGTCTCAGAGGTATTTTGGTTCATGCACCATGGCCCTCTATTGTCACTCTTCATGCAGTATCACTTGAACATGTCCGGAACGAATGTATTGTCCTACCTTTCTTTCTTTCTTCATTGGTTCCATGAAGAACCAATCTAATAAAGTCATGAGAGAAACTTTATTTCTACCAGGTTAGATTCCAATTTGAAGTTTATTTCTACAAAAGTTAACATTCCAATTTGAAATTTTGGTATTCCTGGTGAAGTAACTGAGAGAGAAGGGATGTGCTAAAGATTGAGTTTGAAAAGGAATTTGAGCTCTTTACTTCCAGCCATAAGCACCTTGAAAGTGGGTTTACAGAAGTCATAAATTTCTTCTGAAAAACGAGTGATGCATGCAACAGCATTGGCTCATTGGGTGTTAGAGATTTTTTTGGGTTAGTTTCATGTGCGGCATTTAAAGGTAATGCGTTCTTGAACATGGATAAAAGAGAAGGGCAAACAGACTTCAGAGCTTTGCAAACTAGGTTGGTCCAAAATTGACACAGACCAGGTTTTCAGCCGAGAGCATTTTTTAATGATCAAGTTATATAAAATCCTGAAAATACTGTTAGAGTGGGTAATGGAAACACTGACTTTTAATTGAGAGTTGACTTCACCTCACTCATGTTATTGTTTCTTAAGCATTTGGAGTTTCGATTACACCATCAGAGTTGTAAACACAAACTCGGCTAACCCACATTGGAAGTTTGCTTTCTTGGCACTGGTAGATGTAAAGTAGCAACATTTCAAATGAAAAGACAAAAAGCTTGTCGGCCAGCAGTGTTGTGTATTTAGAATGCTTTCTTTATGTTGAACACATTGGTAAAATAAAGTGAAATAACCCAGACAGATTGGGTTTCCCAATCATATTCAAGTGGTATTCAAATTCAGGACCACCAAGTGCTCATTTATATGTGTTTAATTTTGTTTTCCTAACTCCTCCTCTCCCCATTTAAAACTCACATACCCTCAGCTTTATTATGGCAAAAGCTCCCAGTATCCCTCAGGAATCTAAGACCCATGTTTGGGGGACAACAGTAGCATTTATAAATATTGAGTCATTGAAAGTTCTTGTTCCCCCAGAGCCCTGTGAATATTAACTGGCAATAGTAAAGACTTTTTCAAACCTGCCTATTTAGTTTTTGACTAGCTGGCAGGTTTGTTAAAGGTGCCATTGTGCAGAACTGAAACTTAACACACCTCCCCCACTTTCTCTCTCTCTCTTTTTCATTTCCAAACGGTGCTCTTATAGGTAAGTGAGGAAATCGATGGGGCAGGGGAGACCACTGTAAAATTTCCTCAAACATATGTTGTGTCGCTTACTAAAATATTTTCATTCCATCAAAACTATACTATTTAAATAAATGTAAACCCGGTTTCAATTATGTCATTACAGATTCCATAGAAGTAGTTTGTCTGACTGAGTGGTGAGTGTGTGGCAATGTTAGTGAAATTTTAAGGCCGGTCTGGATTCTTGTGCCAATGCATGTTACTGATTGAAAGAAACTTTTGAGTTCAAAACTATAAAGGAAAAATTCAGGGTGATAATAGCTACTATTTGTAGAGCACCTACCAACTATAGGGCCCCCGGGATCATTACATTCCTTTTGCAGTTAATGACTATGCTTTTCTAGTTACAAATTAGCTTCAATATTCTTTTAAGTAGGGAACTCCACACACACGGTCCCATTCATTTTTTAAAGAAGACTTTAGGATGGGCAGGGCTGTGCAGATAGACAGCTGTGCACCGCCCGCAGGCCTGAGGAAGTGAGTGGGAGCCGCAGGCTGTCCTAGGCACTGATCTCTGGCTGGACAGCCTCTTCCAGGCTGGATCCAGCTGGGGACAGGGGGATCATTATATTCCTACAGAGAAGACGACAGTCTGCCAGCCAAGACTTGCACCTGTAGGGCTGTGCCTTTTATGATCTCTCTTCTCCAAGGAGGTACCTAGCATTGCCTAGTCTGCATGGCGAGTTGAGGTAGGGATGAGGGTAATGATGGATGAGGCCGGGATGAAGGAGGCAGGGATGAAGGTAGCATCGAGGGTATTTAGTGACAAAGAAACAGGCTCTATAAGTAGCCCACAGCCACCAAATGTCAGAGCTGGAATGTGAGCACTGATGTGCCGGACTTGCCACTTTCTTTCCTCATCTTTACGGAACTCCTTATTGATCATCTATTTGGGATTGGTTCCTCCACTGTACTTCCTAGGACTTTGGATTAGTATATTTTCAAAGGATTTCAGTAAGAATTTCTAGTATTTAATCCATGATTTTCCCTTGTTTGGATATTGTCCTTTTACTTAATTTATGATTTCTTTGCTTCATTCAATTGCAACATTTATCACTAGATTAGTTTTCCCCTGGGGGTCAGCCACCTCAGATGGCAGCTTTTTTCCCCTGCTAGGGGAAGAAACTAGACCCACACTTGCTTTTAGAGTGTCAACTTTTCTCATCCTAATAGAAGGGAGAACTCGCCCAGAAGCCCATTGACCAAGAGGTTATTATAGGCCTTAATAGTGCTTACTCCATGAGGGTGGAGGGAAGGGGAAAGAGATTAACGGGGGAATTATATGCATATATGCATAGCCCAAGCACACAGACAATAATGTGGCAAAGGCTTGGAAGGGGCAAAGGTGGGGCAGAGGGATGGGGGCTGAAACAAAGCGGATATTTGTAATACTTTCAACAATAAAAATAAATAAAAATAAAAAATAGTGCTTAATTCTGATGCCCTGCTATTGTCAAAACACATGAAGTTCTCAATGCTGAGCCCCCAGATATGACTCAACAGCATATGATCAGAAGACTAAAAGATTGACATGGCCTGGTGGTTCAGCATCCCACTCCAAAGTCAGTGGGGTGGACTCAAGGAGCGAGCCACTCTGGCAGACACTGCTTTCCAGTGCCAGTGGCTTGTCTTGTGGCACACATAGACAGGAATTCATCCCAAGCTGTGCTCGTCATTGATCGTGTTAATTGTAGGTGGACCCCTTGATTTTCAGTCACCCGATGGGTCCATCCTCATAAAAAATAATTGCATAGCCTAAGGACATTCTTTATTTTTATTTTTCATATTTGACACAGTGCTCTGGAGGACAGAGTTAATATTTATGAAGTGGGAGATAAAATATGTAAAAGGAAACTAGACCCACACTTGCTTTAAGAGTTTTTGTTTCTTTTATGATCACTTTCTGCCGCCTGCTTTCTTGTGAAAGCTGGCCTGGAGGCTCTGTGAGGCGGCCTCTGGGAGAGTCTAGATTCTTCCCGTCTCTCATTCCTTCTTCTTTCCCTTGCTAGCTTCCCGAAAGCAAGTACTACCCCCCAATATAGCAATTTAAAAACAAAAGAAACAAGGAAAACCTCAACTAAGTTGTAATTCTGCCATCTGTCCTGGATGAAGACACCACTCTGATTTTCTCCGAACTACACTGATGTAAAAGCATCTGGGTCACATGCACACCTCCCAATCACACTTATAATAAGTGAATTTAGCCTTAAGTGTTATCTCCTCCAGCCCCTGGTAATGGACGCAAAAGCTTTTTTTCTTCCACCAACACACTTTGGTACATGCCAACTCTGCTCATCACTGTGGGCAAGGCTGTTCCAGCCTAAGACTGGTTTGTGATCCGTAGACTCGGGATGGAATGGAAAGCATTGCTGAATGACAACTCTGGTAACATGATATTTGATGCAGTCTACTTCTTGGAAGAACAAATACGTTCAGTTTTTACAAGCAAGAGAGAGATTGCGGGGGTGGGACCGTGTGGAGGAGAAACCCCATCAGGATGAAGATCTCTTAGGCCAGTGCCTTGTTGATATCTTGGCTTCTCTTGGAAAGTCATATAGTGACGCTTAGTTTATATGGCAGTTTTCAAGTAGGATCTCTCATTTTATTGCAAGAAGTATTTTTCATGAGAATTATTTATACTGTCCAATATATGAGCAAATTTAGGACTGTGGCAAATTACTCATCACTGCGTCTCTCTCTGCCAGGAACTTGCTCCCTCTCTCTGCCCTCCAGGTGCCTGCTTAAAATCTTCCTGGTAGTGTTGCCATTTCCCCTCTTTTCAGATCACATGGAAACATGAGAGTGAGACTCTCATGTGAAGGCTTTTATTTCTCTTTAAAAATCATATATCGAAGAAAGTTGGTATTGATTTTCTTTGTTGAAAGGAAATTTGGATTTCCTTTTGGGTTTGGGGAAATTAGGAATGAAAACACAAAAGGCAAAGTCAGAAGTAGCAAGGATGGAAAAGGAGAAAGGGAGTTTGAGGGGTGGGTGTGCTTTGGCAAGGCGGCCTCATTAATAATTAGGGAGGGGAAGAAGAGCCTACAAGTTCATAATAGTCACGCCATTGACTTCTTGAGCTCATCTGCTCCTCACCAATCCTTGCTGTAAGATAAATCACAGTGCAGGAAATTTAAAATGATTTGGGATCGATTGTGTTTGCTTAAATAACAATTTCCCTAACCCCGGTTTCATGAGGCAGCATTTCGAGTGTAAATTATTTACCATAAAAGCACTAAGGTGAGTCTGTGTGGTATGGGAATAAACTTAACCTCAGAATTATAAACAGATAGCATAAAGCTTTAACTGTATGTTTTCATACTCCTGGTGTAATGGAAGGATATTTCAAGGGCATAATGGAGGCAGTGAGATTGGGCCATATATAGTCATCACATTCCAGAAAATATTACTTGTATGACACTCATGTAGTTATCCTTTAGAATTATAAAATTGATTTATATTTTAGGGCTGAGGTGTGTGGATTCATCAATGAAAACCATTTCTTCCTTAAAACAGAAATTTGGCTTTAGGAAATTCCTCTTTATTTTATGCAGTAAATATATACTGAGTGGCTAGATTATTATGACCACCTGACGTTTGTAGGCAAATTAGCCTTACACTGCATTGTATGGGATATGGAAGCTGAAGGCCTGTTCTAACACCTTTGCTGTCTGCAGTTACCAAGATAAAACGTCTCCAATTCACACAGGAACACAAGGATTGGACAGTCAAGCATTGGAAAAAATTCATGTGGTCTGATGAATCACGTTTCCAGTTGCATCATGCATATAGCAGAGTGAGAATTTGGCAGAAACAGCAGGAAAGCATGCACCCCACATGCATGAGTACAACCCTTCAATCTGGTGGAGGCAGTGTTATGGTTTGGGGCATGTTTTCCTGGCATGATTTGGGCCCTTTAATTCGTGAGGAACAACGTCTGAATAGCACAACATACCTAAGTATTGTTCATCCTATCATGTTGATAGCATATCCCACTGGAGATGGCTTCTTCCAACAAGACAATGCGCATGCCACGGTGCTCGTATTGTGCAGGAGTGGTTTCAAGAACATGAGGGAGACTTTACCTTGCTTAGGTGGCCCCCACAATCACCAGATCTCAATCCAATTGAGCATTTGTGGGATGAAGTTAAAAGAGCCATCAGGCAGCTGCTTCCACAACCATCAAATCTCACAGAACTGGACAGTGCTATTCATCAGGCATGGTGTCAGATTCCTCGCATCACCTTTCAACATCTCGTGGAGTCAATGCCAAGAAGAATCACCGCAGTATTGAAGGCAAAAGGTGGCCCAACGAAGTACTGATGGGGTGGTCATAATAATCTGGCCACTCAGTGTATATGCAGGAATGTAGAAGATTGACAAAAAACTTGCTAATATAATTTATCTCTTACATTCATTTTTAGAGGCATGTAAACATTTTCTGAGATCCCCATTGCAAGAAATGGGTATATAGAGAATATTAAATATATTACTATAAAATGTTATAATACATTTATGGACATATGTTATGCACCAGACACTTTTAAATTTGGAATACTTTAGTGACCAAATGAAGGATCCTTGCCCTCATGAACCTTATATGTCCTTAAATCCGTGTCCCTATAACTGACATCAAACCTGGATCAGCTGGATGAAAACCAGAATTCTTTATTACTCCATGTTATGTTTCCACATTTCTATATAGCCTTTATAAATATTTCATTTCTTGCATAATCTTCTCGCATGTTGATACACAAGAATGTTTCAAAGTTTTACTTGGGTGGTTTTAATTTTTGCTCTTTAATATTGTTGTGAGCATTTATACATTGAAATCTGATGTTTATTTCTGTAGCATACATTCCTAGGAGTCAATTTACTAGGTTAAAGAATTCAAATATTATTTCTCCTCTTCCTATATTGACCATATTGCTCATTAATGTGCTTATATTTCCTGGAATGCCACTTGTGTGAAAAGAAATGTATGATGGATGGATGATGGATGGGTGATTGATGGATGGATGAATAGATAGGTAGGTAGGTAGGTAAATAGATAGATGGATTTTTAAAAATGTATCATAGGTTTCAAAGCCTTGGAGCCTCATGAAGCCTCAGAAAAATCGTCACTCACAGCCTCATGCTAATATACAATGAGGACACAAAAAATACTCAACATCAATAGTAATTAGGGCCATACAAATTACATTGCACATGCCATTTAAACAAATGAGATACCACCTCACACCCACCGGAGTGGCTATAATTAAAAAGACACACCATAACAAATGTTGGTGAGGGTATCGAGAAATTGGAATCCTTACACGTTGCTGGAGGGGGATGTAAAATGGTGCAGCCTTAATGGAACACCATTTTGTGGTTTTTCAAAATATCAAACACAGAACTATTACATGATCTGGCTAGTCTACTCCTAGATATATGCTCAAAAGAATTGAAAACAGGTGTTCAAAGAGATACAAATGTTCACAGCAGAATTATTCACAATAGCCAAAAGGTGGAAACAACCCAGATATCCATTAAAAGATAAGCCAGTGAATAAACAAAATCTGATATATTATATGTGATATATGTATAAATGTGATATAAATAAAAATATGATATATAAATGTGATATGTATATGTATGAATATTATTTGACTATAAAAGCAAATGAAGTTGATTTAAATTACAACATGGGTTAGCCCCAAAAACATTATGCTAAGTGAAGAAGCCAGACATAAAAGTTCAATTATTGTATGATTCCATTTATGTGATTCATCCAGAATAAGCAAATCAAGAGAGGCGGAAAGCATATTTGTGGTTTCCAGAGGTTGTGAGGAGGGAGCAATGGGGAGTGACTATTTAATGAGTGTGGGGTGCTCTTCGGGGATGCTGAAAATGTTTGGAAGTAGATAGAGGTGGTGGTTGTATAACACTGTGAATATGCTAAATCCATTGAATTGTTCATTTTCAAATAGTTGATAATGTGGTACATGAATTTCATCTCAACAAAGGAAAAAGTAACTTAAAAAACTGACCATATTCACTGAAATTCCATCAGTGTTTGAATAAAGCACTTTTGTAACTTTAATAGATTCGAAGTAACCCAATGCTTTTTCTAAAAATAATTGTTGGTGAAAGCAAACATTATGTTTACTAATTACATTTACTTTTATGGAAGACTTGCTCATATTATTTTTTGTAAATATATTTTACAAGGTTGATTTTTAAAACTGAGTTTTGTTAATTTTAATTACTTGAGTTTTTACATTTTTATTATCATACTCATTATTCCTCTTTTTCTCTTATTGCTTCAATGTTGTAAATTTACAAAGTGGATATGTATTATACTTTTTTTGTTTTATTTATAATTTAATATATAGGCAACTCTTTAACTCATCTGGAGTTTATTTTGCATAGAGACTTTTCCCCAAATGGCTACTAAGTTTTCCCATCACCATTGGTTAATAATCCTGGGTTTATACCATGAGGAGAGCTTGCTCATGTATAAGGAAGGCACTCTTTTTGGAGGTCTGGCAGAAAGTTGGTTTCTTAGGTGCCTCATAAAGTTAGTTTCTTTAGCACATCTATTTATCTATTTTCCCTTCTTCTTTTTTTCCTGCGTTCTATTCCCCCATTTTTTTTTTATTGTGAAAGTTGAGGTTTCACTTGGAGAAAATTCTGTATAAGTTTGAAAAAACAAAATGCAAGTAGAAAATATAGATCTTAGATGACTTAGAAATGCAGATGAGCCAAAACCGGTTTGGCTCAGTGGATAGAGCGTCGGCCTGTGGACTGAGGGGTCCCGGGTTCGATTCCGGTCAAGGGCATGTAACTTGGTTGCGGGCACATCCCCAGTGGGAGGTGTGCAGGAGGCAGCCGGTCGATGTTTCTCTCTCATCGATGTTTCTGACTATCTATCACTCTTCCTTCCTCTCTGTAAAAAATCAATAAAATATATTAAAAAAAAAAAAAAGAAAAAAGAAATGCAGATGATAATGGCCTGGATAGTTATCTATTGATATGCTCAGTCATATTCATTTCAGAGTAAGACATCACTGTGTTTATGTATCAATATAAAATCATAAAATGGAAAAGTGTCTTCTGGTAAAGATAATGTTATACCATATATTTTCAGACTCAGCTCCCTCTTAATTTCTAAGTGTTTTATCTGTCATTCTTCCATGAATTATGTCAAAATAAATTAGTACTGCTATTTGGGGCAAACAGAAGATAAATGTAGAAAGTAAATTAATTTTTATTCTTATTACTATATAGTATAACAAATGAACATGGAAAACCATTTTTGACTTTTTCTAAGTATTATGCATCTGATCAAGATCTTGACTTTAAATTTGATATGTATTTGGTGAAATTCTTCAGTTAGATTCTATGCAGAGATACTAGATATGCTTCTGGTTCACAGAATAAATGCTACTGTCTTAATGCTATTGTCCAGTTATCTCACAGTGAACTGGTTCTTTCTAAGGATGTTTTTATTTAATCTTGATTGAAAGGATGTTCTTGAGTATGTTTATAGCCACAGAGCTAATTCTAATAATTTTGAGTTCCTAAGATGATACAGGTGTATGCCCTTCACAATAGAATGGAGCTTTCCTGATTGTTACAACAAATATCTATCAGTTTATAGCTTAGTGGACAAAGTGATCCCTTCTATTACATGGAATGGGATCACTAGAAAGGGCCCATACATTTAAAGAGGTTCAATGACTGACATACACTGAGTGGCCAGATTATTATGATCTCTGAACGCATAATAATCTGGCCACTCAGTATATATCCTATATAATAAAAGGCTAATATGCAAATTGTCCCCTTGACCAGGAGTGCGACCAGCAGGCAGGCCGGCCAACCTCCCCCTGGCCAGGCTGGCTGGACCCCACCCATGCACGAATTCATGCACCAGGCCTCTAATATAATATATATATTGAGTGGCCAGATTATTATACGTCCAGAGATCATAATCTGGCCACTCTGTATATTGGAGATGGAATTACAAGTGCAAAATTGAGATGATACTGCACTGCAGGGTGACTACTGGGTCTAAGGAGAAAGGAAAGTTAGAAGAAGGAGGTTCATGTAGCAAAGCTGTATGAAACTGCAGAGTCTGGTTCTAGAATAACATAAAAAAGGTCACCTGAACTGATGGAAGTATTGCAGAGAAACTGTCATAACTGCATAAACTGGATGACCATTAACCTTGAATTCCAAACGGAGGAGCAAGGAGTGAATCCTGTGAGTAGCTCCTGGACTCCCAGTCTTGATATTTCTCCACTCACAGGAGCTCTGTGGGGAAATTGAGAATGTGTGGAAAGAAAGGGCCAATTGTCAGTAGGAGGCTATGGGGAGCAGAGGAGAGCACTGAGTCCCAAGGAAAAGTTGTGGGTAAGCAGAGGGGAGATGCCGGGTAGATGGGCAGAAGGCCGATTATTGCATATTTTACCTACAGCAAAGAGCTTGGGATGTCATTCTTTCACAATCCTTTTGAGACCCTTTCATTGAACAGAGCATCTGGAAAGAATTCTAATTCAGTTGACATTTGGGGGAGCAGGATAAGCCCATCACAGAAAGAGTTTATTGTCTTGCTAATGTAGCGATTATAGTCTTTGGTCTAGGTTCTTGGACAAAAACGTGTGGGAATTAGGAGAATTAGGGTGTGTTTCTGGATGGCTTTTCACATATCCTACATTGTGCAGCTGTTCACCTACATTTATATACATCCTCCAGGGAAAGCCGACAACTCCTGATACTGATGTTTGGTTGTGAGATATTTTCATTAATGGATCTCTAGGGAAAGTCCTTGTGTCTCTTTCTTTGTTATTTGTTTAAATTTATTTCCTCTCAGACATAACAGCCATCTAACCATATTGACTTTTACATTTAAGGTTGAATGAGTGTGGCCTTATATTACTCATGAAAAAAAAATCCTCCTCCTCCAAATTCCCTTTGTGGAGCTAGATCCCTAGCAGTGTAAGTAAAGAGTACAAATCTGCCTATGTTCATTTTTAACTTCAGAGACTACCCGGAAGCAGCATTCTGAAAGGGAATCTCCTGGGAATTAGAGTATTTACATGCCGACTCATTTTGAAATGTCTGCATCCACAGAATAATGGGCCCTTCTGCAAAATGGAGTGTTATAGGTTATCCAGTCCAACCTCTTCAATCCAGGGATAAGCAGAGACACAATAGTTATGTGACTTTCTCAAGGTTGCTGAGAGAGCCGATTGCAAATATTGCACTAGGACACCTAGCCCAGTGCTCAACTAATATTTTTTTAAAAAATTTGAGACTATAATTTTATTTACTTTTTAAAAAAATGTTTTTATTGATTTTTAGAGAAAGAGCAAGGGAGAGGGATAGAGAGATAAAAACAATGATGAGAGAGAAACATCATCAGTCAACTGCCATCTGCAGGCCCCCTTTGGGGATCGAGCCCACAACCTGGGTATGTGCCCTGACTGTGAATCAAATCCTTGACCTCCTGGTTTACAGGTCAACACTCAACCACTGAGCCACACTGGCCAGGCCCCAGTGTAAATTTTTCTGTGGTATGTGTACGTATGTGATGACCGATTGAGGCAATGGCAGTCAGGGGACTATTGCATGAAAAGTGATGAGAATCTGAACTAAAGAGGTTTCAGAGGAATTTTAGAAGAGATACTTCAAGGAATATGATCGATTGCCTAATAAAATGTGGAGGAAAGAGAGGCTCATTCAGTGGATAGAGGTACCATTTAAGCAGTGTAAGCCCACATGAGGCTGAGGAAGCTCAGATTTGACATAGGGAAAGGAAGACGAGAGAGGGAGAAGGGAAGATGTGTGTCAGTTTAGTGTGTGAAATCCTGAGATCGATGTTTCTGTGGAAATGTCCAATAGGTCATTGTGTAAATGGATCTATGGTTCAGAAAGACATCTTGGAGACACAGATGAGAAGTTATCAGGGTACTGGTAATCGATAAAGCTGCATTTACAGTAACATATCGCTTGCTCTCCAGTTGAAAAAGATAGCTGAAGTCATAAGCAATATTCAGTTGGCAATCAGAGATCAAAGGTGCAATGACAAAGTATCATGAATTAGTGTTCACAGCATATATGTTGCTCACTCCTTCTGTGTCATTCTGCTGTTGAAGCAAATGTGTTGTTATGTCTGCTTCTTCCCTGAGGCTGTCAGCTCCTCCACGGAAGCTTACTTTTGCTCATCTTCAGCCATAGCAAGGTGTCTGGCCCACAGTAGACAAGTTTTTTTAAGTGATAAAATGACTGGCATACTCCCTATTAACCTTCCTCCTGTCTCATTATACACTAGTTTACAACAACAACAACAAAGTGGGTTTATCTGTGCTAACCCCCTGGCTGGAGTTACGGTGTAGCTCATCATTTTATTTTCAATATTAACCCTCATTAAAATATTTAGAGTGAAGGCAATATATTTAGAACCCTGAAAATTATAAATTGAGTTAAAACCGCAGTTCTTCAATAAAAAATATTTCTTTTCTTTAGATTTAATAAAAACCATACTCCTGCTTCAATCATATTCAGCCAGTACTTTTTGTGTGATATCTATGAAAATTCACAGTTGTCTTTCAAGGAGACTGTTGTAAAGCATTTGGGCCCAGCGGAAGTTGCCTCTTTCTACTTCGTGGTTCTGTTACCAATGCCCTTCATTTTGGAAGATGTAAGTAGAGGAACAGGAGAGGAACTTGACATCAGTCTCTCAATCACCTGAATGATTTTCACTCCCTGTTTTGAAGTATGTGACCATGTCTTTGAGTCCCTGGGAAGAGAAGCCCCCTCTCCACATACTCTGAGACGCTGGGTACACTGCCCTTGCAAGCAGTGGAAGTGCACTCATTTTCTTGCCATCTGTGGCTGGTGTCACGGCCAGACTGAGCGCATTTCTGGAATCTTTCATCCAAGTGAAATAGAAAGGCTGTGTGTAGGGCGGCTGTGTGGGCCCCCAGCTGGAAGGGCTCGTGTTCTCTCTGCAGCCCCCTGTGCTCTGGGAAGAAGGAGGGTGGAAATCAGGGTTCTTGGAGCTCTTCTCTCAGCTGTTGGCTGTAGAACATAGCCCATAGAATAATCAGGGGTAGGAATGTCCAGCCCCTGGGCTGTAGAAGGGGTGAGTTAATTAAATGTTTGACCAAATATAGCAGGCTGATTTTTAAATTGATAATTTTATATGGCCCACAAATCTATAATAATAAAAGCGTAATATGCTAATTAGACTGGCCGTCCTTCTGGATGTCCTTCCAGACAACCTTCCTGATGAAGCTGGAGCTGCAAGGGAAGCCTGGGTCTGGGGTGCTGGAGGGAAGCAGGTGCCGGCAGCCAGGCTAAGGAAGGCCTACTCCTGCATGAATTTTGTACATTGGGTCTCTAGTAATGTTATAAATATACAAACAGCCCTTGGCAGAAAAAAGGTTCCCCACCCCTTGGAGATGATCTCTAAGAAGAATGTTTGAGAAGCAGGACATCTTTTATCCCATAAAGTTCTTGTCCAATGTCCTTTGTTTATTGTTTGAGCATATTCAGGATACTGCTGATGTAATTTGTTTGATATTTCTCGTTCTTGTAGGGCTTGTTGCATTGCTTATGTGAAGGGCAAATGTGCACAGACTTTTCACTCATCCTGTATTAGTATTGATTTAGGTTGCTACAAAGTGGTAGGAAATGAGAAAAAAAGTTTCCTATTTCTCAGTCCTGAGCCAATTAAAATACTCAAAACTTATGTTATTGCTTCCTGGGAAATTTCATCTCAAAATAGATATAACCACCATTTCTACTAACCAATAAATGATTATCTCTGTGCTGATACTCAGAGTTCTATTATTCAGCCTTCTAAGAACTTTCGGTCTTGCATTGAGATGGACACATTCCAGCTATTTTCTGAAGTGAATAGTAGGTGCCTGCATACAATCAACATGGTTACAAGAAGCTGATGTTTATAAAGTGGCTGTAAGACCCTTACGCATATCATCATGAGAGTGAGCGCGTGTGTCGACATGCATCTCTGCATAGCACACTGTTTAATTTATTTGCATACCTTGTAATTCTGTAATACACAAATGTGCATACACATGTGCACACACATCCATATTATAAAGTCTAAAGTAAAATTTTCTATAGAGAATTTTTAAGTTGGCAGAGAGAATACTTAAAATGTGCTCTATATTTATCCATGTAGTTATCATTTCTAGCACTCTTTATTCTCCTCACATGTCCACATTTTCACCTGGTATTATTACCTTCCACTTGAAGGACTTCCTTTCATATTTCTTGTGGAGGTATGCTGGTGAACTTTTTAGCATTTATTTCATCTTCATTTTTTTTATTGGTGTTTACATGGTATATCTTTGTAAATCCTTTTAATTTCATCCTCCCTCTATTGTATTTGAAGTAAGATGTCATAGGCAGCATATTGTTGTATCATGCTTTTTCTTTTTTTAAATTCACTCTGCCAATGTCTTTTAATTGGTGTATTTAGACTATTTATATTTAATGTAATTATCAATGTGCTAGGGCTTATCAGTCATATTATTTTTTGTTGGCCCTTCCTTCCTTTTTTCCTTCCCTCCTTCCTTCCTTCTTCCTTTTTTTCCTTTACTTTCCTGTAACTTGAGCATCTTGATTTATTTACAGTATCTTGAATGTATCATTATAGTTTTCTTAGTGGTTGTTCTTGGTATTACAATATACATATATAACCTATCATCACCTACTAGTATTGATATTTTAACACTTACAATGAAGTGTAGAAAGATTACTTCCATTTAGGTGCCTTTACTTTCCTTCCCCCTTTAAAAATATAATTGTCTTAGTTATTTCCTTTACATATCTGAATACCATAACAAATGATGTCATTATTTTTGCTTCAGTTATCAAATATGATTTACAAAAGTCATTAGAAGGATGGTCTATTATATTTAGCACCCCCTTTTATCTATTCCAGATTCTTTTCTTTCTGACGTTTCAAGCCTTTCTCTCTCATTTTGCTTCTGTTCAAAGAATGAGCTTCAGTCATTCTTAAAAGATAGATTTCCTAGAAACAAATTCTCTTACTACTCTTTCATCTGAGAAGGTCTTTATTTCTCCTTTACTCTTGAAACACATTTCTGCCAAACACAGAATTCATGGTTGACAGTTATTGTCTTTCAAGACTTGAAAAATCTGTGCTTCTTCCTTTGGTTGGCTTCCATGGTTTCAGATGAGATATCTATTCTAATTTGAATAAGTAAAGAGTTTTACTCTGGCTAGTCACAGAGTTTTTTCTTTGTTTTTAGTGTTTAGAAGCTTAAGTATGATGCGTTTTGGTATGGGTTTATTTGGATACATGAGCATTTCACAGTGCTCTGTATGATTATCTAGTATTATAAAGGTGCAATACTTTTATTGGTGCAAGCCTACTTTTCCCTTATTTTCTTTTGGCTTCTGAGTATTCCTTACTTTCTTTTCACTTAACTGTCTTTTAAAATGTTGAACTCAACATTTTTGTCCTTTTATTTTTCGTTGGGAGAATTGTTTAGGGTATCTAGTTGCCCTCTTGCCAACAGTGGGTATCCCTTATGTTTAGATATTTAAATTTTGAGACAACTGATATTTTCAAACTAATATATCAGTGTTGTGAATGGACCCAAGAAAATTTAGTCTTGCACAACTACTAACTTATTTTTAGTGAGGAAATAGAGCTATATATCTTCTCTCTATAATCTTGCTATGGAGTTACGGCTTTTTAAAAATATATATTTTATTGATTCTTTACAGAGAGGAAGGGAGAGGGATAGAGAGTCAGAAACATTGATGAGAGAGAAACATCGATCAGCTGCCTCCTGCACACCCCCCATTGGGGATGCGCCCGCAGCCAAGATACATGCCCTTGACTGGAATCGAACCCCGGACCCCTCAGTCTGCAGGCCGACGCTCCATCCACTGAGCCAAACCAGTTAGGGCTGTCTTTTATTTTTGTTTATTTATTATTATTTTTTAAAATAACCCTCACCCACGGATATCTTGAAGGAGAGGAAGGGAGAGAGAGAAACATTGACGTGAGAGATAAACACTGACTGGCTACCCTCCACACGTACCCTGACCAGGGATTGAACCCCAAAACTTTTTTTTTTGGTGTATGGGACCATGCTCCAACCAACTGAGCCACCCAGCTGGGGCAACGGTTATGTCTTTTAGCATCTCAGACTGAATACTTTCAGAGATGTAAACATTTATTTTTAGCAGGCACAAAAGCAGTAATATATCCTGTCTTATATTCTTCACAAAGTCCCAGTTCCTAAACCTTAAAGGAACTTAGAGCACATCTTCCATGAAACACCACGGTATTCTATAAGTAGAATTCAGTTGTTCTTATTGTTGGTACTGACGTAGCACTAATCCTATGAAATCAGTAGCTAGACCCAGCACTATTGCAGAATCAGTTTTCCAACTGAAAATGTGCCACCCCATAGGGATGAAGGGGGAAAGAGCTCACTATTGTTGTATTACCTGTTAGTGCAAGGACTCTGCCTTGTGCTTATCAAGCCTGAACACTACTGATTTCACCAATGAATACTCACTGGAACATTTATTTTACTAAATAATAAATCCCTTTGTAATCTGAGACAAAGATGACCAAAGCACTCATGGCCTCTTCTGGAGCATGTTTTTTTTTTTTGTAGGAAATGCTGGCTAGCCACGCCTAGAGTTAGTGACTCTGAAGCGTGCAACGGACTGTCCTGAGATATAGATGAAAAGCAGCTAACTCACACGTATATCACATGGTCTATGCAGAAGAAGTTTTGGCTTAAACTACAGAGCGCTTACACAGGACATATTTTCTGTTACATAGTTATCACTCTCGTGGTATGTGATATATATTCTTTTTGGACTCTCATTGTCAGTCTCAGCTCTTCTACTGAAATGTACATGCATCCATGAGCTGAGGGTAGCTTAGAATTAAATTTGGTTCAACCTATAATATAATATTCAGGCCCTGGTTGGGTAGCTCACTTGGTTAGAGCGTCATCCTGGTACACCAAGGTTGTGGGTTCAATCCCCAGTTAGGGCACATACAAGAATAAACCAATGAATGCATAAATAAGTAGAACAACAAGTCTCTCTTTTCCTCTTCCTCTCTCTCTAAAAATAAATTAAAAAATTTAAAAGCTTTAAAATATAATAATCACTAAAGCTCTTACTTTTTAAAGAGTATCCTTTTGAAACTATATTGAGACTGTACAACAACTTTTGAAATGTGAGTAATCATCATCTATTTATCTTTTCTGTGTTGGAAATTTGCTTTTTTGGAAAATCATCTTTATTCATAAAATTAATTCTTTACAAAATACATCGAGCATCCTCTTTTTCTTGGTCATGAAGAATCTTTCAACATGTTTAATCTTGTATGTTAGAACAATATATTTTATTCATGACATGTGAAGCCTAAGTAATTATTTTTTCGTATTTTTTAGAGTTGTTCATTGCTAGTTAAATTGAAAGCTAAAAATGTTTAAGTCTTTGCTGACTTCCTAAGGAGGCCTCTTAAGGAGACTGTTTGAATTATGGGCCTTTCCTTCCGCTGTCTGGCCCCAGATTTCTTTGGCACAAGTCATAGCTTAAAATAGGTATTTGCCTGCGGTCAGACCTTGCTGCTATTAATATCAATTAGATACCCAACATTTTAATTTTTATTTTGTATTTTATATTTGTGTAGCACTGCACTCTTTACACAATATTCTTCACAATGTTATTTCAGTTTAATGGTAAGAACCACATGAAGCAAGTGTTATCAACCCATCTTACAGATAATAAAGCTGAGGCCAATAGCCATGGTTACAGAGTCTGCGAGTTAAATTAAGATTTAACCATAGGTCTTCTGATTCCAGGTTTGCTCTTTCTGTTATTTAACTGATGCTTTATTTCCTATTTTGGTGAATGATGAAGTAGAATTGAATACAAAATGAAAACTTTGCATGCCAGTTCATATAGTTAAGGTATTTGCATATTAAAAACAAAATGTACCTTCCTTAGATGTCTGAGACATATTTGAAGTTTTCCCTAAACAATTTATTTTTGGAGGTTATTTCTCTGGTCTCTGCTCTGCTCTCTAAAATCCACTATTTGTGTCCCAACCCATTTAATTAAGACAGGTTTTTTAAAAGGAATACTATAATGTGGCTTTATTTACCATTTTCTGAGATAACATTAGAGAATATGGAGTATCACTGAGGAAAGTGTCAGGGACGAATATGAAGAGGAAGGCATGTAGAACATTGTAAATTACTTAGAAGGGACCAGAAGTGGCCCTGAAGGGTTAAGACTTGGAAGGATGCCATTAGAAAAATTAGAGGAATAAAAAAAAAAATCCAATTTTATAGAAATCCAGTTCTAACTCTACTACAGGGCTATTTTTAAATTGCTTTCATGTGTCTCATGGAACATAAAGACAATATTATAATGAGATATCTTTGCATATAGGGGAGATAACATATAGAAGTTTAGACAAATCTGCCAGAATTCACAATAATCTGTCCCAACCCCGCCCCAGGGTGGATAAGCCTTGACTCTTTCCTCCCTATATTTTCATGTGCCCAAGCTGGTCCAAAGAGCTTATCTCCACAAGGTCCAGGATGCCTTCATTAAGATGTCAAACTCAAAGTGAGAAAAGAGTTCAACCTTCTTGTGCTTCTTAAGAAAGAACACTGAAATCTGTAATAGCTCCTGGCATTATTGGCTCCCTTTAGCTATTTCAAGAAGTGTTTAATTTTGTCCCAACTTTTGGTCATTCCATGTAAATTTCTAACAAATAATTTACTTTTCATAAACTAAATTTTATTCCTCTTGATGACAGAGAGCTGGCTTGTCTCTTTTAGGAGTTGTCATTGTGAAGCAATCAGAGTAGACTAAAATGAACAAGCTAAACAAGTTTATAAACTAGCCAGGTCTCCAGGGGTATAGAGGAGGAGGCCTGGGCGCCAGGAAGGAGCTAGTGGCTGATGGCTCAGCGCTGTCACAAAGGCTGGAGAGGAGACCTTGTACACAACAGGATTTGTGCCAGAGCACCTGTGCTGCTGACTGGAGTGCTGCTGGCTTGTCACTACACAACCTTCAAAGCAGAACCCACTAGAACAGGGGTGGTCAAACTTTTTGACTCGAGGGCCACAATGGGTTCTTAAACTGGACCGGAGGGCCGGAACAAAAGCATGGATGGAGTGTTTGTGTGAACTAATATAAATTCAAAGTAAAGGAGCAGAGGGGAGAGCAAGAGAACAGCCGGATCTGGCCCGCGGGCCGTAGTTTGCCCAAGGCTGCACTAGAACCTAGCTTGCAATGTGTTATTTTTCTTATCTCTAGCAAAGATCTATCCCATTGGGTTAAGTTTTTGATTGTCCTGTAGTAATGAGATCTATTTCCTTTCTATATTCAGAGACTGAAATTCTAGCCCCGGGTATTTTAGTCTTGGCAAAATTTTACACTTTAGCTGCCAGGTCTTGAACTTTCCCTGGTCTGGAAACTAAGTAGGGATGAAGCGATAGTGGTGGGCAAGATTTTTATATTAGTGGCGCTGCGCTGAGGGCTTGGTGCAGCATGGTTGCTTCTGAAGCCCCCTTTATAAATCCAAGGAAGATTTATGAGCTGTAAAATTTACATTAAAAAAAAAGTAAAAGGGATTATTGAGACATTGCAATTTCAGAACCCTTATTCTAAAACTCTTCTGACAGAGCACAAGGTAAGGCCCTAAGGAAAGGCATTTATGCTTCAAGAAAGAAAGCTCTAGAACACTGCTGGGAAGGAAGTCCAGCTTACTGCACCGAGGTACCTCCACAGAGCCTCCTTCTGTTGCTCTGAAAACTAATTGGAATTGTGGTTTCCATACAAAGACTGCCCAGGCTGTCTCTCAATGTATCAACTAGGAATGAGGAGTAGAAGAAAACGTTTTTAAGGGGACCATTTAAAATGAATCTCTTCCCATTAGGACACACTGCCAAATCTCTCCTCAGAAGGGATAGAGAAAAAGAGTTCTGAGAGACGGAGTCTCCTTCCAATTAAGTGTGCGTTGAAAAGGCTTCAAATTCATCAGATGCCTGTTACTCCCAGTGACTGCTGTCAGTGGGGTATGGCAGCTGTCAAGGCCATGAGCAGTGGCTACCACCATGGTGGAGATGAGAGAAGGCCCAGTAGACAATGGGGTGTGCTTAACTGGCAGGAGATTTCAGAGTCCTGGCTCTTGCAAAAGCCACTCCAATTGTTCTTTTTGAACAAAGTTTGCCTTAATTAAAGCCAAGATTTGTTCATGGTTTGAATTCACCAAGTTTTTTTTCAAAAGCACTAGATCTCCTTTTTATAAAATTTTAGGTTATGAAGACTTGAAAGAGTACTAAGTATCATCCTTTCTACATTTGCAATGAATTTGATCTATGTCACCATTAACATAGTATTTTCTCAGATAATGGAGACTTGTCCTATCGGGGAGTTTAGTCAACCTCTGTTTTCATTTTCATCCAGGACTTCTGATTCTGCACTCTGAGCAGTGCCAAGCACACTAACCTCTTTTCTGAATAACCAACCACATTAGAATATTTGAAAGCAGTTATTAAGCTTTCCGTCCCCTTGGTTTACTACAGGCTAAACAATTCAGGTTTCCTCCAGTCAATCAAATATTTATAAACCCAAGAGGCACCACAGGAAACATTTTCTGAGTGCATACTGTCCCCAAGAAGAAAACCAGGAATTCTACCATGATGTGTCCTCTGATATATATATATATTTCTTCACTTCCTCAGGGTAACAGCAGCGCACAGCTTATTGGACACAGCTTATTGGAATTAGTTAAGGATCAAAACATAAACTATTTGATAAGGAAAGAAGTATGTAGCATAGTGGTTAGAGCACAGACATTAGAGCCATACATTCTGCATTGGAATCCTGGTTCTTCCACTTAATGGTTGTATGATCCAGGACAAGTTAGTTAATCCCTCTGTGGCCTCAGTTTGCACATCTGTAAAATGGATATTATAATAGTCTTTCACAGAGTAGATAGAATTAAATAAAATGATTTAATATTTGTAAAGGTTTACAATAATGCCTTGTGTATGGTAAATGCTACATAAACACGTATTCAGTGAAAATAAAGAAGGAAAGGAGTAATTTAAGAAAAAAGATGATTTCTTTAGAAGTTGATAGGGGACAGTTAAAGAGTGGGCTCATAGGACAGACACAGGGTGAAATTGTCCTATTGGACGAGGTCTCAGGAGCAAAGAGTTGAACCTTAAATTAAGCCACTGTTCCAGAGTTTAGGTTTAGGCACTTTTTGCCATGCCCAGTGGACCTAACACATACTTAAAAACACATATCAGTGAAGGCATTGTATGTTTGCCAAAAGTAATATATGGTCTGTAAATGTCTATAATGTATTTTTATATAGTATTGACAATTCCTAACACGCCTCATTTCTAATTCTTTTCATAAGACTCAAGTTACCCATTGAAATCAGTCAGGGTTCCTTAGCCTATCAGCAAATGCCTTCTGTAATTTCAAAGTGGGAATTAAAATGGATTTTCTGCCTGATTTGGGGTGGGAGTGGGATCACAATAGCCTGTTTTCATACCTTCCCACTGCAATACACTCAGCATGAGAGACACGTGGCGGTTGAGTGCACACGAGAGCCCCTACACTGACCGCATCTTTAACTGAGTCCACTCCCTAAGGACACCTCAGTGAGGGGCGGAATCTCTCCCCTGACATGGAGCCATCATAGTGCCGCCTGTCCATCACTCAGGGACTGGGAAATTACAGTAGTTAATCCTGCTGGGGGATTTAGAACATGACAAGTTTTCAGTGAGCACTCAATAATTTTCCTTATAAAAGTACTTTAATGGAACCTTGATGGTGGCATGTAACAACTAATGAAGTCACGAATGACCTTAATAGGCAGGCATTTTTTTCAGACTTTGAAAAATAGTTACATCATGCCATCAGTTCACCTTAATTAAAACTCAGGAAAAGATCCTTTACAGGACATGTCTGCATGTGCAGGGTTCTCACCTTCCTCCAGAAGTGTGTTGGATGGGTTGAGAAGGTACAATTCCATCATCTCAAATAAAGGACCAGTGTCATGTCTGCATGGCTTGTTACCATGATGGTAGATCCTGGCAGCATGTAGCACAGTAGCTTGTTTAATAATAATAATGTTATTAATTACACATGGAAAACCAAATAATCAGAGGAAAAAATTGCAGAGTAAACAAAAAATGATTAATATTCTGAATGTGTAATCTTAGACATGTGCAAAGAAAATGATTACTCGGATAGAAAAAATAGAGAAAACACAAATGTAGGCAATTGAAGAGAATTTAAATGGCCAATGTAATGTTAAAAATAGTGCAGTATCATGAAGATTAAAGAAATGTAGTTTTAAAAATTCGATATCAATTTTTTACCTATAAAATTGGCAAAGATGTAAAAAGCGAATCTCCCTCTTCACTTTTTAACCTTGTAACCTGCAATCTTGTCCCCTGGTTACAACTTTCTACACTTCCAATCTTCATTCAGCAAGTTCTCAAATATGCTAACAGACAATTTTGCCTCCGGGTCTTCTCCCTGCTGTTTCCTTTGCCTGGAAGGCCTTTTCCCCACTCTTTGCTCTTAAATGCCTCTTCCCCCAAATGAAAGTATTATCTCCCTTTCTTTTAATTCTTAAAACTGGCTGCCATTTTAAATCATATCACTGTCTTTATTGCTTCTCTTCTGCTCTAGACTGTAACCTGCAAACGGGCAGAGACATGGATGGTGTGCTCACTGATGCATATACAGAGCCTAATGTGATGCTTAGCACTTAGTAGCTGCCCCATTTATGTTTTCCAACTGGGTAAATGAATTACTGATGTAGAGTTATTAAGATTCTTAAAAAATGTTATGCTTGCATCATATGACATTGTTTTTATAGGCAAAATAGTCAACTATCACCAATTTCATAAAGTTCAATTTATAATTGTGATTTTCAAAGGATATTTTTAATTGTAAGTATTAAAAGACATGTCTATACTCTTGCAACTTCTTGCTACTTCTGTATAAGTATTAAAAACATGCCTATAATCTTGCACGCACACACACACACACACACACACATACATTAAGGATATTCAAGGGGGTAGCCACACTCACAGCCTTATTCATAATTTAGTAATAATTAAAAAAAGTGGAAACAGCCTAAATGTCCAATCCAGAAAAATAGCTAATGAAGATGTGCACCCATGCACTGGAATGCTTTATGACCATTAAAAATTGTGCTATTTAAGAGTGTGTGTTGGCAAGATACATTTTACCACATGAAATTAAGAGAAGTCTATTACATAGCAGTGTTCATCATTTCCTCTGTCTCTCTCTCTCGCTCTTGCTCTCTCTTTCTCTTTCACACACACACACACACACACACACACACACAGAATAAAAAGAAGTCTGGAGAAATATATACCATCATATTATCAGTGGTTAATTTCTGGATGGTGGGATTACTCATGATTTAAATTAATATATATCACTGGAGTAATAAAAAATTCTTTGAAAATATTAAATTCTAGAGCCCATTAAAATTATCATAGATATATGTTTATGTAGATGACAGATAAATAGGGAAGAGAGAGAATAGAATATAATTCAATTGAGATCTACTAAAGACTCTACTAAATTACAAGCAAGTTGTATGTAATACGGTTACATAATAGGGTTCCTAATTTATAATTCAAGCCTAAGGTAGTAAATGTGAAGTGCTACTATTTAAAATAGCTATTCGTTACTTATTTTAATCTAAAAGGGCTGAGAACAATCAAATAAAACATTGCTGATATCACACTATGGTGCTTTTATGCCAATGGCAGATTACCTATAAGACTATCCAATCCCTCTTCCTCTGAACTTAAGGCACATTTGATCTTTATAACAGAATTATAAAAATCCACTTACCACATTGTGCCAAACTCCATTAAACACTATAGAAGATATTTGTAACGATGGGCAAGAATAGCAGCCTCTGTTCTAAGGGCGGGCAGTGAGTGGGGCCTAAGAGAGTGGCGGGGGCATGCTCTCCCAACCTTGCCCACGATGTTCCTCCCAGCCCTTCAAGTGTGAGACGCGAGCGTGTGGTTCCAGTTCCCCACCTGTACTTTATTTGAAATGGCCCCAAATTGTGAAACTTCCGCAATGCAACATTACTGTTCACAGTCAGCAGTGGGGCCTTTTCCTTCTTTTGTCTGCACATTCTAATCTTACTTGAAGATACAGGAAGAGGTGTAAGAATTTGGTCAAAACACTTCAGAATGTCTTGTGCTTGTGGGGATTCGGCACCTTTCTGAGTCACTTTCAGTAAGGACAGCAGAATGTGGCATGTCCCTAGTCACACAGCACCAGGCTTTCCTGCTGCTATCTCAGCCTGTGCAGTTCTTATCACAGCTCTTTCCAGTTTCTCTCAGTGAGTCCTGCACTTCAGCAGGGCAGTGCGTGGAGATGCTCCAGCTCACCACATAAACAAGGCTATTTTCTGTGGCTCTAACTGACACTGCAGCTGTGGTTAATGCTGGGAGTGTTTACAGAAGGACTGATGCGTGGCCACCTTTTCAATAGCAGCTGGGAGGCTGCAGTCAGCCAAAACCTCAGCGAAGTGCTGTAAATCTTTCTGAGTTAGCACTAAGACAGACCAAGGATTTTTTGTCTTCCCGTTAATGCATCCGAATTAAACCATTAAACAAGGATGAAGGTGAAGTGTTGTGTAAGTTTCGCACACATAGGAAAGGGTGGTGTTTGGCTTTGAGATGTTGTGACCAGACGTGTATTACTCCGCACCTTTCATCCCAAATGCTCCATGTGCTATTTCCAAACATTCCTCTGCTTTGAATTACAGCTTGGGAAGAGACGTGTTGGCCGGTAAAGTGGGAGACAAATGGATGCTTTAAGGAAGGTGGTCACAAATCTCTTTAAGTCACTAATACTAGGGGAACGTTTGGCTGTTGTAACGCTACATCCAGAAAAAAACTCCTGGTTTTAATATGTATCCGGGGACCAGAAGGTGATGGCATTAAGGCCACGGACTTGACTTGTTAAATCATTTGTTCCATGGTTATCACATTTATTCATTTACAATACCCCTTTTTCATTTTTTTATTTATAGAATTTATGTGTCAGGCACCATTTCAGAACCAGGGATTTAAAAATAACTACAATAAAACTCTGGCTTTTCCCCCTCCAAAGGGAAGTGAGAAGCACTTGGTGAAGCAGAGAGGTCCCAATATAGCAAATCAAGCCTGTGTGTCTGTTCCATCATTGCGCAGGGACCTGATTGGCAGGTGCGTGTTGTGACTGTCGGCAGGGCCCCTCTCTGGCTGGGAGCGCCTGCCTTTGTTTCCCTGTGAGTAGAAGGCTTTCCCTGCGCCATGCCCTCTTAACTTATACTGCACTCCCGCGTCAGCACCCACAGGTCTTCTTTCCCCCTGAAGAAACTTGGGTTTACTTCATGGCTCTCCTTTCCCTTTCTGAAGCATAGAAACAAGGATGCCTGTTTCAAAGCCCTCTTTCCTAACGGGCTGTACCTACGCCTGCACTCACTGCCTCTACGTGGAGTCACATCTGAAAGGAACCGGGTGTCGCCCTGTGCAGGTCTGGTATTGTTATTAAGGAAGCGTGTGCTTATGGCATTGTGAATCCTCCCTAGACTAAATCCATTAATCCACGTCTGCATTCTTCACGTTCTGGTCTACTGCCTTCGTCATAAACATTTCATTCCCCTAAAAATTCCGATTTTTTATTTTTATTTTTAATTTGACCTAAAGCATAGAAAGTCGACAATAAAATAAAGGAAGCCTGCTTGCGTTATCAGCCCCCAGAAAAAACTAATGTGTGTGACAGAGTTTGTCTGGCTTGATTTGAGCTGGAAAACCACAAAGAGAAGAAAATTCTGTAGTCTGTCCAAGAAAGCTTTACCCTTCATTTTAGGGAGTACTAAGTACCTCAGATTTTGAAATACTACACACACACACACACACACACACACACACTTTTTAAAAGTCTGATATTTTGCTGCGTTCTTTAAATGTGTATCGATTGCTTTTCAACTCGTTCAAATTTAAAACTCGGATTCTGCTCTGCGCCAAGAGATTAGCCAGACATTCTTATATGTGAATGTAATGTTCACGGTATTTATCAGTAAAAAGCAGCATTCTGAAGGGAAGGCTTGGCTGCCCCAGACGGTGTTACATCAGCCTCTCTCCATGGCCCCGGGGAGCCCGAGGAGCACTCCCCAGTCTGTGGCCTGGAAACTCCCCCAAGTCATCTCCCCGTCCAACCAATGTCGTTTCCATGTGGAAAGTAGATTCTCCTATGGATACTCTTAGGGCCAAGAACTCAAGTTTCAAAAGAAGTCTCCATTAAGGAAGGTTAAGAAAAGAAAAAGCTGACATCTGAGCGAGTTGAAAGACAATCAGATAACAATACTTGGAAACGTGGCTGCCCGTCTCTAGAGAGAGAGTTGAGGATGCAAAGGAAAGACACTCAGGAAGCATGTCGCTTGCCTCCTCTACTGTGCGTGTGACCCAGACACCGAGCACATGGCTGCCCCTCATTGTGGCTACTAAGTGAAACACGAGTAAAGCATTTGTATTGTTTCTTTCACTGAAGCAGATTGGATGCGGGCTGTGTGGGGCGGGGTGTATGCTTACTTGTCAGACTGCATAGTTCCTTAGTCATTTTCAATGAAACCTCAGAGGAAATAAGGGCTAGTTCAACAGAGTGTTTATTTTGTATTTTCTAGTCAACAGAGAAATAGCTTTGTAGATACCTGCTGTTGCAAACGTTTGAGTGATGCCCACATCTTTAGAACATCTCAGCATCTTGATGGCTATTCATGTTTGGAGGCAAGTCCTGGAGAGGGAATTGGGGTATTTGCTAAATGTGCAGAAGATAGCCTGGACTCAATCTTTTTCATGAAATCTTGCTTTCAGTTTGTTTCATTTTCAATTATTCTTTTTTTCCTTAAAGGCAGAGTGACAGTGGCCAAGGGAAGTGTGATTACTGAGGCCTCTACCTGGTTAGGTTCATTGTAACTGGATTTTTCTCTCTAGTTGATTTATTGAACCCAGATTTTCAAAGCCTCCTATTTTAGCCTGTTTCATCTGCCTGATTGAATCGAGCCTTTCCAGTTGCTAAGATAGTCACCATAAGTATGTCTCAGCTAGTAGTACACTGGGAAATTTGTAACATTCAGGTATTCAAGGAAAACCACCTGGTTTGTGGCATTACCAATTTCCATAGTATAATCACCATAGGTGATTGCAAGCTATGGACATGGTACTACTGGACAAGGAGTTGGCAAGAGGTCCTGAGCAGGTGCCAGCTGCCTCTAGCAACCCCTAGTCCCCAGGCTGTGGTCGGCTGAAAATGCCCCTGAGGGTCAAACCCTGACCTTCTGCATCTCACTCAGGCTGACATCGGAAGACACTTGTTTTCTGCACCTTTTAAAATTAGTTCCCTAAGTTGAAGAGGGTGTGCCAATTACAGTGTGTGAAGGGTAACATAGAATCAAACCTCAGATTGCATTCATCCTCCTCCTTGAATATTGCTCAAAAAACCCCAAACACATATAAAATTTTCACTTTTTGTAGATATACTTTAACTCTTCTTGCCCTAACTGAATCTTCTCTTTATTTTCTTCATAATATGTATATAGGTGTGTTTGTATCCTGATTATTTTTACTTCTCTCCCAGTAAACTGTTAGAGCCATGTTCACTGCTAATATTCCCACCGCCTAAAATATATAAGGGCTTAATAAATATTTATTAAATAAATAACTTACTTTTAACTGTTTTCATGTAGGCTATTAAATTATGAGTCAAATGTATTTCCAGAACTAGAACAAATAATGTTAAAATTTGTATGGAATCACAAAAGACCCTGAATAGCCAAAGCATCTTGAGAAAGAAGAAAAAGTTGCAGGGATCACACTTCCTGATTTCAAATTATACCACAAATCTATAGTAATGAAAACAGTATGGTACCAGCACACATATGCCAGACAAATAGATAAATGAAATGGAATAGAGAGCCCAGTAATAAACCTACATTTATATGGTCTATTAATCTATAACAAAGGAAGGAAGAATATACAATGGGGAAAAATATAATTCTCTTCAATAAGTGGTGATAGGAAAGTGAACAGCTACATGCTGGACCACTTTCTTATACCATATACAAAAATAAACTCAAGTGGATTAATTACTTATATGTAAAACCAGATACCATAAAACTCTTAAAAGAAAACTTTTTGACATTTAAGACATATTTTGGGGGATATTTTTCCTTGGACAAGGACAACAAAAGCAAAAAGAAACCAATTGGATTACATCAAACTAAAAAGTTTTTGCACAGTGAAAAAAGCCATCAACAAAACCTGGCAGAAGATATACAGAATTAATAAAACTCAGTATCAAAAACAGTCCTATTTTAAAAATGGGCAGAGAACTTGAGTGGACATTTTTCCAAAGAAAACATACAGATAGCCAACAGACACATGAAAAGATGCTCAACCTCACTAATCATCAGGGAGTGCAAATCAAAACCACAATGAGATATTACCTCACACCTGTCACATTGGCTATTATCAAAAAGACAAGACATAACAAGTGTTGGTGTGGATGTGGAGAAAAGGGAATCTTTGTGCACTGTTGGTAGAAATGCAAATTGGTAAAGCCACTGTTAAAAACAGTATGGAGTTTTTTCAAAAGACTGAAAATAGAACTGTCATATGACTTGGCATTGCACTTCTGGGTATCTACCTGAAGAAAACAAAAACACTAATTCCAAAATATATATGCAACTCTCTGTTAATTGGAGCATTAGTTACAATAGCCAAGACATGGAAGCCACCTAAGTGTCCATCGATAGATGAGTGGATAAAGAAGATATGGTATATTTATACAATGGAATATTAGTCATGAAAAGAATAAAATGTTTCCATTTGCAACAACATGGATAGACCTAAAGAGTATTATGCTAAGTAAAAAACCTCAGGTAGAGAAGGACAAATAATGTATTTTCACTTATATGTGGAATCTAAAAAACAAAACAAACGAACAAAACAAGACAGAAATAGACTCATAGATATAGATAACAAATTGATGGTTACCAGAAGAGAGGGGTTGGGGAGGACAAAAATTGTAAAGGAAATTAAAAGGTATAAACTTCCAGTTATGAAATAAATAGGTAATAGGCATGTGATGTTCAGCACAGGTAATATAATCAATAGCATTATAGCTTTGTACCATGACAGATGGTTACTAGATTTAGCACAGTTATCACTTGTAATATATATAAATGTTGAGTAACTATGTTGTATACATAATCCTATATAATAAAGAGGTGATATGCAAATTGACCATCACTCCAACACAGAAGATGGCCACCCCCATATGGTCAAAGATGGCCACCCCATGTGGACACAAGATGGCCACCACAAGATGGCTGGCAGGGGAGGGCAGTTGTGGGCAGTTAGGGGTGACCAGGCCAACAGGGGAGGGCAGTTGGGAGGGACCAGGCCTGAAAGGGAGGGCAGTTGGGGGTGATCAGGCCTGCAGGGGAGGGCAGTTAGGGGTGACTGGGCCAGCAGGGGAGGGCAGTTAGGGGTGACCAGGCCTGCAGGGGAGGACAGTTAGGGGCTACCAGGCCAGCAGGGTAGGGCAGTTAAGGGTGACCAGGCCAGCAGGGGAGGGCAGTTGGGGCAATCAGGCTGGTAGGGGAGCAGTTAGGCGTCAATCAGGCTGGCAGGCAGAAGCAGTTAGGGGCAATCAGGCAGGCAGGCAGGTGAGCGGTTGGAAGCCAGCAGTCCTGGATTGTGAGAGGGATGTCCGACTGTACTCGAGGGATCCCAGATTGGAGAGGGTGCAGGCTGGGCTGAGGGACACCGGGCCTCTAGTACTTATATAATATTGTATGTCAGCTATACTTAAAAAAGAAATATATGAACCAAATGCCAAAATTTTAAATGTGTGACATATGGTGAGATGATATTTTTCTACATACATTAATATTTTATAATATATCACAGTTTATATTTTTTATTAATTGTATTAAAAATGAAAGACAACAAGTCACCTGGCCCTCCATGTAATAAATAGTTGTCTTTTGTCGAAACTTTATATTTGATTCACGTTCAGGGAAAACAAGAACTTAGCTGCTATGGCAAGTTTAAACTAAATATGCTTCATGAGTTTTTCTTAAAATTTCCAGCTATCAAAATGTCCGCCAGGGTTTTTTTATTTAATTTTTACAAGTGAACATCACTATTTGGCACATATTTCTGGCAGTGGGAAGTTTGCAGTGAGTGTAAAGAAAGCCACAAACCATATGAAGGACTATACAGCTGCATAAGATTCCCAAAGGGACATAAAAGTGAAAACCACCCTCACTCTGCAAAGCACAGCATCCTCCACGGAGTCCTGGCCAGTGCTCTAAAAATACTGGCAAATAAGAAAACCGAAATAGCTCTAATTTCTTCCTTTTCTCAAAAAAATATAAGTGCATTTTTACTGGAGAAAATACATTTGCCTGCTGAAAAACACAGGTTTGAACTGCAAGGGCCCACTTATATGCAGATTTTTTTAGTAAGTCCCTATAGATTTTTTAATCTGCGGCTGGAAGTCTGCGAGTGCAAAGGGCCAAATGTATGCATTCTACACCATGTTATATAGGGCACTTGAGCATCCCTGAGGGTCTTGCAACCAATTCCCCATTGATACCAAAGGGCAACTTAAGTTTTGGGAGAGTCAAAAGGTATATGTGGATGCAGATTTTCAACTGCTCAGGGATCTGCACCCCGACTCCTTTGTTGTTCAAGGGTCAATGGTACTGTTGTTTTTCAGACACCTTGCTGGTCAGCTTTGCACTCAGCACTCCTTTTCTGTGTGTTGTACAGCTGGGTCTGACAGCTTAGGAATTCTATTATTTTGGCTTCTGCAAAAATGACAGAATCCCTTACATGCAATTCATGTTCTCATATGCATTTTTAAGGGACAACCTCATAAACACCATTCTGAATACTTTTATAAGCTTAGTAAGCTCTTTGTGAAGGGCTTAAGTTTAAATGAATAGTTATTTATGGGTTTCACCTAAATACACATTCTATACCTTTCCTGTAAAATAATTTTAGGAGAGTTTTGGCAAACACATACTAAAAGGAAAAGTTTATATTACAACATGGATTAACTGAAACCTGCCACTAAGTATAATAATGTGCAAATTTAAAAGAGAAACTATTCAAAAGCTTATTTCTCTACACTTTCATACACACCTTTGTCGAAGTTGTGTGTGTGAGTGACAGTGCATGGAGAGGGGAAATTGGGTTGTGGTTGTTCTGCACATTTAAGGTTCTCATACTACCCGGTATCACCTACATGCAGCATTGTTCATTTAAAATGGTAGTTGAGAGCCTTGTATTAGTAGTGGCTACCAGTTATCTACCGGCTACTTTGTGCCAGACACTGCGCAGATGCTCTGAATACATCTTCATTGTTTTTGTGCGAAGCCACTGTCCATCCTTATTTTAAAGATGCCTTGACTAACTCTTAGACCTCAAGTGAGTGCCTGATGTTATAGTAGACCAGGACAAGTAGCAGAGTAGAGTTTCAAGGCCAAAGTTATTTTGCTGTGAGAGCAGAGTTATCGCGATTTGCCCTGCTGAATTTTCAGGCACGTCATTTTTATTTACTTTTTTTTATTTTTTTAAAAATATATTTTATTGATATTTTACAGAGAGGAAGGGAGAGGGATAGAGAGTTAGAAACATCGATGAGAGAGAAGCATCGATCAGCTGCCTCCTGCACACCTCCCACTGGGGATGTGCCCGCAACCAAGGTACATGCCCTTGACCGGAATCGAACCCGGGACCTTTCAGTCCGCAGGCCGACGCTCTATCCACTGAGCCAAACCGGTTTCGGCACAGGCACGTCATTTTTAATTTTGATAGAAAATGAACACCTTGAAGTAGAGGGAAATTAACACCATTGGTGTCATCTACTCAAAATAGCAAACTAGTTTAAGAAAGCAAACTAGTTTATGTAACATTGACACTTGACACTGAAATGTCAATAAAATGCTATATACATATTTTATACTTATAAAATAAAATGTGAAAAACTTATTAGAGAAAATAAATAAATATGAATTAAATATTAATTTATGAAGATGGCATAGCATATGAATCAAGAGAGCCAGGCCCTTGATGCCCACATTAGGGGGATTCTCTAACTGGTCTCCTTGTCTCATGCCTTTCTTCTGTGGGCTGTGCATGAATTGTCAGAACATGTGTCCCAAACCCGTTCCCCAAAGCTGAACACGACCCAGGTGGTTGCAGACTGTGATTAACCATTAGCACTTTCCAGTGATTTTCCACGTAAGCGATTTTCCTGTAGATCTTCATCTCATTAAATTTGTATCTCAAACTATAGCATGAAGTTCACATAACAAGGAGCAGGATTAAATAATAAGAACTTCAAGTAAACTAGAGAACTGGTGCATTCAAGAAGTATCCTATCTAATAAAAGAGTAACATGCAAATTAACCATCACTCCGCTACACCAACAAGCCATGCCCACGAGCCACGTCCCACAAGCCAATCAGGAGCGAGTATGCAAATTAACCCAACCAAGATGGCTGCGGCCACGAGAGAGCAGGAGGGAGGCTTGGGTTTCCCTGGTGATGGAGGAAGCCAAGCTTTCCGCACACCCTGGCTGGCCCAGGCCTGCACTCCATGCTACAAAGTTTCAATTATAGAAGATAAATAAATCCCAACAAAAATGGCTGCCACCAGGGAGCAAGCAGAAGGCTTGGCTCCGCTCCAGGCTACAAAGTTTCAATTGTAGAAGATAAATAAATCCCAGATACCAGGGCCTCCGCTTGGGTCGCTGGGGGGCGTGGCCGGCCAGCAAACCACCACAAGCCCCTCGCCCAGGCCGTCCCATGCCCTAAGGGAACCCCCACCCTGATCCGGGACACCCTTCAGGGCAAACCAGCTGGCCCCCACCCATGCACCAGGCCTCTATCCTATCTAATAAAAGAGTAATATGCAGATTGACCATCACTCCAACACACAAGATTGCTGCCCCCATGTGGTCAAAGATGGCTGCCCCCATGTGGACATAAGATGGCCACCACAAGATGACCAGCAGGGGAGATACCAGGCCTGCAAGGGAGGGCAGTTGTGGGCGATCAGGTCAGCAGGGAAGGGCAGTTGGGAGGGACCAGGCCTGCAAGGGAGGGCAGTTGGGGGCAATCAAGCCTGCAGGGGAGGGCAGTTAGGGGTGACCAGGCCGGCAGAGGAGGGAAGTTGGGGGTGACTGGGCCTGCTGGGAAGGGCAGTTGGGGGGGACCAGGCCTGCAGGGGAGGGCAGTTGGGGGGGACCAGGCCTGCAGGGGCGGGCAGTTAGGGGCAAACAGGCTGGCAGGGGAGCAGTTAGGCATCAATCAGGCTGGCAGGGGAGTGGTTAGGGGGTGATCAGGCTGGCACGCAGAAGCAGTTAGGGGCAATCAGGAAGGCAGGCAGGCGAGCAGTTGGGAGCCAGCAGTCCTGGATTGTGAGAGGGATGTCTGACTGCCCATTTAGGCCCGATCCCACCAGGCCTAAACGGGCAGTCGGACATCCCTCAAGGGGTCCCAGATTGGAGAGGGTGCAGGCTGGGCTGAGAGACACCCCCCACCCCCATGTACAAATTTCATGCACCGGGCCTCTAGTTTTTTTTTTAAAAGTCTGAAGTCAAGTTTAAGCAGTTTTGGGGGCATGTGTAATAAATCCTTATGAGACTATACAGGCAACTCCATTCATCTGGCTTCGACACAACTGAAATTATAGTTACCAGACGTGTCTTCTATAGTCCACATTTTTGAGAGACAGGAAACAAATTAACAAATGGATATTAGAGGTTTATTGTTTAAAGTAGATTTCAGAGCATATCATGGAGCCAGTTGATAGGCAGCTGAGAATTCCACACTTTTACAATAAATATTTATTCTTCATAATGAAGAACATGTCTGTACCCTTATGTATCTTCCAAACTGTCTAAAACAGATGGCTTTATTTGTACAATTTTGGTGTTCAAAAGAGTAACATATATGGATTGCACAGTAACTGCGTTTACCCAAGTAGGCAAGCACCCAGGATGCTTCTTCATGTACACATTGCTCACGTTCCTCACTTCCCAGCACTCTTTAAGGACAGAGCATAACCTGCCCATCCTCTGCTGCAAATATGGGCCACCAGCATTCTTCCTTGTCTGTTTCCTCTACTCGCAGGAACCTCTGCCTGCTCAGTCTTTTCCTCGCTTAGCCACTAAGGAATCTTTTAATATCCTTCCTCTCTGTGCCTTCAAACTCTGCTCACCACCAGCTTCCTTCTTTTTGGTTTATAAAGGCTGCCATAGTCTTAACCTGAAGAAACCACACCATCCTTTGGCCTGGCCTCTTCTACTAGCTCTCACTCTCACCTCCCACCTTCCTTCTCATCCCTCCCCATCTCAATGTGGCCTGGCTTTTAAAAAGAGAAGCCTGCCCCCCCTCCCTGCCCCTCCCCCCTCCCCCCTTCTGTAATTCCTGCCCTTCTATTTAGTTCTCAGCTCACTCATCCTTCACACTATACTTCCACTGAAACCTTTCTGGCACACCTTACCATTCTTCGCCAAAAAAGGTCTAAAATCCATGAATCCCCTCTTATTGAAGTTTGTTCAGAAAGGGACATCTTATGCAGAAAAGGCACAATGTCCACTTTCTGTTTGGTATGGGCCTTGTGTTTCTGGACTTGGAGGAATGCAGTGGGAAATGTGCTTTTATTTCTTTAAGGCTGGCTTGTTTGTTTGGTTTGCATGGGAGACATATGCATAGAACAATTCAATTGATCTACTTGTGAAAGTTCCTCTGAGATTTGTGAAAATAGATTGACTGGGTGTGTGTGTGTTTGAGCTTTTCTGTTCCAGTGTGTCTGTAGCTATTGTAGTGATAAGTTGGTAGAAAAAAAGCACCAGACTGCCAATCAGACCCAATCTTAAACCAAAAATTTTATGACCAATTATCTTTTAAAATATATTATTTGGTGAGAAAATTAATTATTTAGAATTTATATTTCATCTTAGAGTAATTTAAAAGTAATTTTTCAAAAGAAAACCTTTTAAATGTTGTAGCATCCTTCATTCATAGGGTATTGTATGTTTGTAAATAGACATGTTTAAAATTTGTAAATAGGCTTGTCCTAGTCACTACAAAAAGTCAATTGTGGTAAGTATTTTTTCAGACTGACCCTTATCAACTGAGATGATATCATAAAACATGCATTATGCTCATTCAAGTATTTCTGGAGTTGAGATATTTGGTTATTAAAGAATTCATGAGGATTAAAGAAACAAATATAATATTTGTTCCCACCTATTGTGGCAATAAACATGTAAATCAAACACCGAAAAGCTAAAATTAAAAATGTTCTACACATTTTATGTGTAATAGCAAAAATGTAGATATAATTTAGATATAAATTACTATGGATTTGCATTTGTTAAATTATGGAGCACTGTATGGGCATTACAATAATTATATGCCTATATTTATTGATATGGGAAGAATTACATTATATATCATTAAGTAATCAATGTAAGTTTCAAAATAGGATGACCACTGTTTTATATGTTCAAGTATGGATGTGAGAGCCTTAGTGTGTTTTAGAGGGTATTTATCCAAAAAATGTTTAAAATGTAAGTATAGCCCTGGCTGGTTTGGCTCAGTGGATAGAGTGTCGGCCTGTGGACCGAAGGGTCCTGGATTTGATTCTGGTCAGGGGGCACATGCCCAGGTTGCAGGCTTGATCCCCAGTGGGGGACATGTAGGAGGCAGCCGATCAGTGATTCTCTCTCATCATTGATGACAAATCTCATCTGGGAATTACGACTCAGAAAATTTTACAGGTCTCACAATTTAACCCAAAATGATGAAATTGTTCATTAACTAGGAAATTTGCATTACTTGGAAACGTATCATCCATTAGAGCAGCCGTTTCTGGAGTTTAAAAGATTTCAGCTACAATTCAACAGAAGTGCATCTTAATATTTGCAAAGTAAAATGTCACTATTGGTTGATTTTTCTCTTAGAAATTTCACATTATGTTCAACATTCAATGCCTGGTAAAATCTTGACTCTGATTGGATATGAAAATGTTTTCCTTCTAAGAGTTAAAAATAATGTAAATAAGGCTTCCACCAGAAAACTTGTAAGTGGCATAATTCCTGATATTTGAGTGTTTCGTCACCAATTTCTGTGCCAGGTTGCGTGTTCAACTGCTTGGCAGCCCCTACAATATATGAAAATACTTCCATTTTTTATAGGAATTTTCTGGCAAAAACCTACTAATTCCATGAATTATTAGTCCTTTTCTTCTAGTTATTTTGAAAAAAAAAAAAAAAACACTCAAAAAACCCAGATGTGCAGATCCAAGTTCCAGTGGCCCTCAACGTCTAAGACAGACTTGGTGTAAAAGTGTTCAATTAAAAGAAAATCTATGCCTCGTCTGACCAGTTTTACCACTGCAAACGTAGAGTAAAAATTGTTACCTTTTTTGTGTATTAGAATTTGAGTAACAGTTGATTGAAAGGATTATTGATAAAAGTAATCAACGAGGAAACATGAGAATAAAGCAAGCAACCAATTTACAACATAAAGATAGAAAGTTTTGCATTTTCAGTAACATTTATGAAAAAAAAATTATAAATGGAAAGGGACTTGTTGAAAACCACTTAAGGTTACATTAAAGCAAGAGAAAGACACAAGAGTGACTTGTCCAAGGAAATACAGATGACCAGAGGCAGAGCTGTTAGCACACAGATGCCTGGTGTCAAGTAACAGGCAAAGCCTTGTAATTTTATCTCTTTTTTTCACCCAAGGATATGTTTATTGATTTTTAGAGACAGAGGAAGGGAGAGATAGAGAGCAATGTGAAAGAGAAACAAGGATCGGCTGCCTCCTGCACGTGCCCTGACCCGGGATCAAACCCACAACCTTTTTGGTGTAAGTGATACCCCAACCAACTGAGCCACGGAGCCAGGGCCAAAGCCCTGTAATTTCAAACCACTACTACAGGAAAATTAGAACAAGGACAACATAATCAGCCCTGTTCTGTCATCTGCAGGTTACATATTGGTGCATGGCCTTCCCCCGCCTATGGGCATTTGTACAGTTGAGCTCCTGCTGGGCGTGCTGAGTATTAAACAACATTAACACAGGAAACTCATAGGTCCTAGATAAAAGGAAGGTGGTGGAAGAAGAAGTTTGATGACAGATAACTTCTCCTATAGGCACCCCCATATTCCAAAATTAATAATCAGACATAAAAATCCTTTGAAATTAAAAAAAAATTTAAATTTTAATATTGTAGCTAGATTGGGGCAAGAGGCAAATGTTAGGAAGGAGAATAGAAAAGGAAAATGAAGAAGGAAGAAAGGTCAACAATACCGGCCCCCAACATATGACAGAACAAGGAGTAAAGAAGTCAAGAGCATTGGCTCTGGTGTCCTGACTCTCTACCCCAGCGGTTCTCAACTTTTTAATGCCGTGACCCTTTAATACAGTTCCTCATGTTGTGGTGACCCCCAACCATAAAATTATTTTCGTTACTACTTCATAACTGTAATTTTGCTACTGTTAATGAATCGTAATGTAAATATCTGTGTTTTTTGATGGTCTTAGGCTCTATAGCAGCGGTTCTAGGTTGAGAACCGCTAGCAGGGTCGCCTAAGACAATCAGAAAACACAGATATTACATTATGATTCATAACAGTAGCAAAATTACAGTTATGAAGTAGCAACGAAAATAATTTTATGGTTGGGGGTCACCACAACATGAGGAACTGTATTAAAGGGTCACAGCATTAGAAAGGTTGAGAACCACTGCTCTACTCGGAGTTTTCCACCTGCAAAGGGCACATGATAATAGTCCTGACTTCATGGAGCATTTGGAAGGATTATATTAGCTAATAGACAGGAAGTTAGCATGAACTGTAAGCTGTTTTTATTGCCATGTCAATTTGGGGGAGAATGTTCACTTTTGATAAAAGAAATATGGTTAAAATCATCGTTGTCTCATAACTGGAGTGACAGGAAAGGCAAGGGCATCAGGAGCACCTGGAACAGACAGGGATGCCATCTGGAGCCCCTCCTCTCTCTCCAGGCTACCTCTGCTCAGGGGTCCCCTCTTTCCTCTGACACAGCTTTCTCCATGTGGCGGAAACAGGGCCAACTTTGTGAATATCCTCAGGGCTGGGCACTCATGATCTTGGCTCTCTGGTAGGCCAGCAGAGAGAGCGTCCTGGGAGTTAGGTCATTCAGCTGGGAAAGGGTCAATTCTGGCCTGAACTAGCCTATCATGTGCCCTTCCTGATCCTTGTGGCCTGGGAGACAAGGTGCTGTGAGGAGTGGCCAGCCTGCCCTGCCTCTATAGCCAGTGAGGGAGAGGTAATATGAGGAGCCTCCATAGAAGCTCATCGGCCTGGGAAAAGGAGTTCCCAAAGAAAGGAAGTTTCCATCTGTAACTTCTTTCTGTGATGGGAAGAAGGGAGCACGGAGCTGACAGAAGCTGATAGGTAGATGGGATGCAGAAGGGAGGGAGTGAATAGGGAGAGAGCGAGACTGGACAGATGGAGCTTTGCTCATTTTGTGAAGGAGCAAATGTTGATGCCTTGAGGAAGGAATGCCCTACACTTTGGCGTGGTAGTTCCCCTTGGAGTCCTGGGAATGTCAGTGCAAAGGGTAGTGTGTCCCCTTGTACACAGGGGATGGATACTGGAACTTGCTCCCTAGACTGCATGACATTCAGTCCACAGTTTGTTTCCAGCCTCTGATCTTTGTAATCCACCACAAAGATTTTAGTTCTGTTTTGGGGATGTCTGTGCTATGAAGGGCAATTTTTAAAAATGAAGAATCACAGTCATTTCTAACTGCATCTAAGACTGCAAAGGGAAAATCCCTCTTATGGGCTGTATCCATCTCTCTATGTTATATATTTTCCTTTTTGTCATTGTTGCTGTTGTTTGATTTTTCCTGAGGAATGTAATATGCTTTAGACTATACTCTAAATCTCATTTAAAAAGTGTTAAATCAAGAAAGTCTGCCAGCTCCCTCCCTTTGTTTTCTCTCCATGTTGGACTGCTCTGGCAAAGGAGAGTAATATTACCTTACCATGTAAAACATAGCTAATGGCTTTAAAAGAATTCCCCAGCAACTGAATAATGGGCTGCCAAAAATATTCTTGGTGCCAAAGGATCTGGATATGTCTGTTCCATTTATTGTGCGTTTCTCCTTTCATCATGACTAAGTGCTCACAAAAGACATAAAGACTTAACCCTCTAGGGTATGTGCCGTTTGAGGGCAGAAACCATATTTTAATATATTCAGTCCAGTACCTAACATATTGCGATGGTTATCAGATTATCAATAGCAAGCAATGATGGATGCCTGTAGTACATAGGATGCTCAAATTATCAATTAAATTGATTTCTAGTGACTAGAATAAAGTTGTTTCATTCTCTGTATTATGCTTGATTGGGTGGCTTTAATGTTTATTCTAAGGATTTCTGGAAGTCTTGCACCAAACACTTATAACTTATTCTGCCTGCATGAATAAGTTTACCTTTCTCTGCAATAAGATAGAACCTATTTCTTAATTAAAGCATCATGTTTTAAAAGCCTGACAGTGCAGTATAGCAAAGTCATTTATTTTTGTTTTACTTTGATAATAAATCTAGTCAATTAAAAAGAGGTTTTCTAAAAATTTTGCTTAAAATTAATTTAGGAATATACTGAATAAAATCTAGGGATATGCAAATGTAGAAAAATTTAAAAGGTGCTTTGTTTCTCACTGAAAGAAAGAAACTTCAAGAAAAGTAGCATCTAAGCCCACTCCCCACCCTTCTCCTGGAGCCTTCCCACTTGGTCTGTGCTCAGAATGTCTGGTTCTCACTTGGCAGGAGACTCAACCTCTCCTGCTTCTTAATTTGGGCCAGGCAGTTGCCAGCTGCCCTGGAATACAATGTGATTTCTGAGTCAGGTATGTATTCTTTGCCAGTCTCTTAATTGCTAGGCTCTTAGGGGACTAGAATAATGATCTTCAAAGAAACCCTGAAATAGAGATTCTTAATTGTTTCACATGTGACTCACAGGATAGATAACATTCATATGGGGTACACTCACCTGGGTTCAGAGCCATGAGAAAATCTTGAGTTGATTAACTAAAATTCCATTTCATTTACTCCTGTTCAGCAAAGTGTATTGGAATTCAGTTAGATAAGAGTGACTTGATCCAAGCAGATAAACCTGCATCTGCTTTAAATTTGTGTGTGTGTGTGTGTGTGTGTATGTGTGTTTGTCTAATTCGTATCTGATATTTAGTCCTTTATCATTTATGAATAATTATCTAAAATGCTCTATCATAACCAAGGAGTATGGGGAAGCAGCATGCTTGTGCTCTCTTGGGACTGGTTGAGTCCTCAAAAAGGAAACTGCTACTGCATCTTTCCAGAAAGTCTGTCTTATGTTTAGGAGACACTGAGTGGCCACCTGATGATAAAGCCTGTGAGGCAGAGTTCTCAAGAAAGACACATAAGCACCATCCTAGTTCATTGTGACTTTAGGAAAAGAAGCAGGGTAGCTTTTCAGCTGCCCCTGGAGACCAGTGCTAAATCTGCCACTTCCTGTTTACAGAACTAAATTGTACAGAAAGGCAGTAATTATCTGCTGTGATTATCAAGCAACTAGTACAAAGCACAACATAGAAATTTAGGAATGGGTGTTTACTTGAAATAGTAACTGAAATTAAAATATTTTTGCAACTGACTGACATGAAAATGTAAAACTATGGGTTAAGCACAAACCCTTAATTTTTATATAAAAATATTTTTTATACTCAGCTGTGTTTTGTGGAGTTGGATATACTACTCTTCAAATCATGCCACTTAAAATAGCATTTCTTCATTCAGGATATTTCTGGTTAAAATATTTAGCTTAAAACATTAAATGTTAATCCTGTGTTTCAACATTAGTGAGATAGAGGCATGGGGTATAATGAGCTGGAAATTCAGAATGTTGTTTGGGGAAGAAAAAGTTTTACTCCACCCTTTCAGGTTCCCTGGCTGGTCTAATGAGCATAATATAAATTAACAGGAGAAAAACCAATTTAACTTAATAAGTATGGGCATTCCAAAGATATGAGGCTCCCAGATAGGCAATTAGTATAGGCCTGAGAGTTCACAGGGTAGGAAAGCCATTCATGGGGACCAGGGAAAAGAAAATGTCAGTTAAGCAAATGCAGAGAAATCTTTCCTATGTAAAAAGAAGTTCTCTTTGGTCTAGCTCTTTTTCTGGTGTAGGCACCTGTATCTAAACTATTTTAGGCAGTTAAGGGGGAGGTAAAAGAAAAACTTCCTGTATCCTCTGTTTCTTACAAATAATCAGCCTAAAATAATCCTCATGATAAAGAGACACATTTTGGGGTGGCAAATTTTGCTCCCCTACTGTGTCCTCTAGCTTTCAATATGCTACACAAAAGTAAAAGTTGAATTTTAGAGAGTACAGGTTACAATAAACTGTTTAATTATTTTTGTCAGGAGAGTTTTGCTCATATTATTCTGAACCAAACGCAGATATTTAGAGAATGAGTTAGTGGGCTACTGCCTTACCACAGGTAAGTGAGGTACAGATTTGTCCTATTAACTCCGGATGTAGAATGCTCTCTAAAAGGCCATTTGGAGACTAGAAGAAAGCAGTGATGCATCCTAGGGGAAACAAAGTCTCCACTTAAATTTAAAACAAATTTCAAATTTTAAAACAAATGCCTAGCAGAGTGTGCAAAAAAACCACAAAAAACAAAAACAGGACAAAGCTATCAGAATACTTGATGTGCACTAATTATGGTCCTTTCTTCTCTTGCAGGCTCAACGTGGGAAAAGACATTTCGGCAGATTGGCTTTGAAAGGTAAGCAGGGTTTAGCATGTCTCCACTTTTAGCGTACTAATGTCCTATTTTACTCTAAGTACTTTATGGATTATAAATCAGTGGTATTGCTACCACTACTTCAGTAAGTGAGTAAGTTTGTGCCATTGAGTAAGCCATCATTTTGCTCCTTGAGACTTGGTTTCTTTATAAAGTAGAGCTTTGCATTATAAAATCTTTGATACAGAGTGAACTTGATTAAATGGAGCAACTTTTTTGAAAACACTTCTTAAACTGCAAAACATTATAAAAGGTAAGTTGTACAGTTAGAGAATTAGGAATTTGAGTCTACTTTCTTATAGCTTATTCACCTCATCTGTTAGTTCTATAGTTTCTGTGCAGAGAAATTTATATTTATATTGATGTCTTTCCAATTATGAAAATGATTAGATATTAGCTCTAAGTGAAAGGTTGAGATCACATCACTCCTAAGCATTTCTGTTGTCAGTGGAAATTGGGCTGATTGCAAAGAAAGAATTCCAAACACCCACGCATGGAGATTGTGGTGTGGCCTGGTTTGTTTCTATGTAATATCAAAAGAGTTTTCTTCCTGGCTTCCCAAGGTCCCATGGCTGTCTGTGCTTTCATGGAAAAAGGACAACCATGTCTTCAACAAGGCCAAGGCCAGTGCCCACAGTTTCTGCTTCATAGTCCTTCAGAGCCTACACAATCTGCCAAGGGCCCCAGTGGCCACTAGAGCTGCATGGTCGGTGCTCCTGGGCTGGAGAACATACAGTCCAAAGGCTGAGAGTGCAGATCACTGAGCGAGGGAGAATGAGCTTCTTTTTCCACCTGGAATTATGTACTCTCAGGCTTGGGAGGAACCAGAAGCTTTTTCAAAACAACCAATCAGCTTCCCAAAGTGTGTGTGCTTATATTGGCTTCACCCCGCCCCCCCCCCCCCCCAGCCAATGATTTTTTTCCATGTTAGACTGACAGGCCGTTATGTTTAAGTACCGCCCCCTTGTGATATTGCTCAGGTCCTTATTTCCTCCTGCCTAGTTTCAATGACTAAGATTTTTACACTGAACCACGCTGAATTCTTGAATTATAGGTCTCTTCTGTTTTGTGTTGTTTCATTGTTTCTATTCCTATATCTCTGAGGACAGTCCCAAATCTCAAGTTTTATTGGCTGTTCTCATATTATGAATATTTTAAATAAATCCAGACAGTATAAACTCCATATTATAGTGCCTCCCTAAAATTTGTATGTTTCCAAATAGATGTACAAGTAAAAATATTATTAAGGAATCTATTAAGTGATATGTTTTAAACTGTCATCTCAGTTTGGTGATTATCATGATTTTTAGATATTATGCCAAAATGTCATCCTGTGACTTTCCATGTTGCCCCATGTTTTCTCATTTAAGGGCAGAGAGAATTCTCTGCATTGCATCAACTCTCTTAAAATACAGAGCAGATATTGATCTGTGGGGTTATGGTGCAATTATTGTTGCAAAGACTGTATTAAGCAGTGCTGTCAAATATGGCTCTGCTGTTTTTCTTCTCAAGTTTAACGTCTTCTTTACCTTAAAGGGAATTTCAATTATATCTTAAATGAAGCTATCTGGTTCTTCAGAGCAGTTGTAAGGGATATTGATCCTTTCATCGCTATGTCCTTTGAAGTTTGCTAGCAGATTATTTTAAAGTGGCCACATCTAAAGGAAATGCAGTGACTGAGTCAGCTAAAGCTTCACCACTTTCTGCAAGGATAGAAAGCAAAGATGTCCTCTGTTGTACATTTTGTAACCGAAAGGAAGACCGAGGGATCTGCCCTCCCCCTCTCCTTGCAGTAATGCTTGCCATGAGATGGTGTTTAGCTATTCACTTTCTGGAAACTTAGTGATTATATGCATTGCTTCAGAATAAATACACCTTGTCACAATTTATGTGACTGAATTCATGAAGTAGGTTATGTTCACCTTGAAAAAAATCATCCTAGTCCCCAGCGGGGTATATCAGGAATTTATAGAGGAAGGATATCAATTCCTATATCTTTGTTGTTGCCACTTCTAACATCCCCACCCCCTCCTGGTGCTCCAATATTAATATCTACACAACAAAAGAAGAAGCAATTGTATTGTGTTATTTTGTTTTTATTATAGAGAAAAATATCTGTGTCTAACATATTTTTATTTCAATTAGAAAGCTTCACCTTCTGTGCAGATTTTCTAAGCTTATGAGTATAAATATTTCCAAATCATATTCATTAATCGTGGTTAAGGCAATGCAGGTGGGCATTGCTTTGTAAATGCATCAGTACTCAGTATGTTCTGAACAAGTGTGTCCGCTAGGGAATGGCCCAATTTTCAGTGTTTTTTTTTTTTTCCTCATTCGTGCGAAATCTGATGAGGAGGCTGGACAACTCTGCAGAGCAGCCTCTACATGGTGTGATACCGTTTGGCTTCTGTCACACTTCTGTCTCAACATGATGTTTCTGAGTTTGCCTGAGGGTGGAAGGAGAGGTGGGAGAATTGTACCCTGATTCTTGTTTCCACCTTGCAGTGGCAGCTCACAGTTCCTGACCCATAGCAAGTCACCTTGCTAATTTGTAGGGAGGGAGAGGTGTCACTCTGCCATGCATGCAGGAAGGGGCAAGAAGTAGAATATCAGAAAGCTGTAGTAGTATCTATTACTTAAGCTTTGAGGAAGGCCTGAACGTGGTTTTCTCTTTCCAGAGCTACACTTTGCATCTGAGACAAAATGTGTCAGCAAGTACATAGATAGGCTTATGCATAGTCACCTGCCACCAGAAATAAAAGTTTCTGCTTTCTGGGAAATTTTATTGCTGCCTACTTAAAAATAACAATCTTTTACTGATCTCTCATCCATTTGTAGTTAAAAAGCAATGAAGTTATTCCTAATAAATCTATATAAGCAGCACAGTACCTCAGATTACATCATTGTTAACATTATTGTACCTGATTCTATTTGATACTCTACTTGGATTGTGGAATGAAATATCTTGCCCCTTTGAAGAATAAGTTAAAATATAAATCACCCTGAAAACAGCCTGCTCTGGGGAAACACAAATACTCCTAGGACCACCCTCCTACCCCCGGCCCCCGCCCCCGCCCCCGCCCCCGCCACCTTATGTAGACATAATTCAAAAGGCGTGGCCTTGTCTTTAGGGGACTGAGAAGCTTTCCACAGCCTATCTGTTGTTGGGCTTATCTCCCTGCATCTATATTATGGGGAGCTGCCCCCCATGCTTCAAGCTTTAGACATAATTGCCTTTGTCAAAACTTTCCGGATGACTTACTTCTAGGATCCCACCTCTTCTTGTCACATCTTTTTACATTTTTCTGTTCTGGTACTGGACATATGGTATTGAAGCTTTCCTCCCTTGTTTCTACTCCTTTGGGGCTGTGTTGATCCCCTGGTGCCCTGACACTGCCTGGCATGTGCTAGCTAATCAGACGTTTGGTGGGTGCTTGACTGAATCCTTGGTGGGGCACGTACTCAGATATGGTTGGAGTGTGCTTGTGAAAGAGTGGGCCTCTGAGGAAGGCAAGAGCCCAGGGCCCACCATCTTTTCATCATCACGCTGCAGCCGCTGGTAGGAGGATGGGCCGTTGTAGCCGGAGCTGGCTCAGCCTTGACAGTGTAGGGAGGAAGACACGGCACTACTCTGTGTCAGTGGGAACAATTGTTTAATACAATGACCCTCGTATCAACAATAAAGTCTTCCCCAATCTCTTCTCAAACTACTGAGTCTAATGTTCTGAGTTTGACACCAGCTACTCCCTATGACAGGATCCCTGCGGGATCAAGAACCTGATGAGGAGGTCTAGACCAGAATCAAACCTGGGACCCTTTGGCCCACAGGCTGACGCTCTATCCACTGAGCCAAACTGGCTAGGGCCATAATCTTGAATGTACTTGTTAGTGTCTTACAGGGTGGGGCAACAGTAGATGTGCATTGTGAGTACACAAAACACAGAGTTTATTCTTGTATTATTATTTATTAATGATTGTATTCTTTTCTATGTGAACAACTATAAACCTACTTTTGCCCCACCCTGTATGTTGGACCAATGCTTCTGAGAGCAGGGCATATGTCTTACCATCTTTTGATCTCTAGTGCCAGCCCAGGGATTGGCAAATAATAGGCATTTAATAAATGTTTGATAAATAAATGGCATTTTAAATAAATATTGCTGTGTCATTTCTCTTGTTGGCCCAGCCCCTACTTTCATCGAATATGCTTTTTTTTTTTTTTTTGGATAAATTTTAGTTTCTATTGGCCTTCTTATTTGGAGGATGAATAGATTCCTTGGGAAATTTAAGGCCGATTATTAAATAATTGTATATCCTCCAGCTTTATGTATAATTCACAAGCTGTGTAATTGAAATGCATGCTGTCTTTTTAGGTAATGTTATATAAAGTGTAGAGAAATAATGAAAAAGCTATACTCCAACAATGCTTTTGTGATATACTTTCCTGTATGAAATCTTATGTCTGAGAAATAAGATGGTTAATAGAAACCAATTGTGATAGAAACAAAGATATTCATTTCTATAGTTATTGCTATGTTTTTCTGAAGTTTTTAAGTTAAGGTTATGAGTCTGTAGCATATATATATTGAATATATATTCATTTAGATCAAGACAAGTATTTCTTTATATTGCCTCTCTGAGAAGTATACAGAAAGGAAAAAATAAAACATTACCACAAATTTCACCATTACTATAATCTTGTGGTTTATGAAGTTAAATAAAGGAAATCTTAGTTGGGATTTAGTAATGTGTTGTCAGACTTGTAGTTTATAAGTCTACAGTATTTTTGCATGTGGTGGTGCACAGTGCAGGTTTTTTATTTAATGATTTCCCCAGTTGTTGTGTTGGCTTCCTGAAAGCCGAGCTTCTAAATGCTTTAATTCTTTCAGACTGCATATGAATATTCCTGGAAATGTTAGCAAGCTACTTTGAAATTATGATATAAAATGTTTGTCACAGTCATTTATATTCAGGAATTGACTAGAGGAAAAGAATGTTTCTGTATTTTGGTGTTTAGAATTAAGCCCAATTTATTTGTTTATTCATTCATTTGAACATTTTCAAACCTCCACCTGGTGCCCACTCCTGGGCTAGATTTGGGTCTTCAAAGAACATGACAGGGGGAAGAAACATGGATTTGTGAAAAACTTATCACTGTTGGCCTCTCTGCTGAATATTTTGATTATCTGGTTAATTTAATTCTGCCAACATTCCAAAATCTGGATCTGCTGACTCATGGTGGGCTAGCTAACAACCTCATACCTCAGTGACTTCCAAGACCAAAGATTCATTTCTTGCTCATATTAAATAGCAGCTGCAAGGGCTGTGGATTGATGGGGGCTCTTCTCTAAGTGCTTTCTCCTTTGTGGGTCCATGCTGAAATGGAGCCTTTCCTTGGTATGAGCCTTTCTTGTGGTTGGGAAATTTTGCTATGGCCAAGGCAGGCAATGGTTCTCAGGTTCTCAGTGCGTTTGCTCAGATGGGACACATGCCACTTCTGCTTACTTTCAGTTGCCTAAGCAGGTCACATGGCCAACTCCAAGGTCTATGGGTAGAAAAGCATGCTTCCCTCATGGGGTGCACTGTGAGTCACATAGGAATGGCCAGAGATGTATACTATTGTTACAGGAAAGGAGAGCATCTAGCTGGAAGAAGGGACAACATACATCACAGTATACCATCCCCATTTTACAAATGACCAAGGCAAAATCAGAGTTCTAAGTATTTTATTCAAAATCATACAGCTAGTGAATGTCAAAGGCAAGATGTGAACTCAGTTTTATGTGACTGTACCTTCCATTTATTCACAATTCACCATGTAAACATTTATGATGCTTTATGTCAATAGGCATTTGTTGAACAGACATTATTATAAACTAGAGGGCCAGTGCGCAAAATTTGTGCACTGTAAGGGTCCCTAGTGGCTGCCGGCCGGGTACTTCCTCCCTTCCCTTGGCTGCCTGCCGCTGCCGCTGCCGCTGCCACTGCCACTACTGCTGGCTGGACCTCCTGCTGCCACCACCACCGCTGGCTGGGGCCTCTCTCCCTTCCCCCAGCCAGCCCCACCCCCTGGTCAAACTCCTGGACAAACTCCCAGTTGAGGGGACAATTTGCATACTACACTTTTATTATAGAGTATATGCTGGAGGCTGGAGGAAGGATAATAGGGAGACGTGGCCTTGGTCTTATAGAAGATACCAGTATCTTAAACATAGTGAGTCCCATGCTACCATTTTCTGCAATTATTTTAAAATATTTCTTGAGTAGCTATTATGTACAAGGTGCCATTATAATGGCATATACAATACAGACCTGGAGGAGTTAAAAGACAGGTCCATGTGCATGTGTGTGGTGGGGTGGGGAGGTGTTGAGATGAGGTCTGCTATTACAAAATACTACAGACTGGATGGCTTAAACAACACACATGTATTACTCACAGTTCTAGAAGCCAAAAAGTCTAAGATCAAAGCACTAGTGATTCATTGTCTAGTCAGTAATTGCTTCTTGGATGATAGATGACCATTTCTACTGTGGTCTCTCCAGTTCTCTCAGGAGAGCTCTTGGGGGTCCCTTTCACAAGGGCACTAATTCCATCATGAGGGCTCCACCCTCATGACCTACTCATTTCCCAAAGGCTTCACCCCCCTAATACCATTACGTGAGGGATTAGGATTTCAATATAATTTTGAGGGGACAAAAACATCAGTCCATAACAAGTGTCCATAACTTCCACACCACCAGAAGAAAAGTGAGAAGTTCTTATAGCTAAGGCTTTTACCTCTATGTGATATCATGTAATCACTACTCATTAAACTTTTTTCATACAATAGATCAAATTAGCTGTTTTGTTTGATTTTCCAAAATATCTGTGTATACTTAAAAAGCTAGAGATTAATATATGTATGTGTGTGTGTGACAAAAGTAGGTGATTTACATTTCTTTTGCTGTTGAGATCTATACCCTGGACTTTGGCTTCTAACTTGAAAAGTAATTAGTTTGACCTTTTTTATTCAAGCACATTTAGTATCATTTAATAAGTGCTTGGTGAAGAGATCTGTTTTTCTTCTAGAAAAAAAATGATGCAATCTTTCTTTAAACTTCTCTTTCTTTCAAAATATGACTGGATGAAAAGATGTTCTGATTTGTAACCTTCATCTTTTGCTAAGTTTTTTCATTATAACTAATACAAACTGTTTGAGTTCCTGAATGATAAAGATCAGGTTAACTCAGTGGTTAACTTGGCACCTTGCTCTATACAAAATTAGAGGTAACAGCAGGAATGTTTCAGATTTCATTAGTGACATGACCAAATGAATTGTAGAATATATCGCTTAATGTCTAGACAGCATGATTAATAATAGACAGGAAATTCATGCTGTTTGATGTGGAGGTAAAATTTGGATGTTGAGTCCATAACATGGTATGTTTTGGAGAATTGTACTAATGATCAGATACTCTTAAGTGTAAGGTTCAGATTTCTTATTTGTTCTGCATCTTACTTACAAGTGTAAAATAAGCTCTTTCAAAGCTCTAACTACTACAGAATGTCTTTGCCACAGCTTAAACAACTTAACTAGGGACCAAGACATTATTGCTTAAACAAAGCCACAGTTTCTATTAGGCATATTTTATAGGTACTGTTTGATTTTTTTCCATCAGGATCCCTGAAAATGCATCATCCTAAATGAACAAAGTGAAAACATTTCCTTCTTGTTCCTTTCTTCATAATCTATCTCTATACGGGCACCCAAACCTGTCTAAATTTATAGAGAATCTTTGCAATAGCAATTAGCATATTGCACCATTTCTATAGCCCAGTAGTTTGATTCACATAGCCAATGAATAAAGAAGATTCAGAGAAATTAAGTAACTTCTTTACATACTAGACATCCGGTGCACAAAATTTGTGCATGAGTGCGGTCCCTAGGCCTGGCTAGCAATGGAAGCGCGAGCATCTGGTGTGGAAGGGCAGGTCTCAGCTGACCTCTGGGCCCTGGGCAGCACCTGGGCCCCAGGGTCCCCGTGCACCTCCCTCTGCCTCAATCATCAGGCCCCTGCCCGGCTCTCTCAGCACCTGGGAGCCAGGCAGTGGCCCTGTCACCCTGCACCACTGCTGGTCGCCATCTGCCGGGCGATCGGGCCCTGCTTGCACCCGCCTTGGCCTGGTGCCACCCATTCACCTGCTCCACCATTCCATCACGACCCTGCTCTCCTTGGGGCCCATCTGGGTGGGCAGTGCCTCCACTGCCACCCACTGCTAGAGCTGCGTCACCTATACCCGCCATGTTCCGCACTGCCCCCTGGTGGTCAGCGCACATCATAGTGAGTGGTGGAACTCCCAGTCGAGGGGACAGTTTGCATATTAGGCTTTTATTACATAGGATGATCGGGTGGCAGTGAGGTCTTTCTGATTGCAAAGTCTACACTCCTCCTTGTTAATTGCTGCAGACATCGCGAAGGTCTCCATACATCATGTGCAATCCTGTTGCTAGAGTGGTGATTCTGCATAAATATCATTGATTGTGTTCTCTGCCCCCCCTTTCCTTGCCTCAAGTTCTTACATTCCTCATGCTAAAGGGACCCAGGGAAGCTTTGATTGGACAGGAGTCCCCAGCTCCATATGCCTGTGTGAACCTTCTGCCCCTCCTCTTGGCTCACTCCTGGACCGCACTGATTTACACACTCAGGAAACTCTTCCCTTCCTCTGAAAGGCTCTCCACTTCTCTTTGCTGCACACATCCTGCAATCATTCCTTAGGGGTAGGCACACCTGCCTTGGGAATCTCAGATGGCTTCTGCCTTAGTTTACTGCCCTATTCCAACTTTTCCATATTTATTTTTTGCTAGACAGTAAAACGAAAAGTATTTTTACTAAAACACAGTTATAATGAAATCATTCACTTATCTATTGAATATTTCTAAGTCTCCAACCTAATATTCAAAACTTTTCCAAATTCAGTCCCCACCCACATATTCAGTCAAGTTGACTCTCAGTCACTCCTTCCTTCTGCATACATTTTAAGTTTGCTGAACATGGAAGTCTGAATGCAGCCACACTTTCCAGCCTCCCTCTCTATCTAGAACACCCATTGTGTCATGCACTATTGTCAAAATCTTGGCATTCATAGGTGTCTCCCTTGCATCAGTTCACCCCATTCTGACACCTCTCCATCCTGATTACACATACAATTTCTCTTAGGTAAAACTTTTACCTTCCAGATAGTATTCATGGCAAAACAGAGTACTATATTTATGAATGAGGGCTTAGCAGGATGCCTTATGCAAAGTAGACACAGAACACTTGTTGCACTGAATTTCATGGACAGTGTATAAGCTAGAACTGTATCTACAAGATGTCTCATCTCTACTGGTATAACTAAGGACATGCAGAGCTCGCATCAGCCTATAGGAATACCATTCTATAGCAGGGAAAGCTTTAAAGACAGAATATTTTATGAAGATTGACATTATTTTCTTCCTATGGAAGAGGGAGGATACTTTAAATACTAAATCATTTTATTGCATAAAAGAGTTATTGCTCTCACTTCCGAAGGACCATATCAAATAATTATAATTTGTTGGTAACAGATTGTATTTTACCTTGACCATAAAAGCACCATTTTAGAAGTCATCCATGTACGTTGGAACATGTGTTTAAAGTCATTAGAAGTGGAAAAAACTAAATATAATTCTAGCAGCGCATACATTAGTGCTCATGGCTGTTGGAGTAAGCAGTGATGTTTAGTATTTTTAGTTTTTCACATGAGAGCCTTAGCACTTGGGAATCAATACTACACCATCCTGTTGCAATGAATTAGGAGAGTGGCTCATCTTATCCTGAGAGGTTGAGATTTTTTTTTTTCCTGCAGAAGAACATACCAGAGAACCACATAATTTTGGCCCTGTTCCCCCCACTACTCTTGGGGTGCAGTAGAGGGTGAACAGAAGCAAACAACATTAACTGTCTCCTCAAACATGAGGCGAGGTGGTAACAAACACAGCAGAGAAATGAACTAGCATTACATATCTCTACCCTCATCTCTTGAGCAGGGTGTCATTTGCTGAGCGATTGGTAAATGCTGATCATTTACCAAGTCATTATACAGAGTAAATGAGAGCCATCAGAGAGGCCTCTGGAGGAGCTTCAAATGGCTTACACGGGATGCTGTTCATTGACCCACTTGCCATAAACAGAGAGGAAATTGTTTTCACTTGGTCATCATGAGAAATGTGTGGGTTTGAAGTCCTCTCTGCACTCTGCTCTGACCAGTGAAATATATTTACTTACAAAGCCACACAGATAATCGAATTCCATGCTGGAATGAATGCAATTTCAGTGAGTTTGCTAGTCTTTTGCATCAGAACAATAGTGGATATAGATGGCCTTCTGAGGAGGATAAGCGTCATCTTATCCTAAGAAATCCGAAACCCAGTGCTCAGGTTTTGCCCCTAATTGTTGGGTGGTCACCAGCACTTTCTGGAAAATAGGTGTTTAATTTCTTGAAGAAAAATGGTAGTAAGCTATAAATGCTGTTCCATTGACTCATTCATTACTAGGATAGATCACTTGAGTGGTTATTGTTTATGTCCACCACCACCTCCCTTTCCCCCAGGAATGCTGGTATGTTTTACAAGTCATCCATCCACACATTGCCCTTAATTACTTTTAGAAAAGGAACTCCACCCCGATAAATAAAACAAAACAAAACAACCCCACACCATCCTTTGGCTAGAGGCATCAGGTTCAGATAAAACCTACAGGTCAAAGGGAGCATACTCATTCCAGTGGTAATGCTAAGGTTTATTTCTAACTCTAAAACCTTCTGAGTTGTTAGGCACCCCACAATCACCAGTCCCACTCAGGCCCTGACTCTGCACATGTATTTGGCCCATAGCACTATCCTCCCGGCACCCTGCCCTGTTGGTGGCTCTAGTGTGGGAGCCGAGCAGCCTCACAAGGTGCTTGACTTTCTGTACCAAACTATCCAGGAATAACCCAGAACTGGTGGCTTGTAAGAGCCTGGAGGACACACGTCGTCTCTGGGCAAATAACACCTAACTGCGGCTTCAAGGGGAGAAGAAACTAGGTAGAAACATGGGCCAGACTCTTCTATAGTAGAGAATTTCCTCTCAGTAAGAAGTGGGAGGGATTATGCAATCTACAGACATATGACATTACAATACCTATGTCCCAGAGGAAGCTTGAGGGCCAGCACAGTGCCTGGCACTTAGTAGGCACTCAAAAATATTTAATTGAAGAGCTTAAAATAAATTGCATGAAAAAATGAGAACTTCATTACAGCATACACAGCTTTTATTAAACATTCAGTCCCACCAAATTTTCAACTATAAAAAAATGATAATTTGTTTTACTATTCAATACAGAGGTACTTATTAAGTAAACTAGAGGCCCGATGTACAAAGATTCATGCAAGAATGGGCCTTCCTTCCCCTGGCTGCTGGCACTGCCTTCGCTCCGGCCAGAGCCACCTTTCTGCCTTCCCACGCTGCCTAGAGGCCCAGAGTGGCAGGGGCAGTGCAGAACGCCTGGCCCTCAGCCGCTCAGTGCCTGCGTATGCAAATTAACCTGCCATCTTTGTTGGGTTAACTTGCATACTCACTCCTGATTGGCTGATGGGTGTCATGAAGGTACGGTCAATTTGCATCTTACTCTTTTATTAGTGTAGATACTTCACACACAGCATTGAGGTAGGTGTAAAGAGGATGGGAAAGAGGCATAAGAAATGTTCTCATCCTGAATTGCTCACCTGTTGTCAAATAGACACCCAAAAGCTCAATGTCAATACAAACAAGCATTTGTGTTAGTTCTCAAGGAACCTGAGACCATAGGTTTGGACAGGAAGGGAGAGATCTAATGTGGAAAGCTGGTTTCATCTTGGTGAATTGAAGGGGTTTAATATTTGCACAGAGAGAGGGGCGGGTTTGTGAGGGACAGTGACAGGAGCAAGGACAGGGGTGGGCATGACCTCCATGAGCATCCTTGAGAACTTGGGCCTGGCTAGAGCAGAAGGCTCCTATCCTGAGAATAGGAGAGCAAGATACATTGTTCAAATCTGTAGACATGCAAATCTCAAAGGCCACAGCTCTCTCTAGGAGTATGTGCTTTACTTGTTTATTTATAATGAACCTTTGTTTAGAAGCAAGTCCCTCAATAACATAGTCATAATCCCATAAATCAGTGATTTTGTAATAGGTCTTGAACTATTAAAACATAAATTCCCAGAATTTCCAAGCAAAGGGATTCCCAAAAGAAATCATGTCCTCTGCATCCAGCCTTGTTAATTTTATCCTTGCCATAAATTTTTCTACGAGGGAAATCCCGTGGGAGAAGCCAAGGAGGCAGCTTCTGCAAAAATCTCACAGTGAAATGCTCAGGGACCATTGGGACCATCTTTCTTTATGAATGTTGATATGGCATAGAATAATGTCTACCATTTACTATATTTTGGTGTAATTTCCAACAGTTGCATATTTACAGATGCAGCTTGATTTGTATCAAACGCTTCTATTGTTTCGTCATTTACATTGTCTCAGATTTTGGTTTTCCTCTAGTTCTGCTCCATCAGTCAAGGGTCAAGATTGCCTTTGTCATTTCTGATTGGATTATTTCAGCACTCCCTCAGTCTCAAACTCTCTCTCAATCACTCTTTCATCAGCTTTATTGAGGTATAATTTACATGCAGTGAAATTCTCCCCTTTTTAGGTGTGAAATTCTCCTCTTTTCTGTGAGTTTGACAAACATGTATAATCATGTAACCACCACCACATTCAAGATATATATCTTCATTGTCCCAGAAAGTCTCTGCCCCTCAGGCAACCACTGATCTGATTTTTGCTTCTATAGTTTATCTTTTCCAGGGTGTCATGTGAATGGACTCATCAAGTATATGGCCTTTTGCATCTGGTTTCTTTCACTTAGCATGACATTTTCTAGATTCATCCATGGAGTGGAAAGTATCTTTACTTATTCCCAATAGTATTCCATTGCATAGATCACCACAATTATCCATTGGCCAGTTGTAGATGTTTGGGTTGTTTTCAGTTTTTAGTGATTATGAATAAAGCTGCTCCAAGCATTTACATACAGGTTTTGTGTATATAATTTTTGTTTCTCTTACTCCAGGAGTCTCTCTTTTTTTCTTTTGGACCTTATTTATTTATTATTATTTTTATTTATTGTTGACATATTACAGTTGTCCCCAATTTCTCCCTCTTTCACTTTCCTCCACCCAGCCCCAGGCCTTCTCCACACTGTTGTCTGTGTCCATGCGTTGAGTATACCATTTTCAGTCTGCCTTCCAGTTAATAATCTGACATTACTCGAAATGCTTACTGAACAAACTTTTGAAAACTAAATCATATTTTATCTGCATGAAAAGGATAGAGATACCCTTTGGCAATTCTATTTGCAGTGTAGGCCACCACACTATAATATGTGCTTTACAAATTAACTTTTTTATTTCTTGGGTTTACCTGACCTGAACTCAGCTGGCAGTGGAAGGGAGGCCATTGCAGTTAGTGTGAATTGTTCCAGGTGTATGTGCTAGGATGGGGCCAGTGTCCTAGTACCTGTGGCCAATATTACATCCTATACTAAAAAGTGCCTTTCTGAAATCTGGAAAAGTATGAATTTTGAAATACATTTGGCTCTGAGAGATTTGGAGAAAGGATTTTTTTTATTATCCTTATCTGTGCACAACACAATTGCCCTACCTTTTTAATAGAATAGGGTTATGCTAGAGAATGATTTTCAAGCTTTATTATTATTTTTTTTTTACTGTGAACACACTAGTCCACTTTATGTCATGATTCAGTACAATGCAAATATAGAGTTTCAAAAAACAATATCTGTTCTTACTGGATGCAATGGACTGCTATATTTTTTGTTCCATTTTATTCTGCTGTTTCGTGAAAAAGAAAATGCTGGTGGGTGGCCACTAAATTTATTTTATAATCAACTAATTAATCATGACCTGCAGTTGGGAAATCACTGAGCAACAGGGTAATGCTCAGCATGATGGACAATAAGCTTGAAAGCAGATTAGAAGTTTATCCCTGTGTTAGCTGCTCACTGTGTGTCATTCCCTGCAAGATGACGAGTGTTATTTCTTATGACTGTCACACTGACAAATGAGAGCTGTTGTGCCTCAGAAATGTGTGTGGATTAGATTCATAAACCTCACAATTCTGATCAAGCAAATGGAGACCCCAAAACTGTGTCTTCCAATAACCTGGAGTAAATTGCCATCCCTCAGAGTATGGGCTATATTTCAGGCACAGTAGATCTCTAGACCGGCCACAGGTGAAGGTGGTGCTGGGAAAGTGGAGGTCTGAGAGGAGAGATGGAGATGAACCAGCCCCTCTAAGAAGTCAGGTGCGCCCAGGAGTTGAAGTGAGACTTTGACTGGTGGTTGGTGGAAAGGCCCTGGGGAAGCTCTGGCCTCTCTCTGTGGGGCACCACGTCTGTGGGCCTGCGGTAAGCACCAGGTGCTGGGCCTGGTGGGCTGTGGCCCAGGGACCAGCTCTCAGGAGGAAGTCTGGGCATGGAGTGGAGGAGAACCAGAGTAGGTAGAACCCGCACCTCTTCCTCAGCCCATCACTGCATCCACCTGTAAAAAGACCTTCAGGAACAATGGCCCTGCTGTACTTGCACCTTCCAAGTCATGCACAGGTATCTTTTTGGACATTTCTGACTCAGAGCCCTTGTAAAGTCAGGGCTCTGAAAAGAGCCCCCACTTTAACTCTGTTGATACAGCACACCCCAGGACCTCCGACCTTCCTCTAAACTGCTGGTTATTATTCTGTATGTCTTTAACTTTTGTCTTCAAAAACTTGGTGAAAAGGCTCATGATTAATTTTTCCAATTATAGTCACTTTTTAAGGTTTAGAGCAGTGAAACCTTTGGCCTAAAGCTTGAAAATAATTTGTTATCAAAACAAACAAAAAAATAGATTTCTCAGTCTAATCTCATCAAACTATTATGACTTATGTTAAACAGTTTTGGTTCAGATGCATTTGCTAACTGAGAAAGTTAGATAACTTGCCATATGTTCACATAAAATCAAGTGGCCTATAGATATCGACCAATACCTCTCCAAATGCCTTGGCATTGACATTTGAATGTCCAACTGACATTCAAGGCCCTCCCTGCCTGGATCCTAGTACCTTTCAATCCTACCTCCTCTCAATCATTCTCTTTTATGTCACAACAAAGCAATATATATATATATATATATATATATAAAGCCAGCTACCAGAACTCCGTAATGACCAGAAGGACCGGTCACTATGATGCCCACTGTGGCCAGTGAACCAGCCCAATTGGGGGGTTAGGCCAGCTGGCCAACCTCCCGTGGCCCCTCCCCCCAACCAGCTCTGCTCCCAATCAGCCTCCCCCCCACCAGTCGGGGGTGGGGCTGGCTGGCCAACTTCTCATGCCCCCCCCCCCCAGCCGCTGACCCCTGATTGGCCACCCCACCCCAATTGGGGGTAGAGCCCACCAGCCAATCACCCACAGCCTCTCCCCCCAGCCGGCCAGGCTCTGATCAGGCCCAATTGGGTTGCGGTGGGCCGGCCAACCTCCCGCCATCTCCTCCTCCCAACAGGCCCAGCCCTGATCCACTGATTGGGGCCTGGCCTGCCGGACCCCACCTGTGCACGAATTTGTGCACTGGGCTCTAGTTTACTTATAATCCTCTGTGCATGGGATGCTGTTTGCCACAACCTTCAAAACACATCTCCGACTTGGCCAACTGAGGGAACTGCCCTGTTGCCTCCTTGAGGCACCATTAAATAGAGTTAATAGTTCTCCTTTTAAAAAGTATATATTTTTATTGACTTCAGAGAGGAAGGGAGAGGTAGAGAGAGATAGAAACATCAATGATGAGAGAGACTAATCAATTGGCTGCCTCTTGCACACCCCACCTTGGGGATGGATCCCACAACTTGGGCATGTGCCCTAACCAGGAATCAAACCATGACCTCCTGGTTTCATAAGTCAATGCTCCACCATTGAGCCTTGCCGGCTGGGCAATAGTTCCCTTTTTTTTACAGAGATTCCCACAACAAATGTAATGTTGCCTTCACCTGTCTGCAGGAATTTATTTGCCTCATATCAGTCTGTCCCCATATACAAACACTTCATTAGGGACAGGCACAGTCTTATTCAGCACTGCCTGCCTAGGACCTGGGAATATACATATGACCTAACAGATACTCATCCATATTTGTTGAATTAAATTAGCAGAAATGGGGTTTAATTTGAGGTCTTCAAGTCCAAAGTTCATGCAAATTGGGTACTTGCCCCATAGATAGCTGGTTGTTCAGTAGTGACACACACAGCTTCTTATTTATTCCTAATCCCATGTTTATGAAGAAGATAAACATACTACTCTGTTGCACCCATTGCATATCTTATGGTTTTCTGAATAAAATTAATGTAATCCATTTTTCCAAGTATTTCAATGCAGTAATCCAAACAAGAGAGACCCGTTACGACATGTATTTATTGCCAGTGTGGTTTAAGAATGGAGATTTCTGCTTGTTTTCATGTGATCCTTATAATCTCATCTCCAACAGAGGCTAGTAGTTGACCAGTTGGACAGTTAGACCCATGTTTTGTCTTGAACTTGGAAGGCAGAGCACTTGGGATGTGCTCTAGGTGGTGCAGCTCTGTTTTTATGAATGTTATGGTAGAGTTTTCTCTTTTGTTATGACTAAATAATTTGGAGACTCCAAATAATGAGCTATTGGAATATGTGTTGTGAGGAAGGATGGAATAGCCTTTGCAAACTCAGAGAAAATAAGTAAGAAGACGAATGCAAGAGGCAGGGCATGTTTGGAGTAGAGGGACATGGATAGAGTCCTTGGGTCACTGCAGGTTTATCATTATTTCTGACAACAATAAGAAAGTATTTCTGAGGGGCTTTCACTAGGGCTTTCCTTGGTGATATCCTTGTTGTCACAAAATCAACAAAGATGAAGCACAGGACGAGTTCTCAGATGCCTGGAGAACTTTTTTAAGGGTTTCACTTTTTTAAAAATCCTCACCTGAAGACATACTTAGAGAGATGAAGGGAAAGAGAGCATAAGAAAGATTGATGTGGGAGAGAAACATCAATTGGTTGCCTTTTGTGCATGCCCCACAGGGGATCAAACCCACAACTCAGGTATGTGCCCTGACCAGCAATTGAACTGACAACCTACTTGTGCACGAGAAAACACTCAACCAACTGAGCCACTGAAGCCAGGCATCAGATGCATGAAGAATCTGACAAGAGGTGAGATGACCGGATAGACTGTATAACCTTTTGCACAAATGTTACTATTGACAAGTTTGAAAGAGCACACCTGTTGTTTTTGATTGGGCCACCTGCAGAAAAGGAGGGTGAAAAGTTACGGTGGTAGAAACTGCATCAGCAAAGACTCAGAAAGTGGAATGAATATGTCACTGCCCTAGGATGGCGAGGGGTCTAGAAGAAGGGGTACACGTTTGAAGGAACAAGAAGTAAAATTGACACCTGAAATTTGAACACCAGGTAGAATACTTTGGATTTGATGTTAGTGGTTTTAGGGTGTTTTTGAGTGTTGCCACAGAGTCATATGGCCAAAGGAGTGAGTTTTATTGTTACTGTTTTGGGCTTAGTTTTATTCTTTTGTTTGTTTGTTTTAGTGTTTCAACAGCAGTACTGGTGTGCCTGTGAATGTTGAACAACCAGCTGTCTAGGGGGCAAGTACCCAATTTGCAGCATTGGCCAACTCCCATGACATAAATACTCCCATGGTGGTCAATTTCAAGCTAGTCATATACTGGCACTGAACACAGAGCTGGACCCAGCCAGCTGTAGCATCCCTGAACAGCCAAGTGCACAGGACGAATATGTGACAGTCCCCTTAGCCCTTTCTTCCCTTTCTCTTTTCTTCACCCCTGTGAATGGCCTCCATCAAAGCAAGGACTTTAGGACTCTCTTAATTGGCCCTCTACCTCATAAATAACAAAGTGAAAAGCCAGCAGCAACACACTGATATGAAAATAAAGTGTGTGTGTTACAACAGCTTCTCACAATGAGATAAATGATTAAAATAGTCAAGCAGCGTTTTGATTTTAAAGTATTCACACAAATCCAACCACTAGTGTAAAAAATATCCTGAAAATTCAGCACCAACTCACACCTTTAGGTAATTAGAAATTGGCATTTAATTGCCATTTTAGTGGTAGAAATTCACGGAAATGAGCTAATTGTTTGGATTCTCTAATGGATCAACTGTGGATTCCCTTGATCCCAATATTGAATGTGATTCTCAATAAATGTTACATTACTCTCCAGAGTTTCTAATCTAAATCTTTCTCCATTCACATGAAATGTATTAGTCCTGCTATTGTGACTTGCTGTATGAAGTCAAATATTAAATAAAAAGTAGCCTCTGTGGCTATTGTTAAGACATATGTGGGAAGCAGTTGAAATCAGAGTCCTATCTCTTTCATTGTTTTTACTATTAGATATACATTCACTTGATTTGTCTGCCCTTAAAATGATTTGTTAAGTCTGGGTGACTGGTGAAGCTGAATCAGCGAACTGGGCCTCTGCTTAAGAAAAACAAAAGCAAACGTAGACCCACTCTCAGAGCATGAGCTTCAGAGGCCACCAGAGAACTAGGTACACACATTCTAATACTTTGTATTCATTCAATAATGCTCATTTGATATTTTAATCATTGTATTGAAATTCAATTGAAGTTGACCTTCCTACCAATTCTGAAACAAAGGACTTGTTTCCCCCAAAGAGTGGCACAATGGGAGTATTCTTTTTGAACTTCTTAAATGATCTTGGTAGTGTTTGTACCTGGATGCTTATTGTCAGCATTTCCTGAAACTGTGACATTTTTCATCTTTCCTGATCCTATCTCACTCTCACTGCCTTCTTGTTGTGGATTTTCCTAGTCATAATAAAATTTTAGACTTGGGAAGACCCTTAGAAGTCATTTTGTCCATGAGGAACAAACTTAGGAAAATAATTTGCTCATGAATATACATACCTGTCTTACTTCTTCACTGGACTTGGACAGAAAAATTGTAATTTAATTTATGAGTCAATCAGGCCAAATATAAGCATGACTATTATGGCATCAATTATCATTTTTCCCAGGCTAAATAATTGACTTAAAGTTCTTCAAATATGCTCTACACAAGAAAGTAGTATGACTGTTCTGACTATGAAAAATATGAAGTATGAAAGATATACTTTTGTATCTACCAATCAACTTTCAACCAGTGTAAGAACTTCAACATTACCAATACAGTTGACTGTATCCTTCACCCTTGCGCAGAAATAGTTGTTGTGTTCATTTAGTTCTTTATGCCTGAATCCTTAAGTGATTAACATTCTGAATGTTTACTACTTTTTTCCTTTCTTTATTTTTCTCAATATTATGTTTGTAAGATACATAGGTCACACAATTTATACAAGTTTGTTGATTTATAGTATTTATTTTATCTTATGGATCTATCCTAATTTAATCTATTTATTCTCCACTTGATGGATATGTAGGTTATTCCCAATTTCCAGCTTTCTCAACTCTCTTTCAAGTATAATCACTCTGGCTAAATAAGATCAATGACGATAACAAATTGGAAAGGAAATGTTTGCCTATTTAAGAGAACATGATGTTTTAAGCAGTTTAGTACATACTTTTATATATGAAAAAAATGTAATTTAATATGCCCAGAAAACAGCACTATCTAGGACAGTGGTCGGCAAACTCATTATTCAACAGAGCGGCAAACCGCGGCTCACGAGCCGCATGTGGCTCGCGAGCCACAGTTTGCCAACCACTGATCTAGGATAACATTTTATGGAAAATGTAAACATAGATATTATTAATTTATTTTAAAACAGGACTTTATGCAATACCTGTTTAGCTTAGTCCCAAATGCAGAACTTACTAAAAGTAAAATTTAATTTATTGTTCAATGCCTGTAATGTATACTTATAATTACTTTAGAGAGCCTCACACATATATTACCTATGCCATACACTGTCTCTGAACACTATTTTACTCTATTGAATGAGCCAACATATGTGAGAAGAAAACTCTCAAATCTACCCCTTCAGCCATAACTCCTCTCCCAAGCACAGACCCCATGTGGCTCCCAGCATGAACTGAATGAATGGGTAGCTATTTGGGTGATTGGGTGAAGGAACTGAATGAGATGTCATTGACTTCTAAAATTATTAGAGGCCTATTAAAAAGCAAATATATAGGGATTAGCTACATGTTAGTATAGTTTCCATATTATCTATTCATTTTGACCAAATATCTAGACCCATGAGCAGATTCTAACCCAACATTTTTTAAACTCTGTGCCACGAACATTAGCTCAGCAGAATATAATAAATATTACATACAATTTTGAAGAAATGGTTTTAGTCAAATAAATTTGGGAAACAGAGGCTTAAACACAAATATATTGTTTTACTACAGAACCTCTCAAGTACTTTACTATAGTAATATGCATTGTGATTTTCTAACATTTTTTGGACCTAAGACTATTTTTTAACTTTTGTTTTGTTTTAATTAACAGCATTTCTGAGGACTAGCATTCAGATTAATGTACTTTAGTAGGCACTGGTCTAAACAATGAAGAAGGAAATTTTGTTGATAAAATGGTCCCCAAATAATGTATCAATTAGACTATGACCCATTCATTATACATGCTCTTCAATAGATTCCTCAGTCTTATTGTTTCTGCAATGGTAGTATTATGAGTGCACTGCTTTGTTAACTCAGCAAGCCAAGAGTAGTAGTTAATGGGTTTGCACCTCTGTCGCTGAAGGATTCCATTCTATATTGGGATCTCAGCCCAATCCTGGATCCAATAGCTGAATTTTCTCACAGCAGGTGGAGTGATTGCTTTCACAAACTGCCTTTATTTACTCCCTCCTATGTGTGCTATGAAATGTCTCTTTTAGAACCCAGGCGCACAGAGCTAAGACTATTGTCTCAAAGGGACTGTTTGCAAATTGGGAGCTTAATGCAGTCCACAGATGGGACAGGCTTAAGGCTCTGCGCTGGCTTCCTATATCTCTGTTGTGCAGGAATCAGCTGACTCCACTGCTGGAGCTCTTGTTAGCTTTTCTTTAAGAACTCCTTCCCCCTCAACTCACTTAAATGGTACTTTCCATAAAATGCCATGGTCAGTTTGTTTTCCATGAAAGAGCTATAATAACCTATTCCACCAAATCCATCCTGACCCCCTTCCTTCTCATTCTAATGAAATTAGTTCTCATTTGTGCTGTTTGATCATGTTAGGCATACATTATAAGTATACAAAGAATCTACATTTTTTTCCTATGATAAAATCAACCATCGATGTCATTATACATTTAGTTTAGATGAAGTGTTCTTAATCAAACTCACTTGTCCCAAAGGAAAGGAATTTGCCATTTTAAAAAAACCTCTGACACAGCCATATTTGTTTTATTTATGGAGGTAAGGGGGTCTCTTATTATTTTCATGTTTCTCTGTTCAGAAAAGGTTAGAGCCATTTGTCAAGATAAAGCTTATGCAGGGTATGCCCTTTTTGGACCATTTTTTTTTTTAAAGGGAAATTAGATTGGTTTGAGGATTTTTTTCCTGGAATATCCTAGATTAGAATACTCTCTATTTCTATGACATTAGGGGAATTAGTTTGCCATTTGAAGCCTAATTTTTTTATATCTAAAGGAGGTTAAATAATAATGCCTAACTCTACCTAGTGGTTAGTTGGTTAAATAATATGTGTCAAGCTCTTAGCATAAAGCAATTGCTCCATAGTGGTAGCTATTATTATGACTTTTTAAATTTACCAACATGTTACTAATGGTTATTTCTAGGCAGGGGGCAGTCTTTCTATTTGTTATCATTTTATGTTTTTATCACAATATCTCTATATATAAAAGCTTAAGCGACCATTCGACCAATCGGCTGTTTGACCATTCGACCGGTAGCTATGATGCGCACTGACCACCATAGGGCAGATGCTCAATACACAGGCATAGAAACATGGAACAGACTGATGAGTCTCAGAGGGAAGGTGGGGAGGGGAGGGTGGGAAGAGATTAACCAAAGATCTTATATGCATACTAGAGGCCCGGTGCACAAATTCATGCACCAGTGGGGTCCCTCAGCCTAGCCTGCGGGGATTGGGCAGAAACCAGCAGTCCAACATCCCCCGAGGGTCCCGGATTGCCAAGCTGAGGGACCCCGCCAGTGCACAAATCCATGCACCAGGCCTCTAGTATAACATATGCAATGTAAATGAACATGACTTTAACATAGTATGTATTTAATTACATAAAGAGTATATGAAAAAACATATATATTTACATGATATATATTCCTATCTTTTGCTTCCTGTCTCTAAACAAGTTTTATTTCTGATAACATTGATTCCCTTTCATTGGACTCAAATGAGATAAAGAAGGCAAATAGTGTTATCTCTTTGGCACAGAGGAAGAACATATGACTCTGAGAAATTCTCCAGTGGAATGCAGCTAGTCGATGTCATACTGACACTTGAACCCAAATTTCTAATTTGAAGTTCATTGTTAATTCTCAAGACTAAAAGAAAAAACATACTAGATTTCCCTTTCTTGGAATAATATGGAAAAAATCAACTAAGTATTATAAATAATGAAGAGATTCCTGAATTCAAGGATTATATTAGCATTTTCTCTACTTTTTCCCTTCTGGGCTTTGATTTATGTCTAAAGTAAAAGCTCTCTTAGCCACTAGTACATGCCTAGTTTTTAACTGCTTCAGCTAGAGTGCAAGCACCTATATCTGGACCGGACATGTTGTTTATTTAATGATATAGTTTATTAGCTTGTTTTGAGAGTGAGCATTGATTTAGGGGTCTTTATAATAGTTCTGAAACTCCAGAGAAACCGTGGAACCTTCCTAAATCTTAGAGTACATAAGACTCTGAGGTCAATGAAAAACTTTTTGGTACCTTCGGAGCAGAAACTGGGTATCTTTTGTTTTAAATCATTAAGAAGATTCAAACATACTTTATGCTAATTTAACCATGGAAATATAAAAGTAACTAAATTTCCTCCCCCTTTTCTTTCCTTCCACAGCTTAAAAGGAGCTGACGCTGGCAATGGGATCAGAGTGTTTGTGCCTGATATTGGGATGTTCATCGCTAGTTTGACCATCTGGCTCATCTGCAGAAACATCGTTCAGAAACCAGTGACGGAAGAAGCAGCACAGTATAACCTGGAGTTTGAAAATGAAGAACTGGTAAATCTGACTTCATAAATCTTCCTTTGATTTCTGAGGGCCTTGACCTTTAATAGTTGTGGAAGCGTAATAGTCACAGCTATGTGTGCATAGTGCTGTACGCTTTACTGTGCTTGGCTTAAATCTGTGTGGTCCTGATGGGTATGCATTCTCATCAACACCTTGTCTATGAGGAGACAAGTGTATGGAATGAAAATGTCACCCTTCTTGAGGCATTCATCCCCTATGGCCAGGGCTTGACCCAGTGTCCTTTTCACTCCCCCAAACTCTCATCTAATATTAGCTCAGTTGGTTAACCTTTTACATTCATAGTATTATGGCCCATTGGTCTAGGTACCTTAGTTATTGCAAAATATTTAGAGAAGTAGTAACACCTGGTAGTTTTAGGAGAAAAACAATTAATTTCACCTCTAAGGGAAGCTTTTCGATCTGTGTACCTGTGCTCTTCGGGGAAAAGTTATGTAAACTAAGAGTGCTTTGGTCAAGTTATTTTAAAGTACTCCAGAGAAAAAATATATACATTTGGAAAAGTATAAGAATTTTTTAAAGGTAAAAAAAAAAACACACTGAGTACCATATATGGTAACTTTTAGCTATGGTTTTTATGGAGAAGGGTTTCAGGAGTAGCTACTGAATCAGGGAACATGTCAGATTTCACTCCTTGGCGAATGATGCTTATCAGGTAACTTCTTACACTGCCCCCCAACCAGTGTCTGCTCCTTTGGGTTTCTTAATAAAATGCTACTTGCTCCTCGTTTTGCTCTTCTCCAATTTGAGAGGCAGTAGAGCAGTTTTTAAAATGTCAAACCCAGGGTCCTCTTAGGACAATAGAAAGTGAAGTTGTATGGTATGAGTTGAGGCCAACCCACTCAAAAAAATAATCCTTTTTGTGCCATTTGTAGCAGACAAGCATGAATAATTTACAAAACGTCTTATAGAAAGAACTTCCGTCTCCAGGGTCAGATGCTCTTTTGCCAGAGGACAGGGAAAACCTACATTGACCAACAGAAGGATGGATGTTAGGTTACAGTTAAGTTCATGCATTTGATGAAGAAGGGACTCAAAGCCATTACAAAGACCAATTTTAAAATCAAGTTTCTGTCCTAGTTACAGCCAATTCTCAAAGACAGACTTATGGTACCTCTCTCCCACTTGAAATTTGTTTAAGTATCTGTGCCCCATCTATTATTAATCATATTATTTAATGATAATAAGAGGGATGGGTATTCTAAACATTACTTATTTGGGGCTTTGAAAATACTGTCATTATTATGAGGTTGATATCCTCTCAGTTAAATTGGTTTTGGCTTAATTTAGATATTAACTTGTATTTTCTTAGCATATTTCAGCCTACCAGGTAGCCCAGGAGGAGCAGGCTGGAGTGTGAATCTTCTGAGATAAACCCACAAGGAAATTTTTTCTTGCATGTGAACAATCTGTCTTGAGTCTGAAAAGAATAGAAGAACACGGCCAAAATACACAGGGGAATTTATTTTATTCTGAAGGGCCCAACATACTTCCTGCTGCTTATAAATCTTGGCGTTTGTACTCTGGACTGTTTGGTTTTTGGAGGATCCTTTGACAGAATAGTGTTTGCTGGCATTGCTTCTTCTTTCATTTATCTCAGTAGAGAAATGGCAAGATTAATCCACTGGTGCCTGGGAGAATTCCTTTTCAAATCCGGCATTGTTTTAAAGTAGCAATTAATCCCTGGAGAGGACTCTTAAATCTCCCCTAATCTTCATGGACTTGATGAGGATCTTAAATTTGCTGTTTCAAAGGGCATCACAAACCCAAGGACCCCCTGGAAAACCCCGGTGAGGTAGAGACTGGCAGCGGGTGGGAGCCTGATTTGCTCTTGCATTGGACAGAGAGCAGGCCTCAGAAAGGGAACCAGCTCCTCATTGCCATCGGAGGCTCTGTTTCCTCGACACCTCTGTGGTCTTGTTGGTTTTTCATTTTAATTCATAAGCACATCTAAAAATCAGAACTGGGAGAAAGATTCCTATTCCTAAATCTTTAAAAAAAATGAGTTAGGTTATAAAAAGTAAATGGTGTAGAAGAGGGTTCCCTGTGCAATGAAACACTATGTAATGTCACCAAACTGATACTAATATTGTTTATTTCTATACTTCTAACTTTATGTAGCTATTTAATGATATTTCAGCCTTCTTTATGAATCAAGTGGTATTTTAATATAATGTTAAGATAATTTATAGATGTCTATTTAAATCGGAATTTTAGTCATGACTTGATCTGCTTAAAGAAGAATCTTTTAAATAGTCTAACAAATCAAATATGAAGGACAAAAGAATATTCCAGTATAAGTCATCCACCACCTGTTAAAACTTCAGGAATGCAACATTTAGGTCCTGCTAATATCATCTGGAAATTCGTTCTGAATCTCAAAAACTGCACCAGCCTTTCTAATACCCAACATTCATTAGGCAACTGTGGCACCTGCATTCTGCCACATCCAATGACCAGATGGGCAGTGCTTCCAAGTTTTAGCTTTGAGATTCAAGTTACTATTTTTTTTTTAAAGAAACAAAGAATGGAAGAAATTGACCTTTTTATTGTCTCCTTCTAATTAGGCATTTGGCATTTGCTCAGCTCTCCCCTGAGATTTAGCCCAAAGTCACCGGCTTTAAATTTTCTAGATCCTGTTTTTTGTCAACACAGACATAATCATCTGAAACATGGAACTATTCAGAATGATAAGAAGCTGGATGGCTGCCCCATTGCACCCTGCCAACCTTGCACTCCATTACTATTGCTGCTTCTCAGGATCATTCTCAGAAACTGGGCAAGAATCACTGTCACATGTCCCCCAAAAGGCAGCACAGTTGGTCTGTCTTCTCTGGGTTAAACCCATTCATAATTGGGGTACAGCTTTTAATTCTAGTGATTTTAGATGCCATTAATTTAAATAAAGGAGCATTTTTAGTTGCAGGAAATCATTGGCCCACCGTCTTCAAGAAAGCTTCATTATCACAGTGTGAGTGTCATTATGAGTATTTATTGGAGAGACTAGTTCGGCTTGGGTCCATGACTAACTTTATAGCCCACAATGTCTACGTCACACTGGACACCAGGTGAGAGCATGGATTCCCACTCACCCTTTCTTCTGATAATGCACACCTGGGAACTCACCAATGTGACAGCCAATCAGAGGTAGCATTGTCACACGGAAGCACAGGGATGTTATTATTATTTTAAATTTTATTTTTAAATTACAGTTTACAGTCAACACTACTTTGTATTAGTTTCAAGTGCACAGCACAGTGGTTAGACAACCACATACTCTGCAGAGCAATCTCCCACCTGGCACATATATAGTTGATACAATATTACCAACTATCTTCTCTATGCTGTACTTGACATTCCCATGACTATTTTGTGACTCTCAGTTAGTACTTCTTAATCCCTTCACCTTTTTCACCTGATTCCTAACCCCTCATCCCTCTAGCAACCATTATTCTGTTCTCTGTATCTGTGAGTCTTTTTCTATTTTGCTTATTCATTTATTTTATTCTTTAGAGTGAAATCACATAGTATTTGTCTTTCTCTGTCTGACTTATTTCATGTAGCATAGGACCCTCTAGGTCTATCCATGCTGTCAAAATGGTATGATTTCATTCTTTTATGGCCAAGTAATGTTTCCTTGCATATATGTACCACCACATTTTATCCACTTGTCTATTGATGGACACTTGGGCTGCTTCCATATCTTGGCTATCTATAATAATAAAAGCGTAATATGCTAATTAGACCAGACATCCTTCCGGATGACCTTCCGGATGACCTTCCAGATGAAGCCGGGATTGTGAGGGAAGCCCGGGTCCCAGGTGCCAGAAGGAAGCTGGTGCCGGCAGCTGGGTGAAGGAAGGCCTACTCTTGCACGAATTTCATGCACTGGGCCTCTAGTTGTAAATAAAGCTGCAATGAATACATGGGTGCATATATTCTTTCAAATTAGTGTTTTGGGTTTCTTTGGATATATACACAAAAGTGGAATTGTTGAGTATAATGCAGTTCCATTTTTTATTGTTTGAGGAACCTCCATAATGTTTTCCATAGTGGCTGCACCAATCTGCATTCCCACCAACAGTGCACAAGGGTTCCCTTTTCTCCACATCCTTACCAACACTTGTTGTTTGTTGATTTATCCTAGAAGAAAACATAGGCAATAAAATCTCAGACATTTCTCGTAGCAATATTTTTTCTGATATATCACCTCAGGCAAGGGAAGCAAAAGAAAAAAACAAATGTCAACTACATAAAACTAAAAACTTTTTTGCACAGCATAAGAAACCATCAACAAAATGAAAAGACACCCCACTGAGTGGGAGAGCAGATTTGCCAATGGTACATCTGATGAGAGGTTAATGGCCAATATTTATAAAGAACTCACATAATTCAACACCAAAAAAACAACAAAAAAAAAAACAAAAAAAAAACAACCCAATTAAAAAATGGGCAAAGGACCTGAATAGACACTTCTTCAAGAGGACATACAGATGGCCAATAGACATATGAAAAAATGCTCAAGGTCACTCATATCAGAGAAATGCAAACTAACACCACAATGAGATATCACCCCATTCCTGTCAGAATGGCTATCATTAATAAACTGACCTGGAAGTTGTGTAAAGGTTCTGAGGCAGGGCACATCCTAAACCTAATAAATCAGCATCTCTGGGAGGTAGGAGAAAGTGCGAGGTGGTAGTAGGACAATTTTTTTTAAAGCTCCCTAGATCCTGTCCTCCTGGCTAACCTAACTAGTTACTGTCTGCTAACTCAGCTTGCCTTTACCTGTCCTTCATTAAACTTTCATTACTCCATAGAAGGTGGTAGAAAGCATACATCTGCATACTCACTTTTCCAAATGAAGCAGGGGACTATTTAAACAGTTCTTTAAAGTTTGGATAAAGAATTTTCCTAAAACAAGTGTAACAGAGAATAAAATATTTGCTTTATCTGTACAATGCTACCACATAAGACTTACATAACATGCATGACACCACAGAAACAAGTGCCTTTCTCTCTCCGATTGCTTGCTCCCCCAGGGACACTGGGGATGGTATTTATCTCCCACAGTCAGTCACAACACTTGCCTTTTTCTGCCTTGGGCTCTTCTGTTGAGATGAGCCCATTCTGGTAAGATAAATTGTTGACTTTTAATATAAACAATGAATAAACAACTCCTGAAAAATATACTTTAGAAGAATACTCCCTTTTCCTCCCAGTTCTTTTGACTCATTATTTGTGACTTTGATAAACTTTAATTGAAATGTCCTCAGTCACCTGGTTTTAACCACGCAGAAGAGGAAAATGGACTCAGCTGCATGAAAAGCTCTCATCTAACATCTGAAACCTAAAGGAGGCTCCATAGATAAATCACTTCAGTATATTTGCCAATTAAGGGAGTCTGTCTTGGATATGAGTCAAACCAAGTAGTTCAGATTTTGCCTCGTCAGCTGAACGTGGAATCAGTGGCCCTGTGGTGGCAGATGTCAGCCAGTGTGTGAACTCTGGGCCGGTTGCTTCAGAGACACCCATGGCAGCTCTATATTCCTGAAGGCCCTGGATTTACTCCCAGAATTTCTGATTTAGGAAATTTGGATGAAGCTTGGGAATCTACCCTCGTAAAGATTCCTAGGTGATCCTTAGTATTTGTTACAACCTGGGTTGAACCTTTTAGTGCTTGGAGGTAAAGAAATACGGATGTTTGGGTTCGACCAAAAGTAATTTATTGCATCTTCCAAATGTGAGTGGAAATGACCACTAATGACTGTTGGGGATGGGGTATCAGGGGAGGCAACAGTGAGATGAGATGCAGGGGCTGCTATGTGTTTAGGCTGATCCCGTTCAGAGAGGAATCTGAGCTGCACGCAACTGAATCCACACCACTTAGAGCTTCCTCTCATGATATAAGAGGCGCAATCATAAGAGATGTGGGTGTGCACTGACCGTAGTTGCTCAGTGGTTAGAGCATTGGCCTGTGCACCGGAGGGTCATGGGTTTGATACCTGGTCAAGGGCACATACCTGGGTTGCAGGTTTAGTTCTCAGGAAGCAACCAATCAATGTGTCGCTCTCACATGGATCTCTCTCTCTCTCTCTCTTCCCCTGCCCCCCTTCTATCCTCTCTAAAAATCAATGGAAAAAATCCTCAGGTGAAGATTAATCAATACAAACAAACAAACAAACAAAAAAGATGTGGAAGAGATGTGGGTGCATTTTGAAGTCAGTTACTTTTAAAGAAGGCTTGTTAAAGGATTTACATTTCTTGAGCAAAGTTTTAGATTTAAACATGGACAATAATGATATGTAATATTTTATGTGGCTTTTTAAACTGTAAAGGGTTCTGCTGGTCTTTAATTTCTAAGACAGCATAGGAACCGGGGGCACTAAATCAGTATTTATAGCTACTCCTCAGCTTCAAGGCCAGAATCAAGTTGTACTCAAATGCAGGGACGGATTACAACCGTGACCAGCATGGCGGCTTGTTAGTAAATATGTGGGAGCAAGCCAGTGCTCTGCCTGAGCGGCAGTGTTTATGCTGCACCCAAGGAATCATTTAGGGGAAGAAAGCCTGCCTGTTAATAAGCCAGATGATGTGACTAATGGCAGTTCTGGCCCCAGCTTGGACAGCAGGGGCTCACAGAGTCAAACACAGCTCACTTTCGGCTCTCTGTCAGCTTGAAAGCTTTAGAAAGCATTTCCAATGGAGGGCCTAAGGGACTTTGGTACAAAAATGTCGAAAAACCTCAAATACAGCGGTATGTTTATAAAAATCGCAGGGGCCCTAGTCCCACCTAAGAGAGGTCGGGGAAATGCATTTGTTTAACCTCACAAAGTTCTTGACCAGAGATTTTTACTCGATTTAATCTACATCCGTAGCACTTCTATAATTGAATAATAAGTCATTTATTCTGAAAGTTATGAGTGTGTTTCTAGCTGTGACCCAGGCAGCTCTGGCTATGTTCTCTCTCTGTGTCTCCTTTTTCAAGTGCAGTGACTGAAGGTTTTGGCCACATTTCCTTCATCAAGGAGGATTTTTAATGCATTGCTCACCTGCTATGAGGGAATATTAAGCAGCAGGAGCCCCGTGAGCAGATCCTTTATGAGTGGATGGTGGTGTGGCTGCCATAGCAACGGTGTCACTGGATTGACCCCTTTTTCCCCCTTAACTCTGCTTGGGAAAGACAAGCAGGTGGGAGGAAGAACTGGCATGTGAGCTGGGGCCTTAGAGCTGAGAGGGGAACAGCATGGCCCAAGGCAACGAGCTGTGGATTCCGAGTTCCCCCACACACATGATTTCCTGCAGGTGATGTTTCTCGGCAAAGAGATGAGGTTAAGGTTGGATGGACAGACTGGTTCCAGGGTGGGGCAGCACCTCTGTAATCTCATCAGACCTCTAACTGTAAAACCATCCACATGCCAGTGAACCTCCAATAAATGCCTCCTGCTTTGCCCTCGCCAGCACTCCAGATTGCTATACTAGCTGTCCACTGACATCTCCAACAGGACTGCTGAAAGGCGTCTCAGAGTTGAATTTCCCCAACCCACTCCACTTCGTTATTATCCCCTTCTTGTCAATAAAGACAAGACTATTGGAGCTGTCTTTGATTTTCTCTATCCCTCCTCCCTCTACATTAGCTTTCCAGCTAGTCCTGCTGACTGGAACTCCAAGACACACTGCAAAGACACTGCAAAAACTCTCTTCAGCTCCATAACTCCACTCTCCTCTACCACAGCAGTAACCTCCTGGCTGTGGTCTCCCTTGGAATTGCCTTGTGAAATAGATCATCAAATCCCTCATTAGGTGAAGTGGTTGGTAACTAAATCTTGCTAAGGTGGGTTCAAGAGAAAGTAAGTGTGGGGGGAGGAGCTAAGTCTTAGAGAGTGTGTCTTTGTAAGGCAGATGTGGGTTGGCAGGAATGTGTTTTTCTAAGGTGAGCTGCTGAGGCATATCGATTTGCTGATGGTGTGATCCAGGAGAAAGGGAGCACATGGTGATGCAAGGGAGAGGGGAGGCTGGCTGGGGCTGTCGTCTTTCGTGTCCCAGCATGCATGGCTCATCCATAGCCACAGGAGGGAGGGATCTGAGTGTCTGCTCCACAGATGGGCTTTATTTTTATTTTTAAGTATAGTTGGTATATAATACTATATTGGTTACAGTAGTTTCAGTGTACAACATAGTGATTCGACATTTTTATACCTTACAGTGTTATCACCCCACTAATTCTAGTAATCACCTGTCACCAAGCAAACTTATCACAATATTATTAACTCTAGTCCCATTCACCTGTTCACCCTCCCCCACCAATTGCCTTCTGGTAACCATCCCTTTGGTCTCTGTTTCTATCAGTCTATTTTTACTTTGTTTGTTGGTTTTATGTGTGTTGTTTTAGATTCCACATATAAGTGAAACCATATGATATTTTTTTTTTTTTGCCTGACTTATTTCACCTAACATAATACCCTCTAGATCCATCCATGTTGTCACAAATGGCAAGATTTCATTCTTTTTTATTGCTGTGTAGTATTCCATTGGGTGTATATGGAATATTATCTACCTATCACCTATTGGTTTCTTTATCATCTATCGATTGACATTAGGTAGCTTCCATATCTTGGCTATCTATATATAAATAAAAAGCCAGAGACTGGAAAGCCAGAACGACTGGAACTACCGGTCGCTATGACTCCCACTGCAGCCAGCAAACCAGCCAGCCAACCTCCTGCAGCCCCTCCCCCTGCCTGGCCCCGCCCCTGATTGCCCTTCCCACCCTGATCAGGGGCAGGGCTGGCCAGCCGGCCAACCACCTGCAGCCCCTCCCACAGGCCACTAGCCTCTGATTGCCACCCCCACCCCATTTGCGGGAGGGGCCGGCCTTGGGGAGGGGCTGTGGGCAGTGGGCCAGCCTGCCCCCACCACCCCAATTAGCCCCCACCACCCCATCAGCCCGGGGCCCCTCCCCCAGCCAGCTTTGCTCCTGATTGGCCCACCCTATCCCATTTCAGGGCAGGGCCAGCCCACCCACTGTTCACAGCCCCACTGCCCACAGCCACTCCCCATGGCCGGCCCTGCCCCCAATCGGCCCCCTCACCCCAATAGGGGGCAGGGCCTGCTGGCCAATCACCCGTGTCCCCTCCCCCCAACTGGCCAGGCCCTGATTGGGCCTCAATCGGGGTGGGCCAGCCGGCCAACTTCCCACCATCTCCTCCTCCCAACAGGTTTGGCAGCCCTGATCCACCAATTGGGGCCAGACCAGCCAGACCCCACCAGTGCACGAATTCGTGCACTGGGCCTCTAGTTATAAATAATGCTACAGTGAACATAGGAGTGCATATGTCTTTTTGAATTAGTGTTCTTATTTTCTTCAGATAAATACCCAGAAGTAGAATTGCTGGTGGGTTTAGATGGGTGGGCTGATGAACTGGCCGGAGCTCACCCCTCTCCTCTCTGTGAAGTAGGAAGTAGGGTCATCAGCTGACAATTGGAAGGATAAGGAGGTGGGAAGAAGTAGGTCGGGGGACATATGCCTTCTTTCTGAACACACCATGGACCTTGACCAGATCTTTCCTCTGTCTCGAATGCTCTTACCTAGGGTTTCTCACCTGGCTTGTGACTTTGTGACATTCAGATCTTAGCTTAAATGTGACTCCCCCAACCTTAGAATCTAAAATAGCCACCCTGTCACTCACAATCACATCACCCTATTTTAATTCTCTTATTAGCATTTATCACTGTGAGATATTTAGCTTGTTTATTTTTTACTTATTTACATGTTTATTGATCCATCTTTCACTAGAGATACTAGCACACAATAGACCTTGAACAGATAAAAACATCTTAATGAATAAGCATGAGAAATTACTTTTCCTTCAGGAAAAAATACAAATGTGTCATGATGGAATATGATAGAACCAAATTTGGGTGTATAAACTTGAATTGGCCTAGAATTAAATGTGTGTGTGTGTGTGTGTGTGTGTGTGTGTGTGTATGCGCGTGCGCACATGTGTGTGATGGGGTACATTAGCAACCAACTTAAGATGCAAGTGGTCTGTACTCTCCTAGGTAAACAGAGGATCTCTCAGTCCTCAAGTCCACTCAGCACTTGAACTTTGTACCAGCCTTCCTGTGCCTAGTGCCAGTGAATTCGGACATAGTTAGAGGTCCAGATACCATTAGTGAACATTATGTAAATATCTAAACTGAGTGTATCAAAGAAAGACCTTTAAAATGGGAAAATGGAGAGGCCAGGCTCTCCTCTTTAAGCCTTAAATAGATGTGTGAACTGGGCCTGAAAAGCCTGCTGGCTCTGCAGCCAGCGTCTAAAGCCAATCTGGCTAAGAACAGGAAGTCTGTCAGCCCAGGGGCACATGCAAACAGTTTCAAAAGTCTGAAACAGCCTCCTTTTGTCTTAAAGTGATGGTTTATATTATAATTCCTCTACGAAAATCCTAACCTTTCTAGGGAAAGATTCTAATTTGCCAAAAAAAAAATTCTTATGCAGTCTTTACAAATAAAACAAACAAAAAGATCCTCATATACCTAGTTTAAAATAATGCATGGAAATATATTTATGTTCTGTACATGTGTTTCTTCCCTAAATCTCTAATGATTGTACTGCATGCTGAGTTGTCCAGAATTGAACCAGTGTATCATTCTCTAAGAATAAGGTAGGAAGTGACTGTATATTTAGCCAAGTAGCCCAAGACCACTCATCCTCCCATGGTCAGGAAATACTAAAATAGTGAACACAGATAAACTTCAGGAAGAAAAAGGATTTTCTAAGCCACAGATGTAACTCACCCTTTCAGTTAAGGCCACGGATACTTCAACCTCCCATCACCTTGCTGGCAAAGTCTGTAAATTTGCGGAACCAAATGCGGATTGATGAAAGCTAAGATTATTAAAAGATGTTTCAGACAGTTTCTTGTTCCACCCATAAAAAATGAGCTCCTGTAGGTAAGATGGCATGCTATTAGGGGCCTATGATTAGTGATGTTTCCTGGTTACTTCTCCAGGGAAGAGTAGAGCTCCTCAGGAATTATCGGAGACCTGGCAGGGACGTCAGTGGTTGTCTGCATCTTTTCCCAGATTTGTGAAATCACCACATTCACTGACCCATAAATTACAAACCATGTAATCTGCTGGGTGGGTAGACAGAGTTCTGGACTACAGTGTTTTCTGTTTTGCTTTTGTTTGTTTTTTTATTTAGGCTGGAGGAGAAAAACTAGATTCAGAAGAGGCACTGATCTATGAAGAGGATTTAGACGAAGGAGATGGTGTTGAAGGCGAGATGGAAGAAAGCACAAAACTGAAAATCTTCCGCAGGTTTGCCTTTGTGGCTTCCAAGCTTAAGGAGTTTATTGGCAACATGATAACCACCGCTGGAAAAGTAGTTGTGACGATTTTACTGGGTTCATCAGGTAAGAGTTTCCAGTCCTGGGTGGAGCACAAATAACTCTGGCGCATCATGAAAGAATTGGTGGAAGAGAAAATAAAGAGGGAAATAATTCTATTCCATGACACCTGTATAATAGCTGGAGCTTTTGTAAGAGGCCATATGTACAAACCACACACATGCAAATCATTTTTCCCGTGCAGTTCTAGTTTTTATATTTTAGAGAGTTTCTGTAAAGCAATCGTTTTCTATATCTGTTACGAGGCATCATTTTCTATGTGTAGATCAGAAAAACAACCATTCTTCCACAGAGCCTGTGAATGGTGACCTGGGACAATGAATAATTTTAGTGTACAGGTGTCTCTGAGAGCATGTCTGTATACATTGATTCATCAGTAATCATAATTTAACTCTCCAGAATTTACTGTTTTTCTTCCTAAGTTACATTGCCATCTTCCAGCACAGATACCCACTTCCGTTAAATTTTGGCTATGGACTGCTGATACCATAATTATGTTATCTCAGTCTCCCCCACCCCATTCCATGATCAAGAGCTACTGGGAAGTTCATCCAATACTACCTTGTTGAAATTTTACAAGATGAAACAACATAACTGTTTTTTAATGGGAAAATTAAAAAAGTGGAAAAAATAATAGAATGTCTCAAGATATATAGCCCAGTATTTTAATGAGGAGTCATTTCAAAATCCCCCCCGCATTTCCCCTGAAAGGCTTTTAATGCCTGTAAAGGAATTGCCTTGTTTTACATTTCCCTTTTTGGTGATAGTGCAAATCAGACTTTTTCTGGTAGGACAACATGTTAGTGAATCTTTAACTGCCACAGAATGTAATATTATTATGAATCCTAGTTGACTAAAAAATAAGGTAAATTATTATTTTAAAAGTGGTATCGGGAAACTTGGAAGGGACATACAGTATTCCTGAACATTTTTAGGGAGAAACAAAAGATGGAAACAGGCAATTAAATATGCTGTATTCTGCTGGTGTGAACATGTGATGTTTACACTGCTCAAATACCATAGGTAGAATTTCTTCCTCATCTGGTATTTCCCCATATTTATAAATATCACTTTGTGTGTGTGTTTTTTTCATAATAAAAATAGCATTGCTTCTGATTTTATAAATAAAATGTGATTATTTTAAAAGCCTGATTAATACCTAAAAACCAGTGGAGGAAATTTATATAATCTCTAGTACTTGCAGTCACTGAGTGGTAAGTTCAATGCAATGTTTCATGATTGTATTTCTTCTTCCTTAGGTATGATGCTGCCATCTTTGACCTCATCTGTCTACTTTTTTGTATTTTTGGGTCTGTGCACCTGGTGGTCCTGGTGCCGGACATTCGACCCATTGCTGTTCAGCTGTCTCTGTGTTCTCCTGGCTATTTTCACCGCGGGACACTTGATTGGACTTTATTTATACCAGTTCCAATTCTTTCAAGAAGCAGTTCCACCCAATGACTACTATGCAAGGTAAGAGAAGAAAACTCGTTAAGACATTAAAGGGGAGGTGGCCCTCTTACATGACTTGGTTTGAATTTGCAGGGGTTCTTCTTGATGGATGGGGTTCTTCTAGGGATGGGGAAAGCAGTAAATCTATTGAATGGCACAGTCTAGGAAGTAGTAGATGATCCATTCAGATTGCTGGGACAGGAAAAAGGGAAGCTGCTCTTTGTAGCAAGTGAGACAGATTCATGGTCTCAGCTGTGGAAAGAGATCCAGGAAAAACATTTCATATCAAAGAATAGTGATGACTTCTTAAAGCACCCAGCTGGAAGGAGCTCTCAAAGGCCAAGTAGAGGACATATTGAGAATCAATCAATCAGAAGTCAATAATTGATTCTAAAATTTAAAAAATAAAAATACATGAGTCTATGCTGAGAGAGAGAGAGAAGTCTAATTTGCTTCAAATAAAGATGACAAATACACATACTCCTTACTGTGAAAATGGAAATTAAAGATAAAGAATACAGTATTTACTTTGACTTTTTGGAGGAACTCTAAGCCATTCGAAGTTAATGAGGGAAAAGTCCTCTTTACAGAATAACAATAGCTAATGAAAGGGAAAGAAATAATAGAATTAGAAAATTACTACTCATCAATTCTTAATGACATACTTGTGTCTAGTTGCAAACTAAAACCGTTACTTAAAAAGGTTCTTGCAATGAAGGATGTTTGCAATAATGACAAAGTATATTTTCACTAATTATTTACTAAGTACAAAGGAAAAAATCAAACGCTTACAATGGTGGTTAACCCCTTAACTAATTGATAAAAAATGACAAACAAAAATGGGATAGTTCAACATTTTACACTTATAGATGTGTTGTAATATGAGGTATATAGCATCATATTCTTAAGCCTTTAGACCTAACCTCCAATTTGCAGAAAGTATAAAAGATAGAAAATTAATTTAAATGACTCCACAGGAAAACAGAAAAATCCAGAATGTAGATTCTACAAGGCAAATGATCTCGTCTTCTTTAAACTTAGCACAAATATGACTCTAAATTACATCCTCCTTCAATGACAAGCCCCGAAGAGAAGTTTTGAGGTTAAATGGGGATATTTCAATATTCATTGATTATTAGATGATAGTATAGAATTTTTGTTAAATCTTAGGTGCATGATTGTATTGTGACTTTACAGGAAAATGTCATTGTTTTGGAGATACATGGTGAATTATTTAGGGATGAAATGTCATGATTTCTGCAACTTTCTACTAGTTTATTGACAAACATGGGAGGGAAGGAAGGAGGGAGGGAGAGATGGAGAGAGAGAATTATTTCAACTTAGGTCATTGTCATTGGATTATTCATTGCCATATTTTAAATTTTCTTTTTGTGTGGAAAAGTTCATAATTAAAAGTTATGGAAAAAAGAAAAGGAAAGAGAAATGGTGAAAATGTCAGGATGAAGTGAAGACTGTGCCAGAATTCTTCTCTCTGATATGTCTCTGGGAAGTCTTATAGGCACTGAAGTGAAATAAGTCAGGTAGAGAAAGACAAATACTGTATGGTATCACATATGTGGAATCTAAATGAAAAAGCACTCACGTAAGCAGGTAGTCGAATGTTGATTGCCAGGGCAGCGGGGTGGGGGAAATAGGGATATGCTGGTGAAAGAATATAAACTCAATTATGACATGACTAAGCTCTGGAAATGTAATGTTATAGCAGGTTTACTATAGTTAATAATACTGTATTGTATACCTGAAATTTGCTAAAAAAGTAGATCTTAAACATTCTCACACACAAAAGAGCTATGTAAGGTGGTGATTGATGTTAATTAACTTGATTGAGGTAATCCTTTCATACTGTATACTTACATCATATCATCAAGTGGTACACTTTAAAAAATAATGATTTTATGTGTTTACTAGTGTCCCACTGCATGGATTCATGAACATTGAAAGGAAATTAATTAGAAGAAATATTTTAATATTGCTATTCACCCTTTCTCTATAATAGAGTGTCAACCAAATTCACAATTGACAATGACAGATCGAAACACCTGCATGTGATTGGCGCCAGTGAGAGCTTAATATGTATCGCTCATGCATGAGTCAACTTAGCCTTTTATATATATAGAATTAACTTGCTTAATTAGACCTGCTTTCTGATTTAGCTAAACTTTTTCCAGCCCAGTGAAGCACCCCAACTTCTCTTTCAGGTAATTGCCAGCAACACAGCAGTAAATATCAACACAAAGCAGATTATTATTGTAGATCACACAGGGAGAACAAAGGGTGAAATATTTAACTATAGCAGTGTTTGATTATATTCTGCATAATGAGAAAACCTGAAGTCATTTTCAAGTTCCACCATTTCTTACTTCTTTTCAGTCAGATCAAATTTCTAAACTTTCTGAATCTTCATTTTCCTGCTAATGAAAAGAAAACAGGATTCTACCAAGTCTCCTACCTACCTACTCCAGGACTTCTGTGAGGATCAAATGAGATGAGGCACTGGAAAACACTTCACAGACATTTGGTTAAAGTGTAAAATGTTTGCACCTGGCTATAAAGCAAGTCGTGTTCCTGGGCTGAAGAAACTCCAAGGAGGCTAGCTGCTAGAGAGAAAAGGGGGTTTTGCTACATGACATCATTACCCAGTACCCACAGTGACTATTTCCAGGCTGGGCTGGGCTGTGGGCTGCATTTTGCGCCATGGGGTCTTGGCAGTGTTGGCTGCGATTTGGTGGGGTGTTGCTCTGGGGTGATGGTGGGGCCTGTATCCCACTTGGGGAAAGCTGACTGTTGGTTTGTTGGTGCCAGGTCCATGGTGCCATTTATTTATTTATTTATTTATTTATTTATTTATTTATTAAATATATTTTATTGATTTTTTACAGAGAGGAAGAGAGAGGGATAGAGAGTTAGAAACATCGATGAGAGAGAGACATCTATCAGCTGCCTCCTGCACACCTCCTACTGGGGATGTGCCCGCAACCAAGGTACATGCCCTTGACCGGAATTGAACCTGGGACCTTTCAGTCCGCAGGCCGACGCTCTATCCACTGAGCCAAACCTGTTAGGGCGGTGCCGTTTATTTTTAAATAGCCAGTGCGTGTCATGGCAGCTCCTGCATTGAGCGTCTGCCCCCTGGTGGTCAGTGCCTGTCATAGCTACCAGTCGGGCGGACACTTAGCCTTTTATATATATAGATTGTACTTCAATAAAGAAACCCCTTTAATGGTATAGATTTACATAATATTCATTTTAGGCAGGAGTGAATAAATGCTAAATTTCAGTATAGATATTAGTTCTAGACTAAATGAATCCTTTGATTTCTTTAGATGTTTAATTTTTGGTTTATTAATTGAACACATGAAAGTAAATGTTTTGTGCTATTGGAAGGGCTGACTTTAGTGGGTGATTTAATTGGAAATGTAAATTTCTTCTATAGGGCAGTAGTCCCTGCCGCCCCCCCCGACCCCAGTTTGAGAATATTTTCTGCCATCTAGAGACTGATGATAAAAAATACAAAAAAAATTTTAGAATCACTTGAAAACATTTTTTCTGTAAAAGATCAGTTAGTAAGTGTTTTATGACTTTTCAGGCCTATGGTCTCTGTCGCATCTCTTTCAAGAAGCCATCGTAGTGCAGCCATGGCTTAAAACAGCCATGGATAAGATGTCAAAGAATGGGTGTGGCCATGTTCCAGTAAAATGTTGTTTGTGGACATCAAAATTTTAATTTTATATTATTTTTACATTTCATAAAATATTAATTTCTTTTTATTTTTATCCAACCACTTAAAAATGTAAAAAAAATTGCCCAGCCAGCATGGCTCAGCGGTTGAGCGTCAACCTATGAACCAGGAGGAATCATGTTCGATTCCCAGTCAGGGCACATGCCTGGGTTGCCAACTTGATCCCCAAAAGGCAGCCAATCAATGTGATCAGTGACTTTCTCTCATCGTTAATGTTTCTATCCCTCTCTCCCTCTCCCTTCCTCCCTCTGAAATCAATAAAAATATATTTTTAAAAAATTATAGCTCACAAGCTATACCCAAAAAGTTGGTGAACCAGACCAGGCTAGCCAACCAATGGTGTAGATCATTTTAGTCCTAATAGTGTAATAACATTTATTTTTCATTTGAATTGGCAGAAACAAAAAATTATAACTTATTATAGACATTTTGTATCTAATCCCTTTAAATAGTTTATAAGATCCATTACTGTAATTCATAGAGTAAGTCATTAGAAGTTAGATTGCTTAGCAGGTTATAGACAGATTGAGCTACACAGTGTAATATACAAGTATACATAAAATGCAGATTCTTTCCCCCATTAATTTGGTGGTAATAGTATATTGCAGTTTAGTCCTCAAAAGCGTGGGAATTTACACTTTTAAAACAATAACTTTTTATAAGGCCTGATTTTAGTGCATTGTTATTAACCCCAAATTCTGAGTTGGAAGAAAAATTGCAAAAAAAAATTATCTTGCATGAACATTTGTCACATAAATTTCATAACCATAGATACTCCAGCCTATATTCAGCATCAGATGTGGCTGAATTCTTAAAATAATTCAAGCCATTGTTTATCACCTCATAAACTTTCAGATAGGCTCTCTGGTGTGAATTATCATTATTTTTAGAAAAATTGAATTGATTTGTTTATCATTAATATAAAGGAAAACAATTTTTTTTAAATGTAATTCTAACTCCTGGAAATAAATACTGTTTACTTTGGTCTATATTCTCCCAGTATTTTTCTTATGCATATATGTGTTTTTTAAAAACAACCTTTGAATCATAATGCACATGCTGTTTTATAACTTGCTTTCCTCAAGTATTGCATTTGCATTTTCCTATGTTATACAATATTCTTCTAACATGTGACTCATAGACTTGAAAGTGTTTGATAGTGTGGCTCTATTATAATTTAGTAAATCCCTGATTTTAAACATGTAGATTTAGATTGTCCTTAATTTTTACCCTCTTGAGTAATGCTGTGCTTATTTCTGAATTTAAGTAATTCTCATGATAAGCAAAATGCAACCCCTGGTTCTCTTGGTTGTGAAAGAGCCCCTATAGTGCTGTTTGGAGCTTGCTTCTGCTGGAGCATCTCCAGGTTTCAGTGATCCTGGGCCAACATTATAATAATTTATAGGTTTGAGATTCCCTCACCAGGCGGGTGTTATAGATTGAAATCACAGACCTAGGTGTGGCACAGATCTAGGGTTTTACTTTTCTCTAGGTGATCTCTCCTTTCAACCCAATGACCTCGAGAGGTCATATACTTCCTTCTAGCTCCATCCAGACCTGTGGTGGAATCTTTCCATTATGTTTAGCCAGGGAAGGGTGTGGAGAAGGTGAGCAGGGACCCACAAGTAAATGGAATGGGTTGGAGACCAAGGTTAACCTAGAGATGGAGCAGAAGAGTTAAACTATGTTGAATAGTATGTGATCAGTCTTACATTTAGTCATGGGGATTCTTTTTGAAGCTTTATTTTGCTGGATCAACTTCAGAAGAGTGGTCACTATTTTTTATATAGTTTTAATATAGTAGCATTTCAGAATTGGGAAGAATAATCCTACTTTCAGACACAGAGTCTTAACCTTCCCATAACTATTAAATAATGAGCTCTGAATCTTGTTTTGGAAAATATGGTCATGTGACTCCTATGTGCAAAAATTAATGGGAATCACTAATTCTCCCTGAGGCAACATCAGGTCAGGATATGCACACATATAATTGGAGGAATCATAACTATAATTGGAGGATCATATATTATTCAATATAGTTTAACAGAATAGAGTCCTATTACAAGTGTTATCCTAGCAGGTCTCCCAAAGAAAAATAGTGAACTAAACAACATTTGACTTAGCTTATCCAAAGTGTAGTCCCTTCTAAACATTTTGTATTTTTATAGAAAATTTTGTACTATAGGGAATTTTTAAGACAGAGTGCACCCTAAATTTTGAAAGGCATGAAACAAGAATTAAATGTGGTGGCTAGTATTCAGATTCCTCCAATTATACGTGTGCATGTCCTGATCTGTTTTCCTACTGGAAAGGTGTTTATAAAGTCTTGGACAACTTCTGTTCTATGGGCTTTCTATGTTAAATGTGAAAAACATGTACTGGGTAGAGTACAAGGACAGAGGCAGGTTGTAACATTGGAGCCTCAATCCAGGGAGTGCCATAGCAGGGACCAGAAAGGAAGGACATAGCCTTTAATACCTATATATGGGGAAGACCCGATAGAGCCTATAGGGTGAGTTTCTGCCCTTGACCAGGGTCAGATCAGGGCTTATCTAGCAGACGGGGTGGGGAGAGAGCTGTGCTGGGAATAGCCTGCATGCAGGCCAAGACAAAGCAACAATCTGGTGAGGCTTGTGGGCTGTCAAGGACATGGGAAGAGACCTGAGTATGAGCTGCTCTGCTCCTTGTGGCCACTAGCCAGGCAGACACAGTTCAACAGACCGGGAGGGGGAATCGGGCTATATCCTAGCATAACCCCACACAGGTGGACCTGATTTGTTCTGCATTATCATGAATGTGAGAAGCATTGTTAAAAAGCTTTAAAATGCCTTTAAACTTCTACTATTAGTGACATGAATTAAAAGCCAATTGTAATAGTTTGACAGCACTGACTTACGTCCCTGGGAAGATGATAACAAAAATAATTGAGGTGAACTCATCTAAAAACAACCCTCCACATAAAGTGGGTCCTCTGTTTTTTAATCTTGAATTATATAGATTAAAAGTTCTGACATAGGCCAAGATGAAGGGCATGGCAGGAGATTGAAATGCCTACTGTTTTCTTAATCACAGTGTAGACACTTGGAACTCATAAATTTTTTTCTCAACTCTGTTAATGAACATTTTTTTTACATTAAGCTTTGAGATGAGTTGTGACTGAACAACTCTTTGTCTCTTCTAATCTTAGACTTGCATTCCAACTCCTGAAATTCCCCTTATTCACAGGAGTTACTGCAGGGATTGGACTTGTTTACCCAAATTCAATTTGTTGTTTTGTTGCCTTTATCATCTTAAATTTTACAGTTTGAAAATGAAAGGGTAGGAAGAAATGGGAAATGGCCCAAAGGTTCTTGGGCCTTTCTCTATGAAAGTAGGGTTCTCTATTAAATTGGCCCTATGTTATTTATCTTTTTTATGTCTATTTCAATAAACTGTGTTGATAGGAAAATGCATTATGTTTAGTGAAAGAAAAGCTTATGTTTATTTTAGTGTTAAAAACATGTAAAAAAGCAAAGCCAAGTCTAGAACCCCAGCACCATTCTATGACAAATGAGAACAATGTTAAAAAAACAAACATTAAAAGTACAACATTATTTATTGTATTTATACTATTTTTATAATAGTCATAAAAATGTCATTAATGGCCCTGGCTGGTTTGGCTCAGTGGATGGAGCGTCGGCCTGCAGACTGAGGGGTCCCAGGTTCGATTCTGGTCAAGGGCATGTGCCTTGGTTGCAGGCACATCCCCAGTGGGGGCTGTGCAGGAGGCATCCAATCAATGATTCTCTCTCATTGATGTTTCTGACTCTCTATCCTTCTCCCCTCCTCTCTGTGAAAATCAATAACATATATATTTTTAAAAATGTCAGTAATGTGTAAGGAGTAATAAAGGCCTCAATGCGATGTGTCTTCTTATTCTACCTTGGGAAAGCTAGTGAGTCCTTTAGAAAATGACACAGTGAAATCAGTTCTTCTGATAGGTCTGCAATTTGCTTTCAAATAGCTATACGATCCAGGTGATTTAAATGAGTGCACTTTGCAGCCTAGCCCAGGGCTGCTACGGTGTGTCTTGTCTTGCATTAGAGTGATCTGAGGTCTAGGAACAGACACAGCACAGGACGACCAAGGTGTTTTTAATGGAGAACAGTTGGCAAGAACTTCATCTGGAAGCAGTCCAGTGTATGAGGAAAAATAAATGTAAAGCAGGTCATTTTCATGCTAAGGAATGTAAATTAAGCCAACCAGGATAAAACCTTTCCTTACCATTTCTTTTTTTTTTTTTTTAGAAGATGGCGCTGGCAGTCAATCTATAGAGTTATTCAGTTTGTAATGTTGGTAGATGGATGATATAATTATAACCAAACTTTTGGTTTCATCTTGAAATCTTCCTTAATGATTACGTGACTTGTTCTATAGGTCTCATACAGAGTTCACTGTGCTCATCTGAAAGGTGAACATGGAAGCCAAAGGAAAAATTAATTGACTTTCTACAGATAAATGAAAAATCAATAAACACGAACACTTGAATTATTGAGTCCATTCAGGCAATTCCACAACCTTATAGTCACTTGTGTTGTGGACCCAGGACCCGGGTGTCCTACTGAACCATGACACCTGGTGCTATGGCTACAAAAGCAGCCACTGCTTCCTACCAGGTAGACAAGCTTATGCACAGGTTGTCTTTTTAACCCAGAGAACTAAACTCCCATGCCGGCCCCCCAGAATTTCAGCCGTGATTAAATGCTGGGGTGGAGATATCTCACCTCTTGTCTGTTGAGAGCATCTCCCAGGAAGAGGCTCCCTTTCCGTTTTCAGAGAGAATCTGCCCTCCTCTCTGTGGAGACGTTAGAACAGGCCTGGTTGACCTGACAGTGCAGACTCATTCTCGAGGGTTTATATCTACAAGAGCAGCTCACCTGCACCATGCTATAACAGGTCAGGACCCTTTCCCAAATGCCGTCGAGGATAAAACGGGGCCCTCCCTCTCATATGGTGACACTGAGGGGATTAAACTAGCATTTGAAAGTGTACTCTCTGGAGTTCCACAGCTAGTGATTTGATGTTGGCCCTGCTACTTTCTAGACAGAGCACCTGTGCTTGTGTTTCCTCATCTACAAAATAGAGATGAAAAAAGGGCCTCGCGAGAATGAGTGTTATATTAAACAGGAGAATGCCATATCCAGAGCTTGGCAATGTGGGGTGATTATTAAAAAGTAACTAATTTTATTGTGATAATAGTCATGTTAACATGTATAAAATATTTTTTCTTATTTAGACTCACTCCCCCATGTCTAAAAACAGTGGCTTCCTACTCCATCACACGTATAGGTCCCCAAGCATGTTAAGCTGCTCTACCCTTCGTGCTGTTTCCTTCCCTGGAAATGTCCTTCCTCTCCTTCCTCATCTTGCTCGTTCCTGCTCTTTTCTCAAAGCCTAGCATGAGCACCTCCTTCTGAAACCTTCCAAGTTTTCTTCTGTGAGGAACTAAAGTTATAACCCTATACACACTTGCTTTCTAGAACTTGCTACAGTGGACCATAGGAATCTGTTTATGTATGTATCTCCCCAATAGGTTCCTGTTTGGGGCCTCAGCACTTTCAGGCTCAAACATCACTGATCACACAGTGGACTTTGAGGAGATCTCTGTCCAAGCTGATTTTCTTTCTCTGTTTCCCAAAATCCTTGCATTTTATCTACTTGTGTATCAAAATAATGTAAAACTTATTTAGGTTTCTCCTGAACTCCCAGTCCCAGATGTGGCCTCTGGCTGTGAAATGTATATGAAAACTATTTCCCAGAAAGGTCATGGCCAACTTTAATGCATTCTCACTGCCACCCTCTGTGGTACATGTCCTCCAGGTATTAAAAACCCAGTTCAGCGAGAAATGAAAGAGGCTATGGTATATGTGGTTCATTAAGTGTGATGTTGGCAAATATTTAGTTTTGCTGGAAACAAGTGATGGTTTTTAATTTATTTATTTAGAAAACTCAATAATAGTTTTCATCCCTGGTGGTTAAAATAAACATGGTTAAACTAGTAAGTAGCTTTCACTTTCGAAGGAATTAGAGATTTTCGTTCATATTTAGTATGTTTCTTGGGGACCAGGTTTACCTCTCATTGTTGAGAGACTTTGGATAATGATTCTTAATTTTAGGAGGGGGGACTTACATTAAAAATGGGGCTACTCTCCCTGCTCCAGAGTGCTGTGGTGAATATTGATGCACACAGGGTCTGCCCACGCCTGGTAATCAGAAGGCAATTAAGAAATGTTAGTTCTACTTTCCTTTGGTAGTGTGTGTGTGTGTGTGTGTGTGTGTGTGTGTGTGTGTGTAGGAAGCATACACAGTGTAACTTTTTAAACAAACTGTTATATGTGAGGGTTGATAAGTAATATTTTTCTTGCTGATTTCAAGTTTACATGGCATCCAGTAGTTTAATAAAATCCATTTCAAAATAACTCTTCTTTCCTCCTTCATTAAAAGTCTAACAACTACCATTGTTTTACTGATCAGGAAAACCAGTCTGGGAAAATTTAATACTATTTAATTCTGTTTCTTGGTATTCTTCCCATACAATAAAACATATTCCTTAAACAAACCTAAACTGAAATATCATATGCATATGAAATAAGTTGAAATTTTAAACACACACACACACACACACACACACACACACACACACACACACATATATATATATATATATATGTTTATGTATATACTAAAGGCCCGGTGCATGAAATTTCGTGCACTGGGGGGATCCCTCAGCCCAGCTTGCATGCTCTTGCAGTCAGGGACCCCTCAGGGGATGTCCACCTGCCAGCTTAGGCCCACGGACATCCCTCTCGCAGTCCGGGACCTCTCGCTCCTTACCACTTGCCTGCAGCAGAGGCAGGAGAGGCTCCCACCACCGCTGCTGTACTTGCCAGCTGTGAGCCTGGTTTCTGGCTGAGCAGAGAACCACTCAGCCAGAAACCAGGCTTGCTGCTCCTTAGTGCTGCCTTGGAGGTGGGAGAGGCTCCCACCACCCCGCTGTGCTCACAGCAACTGCGTCGAGTGTCTGCCCCCTGGTGGTCAGTGCACGCCTAGTGACTGGTCATTCTGCCATTTGATCGATTTGCATATTAGAGTTTTATTATATAGGATAATGGGGGTAATTATAATAGTTCCTTCCTCATAGGTTTGTCATGAATATTAAATTAGTTAATATTTGTACAAAAAAATCCTAGAACATATAAAGAACAGTAAAGAGATATTTATTAAATATATTTGTTAAATAAGTTGTCTTAATAGTTAATTAGGTATTCAAGCCTTTTATTAAAACTTTGATAACAATATGTAAGTATAGTCTTTCATATATTTTATCTACAAATTTTGAGTTCAAACAAGACTTTTGGTTTTAGACAGTATATTTGTAGGTGCTTGTTACATTACATTATTAAAAATTGCTATCATTTCTGGTCACTGTGTAGGAGGTACTTTGCTTAATGCTTTGTATTTCTTATTTAATTTTCATAATAACCCTAGGAGTTAGTAGGTACCGTTACTGTTATGCTTACTTTTTATTATTTTTTATTATTTATTATTTTTTTAAATCCTCATCCAAGGATTTCTTTTTCATTGATTTTTAGAGAGAGTGAAACAGAGGGAGGGAAGAAGTGAAAGAGGGAGAGAGAGAGAGGAACATCTATGTGAGAGAGACACATCCATTGGTCTCTCACCCAGGAGCCCTGACCAGGGGCCGGGGATTGAACCTGCAATCCAGGTACGTGCCCTTGACCAAGAGTCCTTTGGTGTGTGGGTCAATGCTCTAACTACTAAGCCCACACAGGCCTAGTAGTTATGCTCATTTTTAAATACTGAGATTACAAAGGTTGAATAGCACATCGAGGCCACATGTTTATTAAATGACAGAACCAGGATTTGAGCCTAATCCTGCCTGACTCCGAAGCTTGTGCCCCATTAGCTATATGAGCATAATCACCCGCAGAAACTAGTAAACCTGTAGTAATGTTTTTACTATTTTCCTCAAATATTTATGAACAATTTCTTCATACTTCCAGATTCCAATATGATTTTTTTGGTGACTCAGTCTTTGCACTTTCACTCTGAAAAGTCCAGGGACTCTAATTTGAGCCCATGTGAGGGACATCTATAGCCATAGTGACATGAGGCAACCCATTCGTATGCACCTAATGTAAGTGGACTGAGCTAGTCCTTTTGGATGCATAGCATTTGGATCTGGGCAAGGAGCAGCGTTAGAGGATTCGCCTAGCAATGAAAGGCAGGAACCACATCTAATTTATCTCTGTGTTCCCTCCAGACCTGGAGCTCTGCCTAGCCTGCCCCGGGCTCTAGTCAACACTTGCTTGGTCAAACAAATAACTTGTTTTACATCTAATCTTTCACAACATAAAGAGGAATAAAGACTACACATAATTTAAAGTTATATTTTTCAAAATTTGTTCTAAATGATTGGTATTAATGAACATATTACAAACTATGCCTGGAGGTACATTTAGGTTCTTTCAACTTTAAACATTAATAGCAAATTAATGATGATAGAATTTCTTGTGGTAAAAAGATAGACTGTTCCTTCAGGCTAAGATAACAGCTTATGTAAAAATAAATCTAAAGTGATCTTTTGAGAAAGGGCATTTTGGAGCAAAACAATTATTTAGCTATCAAACATTTTATTGGAAAGTGTGACCCTCTTGTTTATTAGAGTTAAGATTCTCATCCCTGGTCTGGATTTTAATTGATTGCAGCAACACCTCATTAATTATTTAGTTTGGTTGTAAATAAGCCCAAGTTGGCTGCCTTGTAAAGTATTTTGAAAATAAATATAGTGAATGATATTGCCTCATAACTGCTTGGCTTATTATGGTTCAGAATGTTGCTTATGAAGTAACTTTAGCTATTTTATCTCCTTTTTAGTTCTAAGCAACTCTGACTCAAGGATGAGAGTTTAGCTCTGAAAGTAAGAACCGAGATTCTTTGATTTTTCTTTCAGAGTTTCTTTAAAGAAGTTTTTTGCTGAGAAAATTTGACAAAGGTTTTCATAAATGTGCTAGTTATGCATTATTGGTGTAAGTAGTATAATTACTTTTCTTAATAGTTTTCTTGAGGTATAATTGCTATGCAATAAACAGAATATCTTTAAAGCATACAATTCAATGAGTTTTTATATAAACACACCCATGAAATTGTCACTGCAATCAAGGTAATGAACATATCCATTAAGCCCAAACATTTCCTTATACCCTTCATGATTTCCTGTCTTCTCTCCTTTTCTCATCTCACCCCCAGGTAGTTATTGATGTGCGACCTGTAACTAGATATATATGCATAACCCGTGGACACAGATAATAGTGTGGCAAAGGCCTGGAGCAAGGGGTGGCGGTGGGCTAGAAGGGGTCAATGGAGGGAAAAGGGGAACATGTATAATTCTTTCAACAATAAAGATTAAAAATAAATAAATAAATAATGAAATAGACTTGACTTGGGGTGATAAACACACAATACAATATGCAGATGATGTATTGTAGAATTGTATACCTGAAACCTATATAGATTTATTAACCAGTGTCACCCCAATAAGTTAAATAAAAATAAAACAAAATGTTTTAAAAATCTAAATCTCTATCTAAACATTACTTTAGAAACATCCTGCAAATTTTGATATGGTGTGTTTTCTTTTTCAATCCATTCAAAATACTTTTTAATATCCATTTGAGTTTCCTCTTTTATATGTTGTAAGATAATGTAATTTGTTTTGTAGTTCAAATATGGTATATTTTGGTAACTCCTCTATGTGGACTTGAATTTTTTTCCCATTTTTACTGAAATCTTTTTATTTTACCCTGAAAGATACCTTGTAGCAATTATTTCAGGGAAGATCTATTGGCAATGAACTCAATTATTTATTTGGGAATATCTTAATTTCCCCCTTATTTTTGAAGGACAGTTTTGTCAGATATAAAACTCTTGGTTGGCAGTTATTATTTTTATGGTGCTTTGTGTATGTCAACCCACTGACTTCTGGACTCCTGGGTTTCTGATAAAAAATTAGCTGGTATTCTTACTAAGGATTGCATGTATGTGGTGAATCATTTTTCTCCTGCTGCTTTCAAGATTCTTTGTTTGGGTTTTGACAGTTTGCTTATAATATCCCTAAGCATGCATCTTTTTGAGTTTATAAGCTCCTTGAAGATCCATGATTTTCTTCATATTTGAAAAGTTTTAAGCCACTGTTGCTTCAAATATTTTCTCTTACTTTTTCTTTTTCTCTTCTCCTTCTGGGGCTCCCATAATGCATTTGTTGGTCCACTTGATGGTGTCCCACAGTTCCCTTAGGTCAGTGGTCGGCAAACTCATTAGTCAACAGACCAGCAAACCACGGCTCACAAGCCGCATGTAGCTCGCGAGCTGCGGTTGGCCGACCACTGCCTTAGGCTCTGTTCATTTTACTTCATTTTTTTTGTATTATTCCTCAGACTTGATAATTTCAATTGCTCTATCTTTAAGTTCACTTATCCTATCTCTGCCTCCTTAAATCTGCTTTTGAACCCCTATAGTGTATGTTTTCACTGCAGTTATTTTGTTTTTGCACCTTTAAAAAAAAAATCCTCACCCAAAGATATGTTTTACTAATTTTTAGAGAGAGGAGAAGGGAAGGAAACATTGATCAGTTGCCTCCCGTACACATCCCCACCAGGGATCTAACCCGCCACCTAGGCATGTGCCCTGACCAGGAATCAAACTGGCAAACTTTCAATGAACAGGATAGCGCTTCAACCAACTGAGCCACACCATCCAGGGCAGGAGTTATTATTATTTTTTTATTATTGCAGTCCTTTTCAGCACCAGACACTTTTTTTGTGTCTTTTTACAATTTCTCTCTCTTTATTGATATTCTAATTTTGTTGATCATTTTCTTGCCTTTGTCCATGGTTTTATTTAGTTTTTTAAGCATCTTTAAGACAGTTTTATAAAAGTATTGGTCTAGTAAGCCCAATGTCTGTGTGTCTCCTGGTATGATTTATATCAATTTACTTTGTGCTTTTTAATAGGTCATATTTTCCTGTTTCTTCGTATATGCTAAGAAAAATGTCATAGAGTTTACTGCCCACATTTTCTCTAAGAGTTTTATGGTTTTGAGTCTTACATTTAAGTTTTTATTTTAAATTTATCTTGTATATGGTGTAAGAATATGGCTTAGTTTCATTTTTGCACATGTATCTGTCCAATAAAAACATGAACACTTTATAAATTTGCATGCCATCTTTGTGCAGGGGCCATTCTAATCTCTCCATTGTCCCAGTTCTAGTATATGTGCTATTGGATCAAGCATTGAGTCTTGTATCTTTTTATCTTCTATGTCTTTATATAGCTTTTTGTATACGTGAATATGTCTATGTAACTTTAGTTACTGATTTAGCATTTCTATCAAATTTGGGTCAGTTTCAATATTTATTTTTCACCCCTTTAAATTGTTTATAATTTGTATACTTGGTAATGTTTGCTTGGATGCCAGACATTGCTATTTTTACCTTGTTGGGTGCAAAATATTTTGTATTCTTTTTTTTTATAAATTTTTTTTAATAATATATTTTATTGATTTTTTTACAGAGAGGAAGAGAGAGGGATAGAGAGTTAGAACATCGATGAGAGAGAAACATCCATCAGCTGCCTCTTGCACATCTCCTACTGGGGATGTGCCCGCAACCAAGGTACATGCCCTTGACCGGAATCGAACCTGGGACCTTTCAGTCTGCAGGCCGATGCTCTATCCACTGAGCCAAACCGGTCAGGGCAAAAATATTTTGTATTCTTAACATTACTCATACTGTGTATTCTAGGAGGCAATTAAATTGTATGGACATGTTTGAGCCATTCAAGTCTTATTTTTAAGATTTTTTAGGAAGAACAAATGCATTGCTCAATTGGATAGATTATTTCTCACTACCGAGTCAAGGTTCTTCTGTGTACTCTACCCAATGCTCTATGATCATAAAGATTTTACTCTGGCTCGTGGGATAGGCACTCCCTGGCCTGTATGAACAGCAGGTACTGTTAAATCCAATCCTTTCTGGTAGGTTTTTTTGTTTGTTTGTTTGTTTGTTTGTTTGTTTGTTTGTTTGTTTTGTCAGTCTAGAGTAGTTTCCTCACATATATGCACTGGACTGTACTCTGGCGAGTTTAAAGATGACCTTCTTTCGGTCTCTGGAGTTCTGTCTATATAAAGTTATTTCCTCTCAGGTACTCTGTCCTCTGAAATTTAGGTACTGCAGCATCCCTAAACTCTTTTTAATTGCAAGCTACATCTCTTCAACTCAGGGAACTTGGCAGACACTTCCTGGATTTCTCCTCCCAGCACTGGGAGAGGCCATTTCAATACTGGAAACTCTCTCAATTCAGTAATATTGGGCAACTTTAGAGATTATCTTGTTTTCTCTCATTCCTTAAAGATTACTATTCTTCATTGCCTGATATGCAGTGTCCACCAAATTATTGTTGCATATATATTTTGGTTGGTCCAGTCAGAAGGTTAATTCAATCTCTGTTATTTATCTTAACAAGAAACAAATTTTTGTGTCATCATGGGTGCTGATGACAGAAGTTCAGAAAGTTATTTATCCATTAAAAAACATCCTTTAAAAAAAAAGTTCAGAAAGTTATTTATCCATTCCTCTACAATCATCTCAAACCCGAGGCTGGCAAACACATGAAGAGTCCTTTTCTTTATCAATCACATGCAGGCTCTGCTCACACCAAACATTTAAGTGGTGTATCTGTGGCATCACTTATGCGAAGGAATTGTTTAATAATCTGAAAATTTATTCGGCAAGGGAAATGTATGTATTTTTCTGACCGTTCTGGAGGAGCTGGTCTCTAGTCCCCAATGTGGTTATCAGGAAGAATTTGGCAACCGTGACAATTATAAGCCTGGTTCAGATAGCAGATCTAATATGTTTATGTAGAATATCTTTCAGAGTACTTAATGGATTCAATTCCAGGATTTTAACATCACACCTTTTATGAGGAATGGGCCTTTTATTATCAAAATCAGATATGTGGGTGCTTGTTTGCAAACTATACATACTTTATTTTTGGAGTTAGATTTTCCCACCTGTTCTCAAAAGGACTGGTTTCACATAAAATTGTGGAAGAAATCATACCTGAAGTTCATACTGATGAAAAATTGTTATAGTCACCTTCCTGACCACTGTTACCCTGAGTAAAAAAGAAGCAGCTCTAACATCCATTACCATGATTTGTTGGGTTTGGAACTGGTTTATGTGGCTACTAAGTCAAACAAATAAAAATTTAATTTAGGGAAAATCAATAATTAACTTATTCAACATTTACTGATGGAAGTGGATTTTTTCCATAAACATAACCTTTGTCTTTCTTTAAAATTACTTTGAGCTATATTTGCATGATACATGTTATACATTAAAATGTTTGTGAATACCTAACATTGGATCATGTTACAAGAATATTTCATGGAATGTTATGGCAGTGCTTTCTCCTGTGAGAGCAGTTATCCAGTCTTTTCCCCTTACATTTCTCTGACCTTTCTGGCATTAAATTAAATTCCTTAGTTTTTAATTTTCAACTTTCCCTTTAGTGTCCTTCCTATAAATTAAAATGCAAGAGCATAAAGAAGCTACTCTCTTAGGAAGTGAAACTCCCAAACCATCAAGGCAAAGCAACTCCATGGGAGGAAAATCTTGGCAATAATCTTGCTAGGGGGAGGACAAGTCAGCGCCAATTTCCCAAAAGTATTCCACCATATCTGAGTAATGTTGTCTTTAGAAAGTGGTACTCTTTGATAAAAGGAATAGTGTTGTATTTACCTAGGAATAGTGTTGTATCCCTAGCACTAACTATAGCCAACAACACAGAGTTAGGACTCAGCAAATAAAAGGATGACTTAATAAATGAATCCTGTAATAAAGGAACTTCCCTTTCCTTAGGTTTCCTAATATTCTTACGGTTTTCTTATATTACCACGTAGTGCATCTGAGAAATAGGGTGGTGTGATTGAAAGCCAACAGACCTGTTGTCATAAGCCTCACCACTTATTACCTTGTCAGTCATTTGTGCCTAAAATTTCCATGTATAATGAAAACAACAGCAAATAGTACCTTGATTCATCAACACAGTACCTATTTCATCATAGGAATCACTTATTTGGTGTTGGTCTCCTTCTCTCCCACTTTGTAACTTCATCAGTTATTAACTATATTGGACTCTAAAATGAGGTATTTAAATCCATGTTTACATTATAGCTACTTGGGGAAAGTTATAGTTACATGTAATAGAAGTGCCTACATTTACTACTTCTTACTTTGTGCCCCTCAGTATGGAAGGTTGCACAGCCTATGTGTTGAGCTTGGTCTTGTTGTCATAAGAAGCAGTGCAGGAAGGGGCCTGGATGAGAAACTAACTGGTCCTGGGAGGACTGGTCCCGACTCATTTTTCACATTTCTCTCAGAGGTGAAAATGTGTTTAGGCAAGGAAATGGACCATATATTTAAAATGCTCATAGAGTATAAATGTTCTCTTATGAACCCTGGATGTGACTTCAGAGAAGGTAGAGTGCCTTTAATAGTTAAATGGAAAGGAACCTCCAAATGGCTGCAACTTGTCCATCAACAATCATAGTTCTGAAGACAGCACACCTTCTACCTGGTACAAAATTGTCCTTTGCACAGAACGTTTTTATTATAAGGCAGAGTTCTGCACATGTAGCATAAAGTCCAATTACAGAAAATTGGCAAATAGTTAAGACATGTATGTGCCAAAAAAGACTTCAAAGCCATGATGCAGAGCTCAGGGGTCTCAATGCAAAGTTTTTCTAAGCTTAAAAAAACAATGTAGTGTGAAACCTGTCAGATTTCAATTTTCCCTCACACAAAAAGTGTCTAAAGGTTTGGCATGGAAACGTGTTTAAAGCATAAGTAAGAGACTAATGAAAAAGGATGGTTAAACATTGGCTGTGTTTTTCATATGATGCAATACACGGAGAAAAAAATGGAATTGGAAGCCAAAGTAGCAAAAACTCATGTGTAAAAAGCAGTATTATGCTCATAGGAATGGGATGCCATAAGAAAGAGAAGAACTGTGCTAGAAATGTCCCTTAAAGATAGATCCAATCTTGTTCCTGCAAAGACATTTGTCTAACGCAGAGGAAATGTTTTAAGAGGGTTGGAAACACAAACCCGGCATTCTGTGGACATCTGAGTTCCCTTGCTTGTTTGACAGTGCATCCTTGCTTTCACTCATACATGAAAACGAATTCTGTTTCCCCCTGCCAACAGTTCTGTGCACTTTACTCATCCTGATCGCACGTTAGAATTTTGGAATGGGAAGAGATTCGGACACCATCTACTGGTAGTTCTCAGCTTGCCTGCTGGCCCCAACATTCTCAAGGATAGTCCTTCCTTAGTATCCACTCCACCAACCCATTCCCAAGAGTTCAGTTTGCTGGAGCATTCTGCAGGCAAATTTATCAGAAAGATGGGGGTGGAGGGTGAGGGTAGTCAAGAAGGGGGAAAGAGTGACCCCGGGAAATTCTGTGTTGCCCACTTAGAGAGGATTTCTTTTTCTTTTTGAGGATCACTGAACCCACAGACTTTCCCTGTTCTAGACTTGGAAAATCATAACAACAAAGTTAGTGAAGACTGTTGAAATCAAGCCCACCAGGAGCAATGCTTCCTATGTCCTGTTACTGTCAAAACAAGACTACACATCGCCCTCGCCTCATTCACATTCTTCTTGGATTGGAAAGTAGTTGTGGGCCATTTCTGTGCGAAAAATATTTCTTTGTTTAATACAGAAACTAACATACATATATGTGTTTGAGAGTGCACATATGCACAGCAACAGAAGAATGTCTGTTTTGCAGAAACGAACCTACAGCTGAGTGTCTTCAGTGGTCCTCTTCTCCTTTCTTTGATCACATTACCAAAATGAGATAGATTTTTCTTGATAAATAACCTAATGATTAATAATAATATTAATAATTAAATGTTATAAATTTGGCACAGCCTCCCTACCATCTCACCCAAACTCTTTCAAATATTACCACCCAGCTTTTTTCTTGAGGGTGATTGTGGTTCTGTTCCATCTTAAAGAGGACATTTATCTATTTTTATTTTCCAGCAATATCAATATGATATTATAAATAGAGCTATGACCATGTCATAAACCAAGTTCATATTATGCTTAATAGTAATAACAATAATAATAATAGTAACCATAATTTCTTGAGAAGCTAGTACATGACACATTCTGTGATATTACTTTATATAGATTATACTAGTGGCCTGGTGCACAAAATTCATGCACATTAAAAGGGGATTAATTAGAGGAAGTATTTTAATATTGCTATTTGCCCTTTCTCTATAATAGAAGTGCCAGAGATAAAAGAAAATTAGTAAAATGTATATGAAAATCTTCCTCCTGTTAGAGTCTGGGACACGTCACGGGACCCAGAGTCAAGTCCCCGCCCACCTGCAGTGCCTCAAAATCATTCGAGACCCAGCCAACCAGCCCCACCCCTGTTGGGCGAGATCCAGACCCAGCTGGCCTCACCCTTGTCAAGCCCCGCCAGGTGGGGGGTGCACAGCCTCAGGTCCCCATCAAGCCCCGCTGGGTGGGGGGCACAGCCTCAGGTCCCTCGGCGCATGACGGGCGGGGGGTGCAGCCTCAGGTCCCCCAGTGCACCCTCGGATCCCCCAGCCTGGCACAAGGGCGGGGGGCGCAGCCTGAGGTCCCTTGGCCTGGCACCAGGCAGGCAGCATGGCCAGAGGTCCACCGGCCTGGCACCAGGGCAGGGAGTGCACCTTGAGGTCCCCCGTCAAGCCCCGCCGGGCCAGGGGCATGGCCTGAGGTCCCCTATCAAGCCCCGCCAGGAGGGGGGTGTGACCTCAGGTCCCCCGGCCCAGTGCCAGGATGGGGAGCGCGGCCTCAGGTCCCCTAGCCTGATGCCGGGGCGGGGGGGTGCAGCCTCAGGTCCCCTGCCCCGGCCCAGTGCCACGCAGCCTCATTGTTAAGGCTCATTACAGGAACTCAGCCTCTGCTGTATGTGCAGCCATCTTGTGTTACAGAAACCCTGCCTCTGCTATGGGCGTCGCCATCTTTGTGATGGTGTGACAGTCAATTTGCATATTCCCTCTTTATTAGATAGGATTATAGACCTCATTACCTCAGTCTAGCCATTAGCATCAAAGTAGTGGAATTACCAAGGATTGATGGCTGTTTTCAAGAATCCTTTTATCTAAATCTAGCTCTTTTCTTCAATCTAATATATGACCTTGAGCAATTCTTATCTGGGCCAGAAAGGAGGTAGGTTACTGAGTGGAGATATGAGTGGAGGGTTAGAGGTCAGTGATTGCAGAGATATATTTCTGCTCAAAAATCTTCAAGCCCTAAAAAAATGAGTCAAATCAGCTTCAGATTGGCTGCTGATATGGTAGCAGCTTTATTACTCATTATTAAGATTTAGCATTATAAATTTCAGTAATAATCAGTCAGGGGGAGTTAGTATAATAAGGGAAGTGATTTCAAAGAGTTATTTTATTCCATTTTATGGGAATTTGTTATTGTAATCCAGTAACTGAGGGAATCTTACGAAGTGTCTATAAAAACAGAAGTGTTGTGTGTGTTTTTTTATGTTCAAATAGGAAGGAAATTGAATCATAAGTGACATTGGCTTATTTTGACTTGTTTATATCTATTTCTGACAATGGTATTTATTATACTATCAGAGTAAGTAAATGTTTTTCCATAACGGAAATTAATATGAAAATTTCTGTTGGATCTTTGTAATCAAGCCTTTGCTAAGATACTGCTTGTTAGAATTAGGATTTAGTGAGAATTACTAGAAATGTATGAACTTGGTTAGGAGTTTTATTGTGTAGTGTTTTCATATGCATATTTCCAGTTTAACATTATGTACATTTTTAAATGAATTGGTGATGTAAAGAATGTTGGAAAAATGTAGAACAGGTTTCTGTAAAGTTTCTCTGTCTTTATAGAAAGTTCTGTTTTATATTTGACAATAAAAACTCTTCAGTGGCTTCTTGCTCAGTATTCTAAATTTGGAACATCTATTTCTCATCCTGTGTCTTCCACCTCCTTACCAAAGAGACTGAGGTCATTTGTGCGACCTTCATCCTCGGAGAGTCTATAATAATGTGCTTGTAAACGTGAGAGACGGAGGAGGGTGTGAGCAAAGGGAACTGGGTGCTTCTTTCTCAAGCAAGAAGGAAAGTCCTTCTCCTGCGCCTGTTCCAGGCATTTTGCCTTTAATTGGCAGCTTCGCTTCATGAGGGGAGGAAGGACTCTGGAATTCAAACAGACCTGGGTCCCAATTGCCTGGCTCCCTCATTGTGAGACTGGAGTTCTGCCCTCCTCATCTTGTGGGTGGTTGAATAATATTTACCTCATGGAATCAGTGAGGTGCTAAAGCAGGCTGTGGATGTACAGTGTCTGGCATTGGATAGGACTCAATCACTGTTTGCTGTGTTCTCCCAAGAAGGCTCTGGGACCCTGGGAGGAAGTGTGAAAGGAAAATGAGGCACCTACTTTATACTGTAGGACTGGGTTAATCATTATCATAATTTAGGTTTATTGAATACTTACCAATGTCAAGTTCTAATTCATTGAATGCTTCCAACAACTTTATAAGGTAGGTTCTATTATCCCCATTTTAAAGATAAGAAAACTGAGGTATAGATAAGTTATTTACCCCAAGGCACAGGATAGGAATGGCAAAGCCAGAGTTTGAACTCAAATTTCACTCTCAAGGCCATACTGTGAATCACCCCATATCCCACTCTCCTACCTCACAGAAAGGCATGAGCTCTGTAGAAAAGCAGTGAAAACAAAGATTAGAGAGGAATGTTAACCTGGCCTAAAGATGTATTTACCAGTGGAACTTTGAGTTTAGGAAAAGAGTAAACTAATATGTTCTCCAAACAAAGGATTTGCATAAATGTGTTTGTAAGCAGAGTCTTGAGGTTCCAAACTGAGGCAAGATAGTGTATTTGACCTGAAGCTGAGGGAAAGGAGGAAGGGTCTCTGGAGACCCAAGAAGCTTGATAAGCTTTGTCTAAGCCGAGGGAAGATAGAGACTTAAATAGTCAGCCTGGCTCTCGCAGCCTCTCTGAGGTGATGTATTTTTACAACCTGCTTCGTTTTTGTACAATGTGTACTATAGAGTTACTTATCTTTGTAGTAAACATAGTCTCAGAGAGGTTATTCGCAGCTCTCATTGCAAATAACCCGCAGGGAAGCTTTGTAAATGTTCTACCACCTTCAGCTTTACCCAAAGAGATCTCAGCTAGTCCGAGTAGGGCCAGGTAGTGGTGCTTTAAAGGATCCCAAGGGGACTCCAGCTGGAGCGGGGAGATGCTGCAGATGCCACAGTGGTTTGATGTTCCAAAGGAGAAGAAGCACATGGAAGGGATCTCAGAGCCCCAGGACTCTGCTTCATCCTTGTACAGCTCCTTAAGCACTGAACTGGGCTTGTCTCCCTGGGCTAGTGTTCCTTGAGCCCTCAGTCATTCACCAAGTGCCAGTGTCATGATTATTGCCACATCCTCATGCCACGCTACTCCTTGAGTGTCGCCACATCCCAGACAATCCGAGCCACAGTTGCCCATTCTGGGCTGAAATTTCTCCTGGAAACAAGTCTGCCACTAGCTGCCAGCAAGCCAGTTCTGCAGAAAATGCCTCCCTCATCCCTCCACCTCCCCAGGGCTATGAAGTGGACAAGTTTAATTTCTATGTAGTTTATCTTAAAATTTGGGTTCAGAAGTTCACCAGTACTCTACTTGTTTTGTGAGAGAAAACAATAATAAACATAAAGGTTTATGAGTGAGGGACATTTAGTCTTGGAAGGTCTTATAACTGAATGAAGAATGTAACATAAAAATCAAAGGAATTTCACATGTAAGAAATAGGAATGATAGAAAGATATGAGACTCAACATGTTAAAGTTTTATTTATTTAATAGAATAAGTTATTAGAAAAATTCATATAAAGTGAATTTCTAAATGAATTGTATTTTACATATTTTCTCATTATATAATTAGATACATTCTGATTATTAGTAGAAGGAACATAAAAAATTTCAGAATTTAAAACACCTCATTAAATATGTTTCAAAGTAAATAATTATATTTCAAAGTAAAAAATCTAATTGCCCATAAATAAAGTTAGGTGGAAATATATCTAACAGAAACTATAGTATATAATATCTGGCTTTTATGACTGAATTGTAGAATAGTTTCCAATGTTAACATTTGCCCAATAATATCAACACTAACTGAATAGCTAATGCTAAATCCTACCAAATACTAAACATGTGCTCATTGACCTGGATTTAGTAGCATGTTACTACTGACCTGACATTTCAATAAAGCATGTTCAAATAGGGCTGATTGACAATTAAAATGTAAATTTCTAATAGGTGTGCAAGGATTTAGTATTAGCTAGATCTTTGAACCAATGTAAAGGTCATCTGGCTAATGTTGGCAACATTTATATATATATACACACACACACATACTAACATACATATATGATTTAAGGACATATATAAATACATACATTATTTAAAGATGTAGTTATATGTACAGAAGAGTAATGAAATATCTAGAATAAGATGGATTAACTTAAGAAGAGCTCATGAATGGACTAAAAACAAGATTTTTCTTTTCTGTATTAAGGACACAGAGTTTGTTATGTTTTTAAAATATTTTTATTTATTTTTGACAGGTTGTTTGGTATCAAATCAGTGATTCAAACAGACTGTTCCAGCACGTGGAAGATTGTAGCAAACCCAGACCTGTCATGGTACCACCACGCCAACCCCATCCTGCTGCTGGTGATGTACTACACGCTGGCAACTCTGATCCGCATCTGGCTGCAGGAGCCGCTTGTAAGGATCAAAGGGTTTTTGTGATCTTGTCTGCAAAGTAACCTGGAAAACCCCAGGTGAAATGGTTCTTTCCTATTAAGTGTTCAATATCGTATCGGTAGCAATACTATATTCCCCGAACTGTAGAGTTCTGCTTATAGTGTTTTTTGATTCTACAAAGAGTACTAAGTACAAATACTATCAGAACAAAGACCAGCTTCCCTTTGATACTATCAACATGAGCTGCTAAGAATGATAGATGATGTGGAGAACGGAAGACTCATTTTTATTGAGCACTTACAAAGTGCCAGGCCATACGCGAGGCTGTTTACATGCATTGTCTTTTTCAATCCACTACCTATTCTGAAGAGTAGTATTGTACCCAGCTTAGAGATGAGTAAAATGAGGTTAGAGTGGTAAAGTGGTCTGAAATCACACACCTACTGGAGAGTAGAAACCAGATTCAAACTAATGTTTAACAACAAAGCTAGGTTTTCAGTGACTATATACCGTGTTCTCGCAGTGAGTGGAGTTTTCCAAATTTCTCAGACCTCTATCCTCTAAGCACTGATGGCATGATAGAACCTCAATGTCTGTAAGAAGCTCAGTTGTTTTCATGATTAAAACATGTTTTGAGGGAGAAAAACCCCTTTATCTTTGTTTGAAAGTCATTAAAAATTGCTTCACTGTGCTTGTGCAGTATTAACAGCTGCATTATCCAGTAAATGTGAGAGAAATTCATTTAGGAAATGCTGAACTGCTTTTTCAGACCTTGGTGTTAGCATATTTTCAATTAGTGTGTGTATGTGAATGTGTAATAGAGAGTAGAAAAAAGTTGCATTTCAAAAGTGCCACTTATATAAACATTTTCTATTTATCTAAATACCATGAGTTTTGTGCATGCTTTTTATAAATCTTGGATTTACCAGACTGTCTTTTTATTCTTTGTGGATTTTTTTAGAAATTATAAAATTTTATGGTAGATAAAATGTTACTTAAAAAAAAAGTTCAGTTATTAAGGCAGCTTATTGGTATGTGAGGGAGGCAAGTAGTAGAGACAGGTTGACACACCTTCCATCCAGCACCTGCCGGGACAGGGGTCCACAGGTTCGAGGCGGTTCTGATGAGCGCGGCTGGGCTGAAGTCTCTGTGATCCTGTCATGCCTCCTCTCATATTACTTCTAGCTTGGGGCCCTGGTTGTCTACTTTCCCTTTTTCTGTATTCACACCCACAGACTAATCCCCTCATTCATTCATTTATTCAGCCAGGCAGCCAGTCAACAAATATACAGGGTGTCCTAGAAAAATGTATATGCACTTTAACAGCTGATTTCTATTACATTTTGAAATGAAATGTATTTTAATAAACACTGCCTTTATAATTATTCAGAGTGTGTATACATTTTTTGGATACCCTGTATATCACAAGCCACTGTCTCAGACACAAACCTGGGTGCTGAGGATAGAGCAGCAACAAACTGTACATTTTACAGGAGAAAAAGAGCCACAAGAAGTAAATGGGATCTGAGGCAGACAGTACAATGACACTGGGTAGGATGCATGTGTCTATCCATTCCTGGCAAAAATGCCACCTGAAACCTGGGCCTCTGTTCTATTCCCGCTCCTGTGTGAAGCCACCTCCCCATTGTGCAGCCAGTCCCAGAGGATGAGGGCCGGGAAGCCATCCTAGTTCACAGGGTTCTCATGTATCACCTTTCTGTGGGGCCCACTGATGGCAGTTGCATAGTAACAAAATGCTTCATGGGGTCGTAGGGAATCCAGCTTATCATCAGTTATGTGTTTATCCAGCTCCCTTCTGAAATTCAGGTGTGCCAGTAAAATCCTTTAAGTGTCTATTGTGTTTGCTTCCACCACAAAACCACATACGAATATGAATATGTATATATGCACTAGTAAATGCGTGTACAAAAGAAACTAAAATGTATTATGGGAACTATTTCTGAACAGTGTTTTATAATTGACGAAAGTTACTTCAAGGAATTTGAGTCGGTAAGAGTTTGTAAGTGCCCTTAGCTTTCTCAGATTTCTCAGGCGGACCCGCAGAATGGCCGGCGCTGTGTGCCCTGGCTGTCCCGCTGTCACAAAGGTGCAGGAGTTATCCCTACTCCAACGGATGAGACGTTCAAATGAGACACTGGGCTTCCATAGCCGCAGGGCATGTGGGGACAAAGGAAGGCAGCTAGGAAGACCACCCAGGTACAGCCTGCACAGTTAATAGCAGTATTACAAATCACAGGGGCTGCAGGGGGTGGCTCATCGAAGCAATGATGGAAGACAGGTGACCGATTGTATCATAATTCCAGATCACCAGGCACATGGCGTGAAAAATGCCAGCCAGCAAATTAAGGTTAGTTCTGTGGTAAAAGTCTACCGTACATGTTTGAGAGAGAGAGAGAAGCAGGTGTCAAAACATGAATGTAACATATGGACTCCCACCTGGCAAGTGTGAATTTCCACCCAGTGTGCCTGAGTGTTTCCATGGGTGCTGCATGCTGGCACTGGAACTGGGGAACTGGGCAGTAGGACTATGTCCCTCCCTCTGCTCCAGAATCAGTGGTTAATTCCCTTTGTATTGGCCATCTTTGTTGAGACAGCATTCTGTTCCTTATACCCTCTCTTTATCATCTCTCCCAGACCAATTGTCTAATTTAGGCCAATGTCTTCTTAGGCAAGGCCACAGTTTTGTGAATAAGATATATTCTTGCTTAATATTGTGTGTAAACTCTAGGTGATTTTGGCTTTAATAAATTTCTTCTTAATTAAAGATTGTCCATGGCTGGGTTACATAGTTAACTGTGGACTTTTATTGTAAAGCTCTTCCTCTAGGAACCATTTGCATAGTTGTCTTCTAGTGTTTAGAACACACATGGAGAGGCTGTGGATGTTTAACATCAGAACATATTCCTATAATTGATGGGGCTTAATAGTAATCAGGAACATTAATAATGATGAGCTGAGCATTTAAATGACAGCATTTTTGTTATTTTTGAAAGTGTCTTGATAAAATCTCTTACATTGTATACATTAATTTAAAAATTATCATATCAAAGCAAAGCTGGAAAGTTTCCCTGGTCACTCCGGTGGTTGAGGGAACTGCTCCGGGAAGCAGGGCTGGTCCTGTGAGTTATTATTCTGTGTCTCAGGTGCAGGATGAGAGGACCAAGGAGGAGAGAGCCCTGGCCTGTAGTCCCATCCAAATAACAGCTGAGAGGAGGCGGAGCCTGTGGTATGCAACCCATTACCCAACTGATGAGAGAAAAGTAAGACACTAAGAAAGGAATTTCCATTTCCTACTTTATTTTGCTATTTTCATATTATATTGCTGAATGTAGGTCATATAGTATCAATCTCAAGTTGCTCAGTTTATAGAAATGGGTTGACTTTGAAGTCTTAGTAGCGGAGAGCTTTATTCAAGAGGAAGCATAGTGCCTCCAAAGGGTATACCATGGCTCCATTGTACTCTATGAGACATCATTCTGTATTTCTGTGCTTTCCACTGAAGTCTCTTAATCCTAAATAGAAAGAATGTTCTTCAGTTAAAAAAATAAAGCTGTATTAAAACAATCAAAACCTAAGGAAGTAATCTGTTAGCACTGGGTAGTGAAAGTCTCAGTGTTGAAATACATTGCAGATAATACTTTCACTCTATTAGGTAGCCAGCCACAATAATAACTCAAGAAACCACTTAGAGAAGATCAAAACAATCTATATGAATACAATTAGGTGTCCCTTACTACTGTGAAGCAACATTATGGATTGACAAGGAAAAGTGAGTCACAATTGGGTAATTCATATAACGTTTTGAGCACATATTAACCATTTTGAACTCAACTCAATCATTGCTATACTGACTGGCTAAAATGTCCCATTTGCAATGTTCCAAAGACAAAGAATCTTATTTTTCTTGGATGGGGTCAGCAGTTTTGCTTTGTAGCATGTCAGAGTATTGAGGAGCAGGTGCTCTGATTTATTTGGTGGTAGGCGAGTTTCTCTAAGACACATGGTCTTATTCTATGCATGGCCATCCTGTGCTGAGAGAGGGTAGAGCAATGAAAACGCTGTCTTAGGGAGCTGGCAGCAATGTGGAGAAGACATGGCACCCTCGGATATCTGAGGATGTCCAGGGTCCCTTGCCTCTCTCATTACACCATGTTTCAGATGATCCTGCTCATTTCACGAAGTGATGATATCCACAAAGGACAGCACAGCAGTTGCCAAAGTGAGGTCAGTGCACCTTTGGGGATTCCTGAGGCCCTTACAGCAATCCACGAGCTCAAAACTCTTTTTGTAATAGTTGGTTAAATATTTACCTTTCGTTGTGCTAACGAATTTTTTTTCTGATGGTACAAAAGCACAAACCAAGGCAGTGGCATGAACCCCTACAGTCATGGTCAAGTCTTCATGGCCACACACTTGCAAAAAGCAAAGCAAAAAGGCCAGTTCCATTTAAGTATATCCATGATGAACCAGAACTTTTTATTAATTTTCTTAAGTCTCAACCTTGGAGCACACGTCTTTTTAATATTATGTGTGACAAAATAAGGAGTCGGCACAAAGTGCCACCTACTGAAGTATGGCAGCTGTGTCGATGGAAAGCATTTGACTGGTCATTGGAAGTGTGGGTTGAACTAGCCGTTTTCTGCTGAACACCAGGTTTACTTGAAAGAATAGCTGATAGACAGATTGTGGTTACTCAAGGTGTGGGTGTTTGGCAAACAGTTACTGGAAAATAAATATAGTGAGCCCATCTTTTCAAGGCACCAGCTCACAGCACTTGTCGCCAATGATAAAATTTGAACTTCTGAGTGAAAATTCAATGATTGAAAAATTTGTATCTACTACCAGGGGCTTAAAAACTTCCCAATATGTAAGGACTATTCTGGTAAAATCAGTGCTGATATTAACAAATGTGCAGTTTTAAATATTGTGTGATGAAATATGTCAGTACTGGTAGGGCTGTATGACTCACTGAAGCAAATCACCAACATCTGATATTGCGATGTGTGGGTAAAAGATCCATGCAAGGTGCAAGGTACAGGCATACCTTGCTTTATTGTGCTTTGCTTTATTGCGCTTCACAGATGTGTCTTTTTCAAATTGAAGGCAAACCCTCCACCAGCAAAAAGGTGATGACTTGCTTTATGTCAATACTCACTTTATTGCAGTGGAATGGAACCAAACCTGCAATATCTCCGAGCATGCCAGTATATCAATGGATTGTGATGAAACACTGTGTAAAGTTTGATTTGATTTCAGATTTCACATTGCAACTAACCTCCAAGTTCCTACCATTTACTGAATTTGATGCAGTAGCAAATAAAATTATCTACCATTATCAGGATAGACTATTGAAATACTGCTTCCTTTGCCAACTACAAATCTCAGTGTACCAGATTTTCTTCTCATACTTCAACCAACACAACATATCACCACAGATTGAATGCAGAAACATATGAGAATCCAGCTTCCTTCTTTTAAATCAGTCAGATGTTAAAAAGATATGCAAAAGCATAAAACAATGCCACTCTTCTCACTGTTTTTAAAATGCAGCTATTTGAATATCTATGTTAACATATAATGGCTATTTAATTTTTAATGAATATGTAATATCTTTAAATGTCTCAGTTTTCATTTCTCAATGGTAGATCCTGACAGATAGTACTCATATAAAGAACACTTTGGGACCCCCCAGTGATTTGTAAGAATATAAATGAGTCCTGAATTAAAAGATTTGGGGACCCCTTGCACTGGCAAAGCAACTGTTTATTATTTAGGGGGAGCCCAAACCATCTGGCACTAACATAGCTAAAAAATATAGTCCTATAATAATTCTTTTGTTGTAGACAGCATGTAAATCTTAAAATAATCTCAAACCACACAACAAATAATGTTTTCTTTATTATGAAATGTCTATTTCTTGAAAAGCGAACACTCAGAATTCTGCAGTGTCTCAGAGGGTTCTAGGAATATAAAATCAAGTGGTTTAATCTATTAGAACAAAACACTTGAAAATATAATTAACGTTTATAGTGATGTTGTTTATGCCTGCTTACTTGTTGTTATAATTAAAAGTTAGCATCAGGAGCTGGACAATCTATAATAATCAAAGCATAATATGCTAATTAGACTGCAAGTCCTTCCAGAAGTCCTTCCGGATGACCTTCCGGATGAAGCCGCAGTGGTAGGGACTGAGGTAGAGGTGCTGCCACGGCAGTGGGGGCCGAGCCCCTTGCACGAATTTCGTGCTTCGGGCCTTTAGTGTTATAATAAACAGCAACATCCCACTCAATTATTTGTCCCTTTACATTTTGCATGGCAATTTTAACATACTAGCATTGAGCTAGTTTAAGAGAATGGATATGTGTGTGGTGAAACTTGGTAGATATCTATATATATAAACATTACAATACTTTTGGCTTATATATTAACATGCTGTCCTGCATTGCTTTTTGCAGCTTTTATCCATGACCCAAGATGACTACAAACCATCTGATGTTAGTATATCCTTAGAGTTATTATTTATGTGTGCATAAGTGATGTAAAAGTGACATAAATGGAATTAGCTCCTTTAGTATATTTTAATGATCTATACAATTTCTCTAACTTTTTGAATAATTATTTTGTAGAAATTAGATCTGGTTTATTGCTATTAAAATACTGACTTGTGAACTCCAGCATAGTCATATAGAATGTATTTAAACTTTTAAAAAAACCATGTTGGAAGTTTTTTAAAAAGCATTTTGCTCTGTGGCTTTGCCTGCTACATAATTTGAATAGGAACTCTTACATGTCCACAGACACACACACATATGTACATGTGCGTGTGCATGTTTATATGCATATCTTTAAAATTGGAAAGGCAAAGAAACAGAGGGGAAAAAATAAACAAGAAATTGCACATTGTATATGACGTATTACAATAAGGGAATTACAAGCTGGCAGCATCAGCAGAGATGCCCGGAGGGGGTGCCGTCTGAGCTGAGACCTGTTGCGTTAGTCCTGTGCAGAGCCCATGGGCTGTGGGGCAGGACAGGGATGGGCCAGGGCATGAGGCTCCTGGGCAGGGCCCAGAAAAGGTCTAGAGTCCCTAGAGCTGGAGGCTGGCTGGGAGGAGGACAGCCATGAGAGCAGAGACTGGCAAGATAGACCAGGTCATGAGGCCTCAGGCAGCCTTTCCCAGAGTTTGCACTCTATACTGAGAACAGAGGTGCATTGCATGGTGTTCAGCAGAGATGGGACAAGGTCAGAGTTACGTTATATTGCGATCTGTCTGTGGAGAAGAGGTTTGGAGAGGAAATAGACACAATTTCATCTTGCTAATGTGGATAGCTGACTAAGCTGTTCGCTGTCCATCCGTCCTTCCCTGTTGAGTTATACGTTAGTGAAAGGGCAGGAGGCTGTATGTGCACACTGAAAACAGCAGCTGCATCACAGGTGTGCCTCTTCCCTCACGCCCCTGCAGGGCCTGCTTGTCACCGTGAATGGCAACCCTGTGGATTACCACACCATCCACCCTAGTCTTCCCATCGAGAATGGCCCCGCCAAAGCCGAGCTGTACTCCACGCCGCAGTACCGGTGGGAGCCCTCGGATGACTCTGCAGGTGAGGAGCCAGCTCTGCAGGCTGCCGTCTGCCCGGGGTTTTAGTTTCTCGCAGGCATAAATTCAGCCTGGCATCTCTGTCTTTTGTTTATTGTTCATTGGATTTGGTTCTTCTTTCTTCTTTCTTTTTCTAACAAGTCTTGTCTTCCATGGTTAGTATAATTAAGCTCAGTTCCTTAAGTTCTCCCTTTATTCTGCCCCAACATATGGTTATGTGTGTTCTATCCTTATCTACAAACTAAGAGGCATAATCAGGGCAAATGTTGAAAAATAAAAGGTAAAAAAATGATTTTAAGGATGTCAACTTGTGTATATGTATGTTTCAGTCTTTCCATCATTTGATAATGTAATCCTGGTCAATAGTTCTGCAGGTAATGGATGCATCTTTTCAGAAAGAGTTCTTTTTGTCTATTAAGAAGAGGAGAGGGTCAAAACTTGTACAGGGCCCTCCTCCATCCTCCTTTTTTCCTGTGTATTATGTTAAGAGAAAGCAGCCTGGGGTGGAGGAGGTCTTGTCCTCGGACTTGGTTTTTAGGCCCACACAGCATTTTCTTTTAAAAAAAAATTAAATAGTAACCAACATTTAAAAAGCTGCAGCTCTAATCTAGAAATGCAAATTTCCAGAATCCCTTGAAGAATACAAGTATCTGGCAAACTAGTCCCTCGTTTCTGCAAGGCAGCAGCCGACTGGACCACTGTTATCATTGCCTTGTTGGAGACCATGCCAACCACCAATTCATAAAGACAGAATTAGCTAAGTTTACTATCAAAGGGGGGAAAAGCAGAATGCATGCAGGTAGCAGCAAAGTGGCTACAACATTATAGTGGATTTTTCTATTTTTATGGAATTAAAGCTGGAGTTGCTATATATTATCCTAAATTTAATGAACAGCCAGCCACTATCCAATCTGGGTTATCAGTACATTGAGCTGACTCTCATGTCCTTTTCTTTCATATTCTTTATCAGGCTTATGCTAATGCACTGTTCTTCATAGTTCTTTATCAGTGTTTCCTGCAGTTGCCTCTGACAGTGCATCTACTTAGCAGTACAAATGGTTAGTACATTATCCAACATTCTCCCATAAGGTCAGATCAAGTTCAGTTCTCTACCCCATCCTGAACCCCCACACACACACCCAGCACCAGCTGGCATCTGCAATCCCTACAGAGCAACAGACTCTACTGGTTAATTCCCCATTTCTCCTTCTGACGTGCATATGCTTCAGTTTGCAACTCGGGCTTAAATGAAGGTTTTCACAGAGAGAATGTGTCAGGAAATACACTGCTTTCCAAAGTGTGGTCTTCACACCTTTGGCATTAGAATCACAAAGGGAAGGCCCAAGAACCAGCATTTATAATGTCTGAAGTTCGAGACATAAGAGGTCAGAGCCAAATATCCTTCTATTTACATATTACTTCACATGAAAAGAAATGAACAGAATTCTGACTTGCTGACAAGGCAGACCCACACATACTAAATCATAAACTGAACTTTTGAAAGTAAAACAAAAGTTTTTTTTTTTTATTTGAATCTATATATGCAAAAAATGTTATCACCAGAGAAGTAGCATGCTAATAATTGTAAAATCCATCAAATTTAGATTTTTCGTGACTGTCCCCACTCTGTGGACTCCCCCCAATAAACCCCAGGCTCACCCCACCCCCGCGTTGGAGGGATGGGAGGCAGCGGGCTTCTGCGGGAAGAAGTATCACAGCCGCCCTTAGAGGCTCACTGCTAAGCCTTTGTGGCCACTGGTTTTTTGGAGATTTATGCTCCCTTTTCGTGGTGCTCAGTAACTTCCTAAACGGGATGTAGCCTATTTAATTTAAGAAATACAAGAAGGACATTTTACTTAAGTGTGTCACTCATTATTTCATCTGTGAAATCAAAATAGCTGTCCTGACATCTGTCGGAGGATCTTGCGGAGAATCCTTCACACCCATGGCAGCACTTTCCTATTGCTGGTCTCTTCAACTCAGCCCTTTACACTTTCCCTCTCTTGCTTTGGCCTGATCTTTCCATCCTCAGTATGACTTATCCGCCTCAGCATGACCCAAAAGGAAACTATGGACCACCACATCCACTCTGGCAAAGTGGTTGGTTGGTTTCCTGCACTTTTCCTGTATCCATACTCCACATACTCGTTGTATTAGTTATCTATTATTGAGTAACACACTTAGTGGTTTAAAACAGCATTTATGTCACACTGTTTTTGTGGGTAAGGAATTGTCTGTGATTAGGCGGATATTCTCTGGCTCAGGGACTTCATTCATGATGTTGAAGTCCAGCTGCTGGTCAAGCCTGCGGTTCCTTCTGAGGGCTCGCCTGGGGACAGTCTGCTTCCATGACCACTCACCTGGCTACTGGCTGGCCTTATGCCTTTGCTGACTGCTGGCCAGAGGCATCAAGCCCTTGCCACTTGGGCCCCTCCATTGGGCAGTGTACAACATGGCAGCTGATTTCTCTCAGTATTCTGTTCTTTAGAAGCCCATCAAAGGTCCCACCCACAGTCAAGAGAGAGGGTTACACAAGACAGGAACACTAGGAGGTAGGGGGTCATTGGCGAGCAACTTAGAAGCTCCCCTCCACACTCTCTTAAATCAAAAATTTATTCCGATAATTTCTGAGTGCAGGGTCCCATTACACTCAGCAAGCAAAACTTAATGATTCTGTTTGAATTCTAAGGACTTTGTTAATTGGAAATAATCTTTGAAGTCTTAAATGAAAAACCATGCTAAAAACATACATGAGCTGCACTGCTTGGGACATTGATACAAAAGTCTTGTACTATATTTGCATAACCAGTTATGTAAAATATTTGTCTATCTAGAAAAGAAAGAGGAAGAAGAGGATGAGAAAGAAGAATTTGAAGAGGAAAGGAGCCATGAGGAAAAAACAAGCATCAAAGTTCACGCCATGGTCTCTGTGTTCCAGTTTATTATGAAACAAAGTTACATCTGTGCGCTCATTGCCATGATGGTATGTACGAGAGGCCACAGCACGGGTGCTGAAAAGTGAGCGCATGGCCCGCTGACTGGAAGCCTCGCTGTCCTCTCAGAAACAGCAGAAAGGTCTTAATCTTCCCACTGTTTTGGCAGAGAATGTTTGGTTATATTAATTTTTCATGGGATTTTTATATTATAGATTTCAAAATCATATCCTCTTCCGCTCAGCCTCCTTTTAAATATTAATACATTTCTCCCAAATTAGCCTAGCAAGTCAGACTGTCCCTCTTTTGCTAATTTAAAAGGACATTGTGTGTAGTTTTTCTCAGTGATAGTGAAGGTGTTCAAAATTACCATAGATTGCTTTTATTTCTTTCAGATAGTAAGAATTGCCTTCACATCTCGTCTTAGATTTGAGTGAGACTCTTCTGTATCTTAGCTGCAATAAACTTTTACTAATATGAATGTCAACCAAGCAGAGATCCCAGAGTTCCCAAGGGCTTTTCCCATTAGGAGCGCTCAGTATAGGCGTATTTCTACTCACCTCTAGGTGCACCCTTCATCTCCCGCTTCACAGCATCGGAAACAGTCTTCTGGCCTATACGTAGATGATAACGGAAAGCCTCATTTCTATACTTCCTAAAACAAACTCTCATGGGAAATCTAATTTATTTTTGAGAGACCTAACACTTATTTAACACAAAACTCTTCCAAAGTATGTGGTGAATGGTGAGAGATCTCATGGGCATCTTTGATGATAAGAAATGAAAATAATCTATAAAGTGGGGTCGGGGGAGCACCTAGACACTGTTTCCTCAGTCCAGATGTTTCCCATCCAGCTTCTAGTAAGAACCACTGGGATACCTGAAAGAGGGATGGGAAACAGAACGCTCCACAAAATTCAAGGTGGCTCTTCTGGAACTTGCAAATTCTATTCTCTGAATAATGAATTCTGTCCTCTTTGGGTCCTTTTTGATATTTTCTACATATCAATCTCTACAGCAAAATATTGATTTTAAAATATCAAACATATAAATGCAACTTACAAATCTGATTCTTAACTCAAAAGATCATACACTTTCCCCCCTCTCTTTCTAAAAATAAGCCAGTTAACTTTGGTCCCTTTCTGTAAAGAAATAGAGCTTTAACATTTTTTGAATACATATTTTGTAGGGGAAAAAAATCTATTCTAAAAACAACATAAGAGAGCAGATCCTTCATTAGGGACGTGCCCTTATCTGTTGCCATTTCTGTTGTGTTAGTGGAGCCACAATATTAATGTTTTTAAAATGCCTGCCTTCCATGGAAGCTCCCCGCTGCGCAGACAGAAAGAGAAGTCCCGAGGAGCTGACTCTGTTAGAACAATATATGATTTATTCAAGAATACTAAGTGCGGATATACTAACCTCTCAGGAAACCCAGACACTGAACGTAGGAAGCAACATACTGCAGAGTCTGCTTCCCAACTATCACAATGGAGAGGCATAGATGACTTTGGCTTTAAGAGGGAAGAAGTTTTAAAAAATCCGCATCACTTGTTTTTTCCTTTTTCACTCGCACCTTCCAAACAAGAACAGGGTGCAGGGGAAAAATCTGCTGGGATTATGATCTCTGTGAAGTTTATTTTCCTGGGTCACTCACACAAAAATGGTAGTCACATCTGCATCTCATACTGGGATAAATGCATTAAATACAGTACTTAATGCAGATACATTAAATGTTACCTGAATTTTGATAAGACACTATTTCCAAGAAATAAATGTTTATGAAAATAAGTCAGACTTGATCAAAGTTTTCAGTCACTAACTTAATTTTTAAAAAAGGAATTTTAATTTTCAGTTTATACCTATATGTTTTAACCAACAATTTAAGATAATTTGCCACTTAAAAAGCTAGCTATTCTTTAAGACAAATTTGCAAATCGCTGAGAGGAAATATTTGTTTGGGCCAGGCGGACTTCCTTTATCTTAATACTTAACCTACTTTCCAGAACCAAAACAGACTTGTAAAACACTTCAGACTTTATAACTAACTCTTGATAATTAGTGATATTCAGGAAGATGATTGATTGCAATTAGCACCAGACATATCTAGAAATTGTTTTAAAAGGTCTATAAAAATTTTTGGATCAGAGATTATGGTTAAGCATGATAGAATTCCTGATATTAATACTATTTGTGAGCCTGATTTACTCATTGTTCTGGTAGCTGCCCTTTGAGATACATTTCTGATTCTTTGAAAGTTTAGTGTGGATGGAAGAAGGTGTCTCATTTGTCCAAGCAGTGTGAGGGCTCTGTAGTCCTACTCCTTACAGGACAGAAGCTGAGGCTGGTCTTTAAATTAACTTGGCTTTATTGCTTAGGGTGTGCAGAAACCTGACATACAACTTCCTCATGGGCATTTTCTAATTTCTATCATTGCATTTTCTTGGGTATCTGAGAGTGATCTGTGAAGCGCACCGAGTATGCTTACGCTGATGATTCCCACAGCTTCCATTTCTGAACCCAGCTCTGGGCCAAGAGGGGAGAAAGCACTTACAGTTGCTTTTAATACTGCAAAGCGGGGTAAAGATGAAGACCTTTGGGGCTAGAGGGAAAAGAACCTGGAATGAAGACCCTCTTGCCTTTAAATCTGTTCCCTATAGGAATTTCAAAAGCAACGTTCTCAGGAGAATCAGTCTTTCTCTTCTCTTCCCTCTCTGTGCCACAGGTTGGGATCTCTCTCCATGATTTCAGCACAACTCTCCCCTCTCCCCAGTTTGAATGTTACTTACTTTCTCTTTACAGATGACTTTTAACTTACCAGAGTTAAAATGCTGTATTGACCATTGCTTTTCCTCCCCCTTCCTGCCTCGAGGCTTGGAGCATCACCTATCACAGCTGGCTGACTTTCGTGCTATTGATTTGGTCATGCACTCTTTGGATGATTCGCAACAGAAGAAAATACGCCATGATCAGCTCTCCTTTCATGGTTGTCTATGCAAATCTATTGCTGATATTACAGTATATATGGAGTTTTGAACTTCCGGAAATTAAAAAGGTCCCAGGATTTTTAGAAAAGAAAGAGCCAGGAGAACTTGCCTCAAAGGTAAGTGACTAAGAAACCAAGAACATAAAACATTGTAACTACAATAAGCATAATATCATATCTAGGCAAAAACTTATAAAAATTGGTTCCAAATATTCACTGCTTTACAAAAATGAATAGATATGAAACTATAATAATACAAACACGAAGAAAAAAATATTACACCATGCTTTTAGAACTTATTTAAAAGTGACAATGCTTTCCACTCAAAGAATAAATATAATCAAAGTTATTTTTAGTATAAATTATAATTTAGTACAGTGATTTTCAATGGGTGTGCTGCAACTTGTGTACTGCAAAATTTTTTAAAACATGCAATACCTGACTATTGCAGGGGCACTGACCTCTTTTCTTTTAGATTGTCAAATAAAAAAATAACAACAACCAACACAACAATAAGCCATCTGGTGTGAATGATTCAAAAATATACCTATTTTTTGTTAGATTGGCAAAAACATATATTTTTGGTGTGCCTCAGAACTTTAGTAATTACTTTATGTGTGCTATAAGATTGAAAATTGCTGGTATAGTAGAAAGAAGATGGGGAAGTAGGAAAATAAAATGTAAAATATATAGAAGGATTAGAGGACTTTGATAATTGATTTGCAAAACAGGCTGAACCCATTGCTGTTACAGATAATCATTGATTATTAGTTAAAATATTTTTCTCTAATTATGTCCTTAAAAAGATTTTTAGCAGCAAAAATGAAATATGGCATGCTTTTCTTTCTTTACAGATTATACATAATATTCCTTCACCTGTAGTTAGAAAGTTCATAATCTTTTACTACCCATTTATTTTTATGGCCTATTTGAAGATTAGGTACCACATTCTAAACATACATCCCCTTTGTGTTGATTACTTTGTATTAAGACAGTAAAAGCAATCATGTGTAATTATGAATGAGCCTTGAAACCCTTCTTTAGGCAGAGAATTGCTCTCTGAAAGAGACATTCATTTACATCACATGAAATTCACCTTTTTTATATGTTACTAGGCACATCATAAAAGCAATCAGATATAAGTGGGGTGTTGAGTAGACTAAACTGAGGATTGGTTCTTATAGCAGATTTTTTGGTGAAGGCTATTGGGGTAAAGGAAAAAAATCCTAACAGGTGAATGCTAATCCTAATAGGCGAATTGGATCATAATCCCCTGTGTTCAGAGATCATGACAACTTTATTCATTCATTTATTTGTTTATTAATTCATTCATATAAAACACACATACCTACCCTACTCTCACCTTCACTTTCAAACTTTAATATTGATGAGACTTCTAAAAATGTATGTCATCTAACTAGTTGAATTACCTCCAATCTAATTTAAAATTAACAGTTCTTTGGGGGAGAGGGACATTTTGGGGGCAATACATTTATTACTTATAAAAATGTTATTCTGGAGAAACTAAAGTCTGTACTTACATTTTAATGTACCCGGGAGTTAAAAAAAGGCGGCAAGACTTTGTTATAGGTAATAACACAACTCTAAGATCATAAAATATTTATCATGGTGACATTGGTCAAAGCACATTATTGAACACACACTGTTAGCAGATACCAGATGGGTCACTGTGACAGAAATTGAGAGAAAGAAAGAATATGGCCTGGGTCCCCAAAGGTCTGAACACCTCCAGTGGAGGCAGACACAGCTATTTTGCCACATTCTTCAGCTCCTAGAGTGTCTCTTCCTGGCTCCACCAAACTACATCAACTACCACCTTCAAAACCTGGCTTTTAACTCACCTTCCCTAGGAAAGATGTCCCATCTACCCTAAATTATTCCTAGGCTCTCTGCATATGCATTAGAGAAACAGATTTCTTTCCCAACTTGCAGCTATAGTTCAATTTGTTGTGACCTCCAGAAGTTTAATTCCAAGTTTTCAGGAGTGTAGGCATGCTGGTTCTTGATTTCATTAGGTTTTAAGAACATTTACTAGGACCACTGGCACTGGTTTATGTTGAAGGTAAATGATAAGTGGATGTTGTAGATAGTTAAGTGGGCAATTATTCAAAGTGAAAATGACCCACTGATTTACCTATTTATTTTTTTTATTTCTTTGGCAAATATTAATTAAAATCTAACTATGAACCACAATGAGAAACCACATCACAACCATTAGTATAGCTAGAAAAAAAAGAAACAGGCCATAAGAAGTGTTAATGAAGAAGTAGAGAAATTGGAGCCATCATATACTTCTGATGAAAATGTAAAATGGTGCAGTCACTTTGGAAAATATTCTGACAGTTCCTTAAAATGTTAAACATAGAATTACCGTAAGATCTAGAAATTCCACTCCAAGGCATGTATACCCAAGAGAACTGAAAACCTATGTCCACACAAAAATTTGTTCTGACCAGTGTCACCCCAATAAATTCAATAAAATTTTTTAAAATCATAGAGCTATTTCTTTAAATGAATAGCTCTGGAATCATACTGGTTGCTATTCAGGACATAGTTGATGACTTTAATCAGGTAATCTGAACTGAAGTGTGTTGGTCATGTTATGGGCAGATAGGTTATTAATAATGGGTCAGATGTAAAGATATTTTATCTTTATAGATAATTTGGCCAAGGGTGATGTCAAACTATATTTTCTCAATAAAAGTGGGTGTATGTAGTCTAAAAAAATCAATAACAACAACTTGTTCTTGAATCCTCATAGCAGTGTCATTTATAATAGCCACACAAAAATAGTCACAACTTAAATATCCACCAACTGATGAATGGATAAATAAAATGCTGTCTATTCATATGCTTGAATATTACTTGGTAATAAAATGGGATGAAGTACGAGTACATGCTATAACATGGATAAGCCTTGAAAACATTATGAAGTAAGAAAAGCTACTTACAAAAGAATGCACATGTAATTCCATTTATATAAAACCTTCAGATTACGCAATGTATAGAAGACAGAAAATAAACTAGTGGTGGGCTAGAAGACAGAAAATAAACTAGTGGTGGGCTAGGGCTAAGGGGGAAGACAAAGGGATAACTGCTACAGGGCTTCTTTTGGGGGTGATGAAATATTCTAAAATTGGTTGCAGTGATGGTTGTACAACTCAATATACTAAAACCCATTGAACTGTATACTTTAAATGGGTGAATTGTATGGCATGTGAATTATCTATATATATAAAAAGCTAATATGTTAAGTGTCCAACCATTCAACTGTTTGACCAGTAGCTATGACGTGCACTAACCACCAGGGGGGAGATGTCCAACACACAGGCATGGAAACATGGAACAGACTGATGAATATCAGAGGGAAACAGGGATAGGGGAGGGCAGGAAGAGATTAGCCAAAGATCTTATATGCATGCTAGAGGCCAGGTGCATGGATTCATGCACCAGTGGGGTCTCTTGGCCTAGCCTGTGCCCTCTCACAATCTAGGACCCCTCGGGGGATGTCAGAGAATAGGTTTCAGACAATTCTGCAGGCCAGGCAGAGGGACCCACTGGTGCACAAATTCGTGCACCAGGCCTCTAGCATCTCAATAAAACTAGCACAAAAACTATGATGTACCAGCCTCTCTATTTCCTGGAGAATGAAGACCTAAAGTCATAAGTTTTTCTTTCCTAGCCCTCAAGAAAACATTAATTTACGAATATTAATACATTGGTACTTAGAACAATTCTTCCTTCAGCTTTGTGAGATGACTGGGAATATTAAAAATATTTTCTAGGATTAAATATTGTTTTTCCTATCTGCAGAATTCTTTAAAATAAATTGCAGAGTCAATGAGTTTTTCAGAAGTATGTCTTCCTATTACAATTGTACTGATGCCACAGTCAGGACAGGAAACCAAGGACTAGCACCTTGAGGGGACCAATTACCAAAGTTGATTTTGGGCCCAGAAGAAAGTAATATAGACTGTCTGGTGTATCTTCCCCATGCTGAATGTAATCTGGAACTCAACACATATGCTAGTGTCCTCAAGAAAGGGGACCTAAAAGCCAATGACTTTCCAATGGAAATCAAGCAGGTGCTTGACACTGTCTCGAATAGAAAGGTTTATTGAGCAAGCTCCCACTGAAATGTGGAGAACAAGTTGCATTTGTTGAAATGTATTTACACCCAGAATGGTGGCTTAATTCTTATTTTGCTAATTCTCTATTTTCAGATACTTTTCACCATTACTTTTTGGCTACTGCTGAGGCAACACCTCACGGAGCAAAAAGCTCTTCAAGAAAAGGAAGCTCTTTTATCTGAGGTCAAAATTGAAACTCAGGAAATTGAAGAAAAAGGTAAATGAGTGTGTACAGTGTGTGACTGGAGATTTTTGTGCTCAGCAGAATTACAGAGAAAGAGCCCCTATGCTTCAGACTAGGTGGAAGGTGAACATTCACTTGGAGCGATAAATAGCAGTATTGAACAACATAGATTTAAATTACACATGAGATTCACAGGAGCTTTTGAAAATATTGTATCATTTGATCCTCACAAAAGTGATTCCCACTTAAGGGAAGAAGGAAGAAAGGGCTGAAAGAAGTTAAATGATTTTTCTAAGGTAATATTGTAAGAGCCACCAAACAATCAGAATTCAAAATTGAAATAGTAGTTTTAATTTGTGTTATTGTTGCCTATTTATTTTTCTAAAACCTGTTGTACTTAAAGCTATCATGGATATTGCAAATGAAATAGGTATTCTAAAAGATTAGTATAAAATATTACCAAATTTATTTCTTTTAAAATGTATCACACAAAGGTTATAAAATTTGACTATGATTAGTTATAAATGCTGCCTGGTTCACTAAAACAGTCTAAAACCATTCAAATCACATAGTAACACATAAAATACATGCTTCCATGCCCCACATCTGACACCTGTTCAAAGTGTGGTTTTGGTCAGGGAACCAGCTACGTGTAATGGCACAGTCTTTTATTTTGAAGATGACGAACAAGATACACAAGTGGAAGGAGAGGCTGAAGAGAAGGAGGAAGAAGAGGAAGAAATGGAAGAGAAGCAAGAGAGTAAGAAAGAAGAGGAGGAGGAGGTGGAAGAAGATGATGACCAGGACATCATGAAAGTCCTTGGCAATTTGGTGGTGGCCATGTTCATTAAATACTGGATCTACGTCTGTGGAGGGATGTTCTTCTTTGTCAGCTTCGAGGGTAAAATTGTGATGTACAAAATCATCTACATGGTGCTGTTTCTGTTCTGTGTGGCCTTGTATCAGGTGGGTCATCAGTTGTTGTCTAGTTTTTAATTCTCACACCCATCCCAGGAATATATGTGCGCTTCCTATGATGGCATTCTAAGTTACTATAATAATAATCCCGTGAACAAATATCACTTAAGTGATATGCAATTCAAACATTACATATTAAGATCTCTAAAATGGGAAGTGACTTCAGTTTGTTCATTATTTTAAAATTTTAGGTTCTTAAAAAGCAATTAAAAATAGTTCATGAGCTTTTCAAAAATGTGTGATTAAAAAAAAGGAGCCTATAAAATTAGGTTAATTTTAGTAGTAATTTAAGAACAGTGACTGAATAATCTAAAATACTGTATGATACTCAGTTCACTTGTGTTCTAGAGTTTGGAATCAGAAGACTGTGGGTGTGTGTATACACCGCTATTGTAATGTGTAAACTGCTTAAGCATTTCATTAATTAGAAGTTATAGAATATTATACTTAATTAGTCTCTCTACAAAGTCAGTTTTAACTGATGATAAAAGTTTTAATTCAATGATAGAAACAAGTGCAGCAGTAAAATATTCTTGCTTGCAGCCAATAAAACACATGAAGCCACTATAATAAACAAGAGTATATTACATGTGGAGATAAAAATATATCAACTGAAATAAATCAAGTTTTGAAATACTATTAAAAATTCAGGAAGGTGTTCTTTAATGAACATCTTGGGCTTGTAGTAAAGAACAATGTTTTCTCTCCATGGTGGTTTCACATTTTTCATCATATACTGCCACTTTGATTTCAAAACGGAGGCACTTTTCTCCGAGCAATAAACAAAATGATGGTAGCATCTACTATGCCGTTCCTTAAATGTCCTATAGACCAGAGCGTGTGCTAAGAGCCTTACAAACATTATTTTATTCTCTTAACAACTCTCAGAGTGGTTACTTACTGAGGAGGAATCAGAAGCTTAGTATGGCCCAGCAACTTGCCCGAAGACATAGTTAACAACTTCAGGTAGTACCGAGATTCCAAACCAGATCCATTCAACGCTATGAGGAACAGAGCTTCAAAAACTCAATAAAGTCAAATAGGCTTTATTTTCAAGTATTTGTAAATATCATCATCTCTCTTAGTGGAATAAACCAGACATTTTTTGTGAGTTTTCCTATAACCAGTTTTTTGTTTGTTTGTTTTTCAATGACTAATTCACAGGTGCACTATGAATGGTGGAGAAGAATTCTAAAATATTTTTGGATGTCTGTGGTTATTTACACTATGCTGGTGCTTATCTTTATATACACATATCAGTTTGAAAACTTCCCAAGCCTGTGGCAAAATATGACTGGATTGAAAAAAGAAAAGTAAGCAATTTTGGTGTATGAAGGAATGTAAAAGTGACAAGCAGGATGAAGACTTGAATGCCTATTGTTCAAAACATTTTAGGGAAGATTTAGTAAAACCTGGTGTAGTTAATGTCTATAAGTTCCTTCAGAACAGGATTTATGTCTTATTCATTTGTGTTCTCTCCATCTAATCCTGATCTCGGCACATAATAAGGACTCTGTGAATATTGACTGAAACGGGAATTGACCGAAAGTGAATTTTCAGCTCGATTTTAATGAAATTACATTTTCTAAAATCAGTTTTATGTGAAACACCTGTTTAGTACTTAACCAGTCATGTTTTCTGGTTTCCAAATGGGAGCTCAGCTCTTCAGTTCATCAGTAGTTCATGGACTCACCATATAAAGCAGCAGCCTCTCTCAGTCATGTAGCTTGTGCCGTGATTATAAAGAGCAGGCGATGGCACAGGGAAAAAATTATTTAAGTGCTTATAGGCTAGTGATTATGAAATGATTTCCTTGTGCGTGTAATAGATGGTACTCTATCCTTTTCCAGTTTGCTTCTTTAAATAACTGAAATTAGTTTAGAAATCCAGCCAGAATTGGGCATAGAGTAAATATACTTCGGTGGCTCAGAAAAGAGATGAAAAGGATCACCAAGCAGCTAGACTAACACATATTTAATATTTATTCAACAAATATTTATTGAATGCCCTCCATGTGCCAGACACTGTTCTGTGCCTGGGAATACAACGGGAAGCAAGACAGACAGAATCTAAGCCCTTTGCAGTTTATAGTCTAGTAGAGGAGACAAACCAAAGAGAGACTTAATGTATAAATTAATTGTAAATTGTGACAAGTCTGTGAAGGAAACAAAAGCAGGCTGAGGTAGTGAACAATGAGGGATTCCAAACGTAAATAAAGTGGTCAGGGCAGGCTTCACTGAGGAGGTGTCACTTAAGTCCCACCTGAAGGATAAAAAGGAGCTTGTCTTTAGAAAAAAATGTGTGAGCTGAGATCTGAAATGCTCAAGAGCATCCCCGGCAAAGAGAACAGCAAAGCAAAAGGCTGGACAGAAATTGGCACATATGAGGAACTGAAGGAAGGCTCTCCTGCCAGGAGCAAGGGGGTGGAGAGTGGAAGGAGAAGAGGTGGGAGGGTTCAGCCAGGCACCCAGGCCGAGCATGGCTTATTGGTCGTACTGGTTGGCATTTCATTCTTGGTGCAATAGTAAAAAGTCTTTAAAGCACCTTGGATTAGCTGAGAAAAAGTGATGCATCAGGAGGCACAAGTAGAAATAAGACTGCTCCATGAGCAATAGCAGTGAACCTGTGCGACACGAAGGTGGCTTCACCCAGAATAGGTGGCAGGAGAGATGGACAGCAGAAGAGCAGGTTCAGGAGATGTTCAGGCAGCAGTGAAGGCAAAGTGGACGAATGAGATTTAAGGACAAAAAAATAATCAAGGAAGACTTCCTGACTTGGAACTTGGCACAGGTTAGGAGACTCGAGTGGTGAGAGGAGGTGGAGAACAGCTTGGCTGAGGAAAATAGGGAAATCAAGAATACTGTTTTCAAAACACAAAGTATGAAATAACTATGAAACAACCAACTTCCAGTAGACATTTCGGTGAGAGAGTGAGAGTCCACAGGAAAAGCCTGTGTTTTAAATGCACATTTGAGTCATTGATGTAAAGATGGTATTTAAATCCCCAGGATGAGATGAGATTTTCTAGGGAAACTAAGCTCCAGAAGGACTTGACACTGAGTCCTGGGGTATTTCAGCATCTGGAGGTTCAATGGAATACAGGAGGTGGTGACAGAAGAGGGAAACCAGGACAGTGTGGGTGCATGAAGACCGGGACTGTTTCAAGAAGGAATAGAGGCAAAATTAAACAAAGACAAAGAAGCAGCCACTGAATTTGGCAATATCAGCATTGTTATTGTCCACTGTGAAAGCAGGTAAATTGGACTGCTGGACACCTGACGAAGGTGTCCTTTGCAGTAAAGAGACTATGTCTTCATTGCCTAAGAAAGGGTTTCTCTCTCTCTCTCTCTCTCTCTCTCTCTCCACAGGCTTGAGGATCTCGGCTTAAAACAGTTCACCATGGCTGAACTATTCACTCGCATATTCATCCCAACCTCCTTTCTGCTGGTGTGCATTTTACACCTTCACTATTTCCATGACCGGTTCCTGGAACTCACAGACCTAAATTCTATTCCCAGCAAGGAAGACAGCCCCATCTACAGGTGAGTGAGCGCAAGAAGCACACACTTCTTAGGAAGGCAGCCCGAATTCCCCTCCTTCCCTTGTCTACCTTGCAAGAAGCCAATAATCTAATTTAGAGTTTCAACCTTGAACTTTCCATGAGTATCAACCTGTAAGTGAGAAAAAAAATGTGGCATATTTGATGACACTTTTTGAAACAATTGGTAATGATTTATGCCATTAATAAAAAGTGACCTTGGTAGTTATTGAGTAGATTCAGAATAGCTGTGTAGACTAAAATAGTTTAGAGTTGGTGATGTATATTTTGTGTCTAGCTAATTCAAAGGAGTTTTCTATTGTGCTGAAAACCAGTAAGGAAGTCATTATGAGTGAGAGCTTTCCAAAAGATGACTGGGCAGAATTTTCCCTTCTGTTTTGGAAATGAACCTTCGCTAACAGGATAGAATCTACAATCTAAAATAATGCTTGCACCAATTTAAGGAACACAGTAATTTGATTATTCCCTATTTGTAACTAGAATAACATTTAAGAAGAAAAAGTGAAGACAACATCTTTGATCAGCATTCTGTTCTTATCTTTGCAACAATAAATATAAAGTGATTACAAGTGTGTTGAAACCCCAATGGATTATCGCAAATTCCCCAATCTGTTGTATCACAGGAAAATTGCCATCATTCTTCTATGAATGTCAATACTGATTTTCTTCTCTGCCTCATAGTTAGCCTATGATTCAGTTTTTGGAAAAACGCTTGTTCAGTAACTAAGGAAGCCAAGGGCTGTATTAAGGAGTATAGATGCCACAGTTGAAAATTCCCCTTAACTCTTTTCAAGTGAAAAAATGAGTACATCAAAAGAAGATGAAGTAGTATTTCATCATGCACAGTTTATGAAATACCAAACTTTCGATTTTCTGCTCTAGTAATAGCTGGAATTATGGATAACTCAAAAACACTTTTATTTGATGATGAAAAACATTTTATAATTGTTTTCTCTTTGCTTATGACAAGCAGATTTATTTTCCTTGTGCTTTGTTAAACCTGAGCTTACATTTAGTTCTCATCCTGAGCATACTCCAGATGACTGTCAGTGTGTCAGCCAGTCATTATGTCTTATCCTCTTACCACCATAAATAATCAAGCTCAACAAAAACCTGTGTCTTCCCAGTGCCCTAGGAGGAGAAGAGTGTGGATGGGGTAATTTGCTGCCTTCAATGAGAATCAAACATTCAGAAACGTAAAGTAGTTTTTAGGCTTATCAGGGTGATCACTTTGGAAGGTATATAAATGTCTAATCACTGTTGTACACCTGAAACGAATATAATATTATATATCAACATTAATTGAAGTATAAATTTAAAAAAATAAAAATATAAGAAAAACAGAAGTTTGGGGATCTGTAGGAGAGATTATTTATAGGCAAACTTGTTGGCAGGAGAAATAACACTAAGATTAAAAATTTATAAAAACAATGCCTGCATATACAACTGAATTTTTAATAATTAGAAAAATTATTATTTGATGATTCTTTTGATATTGCTTGTGATACATATGGGTCAAACTAACGTTTGATATTTAACTCTGACAATGTGACATACTTTATTCAATTACAAACCATCATCATTTTTTCAAAAAGTCATATTCAGTAATTAAGAAAAATATTTTAGTCAGCAGAGATTTGAAATGTTTGTGAAACAAATATAATCATTACTAATTGCTAATGATACCTTTTTAATTTTTCTTCTAGATGCTTTTTTTCCCTTGCATCTTGTTTTTCTTTCTTTCTTTTTTTTTTTTAAATATATTTTATTGATTTTTTACAGAGAGGAAGGAAGAGGGATAGATAGTCAGAAACATTGATGAGAGAGAAACATCGATCAGCTGCCTCCTGCACACCTCCTACTGGGGATGTGCCCGCAACCAAGTTACATGCCCTTGACCGGAATCGAACCTGGGACCTTTCAGTCCGCAGGCTGATGCTCTATCCACTGGGCCAAACCGGTTTTGGCTTGCTTTTCTTTTTGTTAAAGTTTCTCTAGTATTGTAGGAGCCTTTTCTTGCCATTATTATTTTTTATTTTTTTTTTTTTTAATTTGGCTGCATATGTCCCTCCTACTACAGTTAGTGAGAGCCCAGGCCACCATTATGTTTTATTACCATGTCTGAGTCCTCTTTCACACAGTCAAATAGAGATGTAAGTCACAATTAAAAAACAAAACAACAGAGAAATTTAGGACCATCTATACTAATAAAAGGTTAATATGCTAATTAGAGCAAATAGACCTGACGTCTTCCAGACGTCCTTCCGGATGGCCTTCTGGACAAAGCCACAGCAGCTGCGAGGGCCGAGGGCCTGCGGCGGTGGCGCAGGAGAGGCGGCAGCGCGAGAGAGGCAGTGGCGCAAGCCCGTCCAGTGCCGTGGCCCCTTTGACAAAGGTGGCATGGGAGAGGCCGTGGTGTGGGCTGGTTCAGCACCGTGGCCCCTTCTGCAGGCCCGGTCCTGGAGCCATGCCTCTGCAGAGGCTGGATGGGGTGCAACCTGCTGTGCCTCAACCTCCCACAGCCCCTCCCCCAGCTGGGTTGGCCCCAGATTACCCCCACCCACCAGTGGGCGGGGAGGGAGCCAACAATAAGAAGCGAGGGCCGAGGACCAGCAGCCATGGTGGCCGGCAGTGGCAGCAGCAGCGGGGTGATGGGGGCGGCACCTTCCCCTGATCTGCCCAGTCACCTCCCGCACAGGGAGCGGGCCTAAGCCGTCAGTAGGACATCGGCCTGTGAGAGGGGCAGGCCGGACTGAGCGCCCCCCCCCCCCCCGCCCCAGTGCACAAATTTTTGTGCACTGGGCCTCTAGTAGTTTTATAGAAGACAGTACATCTCAGAAAAGATTTTACCAGCCTAAGGAATCACAATTTTTGAAATAGAGGGTATGTGAAAACTGAATTCCCTTTGAGTATATAGAATATGATTTAATCCTGTAGGTTCTGGGGAGGGAATACAGCCTCATGTCAATGCATTTTCCATGTTTCCTCAGCTGCTACATTTACAGCCCTCACTCTCTACACCATAGTAAGAGAAGAAAGATTGCAATGATCTGGAGCAGTGTGAGGTCACTGCTTGCCTTCCTCACAGCTTTGGTTTATCACTAAGCACTCCCTTAACAGTTAATTTTCCAATAAAATTTACAGGGTAAGGAGAGAGTATATAATGGCAGCTATCTGAAGAGCTTAGGTACATGGGATTTTATTTTTAGTTCTGTGTTGGCGGGCGGGGTGGGGGGGGAGAGAAGCCTTCTGGAACCTTAAGGAATTTGAAGGACTCACTCCAGTTTAGTATTTTTGGACTTCATATAAGAGTTTAATGTAAAAGTTCTCAAATTTTAACTTTAAACATATGCTCTATAGCCCATCTTTTTAGCAACTCTTTCCTGTTGTAATATTTTTCTTACTTACAATGTTCACCTCACAATATTTTTGTTATTATTATTATTATTATTGTCTCTGGAGTCCTAATCATTGACTACATTAAATTTGAAATGATGAAGAAGAAGAAACATTTTCACACCCTAGCTGGTTTGGCTCAGTGAATAGAGTATCAGGCCTGCAGACTGAAGGGTCCCTGGTTCAATTCTGATCAAGGGCACATGCCTGGATTATGGGCTTGATCCCCAGTGTGGGGCATGCAGTAGGCAGCCAATCTATGATTCTCTCTCATCATTGATGTATCTATCTCTCTTTCCTTCTCCCTTTCTCTCTGAAATCAATAAAAATATATTTTAAAAAAAGAAAAAAATATATTCAGAACTTGGATTAACCATCATGCTTTGCTTTCTCTCTCCCACCTCCTTCATAGATGCTTTAAGAAAGAGGGCCCACAAATTGGGAATAATCAAATTATTGTGTTCCTTAAATTGGTGCAAGCACTATTGTTTCTGTAAATATCCAACTGCCCTTGTCCTATTTTGTCCATTGCGTGTGTGTGCTATGTGCTTTGTACACATAGGTAGTGTAGGGAAATGTCACATGTCTGGAGCAAAATTTATTGTGCTTAGCTGTACCAAATTAGTAAAGTTAGCATTATGAAAAGGTTTTATGAAATATATAAGAGAATATTATTATTTCTAAGTTGGTATTCTCAGGACTATCATTTTGCTCATATGTTGATAAAAATATATATCACACCACAATTATAATTCTGATATATACTTAATAATAATGTACTAAATATTCATTACTTATTTAAATATCCATTACTGCAATTTGTCTTAAATTTGAAGGTATTGTGATGCATATAGAAATAAAATGACTTTTTTTAAGCTTCTCTTTTAGAAAACCTTAGAGAACAATATGGTGAATATGGTTACCTAGTAGGATTTTTTTTTTTTTTAAATTCTGGGAAAGGAGTAAGAATTAATCCTTGAGATTGTATTTTATTTGATAGGGATACTCTGAAAATGTAAACATTACAAATTTTTAATAAGGTGTGTAAGATGGGAAGGGTTGAGAAGAATGGAGAGACTTGTTATATTTTTCCTGAATATGTCTAATTTCATGTTGCTATTGGATGTTGCTATCTGTTTTTTTGGTGCATGAAATGTGTGTTGATGACATACCAGATGATGGAAAGCTTACAGGACATAATCTGCTTTATTCATCTCTGTCTAACAATCTCCTTTCTCTCTCCACCCTGTCTCTCTGTTGCCACCGCATGCAACCTTGTGCTTCCACCTCTCACCTCGTAGCCATGCCAAAGTCAATGGGCGTGTGTATCTAATAATAAATAGGTGGGTACTTCAATGTTTTCTCTCTTGTTTTCGTTAAGAAGGGTCTCTTGGTATGTTAAACACCTAACTGTTTTACAACTGAAAAATTATGTCATCAGATAGTGGACAATGGTCTTCAGGTATGCTCATGGATGTATTTTGCAAATCAAACCATTTGGTGTTTATACCAAATGGTGCCGCCAAGTGGATTCGGAGGAGGTTGACGAGGGTCTTCAGCTGGTGCTCAGCCTTTGGTCTTGGTTCAAATTTCTTGGTAGAATTAGCTCAAGGCTGGCCTGGGAGCTCATCTTTCTCTTCAACAGATAATTGAGAGCTCAGCTCAAGAACCACCTCCTCCACAGACTTGCCCATAAGCGCCAGCTTTCCTGCTAAAAGTAACTGTCCTTCCTCTGAATTCCCATGGCCCTTTCTGATCGCTGCCTCCCAACACTTGCCTCCCAGCCCTCTAGCTGCCTGCTTGTCTTACCTCCCTGGCCAGAGGTGTCAGCTCCTCAGGCCTGGAGGCCCTGTATAAATCACTAAGGTATCCACATATCACCTACCTTGGGGCCTTACCCATTAGTTGACCCTCAGTAGATATTTACTAAATGAAGTGAAAATAATCACCAAGAGTGCATGGTTAAAAGAAAATTAAAACATCGATTTTTTCAAATATAGCTCTACATATTGAGGAATGATATTTTACATCACCAGATTTCACAATATATTTACATAACACAAAAGGCACAAAGACAGACACTGAGACATGACCTTATCTTAGATGCATGTCACCTAGCTGGGGAGATAAAAACAATGCAAGTGACCACACATAAAAAAGAGTAGCATTGATAGTATTGTATATATATTTGTCCTCAAGTGACCCAACAGTTCAGAGTAAAGATCCTTTGGCATCTCATTTACTAAAACTATTCTTATTTTATAAACTAGGTCAATTAAAATAACCACTTCCATAACTTCACGTCATTAGTAATAAAACCAATAATTTAAGTAATAGAAACACTTACCTTGCAATAAATCCAATTAACATGCCTCTTTGAAAGAGGCATATATATATACTATTCACTTTAGGCATATATATATATACTATTCAATATATATATACTATTCACTTTTCTCTTAGGTAAAATCCTGAGGCTGACAACCAAATAGCAAACCTTAAGGGGTAGAACTTCTAAAAGGAAGTGTGAAACATTAGTGCATCCTGGTGCAGATTGCAAAAGAAGGAGGAATGAGGACTGGCTGGTTGCTTTCAGAAGCCTGTTGTTGGCAACCTGAGAGAGCATAGTGAACCTCCGATTTTTAGCTGAAAGGTACAGAAGTAAAATACAGACTCTAGCTAGAAATCTTGAGCAACTATTTATATTTCATCGCTCAAAACATGAGGGACTATTATCTCTTTCTCTCATTGTGTTTCTCAGAGAGTGTTTACCACTTGCTTTAGGAGGAGATGGTGGGGACACCAAAGAAGACAGGAGTTGCTTTATGGGTTGGTTAGGCAGAGCCTGATTCCAGTTTTGGTCTTGATTGACCCAGACTTACCTCTTGAGAGAAACTTAATGCCTGTTACCCCAAGTCACCAGGCCCTTGAATTCACTCAGGAGTCCCAGAATGATCAAGATTCAAAATAATACAAAATGATTAAAAACTTGAAGTATTCCAACATTGGCACTATCCTCTTCCTGGTGGAATCTTTCACGGCTGTCTGAATGTTAGCATGTTAATAAAGGCCAGAGCTGTGCCCAGAGAAAAACGTTACCAAGCAAACTCATCTCTCACTTGATAACATGTGCTTCTTGAGGTGTGTTTTTTTTTTAAATTAAGTTTATTGGGGTGACATTGGTTAATAGGATCAGATAGGTTTCAGCTGTAGATTTCTATGTTACAAGATCTGTATACTGCACTGTGTGCCCACCACCCAAAGTCAGATCATCTTCCGTCTCCATATATTAGGAACATGCGCTTCTGAAAGGCAGTATGTGTGTTCAATTTTGAAGAAAGCCTACTTTTGATTAGAATGATAAGGTGAATGCTTTTATTAAGTAAAGAAGCTTTATTTTTCCCATAATTTATTTATTTAAGCTCACTATTGTGCTTCTAATTCCCGATGGAAGTGGGTTAGCTGCATTCAATCAACTTCTGGGTTCATTAAAATGTAGACATTGCCTTATAAGGTAGGAGGCAAGGCAAAGTGTTGAGGAGAATAGGTGACTGATAACATTTCAATAATATGAAAAATTGTGGGGCAGATCCAACTGAATTAGTAATCAGTATGTATTAGAATACTTTAACGGGAGCAATGGGTATTTCTTCTACATATACAGAAATGGAAGCCATTTACTACCCATCCTACCTAGTGGATTAGTTTGGAGGAATTAGTACCACACATGTTTAAGATGTGATATTCAACTTACAAGTCATTTGCTCCTCTATGAATGCAGTCTTCAAGTTAAGTGCTTATAGTTTCTAGAAAATAATCTTAAACACTATAAAATTCTACTTTAAATGTTACTTATAAGCACTATAGGTTTGCAAGAAATCTTTTTTCTAGTAGTCTAATGAATGGGGTGAGTGCAGTTTGCATTACCACATATTCCAAATCAAAATAGTTATAAATAAATGGAATATAGATGGAGATTTTACAAAAGTAAATGGGAACTAGCTTAATATGTAATATATGGCTTTTCAAAGTCAATTTCTCGTACAGAATTAACCTCTTTAATTCCCCATATAACACAACCTGTTTCTGCTATTTCAAATAAGAATGCCTCACCCTAGCTGGTGGATAGAGCTTAACCCATAGACTGAAGGGCTCTGGGTTTGATTCTGATCAAGGGCATGTACTTTGGTTGCAGGTTCCCCTGCCCTGGTTGGGGTGTGTGCAGGAGGCAACCAATCGATTTGTCTCTCTCACATTGATGTTTCTCTCTGTCTCTTTCTCTCCCTTTTGCCCTCTCTAAAAATCAAGGGAAAAAATCCTCCAGTGAGGATTAACAACAACAACAACAAATGCCCCTACAATGCATAGAATTTGGTCACCAAATAGTCAATGAATCATGGTGTATGCCAAGCACAATGCTGTATTTTGCAAGGGATATGAGTAGAGTAAGACTGGATTTCTGGCCTCCAGGGGAGAGTCCTCAGAATCATAATTAGAATAAAATGATGTTGATATAAATAGAGAAACACTCACGTAAAGGGCTGTGGAATCATGAAGGAAAGAGAGGGTGAATAAACAGATAAATACCATCTGTTTTGTTAGAATGCAAAAGAACAGTCAGGGAGAGAACTTTTATTTTATTTAAGAAATAGCAAGAAGATTAATGCTCAGAGCCTGAATCATAATAAAAACAAGGCAACAAAGTTATAGGCACCCTTAATGAAAACGCAGAGAGGAAAATGAGCTCCCGTGGGAAAAGGCATGAGAAAAAGTGGGATTGATGGAAGTAAGAGGGAGGGGGCTTCACCACGTATATTTGGAGACCTGAAGTAGAAACCCTTCATATGATGATTCGGTAATTCACAGTTGATAATCAGTAAAAAAAATTACCAGTACTTTAAGTTCTTAGCCGAACATTTCAGGGAATGTTGGTCCTAGAGTGTGACTTTTCATGTAGCTTGAAAAATCAGGATCCTTTCTTTTTAATTTGCTTGGAGGAAAAAGCTAAATTAAGGTATACATTCTTTCCTAGAAAATCAGGAAGGAAAACTGTATTTTTTTTTTTTTAGTCTTTCATTCAATAAACTCCACTCAATATACCCTGTGTCGAAGGGCACTTTGGGGCCTTGTTGCTTGAGGATTTTTGTTATGTAGCCACCGTAGCAGGTGCAGAAACAGCCTCATCTCTGTGCTTTACTCCATAAATAACACGAATTATTAGAAAGCTCTTTGTCAGTATCAAGCCATGGCAGTGTCGATGGAGATATCAGAAACACTCTGAGATGGCCATACTTCCACAGTAAAAGCTAGCAAGTCCCTGCCGTGAGGAAAATGTTTATCTTCTCACTTACAAAAGGCAAGCGCCTGGCAGTGCTGAAGAGAACATACACATACTGACACCTGCAGCCCCTGGCTGCTTTTGCATTTAGCACCATTTGCTCTGGACAGTGCTGACAAAGCGGGAACAGCAGTGTGCTCGCTGCCGTGTGATGCACAGTGTTGGTGTGCAACATTTGCTATTGCCGTTTCAAGACTGGGGAACTTTTCCCAAACATGGTAGGGTCAATTGACTAGCTTTAGAAAATATGTCCACTTCACTCCTTCCACCAGGGCTGAAACATCCTTAGAATGTTATTTCTTCATGCAATTAATAATTTGTTTGTGGCATTATTTAATTTACCTGCTTGACAGTCTATTACAAGTAATTACTTTTGCCCTGGCCGGCATGGCTCAGTTGGGTTGCCAATTTGATTCCCGATGAGGGCAGCTGATCGATGTTTCGTCCTCACATCGATGTTTCTCTCCCTCTCCCTTCTTCATTCTCTAAAGATCAATAAAAATCTTCTTTTTTAAGTAATTACTTTTGATTGATAACCTCTCTGAAAGCTGAAGGACAATATAGATTCATTACAATAGTTATCCAGCATCATTGTGTGTTTCAAGTATAAAACCAACAATTTGCAAGTAAGCTTAGATTTTTATCTAGCCACACTTCCTCATTTTAGAGAAAATAAATTAAATTCCAGGAGGGTTAAATAATTTACTCAGAGCCCACAATTATACAGGTAGAATAACATTATTAATTGTTCATCCTGTTTCAATGAAGTTGATATGTATAGATTAATTATGACAAATGGAGAAGACCACCAGGATCTCCAGTAGACCTTTTCCTAATACCTACTTAATTACCCACAAATGTTCCTTCAAATATTCATTTGAATATGAATAAAAAGAACATTTAAAAAAAAAAAACACAAGAGACAGATCATACTTGTTCTTATCCGCTGTGAAACCAGCTGCAATGCCCTGGCTGCTGTCCCCGCTCTGTGAGGCTGCACCACCCTCATGCTCACTCTGGCACTCCCCTGCCCTCTTCTCAAGGCTAGCACCGCAGGTCACATCCGTGCCCGTGAACGGGGACATCATGCAGACACCCTTCTGGAAGCATTTAGCGCCCACCGCATATGCTTGAAATGATGGCAGAACGGGATGAGTCTATGCAAAGGTTGACTGAAAGCACACATTAGTTAAGAATTTTTTTAAAACCTGTATAAAATGTGAATGATTTGATTCTCGCGGGATGGTTTGCTGCGTTATTAAAAAAGCATGACATAATTTGTAGCTTATATAGTCTCTCCCTTACAACCTGCAGTCCTGTCCACTCTCAAACCAGTTGCCAAGCCCAAGGCTCCCAGCACATGCACGCTGCTGCTGCCATCCTGGAATGCATTTGCGTTAGCACTTCCCGCAGCTGCACATAGTGGATGATACGTAGCATGATGTGTGATCTCTGATAGTCCTTATAACTCTTCTGTTCTCATCTCCTTTTTTTTTTCCTTTCTATTTCAATTACTTTGAGCAGCATCAAGAAAAAATTACCAATCCACCAAAATGCGTAAGTCCCCCTGTGAAGCCATGAAATGCTTGCTCTACATGACACCATTTCATGCTTCTACATCCTAAACTCTGACCATTTTCTCCTCCGGGAAAAATGTCAAGTTTAGGTGTCGAGAGCTCTCATGACTTGACTAATCACTACAACCTGAATTGGAAGAGATAACAAAACCTAAGTGAGTTTACAGTTTGGTTTTAGAAAAAGCTTTAAAAAAAAAAGTGACAAGAGGCTAACCACCCCACCTTGCAAGGCCTGTGCACACGCACTGACGTTCATTTTTGTTCCTCCTCCTGTAACACGCCCCTCACTCGGCTGTCTCCCAGCCTCCTTGCCCCTCCTGACTCTGCTGCTCTCTGCCAACAGGCTGGCCCACCCTGAAGGAAGCCTGCCAGACCTCGCCATGCTGAACTTGACCGCCAGCCCAGAGAAGCCGGAGGGGAAGCAGGTGGCTGAGTTTGGTGAGGAGAAACTAGAGGGATGCTCTGAAAAAGTGGAGAAGGGTGAGCTTGGGAAAGACAGCGAGGAGGAGGAGGAAGAAGAAGATGAAGAGGAGGAAGAGACATCAGGTAATTTACTGGGAGCTGCTCAGGAAATGGTGGCAGACAGACCAGTGAATGCAGCACAGACTTCACCAAACAGATCCATACATATTAGACCCGTTCAGTAAAACAAAACTTGGGGTGTGGTGTTGTGGTTGCTCTAGTGAAATGTTTCTGTTGCATTTGCACAAGGCAGTAAGAAGAAAATGATGAATTTGATTAAAAGCTATGATTAAAATGAGCCTGACCACATTTTGTGAACTGATGCTTAGCATTCACCTGCAGTTGCCAGGGGAGCAGGCTATTCCTGCCTCTGGCAGCTGGCTGCCTGGCTGCTCCCGCCGGCCACCGAGAGCTTTACCCACTCTCTAGTCAAGCCCCTGGAAGGAGCATGGCACCTACAGAAGCATGACATTGGCAATAAGAATGTCATTTAGATGGAGCTCGTGTGACTTAATATTCCCAGGAAATTGGGGAATCATAGTTCAGCTTTAAGAGATAATCAGGTCAAGATTCTTCTTCACATTAATTAAATTAAAAGGGAGATACAAGTAACCTTGTCCCTGGACATGGTGTCTAAGTCATCATCACCACATGGGAGTCTTAGACTACCAGATTCACCAGATTTTGGTAGTCTTAGAGTTCACCCACTACTATTATTTTCCATCTTCTTATTCCAAACTGAAAGTTACAAGATATGCTTTAAATAACAATGCCCCCCCTCAAAACACACACACACACACACACACACACACACACACAAGCATGTCTACTTTTTTTATGTTCTTGGGTGAATTCCTGTTTTGCAGATTTAAGGAACAAATGGCACCTGGTGATTGACCGCCTCACAGTGCTCTTCCTCAAGTTCCTGGAGTACTTTCACAAGCTGCAGGTGTTCATGTGGTGGATTTTGGAGTTGCATATCATCAAAATTGTTTCATCATACATTATCTGGGTCTCTGTGAAAGAGGCAAGTGAACATTTGTTGCATCGTCAAGTCAAACAGTGGGGCATTATTTTTCTTTTCCAACTGTCTATTATTTTTTGGAAATGTAATTCCCAATACGTTAGAACATCATGACCTAAGATAGGCACATACACTTTATTTTTCAGAAAAGAGAAGGACAATTGTCCCAGTGGAAGGGGGGAAAAACAGGAGAAAAAGGCTCCTGGCTTAGTTCCTAATTGGCTTGGTCATATTATAAAGGTGACTTGTTTTCATTAGTTGAAGTGTGTGAGATCAAGCTCTTTTTTGTACTATAAGTGAGAAAATTTATCTCCCCAAATTCTCTTTGAGAAATAAACAATAGTTTATGTTACCAAAGAATAAACTTGGGTTCCACAATTTAATAAAATTATTAGTAGAGTTCACCTTATTTATTATTGGACTAGAAGCCCAGTGCACAAAATTCATGCATGGGTAGTGTCCTAGGCCTGGCCAGTGATCAGAGCCGATCAGGGCCTTCCGGCTGCTGGCTGGGGCCTCCCTTCCCTGGCTGCCAGCTGCCAGCTGGGGCCTTACTTTATTCCATGTTGCCCCTGGTAGTCAGTGCACATCATAGTGAGTGGTCAAACTCCCAAGGAGACACTTTGCATATTAACCTTTTATATATATATAAAAAGACAGCAATGACACTTGCTATTCATAGCTCATTAGTTTTTATTAATACAAAATATATCCTTTCTCAAAAATTGCTGATCAGTAAATGGCAAAATGAGAACCAAGTCAGCATCCCCAGTTAAATCTTTAAGAGGTGTGACCACATTATTTGGATTCAAACTATCCTCAGCCAAGGCTATCAGCCAGGGAGCTTGTTTTCACAAACGTTCATGGTCATTCTACCACTAATACTAAACCTTTCCAAGGTTATCATTATGGGCATCCAAGGGAGGAGAGGACTCTGAGAAAGAATTTGTTACAGAAACCTGTCTCATATCAACATTCCTTACTGAGGAATGATGCCACTTTGGAATGACCTAATTTAAAAATATATGTACCATTCTCTTCCCCTTTTATACATAACTGTGTTTTCATTTCTAAGGATCCTAGAGTGCTCTATGAGATCCAGTTATTCTTTGAGGAAAGGGACCATATATTTCTTCTAGTATCCTTAGTAATTCCCAGAGGGTCTGGCCAATTGTAGAAGCTCAATGAATGTTTACTGACTGAAGGAAGGAAGTAAAGAACTTTGCAAGCTTGAGATTCTTCCTAAGTGTCAGATGATGTTTCATTATTATTATTTTGATTATTACTTTCACTCTCACTAAACATGCATTTAGCCTTTCTTATATGCTTATAATAAATTACAATAAATTGAATGCTTACACTGTGCTAGATGCTGGTATAAAAGCATTAAAAACATTTCTGGTCTCAGCTTGCAGTCTGATGGTAATGGCTGGTAAGTAAAACCAAAGTCACATTTACTATTGGGTTACAGGTGTCCCCTAGAAGCTCTGAGCACACAGGGAGGGAGATCGTACACAGAAGGTTGCATTGAAGTTGCGGGTTCTCTGAGGGAGGGATGGGTAAGCACAGGGCCAGGAACCACAGTTCTTGGAGGCTCCTCTCTCAAGGCAGTGGCTTCAAGCTTCATAAGCTTATGTTCAGATAAAATGACAATTTGTGTAAAAGTGTTTTGTTAGGAAGGCATTATGGAATAAAATTACTGTCCAAAATTCTTTGATAATGAAAATCACCTGGACATTTGTTCTATAGGATTATCAGTCATTTCCCTAGGAATTCTGACTTGTTGGGTATTAGTGGGGGTCCAGCTATTTGTCTTTCTTTTTTACTGTGCATTCCATGAGATCCCTATCACCAAGGAAGTGATGAGACCACCGTCAGCCACATTTGCATTGAACAAAGTGTCTCACTTATCCGAGCCCCAGTTTTCCTCTGATAAATGAGAAAAAGAAAAACACCCACCTCACAGAGTCTGTTCAGTCCTCATTTCACTTGATTCTCTATAACATTGGATATTAATATCATTTTCTCATCCTTGAAACTGTCTCTTCTCTTGCTTTCCAAATCAGCACACATCCCCAGCCTCTCCCCACTGCTTTGGCCCTTCTCTTCCTGCCTCTCTCTTAGGGTTCTTCAGGTTCTATTTGTACACCCCTTTTCTGGTTCTAGACTTTCTGTGGGTGAACTCCTATGATTCACCTGCCATCTACATGCAATGAGCTGTAAATCTGTGTCTTCAACCAGTCCCCTTTTTGAACTCCATTCTCATATCCCCAAGTGACAACTGAACATAACCTCACTCTTGCCTGTCTCCAGAACACCTTCACTGAATATCTCTAACACTGAGCTCATTGCCTCTATCTGTATCAGTTCCCTTTTTCAATTGCTCTAACAGATTCCCAGCTCTGCTCTAATCCTTCCTCCTAATACACATTCTGTCATGCAGTCAGAATCATCTTTTCAACATGATCATGATAATCTACTTGAAAACTTCTAACAGCTCTCTGTCATTCTCCCAATAACATGATATAACATTGAACTGGTCCTGCACCACTTTGCCATTTCCTTTCCTAGACACCCAATCTGCCTGGTGAATTTCAAAGCCCTCTACAATGGACTCAGATCACACTGCTCTCGTGGTAAACCATGTGCTGCTCTGAAGATGTCCACCCCATGCTTCCTCTTGCCTGTAAGGCCTTGGACCGTGATTCCTCTGCCAGGCTAACTCCAGTTTGACCGCAGGTCCTCTGGGCAATTTTCCCCAATGCTGGGCTAGATGATCAGCTGTGTGTGCCCACACAGCTCAACTCACCCCAGCGGGACTCTTCCTCTGTCGTGTTGTCATAGGCTGCTTATCCAGTTCTCGCTTGCATGACCCCATGTGTTTCTCGAAGACAGGGATCCACACAGGCTATGTTACTTTGAACCTAGTTAGGACTTAATAAAAGATAATATTTTTTCTTCTCTTCTCTCTAAAAATGTATTGTACTATTTTTATAATTAATGCCTTAAATACCTAATAAAAAATAACAAAGAGACTTAATTTTATAATATCCTTAGTAGGATTTACTTTTTAACATACCGCTTGCTGGTAACTGAGGAGGAGGAGTCACCTAGCTAGTCAAAATATTTTGTTAAATGCAACACTTATTATGTTGGTGAATGCTTTACATTTACAGGGCACTTCTGCATACAGTATTTCTTTCATCCTCAATTAACTCTGTAAGGCAGCTCTTACTACCCTAAGATTTTAGCACTTAATTTTAAGCAGTTCCTTGCTCTGGACAGTGTCTAGTAGTTCAGTAGAGTAGTAGGTTACAAATTGCAGACTTAAACACTGCCCTGGAGTCTCCGTGTTTCTTGCTGTCTAGATTTGTGAGCCAAATAAGAACCATACCTCATAGCCCATAGCACTTAGCACTTGTAGTACATGTTCAAGTTTGTCAATTGGCTGCATGCAGTTATTTTTACCTGGTAATATTAAATATTCCTAGGAAATTATTTTAATATTCAGATATTATTCTAATAATACCCAGAATAAATAAGTATTTGCCATGGCTGAATAAGATGGCAGTGCTTCTATACCATTCAGTGAATGATTAGCTATGGAGAACTGTTAGACATGAGTGCATATCTCACCTAATCAACTAATACTCACAGTCTTAGACCAAGTTGAAGTGAAGTCATTGCCTTCCCTCTTTTTAAGAATATATTTATTGATTTTTAGAGAGAGTGAGGAAGGGGGAAGAGAGAGAGAGAGAGAGAGAGAGAGAGAGAGACATTGATTTGTTGTTTCACTCATTTATGTATTTATTGGTTGACTCTTGTACGTCCGCTGACCTAGGATCAAATCTGAGACATTGGCATATCAGGATGATGCTTTAACCAACTGAGATACCCTGCCAGGGCCTTGCCTTTCTCCTTACACCTGGCCCTCACTTCAGATTCTAACTCAGTAGTGGCCCTGTTACTCCATCAAGCCAGAACACTAGGAGGCATCCCTTACACTTTCTCCCTGACCTACCAGCACCCCGCCTCCAAGCCAACCAATCATTAAATCTAGCTGATTCACTTCCCATCTCAAATCCATGAGTCCTCCCTATCTCTGCTCCACTGTCCGAGTTTGGACCCTTGTCATTGTTCTCCTGGACTATTAGAGTACATGTGACAGGTCTCCTTTCCTCTGGTCTAACCCCATTGATGCACCTCTGTCCTTCAGTTACATGATCTAAATAAACTGCTAATCTTTCCTTAAGGTTTCTCTGTGTAGAGCCCTGCAGACTCGCTATTTTCTATGCAAGGGGTTCATGGGCCACAGCATAGTTTTAAAAGGGTCCGTCAAATCGTAGCTCTCAGCCACATCTCCAGTCTCATACTGCACTTCACTGCTTTCAACTCTGGAACTCCCAGTTGTTTATGGTCACCTATTGCCACCACACTCCTTTATGCTTTCCTGCCTTTGCTCACACACCCTTTGCCTCGAATGCACTTCTCACCTTTCTTGGCCTGGCTAACGTTATGCACCCCTCAAGGATCAGCTCAGCATCATTCTTTCCAGGAAATGTTTCCTGAGGCTCCAGATGGGGCCAGGGACCCCTTCTGGGTATTCTCACAGAGCCTGTTTGCATCAATAGTTTATTACTGCTACGTTATATTGACATCATCTGGTTATATATCTGTCTGCCATACAAGACATATATCTTAGCATCTAGGGAAATGCCTTACACATGCTCAGAACTCAATCAACTTCTGCTGAACTGAGCTGAGCTGAATAAATCAAACTGCCATGTTTTGTGGATGTTATGCCATGTTATGTATTTTTGTCCCCATTTCTGATTTTATGTTTTCAGGTGTCTGTGTTCAACTATGTATTTTTGATTTCTTGGGCTTTTGCTCTGCCATACACCAAGCTACGCCGTCTGGCTTCAAGTGTCTGCACTGTCTGGACATGTGTGATCATCGTCTGCAAAATGTTGTACCAGCTGCAAACCATTAAGCCTGAGACTTTTTCTGTTAACTGTTCCTTGGTGAGCCTCAAAGACGGGGAATCTTTTTGGCCTTTAGGGAAATGAGGTGGAGATTGGGGAACCTACACTCCCAAGCACATTCTGTCTGGCCGTTAAATCACCTCAGCAGGTTGGATACATTCTGGCCTAGAATGCTGGGTCCAAGTCTCTGTTCCTGATGAGATTTCCCTTTCAAATGGGTCTTTCCCTCCCATGTCCCTCATGTTGTTATGCTCAAAACTGAAGGAGAATAACCTGAACTCTACTAATCTGTGGAGATAATTCCTTTTCTCTTCTTTTCAGCCAAATGAGAATGAAACAGACATACCCCTCAACCAGTTGAACAAGTCTCTACTCTACAACGCTCCTGTGGATCCAACAGAGTGGGTGGGCCTGAGGAAGTCTTCGCCATTGCTCGTCTACCTGAGGGTAAAGGCTTCGTTGTGCTGAGTTGGTGCCTCTCTGTAGTTATGTTCCAGAATCCTTTCCCTTGAAACCCCTAATATCACAATGATAGGAACCTCATCTTATGAGGCATTCAGGATCACCTTCTAGACAAATGACTCACTATTAAAATCAGTATCGTATTGTGCTGAAAAGGAATTTATCAAGTAGTTTGTGATTAATTGAATAAAGTGTGACAGATATAGTCACTGGGACATTATAGAACTACTAAAGGACTGAGGGAGATCGATAATGTCAGACATTAAAAGATGTCCAAAATCTATTAAGTTTTAAAAAATGTTAGAGTACCATACATAGTATAATCTTTTTAGATACAAAGAAAAAAATGAGTAAAATATAGCAAATGATCAGCAATGATTATTTCTGAGAAGTAGGTATAGCATTATAAGAATTTTTTGCTGTCTAAATTCTGTTTCTCTATAGTTTTTAATAAAGGGTATATATTACACTTAGAGGTAATCAAATAAAGAGCATATTTTTTAAAAAGGAACTTTGCAAGCAGTTATAAGAAATGTAATGAAAGTAATATACTTCATATTTTTCACATTTTACTTTGATGGATAATCTGAGTAATCTTAGTAATATTATGCGGAGAAGGTACTTAAAAATGAAACATTTATATGCAACACCTGGAATTTTAAAATATACCAAGGATCCCATTTCTATTTGACTCTGGCAGATATCATATGGCAGATAACATTTGTAATGTTTATAAATAGTATTGACCATATATCTGTCATGTAATATGCAGATGATATCTACCATAAAGAGCTGTTTTATGGATAACACAAATTGATATTTGAAAGGAGTGATTAGAATAGTATCTGGCACATATAGTTCCATAAATGTGAACTATTTTATTATTATTATCATCACTGTTATTATTGTTACTATTTTGTCCTCATGTTTCTCAATACTGCTCTCTCTAGCCAGATTTCAGAGGTGTTAAGAAATTTCCCCTCTCATGCTTATCCCACTCCTCCAGCTTAGTGTGTTTCCCAGGATGTCCTTACAGAACACTGTAGAAGTGTCTGGCACTTCCAGGTGCCAATAAAGTTGGACCACCCTCCCAAGATAATTGGACACTGCTTCCTGGTAGAGGTTTGTGCTTTTTCAGGAACAGGCTTTTGTCTAGAGAGTCTAGATCATATTGTAATGTAAATTAACCTGATTTGCATAATGGAGATAACTCCACCTTGTTACCAGAAAGTAGGGAAAATAAACTTTGAATTCAAGACTAGTTATTATAGAGATGGTATTTTATAAAGCATTATACTATTAAACATCAAAAATGGAATCAAATTATTTATTATGAGGATTGTTTAAAATTACCAAGTAACAAAGCCTTTGACTTCCCACAGCTGTGTTTTCTTGCTTTGTAGAATAATCTGCTGATGCTGGCCATTCTGGCCTTTGAGGTCACAGTTTACCGCCATCAGGAGTACTACCGGGGACGAAACAACCTCACGGCCCCTGTATCTAAAACCATCTTTCATGACATTACAAGACACCATCTGGATGATGGAATTATTAATTGTGCCAAATATTTCATTAATTACTTCTTCTACAAGTTTGGTCTGGAGGTGAGTTTCCTTGCGGGTGTGTTTTCTATTTTCTGTGACAATCCCAATAGCTGCTTTTGGCCAGTTGGCTACTGAAGTTTCGTCCTGCACCTCCAGGCCATGATTACTGATCCTCGGCATCAGCAGGAGGAGATGCTACTGAAGGGCTTACCAAGCCTGGTTGAAAGTTTTCCAACACCAAGTGCCAATGGCCCCCTTGCAACAGTGAACTCTGCCTCTCTGGATCTCTGTGGTCCTACAGACACATGGATGCCTGTCACTTGTCATTTTAACTGGTTCCTTATAAACCGAAACTGCTATAATTTTTTTTTCTGTTTCCTGCATGTGGAAATGTAACCTTAGCCAAAATGAACCATTGGACCTGAAATGGCTGTGGTAGTGCCTGTTCCTCAGTAGAATGAATTTGAAACAGTGACTTTCATGAAGAGATCATAGCTGTAGTTCTCTTCATGGTTGAAGTGGTTCTTGTAAATAGTGAAGTAGTCAGTGTTTCCCTCGGAAGTAATCTGTACAGTATCTGTGTCTAATCTGTACAGTATCTCCGTCTTCACCCTTAAAGACATGTAACAAGACAAGACCTGGTGAACATGTGCAGAGAAACCTACCTCAGGAAGGCAGGTCTCTGCCCTTGCAAAGGCCTGAAAGCTGACACCACTTCCCTTCCCTCTAAACCCAATTGTTTTGCCTCTTTTTTCTGTACACAGACCTGTTTCCTACTGTCAGTTAACGTAATCGGTCAGCGAATGGATTTCTATGCCATGATTCATGCCTGTTGGCTGATCGCTGTCTTGTATCGACGCAGAAGAAAAGCCATCGCAGAGATCTGGCCCAAGTACTGCTGCTTCCTGGCGTGCATCATTACGTTCCAGTACTTCATCTGCATCGGCATCCCCCCTGCACCCTGCAGAGGTGCGTGGCCTCCCAGGAGCAGCTGCTCTTATGATCCACCCTTACGTTGGGCACAGTGGGCAAAGGGCAGCAAAGAAGCTTATTGATTTTGCTCCTCACCACCTCCCTCCCTGCAGATTACCCATGGAGATTCAAGGGTTCCAACTTCAATGACAACATCATAAAGTGGCTGTACTTCCCAGACTTCATTGTGCGGCCCAACCCCGTGTTTCTCGTCTGTAAGTGTTGCAGCCCTGGGTTTTGTATTTGCTAATCCATCTTCATGCATTAGGCATTAGTGCCTTTGCTTCTTCCACTGCTCTTTATAATCATGTAAAGGGCTTGTCTTGATGCATTAATATCACAGGTCATTAATGGCTCCTACTTGCCCTATAAACATTTGCAAAATTAATAAATAAACATTGAAATACCATATTCACTTTCATAATTTACCTTCCAACACACACACTCTGCCCCCCCAACACATGCCCCAGCACACCCACCTTCTAGAAAGTAGAGTGAGGAGGGAGGCCTTATATTTTGTGAATCCGTTTTTCTAGCTGCCACCACAAACCAAATCTGAAGATAAGACTGTGCTAGCCAGGAAGGTGCTACTCAAATTGCCCAGGCTCCTGAGCTGGGCCCCAGCCCCAAGTCCTGTCAAGGGCAGACTGATAATCCAAAGGTCAAGGTTATCCACTCCTATCCAGGGAGTGCTGGATCCAGTGGAAAAACAAAGAGCAACTTAGCTGCCTAAACACATGCAGATTTAATTTAAAAAACAACAAGGCAACTTAGACTGGAGGCTGCCTGCCTGGCTGGAGTGCGGGCCTCTTCTGGGCTGTTGGCCATGAGGACCACACCATCAGATGTCTCTACTCTCACGAATCGACCCATAATTGTCAACTGCTGTCACCCAACCTTCACTACAGTATGTGCTCTGGGAAGAGTCTTTGATCACAAATGTAAAAGGGAATGGAAATGATAGAGAAAATCAGAAATGTCTGCTTCTACCATATGTAAAAAAATTAAGATGGGGAAAATGCTCAAATGGCCTCCTCAAAACATTGGTGGGAGATAAGCGCAAATAAAGAGAGTCTTAAAGGCCAGTAATTGGCACCTGACATTTTTACTCACCAACGTGCAGACACAATCCTAGGACTCTCCCACTTCATGCCTCTGGAATGTCTGTGATTCCTCTTGCAACCCCCATGGTAAGGAAGGTGGGATTTGGCCCCAACATTGGAATCCAGTTTAGGAACACAACTCCCTTGAGAGTTAAGAGCAGCTAATGCTGTATGGGGACTGTTACCTGCATCTGTAAACCCAGGTTTAATGATCTTACCTCTGTCTTGCCAGATGACTTCATGCTGCTTCTGTGTGCCTCCTTACAATGGCAGATTTTTGAGGATGAAAATAAGGCTGCAGTGCGAATCACAGCAGGGGACAATGTGGAGATTTGCATGAGCCTTGATGCGGCCTCCTTCAGTCAATATAACCCAGTCCCAGATTTCATTCACTGCAGGTAATGACAGCTGCATGGTTCAAAGCCACTTTGGTGCATGCCCTTCAATTCAAGTATATACCTCTACTTCCTACTCTCTCTCTCTCTCTCTCTCTCTCTCTCTCTTTCTCTCTCTCTCTCTCTGCCTGCCATTCTTGGAACACTGAGAGGTGCTTGTACACATAAAACTAATAAACATGGGACAGAGGGGTTCAGTGGCTAAAGCTGAACCTCTGAGTCAAATGGATAGTATGGTTTTTACCCTCATTAAAGTAGAACCTCCCAACTTAATGTTTTTATTTGTTTTTGTTGTTGTCCTTTGATGGTTTGGTTTTATTTTCCAGATCATACTTAGACATGTCCAAAGTGATCATCTTTAGCTACCTCTTCTGGTTCGTCCTCACAATCATCTTCATCACTGGGACAACACGGATCAGCATCTTTTGCATGGGTTACTTGGTGGCCTGCTTCTATTTCCTGCTCTTTGGGGGTGATTTGCTGTTGAAACCTATCAAGAGCATCCTGCGTTATTGGGACTGGCTGATTGCTTACAACGTCTTTGTGATTACGATGAAAAACATACTGTCAGTAAGTGGCTCCCACTGTGTAACACATTTGTGGTTTCAGTGTAAGAGTAAACAGTCTATGCAGTGGTTATTAAAAACCCATCATCCATCACCCTGCTCTCTTAAAAGCCCCAAATGAGACGCTGCAAATTCAGAATTCAAATGACCATTTATTCCTATTTGTTTTACCACATTAAGCAGAATCTTTTTTTTTCTTTTTTCCACCATCTCAAGGTCACATGATGAGAGAATATGTATTCGTTGGAATAAACTCTAAAAACATGTTTTATTAATTAAAATCCCATTTCTTCTGAGGACTAATTTATCATCATTCTTACTATAGTGCAAAATGGCCCTTTAAAGTCATGTTATGTTGGCTAAAAGCAACTCTCTCTTATCTAGAAAGTGTTATTAAATACAAAAGCATAGTTCTCTATGACACTGTGTGGGAGGGGAATGAAATGGAATAGACTATTGAAAGCATGAATGTTTTATGTACACCTGAGATGTGGGTAGACACAGAAGCATCACAGTGTCACAGCTGCCTCTGAGCACAGGCATTCTGACCAGGGCCCAGCTAAGGCAACAGACGATTGAGGCAGAAACCACCTCTTTCTTCCTCAAAGTTTGGCTGCTATGCTCTCAAAGTTCCATGTTCCAGAGCACAGCTTTCTCCCTGACATGATTGATAACTCAAACTGCCCCCTTATAATCCCAGAGTCACATAAAATCTTTCAGGACACAGTTAAGTTATTTGTTATTTCAGCATATTAAACAATAATCTTTCATGAACTGAAGGAGTTAATACATCTTTAGTTGGCCCTAACTTAAAGTTAATCCTAGTACATGCTACTCCCAGGCTATACCTGATAATGCATTAGGAGAATGGTGATGTAATGACTTCCTGCTTCTCCCCTTCCTAACTACTTAAAGATGAGCTCACCAGGCAGGCAATTTAACTCTGAAAGCATTTGATTTGGGGAGGGTGGGAGGGGGCGACAGCACATCCATTGCTGTGTTTAGAGGTCTTGGAAAGTCAAGTCTGTGTAACCATGAATATGTATTTGAATAATTTATTTTGTCTACAATCCATTGAAATGTTAATTTTCTAGTTGATACTAAAAGTGACTTTTATTTGTCAATTTTACTGCACCAGGATTTATGTACATTTGGGGTAGTTTGGGAAGTTATAGGAGAGGGTATGAGACAGGGCAACAGAACACCATTTCATTCTAAAGCCAATCTGACGGTGAAGGATCCATTACTAGAAGCTGATAACTACAACCTTTCCTGGAAAATCTGTCTACAAAGTTCATTCATTCATTCTGTAAACCTAAATTGCACTGTTTTTTGCTAGGCACTGTTTTATATCTTGAAGAGCTAAAAATATATAGCACTTAAATTTTATCTTCAAGGAACTCACTTTCTGAAAGGAAAGATCTACCTTCTTATAATTATATGATCTTTTGATGCTAGTTATCACAAGGATTCAGGAAAATAAAACAAAAAAGGGGTACTTAATATATTGCCTAGATAAGTTGGGAACAGAATTCTTAGAGGTGATGCTATTTGAACCCATCAGAGACTTGAAAGATAGATTGAAGGGTACCCAGGTAGACAAAGCAGGGAGAATATTCCCAACTTGGGAAGCTGAACAAAAGCATGGCTGTGTAGAACTGAAATACGAATTACCCCCAACCATGTACTGATGCTGGGTAACTGCTGATTTGGGAGCAAATTCTAATTATATTCTCCCATCTCCAAGAAATCTGCATAATTCAGCCATCACTTTTATGTGTGGACTTACAATAATTCATGTTTAATACATGATAAGAAAGCATTGTTATGGGACAACCACATTCAAATAAACAAAAAAAGATTCCTTTACCCAGAGAACTAGCAAAAAAAAAAACAAAACACAACAGCAGCCTCTGCTCCTATTCTAAGAACTATATATCATCTATATATCATGCAGCTTATGTTTGTTATGATGTCCTGGCAAACAGCATAGGTTTCCTATGTCTGACAGGCCAGGAAATAATGACCAAAATCAAAGTCCTGGAGTTCAATGCTTACCCATTCACTATAACAGAGTTCAGCTTGTTTCTATGATAATCCAAGATTTCCTCTTTAAAAGAGAGGTGCTTCCAAGTGTAACAACATCACATTAAAGCTGCTTCCTTTACTCATTGGGTGTAATTTTCCCTGGGAAATGATGGTGCTCTGGAAGTACTGATAGCACTACCCAGTGGTGACTATAATTTTATGTATCAGGACCTCCCACAGTCATTGGCACAGAGACTTGGTGAATTCTTGCACACGTTAGGACCACAAGACATCAAGCTTCTTTTCTGTGTGCAGTTTCAGAATTTGCCTTTTCCATTTGTTTTGCAGATAGGAGCATGTGGATACATCGAAAAATTGGTTAAAAATAGTTGCTGGTTGATCCAAGCTTTCAGCCTGGCCTGCACAGTCAAAGGCTATAAAATGCGTAAGTATGACAAGCATATTTGGGAATGGAAGAACAAAGAAGGAAGGACAGCTCGTATTGTTATAATTTAACGTTGGGCCAAAACATGTAATAAAGAGACAGAGAGATAAAAATGGAGTTCAATTTGATCTCTACATGGAGGCTATAGGATTGCACTACATTATGAATCTATTGTCTGTAACAAGCAATGCTCCTATTCTGGACATCATAGATTGTCATCTACAAACATCCCAAATCCTGGCAGGTCTGGAGGCTAGGTGTTACCTGTAGTAGCTCCCTGAACTTTTTTGAATTATGATTAGGAAGAGTTACAGATGCCCACTCGAACCTGTGGTTGTGTGCAGTTAGAATCTTCGGTCATCAATGTAATTCTGACTTCCATGTTCTTCTCTCCTTTGGAAGCTCAGAGAACCTCAAACTCAGGAAATAAGTGGGAAGAGCTGCAGAAATTCTGGAGTTACACTTCCACCAAGACAGAGTCAGAAGTCCCCTTTTCAGCTCTCTGCCTCTTGCATCAGAACCCAGGGCAACACCACACACAATCCTCCCCGGTGCCTAGAATGGGGGCAACTTGAACATGACGCTCCCCCACTGTGTGGAGGATGAAGAGTCACAGGGGATTTGCTTTGACTTAGGATCAGATGTGCTGTTGAGACCCCTTCTTCTAATAGACCCCACTGTGCTACCTACCTCTGGCTAGAGCCCATTTCCAGAAAGGGTGTTTTATTTTGTTCCAGAGCATTGCCTCTGGCATTGAGACATGTAGTCGTTATTTCTTTATGGCCTTTGTTGGGGGTTGGGGGGAAAGGAGTCCCTCTCTCCCTAAAAGAGAGGAACACTCAGGAGTCTTCCTTAGCAAAGAGCCCCTCCTGTGCTTTACATTGTCAAGAGTTCGCTTTGCGGTCAGCCTTATGGATCAATGTTCCTATTGGATTTTAAGTGCATGGCCTTGCTCGTAAATAAATCAACTCATAACAGTTGATGGATCAGAATGTTGCTTTCATGCCTGTGATTTCCCAAGCCTGATCACACCACAGGTTTTATAAAATAACAACAACAAAAGTGGATGTTAATTTTAATTATTTTAATTTTTTGCCTCAGCTGATGCTGATTCCTCATGTAAACTACCCAGTGGTGAAGCAGGAATCATTTGGGACAGTATATGTTTTGCCTTCCTCCTGCTGCAGAGAAGAGTTTTTATGAGTTACTATTTCCTACACGTTGTGGCGGATATAAAAGCTTCACAGATCCTGGCATCGAGGTAGGGCAGACTTCTTAGTCTCCACTCTTCTTCCAGTTTTTGCCCTTGATCTTGTAGGTTTAGGGGGAAAGACTAGGAAGAGGACTAAGTATTAAAAGGAGTGCCCGCGAGATGGCTAGGTGTGTGACCCCCTAGGCTGCTGTACCCATATCAGAGACACTAGCCAATTGAACAGCGCAATCAGTGACCTTGACAGGTGAGAATCAGAACCAGACACCAGTGAGCCGAGGTTGGAAGTAAAGGCTTGGAGGCAGAGGACTTGACTTGGGGTGGTAAACACACAATACAATGTACAGATGATGTATTGTAGAATTGTGTGCCTGAAACCTGTATAATATTTTTCATCAGTGTCACCTCAGTAAACACATTTTTTAAAAAGCAAAGGCTTGGAGACAGTGATTCAAGATCTTAGACGATCCAGGGCAGTGATGTAAGGCTGTACATAGGAAAATGTGGGGTCCGTGGGTTCTTTTTCTAAGATTTGAGAATGTTTGCATGCCTATAAGCAGGTTTCAGTAGCAGAGGGAAGGTTGAAAGTGAAGGAAGAGAAGGAGAAAAAGGAAGGATGGAATCCCTCAGGCTGCAGGTGGGGAAAGGACCCGAGCACAGGCAGGCCTCAGGCAGGAGAACATGTCACGGAGAAAGGGTATCCACAGGATAGGTGGCGGGAACCTGAGCAAATACTTGCTCGTGACTTATGTTCTCTCTGGGAAGTAGGAAGCTAGGCCGTTTACTAGGAGTAAAGAGCCGTTGGCAGGATTCAGGACTTGAGAAAAGGGTAAGAAGTGCGAAATAGCCACTAGAGAGGTGCAGACAAGTTTCCATAGACCGTGATGCAGTGGTTCGTCGGCCAGCCATGCGTTTCTGCACCTCTGATGATAGCCCCTCCAAGCCCAGGGCTGGCACACCACTGAGATTCTGCAGACCTGTTGTTTGCCAAGCCATTGTGACCTGTGATGATGGGACAGAGTTGAGGATATTGAGAGAGATTGATGAGATCTATGGGGACCCTTAAGTTGGCTTGAAATGTGAGAAAAAGCAGAAGGGAAGGGAAGGATAGAAAGAATAGAATCAAAGAGGCAAGAGACTGAAAACCACATTGATGGGGCTTGCAATTCAAATTTGCACTTTCCCTTATGTATTGAGTAGAAAACCAATCTGAACTCACTAGTGGGACAACTAGAAGAAGTCAGGTGAGTAACCTTAGGTATAACTTTCCGTGGGACAGGTTTGAAGCGGCTCATGGCTTTTCATGTCTTAAGCAACACAAACCATTTTAGTTTCACTGATCTCTCAAGGGTGTGAGCAGCCACTCCTTCCTGGGGGAGGTTGTGCCATGTCTGTCCACTTGGAAGGGGCCAGGAAACTTCAGTCTACAGCCCAACAAGAAATGTTTTCAAACCCTTATAGTTATTTTAGGGAGAGGTGAGTAACAGCACTAGAAATACTAATTTGTTCTGTTTCCAATTTTCCTTTAGAGGGGCTGAACTTTTCCAGGCCACAATTGTAAAGGCTGTGAAAGCAAGAATTGAGGAAGAGAAAAAGTCAATGGATCAGCTGAAGAGGCAGTAAGGATGCTTTATTTTCCTCTCCTTAGTTCCTTTTAGTTTTGGTTGGTCTGATCCCATTCAGACACTCTCAGCTCTCTCTCTAGAAGCCTCAACCCCCTGAAAAATCGATTCACAACTTCCCATGTATTTACTGGTATGCCTGGTAGGCTGAACATGGAAGTCATTAAAAAAAAAATGTTGGCTACAATGTGGTAGAAAGGGAATCAGCTTGGGTAAGGCCAATGTCAAGGGTTAGTTCGGTTGCTTCCTTTGATAACTTGAGCGAGTCATTCACATTCTCTGGATTTTAATCTTCTGCTTTAAATTAGGGCTCACAGTTCTCCCTGAGGTTTTTAGAAAGATTAAACAAGGTAATCAATGAGACGGCACCCTTCACAGTGCCAGGCCCTTGGAGTAAATGATCATTACATCTGTGGGTTAAGGGAATAAATGCAGAGTTCTGGCTCTGGAAGGATCTTAGGAGATAATATAATCCAGTCTCTTCAGGAAGAAACTGATGACCCACGGTATTAGAACATTTAAAATTCACAACTAACTAGAGGCAGCACTAGAAATGCAACCCATACTTCCCTATATTCAGTTCAAGACCTTTTCCAACAGAGCATCCTGGAGAAGTTGAGTAATGGATTGACTTCACCCAAGAGATTTGAGAATTTTGAATTCTAGGGGGAGGGGGGTTGTTAGTTTATTTTTAGCACATTGTAAAGAATTTTCTTAGAGTGAGATTTCCAGCAATGAATGGAACTTCATGTGTTTGGGGGGCAGGTTTAAGAGCTGATGGCCTAGAATTCAGCATACAATAAAAATTCCCTAAGTTTGCTTAAACTAGTTCATTTCATTCTGTCCTCATTTTAACTCATGCAAAAATACTTGCTAGTACAAATTACACTTATCCCGTGGCATGGTTATTTTCACACTCACATGTATGAGCTATATAGTGTGATAAAGTGTAACTGTCGCTATTGTTGTTTCTAAATACCTAAATCAGGTCTAGATAAATAACAAATTTGGACCCACATTTAGAATGTGTTCCCATAATGAGGCCTGTCACTGTAATTCACTTCACTGAATTTTTTCATTTGCTTACGTAATAGAAGGTCAGAATAAAACAGAATGAAGGCAGTGATTATTGCAAAAGACAAACTGAACATGTTTTAGCTGCACAAAGCAGAAATGGTGCTTAAATCAGTTCTTGAGCAATATATCCAGAATTTTTAAGAAACTGAATTAAACAATGAAACATTTCAGGAGGGCAGATCTAGGAAATAGAGTTCAACATTGCCGTTTCTAAATAGAATTCCTAAATAAGCAGACAAAATAAAAGTACTAAGTCAATAATTAAAGATGCAGTAATACATTTGTCCAGAACCAATAAGAGATTAGATTTGAAATAGAGAAGAGGCATATGATCTAACAAAATACTTATTAACATTTTATGAGCGACTTGCTATTTACAACAGTTCTCACATTCACATATCATTCACATATTTTTGTCTTTTGATGTTCACAACACCATGTAAGGTACATAGATATTATTTAAAAATGCAAAACCTGGGAGAATAAAGGACTTTATATTTCACTAGAGGCCTGGTGCATGGATTCGTGCACCGGTGTGGTCCCTCAGCCTGGCCTGCACCCTCTTGCAATCTGGGACCCCTCAGGGGATGTCAGAGAGCTGGTTTTGGCCCAGTCCCCATAGGTCAGGCTGAGGGACCCCACTGGTGTACGATCGGGGCCAGGGAGAGACCGCGGGAAGGCTCCAGGGGGTGTCTGGCCTGTCTTACCCAGTCCCGATTGGCCAGATCTCAGCAGCAAGCTAACCAACCAGTCAGAGCATCTGCCCCCTGGTGGTCAGTGCATGTTATAGTGACTGGTCGAACGGTTGAACAAATAGTCAGACACTTAGCATATTAGGCTTTTATTATATAGTACTAGAGGCCCGGTGCACGAAATTCATGCACAGGGGTGCGGGGGAGTCTCCTCAGCCCAACCTGCACCCTCTCCAATCCAGGACATCCCTCTCACAATCTGGGACCACTGGCTCCTAACTGTTCACCTGCCTGCCTACCTGACTGCCCCTAACTGCCCCCCTGCCAGCCTGATCATCCCTAATTGACCCCCCTGCCAGCCTGGTCACCTCCAACTGCCCCCCCTACTGGCCTGGTCACCCCCAACTGCTTCCCTGCTGGCCTGGTTGCCCCTAACTTCCCCTCCACCAGCCTGGTCACCCCTTACTGCCCTCCCCTGCCATCCTGGTTGCCCCCAACTGCCCCCCTGCCAGCCTTGTTGCCCCACACAGCCTGCTGTTCAGTCGTTTGGTCTTCCCTCACTAACCCCCCTGCCAGCCTGGTCGCCCCACACAGCCTGCTGTTCAGTTGTCCGTCCATCCTGTTGTTTCAGTTGTGACGGCCCCTGGCTTTTTATATATTAGGATAGGATAATATGCTGCATGCAGACAGCTATGTTACAAGGTATAAGTAGACATAAAGTATTGCATATCAAACTTTAGCATAATTATTATCAGTCATATTATTAAGGCTTGCATCTGTGTAGTAAAAATTAACATAAGTATATTTAAAAAATGGAGATACTTGTTTCTAATAAGAAACCATTCACAAGTCCAAAATATCGACCACTTTGTTCATGCTTTTAGCTATGTACATAAAAGTGTAAACCCAAAGTATGACCATAGGATAACTGTGGACGTGTTCTTGGCATTGCTGCTGCTCTTGCATCTTTCAGGATGGATCGCATTAAGGCCAGGCAACAGAAATACAAAAAGGGTAAGGAGAGGATGCTGAGCTTGACCCAGGAGTCAGGGGAAGGCCAAGACATCCAAAAACTCTCTGAAGAGGATGACGAAAGTATGTCGAGACATTTCCCTCTTGCCCAAGTACCTTGACATTGAATAATAGCATGATATTGGGTAGGGCTGCAAAATAACGTTAATTTTCATCTTGCCAATATTATCAATGTATTTTTTTAACTTAACAAATTTTACATTCCCATTGTGAATGGGATACCTTTATTTGTTTTATGAAGTACATATTTAATGAATCCATGACTTTACAAGTCTTCTCTTCAGCAAGACAACTTAAATTAGTATGTAACCTGCCTTCTGTTTCACAGATGTGTTTCTAAAGGAAGTGAGCATAAATTTGCTTAATTTATTCCTCTAGGGAAGATATGTCAGATATACAATCAACTATAATCTTTGATTTCTATGAATATTATATGAAAACTAAGCATATATGCATATTTTATGTGGTGTCTAAATAATGGTAGTTAAAATATCATTTAATGATATTTATATTTAAATGTATTCATGATTCCTAATGATAGATATATTATACCCAGTAAAGTTGAAAAGGTTTTCTTATAAATGATTGTATGCTTTTTTATTTAGAGAGAATGAAGAAATAATGCATGATAGTATCCATTAATCACCAGTAAACATATTTTTTCAACCATATATTCAAATAATCACAAGAAAAATGTCTGGCTATAGGAACATATGGTTTTAACAAATTATTTGCCACTGAATTGTGTTATAAATTTTGGGTGATGCTTTTTCTGTTGATTCAAAAGAAAATTTAGTGTGAAATGCATTTTTGGCAGATAATACCTTTTTAAATATTTTTTTCTGTTACTAAAAAGAAAATGGAAATGTGGCATAATGTTAATAGAACACAGTATTTACCTATGAAATCAATTGCTAATACATGTAAATTTTTCAGATTCCGTATAGTTCCTCTTCCTGACCTCTGATGTACTTTTGCAACTTATCTAGATTTTGACAATTGAGTTGTTAAAGCGTGGTTTTCAAAATTTGTTTTCTCACTTTATAAGAATTAATATTTGGACATATTTTATTTTAGGAGAAGCAGACAAACAGAAAGCCAAGGGCAAAAAAAAGCAGTGGTGGCGGCCTTGGGTTGATCATGCTTCCAGTAGGTTTTCTCGATCCTCTTACAATTTCGTCAATTCTAACCCTTATATCCTTGACCAGAATTCAGGCGTTCCCATGGCCTGTGTGTTTTAATGCATGGTTTGATCCTTGTGACTTGATAAGGGGTCAGAGTATAGGAAAATTGTGATATGAATGGCTCTCTGAGCCTGAATACAAATCTTCCAGAGAAATTAGTGATTACATGCTGGCTGAAGAAAGCCAAGCCTGATCACCATTTATGGGCTCAGAAAGGACAGAATCATTGACTGCTGTGTTATCCACTTCTGAGGTCTAGAGTCCTGCTGATGTGCATTTGTTTTGTGGCTTAAAACCCTTAATAAAAATAAGTTTCTGCCCTGACTGGTTTGGCTCAGTGGATAGAGCGTCGGCCTGCGGACTGAAGGGTCCCGGGTTCGATTCCAGTCAGGGGCATGTACCTTGGTTGTGAGCATATCCCCAGTAGTGGGTGTGCAGGAGGCAACTGATTGGTGTTTCTCTCTCATCGATGTTTCTAACTCTATCCCTCTCCCTTCCTCTCTGTAAAAAATCAATAAAAATAAAAAAAATAAGTTTCTGTGCCTCCTGGGACCCTGATTTAAAGATAATCATTATGTTCACAGTGTCTGCGACCCTCTTCTAAGACACTAGGCATGGATGCCAATGAGCCTCCCCTACCCTCATTCCCAGAGCTTAGATTTTATTTGCATGTGAGGAATTTTTACACTTTGTTAAATATAAAAATGAGAACAACTTAAAATGAGTTTGCTTTTTAGTTCTGCCTCCTCCCTAGTTTCAAAAAGGCTCCCAGCGTGTGGCCTCAGAGCACCTGCAGCTCAGCCAGGACCAGTTAAGAGCAGTCAGAAAACAGTTTTGAAAAGCAGTACTTGATAGCCACATGGAAATAGTGCTTTTCCCTCCTGAGCATAAAAAAATAATGAGGAATTATGGTACTCTGCGGCTGTACTTGTTCTGCTTGGCAAAAGAACTATCTATCACCCACTATTGGCCAATGGTATTTTAATGGAATGATCCCTTTCAATCCAGCCCTCCTTAAATGTATTAGAATATTAAGTAATTATTAATTATTTTGAAAATTACTGATAATTCTTCAGTCCTTTATGCCTTGTTCTGTGTTTTAATAACTGTAGCTAATATAATCAGACAAGGAATACCACCAAGGCCCATGACATCACATGATGATTGGAGGGACTCTACTAGTGGGATATGTAGAATCACTAGAAAATCAAATTGATCAGAATCTTTTCCCATACTTAATTCCTAGTGTCACCTAAGACACTGGTATTAGCTTCTCTGATTCTAGAAATATTTTTTAAATCAGTAAACAAATTTAATAAAGCAGTATTCAAAATTTGCTCACTATATGTGGATGTAATTAAATTTAATCCCAAATATTGAATTTTAGCATCGTGGCAGAAAAAAAATCCATCTGTTGTTAAGAGTTTTATTTTATTTGCTGCCCAAATCAAAAGGCAAAATTCAAGGTGAAATTCTCTGTGACTCTAATTTACTGTCCATTGACATGTTAGTCATGCTGATAATCTAACAATGCATTACACTGTATGCCCATTTCTATCAAGTCACAAGTAAACTATGCCTATCTTTCTGTTTTTAAAGGGTTCTTTGCTAGTTTAAAGAGACCTATCCATTTCAAAATTGTGTCATACTAAATGTTTTGTTTTTTCAGATGGGGTAAATTCCCATTACAATCATTGTGGTTATGTTTCCTTTCTCATCTAAACATTGCATTTTGGAAGGATTTGGATATGGTCTTTGATAATGATCTTACAAGTTGGGAATAATTTAAAGAACTTCCTATGAAGGGTATGGTCTTTAGACTTTTCTGATTCATTTCACCCTCATTATATCAAGTTCTTAAAGACTGGTATTAAACTAAATGTGCCTCGTTACAATACCTTATGATGCAATAATGCATGAATGTGTGCTATTCATAGGTTGGAATCAGATTCTGAGCATGGTGTTAAATTTTTTCTACAAAATATATTTTCTTTACAAGCTTTTGAGGAAAGGAAAGGAATGAACATGTGATTTATTTTATAGATTATGACATTCTCCAAAATGTATCTTCAGATCTGGAAGCTCTTTATTAAAAGCTCTTATTTCTCTAAAAGGCACTGGGCTTCCTAGTAGATATTCTTAGTGGTGTCAAGCATAAAAATAAATGTAGTTGGAATACCCTTGTGTAAATCCATTGGCAGTATAATAATAATGTTGCTGTGTTGTTCATATTATTGGTAAGCATTCAAGATCTTAAATAGTTTGCAGGTGACAAATCTCCCACTTCCATACCTATGTGCACACATGCGATTGCATCATTGCTGTTCAATGATACCTTCCATTTCAGTGTAGTGTGTCTTCTTGTCACTTTAATACTGTCTAAGTCAATGCCAAGCCTCATTTTATATTTAAATATCTGAAATAAAGGGCCCATTTTTGGGGGCTGGGATTTCAAAATTTATTTTCATGCTTAGTTGTTCAGTAATAACATCGGCATTCGTAATACATATATGGACACAGGCTGGAGGCAGGATCTCTATCCGAACTAACAAAGGCATATATAAGAGCTCTACTCATTATTAACAGATAGCACTGAAGAAAATATTCTGTTATTTTCCTAGTTTTATGTCAATAACATTTTGTAAAGAATAGAAAATATTTAACATTTTTCTTTTTGTAATGTGTTTATTCTACCTCTCACATACAAATTGGTAGTTTTTCAAATTACAAAATCAGTGCTATGACTACTTGAGGTGAAAACGGCTTGGGCTCACAGTGTCCTCATGGCTAAAAGTTATAGAAGGTATGATTGAATACAACTTAAGCTACTGTTGATTTTAGAGACTATAATGAGGGTAAAATGCTCAATCTGATATCGGTTTTTACCAAATGACCATGTGACGTACAGTCCATGTAACTTTTCCTGCAAATCTCTGAGCTTACACGAAGGCATTACTTTAATGGTCTTCTCACTGTCAAACGTAATGCTGTAACTTTGGTTTGTTCTTGCTTACTCTTACCTTATGTTATATTGCATTTATTTCCTCAGGCCTGGACCCAGTACTCTGGGCCTGGTTATTTCTTCAAAATAAAAATAACAAATCACAGTGCTTCTGTTCAAGGATATAAGGCCCAATTCATTCCCTCTGCGTCTTCATGGATGGAGGCCTCAGATACGTCTGAAATCATGGGCAAAATTATTTACCTTTTGACCATGTTAGTGATATTCAAGCAACTAATTTTAAACAAGCCAAGGTTTTCCATTACCTTGCAATGTTTAAGTCCAAAATATAACTGGACACATCATGTTATGTTATCCAAAAGAAAACTCAGCATTTGAAAACATGAACATAACTTGAAAGTATTAATGTTTTCCTGCAATGAAGATACAGTTCTTGTAGCATCAGAAATATATATGCTGGGTCTCTTTTCTCTGATAAATTTAAAATAATGATCAAACTGATAAAAATGTGACCCTCAAATTTCTATAAATCTCTGGACATTTTAGCTCTCTCTAATCCTAACTCTTAGCACAGCAATATGTTCTTGCAAGGAAAGTATTAAGCAAGGCAAGGATGATCTATACTGTTTGTGCTTGGTGTCTTATGCTCAGTACAGGTCTCCTCAGATTTCAGTAAGTGATTGGGGAGTTCCTGGTTGACCAGAAGTCTAACAGCACTAAACTGTACGGACCATGTCTGCCGTGCCTCAGTCTGTCCCATGCTCCGTGTAGAAACAGCCAGAGTGTTGGTGGTGGCATTATTGTGGTTCTGTTCTTTTTTTTAATGTTGCCCACCCATTTCTTCCTCATGGCAATGTGTTATTTTTTTTTAAATCGACTCTTTCAAATGTCTTGCCATATTTGTGTCCCTTGTGTGATGTGTGGGGAAGCCAAGTCTGCACAGTATAAAGTGAAGTAGAAGATTGGTGACACAGATTCCTGGTCCTGAATCTTCCTGATTGGTTTTCTACAACAGTTTGGACCCATTCAGACAACACCAAGCCTTCCACTTTACTTCAGCCTTGTCTGAAGGACCAGAATTGCTGAATTGCAAAATAGTTTTCAGTTATTTTGGTCATCTTGGTAACAAAACTGGTTGCTGCAGAGTTGATCTGATACATCTGTATAACATTTACCATGAAGAAGGAAGAAGATACCAGATCAACCCAGTAGTGGCCAATTCTCTTACATGGCACAGACAAGGCCTTCATGCTCTGTAGACCCAGTCATGCCAACAACACATAGCATAGCCCAGAATGAATTCTCTTCATCTCTTGTTTTTTTCCTCTCTACCAATGTCTCTCGCTGTGGTCCTTTTATGGGCAATTTATGTGTATCTTTGGGGGGCATTTCATTAATAATCCCCTATCTTGTATCTCTTTCAAGAAGTAAGTAAATATTTTGTTTTGCTTAGTGGTCAGGAGTGGAGACTATTATTTGTTTGAAACGGATAGTGAAGAGGAGGAAGAGGAAGAATTAAAAAAGGAAGATGAAGAACCTCGAAGAAAGTCAGCTTTCCAGGTAATTATGGGATTTGGGAAATCATGGTGTTTGCTAATTGAGTTATTGTTGTTTTTTTGACAGATCGTGCTTAAAAGCCTAGACTTCTGCCATGTTCATATGTGTTAGAGCCCCCAGAAGCTTCTGACCTACATCTGAAATTGTTTATTCCTCATTAAACTAATGCTTCTTGCTCTCAGCATTGCCATAGTTTCTACTACACAAGAACACTGTTCCAGTTGGGTCTTCATTCACTTGTATCCAACATGTTTCTGATGCTACCAACAAAAACATTCAACTTCCTTAGGTGAACTTTATTTTTCTGTCACAAGTGGGAGGTGAAGAAGACTTCTCTTTCTTGCTTTGGATTACTTGAATGGACTTATATTTCGATATGTAGAATAGTTGATCATGCTTTGTTTGAAAACAAATGGTCATTTAAATACTGCTTTGTTTTGAAAGTCAGTTTTATTTGTATTGCTAAAGGTTTGAGAAGTTATTGAAACAATAAAAGTATCTAGCTCTGATTTTTCCAACTTAACTGCCTTTTTCTGCCCAGAACTTACTGTACCATTCTCAGGTGTATAACTTATTAGCCTAAGTATAGTGTACTCAGTGAATGTATAATCAGTGCTACCTAAACATGATGATTTGTTGGAAGAGTTACAGATGGAACGAAAGCTTGATATATATTTATATGTATATAGATTGCATATAGATTTTAGGAAAGAGCCACATATTAGGAGTTAATTTTCATTGGATATACTACAGGCACCTAGAATTACATGTTGTGTCCTTGAAGAGGCTATTGTCAGTTTGCTGGCCAGGTCTTCTCAAGCTGGCAGGTTACATCCACCCGTTTTCCCAATGACACTGAAGAACTAAATGATTCACGGAGACACCTTGCTCTGATGCTTTCGCACTGGCCCCATTGCTAACCTAGTGTGTTTCCAGATGACCGTGTCTGTGTGCATGTGTGCAGCTAGCTTGTCAAATACTAATGACTTGACTCGCTTATTTTTGATCTAATGACTCTTGTTCTAACTCATCATGCAGCAAAGGAGAGACCGGGGTCATCTTCACTATTTTCATTGATTATGTGCAACGTTTGACTATCTTCTTTCTTTCTAACATAAGCACACTTTTATTCTAGCTTCAATGACTGGCACATTTGAACCTATTTGATGTAACTGTAGAGACAAACTCATGCTGACATTATTAGTTTTTGGTTTTTTTCTACTAATTACTCTTGCTTTGTCCTTCTTTGTAGAGAGCTATTGGGAAGTTTGCATCAGCCATTTTAGCCTTGCCAAAGTCTGTCATTAAACTTCCCAAAACTATTCTTCAGTATTTAATCAGAGCTGCAAAGGTATTTGATGTTTTACTGGTGTGTGGTGTGTGACCCTCTGCTCTGTAGATCTTTAGACAAGCAGACCCTTGTTGCTACATCTGCATTTTCCCTGTTCTATAGATCGAGCAATGAAGGAATTCTAAGAATTTAAAATGTTAGAAAAAGTTTTCCACTAAGAGTTCTGAGAAGCCAAATTTCATATTATTTGATTTTTGTTTTTCCATTGACACCAGAGCCTATCGAAAAATAGGAAGAGAAAATGCAGATATACATCTATTTCTGTCCTTTTTGTAGTTTTGTCTAAGTCACATCTCACTTGAAAAGGGTCATATCTGGTTGCATGCATCAGTTACGATGTGTGAGAAGTATAATTTTTCTCAGAAAGCTGGTTAAATTATGAGGAAACTAATAAAAGACTCAGTTTGCTCCCCCTCATTCCTGGCTTCCTGTCAATTCTCCATCTTCTAAATTGGACATCATTTTCCATTTCTCATTGGGAATTCAGCACACCTCCTCTCTAGATGGTGCTGCCGTGTGCAGTCTGTGCAGCTGCTCCTTCCCAGGTACTGAGCTGAATAACTGTTCATATCCAGCTACCTATGCTGAATATGATCAGTTGTTACTTCATGACTGAAAATCATAGGCAGTGAGTTACTCTTATTGTACTTGAAAGAAAGCTGTTTTCTCCTGACTTAATCTGAGGCAAGCACTAAAACTCTTAGGTCTTTATGCTCCTCAATATTAAGCATATGGTTTGGATAATGACCAAGACCGGTGTTTCTCACAGTTTACTTGAGGATCTTATTTAAATGCAGGTTATTTAAATTCAGCAGGTCCTGGGGGGGATCTGAAATTCTGTATTTCCCTCAAACTCCTGGGTGAAGTGCAAGCAGTTGGACCACCTTGAGTAGCAATATTTACTCTAGGTCCCTGCATATTAGTTTAATACTCACCGTTGCCACTTCCCTAGGATTCTTTCTTCTCTCTTCTATGAGTCTCTCCATCCCTGTAAAACAATTTCTGTGAAAGATTACAATGCAACTATCTTACTATTTTTAAAAATTCTTATTATTTAAAAAATATCTTCTTACAGACAACAAAAGAAAGTCCTGGACCACACCTGAATTAAAGGACAGTTTATGAAATTTAACCAGTTCCAGTTAAGGATCTTTATGTCAATGAAGTTCTCTCCTGTTTTAAAGATTAAATTATTTTTATATAATTAAGTGTTCTATAAAATGAATTCCACTTTCCTTAATAACATATGATGAAATTTAAGAAAAAATGTAAGATAAAGTTGGGAATACAGTGGCAGTTCAGTTTGGAGAAGCCAGAGGTCAATAAATACATTTCCATGCACTTTCTACTTATGGTGAGTGGTACTCAGGTCTGATTCCCTAGGAAGACCCATCAAATGGACGGTAGCTACAGCCACCAAGTAAGAATTGAAAAGTTTCAGTAAGAAAGTTCCATTTCTTGACTCAGTAAGAAATGGGATGTTTCCTCCTCCACCTTCATTATCAACTTTTTCCTGACACAGTTGGACTTAAGTGAAACTGACCCTCTGTCAGATGTTCCTGGAACTCTAAAATGTTTGCATTTCTAAATATCAGCATTAAGAGAATTTATCTACAAATAAGGAGTATCATATGATTCTTTCCCCCTCCCTTCTTCCCTCTTATTTGCATTATCTAAATTCTTATTACAATAAGAAAGAACTGATAGACTGAATCGTTTAGGTGTCATATGTAGAACCAGGAGTTCCCTTTAAATACAGTCAAATTTCAGTGCTCCTCACCATTTCCCTAAGATCTCTTCAATCCAATCGAAGCAACTCCTCTTCTTCTCACCCTCCAGCCCAAAGGTTTCATTTTCTCCAGAGGAAAAAAATATTTCCAGTTGTGCACTTATTACATTCGCAAATCCTGAATTTTTTTATTTTTTATTTTTGGGATTCTTGCATTCTCTAGAAACAGGATTCTAATAACTTTTTTTAAATAAAACGTCACCATATTTTGCTCTTAAGCTTGAAATTTTATTTACATTTAGCATAATAGATTTTTTAAAAGAATCAATGTTTTGCGGAAGCAAGTTTGCTTATTAATGAGATATTCTTGCTAGACTTCCCAATTAACATGCTCAATAAACATCCACCATAAATTCTTTTATTTGATCCTTCTTCTTCAAATTTCAGTTTATCTCTTTTTAAAAAAATATTTTGGGCATAAAATAGGATTTTTTTTTTTTTTGCCTCCTGAGTTTTTTATTCAGAAATAAAAAATAATAATATATTTATATTACCTGCCCTTAAGATTCAGATTTCTACCAGTGAGAAGTAATGTTCTTAATAACCTATGACCTTTACATTTCCATATGTGGAAACATTGAATCCCTCTTAAATTTTTTAAATATATATTTTTTTGTTGATAGTACTACAGATATCTCTTAAATTTTACTGGCAACGCGGTGTCCATGGTTTCCTGAAACAGCGCTTTTCAAAGATCCCAGAAATCTGAACATTACATACAGTAAATTGAAAGTTCCTTGGTCTACAAGTGACCCTGCAAAATATTCCTTTCACTCTCTGATAACAGAAAACCCAGCTTCCCTGAGACCCAGGGGTGTCTGCGGGTGCATGAGGCGCATGCCTGCTTGGCTTCGTGGTTCTAGGTGGCTGACTTTGTATATCAAGGTTTCCTTTTTGTTCCTTCTGCATGACTCTCTGCGGGCGGGCTGTTCATCATGGGTCTATCATGGTTATCGGTTATAATAATATACTATTGCAACTATTTTCAGCTCTTGAATGAAAAAGACAAAAGGCAACCAAAAGCTGAAGTTTTCCTTCCATACCATCTGCAATAACTTCTTAATCTTAATATCACAGTATTTTTCCTCTCCAAATACTAATCAATTTGCAAAGCCCTTTCTCAAGTTGCTGGTAATAGCTGTTATTCACAAGGGAAGGTATCAAATGTGCAAAACTGTTTCCCAACGTAAGCCAGTAAAAGATGCTATTTTGTTTTTTATTCAGAGTTTATTTATGATGGGAGAACATTGCTCTATTGATACTTAGTGAGGCCTCCAGTTTATTCCATTGTATGAATTGGGAAAGATCAATAGTTAAGAATCACAAATGGTGGTAGTACATGGGGAGCTGGGAAAAATGCTGGTTTGTATATACCCAAAGTTTCTCATGATTGTCTGTGATGCCAAATGAAATATATTCCTACAAATCTGTTTCCATCTATTATTTAATGATAATGAAAGTAGCACAGGTCAGCTCAGCATATGAAAGAAAACGGAGGTGGGAGAAGAAAGGATATTGGAGATGGTATTTAGTTTGTGTTGGGATAAAAAAAAAAAATGTTTCCAAAAGTCAGGAAGTTTGGTGTTGGTCTCTTTTCTTTTAATTAAGTTATTAAAAAGCCAGAAAATAATTGAACTTTCTCCCTTCAGTTTGTTTATCAAGCCTGGATTACTGACCCTAAAACAGCACTCCGACAGAGGCGCAAAGAGAAAAAAATGTCTGCAAAAGAAGAACAGAAAAGAAAGAGAAAAGTATCGGGGGAGGGTGAGTGTCCTGGGGTGCAACTCCAGCCACACTCTCCACTTCCATGGCCTTGAATACAACAGAGGAACTGCAAAGGACAGAATCTTTGGAGAAATCAAATTCTTAAATTCCAAAGAGTGCAAAGATTTTTACTTGTTCTTAATTGCTTGTGTCTGACACTTGGAAGCAATGAAAACATGAATTTAAGTTAAGATGCATTTATAAAATGGGGAGAGAGGCAAAATAAACCCAAAGAAAGTCTGTAGAAAGAAAAAAATTCATTTTGAGAGAGATATTAAGTTATAGAAAATAAATATAAAACAAGATCTTATCAATAAGTTAAAACCTGTTCTTGGAAAAAAGTAATAATAAAGATGAACCTTTGATATTTGATCATGAACCAAAAATGGAACATAACTACCCGTGCCATATTCAATATTAAACTGCTGCATTTGAAGGCATAAGAAAGAAACACATTTCTAAGCGGAGGGAGGCGGGGTGGGGCGGGGAATTTCAAACCACAACAAAACACACCAATAGCAAAGGTAAAGTGCAGTGGGGGCACTCAGGAAAAACATTTTCATTATATAAATCAGACTGAAGATAAGCATTTTAATATAATAAGAATTCCAAAATAGCAGGAAAAGAAAAGTTCAACCCAGTGGATCAACAAATATGAAAACAATTCACAAATCAAAAAAGGGAAATGGCGCTTTAAAAGGATCTTGGCTTCACTAGTAACATGAGAAACACAAACTAAGTATTTTGATATTTTGGGTTTGGCAAGAACCTAAACATCTGATAACACTGGAACTAGTGGGAAGTTAGATGCTTTTGTAAAGTTGTCCATCCACTTTGCAGAGCAAGGTGTCAGTATCTGAGGAAAGTGTAAGTGTACTGCTGGAGACCAGTCCCACCCCAGGTGTGTGGCGTAACCTGAAGCAGGACTTGCACATGTGCATAAGAACACCTGTCTAAGAGTATTCATCAAACACTATTTGTTAACAACAACAATTAAGAAACATCTTAAATGCCCACATAAAGAAGGAGATCCAAGTAAATTATGTTATCATTTTATAATGGAATACTCTTCAGTAGTTTAAAAAATGAGATGGATTACTTTGAACTGATTTGGAGAGCAGTTCTGACAAATATTGTTAAATGAAAAGCATTATGTTGCAAAATGGCATACAGATCATGCAACCATTTATGAAACAAAGGAAACCCCAACATAATATTTTGCATTTTAATGGGTGCATATAATAGTGTATAAATGCAAGAGAAAGATCAGGAAGAATGCTTAGAAAATTAATAACAGTGCTTGCTTCTGGGGGAGGGGTGGAGAGACTGAAATTAAGTGTTGTGATTAAAGGGAACTTTAGGCTTATCTAAATTCTTAAATTTTTGTGCTTTACAGAGAAAATATATAGATAAATTCTTTGTGAAATTAAAAATATATTTAAAAATAAAGGAAAAAACCTTAATTTTTAATGGAGCTCTAAATAGAAACACCTCTCTCCTTTTTTACCATTCTGCCCCCTGCTCCCTCGTGGTAGCTTTAATTTTATTTTACTTTCTTAGTTTAAAAAGACAAAATTAAGACAGAGCTGGTATAACAAGACATCGGTTAAAAGATAAACGCACAGTCTGCCCTGGATACCTATCTGCGGAGCTACCAAATCTTCACAACATGTTGTGTTACCTCCCACTCCTTTCTCAGGGGCCTGCGTATATGTATGCAGGCACGGTTTCCTTTGTTTTTCAAAAGTGAGTTCATGCCATACAAACTGCTCTTCTATGTTCATTAGTAATGTATTGTGACCATTTCTCCAATTAAGTATTCACAAATCCATATCCTCCTTTTTTAATAGCTGCAGAATATTTTGTGATATGGATATGCATAATTTATTCAACTATTACATCACTAATGGACAAAAGTTTGCTTCCAGATTTCTGCTGCCATAAACAGTGCTATCATAGACATCCCTGAACAAAACTCCGTATATGGTCGGACGTGTCTGTATATTTAAATGGATAGCAAAAGGTCAGGAAGAACATGCACTTTCCACAGAATACATTAGCCAAAGTGGGACTACTGGGCTAGATGATGTGTCTTTTTTTTTTTTTTTGCTTTAATAGGTATTTTCCGAAACCGGTTCAGTAATTTACTCCCGTGAGCGGAAGCGTGCACTTCCCTGTAGCTTTATCCCCCATGATGTATTACTCTTTCTATTTTTTGTCTTTCTCCGGGATGATGAAAGGCTTTCATTTTTATTTGAATTTTCCTAGCTAATAAGACTGACTATATTTTATTTTCTTGGTATCCGTGATTTTTGTTCTGGATGATATGAATTCTTACAACTTTTCCCCTGGAACTCTTAAAATAGGCAGAATAACTGAAATTTAAATTTTAAGATTTCTTTTAATCTAGAAGAGTAGGTTGGCATTTAATATACCCTAACTGAATCTAACTCGTGTTAATTGAACACACTCAACAGGTCCTGTGGAGTGGGAAGACCAAGAGGATGAGCCAGTCAAAAAGAAATCAGATGGACCAGGTAATACAATAAAGACACTTAGGACCAGGGAGAAATGTGAAACTGTTACTTGCCCAATGTTTATGTAATGAAAGGCTGCCTACAAATAATGAATCAAATACTGTTTGTGGACTATGACTAAATAATTGGTGTCCTTTGGAATCTCATCTCTTGTGAAATTGCAAAGTGAGTCCTAAAAGTAGATCTGCCCCTTGCACTGTTGGATTAATCACAGTCAGTTTGTAAATTCTTTTATCCAAGGTGGTGTGGGGAGCAAATGACAAATGCCCCATAGAAGCCATCAGAATAGAGGATCAAAAAATATTGGCAATTAATTTTAAAGACTATACAAAGAAGGAGTTAAGAGGTAAGGAGAATTGGGGAGATGAGAGGTACTCTGGAAACTTGGGCCAACTTCTCATTTTATGGGGGAAAACCAAGTCCTAATGAGTTTGCCCAGGATTTCAGAGCTACAGTCAAGGACAGAATCCCTGTCTTCTAACTCCCAGCCCCATCATGGTATCATTTGGGTTTTGCATAGTGTGGGACTGGGAGGAAGATTTATCCATGCAGGAAAAACAAAACAAAACAAAATTCTCCAAATGAAACAAACTCAGATGCCTCTTTAGTTCTATAAAAATACTGTTTCCTGTGTACATTATCAGCAGGCAAGGTTTCCAGGCTCTCTACTCTGGATACAAATACATCCAAGGATGCCATCTGCTGGCTCAAAATGAGACTTCTCAAAGGCGCTCTAATTACTAGTAATACCCTCTGTGGCACAATTCTTAAACCTGGCCTCCATTTCCAGATCATTTTATTCACACGTATGTGAACCCAGATCTTCTATTATTGCTGCAAAGCCTTATACAATAATAACAGCTAACCCCTTAGATTTCACATCTTTGCCAGACACTTTTCTGAGCGCTTTAGACAAATTAACTTGTTTAACCCTGGCAAAGATCCTTTCCCCATTTAACAGTTAGGAAACTGAGGCAGAGAAAGAGTAACTAACTTTTCAAAGGCTACATAGCCACTAAGAGGTAGAGTTAAGATTTGAACCCAAGGAGTCCGAACCCAGAGTTTGTGCTCTTCATGACTATGTCCTGTTGCCTCTATCATTAAAAAAATAAGTAACAATAAAAATCCCAATTTCATGTTAGTTAGTGATTACCCAAGTTTATAAAGTGCATGTTATACATGTCTCCAACACAGCGATTTTAGTTTTAACATCAAGACCACCATAAGCAAAACTGTGGAATAATTATATTTATCTTTACCACCTCTAGGGAAATAACTGTGAATATAAGAAAAAAATAAGTTGTCAAAACTATAAGATGTTGCTAACATTTCTTAAAGTTGTAACTAACTTCCAGTCTTCCAGCCTCCAGGGGTCAAATGGCTAGAGGTTCTATCCAAACTACTGCGGGAATTGCATGCCTTGGTCAAGATCAAAACAGAAACAGGAGTGTGGGGTGGAAAGAGAAGGGTAGCTGTCCCCAGGGTCCCCAGGCCTCTCTGGCTCAGTATCGCTCTCCTGTGGAATCTGTACCAACTCAACTCCATTTAGCTTCACGAAGCAGCTGTTCCCTCCCTGGGCTTCTTTGTTTAGTTGAAACTACTCTCTTGTGTCCCTACTTCCTAAAGTGTACCGCATGTAAAGCTGTTAGGTGTGACACAATTTTGCCGAGGTTTGGGGGGACAGTGTGAGGCAGTGACAGCGTGCATAGCAGGACACTACTTCAAAGGGGAAGTCAGTGATCACTGTTCCCCTCTGGGCAGATCTCTCACCAGCTGGTGTCTCAGGGGCCTGGCTTCACAGCCACCTGTGTCTCGGGCCCCTTCCCTCCAGGCCCTTCTCATTTAATCATCCCCCATCTCCTTTTCCAGTTTTCTTCTTAGCGACCAGCTGGCCACTGCAAGGTTCTTGTTATTCCAGCAGGTAGAACTGTTTAACTCTTCTTCGTCTCCCTTGCCCATCTCCACTCTGTCAGGGGGCCATCCCACGTAAAGCTAAGCTGCTTGTGATGTTTTTCCTTTTGAAAAGAGCAAACGTTTACCTGGGATAAAATCTGCCTTCCTCCTGGGCCACTCAATTCATAAATATTTTTTTTTTACCATTACAAAGTTAAACTTTGATTCACATTGTGGTGTGGGAATTAAAGTAGAGGGAGAGGATTCGAGTCACACAGTGTCATATCTGATTATACTAGATTCCAGATCAGGAAACTATACCTGCCACCTGTGTTTATAAGGCTTGTTAGCCAAAGATAATTTTTATATTTTTAATGGTTGAAAAAAATATTAAAAAGAAGAGTATTTCATGATATATGAAAATTATAAAACTAAAATTTCAGTATCTGTAAATAAAGTTTCATTGGAAACCCAGTCATTCCCATTCATAGACAATTCACTCATTGTCTATAGCTGCTTACACAGGACAACAGCAGAGTGATTCATTGCAATACAGACAGTATGGCCTGGAAAGCCAAAAATATTTACTCTCAGGCCCTGTTCAGAAAAAAAGTTGGTTGGCCCCTGCACAAGATCATAAAGGCTAGCCTATAATCATTAATTGTAAATTCATTAAGGTTTTACTATGACACTTAAATCTGGTTTTATTATTTATTTATTTGGTGTGCGAAGAGTGAGATACAAGTTGGATTTTTATTGGTGGTGTTTGTTTTCAATAAGCAGTAAGACAATTCTTAACTCATTGTTATGTTCTCTAAGTATTTGCTTTATTGTGATCAAGGTTTTGAAATCGTTAAAAACTAAAATTTTTAAATGCCAAGTTAAAAGAAAGGCACACATTGATCAAAATTTGGTAGCATGTCTTCAAGGATTCCTTGTATACTAGTTGAGACCTTATTGGCTTACAGGAACAAACTAGCAAGATGGTTAGTATGGGATCGTTCCTCTTTTATTTTGATTCAGACCTAAAATAAAGTTAGGTCACAGCTATGCAATCTCCTCAAAGCTGATCATGATCAGGAAGCTCCTGTTGGCTTCTCTGAGGGCTGGCGAGGCATGTGCTTCATGGAGACACATTTGGGACACAGTGGCAATCTGGAGCCGAGCTTATCCCACTTGGCGGCTCTCCCAGGCGCCCCCAGTCACAGCACAGATAAGGAAGAGAACCCAATTCCATCAGGAATTTCGCAGTTTCTGTTGGTTTCCGGAGGGTTGATCCCATGTGCAATGTTTTGTGGTTAGCACAGCTCAGTAGAATTAAGAATAGTGATATTTCAGTGGTGTACATATATACTCTTAGTACACGTACTGAGCTCTACAGAATCGTTTTAAATGATTTAACTGAATGCAACTGCAGTAGAAAGTATCAAATTCTTACAGAATCAACAGAATTGTTTCCAACAACTATTAATTAAGAAAAGAATAAACTTATAGAAAAAGAATTACAGGACCCAGTTACCTGGATAAATACATAGTTTGTATCCCTGTGTCAGTAACATAACTATCTTAGAAGGCAATCTCTACTTTTAACCAAAAGTATAGGAATCTGTTCTGGCAGCTGTTTTGACCAAAGGTTAACAATTCCGGCCTCACTTGGCTTGCACGACGGTGGCTTCCTATGCCGCCGTGGTCCCCACACCCGGCCATGCCCAGTCCGTGCCCACTCCACATGAGGCAGGGCGGCTCAGACAGGTCTGCATTTGGTAAAACACCTCTGTGTTCCCAAGGCAAAACGGGCGATGGCATTTGTTCCTTTGAAATTGTGTTTCTTTTTCTTCCTCCTAGATAATATCATCAAGAGGATATTTAATATTCTGAAATTTACCTGGGTGCTCTTTCTGGCAACCGTGGATAGTTTCACAACTTGGCTTAACTCCATTTCAAGGGAGCATATTGACATATCTACAGTTTTGAGAATTGAAAGATGCATGCTGACCAGAGAAATTAAAAAGGTAACACTCTTGGAATAATTCTCTGCTTCTTTCCACATTATATAGATTGTGAAAGTCAATATCCAGAACTCCAAGTAGGAAAAGACAAAATCCTTTCTTTCCAGACTGTCTCTACAGAACCCCTTTATTTTCCTATATATTTAAATCTGTTCCATGCTCAGAAATAAAATCAGACACACACACACACACACACACACACACACACACACACACACACACACAGTCCTGGGATAGTGGCCAATTGATTCGTCCTATCTCCTCGCTTCATCTGAGTTTGTAGGTGCACAGACTCTACTGTGTCTCATAAAGGATTATGTTGTTTAGTCTGAGAATTTTGATCTGAAACTTCTCATAGGAAAAATTAGGATATATGCAGAACAACAGAATATAGTCATATAAGATTTATATATTTCATATTTTAAAATAATAGTTCATTTCTGGATAAGTTACTATTACATATATATTATACATAGCTACAGACTTACATATAAGAAGGGATTCCTTTTTAAAACAAATTTAAAAAAATAACTGACATACAATATTATATTAGTTTCAGGTGTACAACATAATGATTCGATATTTATAAATATTATGAAATGATCACCACAATAAGTCTATGTAACTTTTGTTACTACACATAGTTACAATTTTTTCCCTGTAAATTTTTAACATTTACTTTTTTTTAGCAAATTTCAAATACAGTAGTCCCCCCTTATTCATGGTTTCACTTTTTGTGGGTTATCCTTGGTCAACCACAATCCAAAAGTTATTAAATGGAAATTCCAGAAAGTAACCCTCATAAGTTTTAAATTGCATGCTGTGCTGAGTACTGTGATGAAATCGCATACCATCTTTCTCCATCTCGCCGAGGATGTGAGCCATCCCTTTGTCCAGCATCTCCCCGCTGTGTACACTCCCGCCTGTTAGTTACTCAGTAGCCAGCTGGCTTATGAGATCCACTGTGGTGGTATCACAGTGCTTACATCCAAGTAACCCTTATTTTACTTAAAAATGGCCCAAAGTGCAAGAAAAACTCTGTCCTAGTTTGTTGAGAGATAGTGAAAGAGACCATCTTCACCTCTTATTACAGTATACTATTATAATTGTTTTAATTTATTGTTAGTTATTGCTATTCATTTCTTTGGTGTGCCTAGTTTATAAATTAAACTTTATCACAGATGTGTATGTACAGGAAAAAACGTAGTATAGGTAGGGCTCAGTACTATCCCTGGTTTCAGGCACGCACTGGGGGTCTTGAAATGTATCCCTTGTGCATGAGGAGGGACTCCCGTACACAATACAATATTATTAACTATAGAGACCCTGCTGTACATTACATCCCCATGACTTACTTATTTTTCAACTGGAAGTTTATACCTTTTGACCATCTTCATCCATAAACAAGAGGGGTTTCTTGTGTAGCATTATCCAGTAATATTGGGTACCATTCATGAGTTGACATCAGTCCCCAACTTCACCAGCTTTGTGTTCATCTACTCCAGGTGTGCATGATAGCTGAGAATTGTCAGTGTTGATAAATGCCCGGTGGCTGCAGAGGCAAGTAAGAACTGTGGCAATGTCTCCTTCGCTGCAGGGCAACGTTCCCACTCGGGAAAGCATCCACATGTACTATCAGAACCACATCATGAACCTTTCCAGAGAGTCTGGACTGGACACAATTGACGATCGTCCTGGTGCCGCTTCAGGTGCACAGACAGCCCGCAGGATGGATAGCTTAGATTCACATGACAGTATCTCCAGGTATTTCATGTTCTAAACAATGGGTTTGGTTTTGACAAAGGTACAAGAGGTGGACTTCATCAATGTGAGAAATGAATGTATGAGGTGAAAGTTAGTCAGAACTTAACATGGATCCCCACCCTCCTCGGGATATCTCCATGGCCCTCCCCTAGACTGAGCCAGATAAAATCAGGTATCAACAAAAACTATTAGAGATACCTGTATGATTCATAGGCACAGGATAGTGGTTTCCAAGCTGGAGGCAAGTAAGAATGAACCTTCCCAATGACAATAGGACTTATTTGTGTCAAGGGCTGCATCTTTAACTCTATTTTAATTTTTATTTTTTTAAAAATATATTCTATTGATTTTTTTACAGAGAGGAAGGGAGAGGGATAGAGAGTTAGAAACATCGATCAGCTGCCTCCTGCACACCTCCCACTGGGAATGTGCCTGCAACCAAGGTACATGCCCTTGACTGGAATCGAACCTGGGACCTTTCAGTCTGCAGGCCGACACTCTATCCACTGAGCCAAACCGGTTAGGGCTTTATCTCTATTTTAAAATGCCGCTCCATAAAGTATCTTCTATACTAGAATCTTCTACCATCTGTTGTTATCTTTGATATTTTTCTTTCAGAATTGTCACTTTATAACTCATAATAAAAGTCCAAAAAGTGATTCTGTCATCTCCCATCTTCCCTGAGTTCTGTGATCACACGCATTGTCGCATAACATGCATTGGTCATGGGCCAGCACCAAGTCTGTGTATAGGTTACCTCATAATGTTATGAGATGCATAATATTATCATCCCCATATTGCAGAAGACAAGAGAGGTTAAGTAACTTACCCAAAGTCACACAGCTCAAAAGTATGTATACGCACACTCAGGATCCAAAACCTCCTAGTTCAGCTCAGAGCCCATCCTCACAACCACCATATGGTATGCTGCCTCTCATTGCCTCTTCCATACTCCAGGCTGACTTTGAAGACTGACCTGTCTTTCTTACTGCCTATCCCAGAAAAGCCTATGAATTCTTTGCACCATAGTGTTCTAGAGAGCTGCTGTCAATTGTACAGATCCAGCCTTCGCGTTAAAGCGCAGGTCCTGTCCTAGGAGGAAAATGACATGCCTAGGTAATTAGCTAGACTGAATGAGTTACACCTTGTGTCCATCTTCACATGTATCACTGAGAACACTCGCATGTTTATTGTTTTCATTAAATATGTTAAAAAGCACCTATTCCATGCCAGGCTCTAGGCTTGATTCTGGGATAGACGCATAAAGATTAAGTTGTCTCTAACTGGTTGGAGCCTGGGAAGAAAGACTCACCTACAGGATCATTTGTGGAATTCTGGGTTAAAATTCCTGCTGTATAAGGACATCAAAGATGGGCTGTATTCCCACAGCTGGTTTAGAAGCTTCTGGGTTACTCCCAGTCACACTTCAGATGCTGAGCAAGGCACCAAGCTCTACTGGACTATTTGTCCTTCACAAATACTAAATTTGTTACAAGATGAAAGAGGGGAAGGAACTAAGGCTATTTTATCAATACCAAGATCCCAAACCTGAAATAGGTAACTAGAAGTTGAAATTGGAACCTCAATGGGGAGAAGTCAGTAAAAAATATTTATTTTGAAATGCTGTTTTTAGCTGTTGCAGAATTGCTGTATTTTAACTTCTCCACTTGTGCCTATTCTTTATTCTAACCATCTATTTGATGTAGACCCAAAGTAATTTGGTATGGAAAGATGTTAAAAAGAACAACAACAAAACCCTCAAGTTTTAAAATAGTGCATATGTTGCTCTGGCCAGAAGGCTCGGTTGGCACACCAAAAGGTTGTGAATTTGATCCCTGGTCAGGACATGCCCAGGAGGCAACCGATAGATGTTTCTCTCTCAGATCAGTGTTTCTCTGTGTATGTGTGTCTTTCTCTCATTCTCTCTCCCCACCTCTTTCTCTCTCTAAAGTCAATAAAAACGTATCCCTGGGTAAGGATAAAAAAAATACTATACATGTTCAAACCTCATTTTTATTTAAAAATATATTACTCATACATATATTGATTTAAATTTGATTTTTGTACCAAAAAATTCTTCATGGATATAACCTCTCCAGTCCTCCCAAAATAGGTATTGATTCTTTTACAATCCTTTGAGGAATAATAGATATATACTTTTTTCCTTTAATTTGTGAATAATCATCACTTTTGTATAAGTTCCAAAGGAATAGATATATTTCAGCCATTATATATTTTTGTGAACAGAAAAAAACACTTAGGACAGAAACTCTTAAGCGTTTCAAGGCCAAAACATTTATTTGCTAGTTGAGATGCTGTTTAAGATGCTTTTAGTTCCTAGAATAAAATAATTTATTATTATAACATTGTGCATGGTAATAAGACTTAATTTTTCATTCTATTTCTACCCATGCATACACACATTTCTCAATAATTAATTTCTGAAACCATGGGTGACGTCTGTTGCAAAGTGAAAATAGTATTCTCCTTGCATGGCGAGTGCTGACAGTCCTCCTTGTGTGTCTTCCTGAAAGCGTGCCACAATCAGCATTTGTAAAAGGAAGCTTCATTCTCTTCTGACAGACGCCATTGAGACGAAAAGTCATTGTGGTTTATATTTCTTTTTGCAGCCCATAAAGACTGTCCTATCTGGAAGCTACCAACCTTCTTAAATGTTTTCTTGTAACAATTTTTTTGCACAGAAATACAATTATTTTTTCCAGAAAGTTTCAAGGGTTTTAGAAGCCTCCTGAATATTATACATGAACATGGCTGGAGAATAATTGCTCCAGAACCAAATTCTGAATCATACTAATCAAAAAGAGCAAAGAGAACATTGGAAAGTGATCTGAAAATAAATTATCCATAAAATAAATGTACGTAATTTCTACGTTAGTAACTTTTAATTGCACAATATATTCAATAAAAAAATTAACTAAAATTATAAAAATAGAAGAAGAAAAAAGAACTATTTCAAATACAATCAAATAACTGCTCTTAAATCTAACCCATATTTGTTAAAATTACAAATATAAAACTATATCCATAATCAAAAATTTTGAGGTAGAAGATACTTAAAGCCATGAGTTGCTTTTTAACAAAGACAAAATATCCCCCAAATTTAAAATGGCTAACCAATCAACAAATTTACTAGTAAAAATGAGTACCTCTAAAATTAATTTTTACTTTTTTCCCCCAACCTAAAGAAAGGGGATACACAATAGTGTCCATTATGCCATTATGTCTGTTGTTAGGAAATGGAATGTACCTACTTGCCCTCTTATTAATGGCTGAGCTGCATTCCTAGTTTCTTTGCTTTAAGAAACCTTCAAATCTCCAGTCATTTGTCTATGCTAGAGTCTATAGGACGCCATGCTGATTGTTGGAAGGGCAGTGTTCTCCCCTAGAAGGCATTCTGAGTGTAGAAGCTTGCTCTCAATACCTGTGTGATGGGCAGGCTCTAGCGTCCTCCCTAAGTAGGAACTCACATGATCAGTGTGGCCCCGGCCCCTTTGCAGAAGCCGCAGCCTGGGTGGAGCCCTCCCACCTGCCACAGTTTCTGCTCCAGCATCCATGTCACCCATCTGTAGTTTTGGGCTTACAGTACAAGAGGTTGGGATGGGAATCTACCAAATGAATTTGCATTCCCTTTGACTTTATTAAAATTAAAATAGTTATGATTTCCATCAAATCCAGATGTAAAATAGCAATTATTTTAACGATGGTTGTTGTATAAAATCAGATATCATCTGCCTTCCCAGAAAATACATTGGTTTAAATTCCTGCGAGAAACATTAGTGACATCCTAAGGATCATTCCTGGATGTGAAGGGACTGATTATCATTTGAGGAATGTCCCCTAGAGGTTGCTGTGTGACCGTGCAAGGTGACAACCATCCATTTAGGCTTGTTTTCTGGGCCTGTTTTTATAAAGCTCCTCCCTTTCCCTTTTACATTTAAAACAGTCCTGGATTGGGCCACAAATCAGTCACACTCCAAATAACCCGACTGCATGGGGTCTGAAGGTGGGCTGGTGGGACAACAGAACTCAATGCAGGAATTAGCAAGGTAAGTAGGGATTAGAACAGTGGCTCCCATGCAGAAAATCTGAGCAGTGCTGCAGGAGAGGGTGCACCATGTCCTTCTGCCTGCAGACTCCAAAAAGGCCATGGGGTTGCACCTCTACAAATACGAAGGGAAATACAGAAATGCAAAGATCCAGGTCCCTCTTCTCATAAATGATGAAATTGGGACCCCAAAGAGGGAAACTGACTCATCTAACACTGAACAGCCAGTTAATGTCCATGTGGAGACTCAAGTCCAGTCCTCCCTGTGTTTGTGCATATGTTTCTAGTTTCCCTTGTTGTCATCTCCTCATTTTGTGAAGGACATGGTGACATCTAAAGGAATGATGGCCTTCTTTTAAAAAGCCCGTCTCGGTGTCCTTATTAGAGACCATTGGATTGCTAACAGGCTCGCCTCTCTCACTGTCTTGGCCCTCTCTTGGCCATGTAGCTGTGACATGCGTAGCAGGATGCTCCACTGGAGCCCCGTGGGGTTATGCTAGAGCACCTGGAACCTGAAAAGCCCTTTAACTGGTTCCATGAGTGAGTGACTCAGATTCCTCCGTGGCCCCCAGAGGTTGTGACATCCTGAATGGTGTCCATTTCTGCCTCACAACCACTGACTGAGGGCGTTGGCTGTGCAGGTTGGGCATAGAGTAGGCCTCCTCGTGCAGTCACCTGATAGATATTCAGCTTACCAGTGTCAGCTGGGGAATCAGCCATCCTGTACCACAAAGGCCTGCCCTCCCAGTTCATCCAAGTTGTTAGCATTCAAATTGGAAGACCCATATTCCAGTAACCACCCCATAGGCTCTTTGGGGTTAAGCTATATGTCTGAACTGAAATCGTGTCTATGTCATAACTCTATTTGCTTCTTCTTCAGTAGCATCACTCAGTAGCATCTCAGTCCTGAATCTGCCATCATTCCCTCCCCAGTTGTTGCTTCACTGGGGAACAGGAGGTGAGGATTGTAGCCAATGGGTTCTCACCCTAATGATATCCATCAAGACCTAAAAATGACCCAGAAGGAAACATTCATGAGGCAAAATGAAAAGTTAACAGACAAAATGACCCTGCCATTGCTAGACTTCCTCTGTTGTTTTCTTTGTACCATTTTATTTCTTTTTTTTAATGTTGGTTTATATCCAGTTGCATATCAAACCAGCATCTCTTCTACATGCAAGGCATCTAGTTTGGCTTCAGTGAATATCACTCAGAAAATGGGGTGGAATATTCAGCTTGTTGCATCGTCCCTGAGCTTCCCTCTCTCATTTGGAGACTGTGTTTTTTAAAAAAAAAAAAAATTGAAATCTTTTATGTAAATTTTACGTGAACAGATATTTCTGCTTAAGCAATTTGGTTACAAAATGCTCTCAAGGAACTCAAGGAGCTCCAAATAAAGCATATGTCTCAATTAAAAAACAAAAACAAAAACAAAAACAATAAAGAAAAACACCTCAGTTGCAAAGTTATAATGCTATGATTTCTCTGTGAGAGGCGTGTCGGGACTTTTAATTATTCTGTTTCCATGTCCCAGCCAGAGAGTGACATTTCATATTTACCAATATATTTTAGCCAACATATTTTGTTAAATCCAGTACAATGTGTTTTATTGTCCTGCCAAACAGGTCCTTCCTTCCCTTGCGCCCTGCTGTGGTGGTCGTCATTGCCATGGTGTTGGTGTCGTGTGTGGTCTGCTGCATGGCAGTGTGTTGGTCAATTGATCCATGTGTAAACTGATTTTCCACTGGGGTTTTAACACTGTGTCTCTGTGACTGTTTGCGCTGCTAGCTGCTACACTGAAGCAACCATGCTGTTCTCAAGGCAGTCTACCCTTGATGATTTAGATGGACCAGAAACTGTTCCTAAAACAAGTGAGCGTGCTCGACCTAGGCTCCGTAAAATGCTCAGCTTGGATATGTCCTCCTCATCAGCTGACAGTGGCAGTTTAGCATCAAGGTGCTTAACTTGTGCATGCTTTGTTCTGTGATTTTATATCCCCCCGTCTCATTGCAAATATAAGTTTGTGTGGTGTATGTTTTCTTTTTCTTTAAAGAATCTGCATGAATAACCAAAGCATAACCACCACCTTTCTGGGACATACCTGGTTATTCCCAGGACAGCATTTTAGGAAACTAACCGCTCTTTAGTTTTTGTCTGTTAGGAGTTTCTTAAAAACGCTTATTATAAACATTGTCCTCCACTTTGTAAGTATTTTACACTTTTCACTTTCGAAGAAATAAGCATGTTTCCCCCTTCGTTGAGAGCTCATGTAGGCAGACCTCACAGGGGGAAATGAGATTTTCCTCATGATTTCATCAAAAGATACATGCAGTAGGAAAAATTATGAAAATTTGCCACATATGGTCTTTTTTATACAGAATAAATCTGCCCACCTTTTATATGCATAACTGACATAAAAGTCAGAATAGATTTTACCATGGATTTTTTTTAAAGAATAGTATGATGCAATAGATAGAATAGTTCACATTTGTAGACTGTGACTTATTTTGTTTATAAAAGATGACTTTGGGCTTAAGTTCCTCATTAAATCCTATCTAAAATAAGAACCCTTTAGAAATGAAATGAAACCCAAAAGCTCTTTTTTTAGTTGCCTTTGAATGGTCAGCAGGACACAAGAGCATCAGGTATGTTGTGCTTATCCTGCCACCAAAATAACCCAAACCAAAACGAATTTCAATTTTTGGCAAATCAGAGGGCCGTTAACCTCTTTTTGCTGGCAGCTGTGTATCCTAATACAGTGCTGCAGCATGCCAGGCCTGGCACTGGTGGAATGCTTTGACATGAGATGTCCTCTGGCAGACACATGCTATGCTGTTGCACTTTGCTGCTTCCTGAAGGTACCAGGATCTGTGGAATCCCTTTGGGGACAGATCAAAGCAAAAACCATAGAGAATTCCTGTCATTGGATATAGTGTAACTGGAAGTTAGAACGGGTATGGGGCTGGCTCCAGTGGTCTGAAAATTCCCTGGGGTGATCAGTCAATTTCATGGCCTTCCTAGGAGGCTAATTGAGGTAAGTCTTAGCAAAACTCCAGTTTGGCATGACATTCCAAGAGCCTTCTACATGATGTGCATGCACGCTTAGGGCCAACGCCCTGGGAATTCTGAACACCCGAGAAGGTCCCAAGAACTCATGCAAATCTGGTTCTTCAGCCTCAGGACTCAGCCAAGTTTCTCCATTCATTCACTTATTCATTAACATGCCTACTCTGGTGTCATGACAAGAAAAATGGGTATAATCTATGCATTTGAGACTATCAGTGTTTATGGACCCTAGTTGCCCACATATGCCATTCAGATAGATAATAGTGCATGTTTCAGAATCTAACAAGTTATAGTTTTATATCCACAGATTCCACGGATGTGTCTGAGGTAAATAATATTAAAACGCATGCCATGAATTTCACTGGTGGGCCAGCTCTATTTTCATTTCCAACTTTTTCTGCATGGGCCTGCCAGGGAAAGTTAGAAGATAGAACACGAAAAGGAGGAGAGGATGGTGCAAAAGAAAAGACAGGATGCCAAAAAGAGAGAGTGAGATAAGGGTGGAGAGCTGATAGGAAGTGAACACTAGAAGGGGAGCTGGCAGAGAAAATCAGTGGGAATCATTGGGAGGAGAGAGAGCAGGACTGACCCTTGAGGGTGGAGCAGGCAGCCCCAAGGAGAGATCAGCCTGGGAGGAGATGGTGGGTGTTTCCATGTGTAGACAAAGAGGTTATCGGGAGGTGGTTGGGAGCTGGAAAGGTGAAAATTCAGTCAAATGTGATAATCACTAATAAGAAAAAGGCAAAGGGTGAGAAACAGAGAGAAGGAACAATTATGAAAGAAGTGGGCCATTTTTAAAATAAAGCATGCAGTTGTTTAGCCAATATTTTATTCCTACCATCCTCTTCTGGATCTGGGTGGGCCCATGGCAAGGACTGACAGTAGAGTTTATCTTGGTCTGCACTAACAGACCCAAACCCGCAAGGCTTCTCACTTCCATATGCAGCCTGCTTTGAAGGGTAGAGAAGGGGAGGTATGCTATGCTGTGTCTCAGTTTGGAGGTAAACACTAGAATTCATGGCTGTGAATCTTGAGATCATTTTTAAAACCTCCATACACAGGTGGGTTTAGCATCGTGTAAGCCATGTGACTTGCTCTGGTTTTCAACTGGGTGTGTGCACTGCCAGCTCTTGCATTTAAGAGGGTGCTGTTTGCAGTCTGCAGACCAGGTGTGACTGTCCTGAAGGAACAAAGCAGATGGGATGCAGGGAAGGGAAATGTGATGTTTGACTTCCCATCTGCCTTGATGGTCTTATTTGGGAACACTAAGGAGGTATCTGGAGAGATTGAGAGGATGCTGAGGAGCTGGGTGCTAAGCTCGGGGTCTGTGCCCGTCCCTCTCTCCCGACAGCGAGCCCACGCAGTGCACCATGCTGTATTCGCGCCAGGGCACCACCGAAACCATCGAGGAGGTGGAGGCCGAGCAGGACGAGGTGGAGGCCAGCCAGGATGTGGAGGCCCAGCAGGACGAGGACATGGGGGTCCAGGACAGCGACGATGATGAGAGCAGTGAGGCCGAGGTGGACATGGGGCCAGAGGGGCCTGAGGGGTCTGAGAAGGAGGAGGAGGAGGAAGAAGAGGAGGAGGAGGAAGAGGATGAGGAGGAGGAGAAGGAGAAGGAGGAGGCAGAGGAAAAGGCAGAGGAGGCCCAGGACTCCGAGGAGTCCGAGGAGGCCGGCCTCACCCCCGACACTGAGCTGCCGCAGTCCTTCACGGAGGACGGAGACATGGAGGTCCCGCCGTCCTACAGCAAGGCGGTCAGCTTTGAGCGCCTGTCCTTCAGCTCGCAGGAGGACTCCGGGGGGCCGAGCCGCATGGCCGTCAGCCCCGACGACAGCCGCTCCGAGGACAGGCTGGGGTCCAGCATCCTACCGTCCCTGACGCACGAGCTGACGGCCAGCGAGCTGCTGCTGAACAAGTAAGAGCCCGTGGGCCGCGGCAAGGGGTCTGGGAGCCAGGCGCGGGTGCTGCACGTAGAGGCAACTCCATGTACACATGCCCACCTGCATGGTTACAGCAAACAGACACAGTTCTCATTATCATCAGGCTGCTCATACAACACAGACTCAGCACGTCTGTCACTAACGGCAGAACTAGCAAGAGCTGCTGGTAGACACTGCTCAGGTGTCTTTCTGTAATATAACATTGGGAGGCGGGGGGTCCATAGGAAATCTAGGGGCAGAGGGAAAGGAAAGGACAGGAAGGATCTTGCAACATGGCAATCAGTCATTTGGAGAAATGCAGATAAAAGTATCATCATGCTTATGCTCACAGGATGTTCCACGATGATGAGCTGGAAGAGTCGGAGAAATTCTACGTGGACCAGCCGCGGTTCTTGCTGTTGTTCTACGCCATGTACAACACTCTGGTGGCCCGCTCAGAAATGGTGTGCTACTTCGTGATCATCCTGAACCACATGGTCTCTGCCTCCGTAATCACCCTCGTGCTTCCCATTCTGATCTTCCTCTGGGCCATGCTGTCTGTCCCGAGGCCCAGCAGACGGTTCTGGATGATGGCCATTGTCTACACAGAGGTAGGCCTTGGGCACAACCTCCTGCAAGCTGCATGGGGCATTTGCGCTAGGTGGGCCTGCCCCGAGTCCCAGATAGCTGAACACAGAACAATCAGTAGATGTATATTCTTAGGCAGATAAATGAACATACCTAACAGTTGCCTCGTGCTGGTAATTGTATATATCTTTTTACATTTCACACCTCACACAAAATAGGTGCTAATATCATTCCTATTTAATAGATAAGGGACCAACCTTAATAAGGTTAAATAATTGGCCCAAAGTTACCCAGCTAGTGAGTGGCAGGGCAGACTCCTGAAGCCTGGTTGTCTGTCCTGTGATATTAACCACGGAGATAACAACAGTGCTATGTAGACCCAAGCATATTGCCTGAGCCTGGGAATGTTCCGTGAATGGATGCTGAATTAAATAATACAGTAAGCCTTTTTAATATAGTTTAATACCCCATTTTTAAACTTAGGCCCGTTTCCCTAAATCAAAACGCAAAGTTATATAATGACCCACTTAAAAATCTGAATAACAGAAAGGGAGAATTGCCAGCCCATTTCCATCACAGGTGAGGGGAGCAAGAGACTACAGAGTTAGACAGATGCTGTGCCTCACGCGGCCTGATGGGGTGGAGAGAAGTTAGATATCATGGCGACTTCTTAGTGAAAGAGAACTTAGAGCTGAATCTTAAGGGATGAGTATAAAGTCACCAAAAGAAGAAAAGCAAAGGGAGCACCAGTCATCAGGAATAACCCACGCAAACAAATGAAGGTATAAGACAACCTGGCCAGTGCCAAGAATGACAGGTGGCTTACGATGGCTGGAAGGTAGGCTGGGAGTGGAGAGTGCAGCAGAAGGAGCGTGGGAATGTCAACAGAGTTTATGCTCAGGACTTACCTCCTTAGTGTTGAAGGCTTTAAGTGGGAATAACAAGGGCCCATCAGTAGATGAGTGCATAAAAAAGCTGTGGTATATTTATACCATGCAATACTATGCAGCAGTAAAAAAGAAGGATCTCTTACCCTTTGAGACAGCATGGAGGGACATGGAGAGTATTATGATAAGCAAAATAAGCCAGTCAGAGAAAGATAAGTCTGTGGAATCTAATGAACAAAATAAACTGATGAACAAAATAGATCCAGAAACATAAAAGCATGGAACAAACTGTCAAATCTCAGAAGGAAGGCGGAGGTGAGTGGGTGAGAGGAAAGAAATCAACCAATGAGCATGTATACATGCATGCATAACCTATGGACATAAACAGTTGGATGGTGAAGGCCTGGGATGGAGAGTAGGCTAGAAGGGGTTAATGAGGGGGATAAAAGGAGACTATGTAATACTTTCAACAATAAAGATTTTTTTAAAAATAAAATAAACAGGGGCAAGACTCGATCAGATTTGTGTTTTTGCAAGTTTTTATACAGAATGAAAGTGGACACATCGAGGCCAGCTAGGAAACTATTTTAATTGTGGGTGAAAAGTAATAGGGTTTGAATGCAGTGCCAATGAGGTTGAAGATGAGTGGGTAAATGTGGTTTCAGTAATTGACTAAAGCTTCTTGCGGTGTGAAGGAGAAGGGGAGAGGCAAGAATGACCTCCAGGTTTCTGCTTTGGAATTTGGTATGTGGGGATGTTCGCTAAGATACGAAACACAGGACAGTTCTTTGCAGAAGCTTGACTAAGAAGACGAGAGAGAGAGAAAAGCTAAAGGAAGACTCTAGGTCCAGAGAGGACTTTTTAAAGAACTTTTATTAATGAATTGTGTATATTGCAATGAATTTCTGATGATACAGACATTAGAGGAATGCTTAAATGAAACCCATCTATTTTCTTATTTGTCCTTCTCTCTCAACATGCCACTTTTCTACGTTTATACACTTAGAACACACAAGTGGCCAGTTAGTTTTGTTTACTTTTATATCTTCTTGAGAAGAACTTCCAGTGAGCAATAAAGTAGGGAGAAGAAAGAGACTGGAGTAAAGTGAAAATTGTGTACATCAAACCTGCATAAAATTGTTCATAGAGATTGCAAGTTAAAGCAATACATAAAATATAAAGACATAAACATTACTCTGCTCTTGTGTCCTAATACCATACTTTAATAGCTGATAATTAGATATGTATCAAATAAATCAGTATAAATTAGCCTACTTCTCAAAAATAGGGGAAGTTATTTAAGCAGTGTCATGAGTGACCTGACTGGCCCTAATATATCCACAATCAAAGGCACTCGCGAGGGTAAGATTTAGCTCCTGTTCTGAAGTCAGTGGTCTGTAAGAATGATGATGTAATCATTCCACATAATTGTGTGCATTTCTACCATCAAAACTGTGAAATGGATTTTTCTTAGTTGTTTTATATTCCTGTTTCTCCTATATAACTATGTTTACAAGGATTTTTTTTTTTTAATTTCTATCATCCATGTGTAGGTGACAATTGTGATCAAGTATTTCTTCCAATTTGGGTTCTTTCCCTGGAATGAGCTTGTGGAATTGAACAAGGACAAACCTTTCTACCCAACTAATATTATAGGTGTGGAAAAGAAAGATGGTTATGTTCTTTATGATCTCATTCAGCTCCTGGCTCTTTTCTTCCATCGATCAATTTTGAAGGTACAGTTTTAACAGCTAACCAGCCCGTGTTGATAATTGTTGTCCCTGTAATAGTCCTAGAGACTGTGAACATTAGCACAGTGCTGAAGGGTCAGTGGATGGTTTCTACTGGTATGCTTTAAAACACACACACACACAAGCCATTATATTCATTTAGTGGACATTTTCTCCAATACTCTGTGCTCAATAATGTAACTTATAATAAATCTGGGAGCAAAATTTCCCCTATTTCCACCCTGGATTGAACATAAAATAATTAATTCACACATGTGGGAATTGCTTAAATGCCCTACAATAGCTTAATGCCTGATATGCTAAATTATACTCCTAGTTTAAGCTAGAACCTCAGAGAGCTACAATTTGGAATGGATCATATTGTTTTCGTCTCCAACCTCTGCCTACCACCTTGTAGCATTGCTTTTCTTAGGTAGTTTTTTTTTTTTTGGTCATGAAACCATTAGAGTTAGTGAGACTACACATTCAATGGTCTGGTGACACCAGTGCTGTGCTTTGCTTCCTGCAAGCTTCTTGTTGAGGAAGCTGTTTATCACACTGCTCTGGGAAGACCTGCCTACAGGGTGACCTGTCTCAGGGTCGGTAACTCTTGTCATCCTCCTGAGCAACTTTTACTACTTTTCATCAATAATCACATGTGGGCCTTTTCTTCTTGTATACTATAAACTATAAGCTAAGCTTGTAAATGATAACATTAGGAAGCATTGCATAGCATGCATTTTATGTGTTGATATACCTATTGTCACAACCTTACTTTTCTTCTCTTACTTACCCATGTCTCCTTTTATAAAATATTTACATTTATTTTATCAAGTAGTATCTTTCTTAGTCCCTGTTTAGAACAGGCTTGACCTAAGTTAATACACACACACACACACACACACACACACACACACACATATGCACCCATACACATGTAATACTGTGTTCAACTTCTGTTTACTTAGTGGGCTATTTCCAATTGGGTTCATCTGTGTATAGCTTTGGTCAAGATCTTTTTTCTCTCTTCTGTCACCTTGCAAAGTGCCCAAGTCCCTAACCTTTCATTTTACAGTCACCTTACCTAGGTTATTGGGTTGTGGCAGGTTTTCAAAGGTATGTTATTCAAGAAACCAGTTAGCCAAAATTGAACTTGCCCAGAGGCTCCAGTTTTTCTGATGAATATGCTAATTATCTGAATTAATCCACTTTACTAATTCTTGTTATGACTATATTGATTTATTAACTTTGTATCTTTTTAGTTCCAGAAACTAGTTAAAATTTCAATATTTAAAACATAATGGTATAATTTTGGCCACTTTACAATTATCTTAAAACTTCTGTATCCTTTTGCATGTCATTTAAAATTTTTTATAAAGCTTTAGGCACTTTTACTACTTTTCACCAATAATCAAATGGTTTAACAGCTACAATTTTATATTTAAAGTGTATAATAAACAAAATTTTGATATTTTTATTGATATACTTTCATTTCTTCTTTGAAAATTTCCATTTACTGTACATAGTGAATGTATATGAGATTTGAGGTACTGGTATTATGCTAAAATTTTGGATAATGATATGAAAAATACTTTTTGGAATGATAAATCTTTTCATGAAAAAAACAAACACCTCTTATAGAATGCTGCTATGGAAACCAAGCAATGAAAACTATGTAGGAATTTGAAAAGTGGTTAAAACTATCCTATTTAGTATTAATTGCTGCAATTTTATAAATAACTAGAGGCCCGGTGCATGAAATTTGTGCACGGGAGAAGGGGGTTGTCCCTCAGCCCAGCCTGCACCCTCTCCAATCTGGGACCCCTTGAGGGATGTCCAACTGCCCGTTTAGGCCCGATCCCACCGGGATCGGACCTAAACGGGCAGTTGGACATCCCTCTCACAATCCAGGTCTGCTGGCTCCCAACAGCTCATCTGCCTCTGCCTGATTGCCCCTAACTGCTTCTGCCTGCCAGCCTGATCACCCCCTAACCAGTCCCCTACCAGCCTGATCAACGCCTAACTGCTCCGCGGCCAGCCCGATTGCCCCTAACTGCCCTCCCCTGCTGGCCTGGTCACCCCTAACTGCCCTCCCTGCTGGCCTGATTGCCCACTACTGCCCTCCCCTGCAGACCTGGTCCCCCCCAACTGTCCTCCCCTGCAGGCCTGGGTCCCCCCCCAACTGCCCTCCCCTGCTGGCCCATTCACCTCTAACTGCCCTCCCTGCTGGCCTGATCACCCACAACTGCCCTCCCCTGCAGGCCTGGTCCCCCCAACTGCCCTCCCCTGCAAGTCTGGGTCCCCCCCAACTGCCCTTTCTTGCTGGCCTGGTCTCCCCCAACTGCTCTCCTCTGCTGGCCTGGTCACCCCTAACTGCCCACAACTGCCCTCCCCTGCAGGCCATCTTGTGGCGGCCATCTTGTGTCCACATGGGGGCAGCCATCTTTGACCACATGGGGGCAACCATCTTGTGTCTTGGGGTGATGGTCAATTTGCATATTACTCTTTTATTAGATAGGATTAGAAGAATTAACAAACTTAAATATACTACTAAGAAAGTAGGGAAAGAATCTAAATATGTTAAAATGTTGGCAAAAGACAAAACAATTTTTTAAATGATTTGAAAGAAATTAGTATAAACTGAAAAATCCCGCTATGAACACCTAAAATATTTGTTTGTAAGAATACATTCATTTAATATGTTTAAAAATAGTATACCTATAAATAAATATTTAAGAATAATTTGTAAATTAGGTGACTTTGTCTTTTGATGAACTAATTATTCTCTGAGTTGGTTTTTGACCAAGTGATTTTTGGCAAATTGGCCTGGAGCTCTTATCACCCAAAGTATATGTCAGAGGGAGGACTGGTCAAGGCCTTGGGGAATAAATGCAGAGTCTGGCTGTCTGGGTGCTCAGGAGGCTGTGAGCTCATTGGGGAACTTTGTCTAACAGCAGCAAGTTCATTGTCAGGGTGACTTGCGGTCCAGGTAGCATCATGCTCCAGGAGGCCTCTACTCTCTCGCCTCCTTTTCTGCTGTCATTTCTCCTCACTTTATCAGCCCTTTCATCCCATTTCCCTGAAGCAAAACCCAGGCTCTGCAGAATGCATCATAATCTGTTTTACATGTGGGCCAACATTTTTGACTTAAGTATTTGCAGCTCTGTTTCTGAATCAGCCATGGATGATTCAAGGATTCACATCATGTTATGCAGCTTGGGGAGGGACAGCATTATTGTTCAAGTACAGATATTTAGTAAACATGGGGCAATGGGGCTAAATTCACCCACTTACACTTCAAGTTGATACTTGGAGTGCTAGTCGTAAGCATAGAGAGGTGTGTTCTAGAAAGCACTTTTGCTCACGGAACAAGTCAAGAGATTGTAATTTCACCTTTTCTCCATCTGCCAAACATCAGCTGTCTCCATCTCACTTAATTAGCCAAACTTTTATCATCTTACCCACCCATATCCACTCTACTGGGACCATCATAAAATTATAGGTAATAAGCTTTCTTAGACTCTCTCCCCTGCCTTGGTTTTCTAATCTTTTTTTAATTACAGCTTTATTGAGGTATAATCGACAAAATTATAAAATATTTAAACTGGTGACACGTGGTGATTAGATAAATGCATACATTGTGAAAGGATTTTTCCATCTAGGTAATTAACACATTCATCACTTCACATATGTATTCTTTTATTTTTTTAATGAGAACATTTAAGTTCCATTCTCTTTGCAAATTTCAGTTACATAACAACAGACAACAACACAGTGTTGTTACCAAATATAGTCACTCTATTTTGCCTTTGGTTTTCTAATCTAGGGGGATAGTTTGTTCGATGAGATATTATAGGGCAGAATACCAGCTCCCTCACCTGAAACAGCAATCTGAATTGCCCCTTCCCATGCTTTCTCAGTGCCATGGCTTATGGGATGAAGATGACATTACCGGCAGTGGCACCGACAAGGAAGAGTCAGATGATGAGCTGTCCCTCAGTCAAGGCAGAAGGGACTCCTCTGATTCTCTGAAATCCATCAACCTGGCTGCGTCCACGGAGTCAGTGCACGTGTCCTTCCCTGAGCAGCTGACAGCTGTCCGCAGGAAACGTTCGAACAGTAGCTCCCAGATATCCCACAGATCCAGCTTTTCTTCAAATAGGTCTCAAAGAGGTATCCCTGGGCTGGAAATACCCACTGGGGTTCTCATTTTACTGGTGCCAGTGTGTCTGGGGCAGGGAGATTGTTGGGTGCTACCAAGCAGACAGATACTGTGATGTGAATTGAAAGTGCTTTGAAATCAGACCTGAATTCAAGTGCTGACTCAGCTGTGTGTGTGACCTGGGGCCATCACATAATTGCTCTAAATGTCTAATTCCTTCTGGGACAATGACTTCAGATAATTGTGAAAAGTGGCCAGCATAGTGCTAGGACCTAATAAGTGTTGGGCATACAACAGTTTTAAAATCAGATCCACAGATTCTGCTGGGTGTGTCCAGAGTGCTGTAAATCACAATTTATTTCAAAAAGATATTTATATTTCATTGATGGGTACTTTCAGCTATACTATCTAATAATTTGCTCATGTATTCATTAATTTCTTACTAAGCAGTGAGTGCAATCAGAAAGTAAATATGCCTTACAGAGTCCACTCCAGGAGTAATTGGGCATTTGTATTTATAGCCCTCCTGTCTGAAACTTACCAAACACTTGTGTACAGTCATGCATTGTATGACTTTTAGATCAGCGATGGACCGCATAATATGATGGTGGTCTACCATATAGCCTAGGTGGGTAGTAGGCTGTACCATCTAGATTTGTGTACACTCTGTGTTGTTCACACAACCACAAAATTGCCTACTGACACATTTCTCAGAATCTAGTATACCCAAATAATGTATCATTAATTGGTGCATGACTATATTCATCTTCAGAATATACTTTTCAGGCAGATGCTAGAAGGTCCTCATATCCATTTTACAGTTAGAGAAATTAGGACATGAGAAAAGGGATGGGCCATGGACCCAACCTGAAAAACCTGCAACCTAGCCCCCCAGGGAGTACTAAAAGAGCTGCTCTTCCCATGTGTTTCTTCCTGGGACAAAGATCACGTAACAATCCAGGGATGACTCAGCATTGGGTGTGCAAACCCACAGATGCGTTTTACCACCAAAGCAGAGTTGAGACAGCAGATTCCAAATGTTCAGTCACTGCTCTTACAGGCATGTGTGTTCTTCCCTCTGAGTCAGTTTCAAGCCATCCCTTTGCCATGTGGGCCCCAGGGACTCTTTTGATACCTATGTCCATTAGTCAGTGCCTCACAGTGCATCTTGGCTTCTTTTTTTCCTAGGCAGCACAAGCACCCGAAACAGCAGTCAAAAAGGAAGCAGTGTTTTGAGCATCAAGCAAAGAAGCAAAAGGGAACTTTATCTGGAAAAGCTTCAAGAACATTTAATCAGAGCCAAAGCACTTACCATAAAGAAGTGAGTGCATACAAACACTTGGGTTGTGGGTTTTACTTTAGGGCTGGGGGACTTTGGAAAGTAATTGATAACAATCATTTCATATATACCAGAGGTGAAGAACAGAGAAGTGGCTTTTCATATCACAAATATCCTCTTAAGGCAGAAAAAAATGACCCATTATTAAAAATAATAATACTTTTAAATATCACTTTTCAATAAGTGTGATTCATTTTTATATTCATTGCATTTAGAAGCACACATTTTCTATTTGAACAGGATAAATAGATAATCTCAGAAGCTCACAGTATGTAATCCCTGGCATTATCATGGAAAAGACTACTAGATAGAGAGGAATTTGTTGTCAAAGCCAGAAGGGCCTTAGACATACATTCTCATCCTAGAGAGGAAAAACTGAGGCACATGGTGGGGAAATGGTTTGTCATTGGCATATAGCCAGTTTCCAACAAATTGCACAGGTTCTTCCCAAGTGTCAGGGCTTCAGACCAACAGCAGATGAGGAGGCAACATAGAGGACGTGTAGCAGGGCTGGTCCTGAATATGGGCTCTGAGGCCAGGAGGGCCATCCACACCTGAACATGGCCTTGAACTGAAGGTAAAACCCAGAGCACAATAAAGATAAGGCAGAGGCTGGACAGACAAGCCAGAGCCAGGAGGACAAGGTAACAAAGGACAGAGCAAAGTGAACTCAAAGCCCCGGGTACTCCCTGGGAACCACGAGAAGAGAGGCCCAGGACCCACATGGGGGAAGGGCAGGACTGCCTAACCATGACCTGGCGCCTGGTCAGCACTTCAGGTCTGAGCACCTTGGTATATTCCCATGTATTTCTCAGTCCAGCCCTATGCCTCAGGTCTTATTACTACCTTCGTTTTACAGAAGAGGAAATGAAAACAAGGAGCGTTAAGTAGCATGCTCAGGGTTTCATAGGTGCAGAGTAAATGAATCAGGTGACAAACCAGGCACCTAAATTTCAGGGCTTTATATCACTGTATCATAAGAAAAAAAGGTGTGTGCTCCTACCTTGGCAATGAACTTGTATGCACTCTGTTCCAGCAGGAGCCACCCCCAGCAGGACTGTTCTGAGGCTGAGAGAGGGAGGTGTAACCCTTTTGGAAAGAGGAATAGAATGACTGTAGAATTTGGTCATTTCTCCACTTGTGCCTCTCCTGAAGCAAGGGGGTGGGGGGTCTCTGTTTTGCAGGACTCTGCAAATATATGTGCCCATCAGACAGTTCTTCTACAACCTCATCCACCCAGACTACAGCGCCGTGACCGATGTATATGTGCTTATGTTCCTGGCTGACACTGTTGACTTCATCATCATCGTCTTTGGCTTTTGGGCCTTCGGGGTAGGAAAAGGCCACCATGCACCCAATGACTAATAGTGATGTGTCCTATGAAATGCCACTCAGGCCTAAACCTGTTGTCTCTTTCCCAGAAACACTCAGCAGCAGCAGACATCACCTCTTCTCTGTCCGAGGACCAGGTGCCCGGGCCATTTCTGGTGATGGTCCTCATTCAGTTTGGAACCATGGTGGTGGACCGAGCACTGTACCTCAGAAAGACTGTATTGGGAAAGGTCATTTTTCAGGTCATTCTTGTGTTTGGAATTCACTTCTGGATGTTCTTCATCTTGCCTGTAGTGACTGAGAGGTAAGGACTTTGGAAACTGTTGCTGCTGGTTAAGATGGGTTGGACATGGAGATTTACAAAGAGTAGCCAAAAATTTGATAGGGAAAGGCCTGGTAAGTTCCTGGAGGCTGCTAATACTGGCTTTCCCTCTATCACCTTGAACCCTAAGCATCTTCTGTGTTAACCTTCATTTCTCCAAGGACACCACGTCCTCCCAAATCTCAAATCCCTTCCACTCCCTTCCCTTCTCTTCTGCCTCCAACCCACAGTGCCTCTTCTTTATCACTCTTTAGATCTCAGTCCAGGTGTTACTTTTCCCAGGTCTTCTCACCCCACGCCTCAAACTTGGTGCTTAATGCGTGAACAAATGAATGTGTCAATCGATAACAGAAAAATAAGAGAGACAGCTATAAATAGGAACTGTTAGGTTATGATAGTAAAGGGTCCACAGAAGGGGAACCTGGACTGGTCCATATGATGTAATAAGAATGATATTTTTTAAAATGTATTTTATTGTTTTTTTACAGAGAGGAAGGGAGAGGGATACAGAGTTAGAAACATCGATCAGCTGCCTCCTGCACACCCCCTACTGGGGATGTGCCCACAACCAAGGTACATGCCCTTGACTGGAATCGAACCTGGGACCCTTCAGTATGCAGGCCAATGCTCTATTCACTGAGCCAAACCAGTCAGGGCGAGAATGATATTTTTAATAAACATAATTAAAAGTCTTCATTTTTAACATTAATTTGATCTTACACACCAGAGTCATTCATAGCCAAGCCTTAAGAATAACATGTCAATATGCCTGGCTAATTGGAAGTGTGAATGAAAATGGATTGAACTTTACAACATTATGGTTGTACATTTGATATTTTTAATAAACATAATTAAAAGTCTTCATTTTTAACATTAATTTGATCTTACACACCAGAGTCATTCATAGCCAAGCCTTAAGAATAACATGTCAATATGCCTGGCTAATTGGAAGTGTGAATGAAAATGGATTGAACTTTACAACATTATGGTTGTACATTTTTCTTTTTTTTTAATATATTTTTATTGATTTTTTACAGAGAGGAAGAGAGAGGGATAGAGAGTTAGAAACATCGATGAGAGAGAAACATCAATTAGCTGCCTCCTGCACAACTCCTACTGGGGATGTGCCCGCAACAAAGGTACATGCCCTTGACCGGAATCGAACCTGGGACCTTTCAGTCTGCAGGCTGATGCTCTATCCACTGAGCCAAACCGGTTAGGGCTGTACGTTTTTCTTTTTGAGCTTTAATTTTGGACATAGTAGCAGCAGCATCCACATTGTGAGAAAATGTTAATAGTAAATTTATTTAACAGTAATTTATTTTATTTATGGCTTAAACAACTGACTAATGCACTAATACCTTAGAGGCACCATTCATAGGATTTTTTTTTATTACTCTACCTTTTGCCTTTGAAGTGATCAACTATACATAGTGAAATCCTTAGAATTGACTGAATTGTCTTAAATGCTAGAGGGGCAATTAGGCTTTTGTTAAAATCCTAAACTGGTATCCTTTTACCAGAAGAGGAGTTCATTCCCTCACTTTTCTGAATGTTTCTGTTTTAGGAAATTCAGCCAGAACCTGGTTGCTCAGCTTTGGTACTTTGTGAAATGTGTTTACTTTGGGTTGTCTGCCTACCAAATCCGTTGTGGCTACCCAACACGAGTGCTTGGAAACTTCCTCACAAAGAGCTACAATTACGTCAACCTCTTTCTGTTTCAAGGGTAAGGACACACGCTGTGTGCCATAGTCACTCACAGAGGGGAGGCTGCCAAGTGAAAGGCATTCTGCTTCCTACCTGGGAAGGAACAGGAAGAGGAAGAGTGCTGATGTACAGGAATGAAACTCTTACAGTGTTGAGCAAAAGAACAGATGTGCTTCTTTTTTTTTTAATATATTTTATTGATTTTTACAGAGAGGAAGAGAGAGGGATAGAGAGTTAGAAACATCGATGAGAGAGAAACATCGATCAGCTGCCTCCTGCACACCCCCCACTGGGGATGTGCCCGCAACCAAGGCACATGCCCTTGACCGGAATCAAACCTGGGACCCTTCGGTCCGCAGGCCGGTGCTCTCGCCACTGAGCCAAACCTCAGATATGCTTCTTGAAATACCTTTCTATGTGTAGCTGCCACACACCAGGCCAGGATGTTGTTCTAGGATCATCCACATGGGTTAATTTTCTATTTCTATATCCTGCATAATTACTGTGATAATATTTTGGGATTCATGATCCTTAAGTATAAATAAATTTCTGGGCACAATGAAACATAATATTGGGAACCTAGACTATTCCAAAATACCTTTGGAATTTTGCATGTACAATAAGTCCATCCGAGTAGGCCATTTACTCCCCCTAACAGCCGTGGGAATGCCACGTGACTTGCTTATTCCTGGTAGTAAGTTAGCTGCCGAAGGAAGCATATTGCTCTTCCATGTGAGCATTTCACTGGTAGCATCTCCTCTCTGTTTGCTCAGAAATCAGACATAAAAATCAGACTGACTACATAAAAAGTCATTCTGCTCCTGGATGGCTGGCTGCTACTTAGCACCAAACCTGGGGGCTAGGGACTTGGTCATAAAAGTGGTATTGAGCATGCTCAGATGTCAGGAACCTCCAGTGTGGAACAGTGTTTCACTTAGTGCCATCTTGTATGGGGGCTGATATTTCTTCCCCATGTTGATTTGGTGCTCTCTGGACAAAGCTGTGTAGCCCACAGGAGCATACCAAGCAGTAACCCAGGCTGTTGTTAGGGCTGTGGAATAAACCCAGACCCTCCAGCCTGGGAGAAGCTGTTAGTCAAGAAACAGGGAGCAGTCCCCAGACTTGAGAGGATCCCAGGCCATCCCATTCCCAATTGAAATATAAGAGACTGAGCCAGCGTCCTGTTGGCCTAAGTCATCTAGTAAGTCTACTGTGTGCCCCCAATGACATGTCCTGTTTCCTCTGATGGCTCTCATTTGCCCTGGTTTTCACTTACAAGGTATATTAACTTCCCCAGCTCATTCTACACCAAAGCCCCAACAATTCAATAAGCCTGTGTCCAACAGATTATTGTAACATGAACAAATAAATGCTTACAAAAGCTAAATTATAGATATTTGCAGGTGATATCATTTTATATATAGAAAATCCTAAAGACTTGCGCCCAAAAACTTGAGAACTAATCAATGAATTCAGTAAAGTTGCAGGATATAAAATCAACATACAGAAATCAGTTGTGATTCTACAACTAACAATGAAATATCTGGAAAAAAAATAAAAAAAACTTTCATTTACAATAACATCAAAAACAATAAAATACTTAGAAATAAATTTAACCAAAGAAGTGAAAGATTTGTACAATTTCTTATAAAAGAAATTGAAAAAGACACCTTTAAACACTTAAAAAGAGAATCACAGTTTGTTAAGACCATCAGCCAAAAAAGAAAGAAAGAAAAAAAGGAACGGAAAATACCAATTCATTTATTAGACTTCTAATGAAAAGCAGTTGTATTCCAAGTTGGATTTTACCATAAGGGTCACCTTGAGAATTTTTTCTAAGAGCTAAGAGCTAAAACATTAAAGAACTGCATGAGTTCCCAGAGTTAGCTGGATATTGGGGGCCATCCCAGAACTGTCTCTCTAACAAGATGTGGTTTCTGCCAGGTTCCGCCTTGTTCCATTTTTGACAGAGCTAAGGGCTGTGATGGACTGGGTGTGGACAGACACGACCTTGAGCCTCTCCAGCTGGATCTGTGTGGAGGACATCTATGCTCACATATTCATCCTGAAGTGTTGGCGGGAGTCGGAAAAAGTAAGCCAATAAAAATGCCTTATCCCCATTTGTCTCTCTTAGATACAGACTGGTTGTAAGATTAATGTGAACTTTTGCAAGTTTTGTGGCCAAATAAATGGTGACAGGGACAAAACTACTAGGACTTATAAATGTCCTATTGATTTTCATCCCACTAGAGTTGGGAATTTTGGACATACTGCTGTCTTAGCAATAGCATCCAGATGTGTTCTTCTTTTGGCCACTGTGTATTGTAGTTATTTTTAAAAGAAGAAATTATATACTGCTGTGTGACTCAATAATTCTTAAATGACTCATTGGGGAACAGGAAGAAATTTGCTATGGTGGAAAAAAGTGGGGTGAGGTGGCTTGGACTCAGGCTCACCACCTGATGTCCTCTTTGATGAGGGACAGACAATGTTACTGCTTTGTGCAAAGGAAATTGAAGTGCAGATACTTCATTATTTTGCCAGGTTGAATATTAAGATTAAAAATAGAATTACAATTATTTATAGGATTCTCAAGTTCAATGTATGAAGCAGGAATCTCTTGCATAATAACAATAGAAATACTCAAGCAACATTAGCTGAGGTGGTGTGAAATGTCTTTTTTTTTCTCATCTCTTTGAAAAAGTCCCCTGTAGTTCGTGTAATCTCTGTATTCTGCAGTTTCTTCTGGGAATTGTAGTCATGGGGCCGTTTGCTCCATAGCATCTGTGTTTTGGGCATTTGTGGGAGTGAAGAAGACGGGGCTGGTAGTATACTTAAAATTGTATTAGCTTTTCCTGATTTTTAAGGTACAAGAGAAATGATATAATGACAGAATATGAGAGCCAATCTACCAAAGGGACATAGAGGGTAGAAATCAGGGTGACAAAGGGTCTGGAAATCATGTCATTGAAAACAAGGAGGAAGAACCAAGAATTATTTAGTCTGAAGTTTAAAAAGGGGGGGGGGCAAACTATTTGAAATATTGAAAAATAGATTACAATTTTGAATTAATTTGTAAGATCCAAGAAAAGTAGGCAAAAGCTCCAGTAAGTTGCAATGGAACATAAAGATCTTCCTAAGAATCACAGAAGAGAAATTGAAAACACCTTTAAACATTTAAAAAGGGAACCCCTGTTTGTAAAAACCATAAAAAAAAAAAGGAAATCTTACCCTTTGCAACAGCATGGATGGACTTGGAGACTATTATGCTAAGAGAAATAAGCCTCAGAGAAGGACAAATACCATATGATTTCACTCATATGTGGAATGAACAAAATAAACAAACAAAATAGAAACAAACTCATAGATACAGAGAACAGACTGAGAGCTGTCAGAGGGGTGGAGAGCTGGGGGGTTCGGCGAAAAAGGTGAAGGGATTAAGCAAAAAAAAAAAAGAGAGAGAGAGAGAGAAACCTCATAGACACAGACAACAGCATGGTGATTACTGTGATTACCAGAGGGAAAGGGGGGTGGGGGAGACAGAAGAGGGTATAAGAGGGATAAATGGTGATGAAGAGTTTGACTTGGGGTGGGAAACACACAATAAAATATACCGATGATGTATTATAGAATTGTATACCTGAAACCTATATAATTTTACTAACACATGTCACCCCAATAAATTAAATTTAAAAAAGGAAATAAAAGCCTCATTTTAATGTATCACCTTAATTTAAATATATGCTTCTACCTTAGCTAAGTCTATGGCTATTTAAATCACACATTGGTAAAACATCTTGAGAAATCTGGGTATGTGAGAGCTAAGTATTAGGGAGTCTAAATGAATCTGACACTAGTTTCTACTTCATCCCGTAAGAGACTGAAGCATTACCAGTAACTATCACTTTTCTAGTGTGAAGCAGAAGAGTACGCTTCTTTTAAAGTAATTTTCTTGGGGATTGTTCTATATTGAATGTAATATGTTCCTGGGGTTTCGTGAATGCACTTTATGAAGAAACAACAATTTCCTGAGAGGCCAGTGTTGGCATGAGCAGATACAATGCAAGCCACTCACTCCTAGTCATATTTGACCATGATTCCCATGCAGCCACTTCCCCAAACACTTTTTTTTAACATGCTTCTATTAACTTTAGAAAGAGGAAGGGAGAGGGAAAGAGGGATAGAAACATCAATGATGAGAATCACAGTTTGGCTGCCTCCCGCACGCCCCCTACTGGGGATCAGCCCGCAACATGGGCATGTGTCCTGACTGGGAATCAAACTGTGACCTCCTGGTTCATGGGTGGAGGCTCAACCACTGAGCAACACTGGCTGTGCCAAAACACTTTAAGAAGCTGTTTGGAAATGCAGCATGACCGGAACTGCGAACTGGAACTCTTGGTCAAGAGTTGGCTCACCTAGGAAAGGGGTGATGGAGCAGCATAGAACAGGAAGGTGACAGTTGCTTTGAAAATGAAGGGGAAAAGAGCCTCATAATTAGAGAGAGGCCAAAAGTCTTGGCCTGTTCTGCCCTGGGAAATGCATGGAGGGGTGAGCAGAGAAGGGGGAGGTGAGTGGGAGTTAATGGGAGCTTTTCGAGGGGAACCTCGAAGATACTGGCCTTCAGGAGAGGAACCAGCATGGTCCCACAGCGGGCGGAAGAGACTCAAACTGCTCTTGACAGAGAATAGATAAATCTCCTTTAACTCACCACGGTCTCCATTATGTAATACTAGGATGCTGTGGGAGTGGGTTAAGTGGCCCATTGTCTAAACTGGCCTCGCTGAGAAAATAATAAAAAAGCAAATCTGTGGTGTATGAATATGTATTTCCAAATTTTAAATATTTTAGTTTTTCTTTTAAAATAGAAAAATTTAAACCATAATATCAAATTCCAATGCAAAGATATTAAAATACTGTCCTTAATATGAACCTCACCCAACTTCACAGCAGAGTCATTTAGAAGCATTATCTTTCGCGCACTGAGTCAATAATGCTTTCCATACTGGCTCTGACCCGCCCTCCAGTCCAGCTCGTGTCCTCATGGTTCCAACTCCATATTCAGGAGCTATTCAGTGTCAAAGCTTGGAGAGCCCTTTAGTAGTGAGTGTCCTTTAAAGACCCCAGAGAGATCTCTGTAGGCTTCCAGACCTTTCTCTTAGTTTGTAACCCAGAGCTCAGTGCCTACAGGTAGAATGTACATTATTTTTTCTTGCCCTAAACCCACTGAAATGAACTCATCCTAATGGAGTGTGAGCCCCAGGTAGGGAACGGCGGGGGACAGCTGCCAGATTATATATGTAGCCTAAGTTCAGGAGTCACCGTGGAAGGAAAATAGGTCACTGAGAAGCAACATTTAAGCAAGGAATATGCATAGAGAATTGGAGCAGTTTTAATACCAGACAGCAACGCAGGCTCCTTCCACCTTGCCCATAGCCTCTAAGACAGAGCTTAGTGGGTCCCTTAGTAAAGCAAATGGAAGTGATTCCAGCCCTACCAAGTGCTCTTGTCACGCAGGTCCCTTGTGTGACACACACACCTACCACCACCCTCAATCCCACCCCTCTCAGCATAGCACCCAAGCAGAGGCCCCGGTGGGGTCACAATACCAAGAGGACTGTGCTGATCCTACAGATCTAATGGAATGCCTTGAACAACATTGTTTTGACAACACATGACTAATGAAGTGAAAAATGTTTTTCCACCCACTAGGGGGAAGAAGGGTTCAGTTGAAAGGCACTTTTGAATGCTCAGGAATTTAAAGTAAAATGTCTTTCTCCCGCATGATCCCATAAAACCAGAGGCTTTATTCAGCACAGTATTTGATCCGTTTGTCCTGAGGTTTAGCACCAACAAAACCCACAGAACAATTTTAAGGAGAAAGTCACTGAGGTCCTGTTGGTCCCTCATGGCACCGTGGTGGGGACGTGTAGGGAGCTCATCACATCTTCATGTTACTCTACCTAACTTGGTTCCCAGGTTGGGACAAGGTTGCTCCCCCACGTCAGAGCAAACAGAGCAGAATCAGGACTAAATCGAGTCCCAACCCCATGAGACGAGCACTCGTGCACCCCACCTGCTTCTCGGGGGACAGTGGCCTGAGCCTTGTGTGAACTCTTCTGTTGCAGAGATACCCTCAGCCCCGGGGGCAGAAGAAGAAGAAAGTGGTGAAGTACGGCATGGGAGGCATGATCATCGTTCTGCTCATCTGTATTGTCTGGTTTCCTCTTCTCTTCATGTCTTTGATCAAATCTGTCGCCGGGGTGATCAACCAGCCCCTGGATGTCTCGGTCACAATTACCCTGGGTGGTTACCAGGTAATGGCTGCGCACTTCCTCCAGCTCTCACTCACCTGCAAGTGACTTACCTCACACAGTACTCTTTCCTGATAACCCCCTACAGGACGTGTAGTTAGAGTTTGCCAATCCACATTTCCTATCTAAATTTTGACTTCTCAGCAAATCTGTGATGTTTGAAATAAGGGGCAGAAGGCAGTGAAAGGAGAGGTCTGTTCTGGTTTGGGGTGCAGGAATAATCCCTTCAGAAAGAGCTCTCTGAGGCGAGTTGTCCCTGGGTGCTCAGTGGGTGACATCCTATGCAAACCTTTTCCCTTTGACCCAGGAGGCAGAGAAGAGCTTCAGAATATTCACCACACTGTGTATCTTGTTTTCCAGCCTATTTTCACAATGAGTGCCCAGCAAAGCCAGCTGAAAGTTATGGACCATGCCAAGTTTAAAGCCTTTATAAAAGCTTTCTCTAGTGACACTGTAAGTAAATGTGTAAAACAGATTTCTATGAAGAGCTTTCATCTAGGTGAGCTGAGGGGTTGTCATATTTTTCACTATTTAGCCATGGCCTGGGAGGGGGGGATTTTCAGAGATTTTCAGATGTACACAACAGATTCCTAGCCACTGGCCACTTTGATAATCGAAGACATCATTTCTATATTATTGGATGTGTTAATAATCATAATTTTATTCAGAATATTTCAATGTAAGCTCAACAGGGGTTGATCCTCTTAAAATATTTTTAATTTTTAAAGTTTTGGTAGATATTTATTCTTTTGACTGGTTGGTCTATTCTGAGCATCTACCCTAAACAAGTAATTAAAAATATAGGAAAAGCGCTCTCTTAATACCTACTTTTCACAACATTCCTTGTATTAATAAAAACTGGAAGCAGCTTGAGGATTCAACAAGTAGGGGCCGGTTGAATACGTCATGGCATGTGTATGTAGTGAATTTGATGAGCTCTGACTGCCCTAGGGTGGTCGTAGTAGAAGAAGGGGGCTTTATATTTTCTTTACATACTTTGTATTTTCTTTACATATGATGTTGTCTGAATATTTTCCAAGCTACTTCTGTAATTAAAAAACTAATCATTACCTTTTATAATTAAAATTTTCTTAACAAATAATTTTTATAGATGTTTAAAAATATGGCTTTTTTATTTTAGAGAGAAGAAGGAAGAGGAAGAGAGAGAGAAAAACATCAGTGAGAGAGAACCATCCATCGGTTGCCTCCACTTGCCCCATACTGGGGATCCTGCACCCAGGCTTATGTCTTGACGGTATGGAACCAGTGACCTCTTGGTTCATGAGTTGACGCTCAACTACTGAGCAACACCAGCTTGGCTTCAATTAATATTTATTATTTAATTTTTACAAAGGGATTAGGTAGTCCTGGCTGGTGTTGCTCAGTAGTTAGAGCATTGGACTGTACACCAGAGGGTCTTGGGTTCAATTCCTCGTCAACGGCCAGTATCTGGGTTGCAGGTTCGATCCCCGTCCCTGGTTGGGGTACCTGTGGGAGGCAGCCAATAAATGTGTCTCTCTCATATTGATGCTTCTCTCCCCTTCCCCTACCCCCTCCCTTCCTCTCTCTCTGAAAAAAAATCAATGGACAAAATATCCTCACTCCTCAAGTGAGGATTTTTTTAAAAAGTGATTAGGTAAACAGGGGCGTTACTCTTTTGTAAAATTATTGGTCTCTAATGCACACTATCAAAACCAACCTTGAGGGATGAACATCTGTGAGGACAGGGCCAGGATTCCTGGGTCAATGAAATTTGACTCTCTTATGAGAGAGACATTTCCCAATAGTTGATAAATTTTCTTCTTAGTGGGAAGGAAAAAAGACACTGAGTCATCTGGTTTGCCTTTACTGTTTAATTTGAGTGATTCCATAGCTGTATTGGTGTGGCAGCATCGCCACTGGGCTTTGATGATGTCACTGGGAGGGGAATAAAGTCAGTGCAATGGGACACCAAGACAATCTGTATAGAAATGTTCCTTTCAAAGAGGAAATGATCTCTATACAGTCAGTTAAGAGGAAGAGTAATAACTTTCTTTATGCATCATTGTGTATGTGATCTATTTATGCATGTGTATTTGTGTGCATATAGGGTGCTATGCAATTTCTGGAAAATTATGAAAAAGAAGACATAACAGTAGCAGAACTGGAAGGAAACTCAAATTCTTTATGGACCATCAGCCCTCCCAGTAAGCAGAAAATGATACACGAACTCCTGGACCCCAATAGTAGCTTCTCTGTTGTTTTTTCATGGAGTATTCAGAGGTAGTTACTGTATTTCCATGCATAATTTCCCCTTTTCCCCAATCTAAACTCGGGGTGGGGTGGGGAGCATAAAAAGATAGAAAAAAATATATTAATGTGGATCTCAGTTCACATTACATCTTGGGAACATTCATTCAATGCTACAGCTAACATTTTTGTTTATTAAATAATGGTTTGCCTGGGAATCATTGACAAAACTAAAATTTATTACATTTCCTTTTTTCTACTAAGTTGCTTTTTTTTCCTTCTAATTATCACCCGAGGAAATTTTTAATTGATTTTTAGAGAGAGGAGAGAGAGGGAGAGAGAGAGAGAGAGAGAGAGAGAGAGAGAGAGAGAGAGAGAGAGAGAGAGAGAGATGAGAGAGAAACATTAATCAGTTGCCTCCCGTATATGCCCCAATAGGGGACTGAACCCACAACCTAGGTATGTCACCCAGACTGGAAATCAAATCTACAATCTTTCGGTGTACAGGACAATGCTCAACCAACTAGGCCACTGGGCCAGGGCTAAGTTCCATTTCAAAGAGAGGCTGGCAGTGACTTCTGTGAGCAAGAGAGAAAGGTAGAGAGAAAAGAGGCCGATGACTCATAAAATGAAACAGAACCTGGATACCTGGATGCATTGTAAGATTTCCCTAAAAGGCTGAAGTTTGGTCTTTTTTATGATTTTATTCTTTTCTTTTTTTTTGTTTTACTGAATTTATTCATAAAACCATACAGGTTTCAAGTGTACAACTCAATAAAACATCACCTGCACACTGCACCATGCAACCAAGCAAAGTATCTTTCAGTCCCTATTCCCTACCCCACCCTCCTTTGCCCTACACCAACCTCCCACCCCCTTTCCTCTGGCTATCACTAGACTGTTGTCTGTGTCTATGTGCTATGTACATGTTTTTTGCTTAACTTCTTCACTTTCTGCCATTGAAAATTTGGTCTTAATAATAAATAATGTGCAGCCTTTGGAACCCCGGCTTCTCACTTGCATCTCTCCAATATCCAGGGAGCCCTAGCAGATCTTTCCTTTGAGCATGAGATGTGAGAGCAGCTTGGCAGACCCAGGAGAGCAGAGCTGAGGGAAATTGCTCTTCACCGAACCTGAGCCAATGGGCAGCATGTGGCCACTACTTCACCTGTTTAGACAGAGCATGTCTTAGGAAAAGTTCTGGCATCCCAACGCCAGACGTGTTAGGGAAGCAGTTCAGGGGCCTCAACACAATATACCAACTGATTAGGTTCTTACACCACAGTTGTGACTGAGGACTCTATACAAGTTTGTCAATCAAGCTTTAGGTTCATGTGGGTCCACAATTCCAGCTTCTTCAATGGAATTAAGAAAGAATTATGATAGGTCCAGAAGAAAGCCTTCTAGAATCTAAAGTGAATTCACAAGGAAATAGTAAAGAAATATTCCAAAGGGCATAGTTCATAATGTAAAAGAGTTTCTTTAATTTTATTTTCTCCTTTAAATGCCCCAAATTCCTCACATGAAATTTTGTACTGCCAAAAAATTTACTTCTTGGCCTTTCTTTGAAGACCTACCAAAAAAATAACAACATGAAACATCACCTTCTGATTGAACATTCTTTTAAAAATGTGGATTCCATTAGTCACCAGGAACACCAGCTTCACTGGATTGACATAAAGAGGGTTTGGAAATGCGTATCAGAGCAGCAGGACACTTTCTGTTTTGCTCAGTGGACTATGCCTCCTCCTCTGCCATTTGTGTTAAAAGTCTGTGTGGCCTCCCTGGGGTTTACTAACTTGGTTGTCTAAGAAACTGGACATAAAGCTGAGGGGGACAGGAAGGGCTGGGCTTGACCGTCGTGGACCCAATGAAAACTTGGTGAGATTAATAAAATTAAGAGTCAAGTGAGTGTATAATTTTTCTTCCAGACTACTGAATAATCATTGACATTGACGTTTTGTGTGTTTTTTTCTTCACAGAAACATGAGTCTGGGTGCAAAAGCAGAAATAGCAACAGATAAGCTTTCTTTTCCTCTTAAAAATATTACTCGAGAGAATATAGCTAAAATGATAGCTGGCAACGACACACAAAGTTCAACAACGCCAGTGTGAGTTGATTGTTCTGTTACTATAGCTTGAATAGGTGTCTGTGCCTGGTAAAGAATCCCTACCTACGAATTCATCATGTGCAAGAAATGCGCTCATCATTCTTTGGTAACTCAAGTGGATTTCTGTCTGGGGGCCTCATTGTGCTAGATTAAAGCAACTCTATCGTCTTCCATCTCGCTCTCTGGCCACCCAGCCAGGGAGCATTGCTCTCACCCCAGAGCCGCAAGCTGTGCTGTCATCTTCTTTAATCACCAAAAGCCAGGGGAAGACTCTGCAAGACCCCTTTCCTGTTGCTCCTGCCGCAGGGTCACCGAATGCGTAGCTGATGACTTGGGGGGTGGGGAGGGGGGGTAGACAAAAGGTAAACAGAAATTTGAGGAGGAAATTATATCTTAACATATTATCATGCCATATATAAGTGCTTCATTTCAAACACATCCAAGCTGTGATGTTTAGATTCCAATATAAGAACTAGCAGGAGAAAAAAAAGTGCTGTTGGTCTAAAACTGCTAAATGATGTCCACCAGCCACTTCCCAGTTCTGTGGCCAGTCTGCCCTGGCCCCATTTTTATGCTTTGAATGTGAGAACCACCATGATACAACCCTCAGACAGATTCCTGACTAAAACATCCTTTGTTAAGCAATAAAGTTGAAGGTCCCTCGAAGATTGCCATATCCTCCTCCATCGCTTCCCAGATGCACAAACAGGTCTAGAAGATGGAATAACCTCCTTAGGTGACCCCGCTCATCCCTGCAGAAGTAGGATAAGGTTCAGGTCACCAGCTCTCTCCTCACACCTCACTCGTATCACTAGACCAAATGCAATCCACTTGATTATCAATATTTTTGAAATCCTAGAAATTAAAAGAGCGCTCAATGTTATTGATACAAGTGATAGGCTCCTAGCAAGAAAGACAGCCCTTTGCTTCAGAAACAGTAACAGCTATGGGGAAATCTCTGCAGCAGTTTTAAGGCATTAATTAGCTTGTGTATAGTGTTTAGATGAGCGTTGGGATAGAACCTGATGAATTTGTTTGGCTTCAGAGAATTCTGATTATAACAAATACCCACAAATGGTGGTGCTACGCATTGTATAGACCCGTGGTCGGCAAACTGCGGCTTGCGAGCCACATGCGGCTCTTTGGCCCCTTGAGTGTGGCTCTTCCACAAAATACCACGGCCTGGGCGAGTCTATTTTGAAGAAGTGGTGTTAGAAGAAGTTTAAATTTAAAAAATTTGGCTCTCAAAAGAAATTTCAATCGTTGTACTGTTGATATTTGGCTCTGTTGACTAATGAATTTGCCAACCACTGGTATAGACATATAAAGACTCTTGCCATTATTTGTTTGATATAAGGTCAAAATAGTAATAAAAACTCAATTTTATGTGGGTAAAACAACTAAAACTCAATTACCTCTTTTTTTTTTCTTTATGCACAGGACTATAGAAAGGATCTACCCATATTATGTGAAAGCACCTAGTGATTCTAACTCCAAACCTATAAAGCAACTTTTATCTGGTAAGAATGAGAGGGAATCACTCAATCGTTCTTTTTAATCTTTCTTTTATTCAACACCTAGAGTTTGCATTTTTCAGCCTCTGTCAAACTTCTTTCTAGTTTTCTTTCCCTTGCAAGAAGCATAAGGCTCCTGGCTGTGCTAACCTGGGATCCATGTTCTTCGTTTTCTTTTTCTGTTTATTGATATAGAACCTGGTTGACTTAAATTCATATTTAATGACTTATATTACTGCTTAGTCAGTCTGTTTACTTGTTTCTATTAGCAACCATATCTATGGCAGAAACTGCCTCTTACAGTGTTAAATATGAAGACCCCATAATAAGAGCAATGAAAAGATAGTAGGAAATGTACTTGATTCAGCCCACAGGTGATTACATATCAATAGTAGTGCTCCAGGGACTGTGTTTTCCCCATACAACAGTGATGGGAATGAATTGATATCTAACCAGTCGTTGGAAAGATGCCCAGGTGATGGGTCTTTCCCTCTCTGGCTGTGACTCTGCTGCCCTGCACATGTAGCCACAGTGACTGACCTTTTTAGTAAAAAAGAGAAACCCCATACCCACCTAGGCCCACTCTTTCTTTTCACTTGCATTGTTAACATGGCCATGTGGACATCCCGGAATGATATGCTGTGGATGGGAACCAGGTTCTGTCACTTGAAGACTGTTGTTGATGTGCATTAAACCCCAAAATTCTCATGCTAATCTGATTTTATATTTTTTCTCTTCCAGAAAATAATTTCATGAATATCACCATCATTTTGTCCAGAGATAATACAACTAAATCTAATAGTGAGTGGTGGGTTCTCAATCTGACTGGAACTAGACTCTACAATCAGCATGCCCAGGCCTTAGAGCTGGTGGTCTTCAATGACAAAGTCAGCCCCCCCAGTCTGGGCTTCCTGGCTGGCTATGGGTAAGGACCCATTTAAAAATTAACAGTTACAAGAGTCTATGTCTGCTAACCACTATGCTGAACTCGTAAACAAATACAAAATGATATTAGATGTAAACTGTAATTGAAAAATATGCCCCCCCAAAAGAAAACATTTCTGTTCTTAAAAAAAGGAGTCTACTTCTGTATCATATAAAGTTGAAGATGGGAAGCCATTTATCTTATTAAAATTTTCCAATTTTGTAGCTGAAATATTAAAATTCACAGATCATTAACCATTCATCTTAAAAAATAAGGAACCAGAGTCCCAAAGAAGTCCCAATCCTTGTGTGGCTCACACTGCTAATGATGGGACTAGAAGCTGTCTTTCCAGCTTGTTAACTATATCTTCCTGTTAAGCATAGTTTGATTGATGCACTTCAGTGTTTAAATTTAGAAATTAGCATAAATTTATCTTTCTTTGCTTAGATTTCCTTATGCCCTTAGTAGATATAGGATCATTAGAAACCATAGTTTTGGACAAGTCCAATGTTACCCTTTCACTACATTCTGATGCTTAAAATCCTAGGACACTGTCACATCCCCTACAAGTAGAAGTAGAAATTTTTCTGTTTTCCGGGATAAGCCTCTTAAGAAATCACTGTCTATCCAAAGTTTTATTATAAAATGAATCTCTGACAAATGCAGTATTATTCAAGTGAAAGGTGTTAGGTACAAAAAACTATACAGAGTACAATTGGATTTCTACCAAATATGTGATATGGTTGATGCATGTATTATATGCGGTAAAATCACCTGAAGTTCATAGATGAAACTGTTAAAATTAGTAAATTCCAAAATGTGAGATTTCACAGGACTTTTCTTTTTCAAATCTTACAGTTCTGTAATGTGTAATTTTTTTAGAAAGAGCATGAATTACCTTTTTTATCATCAAAAAGTAAATGTTTTCACCAGAGAAAAACTGTAAGCTTTGCTAACTAAGTTTATCATATCGTCTATGGATTTGGAAAGAAAATTTTATGGTTTTCTTTCAGATGTGTTCTATTGACCATATTTAACTGGTAGCTACAATTTCTACTTTTTTTTTTTTTTTTCAGTATCATGGGACTGTATGCTTCAGTTGTCCTTGTGATTGGGAAGTTTGTCCGCGAGTTCTTCAGTGGGATTTCTCACTCCATCATGTTTGAAGAGCTTCCAAATGTGGACCGAATTTTGAAGTTGTGCACAGACATTTTTTTAGTTCGAGAGACAGGGGAACTGGAACTAGAGGAAGATCTCTATGCCAAATTAATATTCCTGTACCGCTCACCAGAAACCATGATCAAATGGACTAGAGAAAAAACAAATTGATACCTTAGGACACAGACTGCAAATCAAGATAACATTTGAATTTTCAAAAACAAAAAAAAGCACAATATTCTCATAAGAGCTATGCATTTCTCATTCGATGGAAATGGTTTCTCTTCTGACAGGCGGCCAAAGGGAGTTGGCTTCCTTTTATAGTCAAGGCTACCTTGCAAGTTCAGGCGCTGTTGAAAAAGTTATTTGTAATTCCATTTCTCTGAATCAGGGCTACTTGGTTTATGTTTTAATCAACAGTGTCTTGCATTTTGATAGACTATGTAAAGGAATCATTGATGGGGCTCCTCCCTCAGAGAAACAGAAGAGAAGGAAGAAGGAAGGGCGCCATGTTTTCCTGTGTGGGACCTTGCCCTTCTGAAGAGATGCTATAATAACAGGCCGCAGCGCTCTGTCGCCAATGGGGAAGCTGCTGTGGGGAGAATAGATGGACCTCAGCACAACCCAAATATGCAACAGCAATAGGAGGCTGAAAACTCCTAAACATATTTCTAGGAGGAAAGAGAGAGGGAGCTGATGACCCTTGAAGATGCCAGTGGATGGATAAGCCTCACTCTAAGCAAAAAGATAACTTAGTGACACTCTTACTGCCTTATCTTAATTGAAGATTAATAAAATTTTTTCCCATTAAACACCAGTGACTTCTCAGGAAAAAAAAAAAGCAGCAAAACAAATATGTGGACACTGGCTTTGTTGAGACACAGCTAGCGATTCACATCAATGGTGGTGGCTGTTCTACTTCAGAGAGTTCATTACTGCTCCTGGTGAAACACAGACAAGAAGTAGAAAGATGGAAAATGCCACCCAGCAGAGGTGGAGTACCTTGACTTTGTAACTCTTTATTAACTGAGCTCATGAGCACTCTTCCACCTTCTCCATCGCCCAACACGCTTTTCCCCATTTCGATGATTTAACAGTGGTTTTCCAGTATGTGACATTTTCCTTCCTGTTTTTCAGGTATATCAAAGAGTTTACATATTCCAATTCACATTTTTACATCTGAGACGGGTTTTTTAAGTTCATAATTATGAAAGAAATATGTATATTGAGCTTGGGGAAATAAACAATGGTCTTTTCTTAAATTATTGTTATTGGTAATACAACCTCTTCATTAAATAACATTGTAGCATGGAAATTTATGACTGAAATGTAGTTTTCATTCCTTATTAAAATACAGTTTCTGAGAAGAATCATTGAATGGACTAGAATATGTCAAGAAAAATGATCCTATGTAGTTTGGGTTCAGGACTGACTCAAAATAAAGCACATCTTGCAAAGTCATTTTAAGAATATTCTTCATTCTGTCTTTTTGCATGTAATTGTCTTAAGTGTTGTGTACAAGGAGTTTTTAACTGAGATAAGAATTCACTTATTGTTAGTTTGGGTTTTTTTCTCTCATGTAGGGTCTCTATGTGAATAATATAAGCAGGAAATAACTATAACAAATTAATTTCCAGAGGAAAGTATTACAGTGAATATGGAGCTTTAAAAAAATAGCAGAGTTCAAATGATGTTCAGTGTATTCTAGAGAATTAGAGAATATTTGTTGAACTATGAAAGCTAGCGTACTTCCAGCCTGCTGAAATAAACGACTCCAATCATTGAAACAATAAACTCAAACCACTCAGGGAACTCTGGCCCAAGTTCTGATTTCCCGACAACAGGAAGAATCATTGTGCATATTTCTGGATCTGAATTCTTTCTTTTTAAAATGTCAACAGGGAATTTCCAGAGAGCACATTCTAACACATTTAAGAAAGAGCAAAGTAGAAAAATGCTCCTGAAAAAAAGTGTAAGGTCAAAATATAACAGATTGTAATATTCCTCAAGAAAACAATTCCCAGGTTTCAAGAAAAAAAGTCTCCCAGTGTGTAAGGGGGAAAATATCAAAGGTGTTGACATAAGAAATGTCCAAAACTTGCAGAGAATTTTTGGAAGAGTTTATTTGAGCCAAACATATGCCAGGAGCAAGATCTCAAATGCTCCAGAGAATGACAGTTTTGCAGTTCCTTTTACGCCTTAGAAATTAAGAAGGGGATGGGAGGAAGATTACATGGAGGGGGAGAAAAACAAGGTAGAGATTGGATTACAAAAGAGTTAAGATTATTCCCTTTAATGCCGTTATTTCAAAGATCTGTTAACTTAGATGCACGGAGTGGACAGGGCTTGCTGAAGGCAAAGATAAGCCTTTTAGTGAAGAAGTTATATGCCTGGGGCATGACTACCCACCAAGACCTGCGCAGGTAGGAATGTATGATCCAATCACCCTGTGAGATTGCTTTCCATAGAACCCCTTTTTTGTTCACAAAGGACATATAGGAGATTAACTTACAGAAAAGGTAGGAGAGCACACCTCCCAGGGAGGCATGTGCTGGAGTGGAGCTGGAACAGAGCATGAGGTGGCCTGGCTTCTAGTCCTGGCTTGGCCACCATCAGCCTGGGAACCCAAACCCCTCTCCAAACTGCTATGTGACAATATGAAATGATGGTGAGGCTGTCACCAGCCACACTCTCAGCCTCCAAGGAGCACCTGCCCTGGCCCAGTAGATGCCACTTACAAACTCAGATAGCCCCCTTCGACCGGGTCCTCTGGAGATGCCTCTGAGATGGACTGTCACCCAGAACATTTGGAAGAGTGGCCCCCCGGGAGTGACACTGGTCAGCGAGGAAGGCAGGACCAGGCAGAGGGACAAGATTACCAGCCCTGCAGCTGCAATTGAGATTTGCCCACCCCTGCGGGCACTTGGGAGCTGGCATAACCCTTCCTTGTCCCAAGCAAAGGCATCAGCAAGGCATTGCCACAGCTACCCCTGAGTGCGGCTTCTCCGTGGAAAAGGCATTCCCAGTGGCTGGAGCTTCCTGCCTCTGAGGGCACAATCAGTGCCCACGAACAATTGGTTCTCAGGGAGTAAGAGCTACCTTTTTAAATGAAAAGTTTTTAATTAAAGCCATAGATATCTGGTTATGTTCCCACATATTTTATTGATCATATTTAATTATTATTTTTCTATCTTCCTAGTATTTTCAAGAAGTGGCTGGTAATTTTCCCTATTGTTTATTCACCTTGTAGTTTATAAATTTCTGCTCCTGCCTTTCTTATTCCTTCTTTTACTTCTTTGTGTTATTCTGGCTTCCTAGGTTGGGTACAGAGCTCATTATTTCTAAGGTGAACATTTGAGGCCATATACAGGGCGTCCCAAAAAAGAAGTATAAATGCTCTAAACTTACAGAAATCATCATGTGAAAGTGTAAGCTATTAAGGATTGTACACTTCCTCAGCTTTGAGAATTTTGAATATCACATGTTAGTTTTTAATTCTGCCATGAGTGAGAGTGTCGGGATGGCCGCTGTCAGACCGGTGGCTCAATGGAGGACGCCTCCGGCTCACTCCCCGTTCCTTCAGACCTGTAGCTGCAGGTCAGGGAGAGGACCCGTGGGTTCTTGTTCTCTGAATGGTCTCCAAATGCAGTTCTTTCGGTTGCTGCTGCTCAGTTTTTGCAATTTGAGAATTGACTGCAACCACTAGCACTAGAGAGTGGTTATTTGGAATGCAATAAGAAAGATATTAGTTTGTTAAATTAGTAGCCTTTATAGTGTTGGCTTTTCTAAGTTTGTAGTATTCACACTTCTAAAACCATTCAAATTTAGATCCACAGTAATACTTTTGGACCCTCTATACTTTCTTCTATAGATGACTAAGCTCAGCACTAGAAACTGTCACAGGTAGGGCTTCACAGAGTTCCAAGAGAAAGGCACGTAAAATAGCAGAAGTGGGAGCAGAGGCCGTGAGGGAAGGGGAGAGGGTCCTCACGGGAAGTTGTGGAAAGAGACAGAGGAACTTCTGAAATCGTCCCAGGACTCTGGAACCAGCCACTGACTTTGTTTAAAGTGTTTAGGGAAAGCCAGATAAACAGTTCCTGACCTCTCCCACTCAGATCCTCACTCATCCAAGTAAGCCTGAAAAAGATCGCTGGAGGCACATGTAGGAGTTGCTAGAACAATAAATAGAAGAAGAAGAAATACTCAATCACCATTGGCTCTTATTAGTATACGCTGAACCCTGTGTAAAAGCATCTATAATAATAAAAGGGTAATATGCTAATTAGACCAGAAGTCTTCTGGACGTCATTCCGGACATCCTTCCTGATGAAGCCGGGGCCAGAGGGAAGCTAGCCAGGGTCCCGGGTGCCTGCCAGAGGCCAGAGGAGGGAAGTTGGTGCCAGCAGCCAGGGAAGGAAGGCCTACTCTTGCATGAATTTTCGTGCATCAGGCCTCTAGTAGAGACATAAAGAAACTTAGATCCCTGCATGGCGTAGGTGGAGCCAGGGCTCGATTCGTTTACCCCGGGAACCCCGCCTGGCCTGCTGGACCTCAACCTCCTGTTGGAACCCCAACCTTCCTGCTGGAACCCAGCCTCCTGCTGGCACAGCCTCTCCACTGAAAGGTCCTGCCTTAAGCCTCTGTCCTACCCAACCAAGCCCTGCTTGGTCAGCCCTCTGCTAGGCTGCTGATGTGAGCACACCCATGTGTCAGATCTGCTGGGGCCCTACCTTCCCAAATACTTTTTGTTATTTTTGTTGTCCGGTTAGATAAATTGAGCAATTTTTCATCAGTCTTGTCTCAGTGCCTCCCACAATATTTCTTTCCCAGGTTACTAAATTACTGGCAGGAAAAAGTACGCTGAGGCGCACCCTCTTCCGCCGGAGGATCACTGAATTTCTCCAGTAATGGGAGAAGTTGGGCGAGAGAGGTGGCTTTCCCTTTGCAGCTCACCTGCCTTTCTCTCAAGCCACTCGGCTCTCAGGTCAGAGGGCCAGGCGGCTAGAAAACTCGGAGTATTCTAATAAACAGAGCGTGAGGCAACATCCCGGATGTAAAGTGTCACCCAGATCAAACATGGGTAACTGGACAACTCTCCAAGGAGTCTTAGCATCTCTCATGTTTCCTTTTTACCCTAAGAATCTGAATCTTGTGCTTGATGGCCTGGTCTTTCCACATTCCTTGGTCATTTCCTAAGTTAAGCTCAGGTGAATAGTATAATGCTACAGATATTGGAAGTATATCAAAATATTACTGTTAGGATCAATGATTTAATAAAGTATATTTTCATGTTATGACTTTTCTATCATAATGAAAATGAGGCTGGAGGAGCAGTTTGATGCTGACAGTTGGTTAAATCTTGCATTGCCCTTCGCCAATGACCCTGTTTCATTGTCTGTATGTACAGCTAGTACTTTCAAAGGAAAGAAAACCTCCATTCCACTCCTGACCGAGGGGAAGGGTGCAGCTTGCCTTCACCTGAATAAGCCAAGCCGAGGGTCCCTCCTGGTTGGGTCCCTGGTCCTCTAACACGTGTTGGAGAAGTGCTTTCCCACTGCAATTGTTGGCCACCTCTTGGAAAATCTCATTGGATCAGTCAAAAGGCAGGAAGCAAAGGGGATCAATTACTTTCCAGAAGAGAAGTTGTCACTGTGCCTGGGGTGGACTTTGCAGCGCCTTTCCATTTGGGAGTGAGGGCTGAGGTACTCCTTGATTGTGTCTCCTACAGGAACCACCACCACGTGCTGGTGTTTTAGTGGATGCAGGCACCTCGCTGAGGGCTCCACAAAGATTACCTCTTTAGGGCTCACAACAAAACTGAAGAGTAGGTATGGTTTTCCTCACTTTGTAGATGAAGAAAGTGAGGCACAAAGAGTTTAAATATTTTACCCAGTGTGGCCTAGCCAGTGCTCATAACCACACTATGCCATGAAATCCCCCAAATCAATCGTCCAGTTTCAAAGAAAACCATTATGAAGATAGATAAGTGAAATATCTGAAAACTTGGAAGAAGATAATTTCCAAGTTCTGGTCTTAATATCATGATAAGTTGTGAAATATCCTTCTTGCTCTTAATGTCATACCTACTTTTCCATTTGTATTTGCATGTGGATTTCATGTTTTCAACAAAGGAGTTAGTTGGTCAAGATGGAAATATTAACTTACTTGAGAAATGTGGATGTCTGAACAATAGGTTTCATGATTTCTACAGGTTTCTACTATTTTTTAAAATTTATCTTTATTGTTGAAAGTATCATAGATGTCTCCTTTATTTTCTCCATTTACCCCCTTCACCCCGCACCCATCCAACCTCCAGGTTTCTACTATTGAATAAAAGACACTGGGTGAAAGAACAAATGTTGCTCGTCTGCACCACAGCCCTTCTATCCAGGTGTGGGAGAAAGTAAGTGTGGCATGTCTGAACCTCCTACCCCCATCCAGGAAGTGCTGAACTGTTGACTGGAGAATGGAATTAGTCTACTGCCATGACAGTCTTAGACATGCTCCTTTCCAGCCCAGCAAACTTCTACCACTTCTATCTAGGCTTTTATATCTAGGCTTTCATCCTTATATCCTTTAGTTACAGTCTATTAACAGATTACTTGTCTCCAGTCTAGTACTAGAACTCCAGGAGATTTTAACGGTTGTATGCTCTGTCTGGAGTTGGTCGTTTCAAAGGGTAAAACCACTAGAATTTGTAAGTCAATATTTTCAGTATCTTTGAAATGATAAAGCTTTCAGTTCCTTTGTAAATTTTCCAAAATCAGCAAGTTTGAGATTCATAATTGATGTGGTAATTAAATAAATAGAACAGGCATTGTTTTCCTAAGAAAGCAGAGATCTCGGACTCTGATCAGGTTTTTATCTATCACATCATGCCTCAGAAATTCCTGGACTTAGTCCATAATGCAACATGCTGTTCTCAACCTTAGCAGCACATCAGATAATCAAGTGGAGCTTACAAAAGTTTCAAATGTAAGCCCAGACTTACATTCACCTCCGGGCTGGACAACACAAATCTAAGGATGTAGGGCATGAACGCCACACTCTGAGTCTTAAAGTTCAAAGGGTGATTCTAATTTTTAAATAAGTTTAAAATTACTGGCTCTGGAGAACCCGGGCATTGTGAGGAGAAAAAAGAAAACAAATAGCAAAAACAAGTAACACCTGTTGAGGATTTAAGGAGGCCCAATAAAGAGCCCTGACTGTTTTGCCTTCTTGGGCTATGACACCCACTCTAAAGCAAGAGGAAAGGGAGGGGGAGTTGAGAGGCTAAAATGTCACCTTCACAAAAATTAACTTAAAGTGTGTCACAGGTCTAAATGTAAAACACAAAACTACGAAACTAGGAGATAACATAGGAGAAAACCTAGAATACCTAGGGTGTGGCAATGACTTTTTAGATACAACACGGAAGGTATACTCCATGGAAGAAACAATTGATGAGATGGACCTCATTAAAATTAAAAACTGCTTTTCAGCCTGGCCAATGTGACTCAGTTATTTGAGTGTCATCCCATGAACCAGGAGGTTACAGCTTGATTCCTGGTCACCTGCCGGGGTGAGATAGAAACATCAGTGATGAGAGAGGATCATTGATTGGTTACCTCCTGCATGCCCCCCACTGGGGATCAAGCCCCCAACCCAGGCAAATGCCCTTACCAAGAATAGAACCAACCATGATCTCCTGGTTCATAGGTCGATGCTCAACCAATGAGCCACACCAGCCAAGGCCTCAATCTTTTTTTTGAATGTTTATTTCCACATGTCCACATTTCTAATTCTCATTCTTTCAGGCAGCATAGGTAAGGAATACCAGCCAGGAGGTTGAGGAAAAATGGACTGTGTGGGAAAGACTGAACTCCCCAGCCTCTGCTATTAGCCAAGCACCTGCTCAGGTGTTTGCTGTGAGCACAGGAAGAGCCTACCTCCTGTCCTAATTGCAATGCCCACATGCCTAAGGTTCTAGAACTCATGACAAGTTTACACCTCCTTGGAATTAGTTTAAAATTCATTGCAAAGGGAAAGAACTGAAGCTAAATGTCCCAAATGGAGGAATGGGAATTGTAAATGATATTTAAATGGTTCTGGGCCCCTATTTCTCTGCTGTCTGTCCCACACTGAGTCTGAGACATGGTCTCGGAAGGCTACCTTCCCTCAGGAAACTGCAAGATACCCAGTGCTTCTATCATCAACTGCCCACTAGAGTGCAGGTTGGCCAGGGCCAGTAGAAAGCAGGAAGAGGGAGGGTGGTGAAGAAGAAGCACCTGAGAAGGTGGTTTGAGTCCCAGGCAAGGTGAACAGCGCTGTGCTACTGGTGCCGACTTCTGTAAAGAACCAAAGGGCTGGTTATGGAAAGTGCTCTAGCACAGCTTGGCAGTTGCAATTCAGTGAGCTCAGCAGGCTTGGTGGCTGGGACCCAGCCTCATGTCAGCAAATGTGGAGAGTGGATACAGTGTTTGGGCAGGTTCAAGCCTCGGACTAATGAGAGGGCACAGTCCTCTCGTGGCAAAGCCACGTGCAAGTCCTAGCTTGGAGGGCAAAGCCCTCCCAGCACAATTACAGCCAAAGGCTATAGTTGTAAGCTTGACCTTATGTTCCAAACCTGTGGTCCCACATGGCTGAGTGATGTGGGCTTGATAGAGTTCAGGTGCATGTAACTGAGTAGACTAGAACATTGTTAACATCTTGACCACGCCCTTACTTTGCCTCCTGGAATCTGGCTATAAAATAAAGACTTGGCTTAGAGGTGGTGTTGCTGTCTCTCCATCAGAGAAGCAGCGTCCCACCGAGCCTCAGCTTTATTCTCTCGTCTGTCTTTTCTAAATCTTTCACCGCCCCCACCTCAGGTTCACCCTTGGCCTTGCTGGTATGGCACAAGCAAACAATTGAATGCTGGAAGAGCATTTCGTCACTTTATTACGTCAAGCCATGTAATGCATGGAGGGGCCTGGTGGGTCTAAGATTTGAAGTGGCTGTGTATTCTATTGGATTCCATATATCTGAGGGCTCGGTGCCTGGGTGCAGTCACAGACAGCTGAACATGCAGGTAGCCTGCCACACCATGGTCAGCACCCTGGGATCATCTCCTCCACATACTCTATCCCCTTCCCACACTCCATCCCCTCCCACAGCCTCACAGCCCTTTCAGTTTCTTGACTTCTCACCAGCATCCTGTCTCACGTTCTTCCAGCCTTCAGTGTGTGTGGCATCACTATCCTCTGCTGGGTCCAATGCTAGTTACTATTTGGGAAGGGGAGGTGGGATAGGGGAAAGGCTTCCGTTTTTCAGAATGGGAAAGGAGTGGGAAAAGAGGCCCTCAGTAGGATCTGACCTCCAGGCAAAACCCCTAAAAGATAATGGAATTTTGTCCACTGTGGGGATTCACATCTTATTGGCACATCTCATGTCATTTTTATACTAAATGAATTTCTCTCTCCTTCACAGGTAAGTTATAGTTTTAAAAGATGTTTGTTTGTTTGTTTAATTACTGAGGAGGTATCAGGCTCTAGGCTTATAAATGGCACTATCATCTTAGGTAAAAAGACATTATCCAGTCACTTACCCTAATTTGAGAGGCAAACCTGGCAGCTCAGACAGTCCAGGAGCTTCCGGGTCTCAGAAGGAAGGTAGCCCTGGCCAGTGTGGCTCAGTTGGTTGGGCATCATCCCAGTATCTATCCACTTCCTCTGCATTCACTTCCTCTGTATTCACTTCCTAGTCATTTACACTTTCTCACGTGTTGGTCAAATTCCTAGTGGGAAAGCTAGGTGACGTTTATGGGGAAAAGTGAATTTCTGTAGCTGTATAGAAGTAATGGCTGATAAGGGAAGTCTCCAGGCTCAAAACCAAGTAGCCAATATTTGGAAATGCCTGGCTAGCCTCATTAATAAATGATGATAAATGAGGCATACCTGGTGGCTCCACTCCTGGCCTCTCAGTTAACTAAAGAAGTCAGTGAGTCACCCACTTGGTATGGGTTCAGTAACACTATGAAGGCTCTCACACCTCACATGAAATCATCCCCCTCCCCCCATTGAATGGTATGATTTTTTGAGAAGAAAAAATTAATTTGCAAACTTAGATAGGGAGAATGCTCACATGCAAGCGCCACTAGGAGAGGTGACACACTGCCTGGAAATTTTGCCAGAAGTGTATTAGCTTCAAGAGTGTGTTTCAATGTATGGTCGGCAGATGAGCAGGAAATATGAAAGGCTGAGAGGTGAGGGCATTGGAGTCCCCCAGGGAAGCAGTTCACCTGGGCATGCTGCCTGAAGAGCCTGGACTAATGTCGAATGCCTCTGTTCCTTGGGCCTGACCTCACTTGTCTACAAGACGCGATATTCAACTGAATGTGCAAAAGTTAGAGATCATGACAGCTTTTTACCAAGTCTACAACAAAGCCAAATCATAAGTACATATACTTACAAGTACAAATATAGACACTTAAAATCTTACTAAGTAAAATTGTTTTGTCATCTACTAGCTATTTTTCGTAATTTATTAATGTTTTCATATTTGGGATACAATCTCAATCACAGCTATTTTTTTCTGGGAAAGTTTTACATGCATGAATATTGTTTCATTTCCAGGTAGGAATGCTTCTTGAAAAACAGAAGCCCATTGAGCTGTGGAAAGTTCTGGAATAACCTGCTTTGACTCCCTGCGCCTTTGGCTCACTGACGGTTCCACTGGGCTGCTCCACACAGCACACTCTCCCCTCTGTGGCCCAGAGGAGCTGCCCAGAACTTGACCTCTGAGGCTGCCAGCACATATGCACAGTGCTCCATGGACCAGACCACCATAAAACACTAATGATGCATTAGGGAACTGCATACCAGCAGCATTAAATTATGAATTAGGCTGCTTCGTGGCACCCGGACTGATGCAAGGCAGTGAATTATTAATGAACCTTGCAGATGGCTGTCTCACATTGTTCAGTACTGCCCTGAGCCTGCAGCAGTTAATAGCAAGCAGCTCTGTCCTGGGACAAAGAAAGTTGGGACAAGAAATCCAGAAAACATTAAAAAAGAAGAAAAAAGAAAAGAAAAACAAGGGGAAAACCCAGAAAACATTAAAAATAAAACTTTTGGTATCAGTTGATATTCTGAAAACAAAATCTTTCTGAGGACCCTTGCAGACAACAATCATCTTGGGAACCTACCCATGCCATCAGACTGCCTCCCCAAGCTGGGGTTTGGCCAGAGAGAACACCATGGAGTCAGCCAGTCTCCACAGAAACACCAAAGGGGAAATGAGCCACAAGATTCACAAGAAAGAGGTATGAGGTCTGCATGTGGATCGTCAGGCTCAGGACAGCTACACGGGATCCCTCATAAGAATGACCTAGGAAATGAGCTACAGGAGGGATTACATATTTCCAGGAACAAACTAGAAGGAAGAAGGTTACAAGCTTGGAAAACCTCTCCATTAAATAGCTCATATTCCTTTCTCTCTCATCGTTCTGGTGTTGCTAATCTCCACTATATGCTAAGGCACTAACGGGGTATAGGACTTGCTTCAGTGGGGCTTTGGTGCTCACCAAATCTGTCCCTTGAGTGTGTTGCTTGTGGATGTGGGCACCACCCAGCATGAGCTCCAGAGCAATCTGCAGATGTCTGCTCCTTGTTTTAGGCTTGGAGGTGCCCAGGATAGCCAAGCTGTGAGCCAAGGCAGGCTGCTGCTAGTGCTGGACCTGGGGCCCCTTATTGAAAGGTATGGGGCCCACTGAGGCCAGCTGCTGCTTGTTTACAGATCTTAGGAGTCTCTTCTCACACGATTTGAAAGGTGTATTAACCGTGAGATAAAGTGTGGGCCGGACACTCCAATGAGGATGAATCAGGACTCAGGGCAAGAACTGAGGAAAGGTCAAGGTGACTTAATGAGAATTTCTGCAGACCCCACACCTGCAGCTGGTTCCAGTGTCTCCCCTCCAAGTGTGAAGCCAAACTTATGTTTGTCAGTCAGTGGTCAGATTTCTATTGATAAAGCAGGTACATCTCTCCAGAATTCTTTAGTCTTTCCAAGGTAATCCGAGCCAGTTTCTCCCATCCACCCCAACCCCATGACAGATCACTCAGCCTGATTTATGGGGGAACATCTCCAGATCATGAGTCCCTCCCCAGGCTGTGCTGTATCACCACCAACACCAGTCCTGAATGAGGCTGTGCCACGGGAACTGCAGCCCCTCAGGGTTCTCTCTGCAGCAGCCTCTCGGGGGAGGGGGTGTGAGGGGGTGTTTGAGGGATGTGAGTGGCAGCGGCATGGGGAGAGCCTTAAACATGAAATCCACCTCCTGCAATGGCCTTTGGGTATGTCCACCTAACTAGGCTGTAAGCCAAAGTTATTTGAACACTCATCTAAGATGTTGATGCGGAGGTGTTTTATAGATGTGACTGAAGTCCACAAAGAATTGACTTCGTGAGGGTAATTAGCCCAGATAACCTGGACTGGCCCGGTGCCATCGGCTGGAAGACTGTAATAGAAAAGCCACGGCTCCCTGAAGAAGAGGAAACCCCACGTGTGGACATCCATGGGGCCCGGACTTCAGCTGCCCTTCGTGATGGCTTCCCCTGAAAGGGTCCCACTTGCCTAGCCCACCATCGGGTACCCCGCTTCCTTACTGTAAGTTCCTGTGATTCTGCTGCTCCACTTGAACCCTGCCCATCACAACAGCACTTCCTCACTTCTCTCCCTACACCACGCATTGAAGTCCTTACTGAACAGCTGGGGAAATCTTACTGTGGAAAATTTGAATCCTTATGTTTACATAATCCCGAACTTGCCTTACTCTCCTGGCCCTGGACTTTTCCCTTCTCTTTAGTTGTATCTTTTTCTTCAGATACCACCATTTGTTCCTCTCCCCACTTTTGGAAAAAATTAAAACACACACACACACACACACACACACACACACACACATACTCCTAAAGACAAACATTAATTCTCTGAGACTGGCTAAACTCAGAAAAAGAGAAATATTATCCTAATTGCCTCATGATTCACAGGGGCATCGAAGCCCACAGTGGAATAGATATTCATGTGCACTTTTAATGTTAGGTTCTTTCCTTCATCCCTTCCCCTTCTAGTTGCCTTTCAGATTATGTGCCCTCTCGCCTGTAAAAAACGAAATGAGCCATGCAGCTCCTGTGGGCTATTCCCCAGCTGCCACAGACGAGCTGACATTTTAATCACCGTGACAGAGGCTGACGGGGTGTGCGGACATGGGCCAGGCTTTTCCAGAGCTGCCTTGGCTGGGAGCCTGGGAAGAGGGAGATTCTATCTCTCATGCTGTCCTGGGGACTTTGTTCACATCATGACACATAATTTTAATTTCTTTACCCCTATACTAAAAAAGAAAAAAAAATGTCACCTTGACAGCAATGAAGGGTCTCTCTTGCTAGTCCCAGTCTGAACTCTTGATCCGCCACAAAGTTAGGCCCAGGCAGTTCTGAGATCCCACAAAGGGGGCTTCATGTGTTTGTGAATCAGCTCTTTATGTGTCTCCTTGACATCCGCCAGTGTCCTCTCCCCCTTGAAGAAAGTCCACGAGGCAGCACAGTGGCCCTGCAGCCCTTGGAGTCCTTGATGCCCACAGGCCTGCTTCCTGGGGGAGATGCAGAGACGCCCCCTTTCCCAGACAGTCTTCCTAGTCACTGTGTCTGTATGGACCACTTACGTGCTACCTTAAACCCTTGATGACACACAGAAGCTACAGAGCAGACTTCTTGTTCTTGTTTTGTTGTTGGAGTTCATCCTCTCCTTGGGACTCAGATGTAGACCCTGGAAAGGCAAGGCCACGATCAAATCTGTGAGAGCTACTTGGTTCTACTAGAGCTGCCCTCTGGGTACCTCTCACCAGAAAAGCCCTTCAGTAGGTAACAAGGTAAACCACTGGACAAAACACAGAGGAGGGAAGGGAAGGGAAGGGAAGGGAAGGGAAGGGAAGGGAAGGGAAGGGAAGGGAAGGGAAGGGAAGGGAAGGGAAGGGAAGGGAAGGGAAGGGAAGGGAAGGGAAGGGAAGGGAAGGGAAGGGAAGGGAAGGGAAGGGAAGGAAGAAACCCAGCTCAAAGGCACTGACTAGCGTGGGAACAAAATAGGCTGGCACTTGAAAAATGGAAAGGCAAAGGGTAAGCCTGAGGTCCAAGCACAGAGCAACTATCTGTCTTTCTGACCTGAAGACAAAGAGGCTCGGGTTCAGGGTTCCTAGTGAGGATAGTGAGGAAAAGGATCCTGGGAAGGAGAAAGCCGGAGAGGTGAGTATGAGATTCCCTGGCCACTGGGATCTAAGCATGGCAGAGAGGCAGCCAGTTAAAGAGGAGAGAACTAAACTGAGATTGGAGCTGCTGCTCAAGAGACAGAGTTTGCAGTCTAAAACCAACCAAATTAATTTTGTTAAAACAAAACATCACACTCATTGGAGGAATATGTCAGAATCTAAAGTCCCCACAGCAGGTCATTCACCATGATCAGAACACAAACTAAAATCATCTGCATTTAAAAAAAAAAAAAAAGACAATGGAGACTACCCTGATGTGACCCAGATGTTAAAATTAGCAGACAAGGGTTTAAATCAGCGATGACAACTAGTAAATGCAAAGAGGAATTCTCAGCAGAGGAATAGAAAACATTAAAAAGTCCAAGTGGTAATTCTGAAATTAAAAGATATTATACCTAAAATTAAAAAATGGAAATATTTATCAGCTTAATTGGAATGACAGTGAAAACAGTCAGTGAACTTGAAGAATGATGAGTAGAAATTATCCAATCTGCGGAAGAGAGAAAATGGATATGAAAAAACATTGACAACTTAGATAAAATGAGCAAATTCCTTGAAAAATAAGACTTAGCAAAACTGGCGGCAGGTAGCAGACAAATAAATCTCTGCATTATAAGGTGTGGTGATCTGTGTGTGTTAGAAATATGGACCAATGGCTTCTGACCAAGGACAGAGGGGTTCAGCAACACAAGCCATTTCCACCCAAATCCCCCTCTTCCTGCTGCCTCACTGCCCCAAAGCCTTCTCTGTGCACATCCTCTTAATTCTTGAGGCTTAGTCCAAATTCTTAAGGCATGAGGTCTTCTTTAGTCATGCTGTTTTATTTTCTTTTGAATTTTAAGCTTAAAAATAGTTATAAGATAGATAAGGGATAGGTGAATGGAAACCTACCAGCTCTCATCATAGTGCTAGCTTCAAACTAAAAATAGGACCATCTAGTAAATTGCATTAAACTCTCTATCCCTGTAACTGTGTGTGTGTTTTACCTCTTTATAATCCTTCTACCTAACTCTGTAGGCTGTGCTGGTCACTTCGCAGGTTGTGATGGAAACTAGGTTGCAAAGCACATGAAGGAAAGGGAGAAAATGGTGACCGAACCTCTCTCAGTCATAACACCACACATCCTCTTTGGCAGACATGCAAAAACCCTGCACTTCTGAGTTCCCCCAGAGCCCTGCTCACCCTCCTCCAAGGAACTGAGCCAATGAACACTTTTGTCCACAGCCTCTTGGCTGCCAAACCATGCAACCGACTATCTCTTCACTTCCTTAAGGAATGAAAATGGGCTGGCATGTGGGTTAAAGTTGGTAAATATTCTTTATTCTAGGAGATAGAGGTGCATTCCTAGCAGTTGGGGACCACATGACCCTCTGTGATAAAATACAAATATAATTAATGCTTTGCCCTTGAGTTTGAGGCTATACAGATAAACGTATTTCTGTCTCAGTTGGTTGGGTTGTTTTTGTAAGTTTGACAGTTTTCCTCCCAGTTACCCGAATATTAGCTGTCAAGACAAAGGGGACAGGAGTGAGAAGATGGAAAGAGAGAAGGAAATTGAGAAAAGGAAAGGAAACAAGATAGGAAAAAAGGAGGAAAAGGGGATGGGAAAGAAGAGGGCGGGAAAGGGAAGAGAAAGGAAGGAAATGTAAGGAAGAAAGAAGCATGGGAAGAAGGAAGAAAGGGAGGGAGGGCAGAAGGGGGAGAGTAAAGGGAAGGAGAAAGAGAAAGGAGAAAAGAAAGAAAGCTTGATTTTGATAGACCCAGGCCTCTAATTTTCTATTGGGTCCTGGGTTTCCATTCGCATCTCCACCATGCAGCTAAGACATCTGTAGCCTGCCCTGAGTTTTATCCCCGCTGGGGAGATAAAAGCTCTGAATAGTAATTTGCAATTTGTTAAAAGCCTTGTCCTCTCCTTGTCACCTTCATATAACTTCCCCATAAGTGAGTCTCTGGGTTTATACATAATTCACAACCCCCTTCTATCTGTTAATCATGTTTTTCAAGCCAAATTCAGGATTTACAATCAAAACACTTTTTAGACCTGAAAGAAAATCCATTAACTTGCTTTTTGGTATTTGTCCAAACTGCATTTTCTGGACAGCATGATTGGAGTTATTTTGCCTTGAGTCTGAAAAAAAAAAAAAAAAAGAATTTGTATTTTCACTAAATAACCAAATTATCTGTGGTAAGGTGGTAAGGAAGTGTACATGTTGGTCATTTCCCTGAGATAATTCAGTTAAGTCCCAAAGAGATGGCCAGAGGTGAGGATGCGCTAATTTCCAGCATTTACGGAGAGTCAACTGCATTCGTTTTCAGTGTTTTATATATGGCTGACATCATGGGTGACAGTGGGACGTTCCAGTCAATCTCTTCTCATTTGCTTCCCTAGTGAGGATACTCAGCATAAAACTGAAGCCATGGATGGCTTAGGATGGACCCCACAGAGCCATCTTGTGGTGCTGAGAGAGAACTGCCACCCCGGGTTCCCACCTGTGCCCACCCCTGCCCTGCTCTCACTACATCTGCTACCCTTGCAAAGATCCCAGCAACACATCCAACTGCTCTGTCTCAGGCCTTCTGATGCGCTGTGCTCAGGGAGCTGTCAGAGGCAGGGAACAGCATGGAAGGCTCCTTCCCATGGCCCGGCTGTCACCTTGATAGTGGACTTCTAGTCTCTAGAGCTGCAAGAGAGTAAATTTCCATTGTTTTGAGCCATCCAGTTTACGGTTCTTTGTTATAGCAGCCCTAGGAACTGGGAGACACCCACCTTGTCTGAGCCCCATTATTATCCAGGCTACTCATTTCCCACAAGGGTGTTTGTGATGGGGAAGGGACGTCGGGATGGAAAGAGACAGTCTCACCCAATTGTGTTTAAAATGCTTTACATTTGGACATTTTGCAAAAACTTATATGAACACCTTGTTGAGGACCTTACCCCAGTCTGAGAAGGCCCCAGCCATAAGCTGCTTTGGGAAACAAGCCTGGGACGCTCTGCCTGGGAACCAAGCGCAGGTCTCTAGAGAGTACCTGTGTGAGGTTCGGATCGCAGATCAGGCGCTGCGGCTGTCAGGGCTCACAGGGCTATGCCTCAAATGTGTGCACAAACAGACTCTCGGAGGGAGCGGGTGAATGAAAAGGCAAGTTGACAGTACAACCTTGTCCCTTTCCTAAGTCCAGGCAGTCTGACTGTATCATGGAGCAGAATTAAACAACATAGAGGGCACCTGTGCAAATGCTCTTGGGAATAAGGGGCAGGTGTGGGAAGTAGAAGCTAGACACAAAACCTTAATAAATGGACAAGTTTTAACCGGAGGTGCTGAGGCCCTTCCTCCAGCCTGACCCAAAGTGTTTCCAATACCCTAGTTCAGTGGTCGGCGAGCCGCGGTTTGCCGCTCTGTTGACTAATGAGTTTGCCGACCACTGTCATATACTACCCTTTACCTCTTTGCACACAATATGCCACAATTGCCTAAACCTCACAGCTTCCAACTACACGGTAACATTTCGTCTAGGCCAGTGGTCGGCAAACTGCAGCTGGCGAGCCACATGCGGCTCTTTGGCCCCTTGAGTGTGGCTCTTCCACAAAATACCACGGCCTGGGCGAGTCTATTTTGAAGAAGTGGCGTTAGAAGAAGTTTAAGTTTAAAAAATTTGGCTCTCAAAAGAAATTTCAATCGTTGTACTGTTGATATTTGGCTCTGTTGACTAACAACTTTGCCGACCACTGGTCTAGGCCTAGTTGGCCGAGTCCCGGCTCTGCAGACCTGTCACTCTGTGAAGGAGCCTGGAGCTGCTTTGGGGTTGGGCCTTATCGCAGGCTTCCTGCAGCCACCTGCACGGAGAAGTCTGGCATGATGCCTTAATGCCACCTTTAGTTCTTGAACAGGGTTTACAGGTGCCATAAATGTATGTGAGTCGTGAGAAATGGAATTTTTATGCCCGTGAAAGCAGAGGGAAAATAACTTAAAGCTGGACTGAAGAGGGCATTAGGTCATTTTTTCATAAATCCTCAATTTTCAACATTTAGGGACCTTGAAGTGCACCTGGTCGCAGCCCCTCTTTTCACAGAAGAGGAAGGTGAGACCCAGGGTCCAGTGCCTGCCCACAGTCACAGCTGGAGGGTCAGTCACTGCTTGAAGTCCCTCCACTGCTGCTGTCACTCCAGACCAGGCGAACCCTGCAGCACCTGATTGCGTTCCCTGCTGTAGATTAACCAGAGGAGGAGTGATACATTCTGAGCTTAATTTACCTCTGTATGAAGTAGGTGTTTTGTGGTGGTGGTGTTTTTTTTTTTGCCAATTGCACTTTGTTTATTTAGTTATGCTGAGTCTAGGGCTTTGCTACTGTAGACTGATAATGTCTCTGTTTCTTTTCCTTAAACCTCTCTTCTCTCCCCATAGCTATATTTCCCCTTTACCCCCACGGCGTCTTCTTAGTTTAATAATTCCCAAAACTGAATTATGAGAAAGGATAGATATTAGCACGAAGAATGCTATTTGTGTTTATTTACTCTGCAGCAGGTCCTGGAAGGCCTTTGCTCACTCCTGTGTAGGACCGTGATCATCTGGGCTGTAAGGATCCATCTCCACCCTCCCCTGATGGGCCCAGGGTCTGTGGGAAACCCCTCTAGGATGGAGGGTGGGGGGTAGAAGGAGCTCCCTGGTGCACATCCTAATGTAAAAACTGCAGGCCAGAAGGGGAAACGTATACCTACCCTGAAGGCCCTGCCTGCCTGCTGCTTTGGCTTTGGGCAGGGAACCACTACAGTTGCACAGGGCACATTCAGGGGGGTCCACACCTGGGGTCATCTTGCATTTCTTAATCATTTTATTTTTGTATTTGCGTTTTGTTAGCAGTCTGTGGGGACAGTGGAGGGTGTGCCAGGGACCCACATCTCCCCAGGTTGGGTTCTCGGTAGTCCACTCCCTGTCCTGCCCTTCAATTCACTGCTGCCCTCTGCTCCGGTGACCTGGGCATGAGGAGGGCCAGCGTCAGGCACTCAACCTTGTGCCTCGTTGCATGGCAGGGCCCAAGTCCCCAGGAGGTTCTGCTCCCAAAGGATCGAAATTGAATAGCAAATGCAAAATACTATGATTGGCAGAGAGACACGGAGGAGCTAGGCTTTGTCTGGTATTTTAACAAAAGGCCCTGCGTTTTTATTTTGTAGTGGCCTCCCAAAATCATGTAGCTGGTCTTGGCTGGAGAGCACCTACTAAGTCCAGATTCAGGACTGGCCGGAGCTGGGTAGGAGACATGAGGGCTGGGTTGGGATCTGGGGCAGCTGTGGGGAAACTGCTGGGAGCCCTGAAGTTCTAGGTCATTCGAGGGACGGCATCTAGGCGTATCCTGGGCCTGGATGCTCTGCAGCACAGAGATGATACACAACTTCCTCCAGATGCTCAGGCCAGTCTGCCTGCCACTAGGTCATCCTGCCCTCGTCTTTGATTTTGTGGTGATCAACAGGACAATCTGTGCCTGTAAGTTTCCTGTCTTGTCTGCAGCTACCCACAGGCACACAGCTGATGCAAGGGGATCAGAAAATGGGGAGCAGGTGGAGTCAGCTAGACAGTGAGCACAGACCACAGCTCACTATTCTTTGTAGTCACATGGTTATGTCTCAGTGTTTACTGAATGATTCAGGACTGATGGTGTAAGGAGTCTCCTGGGCCTCAATGGCAGTCAGGTCTTGGTAAGTTGTAACACTTCTATCCCATTCATTTCCTCTTGTGCATTCTATACTCTTCTCTGATAACAGATATTTAAGTTCACTGTTTTGCCAAGAGACTCTGTTTGGATTATGGCGTTAAATTATTTAAGCCCATGTTCAGCTCTGAAAATAAAGTTGGATATCCCTCTTAAACATCCCTGCAAGATGGCAGGATCATCTGGCTTCCAGTGGGTGTTTAACTGTTCATATGCACAGCTATGTACGCCATGGGTATAGACGTTGGCCTAAGCAGTTTGGGTGGAGGTAGGGGTGGGAAAGTCAAGGCTATGAAGAGGAAACATTCGGGGAAAACCCAACTCTGTTACAAAACCACCCACTGTGCACACACATTCTATTGTTGGACAGGGCAGCTCAAATCAACTTTGTTTCAGATTTCTTTTTTCTTTCCTAATCACCATTCCTCCAATGTATCTCCCCTGTGAAATCACATCTTAGCTTCAAGCAATAAAACAATTTTATCGTTTGGCTCTGATATTTGGAAAACTTGGAACCCAAGAATCACCCGAGATACCCTTGCTGGGCCCAGGGAGGCAGGTATCTGAATGCATTTCCATGTGCTCACTTGTTCCGCAGAGCACATCCTAAATCCTAAATGTGACTCGTCTGATGTCCAGTAGGGCATGTTTAGTCCCTCTAAGTCAGGCATGGGAGATGGGGGAAACAAAGAATTCTGTAAGTTGAAGAACATTTTCATGACCTTAGTAATGTTCATCTATTTGGTTTGAAAAGTATCGGATAAATGCTGGTTAATAGAAATTAAGAGTGGCAAAGAGCATGACTAGAGACCAGCCCATTTTAATAAACACAGAATAACATTCGTTGAATGCTTCTGTTCAAGTAAGTGTTAATACTTATTCAATGCCCACTGTGTACCAAGCACTGTTCTGGAAGATTCACTGGTGAGGAAGAGCATCAAGGTCCTCCCTCTTACGGAGGTTGCATTTTAATTTAATGGAGCTCACATTTTATTCACAAAGTCTGAGCCAGGTCTCTAATGTTTTTAACAACAGATTGCTCACAATCCTACCTAAAAATTAATTAAAAGCTCAAACTCCATATCCTCACCAGTTTTGCTCAGTGGTTAGAGCGTTGGCTCGCAGACTGAAGGGTCACGGTTCGATTCCAGTCAAGGGCACCTGCCACGGTTGCAGGCTCAATCCTCACTTGATGGAAGGCAACCAATGGAAAAAATATTCTCACGTGAGGATTTAAAAAAAAAAAAAGCTTAAACTCCAAGTTGGCCTGCTGAAGTTGTTTTTCTTTTCAAATAAATGGTAGAAATTCAAGAAGCCAGTTCAAGCAACATCTCCCATTAAGTAACTTCACCGTGAAAACATTCAGAGCAAATTAATTCCTCTAGGTTTGCTTACTCACCTGAAAATGGGGATAACAGAGAATGCTTGTCAGGGCTATATGTGATATGCGTAAAACCACTCTGTATGTTTATTTGAACTTATTTCCTATTAAAATCCTATAATGAGTATTAGGAAAAAATCACCAAAAAATAACATAATTGACCACAAGTGCTTTAAGGCCCGAGTAGACTTGGCATCACCACGGTGGGTGAGTGGAAGGAAGTCAGTGTGCCACTTCGGGGATGGACTGCTTATAGCTGGCAGGATACTCGAGTTCCCTTGCCCTTGCCACTGTGATCCGTAATGCTCCCTGGTCTGGCCCTAAGAGGGGAAGTCAGGGAGCAGAGCCCTCTGCTGACCTGAGATGCACATGGAGCATGAGTAAAAATGAACCTTTGTGGGTTTAAAACACAGATGATTCTCAGGTTGGTTGTTACTACAGCATGATCTGGCCCTTCCCGACTGATTCACTTTTTAGGAAGTCATGCCTTTCCTATAATCCAGATTACATTATCATCTGTAGTAGCAATTGTTTCATTAAGTTTATTAAAATGATACCTAATGAATTATGAGTTTATCAATATAGAGACTACTGAATCATGGCCTAATCCAGTGGTCGGCAAACTCATTAGTCAACAGAGCGGCAAACCGCGGCTCACGAGCCGCAGTTTGCCGACCACTGGCCTAATCCACGAAATATGAAAAGATGCAGAAACCAAAGGTAACACTTCAAATCAAGTAGGAAAATAAATGATCTTCAAACTAGTTTGTAGGTACAGAACTATATTTACCCAAATCAGACTACAAAATGTTGAAAGAGGTTATACAAAAAAAAAATACCTCAAAACTGCTCAGGATAGTTCTAAAAATGCCGAAAGGGTGTGTGGTCCACAGTGTTGCGAAACTAAATCCTGAGCCAAAGGTATAGGCTTGCTGCCCTCTGTTGACGCAGTACTAGAACCAAAGGAAAGGCCAAGTTTGCTCATCTGTGATATGTGCAAACCATCCTACAAGTATTTAGCAAACCAAGGCCGCATCTTAGTCTCTGATAGGTCCCAAAACATTTTGGCCTATTCAAGACGGCAAATTTGTTCCCTTGAAGTGGAACAAATTGGTAAGTCAGATGATTTACCCTGGGTAGACGAAGAAAAAAATATTTCATATTGACAAAGTAAGTCAACCCCATGGTGATCATACTTTGTTAGGCTAGAAGTTTTATAACTAATGTGATAATCTGTGTATGTTTATATTTAAAGTTCTTGAAACATTTAACAGAACTTGACATATTAACCTTCTGATTTTCATTTGAAATATTTAATTGTGATTAATTTGAGTTCACAAACAGTACTTGAAAATTTGGAAACTTCATTTACTATACGTATAAGTTGAATTTATTAGCTTTATAAGTTAGTTAAGTGCCTGCAAAGATTTTGAAAGTTTTAAGTTTTAAGACTGCCCTAATTAGGTTCCTTTGAAAGATTTGGAAGAATCTATATAATAAAAACCCAGTGGTCATAACTCCATAATGACCAAAGACCAGTCATCAGGAGGTGCCTTGACGCTGCGATGCACCGGGTCTGAATCTCACGTGATTTCGCGTGCTTGGCCCCTAGTCAGCTATAAAAAAAAAAAGTGGTAAATGTAATTTAAAATATTTAATCTTTAAGTTCTATGGGGATTTAATTAACCTAGTTTATTAGCTGGGGCTAATTATTTAGGGAAATTTTATTCAGGGACTTTGAATTTAACTAAAAGCCCTATAAGGAACCATTAAATAAAACAAAAACAAACAAACAAACTCAAATGAAAGAGGTTTGCTCTCCTTTTTTCAAAACTGTATTTGCTCCAGTTCTTTTTATTTCAAGACATTTTTAATGTCCTTAAATTTAGCATCAAATTAAAGTCAATATTGAGCCTTTTATTGATACTAGCCTAATAAAAACAATGGAGGGTTAGGGAGATTGTAGCCTTAAGATGAGACTACAGGGTGACCACAGAGCACATTCAGAACATTCCAAGGTGTCCTGAAAGAAATGCAAAATTGCATTATGGCCAAGAGCTACTGCTTTCCCTGCATTTCCTCTACCTCTTACTCCAACTTCTATTAAGTCCAATTAGTAAATCATATTGATTCCCAGTCTATGAAAAACATGGACAATATTACACTGCAGGCACTCAAAAAATATCTGATTAATTATAAGTAAATCCACTGGTTTTTAATATGCTATCTATGCTTAAATGCAAAACAATGCCATTTCACTTAGTTTTCTTAACCTCCTAATCATGTATATTTTACCTCACTTAACTCAATGAAAAAATTATTTCTTTTGGAAGATGTATTAAAGTTGTCCATCTCACCAAGTAACAGATAGTGCAGTCTTATGTATAGTAATTGGATAACCAGTATCTCAAGAAGCCTAAGTTGTTTTAAGTTACTCCTATGGAACAGAATATACAACTCAGACAAATACTGTTCTTGTAAAATATAACTGGAATCATATAAATAACAATGTGTCCTTAAAAAAAGGAAATAAACAAGCAAAGCAAAATGAATAACAAAAAGAATAATCATATTTATATAGTTTCAGATTTTATTTTCATAATTATCTTATCATTGAAGCAATAATCTGCATTTCCATAACAACACATTTAATATCCTACTCATCAAAGAGCTGGAAAAAAATAGGAATAAAGCACAAATACTCTGCATATATACAAATAAATTCAATATATTAAATATATTTTGCAGGCTGGCTGCACTTACACTATAACAGAACACTGAATATTAGATTCTGAGCATGTTCATGCAGACTTCCACTTCAGTAAAAGTAATGACATGAGTTCTAGAAAACAATTTTTCCTTTTGTAAACACAGGTTTTCCACTCTATCCTCTGAAAATAAAGACTTATATAGGTGGAAAAACTAAATGCATAAATGTAGAAGCAATGCTTTTTACTGGACACCACATAGACTAACCCTGAAATCCACAAGTCCTTATGATTCTTAGTTCTTAAATGTGGGCAGGGAGGGTGGTGAGAGGTTGTGCTTATGTAAACCTTTTATGTTGTTTAAGACTCACTTGCATTGCTGCTACAAAATGCACTGAATCATTCCTCATTTTGCTTAATATGTAAGAAAAGAGTAAAAGTAAACAAAATTTTCCAAGGCTGGAATGGATAATATGGTCTATAAACAAATGGTATGAAATATCTTTTAAGCACTGCCAGGTCTGTTTAAACAGATTGCTAATTAGCTCAAATGAGTATTAATATAAGAGTCTGGAAGCTTCTCACTGGACCTAAAGGGTACAACAGCAATGACAGGATATTTGAAATATTATCATTAAATTCAACTGCCTAAATATAGTTTTACTGAGGTCGCTCAAAGTTAATATCCAAACAATTACTGAAAATTAGCTGATACCTGCTAAACTATGCAAGCAACTTAAGGAAACAAAACATCAAATTTATTAGTGTTTTGAATCAGACCTTCAATAAAGATTTCTATCCAAACATCCACCCACCCCAAGCACACAAATAAGGAGGTTATACTGTGTAAGCTCTCCCACAGAACCAACTATGACTAAAACCACACGTGATAATCTACCTTAGTGTTTTTGGAAGTCCAGCAAAGCTAAGCAGACTGCACCTGCATCAGCTAGGACTCTATGCAGAGAGACAGGGCGTGAATGAAGAGGAAACCACTCTGGGTAGCATCTGCCTGCAGAATGCACACTGCTGGTGTTTGGAGCCCCTTTCAAATTAATAGGTTGGGAGATGGATCTAAGCCACACAGGCTGAAAGAAGAATGCTTCCAAATAACCTTTCAGGAAACATCAAAATATTGGCAGCACAGTACTTTTAATGTGCTGTACATCGTCTGTTCCCAAAAATGACTCTCCCATTTCAGATAAATGTAGTATACAATATTTCCCATGTCATGTTACCGTCCTGTTATAACCCTAAGTGAATCAAATTATTTTGGAGGTAAAAATAAATATATGTAAATTGATAAAACATTATTTCTTTGTTAGGATGCATAAAAAGGTCCAGGTTAGTTCTCATTTAGTCAAGAATCAAGTGGGTTTGGAGACAATCACTATGTGGGTTTTTTGATGGGACAAATACCCATATTTCACAGAGAACTGAAGACGTTTACAGAATTACTTTCATATGCTACTTTAAGAATGTTCAAACTTACATAGAAGACTTTAAATGCATCCTTTATTGGGCTAAACAATATTGTAAAGATCAAAATAGCTTCCTGTTCCAATCTCTCATCTAAAAAGACTTAATTTAAATGTAGCTAATATTACAGGGGATAAATTTCCTTTTCAAAAATAAAACAAAACAAATGTTTAAAATATTATTTTGTTTAACTAGTAAACTTCAATTTTAGCTATTGTTTAAAAAAATGCAAAGGAAATTCTCTAACAATAAATTACAAGAAAAAGAATATCTATGCCTATTGGCTCTTTTGTTTTGCTTAGAACATAATTTGTCTTAGAATTTGGCTTGCAAACTTTAAAATCAACTATTAAAATGTGACACTACTTTTTCCTATTAATTCCTTCCGGTGTATTTAGAAAGAAAAAAGTGCTTCACGGGTAGCAGGTACAATGGGTGAGTTGAGGAAGTGGTAAACAAAATTTACCTTTATTAGCATTCAAAGCCATGACTGCAATGAAATGTGGGTACCCTTAGACAAGTTCCAAGTCCATGAATGGCGTATGAGGATGTTTCCCTTCGGCAAAGCCTAGCACAGCCCTCCCGCATATTCATCTTCCTCCTCGGTGGCAGCGGGAGCAGTGGTGCCTTCAGGCTTGGCCTCGGGTGCTGCTGCAGCTTTCTTCTTGATTCCTCCTCCCGGGACCACCAAACTCAGGCCCAGCTTAGCGTACTGTCAATGACAAAGCAATGTCTCAAAAGCTGGGTAACTAGAATCTCCGCATGTGATGTCTCAACAAAAGGCAGATCCTAGCTTTCTACCTCGTGAAAACCAAAACTACCATTTACAAGTAGATGGAAAAACCACCACAAGAAAACTCAACATTGCTCTGCCCTCAGATGGCTTATGACCATAATGTGACAGGTGCACAACCAGCAAAAATGTCAATTATACACTTAGGAATATGAGATAATCGGGACACAGTGAGTTAAGTAACACTTATAGTTTCTATGAGATAAAGATCTTTGAGTAAATGAAGAGTGTAAGCTATGGACAAATTTTTAAAAACTATTAGCAAATTCACAAAAGCTTATTAAGAATTTATTGAGAGGAAAAAAAGGTTTCTCTATATACATTGTGATAAAAAAAAAATTGAAGATCTTAAGCTGATCTGATACCATAAGACTAAAATTGCAAAACGAAATCAAATGAATTGGTGCTGTCCAGGTGGTGGGGCTCAGTGGTTGAGCATTGACCTATGAACCAGGATGTATTAAAGTTGTCCATCTCACCAAGTAACAGATAGTGCAGTCTTATATATAGTAACTGGATAACCAGTATCTTAAGAAGCCTAATTAGTTTAAAGTTACTCCTATGGAGCAGGAGGTCATGGTTCGATTTCGGATCAGGTCACATGCCTGCGTTGCATGCTGGATCCCCAGTGTGGGGTGTGCAGGAGGCAGCTGATCAATGATTCTCTCTCATCATTGAAGTTTCTTTCTCTCTCTCCCTTCCTCTCTGAAATCAATAAAAATATATTTTAAAAAATTGGTGCTCACAAATCTACTGAAAAGGGAAATCTGAAAGAAGAAAAACCCACTGTCATGGCTCACGTTCTGTATAAGGCAGCACATGAGGCTGTTTTGGGAACACAGCCTAATCTACTCATCACTATAGGCTGGCAAGACAGAGTCCAGTCTCTCCATTTATCCAGATGAGTTAACTGAGGCTTACAGATAGTTAATTAATAACCTGCATCACACAGTTAGTCATCACTGAAGTAGAATTCCAACAAGTCTACTGAATTACAGGCCACTACATGATGGGTCGCTTTCAGACAGTGAGTCTAGAAGAAATGAAAAAAAACTAAGGAACCTATAGAGGCCAACAAATGAAAGAAGGTGGAAAAATGGGGCTGAATTTAAAAATATATATATGGTCAACACAGATAAATAACTGGCTGTAAACTTATTTGGTTGACATTCAAACAACCCAAACTTATAATGTAAAAGTGCAAATGCAAAATGAGAAGTATCTTGAGGGAAAAAGCATAAGGAGAAATATCTCAAAGTCCATCTATACAAATAAAAGGGTAACATGATGATTGAAAACCAAGATGGCAGGCATAGGTAAACACATAAACAGCTGCCTCGCACAACAATTTCAAAACTACAACTAAAAGACAAAACAGACACCATCCAGAACCACAGGAAAGCTGGCTGAGTGGAAATTCTACAACTAGAAAAAAGCACATTGAGACTCAGAGGAGCTGCAAAAGGCTGAGGTATGGAGACGTGCGCGAGCAGAGAGGACTGGCAGCTGAGTGCGAGGCTGGCTTTTTCAAGCGGGAGGGAGACAGAAGCTCCCGACTGCGCTGAACTCCAGTTCTGGGCGAGACTCTGGGAAGCCAGACTCATTCAGGGAGAAACTGGACTGTCTGGCAGCGGGTGAAACTCAAGGGCGGCTTTCTCTCAGAGGTGCTTGCAGCGATTACTGAGGGACACTGAGACCCAGGGACCTCATAGGGCAGGGCTGATGGAAAGCCAAGACTGTCTGCTCTGCCCTGAGACTCCGCCCCATCCAAGCTGAGTACAGAGGTTTTTGCAAGTCTTGTCTCATAAGGATGTCTCCAGCACAGAAGTTCTCCCAGCGTAGACACAGCTGATCCTCACAGCCAACTGGCCTGGAGGTCAATTCCTCCCAGTGATACCAACAACAATCAAGGCTTAACTACAAGACTGTGCACACAGCTCACAAAGGGGTGCACCAAGAGTGTCCACCTCAGGTAACTGGGGAGGCTGAGCCACTGGGCCCTATAGGACACCTAGCACACAAAGCTACTCTACCAACTCAGGGAAGCAGTAAAAATGCAGAGACAAAGAAACAGATCACAAATGACAGAAATGGAGGAAAGCAAATGACTGGATATAGAGTTCAAAACCACGGTTATAAGGTTTTTCAAGAATTTTCTAGAAAAGGCCGATAAATTTAGCGAGACCCTCGAGGATATGAAAAAGGACCAACTAGAAATTAAACATATACTGACTGAAATAAAAAATATTATACAGAGACCTAAAAGCAGACTAGAGGATCGCAAGAATCAAGTCAAAGATTTGAAATACAAAGCAAAAAATACTCAACCGGAAAAGCAAAAAGAAAAAAGAATCCAAAAATATGAAGATAGTGTAAGGAGCCTCTGGGACAACTTCAAGCATACCAACACCAGAATTATGGGGGGCCAGAAGAAGAGAGAGAGCAAGATACTGAAAACCTATTTGAAGAAATAATGACAGAAAACGTCCCCCACCTGGTGAAAGAAATAGACTTACAAGTCCAGGAAGCACAGAGAACCCCAAACAAAAGGAATCCAAAGAGGACCACACCAAGACACATCATAATTAAAATGCCAAGAGCAAAAGACAAAGAGAGAATATTAAAAGCAGCAAGAGAAAAACAGTTAATTACCTACAAGGGAGCACCCATACGACTGTCAGCTGATTTCTCAACAGAAACTATGCAGGCCAGAAGGGAGTGCCAAGAAATATTCAAAGTGAAGAATAGCAAGAACCTACAACCAAGATTACTCTACCCAGCTAAGCTATCATTCAGAATTGAAGGTCAGATAAAGAGCTTCACAGATAAGAAAAAGCTAAAGGAGTTCATCACCACCAAACCAGTATTATATGAAATGCTGAAAGGTATTCTTTAAGAAGAGGAAGAAGAAGAAAAAGGTAAAGATAAAAATTATGAACAACAAATACATATCTATCAACAAGTGAATCTAAAAATCAAGTCAAAAAAATCTGATGAACAGAATAAACTGGTGAATATAATAGAATCAGGGGCATAGAATGGGAGTGGACTGACAATCCTCGGGGGGAAAGGAGTGTGGGAGTTGCGGGAAGAGACTGGACAAAAATCGTACACCTATGGATGAGGACAGTGCGGGGGAGGTAAGGGCAGAGGGTGGGGTGGGAACCGGGTGGAGGGGAGCTATGGGGGGAAAAAAGAGAAACAATTGTAATAATCTGAACAATAAAGATTTATTAAATTTAAATAAAAAATAAATAAAAGGGTAATATGCTAATTAGACTGGGAGACCTTCTGGCCATCCTTCCGGACAAAGCCATGGTTGCAGGGCTGAGGCAGAGGCGGTTAGGGGCGATCAGGCCAGGAGGGGAGGGCAGTTGGGGGCGATCAGGCTGGCAGGGGGGTGAGGGGGACAGTTGAGGGCGAGCAGACTGGCGGGGGGGGGGGCCAGTTGGGGGCAAGCAGGCTGGCGGGGCGGGGGGCAATTGGGGGCGAGCAGGCCAGCATGCAGAGTGGTTAGGGGCGATCAGGCAGGCAGGCAGAGTGGTTAGGGGCGATCAGGCAGGCAGGCAGGTGAGCGGTTAGGATCCAGCGGTCCCAGATGGCGAGAGGGTGAAGGCTGGGCTGAGGGGACCGCACCCCACCCCCATGCACGAATTTCGTGCACCGGGCCACTAGTAAAAGAGATAATCTTGTTGGAAGCCTCTTCCATTCAAGAGGAAAGAAGAAAGCTAAGGCAAAGGCCACTTACATCATTGTCCATGTACTTGAAGAGGGGCGAGTTGCAGACCTCTGACACTTGATCTTGGTCTTGCTGGTCATATCCCTCAAGCAGCTGTTCCAGTGCAGCACAGTCTTCACTCCCATTGAACCCTGGAATGCTACAGCAAGCACAAGTCACACAGCTCTACCTGCTCCTTCTCAACCAGGTACATCTGCCCCCTAGCAGAAGTTTGGCAACATCTGGAGACGTTTTTTATTATTACAAGTGGGCAGAGGTCAGGGACGATGCTAGATAGCCTACAATGCACAGGACAGGCCTGGCAACAAAGAATTACACAGTCCCAAATCAACCGTGCCCAGATTGAGACTGCTCATTTTAAACATCTCTGACAGGAAAACCCCTTATTCAGATCTTCCTGTTACATACGTTCTGAAAACTTTCCTTTTTGTATTGTTCTTTTTCTTAGAACGCAAATATAATAAAACCATCCATGTCAATCACCTCCATGGAAGTCCCCAGGGGAAAAACATAAGAAAGAACATAACTTGTAAAAATCCTGCTGTAAAAGCTGAAATAGTAGTCAAGTGCTGCTGTCACTATGAAATTTATTTATTTTTTAAAAAAACAATCCAGTTTCACGGCCAGGATTATTGTCTAAGCAGTTGCCTCAAATTAACAGAAATGTTAACATTCCAAGTCAGGATAGCACAGTCAGCGCCTTACCTGTAGCTCTCCCTGACGCATCTTTCTGCAGCCACATAGTCATTTCTGTGAAGGTGAACTAAGACTTGAGCAATTGTTTTCTAAAACAAAAGATGTGATTATGGTCCAAATTTATATCTACTTAATAAAGTTAATTTCCTGACACCTAGAATTTAACGTTCAGAATTTTGGTTTTATACAGAAAGAAGATTTATAATTTCTGCAGGGATTTCCACAGGACATCTGAGGAAAAATATACTGAAGTAGACATCTCAAACTCGACTGTGCACACAAATGACCCTGGGGTCTTGTTAAAATGAAGACTTTGTGTCAATGGGCCCACAGCGAGCCTGAGCTCCTGCTGTTACTACTAACAAGCTCCCAGGTGGCCCTGGTACTGCTAGTCTAAGGACCACAGAGTAATAAAGCCTTAGACACCACCACACATTTTAAAGAAAATTTCTTTTAAATCCCTATATAGGTTTATTCTTAAAAAGGGAATTAAAACAAGAGGGGGCATAACTCTACTATTATACTTTGGAATTCTTAAGGAGATACTAGGAAAAACTTTAGATAACAGAAACAATGATACCATTTATAAGCCAAGAAAAGTATTAAGATTAAAGGTGTGACTGTTATCTTCTTGACAAAATAGCTCTTCAATATTTTATCTCTATTTTTCAGATAACTTTTATTGATCTACCTTCGAGTTCCTTGAATTTTTTCTTCTCAATTGTCATATTAAGTCCATCTAGTATTTTATTTCAGATACAGCTACTTTGGTTTCTCACTTGCTTCATTTTTATAGTTTCTATTTAAGAAGAGCTATCTCCCATTCATTCACCTGTGTTTACCTTTGGCTCACTCACACTTATGATAGCTGCCGCAAAGTCCTGATCTGATAACCCCAACACCCAAGCCATGTGTGGGTACGCATCAGGTGTCTTTCCCCTGAAAACTGGTCCTGTTGTCCTGGTTCTTCTATGCTCAGCCGTTTGGGACTGCACCCTGGACACTGGGACTGTTATGCTGCACAGACTCGCCTATCATTCTCAGGAGAGTTGGGTGCTTCCAGCGGGCAATCACCAAGTCAGGCTCAGACTACATTTTTGTCTGCTTTTGGTGGGCAGTGGCTCTAGTCTTCGTTCAGTCCCTCAGCTCTGCTGGTGGGTTCTGCCCCACACGAGCCTGGCAACGGTGCTATGAGCCCTGAACAGTGGTTTAATCGTACTGCAGTTCTCAAAGCCTATGCTCTCCCTCTGGGTCTGTCCTGCACAGGCCCAGCTGGAGGGTAATCCAAGACCTGCGTGCCCTTCCCCCCCATCCCCGCCCCCCCCCCCCCCCCACACACACACACAGTCAGGGGATTCCCTGTTCCAGCTCTCTTTTCTGGGGTTTTCTCCATGCTCTCTTAGCTCATCTTCCCGGTTCCTCTGGCCATAAATTAGGTTTCCATCGGCGTTTTAACTGGCCTGTGCCACCACCACAGCCGTAGCTCCATGACTAGGACTTTCCCACAGAGCAAAGCCAAGGGAGGGAAAAAGAGGAAAACGGGGAGCCTTTTTCTAACCAGACAAATCCAGTTCCTCTGGTTAGAAAGATGCGGTAGATGGGTTCTTTAGGCACTTCAGCTGCTGGAGCCTCCGTGGCCCAGCTCCATGACTGAGGCTTCTAAGCCAATGCCACAAGAGGAAATAGGAAAAAATCCTGGAAACGCGTTCCTCTATTGGTTGCTTCTGCAAGTGTTTACTTCTCTCCATCAATCTGTTCTATTTACTTTTCAAAGTAATTGCTTTTTTGTATTTTGTCTGGAAGTTTTAGTTGTAATCAATAGGAGAGAGGCTGCAGTAGGCTTATTCCATCTTGGTCAAATATAGAAGCCCAGAAAGTATTATTTAAAAAAATAGACAAATATCCATGCAATTTGGTTATATTGACACCAATATGAAAAATTATCTAATGTAAAGCCAAAAATAAGCACTTTCAAAATATACCTTATAACAAGTTGGATAATTCTCAATTTCCTTATAAATATTTTTTTCTTTCTGAATAGAGAGCGCCGCCTCATCAAATCTAAAAACAAAAACAAAGAAATGTCAAACGAGGCAGGTCTAAATGATCTATAGCAGTGGCCATCCTTATAATGTATTTGATAGTACAGTTTTTAGAGAAATAAAAAAGATAACAGGCATTTTAGCAACTGCTCCATTTCCATGAGCTCTACTCATATGTCTTCTTTGAAATGCTCACCCTGCCCTTTTAGGCATCAAGCAGACAGTCAAAGCAAGGGAACATATGGATAGGTTACTTCAAATGGAGAGTTTTAAGTCTGGTAAGGATCCTTCATTAATCAGTATCTACCAAATTCAACAAACTACTTTATGAATGTTTATGAAATGTCTTAGAGAGAGACAGCCCTCAATTTAATCACCCCAGATTTCTTTCCTTCCACCGAAAGGCCATCCAGATTCCCTGAGAGCACCGCCTCCCGCTGAAGAATCACTTCTCCCACTCTGCCCTCACTGTCCATGCTCACTGCTGCCTCCATGACCCCAACAGCACCCGGTGCTGAAAAGGGCAGCAGTGGAGAGCAGACAAGTCGACATTAGAAAAATCCTTCTGCTACCTTTGATCCTCAACATTCATCTTTTTCTGTCTACTCTCACTCATTTTCCTTTTCTCCCATCCCATTCAGATGGCAGAATGTAGAAGAAGGCATCACCAAAAATCTTCTTCTGATCCTCTGAGGCCACATCCCTTTCTTTCCTCCCCAGCTCTAATCCATCAAACCCTAATCAGATCTTCTCCCAGCAAAGCTGTATTAGACAGGGATTGGCAAAAGTAGGTGTACAGTTGTGAGTACCTGAAACAGAGTTTATTCTTGTATCATTATTTATTTACTTATTACTATATTATTTGTTTGTGTTATTTGTCTTATTATTATTTCATTTCCTTATTTATGATTTATCTTACAGGTAATGCTGACTGGTAATTTAACCTACTTTTGCCCACCCCTGTACTTCTAATTCCAGGACTACCTTACGAACATTGAACTTGTGACTGGGTGAATTTGAGTCTTCACCTATTTCTCTCATCCCAACAGCCAAAAAGAGAAAGCAGTCTGCACTCTGAGGATATAGAGGGAGAAAGGTGTTGCTATGACTCAAATTAAAAGTACAAAAACGTTATACTATATTTTTCTGTGCCAATCATTACTTTTAAAAAATATTTGCATACAAAAATAACAATGGCTTGGTTTAACTTACATTATGAATTTGAATTTTTGTGGGCTGTGCCCTGTCAGTATACTGCCTCATAAAGTAAGACTCATTAGAGAAATGTATTCTGAATTTCTAAAGATCAACTTGCTAAATTGTGGGACCAAAGCTGGTTTATAAGTTGGGCATGGTAGCAGAATTCTAGGTCATATATTTAAAGGATAAAAAAGTAAAACCCTATTTAATGACACTATTTGGCTATCAAAAAGCTGTCCATTTTCATGGGGGAGCATTCAGGGCATCTTGCTATTTATGCCTATATGGATATTTCTCCTTAAAAGACAGACATTATAATCTAACCAAACATCAGATCAAGAAAACTGCTCTGTCTCTCATGCTGCTGAGCCAATAAGAATACAACGCATGATACTTTTTGAGATTACACCTTAGAAAAACGGCAGATCTTTTAATATTTAACCCAATGTGCCATCTTACAGATATCAATATTTATTGGGTCCCCTGGTGTGTCCATGGCTCACACCAAAAAGCTTAACAAGCTGTTCCCAAAATTACTTAACAGTTCCAACATGAACTACAGGTGTACACGTACACACATGAACACAGTTTTGGAAAACTCACCTGCGTCCTCGTACTAGCAGTCTGGAGGCTTTTCCTAGCAATTCAACTGCCTGTCGTAAACGTTCCTCATTCTAAAGGAATCAAACAAAAAAGAGTGTTGGCGGCTTCAATGCAGGAATCTTTGTTCCCTCCAATAATTACCTAATAAAAAAGTAATGGCACTCAATATGGGGGTGAGGGGGTGGTGTTGAGAGGACAACACCGAAGCTGTTGATCCATTTCATCACTCTCTAATGGAGACAGAGTTCAGCTGTGAGCACAGAAAAGGTTTAAAAAGTAGCTGCTGCATTTCTCTATTTTCCCACATATTATGAATCTAAACATTCTAAGTGTATTTAAAGAAAAAGAAATAAAATTCAAACTTACTTCAAACACATTAGCTGTCTGTTGGTATAACTGAACAGCCTTTTCTGGATTTACATTTTCTATAAGCCTAAATTAGACAAGAAAATTTGATTTATGTGAGAAATAGAAACTTGTTTTTCTAAGGATTTTATTAAAACAAAAAGATGATGACTCTGTGCAGAGCCTGTTGCGCACACTCACTTTCCAGCTCGCTCCAAGGCCATGGCTGCTGTGTCGGGGGTGCCATTTTCCAGATACATCATGCTGGCTTTTTCAATCAGCTGGACAGCCTGTGGGAGTTGCTGCATCTCCTTTAGGCAAAGGATAGGGCGTGATCAGTAAATGCATCAATTTAAAAATGCAAAGTTAACCTGAAATTCAGTTACTTTATCCCTGATTCATAAAAGTATCTGACTCAAACTTTATACAATAAAATATACTTAAAAGGAAATGCCTTCAACATGGTTACTCTTCCCATCAGGCTTCATTTAGCCAAACCCAAGTATGTATCAGTTAATTTCTACACAGAATTCATCATCACTTCACAGAATTTCAGGGAAACTACAAATAAAAATCAAAATATTTGCTCTTTACTGTTTTGTAAGCATTCAAACCTCTCTGAGCATTTACTGAGTCCCTACTGTACACAAGGCCTATGCCAAAGGTGGCAAAGTGCATCCCAAGGGCTGCATCTTATTTCCAAGTGCATCTTACTTGAACCATTCAGTATTTCCAAGTCAGGTAATTTCATAAAAGTTGTTTTATGACTTTCTACGTTAAAAAAATATCAAAGGCTATGGCATCAGCCAGCTTACATTCCCACATGGCAATAATACACTGGGGCTGAGTAGCAGCTGTCCTGATGGAGGTATATTATCTCCTGTAGCCTCAATTCTCCCCAGTTCTTACTGCCCTACACACCCAGGCCACCTCCTTCGTTTCAGTCACTCCATTATGCCCTGAGTTCGCAACCATTTTCCCTGCTGAATGCCATCAACAGCATATTTTCAGAGTCAGTGTCATAAAGTAATGTGTTCGGTCACGCAACAGAATATTAATTTCCAACCTGTGTTTACAAAGCAGAAATAAAAAAGGGGCACAGCCACACTAGCCAAAATATTTCATTCAAGAAGAATCAGTTAAACAGCAACAGCTTAAGTCTTTGGTTCTCTTCAATGCCAACTGATATATGTAAAACAAGCAAAAATCTCTCTTCTCTATAACCCATGGGCAGTAAAAAAATATAGACTTATAAATTTTTACTACATTAAGCTGTCGTAAATTTCTCAAAAGTAGGGGAACCTCCCACATAGCTCTGTTTAGCTTAGTGATACATCTTTCCTGGTTACAAAGCCTAGAACCTCGGGATTCACAGTTTCCTCCAACATGTTCTCTCTTAAATTTCACTTTCAGAAATTCCTATCTTATGACACACACATTTGACCTTGTAGGCCCAATTAGCATTGCTTTGGACAACATCTGTCACCTTACAAGGAGACTTTTCAACTTCAACATAAATTTACTTCAACACCATGCAGTTAATTCATTTTACTTATATAACAGTTGTGACAGAACATTACTGACCTTCAACATCATGCCAGCTTGCTCATAAGCTCTGCAAAGAGAATATAATTTCCCGGATGAGATCTTAATGAAATAGGAGGAGAAACCTTCTACTACAGATGAAGGAAGTTATTTCATTTTTTTTTAAATGTATTTTTATTGATTTCAGAGAGGAAGAGAGAGAGAGACAGGAACATCAATGATGAGAGAGAATCATTGATTGGCTGCCTCCTGCACATCCCCCACTGGGGATTGAGCCCAAAACCCGGGCATGTGCCTTTGACTGGACTCAAACCTGGGACCCTTCAGTCCGCAGGCTGATGCTCTAGCCATTGAGCCAAACCAGCTAGGGCAGTTATCTCATCACTTTTAACTGGCTTAGGCACTACACATTACTTTAGGCTTGTATTAGCACACAGCATTTTTTTTTTCTTTTTATTTTCACAGACAATAGTGCCTTAGAAACATCAGGCACCTAAATTAAAGGGTTTTTATTTTGCAGATGCAAAATTAAGTATGATACAGAATGGGTAAGTGAGCTTCTATTTGACAAGTCAAAATCCAAGTTTTGAAACAAGTACTCTCCACAAAAGCAGGAGAAAGCTTCCTACTTTTCTCCATAAACATTATTAACTATCAAGAAAGAGGGAAACAAATAAATTCAAACTTACTTGGTTTTTCATAAGTTACTGAACAAAATGGTCCTAAAAATGCCGAGGGGAATTTAATTGAAATATTGTATATCTTAGGAGAACTTAGTTTTTTAAGGTTCAGTGAAGACTAAAACAAATGAAAATGATTTTTATTTAAATCAATACAAAATAATCCACTATTTACAAATTTATAATTTAGGAAAAATTTACTGACTTATGGAAAAACATTTAAAACATAATAATCTGCAAACGTATGAAATCGTGAGAAAATATTTACTTACTTGGCAGCATGAAAAAGACTGAATGGATGTAACAAAGTAAAAATTAAGGAAAAAAAGCAAACCAACCATTTCTAAGTATTTACTATTTAAAAGACAAAGGTAATTAAATCACTGCCTTAGTTGTGATCCAAAAGGGAAATCCTACAGTTAAAGAAGAAGTAATTTAGTGCCTACTAATGTATCTTAAAAATATGTAATCCACAAGAACACCACATAAATTTTAAACTAGTTCCATTATGCATTAATCTGAAGAGTTTTACTAAAATTCAAGGTTATTATAACCATAATATTAGCAAGTGAGACAAAATAAACATTTTCAGCATAAGTTTTAAATAACTTCAGGAAAATGTATTGTTTTGAACTACTTATAAATCATATATCAAATGCCTGAGAAATACTATATTTAAAAAATATTTATATAGTAGTTATACATCTCCAATACCTGTGCTACCTCTTCATTCTTCAGTGCCTGTCTACAGATTTTCCTCACCTCATCCCAAATAAAACCATCATCAAGCAAATCCAGAAAAAAAGGAAATAAACTCTCAAATGTAGCTCTGCAAAGCAGTATGAACCTTATGATCAGAAGTCTCTATAAATGCTCCTTCAGAGTTTAAATACGCAGAATTTTTATAACCGTTTTCTAATTTAATAGCATTGTACTCCACATGTAGCAAATTTATAACAAGAGAAAATATGCCTTTGTGAAAATTATTGAATTGTTAAATCCTTTTTAAAGGTTGAAAAAGATACGCCCTGTTATTCTCATGGGCCACAGCTTCTCTCAGGCAGGCATCTTTTGCTTGGTCAAACTGTTTGGCATTTTTAAAAGCAAGAGCTGAAATAAAACAACAACACAAAGACTTTCTATTTCCACCACTTAAAATTTTCAAATCAATCATTACCAAAATCTGCATCATGTGTAAAGTATTGGAAAACATGTATACTTATTTTAATCAAATACTTAGGATGTTTCATAAAACTATAAAATATTACTTTTTCTAAAGCAATTTTCTTACCACTTTTTTGATGATCAATAACTTAGAAGTATTTTCAAAAGTTGTTTTAATTGTAGACTGCTCGCTAAAAATCAGTGCTTCCATTCAAAACTAAGTTTTTCTAATACCAATATCTAAGCTTTGAGAACTTAAGATCACATCAGCCAAACCAATGCTCCCAAATAAGAGATACTATTACAAAAAACAGTACCTTACTTCACCAGTCTTACATTTAATGATAGTAATTTAAAAAACCAATGCTTTAGTTATAACTTATTCCATCTCTTAAATTATCCTAATATATAAAACCCTGGGTCTGTCATGACCAGAGGCTCGACCAACCATAAGTCAGTCCTGCAGTCAGAGCTGGGTTGCCATGGCGACCCAGCACTGACTGCTGCGGCTGCAGGCACGGTAACCCGGCACTGACTGCAGAGGGGGCTGCGAATCAGGCCCAGAGAGAAGCCTGAAGAGAGAAGCAGGGTCTGATCTGTAGCCTGTGAGGCAGCTATTGATCAGCAGTTGCCTCTCTCTTTCTCTGCCGGCTGCGCCAGCAGCCATGCCTCCATTTCTCTCCTGGCCTCCACCAGGGCTGCTGATCAGCCCCGCCTTTCTGATCAGGCCCCATTGATAGGCCCAGAGATGCTGACTGGCATAGAAACCGACCAATCAGAACCAAATCTGGGTGAACTGTGAGGAGCCAATGGCTGCCTAGGAGGTGGAGCTTTTGACACTGACTGGCATAGAAACCAACCAATCAGAACCAAATTGGATGGCAGAGGAGGGCAGCTGGGGGCGAGATCAGGCCTACAGGGGAGGGCCATTGGGGGCAAGATCAGGCCAGCAGGGGAGGGCAGTTGGGGGCAACCAGGCCGGCAGGGGAGAGCAGTTGGGGGTGAGATCAGGCTGGCAGGGGAGCGCAGTTAGGGGAGATCAGGCAGGCAGGCAGATGCAATTAGGGGCGATCAGGCAGGCAGGCAGGTGAGCGGTTAGGAGCCAGCAGTCCCAGATTGTGAGGGGGATGTCCAATTGGAGAGGGTGCAGGCTGGGCTGAGGGAATCCCCCCCATCTGTGCACAAATTTTGTGCACAGGACCACTAGTTTAGAAATAATAAAAGCGTAACATGCTGATTAGACTGGACAGCCACACGACATTCCAGACGTCACCACAGCTGCGAGGGCCAAGCCCCTTGCACGAATTTCGTGCATCAGGCCTCTAGTTTAGAAATAAAGACCAATAAGCACATTAAATGTTTTTATAATAAGCCTTCCTCTTTGGAACAATCTTTAAATAAATTTCTAAAAAATTAAAACTGCATTTTTCAAAAATAAAGCTTTTGCACAGTTTAAGTTTCTGTGAAAAAAAAATCTCAATATCCAAAATGTTAAAATACATTGCTCATTGTTGTAAAATGTCATCATCAGAGCAAAGCAATGAGGACTAGCCCTAAAATATGATGCTGCAGATTTGGTAGACTTACCAATACCAAAGGTTGCTTACAAATACGTAAAAAGGATACAACTTTAAGAAAGAAGTTATTTGTTAAAAATGCACTCTTAAAATTCTCTTTAATAAAATATTGAAAATAAACTACTAAAACTAATTCCCTCGGTGAATTTCCATATTTATTCCAATTTAAACTAATTATGCATAAGCCCTTAAAGAAAATAAATGAAAGACAGCTTTAATGGGAAAATCTGACCTGAAATATTTATTTTTGAAAGCAGCTTATAGTCTCAGATGTATACAACAAATCTGTGTCAAATTTCCCTCATGGAAATTTGCAAAATGTTGTGCCCTCCAGTTACAAAAGCATCTTGTACAAGGTGATCATAAAATCCATTTAAAGTATGAACTGTTAATAATTTTCCCCTTAAATATAATATATAAATATGAGAGAGAATTTACTCAGTTTAAATGAAAGTGCTAAAGACTCATCTGTTGTCATTTCTTTTATTATCTAGACTAGAAAGTAACACGTATTGTACTGATTAGTTTCAATTTCTCCGATTTCTTTTTTCTCTGGTGATATGCTAAGACAGTGGTCGGCAAACTGTGGCTCGCAAGCCACATGTGGCTCGTGAGCCGCAGTTTGCCGCTCTGTTGACTAATGAGTTTGCCAACCACTGACCTAGACTCTCGATTCCAATAATTACAGGCTGTTGTTGTTCCTGGTGATTAAGCCCCTATCCCAGTGGTCGGCAAACTCATTAGGCAACAGAGCGGTAAACAGCGGCTCGCGAGCCGCATGAGGCTCGCAAGCTGCAGTTTGCCGACCACTGTGCTAGGATAACAAAAGGGATCAGGTCTATCACTTAAACACAACTGTAAATGTATTCTGGGTATCCAAATTGTCACGCTTTATGTACAAAATAATCCCGAATATGCTGAAAGCTATGATTCCATAATTTAAAATGCTAAAGTTTTAGTAAAGGCCCTGTCTGTCTCATATTTCAAATCATTTTATCTTACAGAAGATAAATATATTCTAATGTTTATGTAGCTTAACACTCATGAATGTTTATCACTGTCTCTCGAAGTGAAGCTCATAAAAAAACCCACTGGTGTCAAATACATGATTTTAGATATTCTTATAAGGCTAATTAAAAAAATTTAACAAACAAAAGTCTTTATTCAATAACAGGAAGTGTAATAAAGGGATATGGCACAACTCCTAGAAATACTATGCAACTGACTGGAGTTTAGGAGTACATACACAATGCTAAAAACCTACAGCTAGGTTCTGCCAATCTTACTCATCTCTGCTGTCACAAGAGGCAGAATTATGGAGATCTCTGACTCAGCCCTCCACACATTTGAAAATAACGATGTAAAAAATTCAAGGGCTTGGGCAGGTCGTTGTTGTTGTTTAACTATTAGAATCTTATAGGAAGCATTGGGAGTAAGTATTATGCTGAGAGGAAGCTATCAGCCTACTTAAAGATGACACTTTGGAGTTACTGGGCCACAGTCACACATACCTGCTTTTCCATATTCAGAAGCAGCACTGTCATAATCTGGCTTCCACTTTAATAAACCAGTTTTCAGGCTAAAATGAAAGAAAGGCATATATTCTTAGAAGTTACCAACACATTTATAAGTCAGAACTCTGCTTGTAATGACTTCACGGGTCATTAAAAAATAGAGGGAGGAGCCAGCAGGTAACAAGTCCCCATCTTGACAACCTCCATCCATCCTAACTTACAATTTAATACAACCTCACCTTTTTCCTTCTCACTACCATAGACATGGTTTCCCTCCTTTTGAAATACCTGCATAACTCCAACTATAGCAGACTCTCAGTGCATGGTCCCTACGCCAGCTGGAAATGTTCTAGAAAAGTAAATTATTGAGCCCATGGAACCAAAAACTCTGGAAGTGCAGCAAAAACCCAGGGTGTAACAAGCCCTGAGGCACAACAAAGCTTGAAGCCCGCTGAAGCACAGCATCAAGTAAAAGCTTGCTCGGAGTTGTGTGACTGAAGCTCAGGAGAGGACAGAGAGATTAAATGAGGAGGCTACATGCTACACCAAGAGTCCAGTTTGGATGCCCGAGGAGGCATTAGAGAAAGGGCAGAATATAAACGAACAACAGAGGGAGTCACCAAAAAAGGCTGCAAATTAGTCACCAGTGAACAGGAAGAAGAACCAGAAAGACAGGGATGTTATGAAAACAGAGATGCTGCTTTCAAGGATCACCATTGGCTTCTCAGATGCCAAACCAAAGGACCATCAATTTACCTTACTTGCCGTTTCTGCAATATTTTATTTTCTTGCTTTAATTTAAAATAATTTCATATTTCCAGTTTAAATTAACTTAGTGACTATCAAGCTTGGGTGTGCATAAGAATTGCTAAATAAATACCATCTTAGCTTCTACATTCCAATTTAATTAGCTTATATATCACAATGTTAGCTTCAAACCTTACCTGAGAGATGGGGCATCCCCTTGGGCCCTCCCTCAGAAGTACACCTTCATTCTGTGACAGCTGTGTGAACTGCCCAAAGACCCTAAGTTTAAAGGAACATTTTTCTGCCAATTAAATTTATTTAATATTTGTATTTGTGTATATACTGGTATAAGATGCAAATTTGTAATGCCATTTTTACAGCTTACCAAGAATATCTTTGCTCAGAAAAATCCTAAATTGCAGCCCATCACTCTAATCCACAAAATTAAGGAAGTATGCAATAAAACAAAAATTTATTCCTCCATCACACTCCAAAACACTCACTATATTCTGTATATCACCACAACTTTAAAAATTCCATCAAAAACAAGGTATAATCATTCAATTGTTTAATGGGCTACATATGAAAGAGCTAGAAATTAAAAATATTGTAAATTATCCCCAGTCCACTAAGCATCTTTGATTTGGAAGGGAGAAGGCACTCTGGTTAATTTCGTTTAATGGCTATATCTAAGTTTTTACTACTTCTGTCAAAAAACTCGATACAAAAATTCTGTTGAGGCCAACAGTTTAATTAATGTTCATAGGACCAAACCCCACAAAATAATAATTACAAAACTACTTGGCAACAGTGAACCATATTATCATTAGAAGACAGAAATATCAAATCGTCTCTCCTAGATTCCAGGCCCATATTTCCTGCCACCTACTGAGCCTCAAACAGAACACATTTAAGCCTCAATCCAACACCTCCCTGTCCCATTCACCTCTGTACCCTGCTTTGGCTGAAGGTCTCTCCACCACTCCATCTCCCAAGTTAGAAACATAGGGGCCAAGCCTTTCCTTCCACATCCAGTCAAGTCACTGAAGCTTTTCAATTCTATCTAAGGAATGTCACCCAAACCTGCCCCTTGTACTGCTGCTTCATTTCAGGCCCTGACCATGACAGCCTACTAACCTGTAAAGGGGAAGTCACTGTTGCTCTGCCCTCCTCATCCCTTTCTCCCACCCTGGGGAAAGCACCCTTTCCTTACTTGGCATCTCAACTGAAGCTACTGTATACTTCTAAACTCACCTGTTTACATGTCTGCTCTTCTGTGAATTCTAAGCTCTTAAGGGAAAGACCATTTTGTTTTTTTACCTCACTAACCCCAGCAGCCAGTGTACAGGTACATGGTGACAACTTTGTAAATGTCTGCTTACTAATTATGCCAAAGTTCTCACTCTCCTCTCCTCCCAGGCCTTTCTCCACATTACCACAGTTCTTTTGCCTAAATTAAATCTAACCAGGTCCCACTGGCTACTTGATCCCAAGAAAAGCTAAGGTTCAGCCCATCAGAGCAGAGCCGCCGACCCTTCAAGGTCTGGCCCCAATTCTTCTCCACTGTAGCTCATGCCCTGGCCCTAGTCTACATTCCAGGCTCCCCCAGCATGTTTGCAGGCCTGCGCTCAACCTACATCCTGGGCCTAGATTCTCTCACAGGGTTCCCCCTCCTCTGAAAATTTCTTCTTAGTCAGGCCCTGCCCAGCAATCACCTTTGTTAATAGGTTCCTACATTTCCCGGGACAGAATACACTTCTCCCCCTGTGTTACCAAAGCACAGCTAACAGCTTTAGGATGATCCTTATTACACACACTATTCTAAGACTTCTGTGTTTGCTCTCAATAGAAAGAAAGGTGGTTGTGGGCACGTGCACCAAGAGCACAACAGAAAGAGCTGGCGCTTCCACCGGCGGAGAACCTTATCTGCCACCTTCCCGTGGTGCAGCCCTGGGTAAGGTATTAGGAAGCTTCTCGGAGTCTCATTTCCTCTTCCGTAAAATGAGCATCTCTATCGGGAAAGTGGTGGAGGTGTCAGATTAGGTATGTGAAGCATCTAACACAGAGCGCAATGCAGACCTTTCATTATCTCAAACTGCCAGGTACAAATTCTTTGGGTAATACAACCGAGAAGGATGGGAGTGTCAAAAGGAGTAGACAAAATTCAGTTCTGCTAATACCGGGCCCAACAGACATAAAACAGACTAAGGAAGCGCAGTTCTTGCTCCCAGGAAGTATACTAGAACATGACAAGGGGTCCCCGAGTTTCAGGGTAAATCTGCAGCCCACTCCCCGAGACAGGGCAGGCTTTTCGCGCAGTAGTTCTGGGCGATTTTCTCTCCCGGGACAGTTTGGTTGTCACACCGAGAGGGAGGAGAGGCGTGATGCTGCCATCGAGAAGGCGCAGGCCAGGGGTGCTGTTAATCACGTTCCAGTGCGCAGGGCGGCCCCTCCACAGGGTACCCCCCAGCCCAAAGTGCCGAGGGTCAGCCACCCTGTTAGCAAAAGCAGCGGAGTCAGCATCCCAACGACCCCCGATGGTGCGCTTGGATCACTTCCGGCGGGGGTTGGGGGTAACTATGCTTCCGGCCCCTCGCCGGTCTCGCCAACACCTCCACTATCACTGCCTCGCTCCTCCTTCCAACCCCGGTGCTAAGACCGGGCCAGAGAGGGGCACGACCCCAAGGCCACACAGAGGCCCACATCAGGGTCCCTCACTCACTATTTCTCAGCTTTGGCGATGTGCTCCAGCCCCTCATTTATCTTCTGAGCCGCCATCTCCAGGGTCCCGCGGCTGACGTAGAAGGAGAAAGCCCAGGTCGGTAGGCGTGGGAGCGCCGAGTAGGAAGCCGGGACAGCAGGACACCCCTGCGGCTACAGGGGCCAGCAGGGCTCAAACCTAGTGAGGCGGGGCGGGACGCCAGCCCGCAAGGCGCAGGGCGGCAGACACTGCGCAGGCGCGGAGCGCAGGGGCGTGGCAGACCCGTGAGCTACTAGGCCCGGGCGGTGTGGGACGACTAAAGGGGGTTCGCTCATTCATTCATTCAACAAATATGTATTGAACAATTCAGATGTGCCAGGCACTGCTCTAAGCACCGGAAAAGCAGCAGGATGTGCAACAGAGGAGAAACCGCCGCTCTCATGGAGCCTGGCCTTCCCATTCAAGTGAAAATGCATTGGTGTTATCACTTATTACATTTGCTCCGTAGCTAGAAGTATTCCTTGTTTTCATTTTGCCTTTGGAGCGCCAACTATGTCAGTCAGTAAGCAAACACAAACTGTTATTGCTCATTACTGTCAATCACTCAACCTTTACAAACTTACCTAGTAATACAGTTGGCTCAATTCATAATTCATGGTGATTTCAATATCCACATAAATGAGTCCTGCAATGTCTATGCAGCATCTCAGTTTCTAACCCAGCAGGCTCAGCCGCCATTCCCAGGATTATAACCTTGACCTTACTAATTATCCAATAACTGTGTCCTCCACAGTATCAATTTCAAGCAGCCCACTTGACCTTCTCCCATCATTCCACCTCACCTTTCCTAGTGCCAATAGTTCTTCACCTTCAACAGAACCGTTCCTCTTCCACATGATATCATTTACTTGTTTTATTACGTTTTTGTTTATTGTCTGTCTCTCCCCATGGATTTAAGCTCCACTAGGTCAGGTGTTTGGGGATGTTTTGTTTTCTGGTGTTTAGAACAGTGTCTCACACGGAACAGGCACATAATGCAAACGTGGTTTTCAGTGATGAGTTGTTTTCGTACCTGCAACTGCAGTGCCTGTTTATAATACGCTGATGGCACCTACTTCGGGCCTTCTCTGATGGCTCGCCATGTCTGCCCCGCAATAACCCGCCCTGTCATGGGAGAACAGAAGGGTGAGTGAGAATGCTCAGAGGCTGTTTCCTCGGGAGTCTTGATGGGATACTTCTTCAAAGTGATTTCTTTAGCTTGTCAACTGCTCCTATTTGCTGGGCTTTCTCCACGGTTCCCTGAGTCTCTCCTCCTTGAACCTTTCACGGAATGGCCATTTAAACATTCTTCATATTTGCAATAGAATTTCAAACATGGAACAAGAAAGAGAGTGTGTGACAATGAAGAAAGACCAGCAGGGCTGCACCACACTTGCCAGTCCTCTTCCCTCTCAGCACGGGACAGCAAAGACTATAGCATCACCTAAACTGAAGCACAGAGTCCAAGGTAGCCACAGTGCCATGGTAGTCTCTACTCCGGCAGGGAGGAGTGGAGGAAGGTGGTGCTGGGAATGGACCCAGCACTATTCAGCTCGCCTGACCCTCCAGGCTCCTGATGGAGGCCAGCGGCTAAGACCCTGATCCTGGGCTCCCTGGCAATTGTGAGACAAACAACTCTTGAGCAACTAGCATTTGTCAGAGACTCTGCTAAGTGGGTTATGTGGGCCACCCACGAAGCACTATTATTATCCCATTTCACATATGAGGACACTGAGGCTCAGAGAAACTAAGTAACTTGACAAAAGTCTCACAACCCATACATGGGAAGGCAGGGCTTGAACCCAGAACCATTTGATTCTAAATATACCCTCAAGCCACTCAAATGGACAGAGAAATGACCTCTGTTTTTTAGCAGTTTAATAACAACTCACATAACGTCTCTGCTTAGCTGCATGGACCAATGTTAGATTTTCAAATGTTTTTATAGAAAAAATCATCACTGCACTTTTCTATGCACAGTGCACTGTTACTGTTTTGAAATTTTGCTAATAACTGAAAAATTAGGCTTGGGAGTTTAATAGATATTGCCGAGAACCAATTCCAGCATGTAATAATCACAAGAGTTTCACCAAAAGGTTGGTGAAGCTTGGGGAGCTCCACAGGGTTGAGTCAAATGTAATTTACCTGTTGGAAATGGCTATAAGGCACTTCCCCCAAACCTGAATAGGATTGTTTGCTGCCAGACAGTTCAGGGCATTTTATTGCCTCCTGTTGGCCAAACACCTGAACAGCTGTAGGCTATTCCCCAAACTGATAATGCTTCTGTATTGTATCCTTTGATACCTTACCCTTTGAAGAGTATATTTCCACCTTGCCTCCTTGGGACAAATTGTGTTTAATAAAAGCACGGGGTCCTGAGACAAGGAGAGTCTTCAGTTCCCTTTAGCTGAAGCTCCTCTGACCCCCAATGCGTTTCAAAACTATCTCTCGTCCTTGGACTCTTTAATCATCTATGCGCAGCCCCTTTCTCCAGAATGCTGAACCCTTTGTAAAGCTGGGAAAAGAACCCCGGCATTATGGTGCCCTAACGAGGGACACCAACAGATATGACTGAAATAAGTTAACAATTAGTTGAGAAAGAAACATCCCTAACAGACATTGCCCTGATGGCATTCATTAGTCTTTGCCTGAGGTTTTGTAGTTCTCTCTACTAAACACACGGTGGCACTAGATGCACATGCTATTACAGACACAAGCCCTCACACAGAAGTGATTGCTACTTTGGATTATAGAGTCAGAGTTTGGAAACCTTTGCCTTCATAACTGAATTTTCCACATAAAAGTGATACCTCTCATTATTTTGTACACAAAGGTAAGCATCGTTGCCCAGGAGTTCAGCATACAGTAAAGCTAGAAAGATCTGCTCATCAATATATTTAATAACATGTTTCTTTTACATCCATTTTAACCAACACGATTGTTTTGATGCATATTACTTTTAAGAAGAAAGAGAGTAGATATAGAACTTACTCTGCCAGTTATCTTCAAGTGAAAGTTGAAACCAATGTACTGAACTGGCTTAGTAGTGTCCTAGTGTTTATTTTATTAGACAACTTACAGATAAATGTTCTTTTTAAAACTGTATCCTACAGATATACCTGTAAAAAGGACTTTAGTCTTAAATTGTAATAATTTAATTTTATTGCCAGGGGAATATATTCATATGTTTGCATTTTGTGTAAATATAAATTATGCAGATTTGAAATAATAAGCATAAAATATTAACAATGCCAGACTTCATCAATGAAAAATTTTTAATGACATGCATTTCCACATTAAAAATTTCTTAAGAAATGCACAATTTGAAACTGTCAGGAGTTAAGACTTGTGAAGTAGGCTTATACTATTTACTCTTTAGACATTCATTCAACAAATACTCATGGAGTGGCTTCTGCATAGCAGACACTATTCCAGGCTCAGGTTAGAGCCATGAACAGAACAGACAGAAATCCTGCCTGGTGCTCACACAGGTCACACAGCTAACATGCAAGGGCAGGGAGGATGCGGGTGGGGCGTGAGAGACAAGCAGGAAATAAGGCAGTGTCGATGAAATGCTAGGTGGTGTCCAGGCTTCAGGGAAAGTAAAGCAGGAAGAGGAGCTGGAACGGTGCATGTGTGAGGGTGGACCGTTAACCTCACTGAGTAGGTGACAATTAGATGAAGAGCTGCAGAAGTGATGGCCTGGGCCACGGGCCATCTGGACAAGAAGCGTTGCTGATAAGGGGTAGCATATGTAGGTGAGGCAGAGTGTGCCTGGCCTATTCCAGAGAGCACAAGGGGGCCAGTGAGGACACAGTGGAGTGACCCCTTAGCAAGGGAGCCAACACACATCCTTTTTTCAAGACTAGATGCAGGCAAAGTTTGGGCTGTGTTTGAAAATCTTCAGGAACACGTCTCTTACTCAAGTGCAACTTCCTTCTATTTGTGTGATTAGAAATTAACACATATTAATAAGGAAGCTAAGAAAGTGCTCACAGTCTATGATATGAACGTTATTCAAACATGAAAGTGTCAAGCCCACAAAATACACTAGGATTGCAAAGCAGCTGCGGGAGACTTTTTGTGAAGATTTTCATGTAGCTGAGGAGGTAGAATAGCAACACTTTGGCAGCACACCTGCTAGGAGAGAGATATAAAAGATCCAGAGAGCAACTGTGATCCCCGTGATCCAGTGGAGCCTCTGAAATCCCGGATGAAACCCTACAGCGTCCCCCACCCCGCCCCTCTGCCCTGCCTTTCCCCTTCTCGCCACTGTGCGGAGCTCTTGGCCCACAGCTATGCGGGGGCGGGCCTGCATTCAGAACTACAGTCTCCAATTAGGAAGGATTTAGATTTGAGAAGCGACATTCCAGATTCCGGAAAAAGGGGAAAAAAAAAACCCAACCCTCTTCTCCTCAGCCCCCAACAAAATCAGAGATGAAAAGAGACAGTTTTAGCCTGGAAAATAAGAAAATAAACAAGTGCTTGAAATGGGTAAGTTTTTCTTGTTTAAATTTGTTTTTGCAATAGGTTTTTCTTCCTTGAAAAACAAAATACTAAAATAGCAAGTTATGTTTTCATTTATAACTCCGTCTTAAGAGGAAACCTAATAATAAGGGATTCCCATTGGACTCGGATTATTTCATAATATAAATATAATAGTATCCTCTGGGGAAAGAAACCCACACTGAGCCAGGTATTTCTCTTTTAAGTTGGTGATTTTATTCATTTGTGTTTTTCCTCTTCCTTTACCTTGAACAACCTCTCAAGCTGTAGGCTCTGCAGCTGTGCCTTGGACTGGGCCTGGCCAGCTAGTGAAACACGGTATGAAGAGGTGGTAGCAAAGTGATTTGCTATGTTTTATTCTAAGTCCTGTCAGAAAAGCAGTTTGCCCCTCACTAAGTTTTATCTTATTTATATCAAATGTTCACTCGCATGTTGGGAGAGCAGGGCTGTGTGCTGAAAAGTGAAAAGACCTATAGTTACTTATATTTTCCAACCTCAGCTGTGCTTCTCTTTTCCTTTCTTATCACCTGAGGATATTTTTCCATTGATTTTTAGAGCGAGTGGAAAGGAGGAGGAGAGACAGAGAGAGAGAGAGATTAACATCCATGTGAGAAGACACATCGATTGGGTGCCTCCCTCAAGCACCCCAACCTGGCTGGTACGTGCCTTTGACCAGAATCAAACCCACTACCCTTCAGTCTATGAGCCAAACTGCCTAGGGCTCAGCTGTGTTTCTTATAGGAAGAAACACAGTGTCTTCCATTACTTGGCCTGCCGGAAGCCAATTCCAGCATGTCATAATTGCAAGAGTTTCATCGAAAGGTTGATGGAACTTGGGGACTCAAAAAGGGCTCAGTCACATATTTTATTGCCTGCTGGAATGGCTAAATGCATTTCCCCAAACCTGAAAAGGATGCACTAAATTTATTGTTTACTGCCAGACAGCTCAGGGCATCTTAATCTACATGTTATTGCCCCTACTGGCTAAACACCTGAACAGCCATAGACTATTCTCCATTCTGACAATGCTTCTGTACAACCCTACCCTTTGAAGTGTATATCTCCACCTTGCCTTAGGACAGTGGTTGGCAAACTCATTGGTCAACAGAGCGGCAAAGGGCAGCTCCCGAGCTGCATGTGGCTTGCAAGCCGCAGTTTGCCAACCACTGCATTAGGACAAATTGTGTTAATAAAAATCAAGGGTCCTGAGACAAGGAGAACTTAGCTCCTTTAGCTAGGCTCCTCTGACCCCCAATGCCTTTCAAAATTATCTTTCATCTCTGGACTCTTACTTAAGTTACACACAGCCTTTCTCCAGATTGCTGAACCCTTCTTAATGCCGGAACAAGAACCCCGACATTGGCCTCAGTTTCTTCTTCTATAAAACAGGGGTGATAATAATGAGGTGAATTTAAAATGGCAGTTAAATCTCTGCCATTGAGAGGTGGAGGGTATGTCCCCTCCCTTGAACATGCCCCAGGGGGCAGTTTCTGTGACTACTTTGGCTGATAGAACATAGAGGGAGTGATGTTGTTCCAGGGCCCAGGCCCTAGAGAAAGGCAGCTCTCACTTCCTGTCACTCTTGGAGCCTGAACAGTCGACCACCCTGAAGATGCCATGATGTGAGGAAGCCTCCGCTGCCAGGAGGTCTGTGTGTGGAGGGGAGATGCCCAGCAGCCCCAGCCCCTCTGGCCCCCGCCACTAGTGCCGTCCCAGCTGAGGCCTCAGACACCATGCAGCAGAGTGAGCTCCTCTGACTGTGCTCTATCTAAACTCCTGTCCACACTATCATTCATGCAATAATAACCAATTCTTGCTATAAGCCACTGAGCTCTGGGACAGTGTGTTAAGCAGCAGTAGGTAAGTGCAACAAGTGCTTGCATGCGGAGCTGTGTCAGTTTTATGGATAACACTCCAAAACACCAGGCCCAGAACTGGCACCTAGTGAGCCATAGTGACCATCATCATTACTGCCCTTCGCATTTCATTTTCATAGGGCAGTGTTAGAGAAATGTGGGCAGAGAATCCTCTCTGAGCCCACAGAAGACATTAAAATCCCTCGCACCTGACTCACGTGGGAGTCCACAGGCTTCGGGATTGCTAATATCCCTAGCTTAACAAGTCAGGTGCCAGGAGAGCCACTAAGCCCCACCATGGCTGGCACTTCCATTAAACACGTGCTCTCTTCAGTGAACGAGATGTGCTGGCCCTGCATCCCAGGGACATCACAGCACGCACAGCGCAGCTCCACGCTTGTCTTTTTTTTCTCCTGTAAATCTCCTTGACTACCTAAACTCAGCAGGCAACTAAACACAGTTGCGTTTAAAGAAGAGATCTTCTTTAAGTGCAGCTGTTGAGACCCAGACTCCAAGAGGGAGTTGAGAGCTCGCCAACCAGGCTGAGAACCTTTCCAGCTCTCATGGTCCCCAGAGCCCCCAAAGGACTTTCTCTTCTCGTGACAGGTATGTAGGAAACACTTCCAGTGATGACACTAGATCTCTTGGGACCACCGAAGCACTGGTAATATTAAGACATAAAGTATCCTTAGTGTGGTAATCGTACAGAACTAAAAATTCCAACAAAAGGGGTGTGCTGATCCATTAATCTATCACGTGCAGGCTCATTACTCTCCATCCTTGCTGCCATTGGCACCTTCTGGAGTACTGGTCAGCCTGCTCTAACTGATTAGTCATCCAGCCACTCCTATGACCTCTAGAATCCTTCATTCACTCTTAATGTCACTGTATGATCACACCATTCCCTGTTTCAATAGCTTCAGTAGTTTCTGTGACAAGAGAAAATGCAACAACTCCCAAAGGTGGCATACCGGACCCAGCTTTCTAGACCCAGGCCCTGTGTGTGCCCCCACCTGCTGGACTGAAGGTGAGGGGCCAGTGCTTTGCCCATCCCCAGAGGTGGGGGGAAGTTGGGAAGTGTGAGGGAAAGGAAAGTGAGGATGACACAGCCCAAAGGCGAAGGAAGCAGATGAACCCCAGCTGGGAGCTGATGTGAGGATGTTTTTGGTTGACTTCATCATATTTCTCACAATCCACCTCTGGCTCCTAACCCGGAATCTTGAGATCAGTTAAAATTACCAGGCCTGGGACAAATAACTTTGGATAATGTGCTTCTTCCATTGGTTCTTTGGGAACTGCTTAGAAAAAGGCAGGAATAGATAAAAGTAAAAACTGGGAGGGGAAAGACTGCAGCCAACACTCGGGTGTCTCCAACAGCTGGGATCTGGCACTTTAGTCCTTGTTCCCCAAGGACTGCAGCTCTTCCTTTAGGCTCCTACCTAGCCAGTGACCTCCTCCATCCCCACCTAGAATCCAAGCTTCTAGTTCCCTGCTCTGCCTCACATCATGTTCCTGTGTGCCATGTTTCGGGTTTCTCCTGCCACTCCAGCTCGTGTTTTCAGCTCCTCCTCGGAGTCATGGCAAACATCTCCAATATTCCCGCAAGCCCGACCCGAGCTTCTTTTGTTGACCTGGCATACCGGCCCCAGCTCATTTCTGTTCTCCTCACTGGCCTCATTATCCTTGGAAGGACACTCCTTGCGTGGCTTTCTACCACCCACCAAGGATTACCTGGGGACAGAAAGACAAGTGAGCTGTACATTTTCATCTAGTAGGTGGCACGTATAACACTGATAGCTGCACAGACAGATGGTCATGAGAGTGTAGTGTGCCTGCAGATGGTTCTAGGGAGAGTTTCTACATTAGCAACAATTTTCTCTCTCTTCATTTCCGGGAATTTTGCTTATCCTACAAACAGAGAGAGATCCCACTCCTAGGTCAGTGTGATGAGACAGCAGCAATCCACCTGAGGAAGTAGATGTCCTGGAAGGGCCTTTGACAGCTGCCGCCTTTACCCTTATAGAACTTTAATGTTATAGTTTTGATGTATAAATACAAGACTGTACCTATAAGCTAGGTAAGCATGAACTAGCAGGTGACTTTAGAGTATAGGATTAAGTCTTTGGTATTGAAAATAGTCTCTTCAGTAAATTCTCTTACTGAATTATAACCTATATCTTACTTATTAAAAATACAAATTTATAAAAATGGAAAAACTAAGCAATATTAACTTTTCTTGTATCAATTGATCGAGACAGCTTGGTTGTCGTTAGAAGCCTTACTGCAGACATGGCTTCCCACCTTTCACTGGCTCCGTATATTTCGGCCGAAATAGTGCTCTGGGCTCCGGGAGACTGGCTTTGGCTGCCTTGCTCTTCAGACATTGAACCGAAAAGACATACATCTTCTCATTTGTTTCTGGGACTACCTGTGTGTAATTTCCCCAGACAAGGTTCTTTTTTCTGCCTCCAGAGTAAATAATTCCCTTTCTGTTTCTTAGACAAGCCATGAGTGTCTTTGCATAGAGAAGCTCTTACAATTAACTTTGCTCTTGACAATAGTTCTGGATAGAGAGTTAGAGTAACATCATCAAACATGCTGAATTGAATCAAAAGATAGTTTTTTGAAGCTAGAGTTCTGCAGACTTTATTGCTAAAGCTATGATAAAATCTGTTGGCTCTGTTTCAAATTCTGTAATATTCTGTAACTTTGAATTCTATCTGGGGCAATTTGTAAAGAATTCAGGCTTTATGGTGGGTTGGGGAAATGAGAGAGCACACTCAATGTTTACTTATTGATCCAGAACATGTTTGCAACGTACTGAGGTCTAGGATGTGGGCAGAGCATGGGCAAGTTAGACACGCTTCCTTCCCCGGAAGAGCTCCCTCTGTAGCAAAAGTGACAGGCAGTAAATAACATGTTATAAAGTGACAAATATGGAAACTGCCACCAAGGAAATGGAACCTGCGTAGGGGTGAGTTAGGGAGGGATGGGCATGAATGCAATCTCAAACAGCTCAGGAACATGTTAGCGAGGTGAGAGTCTAAGGAAGAGGATGTATGGAATGGTAAGTAAGGTACTGAGACTGGGAACCTGGTGCCCAGGAACTCCACCTATACTTTAGGTATAAATGAGGACCAGTGATAAGCAACCAGGCACTTGGACACTTATCAACTGAATAAAGGATGCTTGATTAGCATGCTACAAATTACATCTCAAATCCTGAAAAATTGGCAGAGAAGATTGAGGAATAATAACGTAAGAATTGGGGGAAAGAAACATTAGGTAACTCTGGTATCTTTCACATTTGAAGGTTGGTCTTTAGAATGAATGGTTTAGGAATAATCTGTGATTCCTATGTGGTTATTGTAATTATACAAAGATGAACTGAGGACAAACTTTAATTGGGAGAAGGAAATGGAGGGAAGAAGTTGACTGGAAATAGAGCCTTATTTGGGTTGACACTTGAATTGCAAAGAATTTCAGGGGAGGGTTGGATGTTTCTTAACATCCAACAGTAAGAATAAAACAAAACATAAACAGTGCTCATCGCTCAGTGTGGTACTTGCTGCTAGAGATGACATCCACCCCAGCTCATGCTGGCCCAAGGGTGACAAGGATGTGTAGGACTCTTTTAAAACTAATTTAGAACTCATTAGGGGCCACTGCCTTTTCCTCCTGTTTGAGAGCTGGCTGGGATCCAGCCAAGAAGGAACCTTCCATTAAAGCCTAGGACACTAATTTGTAAGACAAAGGAAAGCTTTGTGATACAAATAAACACACACACACACACACACACACACACACACACACACACACATACACACACACACACACCTCTGTTAGGGAGAGCAGGGAATTCCCAGAGAAGAAATTGGTTTGTATTGAGGACTTAAAAAAAAAATACCTCTACAAAAAATTAGAAAAGAAAGAGAAGTTAGGAGAGACAGCATGCATTTGAGGAACTCAGCTCTAAGGCCCACTACGTATGGGGTAATAAATAGTACAAGGGAATAACTTGTGACCAGGTGAAATAAAAATTCTCTCCGTAGTATTTCTGATATTACACCATGGCTCTGAGATCCAGCTGACTCTTCATAAAAAAAATTCCATTAAGGTCTAATGTAATTGATTATGGCCAGACTGTCTAGGCAGGGGAATACAAAAAAGAAAATACTTTTCCCATGCCAACCATTGTGTGAGAGGGCTGGGGTGAAGGAGCATGACACTGAGGCAAATGAACTTTGGTGGAGAGAGGAAACCATGAGGCTGGCCACACCAAGACCCACCTGTGGTTAAGTCAATAGATGAACTCCCTGATTGGCACTTTACTCCCACTCTTTCCTCAACAATATAGTTTGTCCAAAAACATCCTTGGATACATCAGAAAAGCAAGCAACCTTCTACACGGAGGTTATAAAGTAAATGGTTTTGCTATAAAGTAGAGCAATTTAGGGTCTTAAATTTGGATTGGCTTAACAAAAACCATCATTTCAAATACTTGGTAGACTATTTTCTGCATGCAGACTGCATGTTTGGGCACTTACAACACCTGATAATAGCCATCATTATGAGAACACTCCAGGGACAGGTAATTAAGACCCTTTCATAGGAACGCAGCCGTGTGTTTATGACTTATGGAACTAGGAGGCAATCTGCCTTTCATTAGCACATAATAACATCTCACTTTTATGGGACATTCCTTCAGTTGATTTTCTTAATTAGATTTAACTGAAGGATGAAAGTCAACTTTTGCTACACAGAACTTTGGAAAGGAAGACCACTGTATTGAAAACAATAACTGAATGCTGGAGCCACATACATCAAAGATACACACAAATAAGAGAACTGTGTGTTCTAAAAATCCCGAGACCAGGGGAGGCTAATGTAGGCATTCTGTCTTGCTCCTGATATGAAGAGGATAGTTTTTCAGTGTTTCATTATTGAATGCCATATTAGTTGTAGTTTTTTTATTTGTTCATGAATGAGATAATACTTTTAAGATGGCAATATTCCCCAAAGCAATTTAAAGATTTAATGGAATCCCTATGAAATTTCAATAGCTTTTATTTGGCAGAGATGGAAAAACCAATCCTGAAGTTCACATAAATTGCCAGTGACTCTAAATAGCTAAAACAATATTGAAAAAGAAGAACCAAGTTGCAGTGCCTATATTTTTACATTGCAAAACTTACTAGAAAGCTACAATAATCAAAATAATGTGGTATTGGCATAAGGATATATAATAAATAAAGGTATATATAAAATTATATATTTATTGATCATGGAATAGGATTGAGACTTTATAAATAGTTATACATCTATTGTCACTTGATTTCAACAAGTGTGTCAAGACCATTCAGTGAGGAATAAAATAGTTTCTTCAACAAATCGTGCTGGGACGATTGAATATCCACAATGTAAAAGAGGAAAGTTAGACCTTTATCTCATACCAGATACAAAAATTAACTCAAAAAGGTTTGAAGACCTAAATGTAAGAGCTAAAACTATAAATCTCTTTGAAGAAAGGTGGGAGTAGATCTTCATGACCTTGGACTTGGCAATGGTTTCTTACATATCATATCAAAAATACAAGCAAGAAAGTAAAAATAAATAAATTGGACTTCATTGAGATTAAAAACTTTTGTGCATCAAAGGACACAATCAAGAAAGGAAAAGAAAACCCTTAAAATCAAAGGAAATATTTGTGAATAATATGCAGGCATACCTTGTTTTATTGTGCTTTGCTTTATTGAGCTTCTCAAATACTGCATTTTCTTTAATATTGAGGCAAGACTCTCAACCAGCAAAAAGATTATGACTTGCTGAAGGCTCAGATGATGGTTAGCATTTTTTTTTAGCAATAAAGTACTTTTAAATTAAGGTATGAATAGAGGTTTTTTTTTAGACATAATGCTATTGTACACTTAATAGACCACAGTATAGTATAAACATAACTTTTATATGCACTGAGAAACAGAAAAATCATGTGACTCACTTTATTGTGATACTTTATTGCGTTGGTCTGAAATTGAACCAGCAACATCTCCAAGGTATACCTATGTCTGATAAAGGTCTAGGACCCAAAATATATAAGGAAATCATATAATTCAACAACCAAAACACAGAACAACCCTATACAAAATGGACTGGAAAAAAGTTGTCCCAATAAGATACACATATGGCTACCGAGCACATGAGAAGATATGCAACATCAATAGTCATTAGATAAAAACAAACTAAACTACAGTGTGAAACCAATTCACAGCCCCTAGTATGGCTATAACTTTAAAAAATAGAAAATTACAAGTGTTAGCAGGGATGGAGAGAAATAGAAACCCTCAAACACTGCTGGTGGGAGTGTAAAGTTATGTACTTGTTTCTTAATAAGTCAACCATAGATTTATTCTATGACCTAACATCTTTCCTCTTAGGTATATACCCCAAAGAATTGAAAACAGTTGTCCAAACAGAAAGTTGCACATGAATGTTCATAACAGCACTGTTTGCAATACCCCCAGAATGAAAATAACCCAAATGCCCATGAGTTGATGAATGAATAAACAAAATAAGGTGTACAATGGAATATTATTCATCCATAGAAAATAATGAAGTACTGTTAAATACTACAACATAGTAAGTTAAGAAGCCAGACAGAAAAATGCAATATACTGTATAATTCCATTTAAATAAAATATCCAGAATAGACCAATCCATAGAGACCAGAACACAGATTAGTGGGTTCCTGGGGCTGGGGGAAGGGGTTTAGGGAGTGGCTGCTTAAAGGGTATTCATCTCCTTTGGGGATGATGAAAATGTTCTGGAACCAGATAGTGGTTATGTTTGCATAGCATTGTGAATGTACTAAATGCCACTGAACTCTACACTTTAAAGTGGCTAAAATGATGAGTCTTAGGTTATGTGACTTTAAACACAATAGAATCAGTATTATTCAAATGGTTGTTTATAGACAACGTCTGTCTACACCTTATTGTGTGTCTAACTTTTCTGCAAGTGAATAACTATCAAAATGCGCACAAAATACCTTGACTTAAATCATCATTATTTCTGTTACTTTATCAATAAACTCCTGGAAGTTGGAGTCAATGCACTTATCTCTGCACTTGGCACAGTGCCACTTTCATCGTCTCATATATAATAGTCCCTAAAGTCAAATGCCTGTCAAAGGAGAGGGGCCCCAAAGATGCATCAAAGTCTCAAGATTAACAATGACAAGCAGCATGACAACCTTCTAATAGCTTTCGTTTTTTGAGCAACCACTCTGAACCATGCACATTCATCATTTCTAATCTTTACAACAATTCTGCAAGGTGGATAGCACAGGGGAACATGCACCACTATGAATGATAACTGTTCAACTAATACCCTAGAGTGAGTTAACGTGAGAATATCATAGATGATGATCCAAATGTACCTTGAATATTTTATTTATTTTTAAATTACAGTTATTGGGGTGACATTGGTTAATAAGATTACATAGGTTTCAAGTATATATTTCTATGATTTGTGACCTGCAGATTGTGTACCTACCATCTAAAGTTAAATTATCTTCCGTCACCATATATTTGGCTTCTTTTGCCCTTTACTACCCATGTACAAAATTTTTTTGTTGTTAATTCTCATCTGTGGATATTTTTTTCATTGATGTTTAGAGAGAGTGGAAGGAAATGGGAGAGACAGAGAAAGGGAAACATCGATGTGAGAGAGACACTTCGATTGGTTGCCTCCCACATGCGCCCAGACCGGGGCCAGGGATCGAGCATGCAACCGAGGAACGTGCCCTTGACCAGAATTGAACCCGGGACCCTTCAGTCCTCGGGCAGACGCTCTATCCACTAAGCCAAACCAGCTAGGGCTCATAGTACAAAAATGTATTAAAAATGGATCAAAGACCTAAATATAAGATCTGAAACAGTAAATTCACATAGAAGAAAACATAAGTACTAAAATTATGAATCTTGGTCTCAGAGAAGATTTTGTGAATTTGAATATTTTAATGAAAAACATATAAACATATTTATTCATCAATCTTTTTATAAGGAACCAGGAACTTTCTTTACTGATTGGTTCATCAACTTCTTGCATACATCTCACTTGGAAAGCATGGCCCACAATTTCCAGTTTTGGTTTCTCTTAAGGAGAAGGAAGAATGTAGAGATGCTGTGAAATCATTAGAGCTCTGATCCCTTCTACATTTTTGTCCCCTGTCCTAACCAGTAACTTAAGTTCTCTTACTTATACCTTACTCAGAAGCAATATTTTCATCACCTTTTATATTGTCTTCCCAACACATTCAACTTGGATTTCACGGAGAAAACACTCTTTAGAAATACTTTTAATAATTGTTTTGTTTATTAATTTTCTCTTTTTAAACATCAGCTTTGAAATTAATTCTATAATTACAACAAAAAGAACAGCCAACATAAATAAGGTTGAGAATTAAAACAACTTAATAGGCATACAACTCAGCTGGTGGCATCTTTCAAACTTTAATGTGTACAAGAATCACCTAGAGAGAGAGATTTTATTGAAACACAGATTCTGATTTTGCAGGTCTGGAATGGAGCCTGGGATTGTGCATCTCTAACAACCTCACATGAGATGCAATGCTGATGGTTCACACTCCAGGGAGCGAGGTGCTAAAGGACCAAGGTCATGGGCATCAGCCAGCATATTTCCATGCGGAAATGGGAGAGTCCATGAATCCAGGACACTGATAAATGCAGGTCTGTTATGAAAGCTTCTATTCTACTAGGTCATGATTCTCATTACATAAGTGGGGATGCTGAGCAAAGAGAAGCTGAAGTACTTACCCAAAGGGGGCCCACTCCCCTCTAAGAAAGCTAAAGCAGTTCCCACAACAAGATCTGTGTCTTTCTGGATTTCTTACAAATCATTAGATGGGTCAGCTAAGGTAAGAGATTTTACATTCTCTTTCTAAAATTTATATATTGTCACAGAACTGTGGGCTTCCAGAGTTCCAATTATTTTTTAATTATTTTTAGCACCACCATTCTCTCCAACATCTTGCTGCTCTTCAGGTGAATTAAAAGTGAAAAGTGAATTTATTGGCCCTCTATGGTCCGAAAAAATGTTCAGAAACCAGGCACAAGTGAACAAACTGGGCAGAGTACAGTGATGTTAATGCCTACATCATTCCCTAGGAGAATGGTTGCTCCAGAAATAGATAGTATTGTTTGTTTGCTTGGTTGTTTATTTGTTTGTTTGTTTTTATTAAATCAGGCTGCTCATTTGAATTCATATTCACTGCTTTATTATGCTGAAAGTTGCACATGACTTCTTTGGATCTTTGGCTCAATAATCACTTTGATGTTTTATTTATTGATTCAGAGAAGGACTTGCCTTTCAAGTTTGTTATCTCTGATTTCAATGGAATTTTTCAAAGTATTTAGAAACTAGCTTCATAGTACAGTCTACTTGGTTTGAAACTGGCACAAGATTCTGAAGTATTATTGGTGCCCTGGTTGTTTCCTGCCATTTAGTTTCAGGCTAATAAGGAAATGCAGAGGTTGGCTAGAGTTTGCTATGAATATTGTAGATAGACATTTGTGTTGGAACACATTCAAAGAAGATTCTTTAGAGAATGCATTTTATTGTACCAGAGACTTTGTTTTCTTGGCTATTGAAATTATTTATATTCGGAAATCAGAGCTATTTCTCATCTTTGACCAACTGTTTTGTGAAGCCTCAACTTCCATATTTATGCAATCCATCTGTGACATCATTCAGTTGTTTCCATGGCAAAAAAAAAAAAAAATCAAGAAAGACACAATATAAAATGTAATTTTTTGGAAAAGGGCCTATTCAAATCCCTTGTGTTCATTTGAGGTTTTGTTTGTTTCTATTGAATCACAAGTGTTTCTTATATGTACTTTGAATATTAACCCCTTATTAGATATGGTTTGCAATATGTTCTCCCACCCCATAGGTTGCTTCTTCATGCTATTGCTTCCTTTGCTGTGCAAAAGGCCTTTTTGTTTTAATATAATCCCACTTGTTTACTTTTGCTTTTGTTGCCTGTGCTTTTGGAGTCTTAGCCAAGAAATCATTGCCAAGACTAATGTCATGAAGCCTTTTTCCTATGTTTTTTGATAGGAATTTTACAGTTTTGGGTCTCCATATATAAGCCTTTAATCAATTTTGAGTTGACTTTTGTGTATAGTGCAAGGGTCAAATTTTATTCTTTTTTTATTTGGATATCCAGTTTTCCCAACACCTTTAGTTGAAGAGACTATCCTTATGCATTTTGACACCCTTGTCAGAGAACAGTTGACCATATTAGTGTGGCTTTAAGTCTGGACTCTATTCTGTCTCATTGGTCTATGCCAGGTGTTGTATCATACTGGTTTATAGCATACTATTTTATTTTTTTTAAATGTATTTTATTGATTTTGACAGAGAGGAAGGGAGAGGGATAGAGAGTTAGAAACATTGATGAGAGAGAAACATCAATCAGCTGCCTCCTGCACACCCCCTACTGGGGATGTGCCCACAACCAACATACATGCCCTTGACCGGAATCGAACCTGGGACCCTTCAGTCCGTAGGTCAACGCTCTATCCACTGAGCCAAACCGGCTAGGGCGATAGCATACTATTTTAATCACTATGGCTTTGCAATATATTTTGAAACCAAAAAGTATGGTACCTCCAGCTTTGTTTTTATTTCTCAAGATACCTTTAGTTATTTAGGGTCCTTTGTGGTCCCACATACATTTTAGAATTGTTTTCTCTTTCTGCAAAACATGCCATTGAAATTTTAATAGGAATTGCATTGAACCTGTACACCTCTCTGAGTAATATGGACATTTTAAAATATTAATTGTTCTAGTCCATGAACATGGGATCGCTTTCCATTTATTTGTGTCTTCTTTAATAATTTCTTTCATCAGTGTTTTGCAGTTTTCAGGGTGCAAGTTTTTCACCCCCTTAGTTTATTCCTAGTGTGAAAAGGCAACCTATGAAATTGGAGAAAATGTTTGCATATAACTCTATATCTGACAAGGGGTTACTATTCAAAATATATTAGAAATTTCTACAACACAATAACAACAAAAAAATTACCCTCTGATTTTAAAATGGGCAAAAGTACCGGAGGGGTTGGGGGATGGGATGGACAGAGTCAAGGGGTTGGGGTCACTGATGGTGGCTCCTAGAAGCCACTGGGAGGGGAGGAGGTCATGGGAGCAGCTTCCTGGAACCAGCCCAGGCTGGGGAGCAGCCGCAACTCCTGGGGCAGGGCCAGGGCTTCCAGGTCTTCAGTGAAGCCCCAATGGTCCCTATCTTCTGGAGGTCACTGGAGTTTGTGGTGACGGGTGCTGTAGCTACACCACTGCCTTCTCCCCATTCTTCATCCCCCTGGGCCGGGATGATCCCTCCTCCTGTGCTGGGCCTAAGGTGTCTGGTCTGTTCCAGTAGTTGCACCTGCCACACTGCCCCCTCATTCATCCTCTTGCACCTTGAGTGGCATAGGCACCAAGATGTCCAATTGAGTGGTCTGCCACTGGGAAGCCAGTGGCTAGAACATAGCCTCATGACAGCAGGGTTTTCACAAAACAGTCTATAAAAAGACCTGTTAGAGCCATTGTTGCACCCCACGCAGGACATACACACTGTGGGCCTTTTGTGCTGCTCATACTTACAAACCAGTGGATCCATCTATTACTCAAAAGAACTTTCATCCTCGGGCCTTCTCCTCATATGCCCCTCTCTCTGGAGGTTCTTTTGCCAGTGTGGATATATAGAGAACACCTCTGTGTGACCTTGTATCCACCAAACAATGTATAGAGAACTATGGAAGGCAGGAATGTCTGAACACGTCTCTGCAGACCGATGACGGTGAACACAGTGTTGAAATGCATTTGCCTTATGCAGCTAAAGCCTGGGAAAAGTCAAAGGTTCTCTTATAATTGCTACACTAAATTCCAGGGGGAGATTTATAGATCCACTGAACATCTAGATAAAATGGGTGTGAGTATTATAGAATGGCCCTGTATCTTTTAGCAATTACTTGAATACCATAAATGCCATATGTGGAAGACATCCCAGGGTGTCAGTAAATGCTATCACAGTGCTCCAGGAGAATAGAATGAATATGAGCTTTCCCTTTTTGAGTTATGCCCAGTCAAGCCAGTGTAGAGACTGGCAAGACAGTTCAGTGAGTTATGCAGCTGGACCACTCATGGTTCTCTAAAGCTCTGAGTCCTCAGGGATGCCATCTGCACACACTCACATTCTATTTCAGCTCTCACCAAGTACCTGTCCTGGCTTGGGGGAATGTTGACATCTCAAACTAATAGAACTTTCTTCTCTTCTAGTATATGTAGTGCTTCCTTAATTTCAACTCATTAAAAAAGTTTATAGAGAGAGAAACCAAGATGGCGGCATAGGTAAACACCTAAACTGCTGCCTCGCACAACCATTTCAAAACTACAACTAAAAGACAAAACGGACATCATCCAGAACCACAGGAAGGCTGGCTGAGTGGAAATTCTACAACTAAAAGGAAAGAGAAAAGCACACTGAGACTCAGAGGAGCTACAAGAGGCAGAGGTACTGAGACGCGCATGTGGAGAGGACTAGCAACTGAGTGCGCGGCTGGCTTTCTCAAGTGGGAGGGAGACAAAATCTCCCGACTGTGCTGAACTCCAGTTCCGGGTGAGACTCTGGGGACCCAGACTCATACGGGGTGAAAATGGACTGTCAGGAAAGAGAAAAGCACACTGAGACTCAGAGGAACTGCGGAAGGCAGAGGTACTGAGGCGTATGTGCGGAGAGGGCTGGCAACTGAGTGCGCAGCTGGCTTTCTCAAGCAGGAGCGAGACAAAAGCTCCCGACTGCACTGAACTCCAGTTCCAGGCGAGACTCTGGGGACCCAGACTCATTCGGGGAGAAACTGGACTGTCTGGCAGCAGGTGGAACTCGAGGGCGGCTTTCTCTCAGAGGTGCTTGCAGTGATTAGCATGGGACACTGAGACACAGGGGCCTATTAGGGCAGGGCTGATGGGAAACCAATGTTGTCTGCTCTGCCCTGAGACTCCGCCCCATCCAAGCTGAGTACAGAGGTTTTTGCAAGTCTTGTCTCATAAGGATGTCTCCAGCACAGAAGTTCTCCCAGCGTAGACACAGCTGATCCTCAAAGTCAATTGGCCTGGAGGTCAATTCCTCCCAGTGATACCAACAACAATCAAGGCTTAACTACAACAAGACTGTGCACACAGCCCACAGCCCACAGCCCACAAAGGGGTGCACCAAGAGTGTCCACCTCAGGTAACTGGGGAGGCTGAGCCACTGGGCCCAAAGGACACCTAGCACACAAAGCCACTCTATCAACTCAGGGAAGCAGCCAAAATGCAGAGACAAAGAAACAGATGACAAATGAAAGAAATGGAGGAAAGCAAACGACTGGATATAGAGTTCAAAACCACGGTTATAAGGTTTTTCAAGAATTTTCTAGAAAAGGCCGATAAATTTAGCGAGACCCTCGAGGATATGAAAAAATAACCAACTAGACATTGAGCATACACTGACTGAAATAAAAAATATTATACAGAGATGTAACAGCAGACTAGAGGATTGCAAGAATCAAGTCAAAGATTTGAAATACAAAGAAGCAAAAAACACTCAACCGGAAAAGCAAAAAGAAAAAGGAATCCAAAAATATGAAGATAGTGTAAGGAGCCTCTGGGACAACTTCAAGCGTACCAACATCAGAATTATGGGGGTGCCAGAAGAAGAGAGAGTGCAAGATACTGAAAACCTATTTGAAGAAATAATGACAGAAAACTTCCCCCACCTGGTGAAAGAAATAGACTTTCAAGTCCAGGGAGCGCACAGAACCCCAAACAAAAGGAATCCAAAGAGGACCACACCAAGACACATCATAATTAAAATGCCAAGAGCAAAAGACAAAGAAAGAATATTAAAAGCAACAAGAGAAAAACAGTTAGTTACCTACAAGGGAGCACCCATACGACTGTCAGCGGATTTCTCCACAGAAACTATGCAGGCCAGACAGGATTGGCAAGAAATATTCAAAGTGATGAATAGCAAGAACCTACAACCAAGATTACTCTACCCAGCAAAGCTATCATTCAGAATTGAAGGTCAGATAAAGAGCTTCATAGATAAGAAAAAGCTAAAGGAGTTCATCAACACCAAACCGGTATTATATGAAATGCTGAAAGGTATTCTTTAAGAAGAGGAAGAAGAAGAAAAAGGTAAAGATAAAAATTATGAACAACAAATACATATCTATCAACAAGTGAATCTAAAAATCAAGTCAAAAAAAAAATCTGATGAACAGAATAAACTGGTAAATATAATAGAATCAGGGGCATAGAAAGGGAGTGGACTGACAATTCTCGGGGGGAAAGGAGTGTGGGGGGTGCGGGAAGAGACTGGACAGAAATCGTACACCTATGGATGAGGACAGTGTGGGGGAGGTAAGGGCAGAGGGTGGGGTGGGAACCGGGTGGAGGGGAGCTATGGGGGACAAAAGAGGAACAATTGTAATAATCTGAACAATAAAGATTTATCAAATTAAAAAAAAGTTTATAGTTTCAGGCAGTGGAAGGAAGGCTGGCATCAAATATTTTTATTAAAAAAAGAAAGGCCATAACGAAGGCCCAGTTGTGGCCAACAGTTTTTTGAAAGTAACTTGTAAATCATTTACCCTAGTCTAAATTTGCACTCATAGCAGACTTGTGCACATTAATTCTGCTTTAGTTTTGCAAATTGTATGCAAACAAAAAGATGGAAACTTTTTCATAAAGAAATTGCATTTATGAATGATCTATATTAGAATATAATAATTATCCTGTTATAGTCAATAACAGGATAATTATTATATTTATACTACTTGTGTTGTCCAGTTCCAGCAAGCCAGTGAAGTCTAGAACAGCCACCCTTTCACTACTCATTATCTTCCCCAAACCTAATATTTGCAAGTAGAACTACCTGCTTCTAACTTAGGGGTAGACTTGCCAGCACTGGGGTATTTATTATGGAGTATTTTAAGCTTGCTGTAGAGTATTCTGGACTCAGTCATACTTTTCTCAGAGATAGCATGTTGGTCTTAATTTAAAATTTCTGACTCTTAAACCTGAATGACTTTTGAAGATAGATCACTGTATTTCTTCAAGATGATGGGAAAACTTGGGAAGATCTTCATGGGATACATGGGGGCTTAGTTTTAAAGACACTTATTTATATTAACATGAGTGACATAACACAAGATAAGATGTGATATATGTGGGTGATAAAGCAAGCAACAGGTTTAAGTCTAATCGTGTCACTAATTTGGGAATGAAACATATTGGTCATTCTCTGCATTAGGAAGTGATATCATCGCATGAATTTCATGCTATCCCTAAATTATATATTACATTGTATATATGTTACTACTTATATATTTGGGTATATATATATGTGTGTGCATATATTTGTGTATACATATATATGTAATGTACTTTTTTAAAGTTTGAATAGATAAGTCTAAGCTGTGAATTAAGTGACTATAAATCTACCACTTTTATAGTAAATCACTGAGGTATTCTTTGGCACTGAACATAGATTTCTCATAATTTTATTATATCCTTTAAAGATAGCATTAGTATTAATTAAATAGATCCACAGGTAAACTGTATCTTCTGGGAGGATTTTTGACATCTTTGTTTATTAAACTTGGCAGATATTAAGTTAGTACTTTCACTGGAATAAACCCCCATCGTATGCACCACAACTTAAAATATAACCTAGAGATAAAGCACTTTGGCACTCCATGCCATCCTTGTAACTTAACACCACAGCGAATGCTACAGCATCTCATAAATTTATTTCTTAAATACAAGTATGACTTTTAAACTCGATAGTGGTTTCCATGTTCACCTTGAGCCACATCCAGGATTTCAGTTACTCATCATTTCCCTCCACCAGCCTCTACTGGCAATCACACGTGGTGTTCAGATAGCACCATTTGTAATAATGCAAGGTAACGGGCAGATGTGATTCCTGCACCCTCCCCTGGTCTGTGAGAAGGCAGCTCGCAGTCTGTACCAGGTGACCCGAGACTCGGCAGTGACAGCCAAAGTAATGGCAGGACAGGAACTGAGTCAAGCTGGCATGTCCCCTGGTAAGGAGACTATACACAAAGTCCAGGTTTCACACGAGACAAGGGCCTGATGGAGCACCCGCTTCGGAAGCTCCCACCTCATCTCCTTGACCAGCCCGGCCCTTGAAAACCTGTGTGGTCTCTGTTGCTCATCTTCGGAGACAGCAGACATGCCGGAGTGAAGCACCGTCTGCTCACTCCTGATAGATACAGCCTGAGCCAAGACGAGGGCCCCACGAAGAGGAAACTGTGGAATCAAGGGCACTCTATCATTTATGTGGCATTGAACACAGGCGCCATCCCATATTCCTGCTGTAACAGGACCGCTTTCCATATTTGCCCGGCTGCCCTTGTCTCCTTAGCAGGTAGGAAAGCAGCAAGCATTCCCCAACCACCCAGAAAACAGCGTCTGACCACCATCTATGTTCCCAACAAGCTAAAACAACAATAGTTTAAATTACTTTGATACTTTAATTACAAGTACTTTTCCACTCAACATCTGAAAGTTTGCATTCTCTCCTTTTTTGCATCAAAGGCTGTCAAGGTGGTTAAGGTAAATCGTGGGTCTTTTGCTATGTACATATCTACACCCAAGTCTCTTCTCTATTAATGAAAAGTGTCTGGTTTGCAGTCCCAAACCAACAACTCTCTGCCAGATTCCAGGCTGTAAAACATCGAGAGGAAACACCTTCAAAGGAGGACAGGAAGCAACCACAATAAAAAGCTGTAGCTTGTTATTCACTTCTTCTAAGTTCACCTCAGAAACTGAATCATCATTAAGAGGAAGAAAAGAAGAGGGCCTCGCTTGCCCCCTGCTCCCTCCACCCAACACTCTGTGGTCTTAAAGTGCAATTACTACTGTGAAGGCGTCCGGGCCAGGGACCCGACTGGACAGAGTTCAAAGCAGAAACTTCAAACAGAGCTGCTCATGACTCAGGCTGGGAGGGGGGGTGAGGCGAGGAGAAAGGGCAGGACAGTTCTTGGGCACTCAAGGGCATCGGAAGCAGTGTCCTCGCTTTTCCTAAGGGAAAAAACTGCCAATTGTAAGGAAACCTGGTTTGGATCAAATATAACTTTTAAAACGTTTCTATCTGAGGATATTCCAGTGCAGCAGAGTCAAAAGGCAGGCAAGCGCAGCAAGCCATGGGGGACAGGCGCTCCTCCCAGGCGCCCGGCTCCCGTACTGGTGAGCCCTGTGGTCCTCGGAGAAGTCCTCGGGGCGGGACACCGAGGACGCGCATTGGACTAAGGGCATCTGGTAGGACGTGGCTCTCTTCTCGGGCCTGTCCGGGCTGGACCCGTCGCTGGGCCTCTGGCCATTGAACAGCAGATAGCGGCCGCGGGCGTCCTGTTCCATTTTGAAGATCTCGTATTCCGTGTGAGGTAGCTTGATTCCCAGAGCCACGCAGCCATTGGTGTGCGTCACATCCTGCTGGATGCCCACCTGCCAGGAGCCCTCGGCCCCACATTCATTCCCATTGAAGACGTTGAGGAGCGAGGCAGTGGCCGCATCCATGGGGGTGACCTTCATGTGATTCACTGCAAAGGAGAGAGGACAGTTCCGTGACTCTCAGGGAGCGCGCAGTGGGTGCAGAAAGCCCACGGAGCGCCTGCTCGCAGCACTGCATCCCCACAAGGCCTGCAGACCTAAACCAACCCTGATGCCCACCCACCTGACCACAGCCCGCGTAAAAGCACCCTCAGGTGGAAAGATCAGCGTGTTGCTCTGGATGACAATCACACCAAATGTGTGTCGGTCAAAATGGCTTACATTTGGCGTACACAGGCCGAGCCCAGATTGCAATGGATCGCAATTGTCTTTGGTGACACTGACTCTTTGGGATTGACAAAATATTCAATAAAACTGGATTTTTTTTTTAATGAGAAGATTTTAAGGTTTTTAAATAGATTTGGTATCAAATACCTATACTAGTTAGAAGTCTTGCAAATTAATTCTGGCCCATAAATTGGGCAACTAAAATAAATTAGGCTGCAAGCAAGAAAAATGAATACATACATTAAATACAAATCCCTGAACTAATAAGAGGACCTTTTTTGAAGGCCCTTCCAAGGGACTGCATTCTGTGTATACCAAGAGAGCTTCGGGGTCGAATCAGACAAATGTGTCCATTCCTTTGGCCACAGCTATCAAAGGTCCATTCTTCTTGGAGCAAATCTTCCTTTCTTAAGGGGAGGACTAAGATGCCCCAGGACTTATCTGGGTCATCAGAAATACTTTAGAGTAAATAGACTGACTCATGGAACGCTAGCCTGGGAGCTGTCATCCTCAGGGTCCTGGCCATCCCTCTTCGCCATGACAGAGCTGACACCATCTTACAAAGGTGTACAAGCTTTAAAAAAATCTAGACGTAGAGCCCAAAAGACTCTCCATCTGACTGATAATAGCCCAGTGACCCTCATTCCTCACCTTCCTCACTCATCATGTATTCTAAGTCTCCCATCTTCGAGCACAGGACAATTTCCTCGTGCAGGACAAGCCCAGCTTGCAAATAACAGCTCCGAGCCCCTGAAGTGTCACTCACACCTGCTTTTTATCGCTCTCTAAAGGAAGCACAGTACATGCAGTAAGGGTGATGTTATCACAGGGGTAGCTCAGGATACGCCAGGAGCTGCACATAAGAAAGGAAATGTGCAGACTTGAGACTTCACTCTGAGTAGCATACTCCTGGGCCACACCTGGCACCGTGCACAGGGTGTGAGCTCCCCGGCCCCACTCCGGCTGGCAGAGAGGAGCTCAGAGGCTGTTGTAAATGCTGACCTTGGGGCAGAAGGCATTCCCTAATCTCTTCTCCAACATCTCTAGCAGAAAAGAGGACCTTTCCCTCGGGTTAACTGCCTCAACGAAAGTCACAAAACTGCTCCCTCTCCCTCACGCATCGAGCTGTTTTGTTGGGATTTCAGGCAGAAGACCTACCTTTGAACACAAACTCAGTTCCCCCCATGACCCTGGAGGAGTGCACGCCCCGGCTGTAGCGGCCCTTGGCGTAGATGGTGAAAGTGGGATGCTTGCAGACGGGGTCAGAGTAGTGGTAGTAATGCCCTTCCCAGGTGTTATTGTTGTCGTGGAAGATGAAGTGGCGCGTGAGGAAGAGGACCTCGGGCCGCACCTCACAGCGCTGGCTCACCCACTCGCCATGCAGGCCGACGGTCAGGTCAGCCTTGGGCGGCAGGAGGGGAGGGTGGTGCTCATCCGACCGGTGAATGATTCGACAGGCGATGCAGGCATGGTCGTGATTCTGCAGCCAAGAGACAAACACAAGGAGAGACCTGCCTTATGAGAGTGCAGTCCACACGTGCTTTCCGCAGCAGCGAGCACCACAGCGGGGGTGGGTGAAGCCCCGGAGCCCCGTGACTTGTGTGACCTGGGTCCCCAACAAGCATCTGCAGCCATGCTACAAGGCACAGGCACACGGTGTGTATGTGTGTGGATGTGTGTGTGTGTGCGCACACTCACAAGTGCACACGTGTTTGGCTGACATAAGACACTCACCTAAATATTCCATAAAGAGATACAGTCTCTCTTTAGAATCCCATTACATTTTCAGAATGCATATGCTAGACACTCTTTCAAAAAGAAGGATTTGCATCACCTCCTATCCATTAGGATGGCTACTATAAAAAAAAAAAAAAACCCAGAAAATAACTGTCGATAAGGACATGGAGAAATTGGAACTCCCGTGCACACACTGCTGGTGGGAATGGAAGATGTTGTAGCCACTATGGAAAAGAATTACTACATGATCCAGTAATTGCACTTCTGATTTATACCCAACAGAGTTGAACCCAGGGTCTCAAAGAGATATTTTCCACCCTGTTCATAGCTATTATTCACAATAGCTAAAACATGGAAATGACCCAACGTACACTGAGAGATAAGTAGATTAACAAAATGTGGTCTACCCATACAATGAAATACATACAATTTTTAAAAGAGAAGGAAATTCTGACACCTGCTACAACATGGATGACCTTGAGGATGTTATGCTAAGTCAAATAAGGCAGACACAAAAGGACAAAAAAAAAAAAAAAGGATTCCACTTACATGAAGGACCTGGAGTAGTCAAATTCATAGGGAAGAGGAAGTAGAATAGTGGTTCAGGGGCTGGGGGAGGGGAGTTAGTGTTTAATGAACAGAGTTTCAGTTGGAAAGAGGAAAAAGTTCTATAGATGGATGATGGTGATGGTTACAAAATAATATGAATGTACTTAATGCCACTAAACTGTATACTTAAAAATGGCTAAGATGGTCAATTTTATGGATGTGCATTTTACCACAATTAGATATTTTTCATTAAAAACAATTAGAAGACAAGACACACAAGCGTTTTTTGTTTTGGTTTTTTAAAGGACAGCATTCAATTGCTGTGGTTGAGAAAGGGAGCTGTCCAGTAGAGCAGGGATGAAGGAAGGGCCTGAGGTGGGCAGAGCAGAGCCTCAGAAGGCGGCAGACACACCTTTGCCCATTTGTGTCTGCTGGCTTCGGGTTTGGGAGGTTTATGAGCTCTTATTATGCTTCCTGCTTTAGAGCTTTAAGCCATCTAATGAGTGTGAGATAGCTGGGGCTCCCCTCTTGCTGAGTCTGCCTTATAACACTAACACAGGCCTGGAACAGGTTTGTGGCTAGAAAACCTAGTAGTAGGCTGGCCAGACACTGTCAGCCACATAAATGCTGGTGGTCAGAGGGCTCAGAGTACATAAAAAGCTGGTTCCTGACTATTCCTGGCAGAGTCCAGGTGTTTGCCCTACGTCGCAGCTACCTACAAGCCTGCCTCCCCTGGGTGTGGGGACCATCTATCCCTCTGCTCTTCTCCCTCCCACACAGGGGACTGTAAAGCCAGCTGGGCCAACAGGCACTGGCCATGCTAGAAGCAGGACTCAAATCTGATCGTGCTCTGGTGGCGGTGCCAGCTGAGGCTCAGCGTTCTGGTGGACAGCCCACGGACCCAGCCCTGCGCTCCCCTGCCCAGGGGTCCATGAGGTGCAGCAGCTTGCTGGCAGGTGGGCACTCTGGCAGGCATGCAATTGTTTTCTAAAGTCATAAAACAAAGCTCAAAGCCCTTTTCATCCCAAGCACTGACTCAATGTAATGTAGCTGCGGCTGCTGCTCAGAAAACACTCAGCCGTCTCAGAGAGCGGAGAGCAGTGAGGAGAGGGCCTTCCGGCTGCCAGCCTCTACCGCCTACCACGAGAGCTCAGAGCTCACTCCCTGGGTGCTGTGTTCATTAGATGAGCTACAGCTGTGATTCACAGGCTAGAAGGGTTCCTTCGCTAACACCGTTTGCAACTAGTGGACGATGAGATCAAAGGGACAGCCGCAGAGTGAGATGAAGGCAGAGGACCCGCTGTCCTGGGTCCCCGTGCCTTTGTGGGCCTATGGTTTCCTACAAAGGGCACAAGGGCAGACGGGAGAAGCTGCTCAGCAGCGCGATGCTGGCTGAAACCTGCACACAGCCCATTGGGCCGTTAACTGCACAGAAAGAGACAGTCCAGCTAGGTCCCGAGGGCCATTTGCCAGGCCCAAGCTTTCAGCAGCGACTGTCGCTTAGCAGGTGGTGACCTGGGGCAAGTTATTTATTTCTTTAGGTTTCAAAGTCGTCACCTATAAAACGGGGATCACCTATAAAATGGGGGTCACCTATAAAACGGGGATCGTTATACTTACTTGCACAACTGCTGCAAGAAATGAGCAGCAGATTGAGGTGGTTCCTCCCCTGTGCTCCCAGGCCACTGTGAGCAGAGTTTCTCAGAGTGGCGGGCCAGGGGGTGGGATCACATACATGCATGGCCTTCACAGGGAAACTAAATGGCATGTGCCACTACCTTTCAAATGCATGTTAGGGTGACTAAGACACACACTTAGTTAAAAGAAAGCATCACCAAATTCAGTAACTTTGCCATTATGTGTTTTCTTAGTAAACTGCCAGGAGGTGAAAGTTCCTAAAAGGAAAAAAAACAAAAACGAAAATGTTCTGACACTCTAAATCTGAGGTGGGAAGTCAGTATGAGTTAAGTGTAACATCATATTAGCTGCCACACCAGGAAGTAGCCCCTTCACCGCTAGCAAACCCCACCTATTGTCCCTGCTCCCCTACCCCGGCCCCACGTGGCCTGAATAAACCCGGCCCATGCTCAGATTCAGATCTCTGAGATTTCACGGGCAGGAGAGGGGTGTCCCGGTGCCGATGCCTGTAGGACACTGAGCTCTGCAGGAGGCGGCCTTGGAGATAGGAAGGACCCGAGGAGCACGGCTCCCCGCGCAGAGCTCCATGCCACTCCACTGGCAGCTCAGCAGCTGGCAGCTCCCTAATCGCTCCTCCACCTGCTCACCGGGCAGACCCTAAACGGCCTGCTTACTTCTACGCCAACCCCGCCTCCGCCTCCCCTTCCTCCTATGGCCCACACTTGCTTTGCCACCCGTAATTTGGGAATTTAAAAACATCAGTGGTGACCACTTTATTTCTGGTCATTCTAAGAAGGCGTGAGTCTCAGTCTCTGAAGAGATTTGTTTCCTCCAGCACCAATTATCAACTCAGGAACTGCCCAGGAACTTCGCAGATCAGGAAAGGAACAGGTGTAGTAAGGGGAGCTGGGCACAGCTGTCAGGCCAGGCTGTTCGAGGAAGGTGCCACGCCAGCATGGTAGCATCTGGTGTTCACGTGGTGCCTTTGAAAACAACGGGGCACGGGTCTTGAGCCGAAGTGTTTCTCCGCAGAGAAGAGCAGATCGGGTAGTCTGGGGGAAGCTTGCCTTCCATCCATGCATCAGTTGGGTGTGTGAGGATTTAGGGAGGGAGTGGGGGACCCTTGGGTATTACTGGTCTTGCCAAATTCCTACACCAGTTATTTTTTTTTTTTATTGTGGTAAAATAAACAAAATGTAAAACCTACCAACTTAACCATTTTATGTGTACGGTTCAGTGGTACAAGGTACATTCACACTGTTGTGCAACACCAACACCGTCTATCTCTAGAACTTTTCCATCTTTCCAAACTGAAACTCAGTATCCATTAAACAGTAACTCCCCATTCCTGCCCCCGACCAGGCCTCGGCGAGCACCATTCTACTTTCTGTCTCTATGACTTTGACTACTCTAGGTACCTCATATAAGTGAGATCACACAATATTCGTCCTTTTTGTGATTGCCTTCTTTCACTAAGCATAATGTCCTCAAGGTTCATCCATGTTGTAGCATATGTCAGAATGCCCTTCCTTTTTAAGGCTGAATAGTAGTATCCCATTGCATGTATAAACCACACTTTGTTCATTCATTCATCTGTTGGTGGACACCTGGGTTGCTTTTAATTGTGGGCTGTTATAAATACTAATACTACGAACATGGATATACAATCTATTCCAAACCCTGCTTTTCATTCTTTTGAATACATACCCAGAAGTGGAATTGCTCGATCATGTGGTACTTCTATGTTGAACCTTTTGAGGACTACCATACTGTTTTCCACAGCAGCTGCACCATTTCCCCCAGCCATGAACCAGGGGTCTAATTTCTCTCCATTCTCACAAACAATTGTCATTTTTTTTCTAATAGCCATTCTAGTGGGTATAAGGAGATATCACATTGTAGCTTTGATTTGCATTTCCCTAATAATTAGTGATGTTAAGCATCTTTTCATGTGCTTAGGGTCTATTTGTGTATCTTCTTTGGAGAAATGTCTACGCAAGCCCCTTGCCCAGTTTCAATAGGATTATTTTTTTAGTTGACTAGTTACATTTTAAAATAACTCTTTAGCTGGCATTAAGGAATCAAAGATATCATAAACAAGGGTGAATTCTGGCCCCTCTGTGGTTACTGTCAACAAAGGGACAGCTTAGCCACAGTTGGATAAAGGGAACACCTTTCTGTTTTGTAGACAGATTTTTCAAAAACTTAATTTGTGCTCTTCATTCCTCGGATTGAATAAAAACCAAAATACCTACAGGAACCGCAAAGGGAAGCAGAAGTTAAAGCCTATATATTGCATTGGGCTCTAGTGTTTCTCTTCACCAAGATGCTTTTCTTAAATAGCAGCCTTTCAAGATTAATAAAAGGGAAGGCTTTTTCGGCATGAAGAGTAATTTGTGCTATGAAATATTGTCTGCTTTATGAAGTTACTCTCTTTTATTGGACCACGTTCTAACAAATGACTCTCCTGTGAGAGCTTACTCTCCCAGGCTTTCCGATGGGGCTTCCACATCACTCCCTTCCCCTGAAGCTCAGAAAGGACTATTTTAAAGACAGCGTTCCTGCACACAGAAGCTCTGAAGATTAAAGCAGAGACCAGAACGTGTTTCCTTGTAGCTATTCTTTACACCGACTATTAAAAAGCTTTAATACCAAAAGGGAAGGGGAGAAAAAGATCCTTATACAATGAATCTCTTGCGGGGGAGAGGGGGGAACCAAGCTCAATCTAAAAGTGAAAAATCAACCTTAAACTTTATAAGTGAGCAATGTTCTAGGGAAAGAGTGGGGTTTTCCCCCACTCTCCTTTCGGATTCCTGCCCAGCGCCCTCCCTGGTCACACATGTAATAACTGCAGCCTGCACGGACAGGGCATTTGATTCTGAGGAAGTTCAAGTACATCGCCTCCTTAAGCTTTACAACCTCCCAAAGAGGCCATAGGAACACTTTAAAGATGAGTCCACCAAGGCAGAGAGAGAGAATAATGTGGCTCAGATGACTTTATAAGGCAAACATAGAAAATGGAACATAATTTGGTCTTGGGGCTTGCTGAGAGCTACTACCCAGCCCCGGCTGCCTCTGAGGCTGAATCAAAGAACACATGTCTCAGTCCCTGGAAAAGGTCTTCTCTGGCCAGTGACTGATAGGGATTCTCCAGGCTTGCTCCCATTCCCTGCCAATATTTATTTCTGGAGAGTTGGTTCGTCAACATTTGCTGACAGTATCCACTTGTTTCCAGCATCTTCCCAAAATGGAAGAAATTAGTTGATATGATTTTGTTGTGAATAGATCAACTAGAGGAGGCTGAACAAAACATTTCTTGGGCTAAACGTTTAGGTCAAAAAGAAGGAGAAATGGGAATAGATGATGAAAAGTCCCTTTCACAGAGTTTTGTTCCCTGAGATAAAAAACACATGAATGTTTCTCAGGAAGAAGCCTGCCATGGCCAGTTTGCACATCTTTGATTATATTTTATTTTATTTAATTCCTACACATACATCCTTCCCAGATTTTCTCCATTTCATTATACGTTCTCTAAGGCCAAGATCAACGTGCTCTCTCTTTTTCACATTTCCCATGACATCGAGGAGAGTGCAGTGCATATGATAAAGGTTCTGGACTGAGTGATTGACAGAGACATATCAGTGGGTATTTAAAAATAGGAAGAGAATAAGGCAGCATTATCACAAATAATAATAGAGGACTGGCCTGGTGGGGCATCTCTTGGGATGCTTTTCAGATGTGGGATCCTGAGAGTTTATGATCTCGGGCTCATTTTGAGCCCTGAGGTGATCATGATGACTCTACACTCTGAAAGAAGCAGGGTGAATAACCACGGCCATACATGTTGGGTCTCTTTAACTGTTGCTTGAAGGGCCACCGCTAGGAACAGGCAGTCTGTCTGTCCGAGGGAGCAACACCACATTCCCAGATATGGGTTTTCTGAGAAGTTTAGAATCTAAGAAGTCAGATTCTTATTTTACAAGAAATCAGAAAATTACAAAAGATAATTTTGCCTCCACCATGCCTATGCATATACACTATGTATAGAATCAACAGCTACATAAAAAGAACCATAATAAACTGGTTCTTAATAAAAATAGCTTTAAAATGGTTTCAGAAGAAAAAAATTTATTTTTTACTTGTTTTTCCTATTAATTTAAATTGATTTAAATATTAAAACAGACTCATTTTAATAATTAAATTTGCTGTAAATGCAGTGGCCCCACAGTCTGGCCCATTTCTCCTCACCCCCTCTCCCCACAGGGTGCAGCTAGTTCTCCCACACAGTAGGCACTTAATACCAACTTCCTGAATGGCTGACTTCATGCTTGCTCAGGCTCTCACTCTGCCTCTCAGCTTTCTTGCCTTTTTAAGGGATGAAATGTTTACCACTTGCATTGTCCCTGACAACAAGTATTTCCTGATCTGCTAATTCCTTAAAAAAAGCAACTTTGCATGCCTGTTTAGCTGCTGAAATACTGTGGAATCAAGAAATATAAGAAACTGTTTCTGCAATAATTGTATATGTGAGCATCTGTGCAGTGCAATAGTCATGTGCCACTTCATACCTGGCCCACGTAAAATGTCCACACGAGCAAGCCCTTCAGAGTCAAAACCCCATCATTCAACCTCAATTTCATATAACATGCAACATTTGCTGCCTGACAGTTAAAACACCCAGCCCCTCTTACATTAAGGATAACTCTGAAACCCTTTTAGGTCATGACGCCCTAAACCTCCTGGTCTTGTCATCTACCACCTCTCCCATCCCCCATCCCCCATCCCCCATCCCCCATCCCCTCTAAACCCCCTCTCCTTTCCCCCACACTGGCAGAAAGAGAAGGGACACAAATTCTCCTATGAGCACCTGGCACCTCCTGTTCTTACTCACCCTCCCACCTGGAGCCACACCAAGCACATGCCTAGGGAGAGACCCCTTTCTGCTGCAGACCTGTCCCTTGGAGCTGGGCTGAGAAGTCCGCTGCCCCGGCCACCTGATCCAAAGTCCCTCTGATGTCACAGGTATCAGAAAGCCTCACAGTTAATCTGTATTTTTCACATACTCTGAAAAGGCTTTGAAAGGCAAGATTCCTCAGAAACAGACGCTTGTTCGTTCACAGCTAGTTTTACACAGGTTTCTCTAGAATTCAAGAAAGTGCACAAGTAATGCCTTCTTCATTCACAGTGCCCAGCTACTCTTGAAAACATTGGGTGCTTTCTCCCTCCAACGTGCAGTCCCACTGCTGTAAGCGTGCTGGGGCAGAATATTTAAGGTACATAGCTTGGGGAAAGTTGTCTGGTTTTCTGACAAACCCTTTGATTTACGACCCTGAGCCTAAGTCATGCAGGATTTTGGAGAAAGACCAATTCCATTTGCTAACAAGTCTGATACCGAGGCTTGGCATTGCCAACAACCGCAGCAATCATTTGTTTTTCATTACCCTTTGATTCTACCACGGGGCAAAAAGCACCTCCCTAAACCTTCAACTGCACAAGATTCTCGGTAGAGACTGCTTGGATGTTAAACTCAGTTCAGGCAAAGCATCTTCTCTCAGGGTTATTTTAGGTGGCCTTGACTTTTTAAAAGGAAGAGTAGCAATTTCATCCTGGAAGAATCCTCCCCCCACACCTGATTTTCTTCAAACGTAATGTATTTGCCAAAGGACTCTGAACCTCACAGCAAAGCTGTATAAAGCTTAGAAAAACAAGATGATTTAAAGTTTCTATTTTTACGTGGTGTCCCGTTTCCAGAGGGGCTGAGACTAGTGGTTTCAAACTCAATTTAGCATTTAAACTAATTTCAGCCAGGTCTCCATGGACCAGCAATTAGGGAAGGCAAGAAGTTCAAAGAGGGGGGGTGCGTGTGGTCTTTCCGGATGCGCCTCCGCTCCTTCCCGCAGACCCAGCGGGCAGGGAGCACCTGGGGTGTTGCATTTGGTGTCTGGAAAGGCACCAAGGGCCAAGTCCATTTATTCCTTCTCATAGCTGTCCTGGGGAGGGATCTAAAAACTTCCTGAAGACTCTGCTGCACGCTGCAGGCCAAGACGTACAATGCCAGGGACAACAAGAGAAGAAGGAGCCCTTTCAGCTCCCAGAGACACGAGGGCCTCTGGGCCTGGTCTTCGGGGGACCCCTCCCCCAGCTGGCAGTCCGGGTGGTGGAGAGCACACGCTGGGCCCTGGACGCCCGCCTGCATCCTCCTCCCAGCCCTGCCGCCTTCTTCATCTGTGGCCACAGCACTCTGAGCCTGGGAGTCCGAACTTCTTTAAATGTATTTTGACTTTGTGTGGTAATTGTATTTAGGTCATTTAAGATCAAGGCACAGATTTTAAAAGGTACAAAAGGGTACACAGTGGCAAGTCTGTGATTGTCCCAGCTACTCACTCTCCCTCCTCGGAAGCAATTCTTACCCTTCCTAAGAACCCTTCCAGAACACGAATTCCTTTGGAAGCGTATCTTCTTCTTTTGTGATTAGTTTTACACGGTGGTAGCATATATTTTTTAAAATATTTTTTTATTCATTTCAGAGAGGAAGGGAGAGGGAGAGAGAGACAGAAACATCAGTGATGAGAGAGAATCATTGATAGGCTGCCTCCTGCACAGCCCATAATACGGATCAAGCCCGCCACGTGGGCATGTGCCCTGACTGGGAATGGAACTGTGACCTCCTGGTTCATAGGTCGATGCTCAACCACTGAGCCACACCAGCTGAGCAATGGTATAATACTTTTCATGCTATTCTGTACCTTTTTTTTTCTTTTTTACTTAGCAGTACATCTTGGATAATATCGAAGACCCAAGGTTCTTTCCAGCCTTAATATTTCTTGAATGAGGGAACAAAACAAAACAAAACAAAACAAAACAAAAACCTCTTCAACTTTTTTTGTTTATAAAAATTCTGAGATGGTCAGCCTTACAACTCTCATCTTAATTCTTCATGCCACTGTCAATAACTCACTTTCAGGACACTTTTCTCCCAGAGCCACAACCGTGTGCCTTTGCTCTCCCAACAACCAGGCTCTATTTAGTGAGATGCCAACCCGGAGAACCCCTGTCTCCCGAACCAGGGCAGGGAGTGAGAGAGAATCGTCTGCAGCTACCGGTCTTAGGATTACTGATTTTACCCTATAGGTTTTGGAAAGAGCCATGCCAACAGAAGTACTACGGTAAGTTTGAGGGAGACGAGAAAGGGGTAAGAATACAAACAGTTATATTAATACTTCTTTTCTTAGAGTCCTAAAAAGAGCTTAAGAGATCAAAGAGCCTATGTAGGCATCTGCAGGTGAGAAAATGCAACTGCAACCTGAGTGTGTGCACATGACCAGCCCAAGGTCAGGTACAGAGCTGGAGACAGGGGTCCTGAATCCACCCAGGCAGCTCTGGGCTGTACCTTAGCTCCTTGAACAACTCAGCCTCCTTCCTCCTTCCTCAGCCCCTCGCCTCACTGCCCCTGAGCTGTGGCTGTTTTGCTGCTCGTTAGTGCCTCGCCTGCAGGGTGCACAGGAATGAAAAGGACTCTGCTGGCTTAGCTGATCTCCCTGAAGGTTCAGGGTGAGACAGGGGCTGGCGTTCTTGGCTCGCAGGAGTTTTCTGAATTATCTGTGGACCATTTTTATTCATGACATTCTTACCTCCCATCACCAGAGATAATTTAAAAGTTGGCTAGACTGTACCCCGAGGAAGCCAAATTTATGCATGAAAATCCCAAAGATTTCAACAAAAGTGCTATTTAGCTGCAGCAGTCAGCACAGACTCTGGATAATGCTACCAACTAGAAAGGTCCCACGATGGAACTGGAAGCTCATTACTCCTCCGTTTTCCCCTGAACCAAGGCCTCACCCAGGTGCCACTCTGAGGAAGATTCTCCTCCTATTCCTTTGCACCCGTGGGTGGAACCCTTCCCCACCTCTCCCATCCCAAGAGGACGTCTGGAAGTGGGCATGACGGTGCCCTCCTGCTCGCTGCCCTAACTCACCTTCTCTGCCTCAGGGCTTCTGGCACTTTGTGGACCTGGCTCCTGCTCTCCACTGGAACTACCCCGAGGATCATGAGCCATGCTGGTGAGCTTCCTGAGAGCGCAGAGCCCAGGGAGCGCTGGGTCTGAAGCCCTCAGCCCTCAGTCGGCCTCACCTCACACACGAGACCAGCCCTGACCAGCGTCCAGAGGAAGCAGCCTCTGCCAACTGGGCTTCCTCAGCAGATTTCCCACAATTACGATACGGGTGACTTTCAGCACAGGAGCTCACAATAGCACAGCTAAAAAGACAACACTGAGTGGTTTTGGCAGGGGAAGGATTCTGTGATCTCTCCACTAGTCATGAATGAGCTCAAAGGACTACGAAGAAAAAAATAGTTTTTTAAAAAATGAATAAACTGCCAAACCTAAGTCAAAGAAGACCCTGCAATTAGAATTGCTGATCTAGAGAAAACTGCCTGCCACCCTGACCCTCTGTGATCAGAGCCCCGCACGCCCTCCCTGCCTGGAGCTTCCCTAACTTCTGAATGGAAACACTCGAGTTCCACGAATTCTGAGCCCCTGGGAAGAAAATGCTTTGTGAATTCCATATATAATTATTGGACTATCACCCAAGAAAAGAACAGTGTAAGGTTGTCATTATTTCCTGCCGCTACCCCGACCCCCATTCTCCCTTTTGATCACAGTAACTTTAATTTAATTTAGTCAAGTGTGGGTTCTGGAGAAAGAGGTTTGGGTTCAAGTTCCCCTGAAACTTACTGGCTGACCTGGGGCAGGAGGCTAAAACCCTTAAACCTTAGCTTCCTCTCTGCCTGTGAGGGTGCTAAGATCTGCCTCAGAGGGTCACTGTAAAGTCTGAAAGCAGTCATGTGGGTGGGAGATCTTCATGGGGTCTACAGCCCAGTGCAAACAGCACAGTCGCTGCTCCCAGGAGCCTCCTGCCTCCCCCAGGGCTGGGATCACTGCTGTGCTCTTCTGTCTTTCCCACGTGTGCTTAGAAGGTCTCCATGTTGCCTTCATGCTTTCCTTTTTTAATCACCCATCCCAAGAGGATGTTTCCAGAGCGTTCAAGCTGAGAGGAGCCTCGGGAATTTTCTAGGACAATCACCCAAGACCCTATCACACCACCAACCCTAGAAACACCACCCACATCAAATACGAAACTCGGGGCCCCAAATCACAGAGCACATTGGTGGCTGACCCAGGTCTCCTGATGCTGGCTATGTGTCCCTGTCCCAGAAGTCCTCTGAGACTCCTCTCACCTCCCACCACTACCTCCATCGTGACTCAGCTCTCTCTCTCTCTCTCTCTGTCATGGGGTCCCTCCGACCCCATGGACACAACACGCCTTTAGGTCCCTCATTTTACATCACTGCAGGGCCCTGAGATAGTCAGCTTCGGGGTACCTTAGCGTTCTGCAGCGGGGGCTGGTAGCTGGACGGCCGGTAGAACGTCCTCTGGGCAGCGTCGGTGTGGATGTCGCCAAGGAAGAGCTCCTCCACCAGGCGGTCCAGGTGGTGCTGCAGGTACTGCTTCTCCACGCGGAGGAGCTGCAGCTCGTGCATGGCGAAGTTCACAGCCCTGGTGCACTCGCAGCCGTCCTCCTCCTGCAGCAGGTCGTAGGGCACGTCCTGCACCCAGGCACCTCCGGCAGGGACGAAGCCGGGGCACGTGCGGTTCACCAGCTGGCTGAGCCTCTCGGCCACGGCCTCCGTGTGGGAGATGACCTGCACGCTGTGCAGCTGGTAGTCGGCCTCCGTGCCCCCGCGGATGATCCAGGAGGCCTGGCGCAGGCGGATCTTGCCTCGGATGATGAGCGTGTAGGTGGGGCTGGTGCAGCGGTTGCCGCCATAGTAGAACTGGTAGGCCTTGAAGGTGTTATTGTGGTAGAATCTGTAAGACCTTGTGATGAACTCTGGGCCCGACCTCACTTCACAGCTGAAGACGAAAAGAGAAAGAAAGACTTTATTTAAGCCCAAAGGCACGAGGTAGAGATTCATTACAGTGTTTAGATTCATTATAGTGTTATAGTAATAATAACAAAATGCTTACACTCTTCTAAGTCCTGTTGAATCCTCACAATAACCTGTGAGTTAGGTAGGCATTATTATTGCCCATATTTTACAGATGGGGAAACAGAGGCACAAGCAATTAAGAAGCATGGCCAGGGTCATATAACCAGCCAGCATCAGAGCCACAGGGTGACCCAGAGCAGTCCAGCCCAGCGCCATGCGTCTACTCGCTCTACAGCAGAAAGCCTCTGTTTCACTTTATGAACAAGCCAGGAGAGCAGAAACCTGCCATCAGCAGTTCCACCCATGGGCCTAACTGACAGAGAAATGTCTCCCTCGCTGGTAGGAAGAAGGAAAAACAGCGTATTTCTGGCTAATAAAAGAAGTTCCCCTATGCAAGTTCAGAAATGCCTGATTTCCCGACAACTTCTGTTTCATGGAGCTTGTCTACAGCAGGCAGGGGCTAGATGTCCATTGTCCTGAAACGGAATCTAGTCTTGTGGAGGCGTCACTTAAAGGCAATCAGAAATCCACCCTCCCAGCCAGTCAAAATCAATTCCCCCCCCCCCCTAGAAAAATAAAGAGGTAATTAGTAAAATAAAGCTAACATAACAAAAGTAATAAAAGTTCCTTTTGTTTTGCAGTGTTGACAACAAAATGTATTTTGCTGTGGCATGAGATAAATGCTAGATTCCTTGGCCAGAAATACTTGGACTGGGTCAACAAGAGCACAAATGGCTCAGCAGGTTTTAACTTAGGAACGTTTCTCCCCCATAGAAAGAGAAGTTTAACGTGAGCAGCGATTAACGTCCCTTGCGGTTTAGCTAAGAAGATCACTTATTTTTAATATTTTATTTAAGCACTGATGATCTGCTGATTTGGCCTCTGGAGTTCTGCACATGTCAAGTCCACCTCTCTGTCTGCCCCACCGCCATCCTTAACCTACGCCTCCTTCATCTCTAGCGGGAACTGTTGCAAGTCTTTTCATTGGTCATCCCCAAATCACGCTTTCTACAATCCATGTGCCACACGGCAGCCAGAGTGCCAGAGCTGAGTCATGTCTGAAGCATGGCCCTTATTGAAAACATATCAATGACTTTTCATTCTCTTAGATTAAAAGCTAACCTCACAGATGAGACCTGGCTTCGAGGTACCTTGGGAGCTGAACCTGCCCTCCTTGGCAGCCTCATTTGGAGCTGTTCTCCTTGGTGTATGCACCCCAGCCACAGGGCTCTGCACCAGAGGTTTCTCCACCCAGGCTTTGCTAGTTCTTCCAGATGGAAAGCCCCTCCCCTAGTCTTTGCATGGCCAACCACATCTCAGCTCAAGTGTCCTCTTCTTTGCTAACCTTTCCTGACCCCACCCTGTCCTAAAATAGGGCCCCTGGTATTCTCCTGTAGCACCTGTTGTTTTTTCCCCTCATCATAGTACTTCTTTGTGTGTTTATTTGTAAAATTCCTGAAGACAGGGACCATGTTTATTGTGTTCACTATTATAAACACAAAGTCTAGAATAATACTTGGCACACAGTTATTATTTGTATACTCAGTAAATATTTGTTAAATAAAATAATAAATTATTGAAAAAGAATATCACATTAACATGGTTTGTGCAAATATTTATCATGTATTTATTTTGAGAAACTCCATTTTTTTAATGGAAAAAAACCTCTGGGTCTTCATCATCTTATAAAATTCCTTTTTCTTCTGCATATTTATTTGATCCCTCCCCAAGGTACGCAGAGGCTGCAGAGGAGAAGTGATCAGATCCCAGAGTTAGCCTTGTTAATTCTCAACAATTTAATGGGTAGGAGAAAAACTGCAGGTCTGCCACTAGGCTATTTTTAAAAGCTCTAATGGCAGATAAGCCAGAGCTCAAACTGGGATAAATCTCAGCTCCGCAGCCCGGAAAAGAATCCAAGAACTACAGCCTGCCTCGTAGAGGTAGCTTGAGAACCTTTTAACTTACTCTTAGAACCCTAAAGCCATCTATTAAATTACCAGAATATGGCTGGAATATTTAGACCATCAGAAACTTGCAAGTCATGTTTCAGGGTTGGGGAAACACAGACTCCTAATTTCACTTGCTAATGGTTTCTTTTTATACAGGAGTGGTCCCACAGATTCGGTAAACAAGGACCTATTCACTCACACCCTGTGGTGCAATATCATCTCGGCTTTAGCTGCTATTTCTACAGTACCCAGCTCTGTTTCTTTACCAACCAGAATTTCAAAGCGTTGTTTGGCTCTTAGAATTTAGACAACACCTGAATCACTGTACATTATATAAAGTCTATATGCATCTGAGTCTGAGAAACCCTAAGAAGGGCCTCCCATAGAAGGGTGCTCCCCGGTCCCTCCTGCCCTGGCCCGCTTACCCAGTGGACACCCAGTGGCCCTCGATCGCCGGTGGCATCTGCACAGTGATCCTTGCACCATTGTGGAGATGTTTGAGCATGTGATGACACTGTGATTCCTTAAACGCCCTCCAGGCACTTTTCTCTAAGGATCTAGGATACGATCTGCTATCTGGATGAAGGAGGGCAGAACCCTCTCCCAGCCCTGAAAAAGAATAGTGGAAGTTAGCAGAAAGGTGGGTAACAGCAGACGTGCATCAGGCCGAGGACCCACCTCTGTGGCAGGAAAATCACTGCGAGTGGGAAACACACACCTACCCTGACCCCCCTAAGCTTTATCACTGCCTCTGCTTTCAGAAATACACAGTCCAAAGTGGGAAGCGTCCTGGAGATAATTTCCCAGGTGAGAAAACTGAGGTCCATGGTGATAATGAACATGGACTTGCATGAGGTCACTTGGTTGGTTCCTAACACAGCCTGAGCTCCGATCCATGCATCTATGAAATAGCAAAAGGTCGTGCCTCTAAATGAGCAGCTGTGCAGTGCTGACAAACAAATGCCACTGGGCATGTACAGGGGAGAAATGGACATGTTCTAGAGACACTGAAGAGGAGGTGATGGGGCTGAAGGGAGAGGTAAAAGAGGGGTCCTCAGGAAGGGTGACATGTCAGTGGCACATTTAGGTGAGGAAGGGGAAGAGTGAGGAGACCAGCCGCAGTGAAAAGGGAATTTTGATGGAAAAAGGCCCATGGAACAGCTCCCCAAACTTCTAACTGTGATCTGCTCCCTCCTGTGGCTCCCATCTGCTCACATCAGGGCATGCGTCTTCTGGTTTCTCAGTCTCCAGATGGATGCCCTGTCAGTGGAGAAGTCATATACCTGCCCTACAATGGAGGCATGACATTTCCCCCAATATCCTCCAAGTCGGGCCTCGTCTCACCCCCGCAAAGTCGGTGACTAGATAGACAATATAGAGTTAAAAATTAAGAGTGATTACAAGAAGACTGCACATTTTTTATTTCCCAGGGGAAAAGGAATACTAGGCCTAAGTTCATCTGCAGTATAAGTAGTTTATACTACAAACAGTAGTAAACTCTCACCAGTCTAGTGTTGAGAATAAAGCAATGAAAATAAATGGAGTTATAATCTGAAAGCCCACTGCTTCCTTTGAGATTCACTACTGAAGTAATTAACAAGTCAATAGGTCTTTACTATGGATCTACTACATTTCCAGCATTGTGTTAGCAAAGAATACACTAGTTAGACATATGTACAAAAATAAAATTTAAATATATGCAAAACAGATGAAATGCATCCATTAGCATGCTACCTATGAGGTGGCAATTATATACACCTGAATAACTTCAAAAAGTAACCATGGTTTATCACAGATATTTTGAAAATGAAAAGTTAGACCCAGAATACAGCGATTTATAACAACATGATGAAAATCTACTGGAGAAACTCAGACCTACAGGTTGATAACATGCAAACATTTATAAAATATGCAGAAATTTGCCAAGATTCAGAGGGTTGATCAGAGTGTTGACTTCTATCAAAGGTCTTTTGAAAAGTCTCATAGAAAGCACTGAGAAGATAAGTTTATACAGGGGCAATCTTGGGTTCTTCCTCTGAATAAAATGCTCCCCTGGGGTGGAACAGCAGCCTCAACTGTTCTCGCAGAGCTTAAATGAAGTGAAAGGCAATGAGGCAAAGACACTCTGGGTATGATTCAACTAAATGAAAATTGTAAAAGGAGATTGGAGAACCACATGATGGTAGGAAGGACCCTGCCCCTTCAGTTGTTGAGCTATGGCACTGCACCAGGTGGAAATCCAGGGATGAACTACTCGCCATCCTACCATGGACAGCTGTCCATACTGTGTCCTCTGAACAAGTATTTATCATGGTTTCTAATGTGATCCCTATTTGCCTGATACCTGTGTGGATCTCTCAATTAGCTCTGAACTAGAGAGAAAGACACAACTCACTGGACCTCCACCAACGCCAAATAATGATCTTGATGATAGGAACCATTTCCTGAATTCCTTGTTAGGAAGACAAGAAATAAAACATAGCACAACATGCTGTCTGGTAATCAATTATAATTCAGCTAACAAAAAAAGATTTTAATTCAAGTCATGAGGCACTGCGAGTTGAGGAAGGTTCTCCTTTAAATATGACACTAAACATTCAGTAAAGATGCCATCAACTCACTATCAACCAAGCTATGTGCTAAAAATTGATTTGTAAAACCCTTTAAACCCTGCAAATGTTTTCCTATGAAGATAAAAAGCCTGGAGGATAGTGGATATGGGTGCAATCTCCAGAGCTAGGCTGATTGAGTTAAAAACTGGATGTGCCACTTAACGGATTTCATCCAACCCAAGACTTCAATGACAGTTAAGATACACCATTATTTTATTACAAGGCAAAAGCACTTGTGTTTAAATGATGACACAATGCCTTAACAGTCTTGAGAGACCCATGAGTCACGCACAGCAGCCTCTGGTTGCTTTGACATTTCTTTTACCTGTTCAAAAAGAGTGCCAATCTCCAGCCGTTAGTTGCATTGCTTCATGTGTAACAGGTAATCCCTTTGCTTTGCACCTATCTCAATAACACAACACAAACACATCTTCATCTTTCTGTAGATATCTCTCTTCCTAAGCAAGAGATTGTTGCCCTGAGAGAAAATATTGAAGTTCTTCCTCCAGTGATCAATATTTGCTTCACTAATGTCAAACGACACCACTGCTCGGTCAAGAGGCCTGCCTGCCCTGGCTGGTGTGGCTCAGTTGGTTGGAGCATCGTCCCATGAACTGAAGGGTAACGGGTTCAATTCCCAGTCAGGGCACATAGCCAAGTTGTGGGTTTGATCCTCAGTCCAGGAGTGTACAGAAGCCAACATATCCTCAGGTAAGGATTAACAAAAGAGGCCTGTCTGATTTTCACAGCGAGTAATTTTTCTTCTGTGCTGAGAGTGTAATTTATAAGAATTATGGAGGAAAAAGAAAAACACAGCATGCTTGGCTCAAATGTTTACTCTATTTTCAAAATCAGCCTATTTGCCACTAAACTCAAGATACAGGGTACCAGGGGTGCACAGGAAGTGAGTGATGTAATGACATCTGTGCATTGATGAGCAGCTGTGTCCAGGCAAAGACAGTGTCATCCTCTCATAACTGCTGTCTGCAGGCTAACAGAGACTGAAACCCCATTGACCTTAAGATGTACATCCACTGCAAAGATCTTCAAATATAAAATATACACATATATGTGTATATATATATGTGTGTGTATGTGTGTGTGTGTGTGTGTGTGTGTATATATATATTTTACTACTGATGAAACATGCTGTTAGCACTGTGACCTTAAATTAACCTCTCCAAGCTTTAATCTGCTCATCTGCAAAGAGGAGATGACACTACCCATCTCTTAGTGTTGGTTTCTTTTCTTTAACACAGGGCCTGGCACAGAGTTCTCATTAAATGTTAGCTGTTTTAATTTTAAATAATAATTAGGCTCTTAGACCACTCTCAAAAAGTCCTTCCTAGCTAATAGTACTGGCACAGAGTTCTCATTAAATGTTAGCTGTTTTAATTTTAAATAATAATTAGGCTCTTAGACCACTCTCAAAAAGTCCTTCCTAGCTAATAGTACAGGTAAAATGACGGTAAAAGTCATCCAGAGCCAGGCTCACTCTGAGCTCTGGGACGGACAGAGTGCTCAGAGTAAAGACACAGGGCTCTCAGGGACAGTTAACCCATGCAGGAGAGGGTAGGACTCAAAGTGCTGGTTTCTGTGGTTGTTGACAAGTTCCACTCAGTTTAACAAATACCTATTCACTGTTACTCAACATATTTTAGAGGCCAGAAGCATAAAGGAGAATAAAGATAAATTTTTCTTTATTCTTTGAAGCTCTTCAGGTCTCAATGGCCTAGATGTCAGAGAACAAGGGTAGAGATGATGAAGGAGGCTCTGGCTAATCACAGTATTTGGTTGTTGAAAATTCTGTCATTGTATGTTGCATGCAGTTGAGAAGATGATCTTTCTCATTTGACTCAGGTTTTTAAGTGGCTCAAGGTCATTAGGAACATCACTGCCCATAGGATAGAACTTTAGATACAGAGGTACTGGAGTGAACAGGGTAACAGCTCTGTTTAAGCCATGAAGGGGTTTCCCCTCCCGTTGTTTTTCTTATAAGACAAGAGTGAGAAAGCGTGTGTGTTATTAGGTTAATTGAGGATTCTAAAGGTTTTGGTTAATTGAGAAGACTAATTAATTGGGTTCCCATTCATTAAGATTTTGCTGTAAATTAATCCAAGGAAAAAAGTTTCTCTAAGAATTAAACAACAACCATAAAGTAAGAAAGTAGCTGTGAGTTTTTAATCTTCAAGGTAGCTTTGGATTACATCATCTGATATGTGCCCCTTTTCCTGTATAAAGTAATAATTATAATAATGGTGATAACTAAAGTTTGTAAACACTTTATAATCCACTTTATGCATATGTTGTCTCATTTGTCAAATGATGGTTACTATACAGGTAAAGAAAGGAGTAAGCGGAGAACCACATTTTACTGTTAAGTGTTTCATAAAGCGCTAGTCCATGATGCCAACTACACTGGAAGCTCTCCTTAGCACTGTTACCAGTACAGTGGAATTGTGAATGGGGAGGTTATCAGAATGCTTCACTATAAAATGGCCTCCAGCATCAGGGTCCATGACCTGGGCCCAGAAGAAGTTATTACGTACCACAAATACCATGACAAGTGTAGGAGAAAAAAGTAGACTCTGGAAGAAAATTGTCCACCTGTTGAAAACAAATTAATTCCTCAAGACTTCAGGGTACAATTTCATTGATTACCACTTCCAGAGAACTGAATGAGATCCTGGGGTTCTGGAGTGTTTATTCACATGCACGCATGTGTGCGCCTGTGTGTGTATTCGTGCACGTGTGTGTATGCATGAGTGATTTACTCCCAAGGAATAAATTACTCCACAACAATAATTGTAAATGACTGTAGAATGATCTTAATTACTATCATCAATGCAATAGTCTACTCTTCTGAGAGCAAAAAATTCCAATGCTATCAAAAAAACACACAACAGATTTCCTGAAAGAAAGGAAGCATGGGGTTGACCATTTCTGCAGAGATTTACACCCTAAATACAAAGCCTCTGTGACCGGCTAACTGAATTGGTCAGATTATGCATTCAGAAAGCAGTCCTTAGCAGTTTTCACAAGGGCTAAGATAGGGCTTCTACTACAGTCATCGGCAGCGAAGCTTATTCCTAAACCTATGGTGCCTTCACAGAGCAACCCAGGCCAATGATGGGACCAAACAGAAGGGTGAAGGGGTCCAGTGACTGCTTGCCTTTTGAAAGTCAATATCCATTCATTCAATAAAGAGTTGAGAGACTACTATGTGTGAGGTTATCTTTTAGGCATGGACCATTGTTTCTTACATGGGAGAGGAAAAGTATAGACAGTATATTCCATACCCACATTCCCCATTTTTTCTAGATATATTCTTTAGTTTTTCACCTGCCTATCTAGATTAGAACCAAAAGTTCCAAACCAGGTTACACATAATGAAATGTAAAATTAGTTGGGAAGGAAACAATTTTCAAGCACACTTTGAAAACTAACCTTTGATCAGATTAGTGTCTTTATATATATTTTAATGCTTTAAAAAAAAAACTAAAACGGCTAAATAAATATAATATCAAAATAACAATGGTTGTCTCTGGGTAGAGGGTTTTAAATGATTATTTTCTCGCTCACTTTGCACGTTTCTGTATTTTATATAATGTGACATGCAGTGCTTTGATAATCAAAGTGAGAAAATATTCTTAAGTTAGAACTGGTGTGATACCTCAAAACTTGAAGCAGATAAAATGAGACTGATTAGATTAAATGCAGGTAATTGCTTAGCCATGAAATTGCCCTGCCCAATTAAATAAGCAGTCATTACAGTAAATGTGTGCTTTGAAGTGGATACTGCTAGATAAACTCCAGCACAGCTTTTCATGTTTGGGAATAAAAGCATGTATGTATCACAGACTTACTAGATTTTACTACCATATGGGTACCTGTGCTTAACAAGCTCTTATTTTTACATCCATTATTATTATTATTATTATTATTATTATTATTATTATTTAGATAGAAGCAAAGAGAGCTGGTTTTGCAATCTTTAAAACTTCATATCTAAAAGAGAAGTATAATGAAGTCAAGATTTCAAATTCCTGGCTCCATTTGACTTTAGTTGAACACGAGGTAATTTTTTGTTTTTTTCTTCTGATGCCATGGTCCCCAGGCTAGACATCAGGGTTGAACCATCAATTGCTAAATTTACATTTTGGGGTCTGTTGCTCACTACTGCTGCCACACCCCTGCTCTTCAGCACAGTTGTGTGCATATGGTGTGTGTGTGTGCGTGTGGTGTGTGCTGGGACTCCCAGGGGAGAAAAGGCTGCAGTCAATGGTAGTGCCATCCTCCCAGCTCTGGGGCTCTGCAATAAGCTTTTCTTCCTCACCCCTCGATATTCTGCAGGACTCTTCAGGAAAGGGGGACTGCTCCTCCTCACAACCCCTGTCCCTAGCAAGCAGTGACACATGGCACATAGTAGGGCAGCTGAATGATCTGGAAAACCTTAGAGAACAGAATACCATTAATTATTTTGGAGTGACATCATATCCCTTTTCCACCTAGATACCTTTCATGTGACTTTCCAGAATAATTTTATTCCCCGACTGAAGAGAACTGAATGACCTGTACATATAAAATCTTGACATAGTGAGAATTCACAATTGGACGATGATGGCAGGATTTTTACTTAAGTTTCCTCTGTCATCACTTCGACTCTATAGGCAGAGTCTATTGACATGTCCTGCTATGTAAGCTTTCAGTAGAGGTATAGAATCACTAACCTATCATTTTATGTTTCTAGTCTTAAACATTTTATGCTTTACTTTAATTGATTACATAAAGTTTGCAGTCTGTCCCTAAACAATATGCAATTACACAGCTCTATTATCCACTCATGTTTGGTTCTTTCATCATTTAGGTAGAAAAAGAATGAACATGGCAGCAGGCCAGTGTGGCTCAGTTGGCTGAATGCTGTCCCATGTGCCAGGGGGTCGCTGGTTCAAGTCCGGTCAGGGCACATACCCAGGTTTCGGGCTCAATCCCCAGTGGGGGTGTGCAGGAGGCAGCTATTCACAGTTTCTCTCTCATCGATATTTCTATCTCTCTCTTCCTCTCCCTTCCTCTCTCTATAAAATCAATAAAAACATTTTTTAAAAAAAGAATGAACATGGCGATTATAGATCTGCTTAAACATGTTTGAAGCAAATCAATGTATTTCACAAAATAATATTTAACATCTAAGAATATTGCCCTGCTATGAACAGATGAGTCATATTCCTTTTTAACATTTCATTTTATGACTGAGGGGGAAAAGGAGCAGAAAAGACAATGTTTTCTTGTTTACAAGAACTATCTACAGTAAAATGGTATTTCTAAGATTCTTTTTTTAACCTAATAAAATATTTCCTCACATTTTGTTGGTTAAGCTATCATTTGTTAATATATAGTTTTTAAATTTTTTGAGAGAATATATGCTTGAATAAAAGGGAATAGCTAAAAAATGTCTTCACCTTTTAGAAAAGTCAATGAATTTTACAAAAGTAAACAGCAGTGGGGAATAAGAACATCTCTGTCAACATCAGCTCCAAAACTTAAAATCAAAGAGAATTATCACTTTGCTCTACATTAAAGCACCATTTATTCTGGAATACCTCATGCTAATCGGTGTTTTTGGAAGTGAATGATTTTTGTGGCTTTTCATCTAAGCAAAGAAAACAGCGATAATGGACATCTTCCAGCTGCATACCTTCACGACAGCCAATAGGTTTTATTTGGATTAAGAAATGCAATTGTTTTTAGAAGTTGAGGGAGAGGAAAGTAACACTGACATGTATACTTCTATGCCATCAAATTTGGAACTTGAGTTTGCACGACATTTCCAGTTTAAAAAAAAACAGCAAAAATAAACAATGGACTCTAGTCTTACCAGAGCTTAATTTTCTCACCAATAGGACCTAAAGGTGATTTATAACTTGCAATTAGTTGAAATAAAAGTAACCAAAAAAATGAAGATTGGATGCCAAATCTAATAGCATCCTCACACAGAATCTTCATGAAGGCCTGTGTACCTTTTAATCATACCAATGTGACTTATCAGTGTAACAATGTCTAATGATGTCTAAAACTAAATTTATGAATGTTTGTCACAGAATATTTATAATCACAGAAATACGTTTTTATCTACTAATCACTACCATTAATAGACAAAAGGTGCCCCATGGCTAGCAAAATAAAATGCTTATTTATCCGGAAGAAATCATTAAGCCATTCTAAGGAGATTTCAGGTAATTTCTTCAGACTCATAATGTCTACTAAAATATTTGTGATCAAGCGCCATCTGTTACTACAGAATTTTAAGTGCTTGCAAAACCCCTAACTACAGTACGACACAGCCATTCTCTTAGGTTAGGCTGATTAATACCCACTTTTTGTCAAAACTACTTCAAATCAGGCAAAAAAGGGGGGGGGGGAGAAAGGGAGAATACCCAATTCTTTCCTGGTGTTTTCCTTTATCCTAATGAGTTATGACAAGCCTTTCTTAAGTCCTGAGGATTTATACTTTGAACAACTACCCCCTGTTTATTTTCTTCCCTAGAGTTGGACATTCTCTGCAGGATCTTCTAAGTAGATCCTTTGGGGGACTTCAATATTAATAACTTTGTCATTGTAGATTCACTTTAAAACGGGATAACTTTTTGTAGGGTTATCCATGTCATCCAATTAAACTTTGCAGACCTTTTGTTCTTTAATCTTTTATCCTCTTTGTTATACACACACATGCACATAGTGTGCACACACGTGTGCATACACACACAAGGTCTGGCCCCACAGTCCTCCAGAATCTGGAGTTCAGACTGTTCTTCCAGCATAGGGCACAGCTGGGTCTGGGTAATCCCTGATCCCAAGGATTCAAGCCAACTCAGATTCAAATTTGGAGGTTTGGGGCTATCCCCAGACCTCACTATGGGCATATTTAGGCTCTTATTACCTGCCAGCTATTAAAATCCCAGCTGGGTGGAGTGGGGTAGGAAGTATAATTACAACCCCCACCTCTCAGAGGAGGGAGAACAAGATCAGAATGAACTGGCCTAGGCTGCATCTCTGAGGATGGCTTTTATACTTCAAAAGTCAATGTTTCATGCAAAAAAAAAAATCTGTTTTTGACAAATGCTAAGTAATTTTTCATTTTAAAGTCATTTCACCATACTATCCCTTTTCTTCACAGATATTACAACAGGTTTTTAAAAAGAGAACAATTTTCTGTTTCATCTCCCTCACCCTCTTTTTTTCTGGTGTGTGTGGCAGCTGCTGTTTGATCTGTTCATTGGCTCTGATTTGTTTCATGTTTCAGCCAAAGATGAAAACTACTCTGTAATTCTAAGCAGATGGGCCTAGGAGTGCAACCCTATAATTATACCTTCTCTCTTTGGCCCTCGATTTGCAAGCCTTCCATCCTGACTTTTAAAGTCTGGGAATCACTAGAGTTCAGAATACACCTTGGCAATCAAGCAGGTCTGGCCCAGCCCAACATGTTTGCAAGGCCTGTGGAGCTGCACCGCCCAAACCCCCTGCCCAAAGCAGGACTCCTGAAAAATGAAACAAAACAAAAAACAGCCAGGTAAAGCTTGCAGGTTAACCTTCCTAGGTCTTCTAGTGTGGTCATAGCCTGCTGGGCTGTGCTCGCTACAATGCATTCTGAAGCTCCATCCGTCCGCTGTGGGTCCTACTCAGAAATGCCGTTGTCCTGGAGGGTGTTGATGTGATCTGCAGAGGTTTGGGGCGGTTGTGGTAGGTACTGAGGACGGAGAGCCACGCTCCTGGTGGAGACACTCCACTCAACAGTCAGGTGTCCCCACTGAGGAAAGTTGGCTCAGGACATCTCAATCAGCACCCTGTGCTTCGCCGCTGCCTGTCCTGATGGTCCACACCATTCTAGCACAAAATCTGCCTTGGCGACTCCCAGGCAAGTGTGTTCTTTTTCTCAGAGCAATTCCTGGAACGCTTTTAAGGCGCTGGTGTTCTCTGGGTAAGAGTTTACTAGAGCTCCTGAGAAAAATGTGGCACATGAAGCACAGAAACAAAACGATCAAGCCAAGGCATGAGGGGAAAAAGGAGTCAGGTTCCGGTGAACTTACGAGACTGGTTTTCATTATTACCCCTTGGCTATCAGAAGTCCCCTGCGCCTTGAGTCTGCGTCCAGTCTACTTAGAGAGAACCCCATCACCACCCTTTCAAAAAAAACACTAGTCCTAGTAAGGGACCCAGAAACCCCGCGCGCGAGCTGTTTTTCTGCTTAAATAATCCCAGTTTCTCTTTACAGTCCCATAAAAGCGTGGACCACATCAAGAGCCCCTCCTGCACTGACACTTTGGAAACAAGATCGCGGAGCCTGCGATTTCGTGACAGTCTACAGCTTGGAAATCCACCAGTGGATAAAAGTTTCCCGAGGACTGGAGGCAACCGATCCAGGAGATAAAAGTTCTGTGTGGGAGGCTTTGCGCCCTTCCAGAAAGAAAGCTCCAGCCGCCCCGGGGCTCTGGGCGCTGCCAGGGGAGAGGGGCGCGCAGCCTAGGGAACGGGGTGAGGAGGAAGCCGGGCTGCGCTGGGCTGGCGCGGCGACCGGGAGCTGCCGCGATGGAGACAGGCTCCGCGGGGGGATTTCTGCAGCTCGCGGGGTCCCACTCTTGGGCTCGGGCGGGCAATCAGTCGCCACCCGCCTCCTCCCCGGAACTCACCGTGGAGCAGGAGGGCCGGGAACAGGTAGGTGAGCAGGAGGCGGCACAGACAGGACATCTCCAGTCCTCCTCCGGGACCTCCGGCGCGCCCCGAACCACTCGAGCCGCTAGGCGTCCGGGGCCCCTGCTCCCCGGGACCCGCCGCGGCGCCGCGCGCGCTCTGCCCTCGCGCCTCCAGCCTGGGAAGACAGCGAGCGGGGCGAGTGCTCGGGCGCGGGGACACGGGGGCGGATCCGCTTCTCGGCCCCAGCCTGCGAGCGGCCGGGCCAGGCCCGCGATCAGGCGGCCGCGGCGCGGGGCCCCATACCTGGGGGGCGCGGCGCGGGGGCTGCGGGGGGCGCGCTCCCTCGGCGCCGGCAGGCCCCGCGCGCCCGGCCCGACCGTCTCCGCGCTCCGGGTCTCTCCGCGCCCGGCCCCGCCGCGTCCCGCCCCGGCCGCCGCTGCAGCGCGCGCCTCTCCGAGCTGCCAGGGCCGCCACTGCCGCCGCAGCTGCAGCGCCTCTTCATATTTCCCGAGCGCCGCCGGCGGGGCGGCCGGGCCGCGGGGCGGAGGAGGGGCCGGGGGAGGGGTCGAGAGGAGACGGGGGAGGCGACACCGCGCCACCGCCCCCTGGGCCGCCGCGGGGGGATGGGGGCGCGGAGACTTGAAAAGGCGCGTCGGGCACCGCCTCTCCCTCCTCCCGCCTCCCTCTCCAACCTCCTCCCTCCACCCCACTCCCCCTCTCTCATCTTCTCCTCTCCCCTCCTTCTTCTCTCTTGCCTCTTCTCCTCCCGCGCTCCTCCTCCCCATCCAAGGCCTCCTACTTCCCTCCGCCCCATTTCCCTCACCCGCCTCATTCCCAACCCCTCTGCTCCCGAAAGTGCCCCTCTCCTGCCCCCTGGCTCTGCGCAACCTTTTCCCTCCTCTTCCCCAGCTGCCCACTCCTTGGGTGCTTCCTTCTGCGAAGGGCTGACAGCCTTGGCACCGCCTGAAAGGGGAAAATGTGCCTTCATCTCCCTGCCTCCACTCCAGGCAGCTTGGGACCCTTTCTGTTCCCTCTACAGGGATGGGTGCGCCACCTGTGAAAGGTGCTCCAAAGGGAGGGCGGTGCGCCCCAGGCTGGGACTCTCAAGTGGGTCTGAGAAAAGTTGGGTTGCAAAGATTGGTGTGTGTGTGTGTGTGTGTGTGTGTGTGTGTGTGTGTGTGAAGAAGAAGAAAGGGGAAGGAGATGGAAGAGGAGGAGGAGGAGAAGCTGGAGGAGGAGGAGGAGAAGCTGGAGGAGGAGGAGGAGAAGCTGGAGAAGGAGGAGGAGGGAGAGCAGGGGGAGTGGGAGCGGGAGGAGGAGGAGGAGGAGGAGGAGGAGGAGGAGGAGGAGGAGGAGGAGGAGGAGGAGGAGGAGATGAAAGAGAAGTGTTGAGTCCTGGACAATTGCTCAGGGTGGGGATGCCGCAGTGCCTGGCTCCCTCAGTAGGGCAGCGCTTGTTTTAACTGAAAATCCCCATCACAGGTTAGTGCCTGGGCTCCGGTGGAAAGCAGGGAGCCCTGTCGCAGGTCCCAACCTGTGAAGGGAATGGTGTAGGCAGCAGGAGCCCTTTCTGTTTTCCTCCCCCTTCCAGAGGCAAAGGACTTGTTGAAACACGGAAGAAATCTCAGAGAAAGACTACTCCCTGTCAGTTCCCCAGAAAGTGCACCCAGGCCCCTTCTGTGAGTAGTCCTCTCTTCCGGGCCAACTCTTGATTTTTATTTACGTTCTGTGGGGTCTAGGGGTGTGTTCAATTTTGCATTGGCTCTTAAGTCCCAAAGGCAGAAATGACTTCCACTCTCTTAATTCCTCAGGGCTCTGGAAAGCTGCTTTCTGCAAATGGGGGCTCCCCTGCTGGGCTGAAGTGCCTGGGACTCTGATTTATCCGGAGGTCTCTCCCTTGCAAAGGTCCTCAGCCATTCTAGGACGCCCAGGAGCAGGTTTATTCAGTCTCCTGGGCAAATATCACTTCCTCCTCACACTAAGGAGAGGCCATGGGACCAGATGGAATCAAGAGAACATTTTTTGACTCAACTGTGCTGGTGTTTTTCATAAATAAAGCACTTAAAAAAAGAATGCCTGCCTTTCTAAGAGACTGCTCTGCCCCTTAGAACAATGTAATAATTAAACTCCTTACGCTTTAGAGTTTCAAAACTAGTCGGACCTTAACATCAGTGTGAAACTTAGTAAAATAGATGCGAAAGTTTCCACTTTTACTTTTTTCTTTCTTTTTTTTCCTGAGAAAGCCATGGGTCTTTTGATGTGATGGAGCTGATACTGTTTGATGTGCTTTAATTTTTATCACCTTTCCATCTTTAATATGAAGGATCATAACTCATACCACCTGCCTAGCTCACAGGATGTTGTGAGGATTAAAGTGCCAGTGTTTGCAAATCTTGAAGATGAAAGACTCCCTCCCTGTGAAAAAAGGGAAGATTGTCATCATAGTGCCTGTCAGCAGGAGCACTATTTTTCGTTGGCCTTGCTCTGCAAGCATCTTTCTGGGTCAGCTTTGTTCCTTATCGCTTCATGGTCTCTCTTGTCTGTCTCTGTTACTGGGTTTGGGTAGCAGGTGATGACTTGTGGGTTTGAATGTTGCCCAAGGGTCAATCAAGTTTAAAACAGGAACTTGATTTCCTCAAGAGTGTTGGGCAGTTGAAAATGATGTAAACAGCATCTTCAGCTGCTTAAGCAGAACATTAGCCTTGTCACCAAGCACACAGCTCGGCAGTGTCTAACGTTTCTAGGTCTTTCAGTCACTTGATGCCTTTCAGTCTATCAGGGAATATTTGAAAGAAGCAAACAACAGAAGAGAGTGTTAGGGATGATGTGTTTATGTATAAGCAACTGGGTTGATAATAATTAAAAATATTAAGGTCATTTATCACATGTTAGCAACAATTAGATAATACATTTATTTAAATAATTATTTGATTCTGTTACGTAAAAAAGAAGAAGAGGGAAACCAGCAGGCCAGCCATAATTTGTGTCATCTTAACAGTCAAGATATTCAATTTTTGTTTTTCCAACTGGTTTCACTGGTGTTACATAAACATAGCCAGGCTGAAGTCACCAGTTTGAAATTAGTCTTGCTAGGTTATTTTCCACATGTAGCGGCATCATAGATTTAAGCTCTCAACCTTCAACATAGCATCTTGCTGGAGTTGCTGCTCCCAGATACGCCCTCATCGCCTTCTGCTTGTCTACAAGGTGCAGACTATAGCTCTAGGGTCCCCTTTCTACATTCTTTTCACTTTCACTGTTAGTGTACTCACTTCTGGAGGAGAATGTTGGGAAAAAATGCAGTCTACATCTGTCTTAGAGTGATTATATGTGGATATACGCATAGAGTAATAGAATTGGGAGGGAGGCATTTCCAGGAAGGTGTTATGAGCTCCAACTCAGAATCCGTCCACCTGAAACCAGCACAGAGAATTTTCCCAGCCCTGTGTAAGGGCCAAGCCTTGAGCAGGAGTTGGTGTAGCCAGGCCCCGGTTATAGCACGAGAGTCCCCGGCCAGGGCAGCTGGACAGAATTCCCTTAGCAGCATCAATAAGTATGTTAGAATATTCAGCGCTGCTCATAAATAATTTCTGTCAGATGGATGGGAAAGAAGAAACTCAAAGGGGCTGAGTTCTCAGCCACGCAGCACATCACAGGCACACTTGGAGCTCCCACGGTTGTTCAGTGACCAGCTCACAAGGCCTCTCACGTGTTCACCAAGTGGTCTTTTCCCATGAGCCCCGCTGATCCTAACTAAGAGCCTCTATAATTGGCTCAGTCTTTGAGTCAGAACCGGCCCTTTGCTCTTCCACAGTCATTCTGAATCACGAGCAAATTTTTCTGGGATATCTGCGCTGGGCACAGAGCTTGAGTGATGATCTCGGCTTGATTTTCTTAGGAGGGTGTCTCGATTTTTAGTGAACACAGAGTAGAGGAGAGCACAAATGCATTGTTATCCTGGGTGTCGCAGGGACAAATGCCCTTTGAAACCTATGCTACAATTGGGGCTCCTGATGCAGTCCTTGTGAAAATTGGACTGAATGTATGCTACCATGCAAATGATCTGGAATTTCAGAGAGTCCAGGCCTTTCAGGTCTTGAAGAAAGGATAGCTTTCAGAAGGGTCAGAGGAATTAAAACATTAATTTCAAATCTTGCTCAACTATGTGTATGGTTGAAAGCATGTTACTACCTCTGCATCCTCAGAGGTTGGGGAATGTCAGCAGGAATAAATAGACTTTTCTTGAAGGTTGCTAGATGTCATTGCTGAGCCTGTGACCTGGGGTAATTCCTCTGGACTATAAACATCTGGAGGACAGGAATGGTGCTTAGTCTGTTCTATGCTTCTTTCAGCACCTATTTTCAAAATACTGAAAACACCTAAGCCAGTGTGTTCAGCATTTTGTCTATAGCAGGACTTTTAATAAATAGTGCAGACTTTAAATTGAAAAAAATCTTATAGCACTTCCTCAGAGGCAGAGCTAATAAAAGTATCCTGAGGAGTGCTTAGGAAGAGGCATACTTCTGAGTTATATTCATAACTCAGTACATTTATATTCACATCTAAAGTACATTTTATTTTCAAAATAGAGATGGTTCTAAATTAAGATGTTTTAAAAAATATAACTTTGGATGTACCTTTGAGTGGCATAGTCTTCTGAATTTATGAACTTAAGGATTACATTGCATTTGTGACAGTTATAGAAAATAAGTAAAATGTTTGTGAGCTTAGCATTCATTTGTTAGTTCGTTCGTTCATTCATTCATTCATCCATGTAACATGTACTGAATATCAGATATATTCAACCATCCAAAAGTAAGGCTGGACCCTGACTGGTTTGGCTCAGTGGATAGAGCATCGGCCTACGGACTGAAGGGTCCCAGGTTAGATTCCAGTCAAGGACATGTACCTTGGTTGCGGGCACATCCCCAGCGGGGGTGGTGTGCAGGAGGCAACTGATCGATGTTTCTCTCTCATCGATGTTTCTGACTCTCTATCCTTCTTCCTTCCTCTCTGTAAAAGAATCAATAAAATATATTTAAAAAAACCCACAAAAACAAAAGTAAGGCTGGATATGTATGAGAGTGATTTAGATTAGCTGTCTGTTCACCCTCTGTCTCAAGTTTGTTTGGGGAGCTGATGCGAAGACCGAGGACCCTTACCACTGGAGAGATATAATAGCAGGAGGCAGTAAAGGACCTCAGTAACATTTTTGTCTGTACTTTCAAGTGACTCTCATAATATTCTTTCTTGTAGTGCTAGTTGCCTTGTATATCTAACTGCTTTATCTGCTTAACTAGATTATTTGGCGTTTTGAAGGCAGGAAGAAAATTGGGTATTATGTTTTGCATTTTCCTCCCAGCCCCTTTACAAATCCTTCCATAAAGGACATTTGTTGGGCTAGTAGCTGAGGCAGGATAAGATCAGACCATCAAGAAAGAGTCTTTATGAGGCCAGCACCACCCCAAGCCACTGCAGCACACAACTATAGACACAGAAAGACACACAAACACTGGTGTTCAATCTGCGCATGCCCTGGGTTGTTACGGCACACATAGCAATGCTCAAACATGTTGGCAAGTGAGAGGCAGTACGCCACATTTGTTAAGGAGCCAGATGCACCAGGCTCAAATCTCTCAACTGGAGGACCGTAGTTAAGTTACCTAACATGCTTATAAAGTGGGGGAATACACCTGCATGGAGTCAAACACTATGTAAGTGTACCCTAAAAAATAATTCACCAATAGTAATTACTTTAGACTAGACCATACATTTTCAAAAATGGTAAAAGTTCATCCAAGGGTGCAAAAATTAATTTAAGGGAGAAGGGGTAGCCGTGAAAAAAAAATAGCTATTACAATGGTTTGTGGCCCTCCAAAGGAACACAGTACTTAAACTTCTATTTAAGGGGAGGCAAAAGGCTCCTTGGGATGCAAGGAAAAAGAGTTTGAGAAACACTTTCTATAAGATTAGTCCTGTTATAAATAATTACATATTAAACATTTATGATAACTATTTCTTTAATTCACTGGATATGTTTTCATTATACAAAACAAAATATGTTTTAATTCAACTGACCATCTGGAACAGCATCTAACATCACATCACATTCAATATTGTTTATCTTTGATGTAGATACTTTGACTATTATTAGCCTCTCTTTACAAATGGGAAAAAACTAAGGACAAAGAGATTGAGTGATTTGTCTGAAAAATCATACAACTTATGAGGTAGAATCAATAGGTTTTATAACTCCCAGTAAGGTGCTATTTTCAGCTCTAAGGTTGTACCAAAAAAATGCTTTTTACCTCTCAGGAGTAGAAAGTTGATTTTGATGTGTTTTGAGACATTCACGCTAAAAGGAAAATGCTGTATAGGTTATTTGGACGTTTATTGTAGTTAGGTTCTGAATGCTTGGTGTGGCATTTCACTGTCTTATGTGTAAAATATTCAAACAGTTTAGTTTTCAGAACTGATATTACAAATCCATAAAATATGTGGGTAGACCAGATAGCTACTAAAATGCATCCTACTGGCTGTTGTGAGTCCCTGAACTTTTCAGTATAGGACTTGACCAGTCCTTTCAGGATGTACATGTCTGTGTTACTGTGTTTTGGGTTGTGCATATTCAGAGCTATGAGCTGTGTTATATGGCCATTGCAAACACATTCCATCTACCTGAGCACTAGGCTCTAACTCGGAGCTGAGATTAAACAAAACAGTCTTCTAGGCCAGCGGTCGCCAACCTTTCGGACCTCACGGACTACCTGTTGGCGACTGCTTTTCTAAGCCACCAAATTCGAGGTCACAAACTCCATAGCAATACTTCATCTCCATATTTTTAGCACTTTGTAATTCTCAAAAGACTTCCAAATTCCTGATCTCTTTCGATCTTCATGCAATTTTGTGAAGACCAGATGACAGACAGGGCTGTTCTGATTTAGACATGCAAGCTGGAAGTTGGGAGAGGTTTATAATGTCTCTACAGATCTTCTTAAGATATACAACACTCCACAATCTGAATTTCTAGACGCTACAATACTTCATTTATGTGGGAGCACATCAGACCTTCACTTAGAATCTGTTTTTGTTTTTGTTTTTTCCTTATACAGAAACTTGGTGTTTTTGCTGCCTCTAACCTTAGGCAGACAGCAGGGGGGAAACTTTTATAAATAGACACAGGCACTCAAAAAGCCACAGAGTTCAATTGAAAATAAATTAACCATATCAATCTAGGAAAACATCACATGCATATAAAGATTAGTTTCTCACATTTTGTCTCTGGAACTTTTTGTATGCTTTAGCCTCATACCAAAATTAGTAGCTATTCCTAAACTCTCAAACAATTAGAAAAGTTTCCTGCAATGGACCCACTGAGTCAAATGAAAAGCAACAAATATGCTGGCAAAACTGTACTGGAAAATGAACAAGGAGGTAAGAAACTGGATCAAACACACCAACCAAGCTCATAGAGCAAGGGTCAACAAGATGGTAAACTCATTCCAAACAAGAGAGCCAGCTTGTTTAGGAAGGATTCTCTGTGTCAGAGCCTAATGCTGACTAGTTGGCTGACCCCATATCAGTGGGGATGGCCATACAGCTGTGGGCAGAATAGCATGACTGTGAGCGAGGTTGGCTCACAGTCACCATCACACATGGTGTCCACAGATGCTCCAGAGATGGAGCAGGTGGTCAAGCTGTACTGTCGGGTTGTCGGCATTTACGCCAGACCTCACTTCTTTCATCTTGGAATTTGAGAAGGGTTGAGCAACTCCAGAACAGTCAGAAGTGAAACAGTTGACCATAAAGTAGATGGGAGAAATGCCAAGCAGATACTCTTAAACTCGGGGAGGTGGAGACTATCTGTGATGGGTGTCGAAAATCTTGGGTCACAGCCAGAGGGCTCAGAGCTATGAGGAGACTGAAGCCCCTTGAAGTCAGACTTTCCCAAAGTCACACAAACTGCGGGTTGGGTCTGGAGCTGGGGCCAGACACCAGGTTCCCCATCTCATTTTAGAGCATCTTCCACTTTCACAGATCTCTATTTTCTCTTCTGTAATGATTAAAAACTTGGAAGGCAGAATCACATGAGGCATTATGTTTGTTCAATTAATTGTAATTCAAATTTCCTCTTATATATCTGCTTCACTAATTCTTTCCTTTATTGCATCAATTCTGGCTTTGCTGCTTCCAGAGATTTAGGTTCTTCTATCCGATTATACAGCACACTCTTGCTTATAATCATGACGTAAGTTTCTAACATTGTGAAACTCATTGATTGAACCCTATTTGTAGTACTCATGATTTTTTTTTTTTTGCCTCTGTCCTAGTACCTGTTTCCCAGTGCCCCTCCTTACAGCATAGCCACTGTGACTTTGTGAGGGCAAGCCGTGGGGAGAAGACTCCTGAAGTGTTTGTTCTTGTTGCAGAGATGGAAAAAGGGCAGAAATTAGAGGCTACATTCTGGTACACATTCTGCCATACTTCTCAGAAAAGCTGACCCATCTTTTCAGTAGGTTAATGGAGAATGAAACCTGGGAGACATTTTCCCTGCCGCTGCACAGCTGGAGATGCTGAGGATGTAAAGCTTAGCAGCTCTAAGAACATGGCCTATAGAGAGGGCAGCGGTCGGTTCTGTGCCTCATGGAAGTGAGACTAAGGCATTGCCAGCCCCGCTGAAGTTAACATGGTGCTACCTTGTCACGAATTCCATAGAAGCTACTGCTGCAGACAGATCTCATGAGACATGACACTTTTAGAGGAGGGACTACTTGCAAGAAGAAGGCCATTTGAAGATGGCTAACACCACACATTGTATTGAATTCAGTAACAGGTTTAAAATAGACCTTGCACAAAACTTCGCATGGACAATCCTCTCCTCTCCCTACACTCATCTGCTGCCCTGCCCCAGAGAAATGTCCTTGCCATAGAGCCCCAGTGTTGTGCGAGGCTGAGCCTGCTGTAGAAGGCGGGTGCTGGAGCTGAAGAGCCCTAAAGCACTGGGCAGACAGAAGTGTTTATTACGATGGCCGCCAGGGTCACTTGTCCAGCTCCATCCCTTTCTAAGTCTTCACCTTGGATGATAAGTGATGCTGATGTAGGTGCTCCCTTGGTGGCCAGGTTAACTCAAAGAGTACGTTGGTGGTAGAACATGTCTATGACCAGAGACTTCTGCAGAAACAATCACTAAAATTAGATTGTAACAAAGCAATTTGAAAACAAATATCACTGTTTCCAATAAGCTAAAGAACAGGAACAAAAAAGAATAAGGAAAAATCACATTACAGAGCAATCTGAGAATTAAACTGACATAAAGTGAGAGCCAAACAGCGAAGAAAGGAAAATATTTAAAACCTTCCTTCTTTATTCAACAAATATGGCTGCCATGGAGAAATGGAGGCACGTGTGGCTTGAGATCCAGGAAGGCTTCCAGGAGGAAGTGATACCTAAACTAAGACATGAGGGGTGTGTAAGAGGAGAAATAAGACTTGCTTCTCAGTAGATATTTGTTGAATAAAAAAGGCTGTTCACATGATTGGATGGGTGTGGGAAGGCAGGGCCTCAAGCCAGCATTCAGGACAGGGCATGGCACAATCATGCATTAAATAAATGCGTGCTGACTGATTGAAAGAATGAATACTATGTTCCAGGCATCTGGTTAGGTGCTAGAAATAAAAATGTGGATCAAATCAAATCCCTGTTCCTGGTAGCTCACAGCCACTGTGAGGAGTGTGTTGAGAATCATAACTTCTAAACACATTCAGTTGATAACCTAAGATGGGGTGACATGAGACCATAGGGAAAGCTGGAAGACAGTGAGGAGATAGGTAGGGGGTTTTATTTTTAATTCTGCTCCTAACAGTTCATGGTCTCAGTTTCCCCATTTGCGAAATTAGGGCTTCCTTAGTCCCATCCCTATTCTAAGTCTTGCCCCAAAGGAGAAGCAGAATTTTTATTTGGACTTGGCTTTGCTGGGTGAAGAGAATGCAGCCACTAGCAATTCTAAAGCCGTCTTGATTTCCCAGCATTCTGGTATGTAGTGTTCCAAAACCATCGAAGGCATAACTCCTAATCTTAAGAAATATGTTCTTTAAAGGATGTTACTTTTGAGAGAATGACATTTTTATTCAACCTCCTTAAATTTAGAATCAAGGATATGCATGGCTAGGGTATATGCAATATGAAAAACATATGACCCAATGTGACAGTGGCTGGGTGTCTACCTAATACCTACCTAGCCTTTTGATTTAGTATCAGCATCCTTTATGTGGGGTGGGAATTTGACCTGCTAAAGTATTGTGTTTCCCAGTGTCCCTGGAAGAGAGGGGTAGAAGTGAGATTTAAATATGTGTCAGGTTAAGGTGTGGGAACCCTATTTCTCCCGTATCCTTCACATTCCTCTGGATGCTGCCCCTGAATTAACATCCAATTCTTATAACTGATGAGTGATGAGCCATTATCATCCCCATCTTACCCGCAGAGAAATCCATTACTACAGGTGCTAACTGCCCAAGATTCCAAGGCTAAAAAGAGGCTGAACCAAGATTTGTATTCAGATGTCTGATTCCAGATCCTGGGCTCCTAACTACCACACTGTACTTGGCACAGAGCTGGGCCTTGGAGGACAAGGAGCATTTGAAAAGGCATGTGTGCTTCCCTGGGAGATGGAGCAAATGTGTGCCTGTCTGCAGGGCAGGAGGACTAGCCGGAGAGGTGGTCCAGAACAACAGGTGGCTGCTGCAGGACAGGACAGAGAGGCTCCAAAGATCAACCAGGATAACAGCCACGCACATTGTCCATCAGCTCATCCGAGTGCCCCATGATTCTCTGAAGTGCCTGTGAAAGCTCATTGTAAAGAAGGTGATGTCAAAGATGAGACACACACAGTCCCCAAAGGCACAACACTTGCTCTCTCTGTTCTTGCCTCCCTCTTTCACATGCATACAGCAATACACACGTGCACCATACACACATACATGCACCTTTGAAAATATATGTAGCTTTGAGAATATTTTTGAAAATTAAAATTTGCAGATACAAGTATATTCAAATGTGTGTGGAAATTACTGCTGGCAAATATACTCCTGATTTGAAAATCATTGGTTTCCAATAATTTCCCCTGAGGATCTATAAAATTATGTCTAGGACCTTTCCAAACAAGTGTGATAATAGTAGAAGGAAGCATAATAGTACACATGGCAGCATATTTTCACTTCCGCAACAACAACAGAGGCAGTGTAGCCCTGTGGTTAGCAGGGCAGGCCTTGGGTTCTGTCAGAACCAGATTAAAATTATGTCTCTGCCACTTACTGTCTGTGAGCCCTTGTGCAACCCATGTCTTAGGCTTCTCCTCTGTGAAACGGTCATGATAGTGAAATAGTTACCTCTTCAAGCTGGTGGGTGGAATAAGGACGTGGATTATGTAAATCACTCAGCACAGTGCTTGTCCTCAGTAGCCTCGCGGATGTTAAGGCACCAGGATCCTGGAGGGTTAGGCCCTCTGGACTGTAGCTTGGATTATCTCTCATGTTCTCCCACGTTGTGGGTCTCCAATTATGACTATTGCTTGAAACTGAAGCAATAAGTTAAGGGAGAGCCTTAGTGTCTACTTTAAGGCATTTATTCATTCAATAAGCATTTATTTAGCATCGACTGTGGTTCAGACACTGTCTACATAAGTGTATCACTATTTCTCCCCAGAAAAGCACAGAAGAGCATTAGGATTAGAGAAGAGACTTTCAAAAAGATGCATTTCCCATCTCTTCCCTAGGGCAATCCTGGACCATGCTCCATTCTGCCATGCCTGGTGGGGCTTCCTTCCTTTGCCCATAGATACCAGAGTGCCCTAATGTACTCTGCCCTTCCTCTTTAACAAAACAAGAATTGATCTCATCAATTCATTAATGCTAAAATATAAACAATCACTAAGTCCAAAGTGTTAGCTTTTAAACTGTAGAGGAAACCCTGAGCTAGAATGAAACTGGAAAGGTGGAATTTCAGGGATCAGCTGGAAGGAGAGGGCAACACTGATACAAAGGAACCATCTGGAATAACCACCCAACCCCAAGGCATCTCACCTTTGCTAAGGCTTGCATTGCCTTGAGCCTCTGTGCTTGTAGAGGCTGTTCACTCCCCATTGGGGGTATGAGTGAGGGAGAGAAGGAGACTTGGCTTTGCTGTGTTTATTTTGAACTCAGGGAAGCCAGATTTCTCTTCCATTTACATTATGGCTCTGATTGTTTTATTTATTATTTTTAGCTGGTGGTGGAGAATTTGGTAATGCCACTGGAGTGTTGCCTTTTGGTTTTGTTCTAACTTGTTACTGTTATCTAGTTCTATTCTGTTTTCCACCTATGTAATATAAATTCAGGATCTATATTATCTGAAGCATTAATCAGGTTACAAAACCCTTCCCTTTCTCATGTGAAAGCAAAGAGAAAGAGTGGGACTTGGCTACAGATAATCATCATAAATATTTATTTAGATAGGATTGTTTACTTCTCATACTTTGTTCTTCTCTCTTCATCTCCTTCTCCCTCTCCCTCTCCCTTTCCCTTTTCTTTTTCTTCTCCCTCCCCCCTCCCTCTTCTCTCCTCTCTCCTTTTCTCCCACTTATTCAGTCCTAATATATAAGGTTTTACTTGGGAGAAGACAACATTCAGGGCAGTAACCAAAACTTCTATATACTTTCATTCCATGCCTTGCCCTGATAACTCTATCTTCCATTTTCTGGTGCTGATTTCTCTATCATTGGTAAGTTGGAGATTCAAGATTCCTGGTCCCTGTTCTCTACTGACCAGTGGCCTCACTGATGGGATGTTGATGTTTTTCAAGGGCTAGACAATGATCCTGTTGGGGGCAGCAAGAACAGCACCGTGTTAGAACAGTGGAATCAGACTGGACCTGGGTTCAGCAACCTCCGTACTGAATCTAGCTGGGAAAGAATTCAGAGCCAAGACTCAAACTATAAGAGAATATTTATTTGGAAAAACACAGAGCTGGAAGAAGTAATTTGTAGAAGAAATGGTCTTAGAAAACAAGTTATAGACGTAAAGGAAGGGCCTTTGGTGCTTAGAAGTGAGGAAGGTAAAGATAGCCTGCCTGGGGACAGGGGGAGAGGGAGAGGGAAGGGAAAGAAAGGCATGAGTGTGCTCCCAGGAGGGAGAGCACACTGGGTCCTCTGTACTAAGGGTTTTAAAAGTGAGATTTTAGGGGAGGTCCCAGGGGAAGATTTCAATAGAATATTCATCAGCTTTCCAGGTGTGTCCTTTCAGGGTTGGGGTTCTCTACTAATTGATTAGTCATTGCCAGGGCAGGGGGTCATTATTAAATGCAGCTGGTCCTGAGGTCAGCCCTGGCATGGTGTTGCTTGTTGAGTTTTGCTGCTTTTCTGGTCTTGGAGTTGAAATACAACTGAGGCCCAGATGTTATCTCTAGGGAGGAAAGGTCAGGGGATCCAAACCGAATGACCAGAGATATGCTAGGAGAGAAAAGGTCTTCCTAAGGACAAGGTTCCACCCTACAATTGTCCTTTGCTAGGCAACCAGGGCTTTCTTCCCTGGTGACCTTCTGTACCTGGCCCAATGTCCTTGCTCTGCTCACATCTGTCTAACTGCCTACCACAATCCCATAATTGAATATTCTGCCAGTCCTTCATGTTGGCCAAGAATACTTTATGAAATGGGAAAATGCTGTAGGCATCTGGAAGTAGCACTTTGTGTCATGATGGACTTTGCAGGCTCTAGAGCTCCCGATGGGTCAAAGATCCAGAACGTGGTGATGGTGGCCTGGGGCTGGGGTATGGCTGAACCAAGACCCAAGAAAATTACTCTGACATACCAGTGTTACCTTAGGAAAAGATAAATCTATTTTTACATACGGGACTTTGGTATGTAGATGTCAGCTATAACAAACTTATTTATAGCTCATCACGAGAATTAGTATACCTGGCTTAAGTAAACCAACTGGACAGAGTCCTACAGATGCCTTCCGATTGCTTCTCTTACTGTGGAAAGAGGTTTGTTATTGCAGGTGAAAGCAGAAATATTTTCTTAGCCAGAGTTCCAAAGTAATTTTTTACAATTTTTACTCCTTTTGGATACAAAACCTTTTCAAGTTAAAATAAATAGAAAAGAAAAGTTAGAAAACAAACAGTAAAACTAGAATCATTTGCCCGATTGCAGTTAAGTCTTGTGGCTCTTCCAGAGAGGAAATGCAGAGTTCCTTCTAGTCCTGCTGAGAGGTGGGCTTTCCCTGTTTGTTTAAAATAGCCCTTTTGTTTATTTTCTTCATTCAAAGTAGAACAACTTCTAGTAATAGGAAGATGTGCATCTTCAATTTATTAAGTTAATTTAATCTCAAGTGGAGGCAGAAATTGTTACAAAGGACAAATGGAAGAGTTCAGCTTTAACTCATTTGCTTTTTACTTACAGTCTATAAAACATATGAAATGCCTAAAACCCAGTCAGTTACACACACAAAGAAAAAAAATAATAATAATAGTATTAATTGACATTGTATCATACTATGCAGTGAAGCCATATTCAGGCAACTGCTAACCAATCAAGGTGTGTGTGTGTGTGTGTATGTGTGTGTGTGTGTGTGTGTGTGTTGTCTGCTATATATATTCACAGAATACACATGGTAATATGAACAAACTAGAAAAACAAAACAACTCAAAGTTAATATTGTCAGCCAGTTCACAACCTCCTTTGAGCATTTTAACACTAACATTCATACAAAGAGAGAAAATATTAAAACTATATAGTCCAGAACCAACTCCTTTTAAGAAGTAAATGCAGTGTAGATGGTGTCACTAGATTAGACAACATGGCTTTGTAAAACTAAACTGAACCATCTGCTGGAAGGCAGCGCACAGGGAGGTGCGACTGCGGCTTGTGTCTGCATTCAATGAGCATTCAGAGCACTGATTTTCTATTGTCCCAACTCCTAGTGATGGCTCTGCCCAGCCTCAAGACCGATGACAGAAGAGATGCTTGATTATGTAGCACCAATGTGGTTAGGACTAGCTGGGACAAGACAGGAAGACAGCTGGTCAGAAGCTTAGGAATAATTCAGATAGTCTCCTGGAGACTTTTGGGTAAGATAAGACCACTAGGCTACCTTATTCGTTGCTGGGGTATTTGGCCTCCGAGGCAGTGTGCTCAAGGGCTCCCAGGAGAGCATACCCACAGACCGCTGAATGGTGAAAAATAGGTTTCTCTTCTGTTACTTAAGGGTATGGAGTCAATAATGGCTTAGGCTTTTTTTTTTTTTTTTTTTTTTTTTCAGTTACACTGAAGGTCACAACCACATCTACAGTAATCTGCACTGGCTGTTTTGACAGCTGTTTCTCAAACCAGCATTTTGGCAGCAGAGGTCCAAATGTCCTGGTTGAAACTGCTCCCCACTTTAAAATTAGTTCATACTGGATCAAATTGTGAGGTCCAGTCAGGCTCAGAGAAATGTTGCTGATATGCATGGTAATAAATGCACGGGCTGGAGTATTACAGCTGGTAAGAGCATGGACTTTGTGGTACGATGGGCCTGGATTCAAATCTTTAGTTATGCAACTTTGGCGAATTATCCAATCTTTCAAAAACCTTGGCAAATTATCCAATCTTTTAAAAACCTTGTTTTCTCATTTGTGAAATGCTAACCACAGCAGTGCGAATCTTACAGAGACTCTCACAGGATTGTTGTGAGGATTAGAAGAGGTGACACAGAAAGCTCTGGAACCTCGTGAGTGCCAATAAATGAGTGTTTGGTGGTAATAGTTGAGCAGCCTTTTCGATAAACTGACCAGACATGTCCCTAATGGTGCTAGCCCAGTGGTCGGCAAACTCATTAGTCAACAGAGCCAAGTATCAGCAGTACAACGATTGAATTTCTTTTGAGAGCCAAATTTTTTAAACTTAAACTTCTTCTAGCCACTTCTTCAAAATAGACTCTCCCAGGCCGTGGTATTTTGTGGAAGAGCCACACTCAAGGGACCAAAGAGCTGCATGTGGCTCGCGAGCCACGGTTTGCCGACCATGGTGCTAGCCCACGCAAGCACCCAGCTCTGAGAGCTGATCGCAACTCTTCACCTTTGTCTTGAAATCACCTTGTTGAAATCTAATCGTGCGAGCTAGGGTTGTGGGCTGTAAAGGAACAGAGACCAACTTTAACTAATTTTAACAGAAAGCATAGAGCTGGTCTAGTCAGGACAGCGCAGATTGCCTTGTGGATACCATTGACACTAGACCCTGAAAACGGCCACTACAACTGCTGCCCCTGTCCCCTGTGAAGTGCTGGTGGTCACCCCTTCTGCCCACTCAAACCAGAATGGATTTCTAGAGGACAGGACCCCTCCTGTCACCACAGCTTCAGCTACAAATCTGGGTGGGGAGGTGAGTTGGTTTTGCAGCCTTGGGACATCTTGAATTTACTCCTTGGGGAAGGACAGGCTCTTGTTACTCAGGCTGTTTGCGCTGCTGCCCTCTAGGGGCTGCCTGATTTTGCCACCCGGGTTAGAGTCCATTGCGGCACTAGGGAGCTTTGTCTTAAGGAATATTTGAGGACTGGACGGTGGCCAGGCTCGGGATACCCCACCTACCTGTAACAGCCTCAGTCTTCCCGGAAGTTCAAAAGGCAGACACTGGTGACCTCCTTGGAGAGAGCATCTCGGGGACTGAATGAGGGAAAATAAACTGGGAATAAAAAGCTATGTGCATTTCCAAATCTTAGCTATGGTAAATTGTGCTGCTATGAACATAGGGGTGCATATATCCTTTCTGACTGGTGTTTCTAGTTTCTTGTGATATATTCCTAGAAGTGGGATTACTGGGTCAAATGGGAGTTCCATTTTTAGTTTTTTGAGAAAATTCCATACTGTTCTCCACAGTGGCACAGTGGCTGAACCAGTCTGCATTCCCACCAGTAGATGAATGGATTAAAACACTGTGGTACATCTACACAATGGAATACTACACTGTGGTAAAAAAGAAGGAATTCTTACTATTTGCAACAGCATGAATGGTAAGCATTATGCTAAGAAAAATAAGCCAGTCAGAGAAAGATAAATATCATATGATCTCACTCACTTGTGGAATATAATGAACAACATAAACTGATGAACAAAAACAGATCCAGAGACAAAGAAGCATCGATCAGACCATCAAACCTCAGAGGGAAGACAGGGGAGGGTGGGGGAAAGGGGGAGAGATCAACCAAAGGACTTGTATGCATGAGTATAAGCCTAACCAATGGACATAGACACCAGGGGGGTGAGGGCATGAGTGGGGGGGATGGGGGGCAATGGGGGGATAAGGACACATATGTAATACCTTAATCAATAAAGAAAAAAAGCTATGTTCGGGGATGTGAATATGGGAGAAGAGATCACTGTCTGTTGAGAAGAACCGTCAGCCGAGAGAACTCACTCAACACCCCCAGCACACAGGTGTGCATTCCTGAGCTGGGTGAGCACCTGGGTTGCTGGGAGGGCAGCTCGGAACATTGGATTCCTTGTCAGCTGGCTCTGGCATGGACTCTCTGAGTCCCAACCCTGTGTATTGAGGAGAGTTGAAGAAGCTCCTCGTGCCCCTACTGGATGCTCATGGAATATTTACTCCTAGCTAAGCCAAGTCAGGAAAGTCAGGAAAGACCACCGACACCTCCCTGACCCCAGGTCCTTTACATGGATAGAAAAGAGTTAACCAACATCAACTTTTCTGGATATCACTGGTTTGTTTAGACTTGACATCATACAACCTGATTATACTTTTTGCCTAGTCCCAGACCTTAGACTGGAGATGGGAGGACAGACCCACCCGAACGTGATATTGGAATTTTCAAAGCAGTCCTTGTGCCCTTCTGGCCTCGTGGGGGGACAGGGGAGCAGACAGAAGAAAATAGCAGCACTTCTTCTTACTACTATTCTTACGTTAAAAGTAAGAAAAAATTAAGTTGTTCTAATTTTGCATAGCCTCATTTGGTCTATGTATCAGGAGGTCTCAGGTCTCAGGTCACCTGTCAAAGGCACAGCCCCAGTAGCACCTTCACAGGCGGTGGGTGGCAGCCTCTCTCTCTCTTCCCCTGCATTTCCACAAACTAAGAACTTCACATGGGAAATATTTACAAAACTTTGTAATGAGGTTGTGAGTTAACATGAAAATATTGGGTACCACCTTGAGATTTACTGTTATGGTAAAGTTCTTAGGAGAGTTGTCTAATGTAAAAATAAGTAGTATGTTTTTTCTTCTTAATGAAAGGCAACATGTTTCAGAAATTTTATCTTTCCCTGTGATAACAACTCATGTCAGTGGGAAGTTACTTAGCTGGGTGTTGTTGTTTGGTGGGGAAGAGGAAAGCACTCTCTTAGATAAGCAAGGCTCAAAAATAAGTAATATTTATTATATTACTTTCAAAGCAAAGGTGATGTTAACAAAATAAAGGAGGAAGAAATTATTTTTCAGAAGAGACTCTTGCTGCCAAAATATTGAAAATAAATGTTTGCTATTTTTTCAATCACTATATGGTTTGTTGCAAAATTAATATAAAAGGCCTCATATCTCTAGTCATAAAACACTTGGAAAGAAAATTTTCTAACCTGTCCTATTTAATGCCCAAACAGTAAATTACATAATTTTCTGATTATCAAAGAAGCGGGACAGTACAAAATCTTGATTGATATAAGAAAATGGACATTGTTTAGCCGATTTCAGTAAAAACCTTAATAAAAATGATGGCTAGGATTGAAAAGTGAATATCATGATTTAGAACAACTAATATAAAGTTTCTTTCATTTGGAGTTAATCATTTTGAGTATTCAGCCAGCATAATTATCACAGGCAAGAATCAAGATAAGCAGTTAAATCTCTTTATAACAAAGTACTAAAGCAAGATTTCAAAGATTCTTAAAAAAGCATAGTCAATGATAAAACAAAAAGGTTTTTGTACAATTAATAATAGATCTTGTTTAGTTTATCTTTTATTTCATCCTTTTAAAATCTTTATTTATGTCTTATTAAGGACATAGCAGAGTGATGCTTTTTTTTTTTAAGTGATGGGTATATGATAAAAAGTATTTTAGGGACCTCAGCTCCAGATGTTTTATAAAACTGGAAGAAATTTGATCCCTTCCTACAGATTAGGCAAATGGAAGATAATCTTTTCTCCTTTGGTTAGAGGCTGCTTTCATGCCCCGTATTAAGCAAAATTAAGAACGTCAAGGCAATTAGTGAACTTTGCTAATTTTGTGTCTCAAATAAAAAGTTAACCATGAAGTTTAGAGTATTAACTTTCTCAAGTGTGTATAATTTTACATGTTGAATTATTTGTAAATATATTTACTGTTAAATATTTTTAAACATTACCTAAATAAGTAAGGATCAAAAAGAAATGGTAGCAATCCTATATAATAAAGAGGTAATATGCAAATTGACCATCACACCCTCACAAGATGGCTGCCTACGACCAGACCAGCAGGGGGGTTAGTGAGGGATGACTAAACAACTGAACAGCAGGCTGCGTGGGGCGACCAGGCCAGCAGGAGGGGCAGTTGGGGGTGACCAGGCTAGCAGGGGGGGCAGTTAGGGGCAACCAGGAAGGCAGGCAGGTGAGCTATTAGGAGCCAGCAGTCCAGGATTGTGAGAGGGATGTCCGACTGCCGGTTTAGACCCAAGGGGTCCCGGATTGGAGAGGGTGCAGGCTGGGATGAGGGGATCCCCCCCTCACCACCGTGCATGAATTTCATGCACCGGGCCTCTAGTAGATTATAATACAGAAGTTGTTGGCCAATTGAATATAGTAAAAGGAACTCTAGTCCATTTAATTTAATTTATTTTTTATTTTTTAATTAATATCAGAGAGGAAGGGAGAGGGAGAGAGAGACAGGAAGATCAATGATGGGGGAAAATCATTTATTGGCTGCCACCTCCTGCACGCCTCCCACTGGGGACTGAGCCCGCAACCCAGGCATGTGCCCTGACTGGGAATCGAACTGTGACCTCCTGGTTCATAGGTCAATGCTCAACCACTGGGCCATGCTGGCCAGGCTAATTTCTATTTTCTTAAAAGGCCTGGTTTTAGTTTCTAATTTTGATACATTTAAATAATGGGTTATTAAATAACATCAGAGCTCTTGTAAATAATACGCTCTAAAGTGGAAGTTTAGAGAATGTTTATGTCACATCAACTTCATACAAAGATTTATATAGTCTACATGGTCAGTGAAATCTAGTTATTTTAATATAGCTCTTTATGATTAATATTTTACTTGATTTTAATCACAGAATCCCGTGGAGTTAGTAATACAACAGCATTTGGGTTTTCAATGTATTTACCTGCTTATTTTTGACCCATCAATCTATTGTCACTACCAACCAGTTTCTCATTAATCACCACCCAGTCTACATATATGCTCTTTTCACATCATGTCCCTGAATATAGCCAAACTGGATAACCCTAAACTATTTGGTCTGTTCAACTCCTATACATAAAGTTACCAGTAAGTGGCAAAGGACATCGTATCAGTAAGGAATTTGCAATAGTTACTGAACAATTTAAAATGTCCAATCTATTGAGCATTTACAATGTACCAAACATGGTTTGGGTACCAAACAAATATACGAATATGTGAAATTGCTCAATGGGTCCATCCTAAATAGAGAACAGTTGTTTTGTGTTTTTTTTTACTAAATTATATTGTAGGTAATTACATGATTGCATATGGGTTTATTTTGTGTCTATTCAGCAAATTGGAATGACTAAGCTAATTCAACAAATATGATCAACGAACATGGTTAAACTGAAATGGTCAATCCCAAACTTTGTTATTAATGTCTTTAAGATAACTTTAAAATAAATTTTCCAACTTATTGCCTTAAAATCTTTCTACTTAATCCAAATTTTGACCCTAAGTTTTCCGAGTACTTCAGAAATCCAGGGCCCTGGCATAGGATTTGCTTCCTATTGGGTATCGGAGAACTCTTGTCCCAATTGCTTCCAGATGTCTTCCTGACCCACACCAGCAACTCTAGAACATATGCACTTGTTTGGGGGAGGACATAATCTTTTAAAATCAGAATCTGCTTTTTAAATATTCAGTGTATAAAACTGGACTATTAAAACTTGAACATTTGATGTGGTCCAACTCACATCTCTTTTTCTTATGTATTTAATGAATGTTAATTAGTTGTTTTAGGTTTCCTCCTAATGATTTACTTTAAGAAATCTTCCCAAGTGTATACTCTTTCAAGATAATACCATATAAAACATACATCTAAAATGTCACATGCGGTTTGCTGAAAACAATTATGTTTCTTCATTGAAAAGTTTTTTCTTTATTTTTTATAGTTTCATTGACTCTTAAAATGTCAAATAAAAATGCTAGGGAAAAGGTTAAATTATATTCACAAGAACAATAACAAGTTGTCTCAGAAGGCAGAACTATTTGTTTGACCACAACAAGTAAATATCAATATCAGTGTAGAGCTATATCTTTCAGACACCAAAAGGCAATCATAAACTTTGAAAATTAAGTCTATTAAAAAAAAACAAAAACAAAAAATCTATAAAGGAGAATAAAGCTTTGAAACATGTCTGTAAACCATGTGAAATGCATTTAGGTTTTTCAAAGAGAATTGAAGGCTTTCAATTTCAACAGAAGTAAATTGCTGTCATTATTAATAGCAGACATGTGGCAATGTTTTAAATTGAGACCAAAAGTGTGGGTTCTTCCAAGTACAAAGACAGTCAAACTCTGAGGCTGTGAAATATTCAATGTCAATTTTTAGTCCCCCAGAGTTTTCTTATGTCTAAAAATTCAGCCTTAGAGCTCAAGAGATAAAATATTTTGAAAAGTAATGATAATCATTTGAGAAAAAAAAAAAAGAATGTTTGTCATCATGATTCAATGAGAGGAGCTAAGATGGGTGGTTTTTAATGAGAATTAGGACAAAAATTCACAAATACAGACACTTAAAGCAGCATGTGAACACCTGCTCCTTGGTTATTCTCTGACACCCTTTCTCTTAGGACTTCACACGTCTCTGCAAAATGGTTTGACTTAGGACACTAAATATAATTTAATAAGTCTGTTCCTTTAATACAATTGTCGTGGATTTGTAAACACGGACTGATGCTGCCTGGAAAGCAACAGAAAGTGCAAGGCTGCTTCAAAGAACTTGTAGTCAGATGGGGGAGCTAGATAAGTCAGCAAATTGTGGCAATTTAGTGTGATGAGCCTCATGGTACTGGACAGGAGGGAACTGGCCAGGCTGCTCTGGGCAGGGGCCATTGCTCAGGAAGGTTTTCTGGAGCAGTTCTCACACTTCACTTCAGGGAGCATCAGAACACCCTGCAGGGCTTGTTTTCACCTGGGGTGGGGCCCATGGATTTGCATTTTTGACTGGTTTACAGGGAATGCTGGACCTGCTGGTGGAGAGCCCACCCTTTGAGAACCACTGTCCAGAGGATGAGATGCTCAGCTGGGTTTTTTTGGAGAAGAAATAAAAAGGACCGTTCTAGGCTTATGGAATACCAAGGTGAAGGCCCACCATGGGGGCCATTGGGCATTATAAATAGCCTTTAGGGCTGTAAAGAAGGGCCACAGTGGGGAGACCAGTTATCCTGGTTTGTCAGGGACTGGGGGGATTTCCAGAACACAGGACTAAAACCAGGACAAACACCAGGGCAGTCCTGGGCAAACCCAATGATTGGCCACCTGGTAACAGGCGGGGATGAGGCCAGACAGGGGGGCATAATTCACACGCTAATCGCCCCTGGGTCAAGTCAAGGGGCTTTAACTTTAAGCAGGAAGCCACGGGCAACCAGAAAAGGCCTCCAGCAGAGGAGAATCATATTAAGGTTTATGTTTTAGGAAAATCATTTCGGAAGTCATGGGGATGATAGAAGAGGGTGAAACTCGGGCAGAGAGGAAGCTGCTGTGGTGAATTCAGCGAGAGAAGGCAGGACCTGAGGCAAAGTGTTTGCGGTGGGATGGGGAGGAGGAAATGATGCAAAATATACTATGAGACAGAATCTACTAGACTCACTGACCCACTGAAGAATCCAGGCATTGAAGACTGTAGGACGACTCCCAGGTCCGTGGTTTGGGGCTGAGTGGATGGCGATGACAAACAGTGCATCGTTTCACACATGAGCAAAGTGGGGCTTCAGGAGTTTAAATAATTGGCCAAGGCTAGACTGTACCCTAGTGAAGGACTGTAATGAAACATTTCCCGACAGCACTCGTTTTCTACCACACAACTCTACCTCTTTCAGCTACAAATACTATTTACCGAGTGTTTTTGCGTCCTCATAGCTGGTAGGTAGGAATAGTGTTTGCATAGTGGTCTCTGCAGGGGCCACAGGACAGGAATGATAATTAGAAACTGTTTTCAGCAGCTGAGCTTAGAACATCCCTTTGGTCCTGGACTTTCTTTAAGGGAGACATCTTGCCTCTTTTCAGAGGGCAAACACAGTTGATTATACTTCATTCGTGGTTTACTCCTAATCTGACCATGTGCACGCCTGTTTTCTCTAGTCTTTGTTCCAAGTTTCTCATCGGCGAGGCAGTGTGCATACATGGCCTTTGCCAATCTCTGGGTGTACACTAACGTGACTAATGTTGATTTTTAAATGAATTTCTATTGCTGGAAACTAATCCCGCCTCCATTCTTGGCCCATTGCGTAAGAGAGCTTCTATGCACAGTATCCCTGAACCGTGTTGACACAGTGGGAGTGTTCTGAGGCTGCTTGCGGAGCACCTTCTTAACATCACTGCTAATTGGAACTAAATCCCGGGTTTCAGGGTGAGTCAGCTAGCTTAGCAGAAGCTCCATGCAATGCCTCTACTATGGCTGTGCAAACAGGGGCCAAGCAGGCTTTCAGCCTTTGGCTGGGGTCAACCAGTCTCAAATTCAGGAACAGGTGAGAGTCCTGCACATGGCTGTGTGCACAGAGTGACCAGCATGGATCTATCCCCTTCTGGTCACAATGAAGCCAGCTGCTTGCTGCCTGAACACACCTTTTCTAGTGGCTCTTAGGCATCTTCACCTTGGCTTCTTATAAGGGGGGATGGGGGTCTGTGTGTAAGACTAGCTAGAAATAGAGGAAGGTATGAAGGCTGTGGAATTGATCTTTGGGGCTTCATTACACATTGCCTCTCTCTCCACACACACCCCTCTTTTCAAGACCACACTGTGCTCCATTCCCAGGGGAGACTCAAATGTCTCTTGCTGCTCCCAGGCTATTTATGGGACCCCATCCAAACTTGCCCATCTCAGACCAGGCCTAACATATTAGCTTTATCACTACACATATCAGGGGCCTACATTGGCAAGCTGAGCCTTTAACGGGAGCCTGGGGCCTCCTAAAGAAGAGTCTGGCAAATGACTCTTGCCCAAAGGAAATTATGCTTAGTGTCTGCCTCAAACTTATTATTTCCTTCTATCTGTCCCTTAGTTCTTAATTGACTTTGGTTCTCAAGCTGACTTCTTTTTTTGGGACTATACTCAGTCTTTGGGGATCTCTAGAATGCAAATACCTGTTCCATGGCCAATTTAGCTTCTTTCCACCATCTCTGCTTTCTTCCATCCTCATTATCCCAGGGTTCCAGCCCCCAGGCACCTGCTGACCTTGGGTGTTGCTTTTCCTAGCTCAACAGGCTGCCAGTGTACATCTGCCATCCCTTTGGATCTTTGTCTTTCAGCCACCAGCAGGTTGAAAGGGAATTTGTAAGTGAGTTCAAGTCAATATAACCATAGTTGATAATTCAAAAGGATGATAGTTTTCTATGGACTGGTATTTTTTTGTGTTCTTCAAATCAATGTAGGCAAGTGTCTTCTCTGCTTGACTTTAAGGATAGTTCTGTGCCTCTAAGAACTCCTTTTAAATTTACTAGCCCTCTCGCTTACCATCCCTTCACCCTTGATGCCAATTTATTTTCCTTTAAGAATAATAACTTTGTACTTTTTGTAAAAGTGATTCATAACTGTTATGAAAATTCAAGCATTTCAGCAAAATACAAAGAAAGAAAAAGATCACCCCATCCATCATCACAAAGGATTAAGTAGCATTAGCATTAAGTAAACAAATTTCCTTATTTTATTATTATTATTTTTTTTGATAATCTTCACGGGAGAATATTTTTCCATTGATTTTTAGAAAGAATGGAAGGGTGGGGGAGATACAGCGAAAGATCAATGTGTCTCACATTAATTGGTTGCCTCCTGCACATGGTACATGCCCTGTCAGGCTGGGAATCGAGCCTGCAACCAAAGTACGAGGTACATACCCTTGACAGGAATGAAACCCGGGACCCTTTAGTCTGAGGACTGAGGCTCTATCCACTGAGCCAAACTGGCTAGGGAAAATTTTCATATTTCAATGAACATATACAAATAAAAACAGACATACCACATCATCTTATAAACATGAGACCACACTGTTAATTAATTAATTTAATTTTTCTTAAATTTAGCAGAAGCATATGTAAACATAAAGGGATTTCAGGAATTCAGATCAATGTTTTGCTTTGTTTTCTCCCTGAAAGATTCTTTCCTTATGAGATTCATTCATGATTAATGAAAAAGATCAGTAAAACAGTAAGTGGTAGGAGTCATTAGTTGTTTTAAAGTACATTTCATGTTTCCACAAAGTAGATTCACTCTCACTGTAAAAAATGGGACATTTGAGTATTTTTACTCTTCTCTTATGTTCTATTATGATTTTAAGTTTTATAATATTTACTAGAGGCCCAGTGCACAAAATTCGTGCACAGGGGGGTGTGTGTCCCTCAGCCCAGCCTGCACCCTCTCCAATCCAGAACTGCTGGCTCCCAACTGCTCACCTGCCTGCCTTCCTGATTGCCCCTAACCGCTTCTGCCTGCCAACCTGATCACCCCCTAACCACTACCCTGCCAGCCTGATTGATGCCTAACTGCTCCCCTGCCAGCCTGTTTGCCCCTAACTGCCCTCCCCTGCAGGCCTGGTCACCCCTAACTGCTCTCCCCTGCAGGCCTGGTCCCCCTCAACTGCTCTCGCCTACAGGCCTGGGTCCCCCCTAACTGCCCTTCCCTGCAGGCCTGGTCACCCCCAACTTCCCTGCTCTGCCGTCCTGGTCACCCCTAACTGCCCTCCCCTGCAGGCTTGATCATCCCCAACTGCCCTCTCTTATAGGCCTGGTCCCTCCCAACTGCCCTCCCCTGCTGGCCATCTTGTGGTGGCCATCTTGTGTCCACATGGGGTCAGCCATCTTTGACCACATGGGGACAGCCATCTTGTGTGTTGGAGTGATGGTCAATCTGCATATTACTCTTTTGTTAGATAGGATAGAGGCCCAGTGCATGGGTGGGGGCCAGCTGGTTTGCCCTGAAGGGTGTCCCGGATCAGGGTGGGGGTTCCCTTGATGTGTGGGGTGGCCTGGGTGAGGGCCCTGTGGTGGTTTGCAGGCTGGCCACACCCCCCGGTGACCCAAGCAGAGGCCCTGGTATCTGGGATTTATTTATCTTCTATAATTGAAACTTTGTAGCCTTGAGCGGAGACCAAGGCAGGCCAGGGCTGCGGGATCTTGGCTTCCTCCATTGCCAGGGACAACTCAAGCCTCCTGCTCTCTCCAGCTCAGTGGCTGCCGCCATTTTTGTTGGGATTTATTTATCTTCTATAATTGAAACTTTGTAGCCTTAAGTGGAGGCCTGGGCCAGCCAGGGTGTGCGGAAAGCTTGGCTTCCTCCATTGCCGGGGAAACCCAAGCCTCCTGCTCACTTGGTGACTGTAGCCATCTTGGTTGGGTTAATTTGCATACTCACTCCTGATTGGTTGGTGGGCATGGCTTGTGGGTGTAGCGGGGTGATGGTTAATTTGCATATTGCTCTTTTATTAGATAGGATATTTTACTTTGTAACCATGGATTGTTTAGCCTCAGTTCTCTTTGTGAATGATTCCTTACTCGCCATTAGCTCTTTTCCTAGAGCTATTCTACTCCTTGTTTCTTTATTTTATCACTTTGTTGGCTGGACTTCATTTGTAAATGCTTGAAAGGAAAACTTGGCTGGATATTATATTCCTGCATCACTTTCCCTTAGAATCTTGTCAACATTGTTTTACTATCTTCTGGCAATAAATATCAGTCCTCAGTTTCTCCACTTATCCCTTGGCTACATCAATACATAGCTTTTCAAGAAGGCCTCAAGGGTGACCTATTTCTTTAGTTCTTTAATTTTTGAGACTTTTAGTACTTCAGTGATATTTTGGTTGAGTGTAACATTCTTGGATTATCCTTCCTTTCCCTTATAACATTGCTTCAATGTGTTTTGACTATGAATATTGTTGTGGACAAGTCTGAAGCCAGCTAGATATTCATGGAAGCTTCTCTGTTTGAATGACTGAAGAATTCTTCTTCTTATTATTATTTTGCCTGAAAGGTTAATAACAACCAGAGTAAGTCTCTGTAGTCATCATTTTGTACCAGTTTTCTGGAAATTGTGCCCCATGATCCTGAGGTTCCCTTCTCTCTGAATTCTTTACTTGATGTATTCTGAAGACTTTTAGTTTTTCATTTGCTGACTTTTTTCTATAAGGACACATTTTATTTATTACACTTTTTGTTGTGTCTGATTTGTCTTTTTCCTTTTGATTTACTCTGATTATTTAAAGCCATTCTTTTATGTTACCAATTGATTTCTGACCTTAACTATTTTGTTTCTTGCTGTTAATAATCTATTTATTTGTTCCATAATGGTATTATTTCCATGCTCCATTTATTTCTTCAGCTCTACAATTCTATAATCTTCAATCTATGCTTTATTTTTTTCAAACCCTATTTTGCCTATTGTTTTACGGGGTTCTTTTTAATGTTAGAGCAGTGACTTTATGTATAGAAAGGATTCTTTATGAGTTTTTTGTCTGCAAATGAATATTTGATTAAAATTGCAATCTCACTGTTCTATTTATAAATATAAATTTAACACAAATAATAAATCTTATAAGTTTGAATTACTTCATTTCTGTATTTATTTTTTAAAGGCCCATGTATTGATACATTTCTATATTCAACAAAGAGAGGTAGCTGTGCCTCCTCAGGTGGCCTGGGGTTTCCTGGGTCAAAAATTCTAGGCAGCATTTCAGTTGCTTGTCAACCAGGGGTCTGAGTGCAGGATACAGAGACTGAGGGTGGCGTGGGTTACACTCTTGCAGGATGAATCTATCCACATGAAGAATTCAGGTACCGTTGTGCAGGTTGTGTGCCCTGTACCAGGCAGGGTATATGCAAGGGGGCATCATGGGAGCTGAAACCCAGCCTGTACTCTGCCAAGCCATGGCCCCCACAAGGGTGTGCATCAGCCTGGAGGAAGGGTGCTTGCATGGCTTTCTCTGCTTGTAGGGGCTGCCTTTTCTAACTGGTACAGTTCTTATTCATCAACTTATTCTCCTAAAGTGGTGACTTTTTCTAATTTGAACAAAGACACTTTACATGGTCAAGGGCTAGTGGTGGCCCCAAGCCACAGGAGCATATGCTCAACCTTTCTCATGGTCACAATTAAGTCAGAACCCCAAACCCTCACTTTCAGGTGGGATTTAGTTCTACCACCAGCCCATCTTGTGTTCACTGTGCGTGTTTCCAGTTCTGCTCTTCTCGAGGTGCTAATCCCGGCCTTGGATGGATGGAATTCTGCACTGCGCTCATGTTACTGCCAATTTATTTTGTGACATGAGATTTAATTAACCTCTCTACTGCCTTGTTGGATTCAGTGTTACTTTACATTTTTCTTGGCTAGATCACAGTCACATTCTATAGTCATGCATTAATATGTGTTTTGAAAATTCTGTGGTGTAAAGCACTTGGGGAATTTATTATTTTCCTTAAGTTATATTCGAAATTCTTCCATTGATTAAATTATGTGTTTTTCCTAATTGTTTTTTTGTCATGTAATGTTTCTCTCTCCTCTCTCTCTCTCCCTCTCTCTTTCTTTTTCTCTCCCAGAATTGTTTAAGAGGAGGGCAGTGGAGGAGGATTTTTTCTTCATTAAAATACTCTTTTTTTTATTTTAGCAGTTTTAAATTTACAGGAAATTTTGAGGGAAAAGTACAGAGAGTTTCCCTGTACCCCCATGCCCCAGTTTCCCCTATTATTAACATCTTGCATTGGTGCAGTACATTTCTTATTATGATGAGCCAACACTGATACACAATTATTAACTAAGCCCATGGTTTGCATCAGGGTTCACTGGATGATCTAAAAATCTCTTCCAACTCTAAAATTTCACAATTCTTTAGCTTTTACAAAACCATTATTTTCAGGCACCGCTGGCGTGGTTTGGGCTGCAGAATGACTCTCTTTTCACTCATTTGGGATCCTTATGTTGCTGTGGATGCCTCTTGCCTAGTTATCATCACAACCCTCTCAGGCATCCTCAAACTACGGCCGGCGGGCCACATGTGGCCCACCGAGGACATTTATCTGGCCCACCGGGTGCCGCTGCCTGTCCTGCTTAGCAGCCGACTCGTCCCGGGCCCGCAGTGCGCATAGGAATTTGTTCATAGTTTTTTTTTTTTAAAACTATAGTCCGGCCCTCCAACGGTCTGAGGGACAGTGAACTGGCCCCTGTTTAAAAAGTTTGAGGACCCCTGCATCATGGTGTGCATTTCTTTGGGGAAAAATAGTTCTCTGGCAGCCCTGACTTCAGAGCACACCTTGCTGCCTCTTGTGGACACAAGAGGAGAGAACTGGGCAGCCTGGATCCCAATGGCATTACATGGAGGAGGAAGGACAGGGGCAGAGGGACACGCTCTTTCTCCCAGGAATCTCTGAAAGCAGTTCCCATTAAAGGCTGGGCAGATCCATCTTCCTCACGTGCTCCTACCTCTGTTCTTTCCGAGTGTGTACCTCGGATGCCATGCAACGGCAGGTGCTCATAGAGTCCATCCTCTAGAGGGCAGAGGGGTGCCCATTGCAGCCTGAATTCACGCATTAATCCATCCAACAAAAATGTATGCCCATAAACCAGCTTACCTTCTTGGTCACTGCAAAGGAAAACCCTCAGGGAATGCACAACTGTAGATTGTAACCGTCCTCGCAAGCAAAGGTACCCTGAATGGTGTGTGCAGGAGAGTCAGGCACAGTGGGCATTTATGGCCTCCATGAGCAGGGGCCGGCAAACGCTGGGAAGGTCTTCTGTCGCCATTTCCCAATCTGGAAAATGCAATAGTCCGCATCAGTATTTTTCAAAGTTGAGAAGAAATTGTGTGAAATGCAAGGTGAAAATCAGGTGAATTTCTTAGGGGGAAAAATAGTTCTCTGGCAGCCCTGCCTTCAGAGAGCATCTTGCTGCCTCTTGTGGAAATGAAAGGAGAGGACTGGGCAGCCTGGATCCCAATTCTTTAATATAGAGAAGCTAAGTGTTTACCAGGGTTTTAGACAAGGGGAGGCAGGTCATCAGAAATGCTATCCGGCCGCAAGGAGGGATGTGCCAGTGGCTCCATCGTGTATTTTGTTATGCTATCAGGCAGGATGGTTTCACTGCCCTAAACATCACCTATGCTTCACCTGTTCCTCTGCAGCTGGGAAGTGCTCATCCTTGCAAAGGTTTTTAGCACATCCCGTGAGGATATTTTAGAGAAAATCCCTGGGCTGCCTGAATGTTGGACTATATTTCAGCAATTTAAGCTAGTGCCGGTTAGGTCTCTGCTTATAAAGAGTACTTTGCTCTCAAACTTTATATGCAACCCAAATTGCAAAAAGAAAAGAGATCAGAGAAGTTTTGAATGCAATCATTCGGTTGACTGCCTCGGCTTGGCACTGCAGCGTGTTCCAGACCATCGTGGCTCAGAGTCAGGAGTTCTGCTAGAGGTCACCACTGAGGAAGGAGAAATCAAAACCAGCAGCACAGAGTGATCTGAACGTGAAAATCCTGCCAAGATAGATCCTTCCAGCAGCATAAAACTGAAGCAAGTCAGTAAATTCACTAGTGATGAAATGCATATTGCTTTCAAAGTGTGCTGTCTGTTCTGTAACTTTTATGATTTCTGAACTTGTACGTTCTTTTGTGTGTTTCCCATTTGAGAACATATCCTTTATCCCTGTGGCTCCTGCGTGCCCTTAGTACATATAATATAATATAATCCTATCCTATCCTATCCTATCCTATCCTATCCTATCCTATCCTATCCTATCCTACCCTAGTCTTTCTATTCCTCCTATTCTACCCTCTCCATCCTCTTCTTCCTGTCCTGTCCTTCAGAAGGCTGGCCTTGGATGTATTCTCATGGCGCAATGAATTATTCCAGGTTTTACCACTCATATCTGATGCCCCTCATACCCAGCTTCTTCAGTCTGTCCTACTCCACCCTGGGAAGAACTCTTGATTTTGTTCTTTACATAAGGTGTTTTCTGTTGTCTGGTTCCCTTGTCTCTAAGCATCAGAGCCCAGAAGCAAGTCCTATCCAAACTGCCACACCTGGACTTGGCATTCAGACCCCACCCGCCCCAGCTCAGGTGCAGTGCCTCAGGTTCTTCTGTGTGGGAGGAAGGCTCAGACAGTGGGGGACATAGCTCATGGGCTGAAGAGCTGGAAGTCCGGTCCATGCTTCCTGAATTAAGGCAGGCATGCTCTGCAGCCCTGAGTCTGGGCCCTGGGAGAGCACAGTAGCCAAGAATAAAGGTACAAAGGCACCTCTGAATGACCCAGGTGAACTGATGGCCATCATTGTCTGAGTCAAATTCATTCTATTTGTTGGTTTGGGCTTTTCATGCTGCCTGTCTGTCCTGGCTGACTTTTCCTTAGGGAATGTTTCAACTCCCAGCTGCTTGTACTTTTCATTTACTATTCATATACTCTGCACAAAGTTGCCCCAGATGTAGGTGTAGCTCTCACATAGCTCAGGACTGACTGACTGAACAAATCAGGGGCAACATCTGTCCTCCTGTGGACCTGAGTGCTCTTTCTCAAACCACCCACTAAGAGTGTACACATAAAGTCTGGTATTTCTTGTTCTTTCCTTAAACCTAGAATAAATATCATATGTTATTGGTTCAGATTCCTTCTCTGAATGTCTAAAACATTCCCTTTTGAATTCTAGGGCTTACCTTGTATTGAGAACTAATGAGTCTATTAATTCTAGTGTGTATCTAGCCATTTAACTTTGACCTTGGAATTCTCTGCTGGATTATCATCTCATAAAATCCCTTTCCTCTGTATATAAGATCTTAGATCTGCAGGTCATTATCTTTGAGAAAAATGTGAAAAAACACACTGGTTTTCACTGTAATTACCCGTCTGGGCACAATGCTCTGTACCTGTGTGCACACTCTGCCAAGTTCAGGGTCTGCCTTTCAGGAGTGCCATTAACTCTGGGGGGTCCTTCTGGATCAGCCAATGGACTGATCGGGAAATGACATCATCTATAGGGTATCAACAACTGGACCTTGTCTACAAACTGCTAATTGTTGAGCACTGCTTAAATTTCTTGGCTCCAAAAGACAACACTGTAACGCAGCAATTTTAACCGGTGTGCTGCAAGAATTTTTAAAACAGGTAATGCCTGACTATTCAGTCAGGAGCACTGACTTATTTTCCCTCAGAAAGTCAAATGAAAAAGAAAAGACAACAGCCAACATAACAATAGCTGTCAAGTGTGGATGAATCAAAATTATACCTATCATTTTGTCAGAACGGCAATATATATATATATATATATATATATATATATATATATATATATATATATATTTTTGGTGTGCTGCAGAATTTTAGCAACTAGTTTATGCGTGCCATGAGATGAAATGTTTGAGAATCACTGTTTTAATGAATGGCATTTCTTTTCTGGTGGCCAGAGAGTCCACTGGAGAGGTGAAGCAGGTGTTCAGATAGGAACTGTAAGCCCCATGCTGGGCTCTATCCAAATTCTTCACTAGCTATTGAACCCTGGGCAATTCACAAGTTCTGGGCTGTGCTTTCTTCTTTGCAAGAAAAAGACTCAAATCAGTCTTTTCAAACTGTAGTTTATAAACCATTAGTGGGTTGTAAAATCAACTTGTGAGTTATGGCCAGCCTTTTGAAAAATGTCATAGACAGAACAGAACAAAAATATAAGAGAATATTATATATAGTAAGGGTACAAATGGTCTGTGAATCATTAATTTCAATGATATACTAGAGGCCCAGTGCAAGAAATTCGCACACTGGAGTGGGGGGTCCCCTCAGCTCCGCCTGCACCCTCTCGCAGTCCGGGACCCCTTGGAGGATGTATGACTGCTGGCTTGTGGCTGGATGGCTTTCTGCTGCTGCACGGCCTGCTGCTTGAGCTTCAGCAGCTGCTGCACTTGCAAGGGCTGGGCCACCACGGTCTGTCCTGTGAACACCATTGAGAGGGTGAGTCTAGCGCGGAGGCAGGCTCACCCTGAGTTCCCTGCGCTTCCCTGAGTCACTGAGTTGTTCAGACTGACTGCCTTCTACAGAGAATGGCACCAGGATCGGGCCTAAACCGGCAGTCAGACATCCCTCGAGGGATGTAGCAGTGTGCCAAGTGGCAGGCGACCAGGGAGAAGCCTGAATCAGGGTCGGGTGTTGCACTGCTCACGCTCATCCTGGTCCACTGTGCCTGCTGCTGCAGCTTGGTAGTGCTGCTGTGGAGTCGGGAGGGGCTCCCGACTCTGTGGCAGCTGCACTCTTCAGCTGTGAGCCTGGTTTCTGGCTGAGCGGTGCTCCCCCTGTGGGAGTGCACTGACCACCAGGGGGCAACTCTTGTGTTGAGCATCTGCCCCTTAGTGGTCAGTGTGCATCATAGCGACTGGTCGTTCGGGTCGTTCCACCCGATGGGGCACTTAGGCTTTTATATAGAGAGATATGTATGGATACCAGGTTATGATATAAAATTCAATTCTTGCTGTGAGTCTTGATTGAGAAAAAAGAGTTAAAAAAAAAATCTGAGCTCAATAGGAAATCCCAAGTGTACTTCCAGTTCTGATTATTCCTTCAATAATAAATTAAGACCTGAAAATTGCCTGTTCCTTAGTTATCAATATATTTCAGGCCAAAATACCTTCAGGTCACTAAAGATGAGTGACATATGGATGGGATACATTTTTGTCATGGAAGCATGTTTTGTTTTTTAAATGTCAAAGGAATGGGGTATCCAGTAGGAGACATTAAGGAATAGAATGCTTGTGTTAAGACCTGAAGACAAACACATGGTCATTAGGATGGTATCCTTTCCCACTTGGGGGTTCAAATGGTCATTTATATAGTGCAATTGAATTTGAAAAGTTCATTTACATGGAGAACATCACATTCTTACAAAGTTGTGAATAAATAATTGTGCCTGTGTTGAGAGTGACATGTGCACTGAAAACAGAGGGGGGCGGGAAAATGCATCGTGTTCTATATATTCATTTGTTCCTCAAAAAAGAGTGATTGAGTTTATGCCCCCCAGGACTGTCTTAAACTCTAAGGACACAATTGTCCTGTTTTCATGGAGTGGGAGAGACACAATAATAAACAAAGAAAGAAAACACCATATAGTGGCAAGAGCAAGGCAAAGAATGGAAAAGGGGAGTTGTGACTAGGTTGTTTCGTGTGGATGATCAAGAAAGGCCTCCCTGATGGGTTAACCTATAAGCTGAGATGTGAAAAGCAAGAAGAGTAACTATGTGAAGATCAGGAAAGATTAGTTAATATTTGTTGCCACAAATCTCTTGCTATATTAGCATTGTTTAAATAAAATCAGGGGAAGAACATTCTTAGGCCAAGGGAATAGTGAGTTAAAGCTCTGAGATGAGAATATGCTTGGCAAGTTCAAAAAAAAAGAAAGAAGCCCGTGTGCTGGGAGATGTGGCAGGTCACATCACGTAGGATTTTGTAAATCAGGGTGAAGAAGAGTGTGACTTGTATTCTGAAAAGGAGGTGAAGCAAAGGAGGGGTGTGAGAAAATAAGTGTTAAGAAAATGACTCTGGCTGCTGGGTAGAGAAAGGATTTTGGAGAAGCCTAGTTGAAGCAGGGAGACCAGCTGGATCCCATGTTGTCACTCAAGGAGCAGTGGGAGAAGAACTTGAAGCATCCTAGCTGGTGTGGCTCAGGTAGTTGGGTGTTGTACGTGCACCAAAAGTTTGCTGGCTCAATCACGAGTGGTGTGGGGGGCATGCAGGAGGCAGCAGTAGGATCAATGTTGTGCTCTCACATCAATGTTTTTCTCTCTCCCTTCCTCTCTCTCTAAAAATAAACTATTCCTTGAAAAAAAAAAAAAAGCAACAGGGAAGGCAATTGCTCTCAACTCTAGGTGGTCAGAAGCCAAACTTTCTTTCCTGCCTGAGTGGTGAAGTTCTGCTTGTTTCCTGTGGACAACATCTGGATTCATCTCTGCAGCTTCCTTAGTGTTCCATTTTGGAAGGGAAAGCCAAAGGATAACTCACACTACCTGGATTTGGAAGAACAGCACCACTGCGGGAAACTTGAGAATGTCAAGCATACCAGCTGCTTAACCAAGGAGCAGGAACATTTCCACCCCAGGAGACAATCAGGTTGGAGCACAGAGCCGCCGCCATGGAGAAGCCACAGAAGGCCAGCAGTAATGATTCATGTGTGCACAGCTGCTGACGAAGCCTGCACAGGTAACTCCCAAGATCAAAACAGCCATTTGTACTTAAAATCATTGCTTTGGTGTCATTTCCAAGTTACTTCTGGATGCTTCTGAATGCCATTAACTTCAAAGAGCCTACTTCCCCTATTTAAAAAAAATGGGCATTTTAATGTCTGCCAAGCCATAGTTCCATTAGGCATGACAGTGTACAGAATGTTCTGAAGATTTCTGATGAAAGCTCTCGAAGACCCAGAACTTTCTGCACTCATGTAGGCCACCTCTGGAAAAGGCAAGGCTCAAAGATGAATACCATTGAAAGAAAAGTCCTTTGGCATAAGATGCCACCTATCATTCAGCTTTGCTCCAACCAGAGCTGTTGTAGGTGACTGAAGGGAAACAAAGATATTCTTGATTTGGTGAAGGAGGGCAGAGCACTGTGATCAGATGGGCGTGATTCTCCCCAGCATGGTGGTCGATAGGAGGATCAATAGGAAGTTTGGAACTCGGAAATACCACGTGCTTTCATGAGCTGTGTGCGAGCCACCTCACCCTTTCAGGTTTGGCAGATAACTTAAGTGCAGATCTTGTCACCGGCAGAATCTAAAAATGCCATCCTGCAATAAAGGCAAAGGAAATATTTCCCAGCCTTTTTTTTATAAATTAGAGAGACAAATGTGATGTGGGATTTACCAGGGTTGAGACTTGACTGAGAAGATTTCCATCTCAGACTTGTTTGCTCAGTTTCAACAGCCACTTTCAACGGCCACCTTTTATGTGAGCCTGAGGCAAAAGGGGCACCCACATGAATAAGATACTGGATTTAGCCAAGATCGTTAGGCAAGGGTGCCCTTCCCACACAGCGGTGCCTTGCAGGCACAAGGACGGGGAATTATGCGAGGAATGTGATATCACCAAGTCTGAACAGAGGACGGGACATTGGCACAGGCCTGCTCAGTCTTGATTTCAGAGGAGCTGCAGGAGGTTGGCAAACTCTCTGCCTCACAGATGGGATTGCCAGGCTGCCAGTGGCTTTTCTGCCTTCTGCCCACGTAACTCGGTCTTTGCAGAGGACATATTACACGGCTTGTGATTTTGAATCCATAATGTCAATGGGCACGATAGAGAAGGGTTGGGCTGAGCCGCTATTGGGATTGGCGGGAGGGGTGCAGTAATAGGGGGGATAGCAAAGAGACTCCTTGTGCAAGCACCTGGGTCTCCTATTTGGGCTTGCCTCTCTACTTCTGTGCACCCTGAGATGGGATCTGTACCATGCTTTTAGAAGGACAAACTAAAGTGTCCAGGGGAGAAGAGGGGCAGCTGCTTCTATGAGATCCTGGCTACACACAAGAGGGGACAATAAATAATGGCAAATGTTGAAGGCTGTTAAGAAGGAAGGGAATGAGACTCATTTTTATCGCTAAATAAGTAGAAATGCCATCAAAAAGGTTCAACTCAATATACATACGTGTTTTCTGAGGATTAGGACAGGGGAATGGGAGAGTATGGGGTTCCAGGTCAAGATGCCCAGAGTTCAAATCCTTGGTCTGTGATTAACCAGCTCCGTGACTTTGGGTAAGGTAGACCATTACTCTGACTTTGTTTTCTCATCTGTAAAATAGGTATTTGTTTTGCAGTTCTTATTGAGCACCAATACATTAATATAACATTATAATAATAAATACATTACATAATAAATACATTACATGCCGTGTTCTAGATATGAGAAACTCACAAGTGGAGAAAAAAAGGAAAAATCCTAGTGGGGAAGAATGAGTAAAGAACCAAGCAAAATATACACTATATTAGTGATAAATATAATGAGAATAATAAAGCAAAAAAAGGACAAAAGGACTGTGTTTGTGTGTGTGTGTGTGAGAGAGAGAGAGGTGGGGGGGGGGGTCTTTCTGCCTGTCTCTACCTCCTAGAGTTTTAAGATTAACTAAAAAAAAAGAGAGAGAGAGGTATATGCATTAAAGTCCTCAACACATAGTAAACAACAAATCCTAGTTCCTTTCCTGCCCTGTCCAGCAATGGAAAGGCTGTAAAAAGAGCTCGTGACCTTCTGGCCCTTCAGATCCCACGACTCTGCCACGTACTGTGTGACTGTGGCAAGTTACTCTCATCTTAAAAAAAGTAACACTGAGGAGTAAATGAGCCAAATGTGTGGACAAGCTTAGAGCAGTGCCTGGCATGTAGTGGTACTATGTAGATGACAGCTATTCCTTAACTGCTTCCCCTTGAGTAGAGGACTCCCTCCCTCCAAAATATTATCCTGACACCCCAAAGATAATGCTGGGCCACAGCGAGGCCTTCCCTTGGCAAAGGGCTGGTTTTGTGAATGACCGGAGAGTAGGCCTTTCAGGCCCCCTGAGAACAGGGGTGGTGAGAGTGCAGTCCTGCTGGGAATGCTGTGCGGGTCATCCCATGAAGGCCATCACGGGAGGGGATTTGCTGTTCAGATGGGTGAACAGTGGTAGAAGAAAGAGTTCGCTGACTGGAAAGCTGGATTCTCTTTGCCCTTACTAGTCACCCAGATCCTTCCTGGTCTCCACCAGTTGCTTGTTTAATCTACGTTTCAGTAACAGCTGGAGAACTGAGACAAGCGGCACTCCTGTCCTCTGTTCCAGGCTTCCTCATCTTCACCCTGAGGCCCGAGGGCTGCCTTTGGCCTTGAAACCCTTTCTCAGCTCAGACGTTATACAGTTCTCAGAGGCTCACATAGACCCAAGGAAGATGAGTGGCTGAGACAAGCTATTGCCCAAGGGCTCTGGACGAGGGGAGACGGACATGTCCCACTAGGGAAGAGGTCCTGCTCCACTTTGCGGATGCTCTTAGAACGGCCATTGTGACCGCATTTCAGTGACGCACCAGCGGGTCAAACCACCTTGTTCACAGCACTTCTGCTACTAATGAATGGTGATATTCATTACACACTTCCTGTGCTCCGGACCCGTGAGCACTTTATATTTTTGTCCTTATTAACATTCATAATGACCCTAGGAGGCCAGTGCCATTCATTTCCCCACTTGCTGCGCTGACAGACGAGGCATGAAGAGGATGAACAGTCTCCTTTCACCCTCTTGGGAACTCAGAGGCCATATCTGTTTATGAGGCTGAGACCCTTTTGCCCTTTGTATGAGTTACCTATTGCAGTGCAACAAATCAGGACAAGGTAATGGCTTAAAAGGAAACCCACTTAGCTCACTTCTGTAGACCAGCAGTTGGAGCACGGCTTGGTTGGTCCCTCTGCTCAGGGTCTCTCAAGTCTGCAGTCAGGGTATCAGCTGCACCATTGTCTCATTTGGAGTTTCCAAGCTCATTCATCTGATGGTGGAAGCCAGTTCCTTGCAGCTGTAGAACTGAGGTCTCTGCTTGAGGCTCTGTTTACTGGTGACCACTTTCAGCTCCTAGAGGCGGCCCGCAGTTCCTAGCCAGCGAGGGGAGACTTGGAAAAGTCCATTTTGTTTACCTTAATATTGCTTATTTATTACATGAACATTATTTTTTAAATATATTTTTATTGATTTTTTACAGAGAGGAAGGGAGAGGGTGAGAGAGTTAGAAACATCGATCAACTGCCTCCTGCACACCCCTCACTGGAGGTGTGCCCCTAACCAAGGTACGTGCCCTTGACTAGAATCGAACCTGAGACCCTTCAGTCCTCAGGCCAATGCTCTATCCACTGAGCCAAACCAGTAAGGGCTACATGAACATTATTTAGCAAGGACATAATAGATGCTTGGAAATTTTTAGGAGCTTCACAGCTATTAAATCCTAACAAGACAGTAGGAGGTAGGCACTATTATGCTTGCTATTTTACAGATGAGAAAAATTGAGGCACAAAGATTGTTGCCCATGATCACACAGCCGGCAAGTGGAGCCTAGGTGCTGACTCCCAAGTCCGTGCTCTAACCCCTGCCTGGCACTGCCTACAGTGGTCGCCAACCGGTGGTCCGCGGACCACTGGTGGCCCGTGAGGTCCGAAAGGTTGGCAACTGCTGGCCTAGACTCTCCTCCTGGGAGATGGCTCCTTCCCACCTTGGACACTGGAGGGATAGGCATTGTTCTAACAGCTTGTGGGGGCTGGTAGGGTCAGCACAACTTCTTTGGAAAATAGACATTTCCCCTGCTTCAGTTCATTCTAGCACTTGGACACACCATCATATAACCATCTCCTCATGCTTGAACCTTCACTCTCTCATTCTTTTGAAAGCTCTAGTACATTACATTCATTCAAATAGTTTGGATGGTGCTTGAGTTGATTTTAATTTTCCTTTCATTTTGTACAAGTCATTTAAGTTTTTTCTTATGTTATTTCTGGGGGTGGTTATTTGGAATGATAAGGGCTAATCTGAATGGTGAGCTTACTCTTAATATATATAGCATCAGAAATATTGAAACAATTAACATTGCCACAAAAAAACTGAATGGTTTACTCAAATCCTACTGATTATACTAGGTTTTATCATTCTTAGACCTTCAGTTAGGTTTATAATGATCATAATGGTACCTTGGAGTTGCTTAAATTCACATTTCCTTTATTGTTAGTAATATTGTTAGTGTGCACTTGAGGGGTGATCTTTTTACCTTTCAAATTTATTTATTTGTGTACTTATTTAAATAGCATTAAGAAACTTTGAGCTCTAAAGAGCAATCTGCATGATGGAATACACTTTCTCTTAATATAAGTTGTTATCCATAAAACGGAGTTTTGACTTTGGATTTCAGGAAAGCTAAAACTCTAAAGGTCACACTGTTGTGTGTTTTGGGGGGCATTTATATATGCCTGCTAATTGATTGACCTATTGACTGTTTTCATGCATCAGTTCAGCACATATCAATTTCTCCTCACATGTGTTGAAAATGACACGTCACATCACCCATGACTGAGCGGACAGGAAAGTGATGGAGGGCAGGTGGGAATGTTGAAAAGGGAGTATTTGAGAACCACCGGAGTTCAAATGTGCTTGAAAAACAACCTTTCCTCTGAGTGTGTAAACCTGGACTCTGAATTTACTTTACAAACAATGGATTCCAGGCTCCTGAGCAAGCTGGCTGAAAGTGCTGACGCGTCAGAAGAAAGCACCCAGCTGGGGTATCTCCAAGTAAAGGTCTTGATGTCAGGACTGAGTGGGGTGTTCCCCCACCTCAGGGGAGGAGGAGAAGCTCCTACAATGGGGCTGTGGGGCTGCACTGAGCTGGGAGATTCGACTGGCTTCCTCCCGGGGATGGGGAGGAGCCAACATGCAGCTAAAATCAGGCTCAGGTTGATGGGGAACTTGTGCTTGAACAAGGTCGAGGTGATTATGGGGTCGGTCACTCTAGCTGCGATGGACATTTACACAGGTGCCAGACGGCCAGTACCTCTGGGCTCCTTTGTCAGCTCCCAGCCAGCATTTCCCGGACACATCAACAGATGGTTCTCTGAAGCTGGCTGGAGAAGAAAGACCGCTTGATAATGAGCTCAGGGCTCTCGCAAGCATGTGCTCTTCTTGCAATTTATTTCTTGGCATGAGAGATGGAAGCACTTTTGTCTTGCCCTTCTGACCACTTGTAGAGGGGAACGTGCTGACTTCCTCTCCCCGCCCCTAGCACCCACTTGTAATTATGCCACACCTGTCTGTTAATGCAGGTAGAGGGTAGGAAATCTCAGCACTTGTACCTTCCAATAGATGCACCTTCTGCTTCTGCAGGCTGAGCCCCAATCTCTAAGGTTTTCAGAAACCAGAGTGGATTCGCAGGAGGAATAGCTCTTTTGTGGAAGGTCCATTGCCATCCCAGGTTGGTGGGTGGATCCGAGGTCAGGCCCTCTAGGAACAACGGGGTCTCAGCCCTTAGATCAATGGTCTGTAAGGAAGTTGGGTGCCCTGGGCAGTGTCTATGGGAAATATTTTCCTTGAGAGCCCAGACTGCTTTGGGGGAGGGTCTCTCTCAGAAAGTTGTTCTTGTTTAAGTTTTCCCTTTGTAGATAACAATATGCCAAAAACCAGGCTTTGTGGCTATGCTTTCTGAGTGCCATTTTAAACATGCATCAGCTTAGACCTTGGCCTTGCTTCTTCTCACATACAATTGAGCCAAATTTCTTATCTTCTGCTGATTTAAAAAGTCCTCTAAAAGCCATTGCATTTAAGAAAACACACAACACTTGTCTCCTTGTCACCATCACCAGAACTCAGCTTTCATTTTAGATCCCTTTCTTCATCGTTAATTATTTCCTCTTCATTTTGATTTAAAACATTCTTCACCATCAGTTGATAATTGATAATGAATTTGAGAGAACATAATGGATCCACAGAAAGGATGAGGCTATTTAATGTTTTCCAGATGCAGGCGGCTGTCAGGAGAACTGAGCCATCTGAGAGCCCGGGGGCCCTCCAGCCCTGCTTCTCACGTGACCAGGACTCTAGGTCCACGCTCTCATTTCCAGAATCCACATTCAAACCACGGGATGAGGTTAAAATGAGTCAAATGATCAGGAGTGTTTGTGAAGTTCCACCTCCACATTGTCAAGTTTTATTCCAATCTCCTTCTTAACAAATAATACCGTGCACTGTTTCTATCGCACTGTTGAAAGTTGCATTTTGATCAAAAGTATAGTCACAAAATTGACAGATGAGAGTTTACAGACTTGAAGCATGGAAGGAAATAGCACAGTTGATAAGTACATGTTATGAATATCACAATACAAATTCGATCATCTTTAGCTTCCACATTTATTTTTCTTTAGTAAGTGATAAATCGTTTTATAATTAAAATTTGTTTTTGAGCTAGAAGATGGTACACAGTGACCACTAATCCCAGCTGCAAGAAGTCTTCGTTAAACTGATTCTTATTTCTAATGGCAACATTGATGCAATAATTTAAAGTTTAATTTTATTTCAAGCCATAACAATGCAAATTTGAAAATTGATGGTCCCTATAAATAAAATTGTTCTCTAAGGTACTTTTGAAGCCTGTCATGTTTTCAAACTGTTTTTTCTAGTTATCTCATATGTGAGCAAAAGGAGTTAGCTGATTCTGGTAATTGTGTACAATTTTAGAACTGGAGTTACAACTCAGCATCTTCATTTCCTAATTGGCCACTGGAATTGGAGGTGAGATAAAGTACAAAAACGTGCAGCCTTCCAACTGTGTGGCTCCCTGTGCCCTTCAGCTCCTGCCCTTTGTTTTCAGCATCTCTCCTCACTGCACAACTAATCCTCTTAGGGTTTCCGTCTCTCCAGCTGCACTGAACCTCCGGGAACAGAGGCAGGAATTGGCTCTGATCAAATCGATTGGCAAGAAACCAGACTGGGCTTCGTACTCTGCTCAGGACTTCTGTGCTCAGCGAGAAGGCCTGGAGAGATAGTGGTGGACTTTAAGACACCAAGCTGGGGGCAGAGAGATTTGGGCTGTGCCTTCCCACTCCCCACATGGATGACCCAGGCCAGCAGGGATGGCTGAGTACAGAGCCAAAGCATCAGTATGCAAGCTGCTCTAAAGGCTAGAATGAAATGATATTCTTAAAAATGCCTTACCCAAAACTTTGACTTGAGGCAATGGGCTTTAGGGATAAGGATTTCTCTGAGTATCTATTTTATTTTATTTATTTATTTTATTTTATTTCTAATGAGTCAAAGCACTTTTGAGTTCCTTGGGTGCACGGCACTCTGAGCATTTCAAGGATATGTAGTGTTAGTATGATTTTGATGGGTGGAGTGCAAGAAATGCCTTCAAAGCCTTAGGAAAGGAAACCCATGCAATAAATTAGTCACAGCCTCATTGAAGCGCCCAGCCTGGGCCCAGCTATTCACACTACTCCCCACGTCACGTGTTTCAGCTGCTCTTTTCTCTGCCCTCCATGTAATCCCTGAAAAAATAGAAGCCTTTTTGTGTGCAGGGGATGGGGTGGGGGTGGGGACTGGCTGTGCAAATCCCTCTGCATGGATGCAAAGCGGGACCGGGTTGCCAGGGAGTTTTCCAGCCTTTGCGGAAATTAAGGAGCTCATGGAAGGAGCTTATTCTTCATTTATGGTGAGTTCAAGTGGGACAATGGGTCTGTGTGGCAAAGGATTACTCAGCCAATCACAAAAGCATCAGGACCTTTTAATCTGAAAATCAAAATGGTGTACCCAGTGACCCCATCACCAGAGGAGGATATAATGCTAAAATGAAGAAACTTTTTTTTTTCTCATGATGGCAAAATTTTCTCAGTATGGAAATATCACTGGTAAGCTTCTGACCTTCACCAGCCTTTTCAGAACGCAGGCTATGTAATTCCTTTCCCTCATCCTTCAAGGGTGAGATTTCATTGAGAGCAGCAGTGGGCACCGCCTTTCTCTATGCCCAAGGTCTGTGATGCCAGGGGGAGCGTAGAATTCATCTTAGAGGTAGGAAGGATGCCAGGGTATTCAGGTGGGGCCTGGTGCATGAAAATTCATGCACTGGAGGGGGGTCCCTCAGCCTGGCCTGCCCCCTCTCACAGTCCGGGATCCCTCAGGGGCAGAAAGTGACCCGGCGATCAGGGGAAGGCAATGTCCCATCACACCTCTGCTGCTGCCACTGCTGGCAGTGCAAGCCTTGGCCAGCCCTGGTTACCTGAGCCTCGGGCGGCCCTGGGCAGCTGGGCAGCCGCCATCTGAGGCTTGCCTGTGTCTTGGGCCGGTCCTGGGTGGCTGGGGGGCTGAGGGGACTGGGAGACTCTGGAGGCAGGCACGTGGCAAGGCTGGGCCTGCCTGGGGACGGCCCGGCCTTGCCGCAGGCCTGCTGCCCCGGCGAGGCTGAGGGGACTAGGCACCGCCATCTTGTGGCTGTGGGCACCGCCATACTTGAGAGCGGGGCAGTCAATTAGGATATTCCCTCTTTATTATATAGGATAATGTATTTGTGAAATGGATTCCAAAGCCAAGAGTAAATTCTTGCTAACTCTTCTTGGCTAGGATCTAGTCATTCCTACTCCCTTTTGTGTTTATGGGTAAGAGTGTAGTTTTGTATGTCAGGAAGATGTTAAATCTTACCAATGGCCTTGAACCTCTCTGGAATTAATCCTGTTTTAATGTATGTATCAGGAGACAGGGGTACACCTCTCTATATATTTTGTCAATGTTGAAGTCTCCAAGACCATCCTGTGATGTTTGAGAAGTACTACCAACAAGGTGGAAAGACTCTCACGTGCCTGATCATGGGTGTTTAGAAGTTTGTTTTACAGGCTGTGGAGTGGCTGCTCCTGCTTTATAAATACTAGTGTGTGCTGAAAAAACCAAGGCTGATTTAAGCACCACCCCCCGAGACCCAGAAAAATGTGACAGATGAGTCTAGGTGTGTGAAGTCTACAATAATGCCTTTAAGGGAGTAAATTATTCTTTCATCTTTCATGGCAAAATTTTCTCAGTATGGAAATATCACTGGTAAGCTTCTGACCTTCACCAGCCTTTTCAGAACGCAGGCTATGTAATTCCTTTTCCTCATCCTTAGATGGGCTCTGAGCTCTTCATCGTGGGAGTTATTGTAGATGTGCTTCTGAAAGGCATCAGCCCATCATTTTGTCATCATCCTCCGGAAGACCAACAGGAAGCTGACCATTGTCAGAAAGAGCAGGAAGCTAGGAGCTTTGCCTTCCTTTGGGACTGCGTCTGCCTTGGCACTGAGAGCCTCCGATCGCCACACCTGAGGGGTCCTGAGGGAGGCAAGGAAGGCACCGAACGGGCAGTCCCATGCCAGTGCTCCTCCGGCACTGCTGCTTTGGGAGATGACACCTGGGTGATGGTGTTCTCCCAGCCCACTGTCACTTGGAATGTGACAACAGCCTGTAAGGGCGAGCAAGACAAATATGGCTGCCTCCACTTTTCATGAAAAAGACTAAAAACTCAGATGGTTTAAGGAATTTCCAACAGGACAGCAGGTCTCCATGGCTGTGCTAAAATGGGAATCCAGGGTTCGTCAGTTCTATTGGTCTTGTCATTACAACTGTGAATTGAATGAACTGTTGGATACTTTTTCCTCAGATCACAGAACACTATAATTTAATAAAACCATTTTGTCTTAACAAACGAGTCATTTTTTGCTCAACTAAAAGGAAAAACAAATGCTAATAAGTTTATTTATTATTCCAAGAGCTGTTTTAGCCTAAAAGTCCATATCATGAAAGCAAATGCTATTTCCCCTCCCCACCCCTTCTCCTCCACTTCCCTCCCCTCTGCTCCCCACCAGTGTGGGTACCTTCAATTGACCAGGACAGCTTTTTCCAATGAGCTCAGAGGAAGGCTCAGAACATCACATCAGGCAGCAATTTCCAGTGTTTGGAGTTAGCCCCCCAAATGGCAAATCAACTGCAGTATTTGCAAATGTATTTGCTTAATTTTTATTAAATAATACATTAACATGTTTTATAAATCAGAAAATATAAAAATATATTATCTTCCTCCCAACACATTCCACATCTACCCAGTTTTCTCCTTTACCAAATTAGAAGGAAGCAACCAGTAACCATAATTGTTTGCTTCTTGTATATATTCTCAGAGGTTTTTTTCATGTTTGCATCAGCAAGTACAAATATATATTCCCTCCTTTTGCACATGTAATCTATGCTGTCTGTACCAATATATCATGTGGATATTTACCTCAGTACATACAGAGCTTCCTTAGGCTTTTTGCAGTTGCATCATATTGCATTGCATGTATGCACCATAATATATTTTGGATCATTGGTGAATGCACCAATTCCCTGGTAATAAACAACTGGGTTTATATTCTTTTGCAGATACAATGTATTAAATAACTTTGTACATATATTATTCCTCCCCCTCCCCCCACCCCCCTGTGTACCGATACACATATACGTATATGTAGGATACATTTTTTGGAAGTGGCATTTCTGAGTCAAAGGATGAAGGTATTTATAATTTACTAGATATTTCAAAATAGCCATCTCCAATTGTTTTACATTTTTACACACCTGCCAATTCTATAGGAAAATGTCCTTTTTCCTGCAGTCTAAACATAGTTGTCTTATCAAACTTTAAATTATTTTTGTCAAATTAGTAAATTAGAAATTGTATCTTAGTGCAGTTTTATCTAGAATTTCCTTTCTTATGAGTGAAATCAAACATTTCTTCTTATGTTTAAGGTGTATTTTTTCTCTCCTTGTTTGCATCATCTCCACTGTTTAACTCATTAATGGGTGATTGGTAACGGACTGCTAAGGGGAATGACATTCTCAACTGAAGGGGCAGCCGGGCAAAGGTGCGGAGCTTTGCTGGTCCATGGCTTGTTTGGGAATGGACTGTGTCTGCATGACAAGACCACAGGTCCTATGAGGTCCAGAATTCTTTGGTTTCTTCCTACTGCCATAGATATTCATAGCATGTCACTAAGAAATGAATTGAGTGTTGTTTAATATATTTCAAACCTAAATGCAAATTGCTTTTGAATTGGCTATTTATTGCTTTGAGTGATTTCTGTGTTACCTACTCTTTATTAGCATGAGTAGCCCCAATGAGAAATGTACATTGATGTCTTACTAGGAACAGGATGTGGGGGAGGGGAGGCGGTCCTTTGATCTTTTCTGAAGCCCACATATTTATATATTATGCATCTGGCAGAGAGAGAAGAAACCACTGGTCCCTATTTCAGAGCATACAAGTGGAACTATTTTAGGAGTTTGATTTTCTCATGTAAAATACATTTACATGTAACATTGTGACATTGAAATCTATTCGTGAAAACAACAGGTTTCATTTATTGAGTCTAGAATCACAGTAGTTGATTTTATTGAACCAAATTATGAGAGCAAATGCACAAACAGAAACACACAGGGCAATTTTGATAATTTTGTGTTGAACATTCTGAAGTGTGTGAACAGGTGTGTGTGTGTGTGTGTGTGTGTGTGTGTGTGTCTGTTTGCATGTGTGAGAGTGTGTGTCTGTCCCAGCTGGCTTGGCTCAGTGCTTGAATGTCAACCTATGAACCAGGAGGTCACAGTTTGATTCCCGGTCAGGGCACATGCCCAGGTTGTGGGCTCGTTCCCCAGTGTGGGGCATGCAGGAGGCAGCCAATCAATGATTCTCATCATTGATGTTTCTAGCTCTCTCTCCCTCTACGTTCCTCTCTGAAATCAATGAAAATATATATTTTTTAAAGAGACAGTGTGGGTCTGTGTGTGTCTGTGTGCCTGAAGAACCACAAGCAGAAGCAGGCTTCTCAGTTGCTCTCCCATCCCAGGGTTGCATCTTCACTCAGCATTGTTCATTATCCTCTCTCTCCCTGAGCAGACAGATGGTGTTCACACCCATGTTTTGCCAGAGATAATTACTTCAATTCTCAGCAAATCCCAGAGCTCCAAGTCCTCCTGGCTTTCATAGCTGACGGTATAGACTCCCTGGGTGGATGAGTCTGTGAGAAGTTGGCCTTCAATATCAAAATAATGAATAGGCTTTAATGTGATTCTAAAAAATCATTCAACCAGGAAAAGCTGGCTAGTTGCAAGAAGCAGTTTTCAGTGAGTTCTCATTTACATATGATTTTCCAAATGCATTTTCTTAGGAACACAGAAATACCAGTGGCTTATTAAAAAGATTCCCTTGTTAATTTTAGGTTATCTGTACTGACCAAACAAATACCAGTTCCTGTACTTTATAACTTTCTTCAAGGCTGTAATCTCAAATTAGCAGATGAAAATGAAATCAGAGACTTGGCTATTCCATCACTGTGTACTTCTTAACCCCTGGTAACCGCAAAGTAGTAATCTACATATATATCAGTTTAGAGAATGCAGGGATTCTGCAACTATGTCACTTGGTTCTCATATAACTCTACAAACTCTCAGTAATATTGTTTTTCAGATGATAAAACAATGCGAAAATGGCTATTGAATTTCCCAACTTTCCTCAGAGGGCAGGGCTTTTTGTCTGAATCGCACAGTTTTACTGTAATGTGTGTTATACCTTGGAATGAAATTCTAAACTAGACAAGACTCTGACTCTACATTTTTCTTGCATACATTTTATTTCTAGTGAGCACAGTACTCTTTTGTACAACACAATTTTATGGATGTCCAAAGCAATAAAAGGGCAAATTTATGCCCATCTTTAGGTGAGAATCTAAAAGGCCACCTTCCAAACTCTTGGCATTACTGGAATCACCTTCCCCTTGAACCTGGCACCCCCAGCAGTGCCCAAGGGCCTGCTTGCTTTAATTCTAAAGGTCTTCTTCTTTGCTTGCTTATCTTTTAAGTAGAAACATATGCAAACACCCAAATACGCAATATAAAAGACCAAAAAATCCCTAGCCAGTTTTGCTCAGTGGATAGAGCGTTGGCCTGGGGACTGAAGCGTCCTGGGTTCAATTCCCAGTCAGGGCACATGCCCAGGTCGCAGGCTTTATCCCCAGTGGGGGCATAGAGGAGGCAGATGATCAATGATTCTCTCTCATTATTGATGTTTCTATCTCTCTCTCCCTCTCCCTTCCTCTTTGAAAACAATAAAAATACATATATTTAAAAATAAAATAAAAGACCAAAAAAGTTAACATTAGTCATTGTTTGTTCTAAATATTATTAAAATACACATGTAGCCAAAACCGGTTTGGCTCAGTGGATAGAGCGTCGGCCTGCGGACTGAAGGGTCCTGGGTTCGATTCTGGTCAAGGGCATGTACCTTGGTTGCAGGCACATCCCCAGTGGGAGGTGTGCAGGAGGCAGCTGATCGGTGTTTCTCTCTCATCGATGTTTCTAGCTCTCTATCCCTCTCCCTTCCTCTCTGTAAAATATCAATAAAATATATTTTTTTAAAAATACACATGTAGAAGATGATAAGTTTTCATCCAGCTTTGACACTCATGTGCCAAATTCACTCACCTCCTCTTCAGAAAACCACCATCACACATTTTTTGAGCATTCCTCAACTTAAATTTTCTTAACATTTTAATTGCATATATATTCATAAATAACATATTGTGTTGTGTTTTTAAATTATATATAAAGGGCATCATAGTAAACTTCATTTTTTAAACTCAGCACCATATTTTCAAAATCTACTTCTTTTCAATCACATAATCAACATATAGCTGGATTTTAAAATTCAATCTCTCTTTTAAAATGTGTGTTAAATTAAGTTATAGTTAATGTGATTACTGGACATATTTATACTTATTTCAATTAAATATATTTATGTTTTCCATTTACTGTGCTTTTTCGAGACATGTTCTAACTTTTATTCATTACATTCATTTAAAGCTGTAAGTTCATTAAAAGTGCATCACTTTCCGTATTTTATTTCATTCTTGGAGCAACCCTGAGATCCTAACTCACGTGTTATTCTAAGCAAGTTTCTCCCACCCTATCTCATTTTCCCTGTTTAGGTGGTCTCATTGCATGGCCACAAGTTTTTTCCACATGCTGGTCATCTTTAATAACAATATTAACTATTGCAATAATAACAGCTGCCATTTATTGAGAGACTATTATATTTTAGACAGCATTCCTGAAAACCAATAGGCTCTTGATAAACATCAGGTCTGAAACAATTGCAAAATAGACCCAAAGTCAGATAGTGTCCTTGCAGCTGGACTAATAATGTGTTGTGACCACCATATCAAATGAGACTTCTCGTTCCTTCCTTCTAAGTTTAGATGGAAAGAAACACAAATATACAATCACACCGAGAATCTCTGGCCTAGGAGATTGCAAATACCCTTGAAACTCACCCCTCCGATAGAGGCTAGAGACATTATGATACAAATGTCTCACTTTCCATTCATATGCATCCTATTACTGGGATGCGTTCTTCCTCCATCAATCACTTTTACATTCTAGCACTGACAAGGTTTAGCAGTGGATATGACACTCTGAGCTGATAACTCATTAATTGTCTAAACAAATCAACAAGTAGAAGCAATCTTTTACATCTTTGTTTGTTTATGATCCAGAACATTCTGCTAAAACCAACCTATTGCTTGTCAGTTATGATAAACCCTAAGGAAAAAAACATCCTAAATTCAAACAAAAAATTATTGAACAGGGTTATTTGATAGAATACTATCTCTTGAATATCTGGGGCTTGAAAGAAAGAGAAACGCACAGAAGATGTATGGGAATATTATTTCCTGGGAAGTCTTTGTGATGAACAGGGAAGAATATGGCAAGGTCACTATCATCAGGATCTGTCGTAAAATGATTGTGGAATATGACTGAACTTCTTTTTTAGAACATATCTGTGAACATCATCCGTTTGCTCTTGCTACAATTTCCCATTTCCAATTTCTGTGTTTCTGTGTGAATCTGGAGCTTACCAGCTCAGTAGATATTTGGATTGAAAAAGAGGTCTGTTGGGATGAATTGCGTAAGATTCTCACCACATGAAACATTCTTTGATGGAGTCACTTCTGATCAGTTAGGATGCAGCACATCAGGTCTCTATTGCTGTACTTAGACGGAGATACCAAGGCATATGGACTCGTAGTTTGCAACCTGCATGTTATGCCATCACCATGAGCCATGAATCATGGCACATTATTCTTCCATTATTATGGTGGTGCAAATTTTAAAATGATTGCTCATTTTTAAATCCCTGTAGAATGATCCTAGTATGGATGCTTCTAGTGTTCCACCTATTGGGCAAACGGTCTTTCACTCTTTTTTTTTTTTTTGGAAACAGGTATCATTTGGTAAAAATGACCCTCATAACTACCTTTGGATCCCTGTGCAGTTAGACGGGTGTGCCTGTTGGATTAACAATGACCCAGCCCTCTGCGCATTCTTGTGCTTCTTAGAGGGATGAGCAGCGAGTGAGCCCTCCATGCTTATGCTATGGGACTGTGCCATGGGAGTTGTACATTCCATGTTGGGCTCCATCTACTAGTATACTGTGTGCTCGTGAGACTGCTAGTCTTCTGACTGCATTCACCTCCCTGCTTACCTGGAAGGTGCTATAGCTTCAGATTTGTCATCAGTCATTTCTGTAGTTAAGAATGAGGACAAATGTGGATTCTGTTTTTTAATTGGTTAATGTTTAAAACAACTGGGCTAAGGTATTTGGGTTGAAAAAAAGGAGTCTGTTTGGTTAGTCAGTGCTCAGGGCGACTGCACTCATTAGCAAGCACATATTTACATTAGTTTCAGTAAAAACACGTTTGTTTGTACAAATATGGGACAGAATAGGAAAATGTTTACAGCATCCCTGTTTGCCAACTCAGAAAGGACTCACCCTGCAGACAAACAGATGAATCAACCTCCCCTCCTCCATCCCCAGGGATCAGCAGGGAATGCAGCCTTGGCTATTCATGGCTGACTTCTGAGCCACGAGCTCGCCTCTATGGAGGAACCCTGGCAGCCTCTGGTTCCCCTCCCCATTCCAAATTGGAGTGGAGTATCTCCTGCAGCATCCCCGACAGGTGCTTCTCCAGCTCTTCCTGAACAACTTCAAAGACATGATCTCTTCCTCCTTAGGGAATGGTCATTGCTTTTCTAAACAACTCTGTTAGAATGTTCTTTTTATACTGATACAAAGCTGGGTCCTTGTAACCTCTTCCTATCTGCTCTTATTCTGTCTTCTGGAGCCAAACAAAACAAAGCTTTTTCCTCCTCTAAACAATAGTGCTTCAAACATTTGAAGGAAACGCTGTCATCTACCCTTTGCTGTTTTGCTTGCAGTGAATATCTAGTGCTTTAAACATTCCTCTTAAGACCTGGTTTCTAGTTTTTTCACCATCCCAGGTGCCCACCCTGCCCTTGGGTTTAGGCTGGTCCAGAGCCAAGAACACCCCCCCACACACACCTTGCAATCTCCTTCATCCTCCCACTGTTTTGGTTTTCTTCTGACAGATTTTAAGTACCCGGCCACCGTTTAAAGTCAGAAAGTAGTTGTTTTTGAACGTAGTATTATTATTATATTATGAATACGTATCTAATTTTCTGGTTATGATCAATCAGTAGTTGGGGTAAAGACGTGTATTTTGAACGTTTATAAGGTTTAGTCGCTGCTGCTTCTCCTCCTGCACAGATAGTGTAGAGGCCCCAGCTGGCCATGCCTTGGACAGAGGCTCTTAGTGAGCGGAGCGCGCAGGCCGAGCAGTGGAGGAGAGGAGAAGTTCCCAAAAGGCTTCCTGTGACTTTGATACTCATCTGTCCCTTTTCAGGACTGAGCAACCCTGCCCCAAGGACTGTCCTGCTCTTTGAAAAAAGACACCTGGTTTGTCCCCCAGGTTCCACAGAGAATTCCTGCTCACCAGCCCAAGTGCACCCACTAATATCTGCGGCTCCACTCTCTCAGGATCTTCAGGAAGAAAAGTTTTCTGTGGGTTTAAAGCTGATTCTGGACTCTGATGTCCACACACAAACTATTTGTAAAGAATGTTGCATCCTATGGGGACACCAAGCACCCGAGTGTATGGCCTGTGTGTTTCCTCCCAGGACCCCCCTGCTGATCTCTGCCTGGATGTTTTAGGGAGGCCCAAATGACAACAAGAGCAGAAGGGATTACAATCAGAGATTATTTGGAAGTTTAATGTCTTAGAACATTTTTCTTTCAAATTTGTTATTTTAAGGACACAGTAATTTAATGACTCTCTTTGTTAGTTCAGTTTGCGGTTGAGGTCCGAGTGCTGAGGAATGCATGTTTAATTTTTTTTTTTATCCTATAACCAGTATTTCATCTTAGACTAAATATATGCACATTTTAGAATTCCCATAGAATCACTGAGAGGAATACTGATGTTTATATAAATGCTTGCATGTTTGAGTGAGTCTAAGGAAAGGAAATAATCAAAGCTGCTTCTAAAGGCTTTTGTGGAATTTTGTTAAGTCCTAAATTCCCTGTCAGCATCAGTTCCTCCCTCATCTATGTCCTTATAGGATTTTAGATATATGCACAGCACTGCCAATTATGTAGGGACACTGGGTCTCCCCACTGACTCTGAACCTTTGAGACAAGAGCATGTTACATGCATCTGGACCCAGCACCTAGCTCAGTGAGTGTTCACTTGCTGGACTGAGGCTGGACTCTGGCTGATTTGGACATTTTCATCCTCTCTGAAGAAGCAGTGAAGGGAAGTACATGGCTAAGGAGAGAGAGGGGCCACGTGAGGGGGGGGGCGGGGCTTTACGGTGCAGCCTGTGAAGACCAAAAGTCTCCATCTTCCCCAGGAAGTGAGGAGAAGGAACAGATCACTCTTTCAGGTTCCTTCTACCCTGATGGAGGCAAGGCTAGGGTTTCAGTTGGATAAATGTCTCTGAATACCAGAGAGTGGAGAACTCTTGGCCACAGAGGAAAGAACTGTCTAAAAATGTCTCTTTTGTTGGCAGTGCTCAGTGGACTGTGTTTCGAGAGAACAAATGCACACCTTGTTAATTTCTGGATCAGTAGTGCAGAACATGCCAACCATGCCAGTTGCCCAATGAAAGTGCACTGGATCTCAATGAACAAAAAGGTAAGGGACTAAATCAGGGTCCAATGGAAAACACACAAGGATAGTTCCCAGGGACCTCACAGCCACACGAGTGAAAAAAAATTATTTAAGAATGTGCACATGATTTCCCAGTCATAGGCACGGAATTCCTAGAACCAATTGTTTCTGTTTCCACTATTGGATACGAATACGCAGAAACTGGCACTATTACTCAAATAGATGCAGGACATTAATAGAAAAGGAAACATTACAGATAAACAAATGAATCAGCTTGAACAATGTTTCCCAAATCAGAATTACATCCACATGAAAAGATAGTTTTTAGAACAATCAGCGAATTGAATGTCTGGAGAGTTTTCTATGAATTCTATGACAATTGGAGGACAAATGTTTTCTTTGGCAGAATTCTGAAGTGGGAATAGGTGGGGGAGAGGGTCACTCCCGGGCCCACCAGCTGGCAAGGGAGCTCCAGCCTTTTTAATGGTATCGAGTAGAGCGCTGTCAGGGTTTCCAAGAGATTTTAATAGTCATGCGGTCAGAGTTCCCTGAGTAAATAGCTTCCATTTCCACTCTTGCTGCCAGCTGGCCAAGGAGGGGACCACCTAAGTTGTATACCCCCAAAGGAAATGGGGAGGCAGGTTCTCTTCTCCCACAATTCTGCCTCTCACTGTCTGCCTGAAACTCCACCATAAGAGTGCAGTGCCTTTAACTTAAAATTTATTCCCAGTTAAAATGTAAATACTACCAGTAAGTATAGAAGCTTAAATTGTGTTACTCTTTTCCAAACCTATTTTCATTTACTAATGGGTTTTAGAACCTGTTTTGAAAATAGGTATTGATTGGGAGGAGGAGAAGAGAGCAGAAAAGCTCTGGTCCAGGAGCCCCCATGAGCAGTGGGTCCATTGTATTAGTGTTCAATCTATTCACATCCTTTCCCATGTGATTTTGCAGCTTCTTCCACTAAGAGGTGAAGACTATTTGTCAGCCCCTGAATTCTGAGTTTGGCCATGTGACTTCTCTTGACCAATGGGACAGATGACATGCTTGAAAGGCACTTGTGCGATTGGGACTGGGCTTGATGTCTCTAGCTCCTTTGCAACTGTTATGAGAACATGCGGGCGTGAGCCTGACGGAAGCGGAAAGACACATAGATCAAAGACGCGTGGCACCAGCTAGTCCAGCTGAGGCTACCCTAGGGCAGCCAAAAGCTAGCCAAACCCTAGAAATGCAAGGGGACCACTCAGATCCATGGAATGGCTCAGACTCAGGAGTTAAGTAAATGTATATTGCATAAATCACTGATGCTTTGGAGTTGCTTGTTGTGTGGTGCTATTGTGGGAATAAATAGCTGATACTCTGGAGAAAAAAAGGGCCCATGATGGAGATGAGCTTGCCTCCACATTTGGGCTCCCAGAAAATAGCAGAATATATAAACACTAGAGGCCTGGTGCACGAAATTTGCGCGCTCTGGGGGCAGGGGGTCCCCTCAGCCTGGCCTGTTCCCTCTGGCAGTCCGAAAGCCCTCAGAGGATGTCCGACTGCTGCAGAGGCAGCAGAGGCTCCCGCCACCGCCGCTGTGCTCACCAGCCATAAGCCCGGCTTCTGGCTGAGCAGCACTCCTGTGGGAGCACACTGACCACCAGGGGACAGCTCCTGCATTGAGCATCTGCCCCCTGGTGGTCAGTGTGAATCATAGAGACCAATCATTCCGCTGGTCTGTCGATTTGCATATTAGCCTTTTATTATATAGGACTAGAGGCCCGGTGCACGAAATCTGTGCACAGGGGTTGGGAGGTGTCCCTCAGCCCAGCCTGCACTCCCTCCAATCGGGGACCCCTTGAGGCATGTCTGACCACCTGTTTAGGCCCGATCGGTGGGATCAGGCCTAATCAGGCAGTTGGACATCCCTCTCACAATCCAGGACTGCTGGCTCCCAACCACTCGCCTGCCTCTGCCTGATTGCCCCTAACCACTTCTGCCTGCCAGCTTGATCACCCCCTAACCACTCCCCTGCCAGCCTGATCAACGTGTAACTTCTCCCCGGCTGGCCCAATTGCCCCTAACTGCCCTCCCCTGCCAGTCTGGTCACCCCTAACTGCCCTCCCCTGTAGGCCTTCCCCCTCCAACTGTCCTCACCTGCAGGCCTGGTTCCCCCCAACTTCCCTCCCTTGCTGGCCTGATCTCCCCCAACTGACCTACTCTGCTGGCCCAGTCACCCCTAACTGCCCTCCCTGCTGGCCTGATCATCCACAACTGCCCTCCCCTGCAGGCCTGGTCCCCCCCAACTGCCCTACCCTACTGACCTGATCCCCCCCAACTGCCCTCCCCTGCAGGTCTGGTCTCCTGCAACTGACCTCCTCTGCCAGCCTGGTCACCCCTAACTGCCTTCCCTTGCTGGCCTGGTCTCCCCCAACTGCCCTCCTTTGCTGGCCTGGTCACCCCTAACTGCCCACAACTGCCCTCCCCTGCAGGTCATCTTGTGGTGGCCATCTTGTGTCTACATGGGAGCAGCCATCTTTTACCACAGGGGGGCAGCCATATTGTGTCTTGGAATGACAGTCAATTTGCATATTACTTTTTTATTAGATAGGATGATAGTAATGCCACAGTCAGCCTCCTCTTCACAGTCAGGGGACACTGGTGTATCCTCCCATAAATATAAATACATGGCATCTGTGTCTTGGTTGGAGGGGTGGGTCAGAGCAAAGAGGGAAGGACCAAGATTCATTTCATGGCCATTATGCACCAATGACTGTATTATAGGTTGCATAGAACTCATGCAATCCTCAATATGTTCCTGTGAGTTGGGAATCCTTTTCTCCATTCTACAGAAGGGAAAACTAAGACCTAAAAAGATTAAGTGGCTTAACCATGTACATCAGGGACTGGCAAGCCTTTTCTATTAAGCAGCAGGTGGTAAATATATTAGGCTTTGCAGGCTTGTGGATGTCTCTGTCACCACTACTCCCCTCTGCTGTGGTGATGTCAAGGTAGCTGTAGATAACACACAAATGAATGATTGGGCACCAATAAACATGTATTTATGAGCATGAAATTGAATTTTATGTAATTTTTACTTCACTAAATAACATTCTTTTGATTTTTCCCATCCATTTAAAAAAGTAAAAGCCATTCTTAGTCTCTATAAAACTAGGCAGCAGGCCAGAACTTGCCAACCCCTGCTGTCAATGGCAGGGCCTGATTCAAGCCTATAAAAATTTGCAACTAACTGGGAGGCAAAAAAAAAAAAAAATCTAGAGTCTGAATGTTTCTTTGGTCCTGTAACCTTCATGGCTGCCACTTAATAGTCTCTTATACAAAAAGAGATAAACATCAAGAAAATGTCCAACTCACTCTTGAGAAACTACTGACACTTTACTCACAGTTCTCTTGGAATCAACTAGATCGACTGAGAGTGTGCATGCATGTGTGTGCATGTGTTCATTGTGAGTGTGTGTTGATGTGTGCATTTGCGTGTGCATTTGTGTGTGCACATGAGTGTGTGTGTATGAATATGTGTTGAAGATAGATGTCAATGAAGTAATAGTATATCAGAGAAGACAATATAAATATGAGGTAGATAACACTAGGTACTATTATCACCTCTTCGTTGCAGCTAAGGAAACTGGGGCTTAGAGAGAATAAGCAACTTGTAAGGGGAGCCACAACTCAAACGCTGCTTTGTCTGGCTCCAGAAACAGCACTCTAACCATCCACTGTGCTCTTCACTCTCCTGGGAAAAGGCAGTTCCCTTTGGCTGTGGCTGTTCTGTGAAGCCCTTGCCTGCCACCAGCTCCCTCTGAATCACACTCTGCCACCAGAACAAAACAGAAAAATAAATAGTCAAGACAAGATAAAAGGGGCCAGCGTGGACTGTTTAAAATCATGAGTGAAAAGCAAACTATTGGAAGACAGTTCTCCTCCGGGCCTTTGTGCTGTGTTTATGAAGTTCTGGTGCTTGGTGGGGTCAAATGCCATCCCATGAATATTTGATTCCTGTAAGAGAAGCTGGTCCAGCGCCATTGTGTCACATGCTGCATGCCCCATAGCAGAGTTTCACCAACGAGACAAGCCAGGTGCCCTTTCTGACCGTGAATGACATGTCCACAGCCTTCTCAGAACAAAAGCGCTGAACCAGCAGGCTTGGGTATGATGATCCTCTACTTGGCCCTTTACTTCCCATTAATAAAGCATGAAACACATCAAATTGTCTATAGTGTAGGTCCTTCTCTCCCACGTGTGACACAGTTAAATCGAATTTGGCATGAGTTATAAAGTAGGATACAGAAACCCTAGTTTCTATTTCTTTGAGTAGCCTTGTGAATATGGACAAGATATTTCAATTTCTGAGACTTGGTTTCCTTCCTTGTAGAATGAGTGGCTGAAATCATATTTGTAAAAGCATTTAAAAAACTCTAAAAGCCCATGTGTATGTTAGCGAAAATGCTATCAAATCCACAAAGGGTCCATAGCTCAGATTGTGACAGCACTCAGCAGTCAGGAGGCTATTGCCACACTGAATGTGATTGGAGTGAACTCATGAAAGCCACTGGGCGGCCCTCAGATTCGGGTGTGGCCGTGCACCAGCCTGTCAGCACCCCGCTGTGTATCCTGTGGCCCCTGCAGCAGGTGCTCTGCCGCTTCCATTGCTTCCTTTCTCCAAATGCTTTCAATGCTGATGCATCAATTTTTTTCCAAAATGGCAACCACCACCTCTTTACAAGCTGATTTGGCAGCATTACTGATTCTGCCTAAGTGTTGGAAACAAAAAGCGGAAGGAGTTATAAAGTATAATATGCAGTCAACATATGAGATTTAAGAGGTCATGCATTCTTGCTCTTTGTCATGCAAGAATGTTTGATTAGTCATAAAACAAATATGGTTTTATCTCAACAAATGAAGTAGTAATGGAATGTATATTTACCTTTTCTTTTGGGTCTTCCTTTTCTTCAGGTTCTGGCAGCCACACTGTTTACCTATGCTGTTTACTTATGCTATACGCTGTACGCAATGCAGCGCTAGCCATACAGGTTCCATGAAACAGCTTTGGTCTACTGAGTGGGCCTGATGGCATATTCTCAACACTCTGGTCAAGGTGTCAGTTTTGGACAGGTAGGATGAAACCAGATAATGAAAGATCTAACCCTTGGAAATTACCTTACAAATTATAGAGGGCAATTAAAAGGCTCACTGTGGACTTGTTTGCATCTTATAAAGATTACTTAGGCAGTGGAATAGATAATGGTTTGAGGGGAATGATAAAGTCAGGAAGATCAGTTAGAAAGCTACTTAAATAATCCAGCAGAGGACAGATGACTGTTTAAATCAATAAAGTGGGGCCAGAGAAGGGGAAGTAAATTTGATGACTACATAGGGAAAAACAGCTATGGGACTTGCAGATCAGTTAGATGAAGAGAGCAAAGAAGAAAGAAGACTCGCAGTTTTTTTGGATTGGGGAAGGGGGAACATAGTGATGTTATCTGTAAGGGAATAAATGGGGAGCTAGATTGTGGAGGAAGAGGATGTGTTCAGTTTTGACATGTTTGGTTTGCAGTCTTTTGGATACATCCAAGAAGAGATACCCAGCAAGCATTGGATAACACATATCAAAGCCAGAAGAAAGGAACCAACTTTCAGGTGGTAGCAGAAACCATGGAGTTTCAATGGCCATGAAATCACCCAGGAAAATTGGATGGTGTGGGAAAATAAGGTTACAGATGAAGCCATAATAAATTCCAACAGGACATAAGAAAAGAAGACCTTGATGTGGGCTGAGGAGCTGTGAGCAAGGAAGGAGCCTGGAGTCAAGAGATGCCAGAATGTTAAATAATGGATGTACAGGAGTGTCAAATATTATAGAATTTGATAAAATGTCAGGACCAAAAACTGTCTGTTGGAATTTGCCATCCAGAGGTGGCGAAAAGTGGTGACATAGTTTTAATTGAGAATAAATTACCTCTAAGTTCTTGTTCATTCTAAGATCCTATGAGTCTGTGAAAGAAGTTCAAGATTAAGAGTTCTACATATTTCTATTTTGTATAAATATGTATTTATATTTAAAATTCCTAATAATCATCAACCTTTTCTAGCCAAGTTATATTCCAGTTCAATATCATTGAGCGTTTATTTATTTATTTATTTATTTTTTACCTTCTGCCAGATTGAAGGGCGGCTAAAATAGTTGTGGCACACCTGAAAACTAGAGTCCATTGGGTCTAGAAACTAGACTCAGCTCTAACTGCCTGCTAATGTTTGTTGACATCTTGTTGTCAGCTCTGATTTTCCACGCAGAGCAATAGCAGTGAACTTAATTTCCTCTTCAACTGTGCGGTTCAGTGCCTGTCCCCTCAAGCCATGCAACAGTTTCCCACTGCTGGACTAAATGTCCCCATGGCCTTCTATTTGGTGATGGCGGGCAGAAACTATTCAGTGATTTCATTTTTTCTCCAAGTTACAGAAAATGTACTGGGCCCTTCCTCGGGGTCTTGCGTCAAGAGGTTGGGACCCAGCTGTGGCAGGTGAAGCAGCTCCCATTCAACTGATCAGTGTAATGTGTGAGATGAATAGAGGCCCCGAAATGTTTACATAGCATGCCAAGGAGTCTTAAGAAACCAAAATTAAAATCTATAATGTTCCTTCTTTAAAGCACAGCCCAAACAGAATTAAGTAACGTGCCGAACTACACATGCACAGCCAGCAGATGAAAGTCCATTAATGAACATTTCAAACACTGGGGAGCCTGGAGCTTCATGAACTAGAATAACTAATGTGTAATGGTGATATTTCTATTGTAAATTCCACACTGGCCACCAGGATCTTTCCTGCTGCCTAAGTTTTTCTCAAATAACTTCACTTTATATTGTTACACACAAAAAAAATTATCTACTCAAAAACTGTTGTAAGTGCATTTATTTACTTCTGACATGAACTGAGGAGACGTGCCTGTATTTTTTTATCTCACACACTCACAGACACCCTCACAGGTTGCAATTATTGTAAATCCATGCATGGCATCTTAATGGATTTTAAGTCATAAATGTTAGAGGACAAACTTGTAGCTAGAATTAAAAATCTTGTGGCTTTCCTTAAAACTCTTTTTTAAAGGCTCTGGAAAAGTTGCCTTCAAAAATTAGTTGTATAACTTAACTTTTATCCTTAAAATTTGAGAGCCCCAAATTAAAAACAAAAAAAAAAAGGTTAGTTCCCAGAGCACACCCACACTCAGCTGACTTCCCTCTCCATAAGCCTGAACCAGCACACTCTAAAGTTTAACTGATCATCTGGTTTATTTTATCCACAGTCAATTTTCATTTGTTAGGAGAGAAATAAGTCCTTTATATCTCTGTCTTTCTTCACTAGTTAAATTATATCAACCCTCAAATACACCAGGGGAGTAGTACAGGCAGAGTTTTATTCTTGAATGACATAGATCTAACTTTCTAATTTCAAATAAAATGCTTCTTACTTATTAAAGTTTGCCTTTATCTTCCTGATAATTTAAAAGAAAAGTCATATAGAAATAATAGTAACTCACACGGAACTTACAGGACTATAAGACCTATTCAAAAGACAACCTTTGTTGTAAATGATTCCACATAGGTACTAAGCAAAATCTTGTCAGAATCATGCTCAGAAAAGTCGTGGCAACCTTCAGGATTTAAAAAGTTTAAGAAAAATATGGAAGTAAGTTTTCCCTTTTGCCTCCATGCAAACACTTTTCTGCAGAGTTGTGTTTCTAAACTGGAGTTGTAAAGCCTTTGAGGGCATCCTGGGCAGGACATGGTGCATCTCTCAATGATGTGCTGGGGAGGGTAAAGGAGGAGAGCCTGCGGGAGGAGGGACTCATCCCTTCCCACATGACAGGCTCCAGCCTCAGCCTCCCAAATCCCAAGAGGACATGATCATTAGGATCACTATTTCTTCTTCCGGGGTCATGCAAGCCGTAGGTGCTAATCCATAGGTGGGGTGTTGGGGAGCAGAGGTTTGAGGCAGGAGCATGCCCCACACTTGGAATCAAGGTTGAGCTTACATCTTACTCTGGGAGGCATGGAAAGAGCTAACCGAGCTGCAGGCTTGAAAGAACCTTGTTGAGTCAGAAGCCACTTGGATTTGGCCTCAGGAAACATGACATCACAATGCACAGAGCTGGAGGGGCACAGACTTGGAACATGAAGGCAAAAAGTGACAAAAAATAAACCCATGAGCAGGCTGTGACTCCACATCACAAAGTATTCTGTGAAGTTTCTGGAATAGCTTATGCTTTGCTTCCCATCAAATTTGGATTGGCCACAGCAAAGGAGGAAAGAGAACAAATACAGGAAATCCACAGATAATCCCCAAACCTCCATTTGAGCTAATAGTTTAAATTCCTTCTATGCCAAGTCAAGCCTATTTTGTTTGCTTGTTTACCAGAGTAGAAAATGAACCAATCCTCTTTTAACCTCCTTCCTGTGCTTGCAGATGGAGAAAGGCAAAGGGCTATAATGTTCAACTGGAATAGATCTGCATGAGCCCCATGTTGGAGGACTGGCTCCCAGGGAGCAGGGCCCGGGCCACAGCAGCAGATGCTGCAGAGGAGGGCCTGCTGGGAGCCACAGTGTTGGGGGTGGGGCTGGACGGTACCCAGCAGAGCAGTGAGGGGCAGTGTGCAGGGATGCCCAGGTGGTAGCAGCCAAGGATGAGCGTGAGAGTGGACCTGGCCATGAGTCCCAGTCAGGAGCCACCTAGCATGGCCTGAGTGAGAGGCAAAGAGGCAAGGAAACAAGCTGAGAAAGTGAGTGACTGGGGGGCTACCTAGGATTGAGGCAGGAATCTCTCTCTTGCTCTTTCTACTTAGACACCCACGTGATTAAAACCACAGGAGTGGGCATGACGAAACCAACCCTGAACTTAACGTTGCCTTTGGTGCATCGCTGCAGTTTCAACAAGTCTGAAGCCACAGCCCCAACACCAATGCACAGAGGCAAATGGCTTTCTTTACGGTTCCAGGCTTGGAGCTTCAAGATGCTCCAAGATGCTCACCGTGAGCTCCGCGGTGAGATGACTTCACCCGCCTTTTCTGACCTTCTCAGGTCACTTTGTCTGGGGACACCCCCAGGAGAATGGAAGCAGCTCCAAGGCGGCAGAGCTGCAGGGCTGCAGGGCTGCAGGGCTGGGCCTGGGCCCAGCCGTGTCACTGAGGAGCTAACTCAGGTAGGTCACTTTTCTGCTCTAGGAGCCTTTGCCTCCTCTGTAAAATGGGCATTAAAGTAGCCCATGTCACTTCAGCTCACAGGGCTGACGCAAGCTAGAACATGTCCTTTCTATTTAATGAACTGACTAAGAATACATTTTAGGGACTTTTTCTCTTCCTTTTTTCCTCCCTACCTCCCCTCCTTCCTTCCTCCTTTCTTTTCTTTCTTCCTTTCTATACATTTTGTTCCTTTTCTTTTTTTTTTATTCTGTTTGGGAGTACCTTCCAGCATTCCCCTACTGATATTCTGATGCTTTTCAACTCTTTTCCATATGGTAATAATTTTATTATAACTGTATTCTGCAAAAGAAGAATTTTAAAGATAATAGGATATCAACACAATGAAACAGTGGGAAGAAAAGTCTTTCAGAAACTAAGAATATAAGTTCATGAATTATTATTTAAAAACTGGAAACTTCTGGGGACACAGGAGGTACAAAGGTCAAATTGAGCCTCAAATTCCAAGTAGTTTCAACAGGACTGATTCCCATTCAAATTTCTTCTGGAAAGTGGAAGTCCTGAACAGTCCTAGAAGGACATTGATAACAACCTCATGTTCTTTTCCGTTTGGTATCTGAAATGCTTTAGCATAATAAGAGCCCCAATGAGCCTCTTTCCAGCTGTCAATGATTTCAGGCTCATACATCAGTATTGCCTCTATCTTTCTTCTGAAAAGAGAAAAATCCAGCCTACCAGTTAATTGCTAAGCCCTTAAAGAGTCCCTCGTCCCAAAAAGCCAACTCAGCCTAGCCTGCTTTCCTCACTCTGAGAACAGAAAATGGGCTGGCCCTTCCTCAAACTTCCAGAGAATTCTCTCCTGCTTCCCTCTCCTCCTCGCTCCCCTCCCCCTCAGTCCTACCTCTCAAGCTGCGAAGGCAGAGAACTAGCTCATCTTTGAAGCAAGAAAGGGGCTTCTCTCCTCTTGGGCCACATCTCCTGTGTCTCACAAGTACTCCCATTGCGTTAGTCCTGTCTCAGAGCCCCCTTATGCTGCTGTCCACTCCTGCCGAAGAGAGCAGGCCAATGTCCCCAGGAGACACATAGCTCAGGGCTTCCTGGGGAGCACTGCTGGCACTGAGAGCAGACAGACAGAGCACATCAAACAACATCCAGACAGAAAAGTTGTTGCTGGAAGTAGCACCCCCACCAAGAGAGGTGAGGCAGTGGTTCCGGGAAAACAATCCAGGGCAGCCTGTCCTGTTCTGTTTTCTTCTCTCCCTTTTCTTCCCTTCCCTTCCCTCCCTCTCCTCTCCCAGCCATCCCCTCCTCTTCCCTCTCTTCTCTTTTCTCTGTTAGGACATTAGGTGCACATGTCCTCAGAATTAGTATGAAACTGCTATTATTGCGATTACTCAGTTGTTTTGGAGAAAGGCAGTGATGAGCTCCAGCCCTAGGACCTCGCCAGCACTGTTCTTACATGTCACAGAAACAGCCATCACAGGGGTGGATCCACCCAAGTCAAGAGAGAGGACCTCCTGGTTGTTACATACTGGTAGATCTTTGTGATCTAAGAGGTATTTGCCTGGTCTTGACAGTCTGGTGTCCCTTAAAGGACTTTTTCTAAAACATGAGACTCCTTCCATATTAGGCATTTAAAACTCAACCATTTTTTTTTTCAGTTGCAAAAGATATTATTTTGCAGACCATCTGTTATTTAGCAATGTGCATATTATGAATAAATAATCCCAGATTCTTTTTTGCAAGCCCAGCTATAAACAAATGCGCCACATGCCAAAATAGAAGTCATTCTCCCTTTGAAAACTCATTAAGTTATGCAAGATTGGAAGAGATGGGGGGAGAAGCTTCCTAGCAGATGCCGGAGAGGGTTATTGCTGCACGCAAATAATAACATGAAGCCAAACACGAGCTAGTCTTAGGGAGTCTTCCGCCTGCTTCGCATTCCCTGCAGTGAGAACGGACCTTCTCCTCCTGGGGCACATTCTCTGCGGTGTCTCCCCACACGGCGTGCATATGCGCCTATAAAACCCCAGGGCCGGTTTATGTGGACCGGTCTCACTCGTTTTTTAGTCAGATAAAACATTGGCAGTCTATGATTCTTCTCCTTCGAAACAATAGAATATCACAAGTAAAAATTACATTAGACTTGTTTATTCCTAAAAAGTTGTTGGAAAACCAAATTTCCTAAGTGCTTCACTAAACTTCACAGGACACTCTGATTTGTGACCCTGCTAAAATGATTCTCGAAGGAGGGTTGATGGGAAGTAGGAGAAAACTAGTAAGGTGGGAAGTCTTAGATGAGCAGAATGCAATTCTCACCAAAGTTGACTGTTTATTCTCTTGGAGAAAAATCAAATTTCCAGGGTCAGCAGTAAGGCAGAATTAGGGCATGGATCAAGTTCTCCTGGACCTATATTCTGAGTCAAGCTACTTGACCAAAGGGTCTGACTGAGAAAGGCAGTTAGCTTTATAGCAAAAGTTTTTCCATCTACAGTTACCACCTTCAGAGAATTGACATTACAGTGCTGATGTAATCTGCCAGTTCCCTTTGAACCGTGTGCAATAAATTATGTCAGCCCTATAGAAAGTCAAACAAGTACCCAAAAATAGGACAAGTATGCACGGTTCAGTAAAGTATAATGTTATCTTCTCCCCATCTAAAAATTAATCAATGAAATAAAACATGAACTATAGTTGACTTGGTTTCAGGAAACACAATTGAGAGTTCCATTATTGTTCTTGTCTCATCTTCAGTCATAGCCAGGGATTTTGTCGGTCACCATGCTGTTTACTTTGTGGATTGTAGTAGAGAAGGAATGCAGACGGACTTGCTCAGAATTGGTAATGGACTGTGGTCCCGACTCTTCTTTCCACTTTTCAGGTACAACCAAATCTTTGTTGGTATAAATCAGTGGATCAAATGAATAAGAAACATCCAACAGCAGTAGAAATGTCACTGTAGCTGCAATCTGTCTGATCACCAAATGGATTTTACCTGGGATCATTTTCTGAAACTTTCCTCTGGGTGTTCTGTTGTCTTTGGCAGTCTTGCCACACTCAATATCAAACTGCCATCTTTCAAGTTCCTCACCACTTCCAGTAGTCGAGATGACCGCCCCCCCTCCCCATTTTCTGCACCGAACACTTGTATAACCAATCTCTTCGTGGTTCCACCACATTGTTTAGGTATTTTGTGAGCTCAGGATCAGTAGTTACAAGCAAGGTGAGTCCATATTTCTGCACTCGAGTAAAGGTTTCAGATGGACATATGTCACACTGTTATATAAAATGCTGTTGATATCAAATGAGAAGAACTCACGGCAGGTTACAAGGTAACTGATGCCTTGCTCAGGGAGAGCTGCTCACCAGGCCAAGCACACAGACATGGTGTGCCCACCGCACATGGAGACCACAGAGCCCCACAGCCACTGGTTTCAAAAGTAACATGCAGCACACTGTCACCTCATAAAAGAATTTTTTTAAATAAAAATGTTCACACAACTGTAAAGGAAAAGATTCAGATACAAAGAATCCCCAACCCAATTTCTATAAGACTGTATTCTATCCATTAAACATCAAGCTACAGTATAATCTGAATTAAAGAGATTTAAGTAAATTGAGAAATATGCCTGCTATTTTCAACTTTCTTTATAATAATCCCAAATTTTTAAATTTGGAAGAAGAAAAACTGAAATACTGTGTAGATGTCCATGGTGAAAATCATAATATAAATGATAGTAATTTATATAATAAAACAAAATATTTCACAAAATTTTCTGGATAAAGACAATTTATCCCAACACATTATGATGTATGCATCATCATATGTCAATTTTATGGTTCATTACTGAATATAAAAATTCCTTTGATATTCTTATTGACATTCCAGTTGCTATTCTCTTGGTAGAATAGTTTCTCCAAGTTAGAATTAATTAAAGTCAATGCAATAACTACAATGATTCAAGAAAGTCTGCTTCATTTGGCATTTGTGGCAACAGAACACAAATTATGTAAAAATTTTAATTATGGAAGCATAACTAGTGACTCCATTAAAAGAAAGCCAAGAAAATAAATTTCATGGAATAAATATATAATAGTTTATTAATTACATGGGTCTTTATTATTTTACTCTCCCAAAAATTACTAGCCCATCAATATATCACTCATATATATGCAATAATAATTAAATTTAGTTATCTTTGATATTTTGCCAACCATCACTGTACACATATTTTCAATTTAGATAAACACAAGTTGCCAAAAGCAGATTTAGAAGAAGTAGAAAACCAAAGTAGTACTATTTTTAGGAAAAAGCTCAAATTTGCAATTAAACACACTCCCCAAATCTCCAGAACCAGAAGGATTTACTGGAAGATTCTTCTTACCATTTTTACATAAAGTTTTCCAAAGAAATAGAAAATGCTAGCCTACTTCCTAGCTCAGTGGTCGGCAAACTCATTAGTCAAAAGAGTCAAATATCAACAGTACTACGATTGAAATTTCTTTTGAGAGCCGAAAACCGACTTCTGCGCATGGGCCACAAAGTTTCAATCGCACTGTACGTGCGTGCCCGCACGTGGTATTTTGTGGAAGAGCCACACTCAAAGGGCCAAAGAGCTGCATGTGGCTCGTGAGCCGCAGTTTGCCAACCACTGTCCTAGCTCATTTTATGAGTCCAGAATCACTAAATGACAAAACCTGACAAAAACACTAGCATGAAAGACAAGTTCAGGTCAATTACCCTCATAAGTAAAGATGCAAAAAGCCCTAAATAAGATGTTAGCAAATACTTTAAAGCATAGATACTTTATGATGTGTAGTATATTTTGAAGTACATAGTGATTATCAGCAATATATAAAAATGACAAACTATCAGAAACAAATTGGATTTATTCTAGGAAGCAGGGTTGGTTTAACCTTTGAAATGAATCACTACATTAATAGAATAAAAGTGAAAAGAAAACATGATCATATCAATCCTCCTATCCAATAAAGAGGGAATATGCTAATTGACCATCATGCCATCACAAAGATGAGGCACCCACAGTCACAAGATGGTGGCGTCCAGTCCCCTCAGCCCCGCCGGGGCAGCAGGCACTCAGCATGGCTGGGCCCGCCCCCAGGCAGGTCTGTCTGCTCCACGCACCTGCCTCCAGAGTCCCCCAGTCCTCTCAGCCCCCCAGCCACCCAGGGCTGGCCCGAGGTGCAGGCAAGCCTCAGATGGTGGCTGCCCAGCCACCCAGGGCCGCCTGGGGCTCAGGTAACCAGGGCCAGCCGAGGCTTGCACTGCCGGCAGTGGCAGCAGCAGAGGTGTGATGGGGACATCACTTTCCCCTGATCACCAGGTCACCTCCTGCCCCTGAGAGCTCCCGGACTGTGAGAGGGGGAAGTCCAGGCTGAGGGACCCCCCTCCAGTGCATGAATTTTCATGCACCGGGCCTCTATTCCTATGTAATAAAAGGATAATATGCAAATTGACCCTAACTGCAGAACCACTGGGAATGACTGGTCGCTATGATACTCACTGACCACCAGGGGCAAACGCTCAACACAGGATCTGCCCCCTGGTGGTCAGTGTACTCCCACAGGGGGAGCTCCACTCAGCCACAAACGGGGCTAACGGCTGTGAGCACAGCAGAGGTGGAGGGAGCCTCTCCCACCTCCTTGGTAGCACTAAGGATGTCCGACTGCAGCTCAGGCCCTCTCCCCACGAGGAGCTGGCCTAAGCCATCAGTTGGACATCCCCCGAGGGCTCCCAGGCTGCCAAAGAGTGTCTGACTGCCAGGTTAGGCCTGCAGGGGATGTGTAAAAGACATTTAATAAAGTTCATTGACAATTCATGAAAAAAGTAACTCTTAGCAAATTAGAAATGGAAAGGTATCTCAGTCACTATCAGTGCCTTATTCATATTCCAGCTGTAACTCTCTCTAGGCTTTTTGCTACCCTGGGAGGAGAGCAGGTCACAGATACTAGAGAGTTGATGTTTAAGATCCAGCCTTCAGCCCCTGGTGGAGGAGAAAAAGGAGGATAAATACCCCAGATTCCTCACCCTCTGGCCAGGGTAACTGAGGTGCTCTATACAGCCTTCAAATGTCCCCAGGGCACTTAGCTCCAGTTGCCCATGTGCTAAATGGCTGATCTCTCTGTGTAGCTCTCTCCTTGCCAAGATTTTGCTTCATCACCAGCCAGTCTGTCCTCCCCAGACTCTCGCTCTTTCTGTTCCACTCCAGTGCCCTCCTGTGCTGTGGCTGGGAATCTCTCCACCAGCAGTGAGCTGGGGTGGTCATGGGACTCAGCACATCACTCCCCTGTGTGAAAATAAATGAAGACCTCACAAATGGAAGAAGCAAATCCTCTGCCTGGAGGCTGTAGGTGAGGAGAAGCTGTAGGAAGGCTAACTAGAATTTGGGCATCTTGTCTGATTGGTTAGGAGTACACAATTTGGCTTTCTCTGGTTGGTTTTGAGTTGGAGTTGGGGACAAAAATCAGGGAAGCTGTCATTTACTACCCAAGTCTTGGCTATTTGGGGCTGATTGTTACAGGGGTTATTGTTTGGCTTCCTGGACAGGTTGCTAGAGATGGAGGTCTCACTTCCTAGGGACCAGTTACCGCAGGTGGTAGGTTGGCCTCCTGGGCTTGTGGCTGCAGGTTGTGGGTCAGCATTTGATTTTTATGTGTTGTCTGACCAAGGTTTGTGCGGCTTCTTGGGTAAGGTCTGAAAACTGTCATTTCAAATGTTTTGCTCAGTATGTTAGGTTTTGGTTTTGTTTGCTTTGGTGAGAAAGTAAACTCCAGCCCTGCTACTCTCTTGGCTGACTGCAGAAGTCTCAACCTCCCAGAGTGAGTTTGGGGTTAGCCATCACCCTATAATCTGCCTGCTTGCTTTGCCTCCATCTTCTTCTCCCATTTCCTCAGCCCCTAGACTTTGACCTTGGTATTCCCCTTTGTTCTTCTTTGTCACCAGTGCATGGCAGCTAGTCACTCCTCCTGACCCTGAAATCTCTGCTTGGATCCTGTCATACACAGAAAAGAGCTCCTGCAAACAGCAGGCAGCACCCATTTAACCAGCCACCTGGGTGCTTCTCGCCGCTCTGCTCTGGCTTTGCTGAATCCCGGGCTCTGCTCTTTCCTGAGACCACAGCAGGATTCCCAAAGCTTTGCTTGGATTCACCTGGTCTTCTGTCTAGGCCAGCTTCTGTGCCAAAGATGGTCCCGGTAAAATTTAATAAACAGATGGATCAATGATGTTTCTCTCCCACTGATGTTTCTATCTCTTTCTCTCCTTCTCCCTTCCTCCCTCTCTAAATAAATAAAAACGTATATTTAAAAAATTTAACAAACAGAAACCTCAATTAAAATGAAGTCGGGAGGCCAGGAAGGGGAGCTCTCACTCGCTATGTCATTTGTGGGGCCTAACAGGAAGAACTCTGTAATAGTTTTCTGACTTCCTCTTTGCTATAAAAAGAGTTGCCTCTCCTTTGTTTCTGGGGACTCACGTGTGATTTGCCTTTAGACTGCATATCCAAAACAACCCAGTCTTCCTGGAGAAATATCTGGCTGTCTCTTTGTCAAAGGTCAGCACCCCCAACCCTTCGTCATACATCCCTGCCATAGTCTGTATTTCAGACAGTCCAGAAGGCCTTGCTTTCAGACACGCTCCTTTTAAGACCATTTAATTGACTAGAATCTCTGAAACACTCCAAAACGTTACTTGGAGAATCGTTGCCTTTTTATTTATTTACTAGAGGCCCAGTGCACAAATTCATGCACCAGTGGGGTCCCTCAGCCTGGTCTGCAGGATAGGGCCAAAACTGGCTCTCCGACATCCCCCAAGGGGTCCTGGGTTGCTAGAGGGCACAGGCCAGGCCGAGGGACCCCACTGGTGCACAATCAGGGCCAGAGAGGGACGAGGGAAGTTGGCCAGCCTAGGAGGGACCACAGGAGGGCTCCAGGGCATGTCCAGCCCCTCTCACTCAGACCTGATCAGCCAGACCCCAGCAGCAAGCTAACCTATTGGTAGGAGCATCTGCCCCTTGGGGGTCAGTGCATGCCATAGAGAGTGGTTGAGTGGCCTTAGCATATCATTAGCATATTATGCGTTGATTGGTTGAACGGCCGACCAGATGACTGGACACTTAGCATATTCACTTTTATTATATAGGATTTTACATTCACTAATATAATAGATGGTCATTTTAGCTGCATATGAAGCTCTTCATCTTGTACATTTTCTCTTTTCTGTGTTTGTTCAGCATGCTCTGCCTGTGGCAGGTTGTTTTAAGGGAATTATCTTCAGAACCTTGAAAAGTGTCTCTTTCCCTGGTATACAATAATATGTTACATTTAGTCATTAGATTTGAAAAGTGTTTTTAGCTTTTAGATAAAGATATAGGTGTGTGTGTATAGACATTTGTGTGTATGCACACACAAATACAGAGAAAGAAGTCCACAATCATGGAATGTTTACTGACCAAACGCACCTGTGTGGCCAACATCAGATCAAGAAACTGAACACTGAAATTACATTGTATTTATATTTTACTTGGCTGTATCTTCTATGAAACTGATGGTTAGTTCCATGACTTCATCTCTATTGTTCGCTCCTGTGTCTTCAGGGTTATATCAGAGTGTCTGAGCCGCACGAGGGGACTAATTTGTTGAAGTGTGTTGACTGATATTGAGGAGAAGGAGACATGCTCTTACTGGCAATAAATTGAACCACATCTGTAAAAAATGAAGTTCCTTTTCCGTGGCTGTTACTAATATATTTCTCCCATACATAACAGAGCTCACTAAAATTACTGTTATTGAAAGTAAATTCAGATAATTACAAAAACAAAACAAACTCTTTCTCTCTTGTACTTGCAAACAAAGCTGCCATGGCCCTTTGCAATCTTGCAAATGATAGCAATTAAAATAGCTCACTGTAAGGATGGTGTGAAAAGCTGTGTGTGTTTGTGAAGGCAAATGTGCTTGGGGAAGAAATGCACTAAACTTGGCAAAATCCATGTTGTCTGGCAAGCCAAGTGACAATAAGGATCTCATTCTGCTCCTCTTGGATGAGAAGGTGAATCATACTGTTCAAGGCCGGAGTTTGAGCCCAAGTTCTGTAAGCTGAGTCCAAAGTCTTATCCATGGTGAATATGGCCATCCTCACCACACTCATCATCTTGTATTTATCTTCAAGAGACATAAAGGTGGAGAAACCTGTGGCCTAGGTTTGCTCATCTGCAAACTTAAATCAATGGGTTGGGTGTATATTATCTCAAGTGCTGGACGCTCACCAAGATAATCAGGGGACGGTCCAAGGGCCCTGGGCAGAGGAGAACAGACAGGCAGAACTAACCCAGCCTTCCCACCACCATCTTGTTGCTGATGCAGCTGCTGTGTTTTTTCCCTTTCATGAAGGCTGTCTTTGTTCATGCTCTTGGGAGAAAGAACTCAGTTAGAACCTAGTTTATCTTGTGAAGGAAATGGGGAAAGCCTGGTATAGGTGATAAAAGCAACGCCCCTTAAAAGAGCTGTGGTGGAGGGCTCCACTGGGCCACCCCACTAGATATGGGGATGGGCAGAGGTGGGGCTGAGTGGGTGGAAGAAAGTGCACTGTGGTAAGAGCAGGAGTAGCACTATGTGTGAATTGTTCCAATCCTTCGAGCTTCCTGCCAGGGCATTGAAATCTTTGGCTCATTGTGAAATTTGGATCTGGGACAATTTGCTCTAAAGGGGGTTTGGCATAGATAAGTCATTATTATTAATAAACACTTGGTGAATGCCAACCATATGCCTGATGCTGAAATAAAGCTCCCGCCCCCTTTTTCTTTTTCTTTTAGGTTAAGTTTCCAAGTAAAAGAGAATGCAAGTTGGCTGCTTATTATCCCAGAAGAGGCAATTTCATAGTCCTCCTGGCCCTACACTTACGTCTTTGAACCCCTGGGTGCATTTTCCCAGGGGTCTTTTCTATTTCAAGAAAACATTTCAGAACATCATAACTGGTGACTTTACACTCTATATCTCTTTCATTATTGAAAAAAAAATAGATTTCTGAGAGGAATATAAGTGTCTTCTGACACAGCCTTCAGTCCAACCTGCTCTTATAGGGTGACTCATTTCACACTGGCTGGGTTTAAAGCGGTGTGGCATCGAGTGGGGCTGCTTCTAAATGACTGATCTTGAATTATACAGCTGAAGCTTTAAAAATATACAGTAGGATGAGCTATGTTTATTTCCCAGCAGTGACCTGTGTTTAGGAGAATTGGCACCAAAACAGGATAGTTCCGTCTTAAAGAAGATTGGGTAAGGGTTGGAGAGAGAATCAAAGGAGCACCTCAAGCAAGAGGAGGAGAAGCAACCACTCTGGTGTCTTCAAGACAATTTTCATCTCAGAATCTATAAGCACTTTATAGACATGTCCAAAGAAGATATCACTGACAATTTACAAAATAAAGAGGTCTGAGGAAAACAGAAATTTAAACAAAGAAAGTCTCACATAGTGCTTTCCGTAGAGTGTTTGGGGACACTGGCTACACGATACCCCAATTTCTCTTACTGCCTCTCTCATGCCAGGTTCTTTTATAACCATAGGCTGCATAAATTGCCCTTATTGATATAATTTGTGAAGTCATGCTCAGAGCTCCCACACCCTCCAAATCCCTTCCTGGCTAGCCCATCAAGGTGCTTGAAAGTTTACCACTGAAGAATCATTTATTTATTCATTCATTTGTTCAACAACATCTTATCATGTGCCGATTATGTATTAGAGCAGAATGACCTAGGCTTGGTGTGAGTTGCTGGTGTTTCCCATCTCCCAAGATCATGGCTAACAACACTAATAGATCACTCTGCTGTTTCTTGAAGAACCAAGATTATCCCATCAATTTGTTTATATCACTCTCCTACTTAAAATTCTTCAATGGCTTCTCTCTTTGCAAGATGAAGATCAAAGTCTTCAAAATGGTTCCCCAGACCCTATGGGATCTGACCCTACTTCCCCTCCAGTCTCCCCTTAGACCAGCCTCATCTTTGCTCTCTGTACCCTGGCTACATTATTTTTCTGCCAGCTCTCCCAAAGTTCCATATTCCTTTGGCTTTGAACTTGCTGTCCCTATGACTAGAATAGCCCCTGATTGTTCCAACACACCCTCGTTACCTAGTTAATTCCTATTTATTCTTGAAATATCAGCGCAGATGTCACTTCCTCAGGAACCTTCCCTAAGTCAGTTCTGTGCCTTGTCTTACTTCTCACCTTCATGGGACATGGTCCTATTCTTTCCAGCCCTGATTATGGTTTCCAACTAGAGTCATCTGTGCTATTAACATGTCTCCTCTGACAAACCTTCATATCCTGTTGTCTTGTCACATTAGCCTGGAGTACAATTTGACTCCTGATTCTTAGTAGATTCTCAACTAAAATTTATTGAATAAATGAGTATGAGCAGACACATGAAGTAAAATCTGTTCTTTACTGTTTTCTAGGCTGAGCATTTAGGTAAAAGATGAAATATAGTAGAAGGAGCATAAACTTTGGAGTCAAACAGGGAAAGGGATAATGCCAATTCTTCACTTCTACCCAAGTGACCATGGCAAGGTGCTTAGTAGCTATCATTAATAGAATGAGTGCCCTTTCCAAGAACTAAGCTAGATATTTTATATATACTCTCTCATTTAACCCTCACAACAATACTATAGTTTGATATTGTTGTCTTTATGTTATAGATAAGCAAATTGAGAGATTAAGAGACCACATCACTAACTGTCCCAGAGACAGGAGTCAAATTCACGTCTATCTAGTGACAACACCTTGAACACTACCTGTATTGTTTAACATCTGCCAGCTTTGGTTTTCTCATTTTGCAATGAGGTAATCAGTTTGTAAGTAACTGTCTACCATGAGAGCTTGTGTCTCACAACCTTCTCGTCCTATTAAGTCTCTTTACCCAACACTTGCCACCATCAGATAAATCCCTGTGCTCAGTTGACCGCTAGTAGCAAAATCTTCCCGGGGTGCATTCCTAGGGTGGGGTTGTAAATTTGTCAAAGTCACAATTTTCCCATTAGTTTCAGTTTGCCTTTACTATACTACAAAGCACCCCAAAATGAGGTGGTTTAAAACAACAGCTATTCACTATTTCTCACAATTCTGTGGGTTGGCTGAGTGGCTTCTCAGCTGTGTCACCTGGGTTCATTCATGTGTCTCTGTTCAGCTGGAAGGTTAGATGAGCTGGAAGGTTCAAGGTGACCTTGCTCACATGCCTGGCAGGCAGTGCTGCCTGTAGGCTGAGGCGCCTTAGCTGTCATCCTCAGGGGGCTCTCAGGCTTCCGCACATGACCCTCCCCGGGCAGCCAAGAGGGGAGATGGAAGTGCAGGGCTTTTGGATGCCCAGTCCTGCGAGCCTCATAGCATCACTTCTGCCACATTCTGTTGAGCAGGACCAATGACAAGGCAGCCCAAATGTGAGGGAAGTGGGAAAAGAAATCCCTCTTCTTGAAGAGAGAAGGGATAAAGCTCATTGCAGAGGAGAATGGGAGAAATTAGTGTGAACATCTTTGACAAAAAAAATAGCACAACATATGATGGAATATGACACAGTGACTAAAAATAATATTCACAAACATTTGCCATCAATATAAGAAAAGCCTTATAAAAAATAAGGGAACAATAATATGTCCTATCATCACAGCAAAGTTTAGAAGCAAACAAGCCATGCATAGATTGAAGTGCAAAAGAAAAGAAAAAACCACATGGGTAAATGAAGGAGGAAGAGGTTGGAGTGTGACCTTCAAGTCACTCCAGGATTTACAGCACCAGGAAGCTGTCCAGAGCAGAGCTGGCTTTGACACCTCCTCTTGGAGACTGCCTTTGGGGATGGCATGCTTACGGGCCTGGGGTCCCTTTCATCCCCTCCCTGGGGAGTCTGACCTGGTTCTGTAGAGCTGGGCCTGCTAGCTTCACCTTTCCTTAATCTCCTGCCTCCTTCTGGATCCTCTCATCTTTCCAGCCCACATTGTGCAGCTTGACCTGAGAGGGCGAGAGCCGCAGCTAGGAGGACTCCCAAGTGCAGAATGGCAGAGCAGTCTGCCCCAGGTCATGGGGAGGGCAGCTGGAGGCGGAGAACCCTTGGTGTCCCAGAACCAGGACTGGAGAGGGTGAGCCTGGAGCAGAGAGCGGTGGCTCCCCCTCAGCTGGGAGGGGCTTCTTCCTTGGAAGGAAACCCAGATCTCAGTTTAATAAAAGGGCACCCATGCCTTTAGGCTCTCTGGGGCGCTTGTTCTTTAATGCAATGAAGGCCTTCTTTAAGGCCTCTGCACAAGGTTTATCTTTTTTTTTTTTTTTTTTAGTAGAATCTTAGGCTTTAGAGCTTAAAAGAACGCTAGCCTCATTGTGCTCTCACAGTGCCCCACCCAAGGACTCCGGAACCCAGGCGGCTCTGTGTTTAACCAGAAGTTTTTGTTGAATGTAATACTTAAAAAAAAAAAAAGGCTTTTATCTTAGTTTTAATAAGTTGTAAATTTGATTCTTTTTTTTTAAATAAATCTAATTGCTTTAATGAAATAAAAGTCTCAGTTTCTGTTAAATAATGACTTTTCAGGAAAAATAAAAAGACATAGCTCTGTATCTTTACGTGTCCCTAAGCTGGAGTATCTGGGACTGAGAAATAGAAGTATAGCAGAATCGCTCTTTCTTTCTTTCTTTCTTTCTTTCTTTCTTTCTTTCTTTCTTTCTTTTAAATATATTTTTATTGATTTTTAGAGAGTGGAAGGGAGGGGGATAGAGAGATAGAAACATTGATGAGAGAGAAACATTGATCCCGAACTGGGGATCGAGCCTGCAACCCAGGCATGTGCCCTGACCGGGAATCAAACTGTGACCTCCTGGTTCACAGACCGACACTCAACCATTGAGCGACACCAGGTGGGCTCAACTAATTTTACAGATGAGAGACAAAGGCCCCAAGGTTGAGAGCCGGTCTTCAGTCACGGAGTGGCCTGGCGACTCCGGCTTGCCAGGTCCCGGTGCTGGCCCTGCCTGGACATCCCCGTCACAGACATTAGTGCTGGAGGTCCCACAGCCTCAGACTGGAGTTTGGTTGGAGAGAAAGGAGACGAGTGGTAATATCTTCCAGATGTCAAGAAGATGACGTTACTTCTGCAATTTAATTGCTTGTAATAATGAAGGGGTTCAGAGAAGCAGGGAGTAATTAAAGATTCTGAGTAAAGCAGAAGTTCAGGTTTAGCAAGTTAATGATATTGGCAAGTGCAAAGGACAGGGAACTCCAAAGCCACAACTACCTACTCTTTTTGAGAAGAATGTGGCTATGGTGACTGTATTTTATAAACCCAAAATATGGCCTGACAAAGGAATCAAAAACATTCTTTAAAAGAAACACCACTTTTGACTTAGGAATTTATTTTTTATAAGCCTTAACAAAGGAATAAAAATAAATCTATATACTTATACATTCAAAATGGTCTTTGGAAAAGTATAAAAGCACCTATAATTGGGACTTTCCCAGAAAATCTGCCTTATAAATATGCCTCAAGAGAGAAAAATGATTTCTTTGCTGTATTGTATACATGAGTTTGTGGTTTTAGAAGTTTTCATTTTGCTACATACTCGCTTCCTCCATTAAATCACTGAACTCCTGTGGGTCCATTCCCATGTCCATAAAAGGATCAAATTATAAAAATTACTATGAACCTCTAAAGTTTTAAAATTCTATCAATCTATACCTGCCCCTCACATTTATTTTTTAAGGTGCCTTTCATATTTTATCTAACAAATTACTTTTGTGGTTGGTAGAAGAGAAGCTAGAGGGACAGGCATGTGCACCCCATGTGCTATGGCCCCTGAGAGAGTGAGCTGGTAGAAGCAGGGCCTTCGTCTCTCCTGCTCAAGGCTGGATGCTCAGTGGCCAGAGAGGGGATGGCAAGTGGCATGTCCTCAATGGTTATTGGATGAATGATTGAGTCTATATTTGCTGTTACCATGTATGTTAATTCAGAAGATGGTTGCTCCTTCTCCTAGAAGAACATAAATATAATTTTATTTAAATACTTTGCAAGGTTTTCAAAGTAGAACAAAGTGATCCCTCTTATAAGTTCACAATTTATATACAAACTAATATAAACTGATATTCATTTTAATATAAGGTGATGGAAGAAAATTGCAAAGAAAATATGGAATTTATTTTGTGAAATCTTGGTATGTAGCTAACTGAAATATTTTTAACAGCTTTATTGATATATAATTCACACACCATAAAGTTCACCCAATTAAAGTGCACAACTCAATGGTTTTTAATGCATTTACAGAGTTACTCAATCATCACAATAATTTTAGAACATTTTTATCACCCTAACAAGAGACTTTTTATCCATTAATGGTCACTTCTCAGCCACTCTCACCTTGCCTGCCCACTCTCCAGTTCTAGGCAACCACTAATCTACTTTCTTTCTCTATAAATGTGCCTATTCTGGACATCCTATATAATAAAAGCCTAATATGCAAATTGTCCCCTCCATCGAGAGTTTGACAGGGAATTTGACCAGGGGGTGGGGCCAGCCAGCTAACCGTGGGAAGGGAGGCCCCTGCCAGCAGCCACTAGGGACCCTATCCATGCAAGAATTCCGTGCACTGGGCCTCTAGTTTTATATAAAGTAAAAAAATGTTATTGTAGCATAACTCCAACTATGACATATTCAATGTATCCTATGGATATGCATATGCATGTTCACATATATATCTCCAAATCGAAGGAAGCACACCTAAATACTAAAGTTGATTGTCTTCAGTCATTCAAACTTATCGTTATTTTCCAACTTTCTGCACTGATAATGTGTTAGTTCTCTGTCAAAATGTGTTCTTTTTTTTTAGTTTATAGAACATTTGGGTCATATTGATGATGCCATGAAGTTATTATAAAGGGTACATATGATCTCCCTTTTTGAAGGGATGAAGTATTAGAGTTAGGTTGAAAATTTCTACTTAATAAATAACATGTCTTTTTTCAAGTTTAACAGCTTTGCCTTTGTCATCCACGGTTTTTTAATCCTTTATTATACATTTTTTTCAGCTTATATATGATACAGCTTGTAAGAGGCTTTAGAAGTTTTCATTTTGCTACATACTCACTTCCTCCATTCCTTTCTTGAATGAAGCCCACTTTAAACACATAGGTAAATAATATAAAAGATTGATGACTGTAATACAGATGCGTTAGCTAGAGGTGGATAGAGGGGAAAATCATTAGGAACCGAGACCTGTGGTTACATATACCAGTTTGCCGGTTCAGATTTGCTAACAAGGAGAAACGTTGACTATTTTGGTTTTTCTACTTTCTTCTCTTGTTCCCTCGAGGAGTCCCTTACAGGGTAAGAAATATTTCAAACTTAGGAACTAGACAAATGATATCGGCATTATGCATGGTGTTTATTCAAAATGTGAGACGTATTGGGTCAAAAGCTCAAGAGGCAGCATCTGGGAGTTTATCTTGGACTGCTCCTCCAGGTGCGTCTAGTGTACACAGAAGTTCAGAAATCCAGGATGAAAGCAGAGGTGAGACACGGGGCACTGAGACGGAGAGGCACGTGGCCACAGCCCACCTGTCCCATAGGACCCTCCTTTTCTGGAGAAGGCACAGGTTGGCCAAGCAGCTGCAACTTGGCAATGGTGAGTTTCTAGAACGCTGTCAGGAAAAGCTGCCTGTCCCTCATCCAGGGCCCCACCCTATAATCCTGCCTTCCCTCCTATCCCCACCACAAGCTCAGACCCCAAAAATTTGGGGGGCCCCCAGGGACTGAGATTTTATCAACATGGATAAACATAAACATGTGTAAAAACCCAGTGGCCTCACCATGAGACCGCAAACCTACTTTATCCTGCTTTTCCTACACTTGGCTGTGCTGAAGCCAGAGTCGCTTTTTACCCGAGGTTTACTTTTCCAGGACGGCCTCCCTGTGTACCAGCCCGGCTCCAGCCTGGGTCACTCTGGGGCCTTTCTGCACACCAATGAGGTCTCACGAGGAACACAGCTTCAAGGACTTAACTTGTCTCAGGCTTGGTCTTGGAGAGAAACATTTTATTCCCGGGTGCAAATGCAGAAAACAGGTAAACATAAGTTGCTTGCTAAAGGGAAAAATGGGAACATGGACATTCCTTAAAATATGGTTTGTATTTCAATGTAAGTTTCTTTTAATGTTATGGTTAATGGAAAAAATAACTTGAACTGAAATCGAGAATTTGGTAACTTCTATCCTGCTTTTAGGTTTGTGCATCCAGAAAAAGACAGTTGCTTCTTTATCAAGAGCAAGAAATGTAAAGGCAGTCTCAGATTGCGAATTTGTGAGTGAGAGGTGTGTGTTTTGTGGGGGGGTGGGCTACAGGGGGGAGGGAGGTACAATTCCAAAGGTTCTTTCCAGTTCTCATAGTTTCCACAACCCATCCGCAACTTAGACCATCAACAGGGTTTTCCTTCTTTTTCAATAGAAAATAACTTCCCTGCAAAGCAGATATAATTTATTCTCTTTGATTCTGGAAAACAAAGAGGCTTCAGAATGACTCCTTCCTTTGCTGACAGTCTCCCATCCTCAGACATCATGGTTGTTAAGGCAGGCACTTGAGGGTGAGTGTGAGTTTGTGTGTCTGATTTGTGCGCGTGTGTGTGTGTGTTTGTGTGGGATGTGTGTTAAGTACACATGTGAGAGTGTGTAAATATTTGTGCAGATATGAGTGTGTGAGTTTGTGTGGTAAATGTATGTTCTGTAAATATCCTAAAATTCATAAGGTCTGGAAAACACGCAGGATGCTGGGGTCTTCCACTTCCGGTCACTGACTGAAAATGTGCCCGAGTTTAATCAGTCTCTCATCTTTCTAAGCTGCTGTTTGGTGCTGGCAGCTAAGGGGGTTGTACGAAATGGGCTGGGGTTCAGCCACCTGCCCAGTGACTGCAGATAGGGTCCCCCTGCCCAGCCTACAGCATCTGGTGCTGACAGGCCACCAGACTGGCAGAGCCCTCTGGGGCCCCAAGCCTGGACTCACCTTTGATGGTCTTGACTTCACTGTCCCTTCCAGTCGCAAAGCCTCCAGCCTGAGACTGAATAGCATGGTCCCCCCGCCAACCAGACCGTTCAGTTCATGCCTGAGAGGAATTCTGCCCATTCCCATGCAATGGTGCAACTCCCACTGCTGCTGATAAAACTTAATAGAGGGAGAAGTTCTCACACTCCCAGAAGAACGTATTGGAGGAAATGTTTTTAATATAAGTGATTTATACATTTTTAAAACTTTTATGACTGTCAGTACTGTTACTAGTAACGTAAAATGGTATCCAACTTAGCCAACATGATACAGCATATTTCTTAAACTCTTGAGTACACTCCCTCCCCCATATTTTGACATTCTTGAATTTAGGGTGCAACTCCTGATCAATGGCATGTTACAATTTAATGAGCAGCAGCCTTTCATTCATTTCAAAACATAGTGTATGGGTATGTCTTTCAAACCCATGAGAGATGAGAGCATCTTAGCTTTGATAAGATTACCCCACATTAATCTATATAATGTGTAATATTTCAGAATTGCTGGGATGTGTTTTAAAAGGGGTCCTTGCTCTTTTGGAAGTGAGATGTCGCTGCTCCTGGTCAGAAGGACTATGACCAAGGCCGAGGTCGGGCAGGCAGCTGAGGGGGCGGCATGAGAAAGCCCTGCTGATGGCCACGGGTGGTGCTTCCCCAGCAGCCTCACCCACCGGTGCATATTCTCAGGCCCAGCCTGCAGCCTGGGGTCCACCCCCGGGGCTGGGTCGCCTGGCCGATGGCAGGCAGAGGAGGCAGGCCCTCTCCTACTGGTGTGCGGCCCAGCCCTCTCAGGGCTGCCCTGGTGCCCTGCCTCCGCATTCTGCGGGGATCATTTCTTTGAATCTCAAAGTAGCCCTTTGAGAAATGCACTCCAGACACTTCCATTCACAGATCAGAAAGTGGAGGCAGCAGGAGCTCCCTCGTTCCTCATGGGATGGAGTGAGGCTCGGAGCCGGCAGTGACTCCCCGCTTCCCCCCAAGCCTACACTGCTCCTGTGTCTGGGGAAGTCATGGACGCTGACTTGTAGGCCTGGGACCTCAGCCTGGCCTTGCACAGCCCTGGGAAACACACATCCCCTTCCAGGCATTTTACGTAGGTCCCCCTGGACTCCCTAGCTGGGAGGTTTCCCTTTCCTTCTTTCTCCTCCATGCTATAAAATCCCCACTGCCTCTGAGCAGGGGAGCCCTGAGGAAGGAATCTGATTAAATGCATTGACACTGAATTGTGGGGGACAGATGGGCTTGGGGAGTTTCATCCTGAATGTTTGTCTTTTGTTAGCTTCTTAAAAGAGCCGTGGATGGGCATCGGGAGCAGAGAGTGAGCAGGGGCAATCAGAGGAATGGGGCAGGGGTAGAGATGGTAATCCCAGGCGCCAGGCACCGCTGGGTCCCTGTCCTCTCTGCCCACTGGCCCGGTCTGTTCCCCAGCCTGTGCATCATGGGCCCGCCATGCATGCAGAGTCAGCCTGAGACCTGGCCATGACCACGCAGGCTCCCCGAGGCCGTGCCCTGGGACAAGCAACTCTCAGTGCTCTCCCCACGGAGGCCGGCGGCACGCGGTGTTGCCAGGGGGCAAGAGGTGAGGCGGCCTGGGCCCGGCACACGCTCACCCACTCAGGCCCTTCCAGGAGGGCAGGCTCCCTCTGTGCACTCACTCTTCAGCCACTTTCTTCTCTTACTGGAAATAAGCCGCCCTCCCCCCCACTTCGAATTCTTTTTGCCACAGCGGGGCTAATGGCCAACTCCTTCTCTGAGGCCCCTTGTCCAGGCCCCCGCGGATGCACACAGACAGCGATTGAGCAGCTGCCCGGGCCGATGGGCCCCGCCGGCAGCCCCGTCGGAAGAGGAGGCCGGGCCCCAGCGAAATCCCTAGTGATGTGGTCACCTGAGTCCGGGGGTGCCAGCTGCCCAGTAATGAGGGGAAGAGGAAGGGGAATGGCAGCTCCCCAGTGGTCACCCCCAGAGTTAGTGTCTCCCTTGTCTTTCTCTCACCGTTCCCGCCCCTTCCAAACATTTTCTTCTTCCGAGAAGCAGGTTGAATGGGTTCATTTTTGCACGTATTTCCCCCCTCACTTCAATGACAAGTGGCCCTTTCTCCTGTTACTTGCTGCTCCAGGATCACCACAGGCACACGGCACCTCGAGATCTCACATGTGCTGCTTCCCTGGACACCGTACCCCGGAGATCGGCCTGCGGTCCTGCCTTCCTCCAGGCATGACTTAGAGCCCCCTTCCCAGCCGCCCTAGCCTACACCTCCAGCTCCCCGCTCCCCACAGCACAGCCCTCTTCTGGGCTGGTCATCGTTTGACATAGTTTAACTTAACTATTCGTCACGAAAGTCTAAGGCCCACAAGGGCCAGGATTTGTTTCTGCTGTGTCCATTGCGGGCCAGCAGTGCCTGGAAGAGCATCTGGCAGGAGCTATGTGCTCGCCATGTTCCCCGACGAAGAAGAAATGACAAAACTCCTAATTAGAGAAATGACTTTGATGTGTTAGCTCTAATGTTTACTTTCATATCCTGTGCCTATTCCATCGGAAGATACCCCTCTCCCCATCATCTGCTCTTCCATCGACAAACGTGTAGAGAGCACCCAAGACATGCCTGCTCGGCAGGGTCAGCAGGGTGTGACCCTCTGGAGCAGATGCTGGTTTCCTGGGAGACAGCAGTGTAGGCAGATCTCCAGGGCCCGAGGTGTCCCTGGCTAGCTAGTCCAGAAGCGGCGCTACCGTGGGGTTTGGAGATGTGAGTCAGCCTTCTGCAAGGACGTGAAGATGAAGGGGAAAGGATCCTGTGCTCAGAGGGAGGAGGGGGGCCATTCAGCAGAGGCAGTGGCACGGGTGCCCTCAAGCATGCCTGGGAGAGTTCGGGCAGAAAGGCGGGAGCGGGAACGGAGAGGGGACTAGCTCCATACAAGAGGCCCAGAGAGAGAAACCCAGGGGCCTGGGTTACTTCTTGGATGTGAGGGCGAAGCGGCCAAGGAAAAGCAGGAGAAGACATGGCCCCTCAGACTCTTGTTGGGACGACTGAGCGTGTGACAGGGACATCCTCCCAGTGGGCGCCAGCAGACGCAGCAGAGGGCAGCACACTCAGCCCTGGGGGCGCCTCTCCGGACTCTTCAAGGTTGACTGAGATGGGTCAGAACTCTTCCCATCCCCTCCTCCTGGAAGGCTTTGTCCCTTTCTTGTCACGTGGAGACTTAAGATTAAAACAAAGCAAAACAAAAACTCACTGTAATACAAGTGATTTCTCTAGATTAACTCTGAAATGAAAATAGACTTCTAAAAACTTCTCACAGAAGAGGAATATAGTGCCTGAGAATATTTTCATAGCTTGAGAAACGCAAAGAATTCAGGTAAATGTGTTTTTTTCCACCAGGGGTGTTTTTCTTTTCTATGGACAAAAAATGCTTTCATTTTCATCAAATCAACATTTCCTAGCAAATGACACTCATACCACGAGGGTTGTACCTGACATGGTTTAGAATTTTAAAGTTTATGTACATATTGACGGTATTGTACAGGTTCATTTTTCAGAATCATATAAACTCGAGTACAACAAATGCAACCTTATAGCTCTACAACCATACTTTTATTTTGAGCCCCTATTCTGCCTGGTACTAGAAACCTTAAACTTACCACCTCCAAGTTTTAGCTTTAAGAATGTAAGGACTCGGTGCATAATTTGGTCTTTATCTATATGTAAGTAACAAAGTAAGTCTGAGTCAACTGTAGAGCTGCAAAGCAATGGTTTTCTCTTCAAAGGGCGTCATTCACATTTAGCTGTGGGGCTAGTTCACAAGACTGGAGAGCACTGGTAATGGAAATGCTTTGCCCTTACAGTCTCAGGCCTATTTTTGGTGTTTTGAGGACACTTGCATCACGGGCTGGGGAGCCTTGCTGAGTCTCCAGGCCCTCTCTGCACATCCACATTCTTCTCCTCTGAGCATGTGATTGCACACTGGTGTGGTGTTGTGCCCAAAAAGAAAGCACTGGGTGGGTCCTTTGGGCACAGAGCCAGCACACAGGGTATAGGGATTAGAGTTAAGTTACAAGAGAGGATACCCAAGGACAGAGAGTCCTCTCGCTAATTGGTTCCCACACCCCAGCGGCTTTTCTTTTAGTCAGACTAGAAGGGTTGATTGGCTCAAATTAATGTGTGTTGGGATTTGGGGAAAGTTTGCCATTGTCCAAGTCCCTTAAAAAACATCCTTAACACTTGTGTGTCCGTTTCTGCCCAGGAGTTATATTTACATACATGTTTGCAGTGCTGGGAGCTGCCACAGCTTCGTCAGGTGGCACGAGCCTAAGTTAACATGAGGTGAGGCTCCCAACACTCGCAACGTCAATTCACGGATGTTCAGCTGCTCTCATGAAAGCAGAATGAATGGATCAGTCAACACATGAACAGACCGCTGAGTGCTGCTCTCTAACAGGAAAGAGCACGGGCGATCACTCCTGGGAAGGCTGGGGCCATGCACAAGGGAGCAAAACTGGAAAACTAAGTCGGCAAAAGCACTTTGATACTGAAAAGTGTAAATGTGATGACTACCATTTTAATTATTCTATCACATCCCTTTCACAAATGAGCATCTAAAGGAGCTGAACTGGAAATGCTCGTTTTATGTGGATACATGGTTACATATACGAGTATGTATTTGCCTGTTGGCTCCCTTTACCCAGTGACATTAATTGCTATTCTTTTTCCTCGAACCCAAAGCTCATCTATAGATAAAAATAACATTCATTTGACATGAATTGGCCATTTTGTGTTCCTTTGAGCCCAGTTTAATTTTGTCATTGGCCTGAGGTCCCAGGTTTCCCAGGTCAGAAATGCAGCCCTTCCTTCTCCTTCAGTAACTTCGGACCATCTCACGGGACAGTGGCTGTCCATTGGCAGGCTGGGCAATGCTCAGAACGTTCACTGATTGTGGCAGGCGCCATAGGGCAGGACTTTTCTCCAACGTGCCACTTAGCAGGTGTCACTGGGTTCCCTGGAATCTAATGAGAATCAGGGAGACGCTGGGAAGCTTTTCAACTCTATCCAGGGTTCACAAGGACTGCGGATAGGATGCGAGGGTGACTCTGTGGACAGTTAAAGAGATGAAAGAAAGCCTTTGGGATTAAATCAGATTTAGGAAATAAAAGGATTAGCAGGACACAAAAGCTAGATTTACGGGTTTGTTTAGCCAGTGCCGTGTGGCATGCTGGGATGTGGGGCATCCAGAAAGAGATAAAAGAGGCTAACTCAGGGGTCGCAGGGCAGCAAAGAGGAGCAGGCTCCCTTCCCCCAAAGCCTGTTAAATCTTCTGATAATTGAAAATGGGCCAAAAAGGGCTACTCTCCTATTACTAATTCTGACCCTCCACCCAAGTAATAAGAAGAGTTACAATGATGAGCCATCTCATGGATTGGGGGTCAGGGCTCAAAGAAGCTTAAGAAATGGAAAGCTCATGTTATGAAAAAAGTCTTATTCACAGATTGTTTCTATCTTGAGCAACAAAGCAAGTTTAAAATTAGAGGGCAGGGATTTAATATCATTTGTGGATAGCGAAATACCCAAAGAAAAATTTCTTACATTGGTTATCTTTGCTCAGAGTTTCTCTTCTCCCAAATTGTCGAACCCAACATCCCAAAGCTAGAAGGGGAAAAAGCATGTCTGGTCTACCTGGCTCTGTAAGTGGGGTGACCTCTCCAGTGCCCTGAAAGATGGGCATCTGACATGCGCAAGGCCCCTCCTGGTCATGGGCAGCACGGTGTGCGTGAGCAGCACGCTCCTCACTATGAAACAGTTTTCCAGTAGTTCTTCCTGACATTACACCCAAATCTTCATCACCATTAGTCCTTGTTCTGCGAGATGAAGCAACCTAGAGCAAACCTACCCTTTCACTTACATGGTTGGCATTCGAACATCTGAAAATAGCTAGCATGATGCCCTTTAAATATTCCTTTTTCCTGGTTGAACTTGTCATCCCCCTGGATAATTCCTATGATTTGTTTCCTGGTTCCTTCACTGGGGCACAGAAAGGGAGAAGCCTCCTTCCACACGACTCCTCATCCGGTGCCTGGGATCGCCAGTGAGGTTTCTCTTCCTAATCAGGTGTCTTCTGATCCCTGGATCACTGTACTTGATGCGACTATCCCATAAAGCTGCCTCATCAAAGCCGTCTTCTCTTCGCGTGAGACTGCAGAAACTGACACCAGAAACCTTTCAAAACTATAACTGATATACTGTATGTTGCACAGCTAGCCATTTGGTATGCATCAGACATTTATTGAGCACCTGCTGAGTAACTGGTGCCTACTTATGCTAGGAATAGAGGATAAATACATGGCCATGGCCCTGGAGAAACTCACAGTTTAGGAGAGGAAATAGACACTTAAGGCATCCTATTAAACATGATAGAAGCTATAAAAGAAGTAGGTTCCAGAGATCAGAAAGGGAGAGAGAGATAGAAACATCGATGATGAGAGATAATCATTGATTGGCTGCCACCTGCACACCCCACACTGGGCAACAAGCATGTGCCTTGCCCGGGAATCGAACCCTAACTGGTTCATGGGTCAATGGTCAACCACTGAGCCATGCCAGCCAGGCTGAAGTTCTTATTCATCAGAGTCGTTCTCTGAGCTGCAGTTCTCCCACGGACAACAACTTTCTCTCAGCCTGCAACTTCACAGGTGTCTTCACAGTCCTTCTCTCTCCTGAGGTAAAGACTGAGGTTGAGGCAGAGTTTGGTTTCTCCATCAATCCAACCTCTTGGTCCTCAAAACATCCTAAAAAAAAATTCTGCAAGTGTCACTGTATTTGTTTTGCAATCCTACTATGGATTTATTCTGTTCTTATCAAATCTCACTATTGACATAGAATTTGGGCTGAAAGGAAAGGCTTCACCTTGAACTTGAGCCTTTTGAGTTTCTTTTTAAAGTTTTGCCATCCCCTACTTAGTTACCACTGCTAGCATGCTTTTCATCTCAGCTTGCATATTGGCCTTTATCTCTTTCTTCATAAAGTTCATGTTTTGTTGAGATTTATTGAGAACAGGATCAGATGTTTTCTAAAACTTCCTAGTATTTCTCAGTAAAATGATTATCCTGATATGCCTTTACCTTGCCTTTTAAATATAATGAGCTCTTCCTGTGTGGTTATAAGTATTTCATTGATCTTATTTTTCCCCATCTTGATTGAGGACAAATCTATCCAGACAATCAACAGATGGGATAGGTGAAGTTCTCTAATGTTGGCAAATAGCCCTACTTTCTAGCGCTATTGAGATTTTTGCTTTTCTTTGTGTAATGTTATAAGTAATTTGATAGGAAGTTGGGAAAGTAAATGAGGTGACTGGCATGACCATCTTAAATGTAAACATGAAGTGATCAAAGGAACAGCCAACGCAGATGAAAAGACTCTGAAATATTCTAAGTGAATATTTCTATGAAAGATACACACTTTAGAAGTGGTGTGGGCTTTTAATTTTTTAGTATTTTCTTTATTTCTGATACCCAGGTACAGCAGCTGGTTTCCCCCATAAGCATACATTGTAGCTTAACTTGCCAATTTTCTCCACTAACTGTTGAAATATTTTTGACAGTCAATTGTCTCCTTAAGATTATATGATTTCCAATAGAGTTTATTTTTGAGAAGATTTTGAATGTGGCTGACAAAGCCTTGCTTCCAGCTAAAAGACTGGGATTTTTAAGGTGAAAGTAATAAGTATTTTCTACTGCTAATGTACACTAAACATTCTTGGAAAAATTGAGAATAATTTAAACCAAAACGAATAAAGCCAATACTTATTAAAGCCAGAAAATATGAATTCCAGCATTGTATGTGGTCATGGAGAAAGTATTTTTACAGCCTGAGCCTGGCCTAGCTTTCCATACAAGGGCAATGAAAACAACCCTTCCAGATCTGGTCCACTGTATAAGAAGTACTGGTGACAAATGCATGTTGAAATTGGGTAGTGGTGTGGGCCTTATGGCAAAACATAAGTTGATTCTGAAGAATGCTTAAACTTAATAGCTTTTCACATCATCGAACTTTAATCTCCCACTTTACAGATAAATAGACTGAGGCCCACAAAGTGGAAGATACTTGCCAAAACCACACAGCTCATTTGCAACAGGGCCAACAAGTTTTGTTTGGCCAATATTATTTTAACTGTACTGAATGATTACCTTTTGTAAGTTTGCAAAAACCATCAGGCCTAGATGACCCACAAGTTAGTAGATCACGAGGACATAAAAATTAGGAAAAATTAGGTATGAACAAATTTTCATTAGCTTTTAACAAAAAAAAATTAAAGGTCTTTTAAAGTTGAGAAGCAATAAATGTTTTCAATAGATTTTAAGAAAAATATAATACAAAAAAGTTGACTAGAAGCACATGCAATGGCTTTGATTTAAAATACTATCATATCGGAGAGGGAATAATGGCGGCGGAATAGACAGACGTGTTCCGAGCCTTGTCCCGGAGCAGAAAGAAAGAACAGCTGAGGGTCGCACAAGGAGTGTTTGTTGGCTGGTTGGGAGACAGCTGAATTCCAGAAGGAGGTGGGGGACTGCTGAACGGGGTTCCCCTGACCTGGCAGCACCAACTGTGGCTGGGTCCCCTCCCGGAGCTGCGGGCTTGGACGCGGAGTCTGCGCCATCTTGATCCGGAAAGTGGAGCTTATCTGAAGCCTGAGAATCCACAACGGCAGCACCCCAGGAACAGCTGCGAGCCCCAGAACAACGCTCCCCAACTGGCGCAAGCACACGGGTTCAGAGGAGCTCTACACTCCACCACGGAAAGGTCAGATTTCGCCTGGGATAAGGTGAGGTCTCTGGTCCCGGCGGGAGAGAGGAACGCGCGTTTTGCGGGAGCTGGAGGACCAGGGAAGTCTGTGCCTAGAAAAATCCGTGGCTGTAGGGGCTGGCGTGATCTGTGATTGTGGAAAGGGGTCCTCAGAGCTGCTAAGAGAAGGGCACTCTAAAAAGCAACCCATTTTGATCTGAAGTGCAGGGACACCCTAAGAATTTCAGGCAGTCCAGACTTACGCGCAGCCCCTGCGTTCCCTGGGTGCCTGGGCTTACGCGGAGTCCCGGAGTACGCACAACTGGGCTTTTTCCTCTTGAAATTCTTGCTTCTGATTACTAAGCCCAATACATAGGATCACCCAGTTGGGGACACCCTGGGAGACTGCAGGGGAAGGTTGTTTTTCTGGAACCTGGGGATCGGAGCGGGGAGTGACCATCAGAGAGTCAGCTCTGAGGCAGACCACTCCCACAGGCCGGTGACGAGTGCCACAGAGAAAGAAGGCTCTAACACTGCCTAGAGAGGCCATAGATAGACCCGGAAGTTAATCCAGAAACACTGCCACCCAGGGGCTGAATCACAAATCGACTCTTGTGTAATCAAAAATAAAGGAATACGAGAAATTAAGACACACCGCCTGCTTAAAATCAGGACTGGCTTACAACACCAAAGAGCAGTGGATCGCAGGGAACTGCAATACTGTCTGGACTGAGAAACAGGCGTGCCAAACAGAAAAACAGAGGAAGTGAATGACCTTCACTACTTCACATTTTATTTTTACCTTTTATTTATTTTTTATTTTTTTTAATTTTTTTTTATTTTCATTTTTTGCATCTTTTAATCAAGAAACTTTTTTTTCTTTTTTCATCACTTGATTTTACCTTTTTAATGATTACATTTTTATTTTCAATCCGTATTATTACTACTGCTATTTTATCCTTTTTTTTTTTTTTTTAAAGTGTCATTTTATTTTCTCTTCATTTTATTTTGGGATTAGGGTTCTACATTCTATTTTTATCTTTCCTTTAGCATCGTTTTACTCTATCTCAACTCTACCTTTAGGCCATCACTCTCTTCCTAACCTCCCCCTTTTCAGTGTCCTGTTTATATTACCCTTTTACTGCTTTAGATTTTCCCTATTCTTTCTGTTTACCCCTTGTTAAAATTTCACCCTACTTACATATCTAATCTCCAATCCTCTGCTCCAAGTCCACATACACCTCTCCCTTCGCTGTCTGAGCTATCCATAAACTTGTCCTTCTCTCTGTCCTTTTGTTGTTGTTTGCTTGAATGTAGATTATATCCAATTTTTATGCTTTTTTGTGAGATTGTTTTGCTTATTCTTCTTTTGTTTATTTTTTTGTTTGTTTTATGCTTCAGCTTTCCCTTGCCTCACTCCATATTAGTTGGTGTGGTAGTTTGTACTAATCCCCAGGCACTTGTTGCTGGCATTTTCTGGGATTAGTGATTGTTCTATTGGAGTTTTATCCCCAATATATATAGTCTGTTCCCCTTTCTCTCTTAGTCACTTTCTTGCCTCTCTTACTTTTTTTTTTTTCTCTTTACTTTCCCTTTTCCCAATTTCATTTTCACACTCCTTTTTTCTTTTTTTTTTTCTTTCTTTCTTTCTTTCTTTCTTTCTTTCTTTCTTTCTTTCTTTCCTTTTTCCTCTTCTTCTTTCTCTCCTATCACCTAATTTGCCTTTCTCTGGTGGTCACCTTTATTGGAGGTTATTAATATCGTGAATACATTCCTGTTCAGTGCCTTGTGAGTTGTACCTGGTAGTGCTGTATTTTGTGCCTTTAAATCAACCCAGGAGAGAGAGAACTACATAACCAGACACCCAGAGAAGAGAGACCATGGGGAGACAAAGAAGCAGCCCGCATATGAAAGAAAAGCAGGCATCACCAGAAAAGGAAGTAAACAAAATGGAGGCAAGCAACCTTCCAGAAAAAGAATTCAGAGAAATGGTCATAAGGTGGCTGAAAAGAATGGAAGACAAATTCGACAATATGAGCAAGAACCAAGAGGAAATGAAGAAGAACCAAGAAGAAATGAAAAATGACATCGCTGCCGTAAAGAACTCAATAGAAAGCATCAAGAGTAGACTAGAAGAAGCAGAGGACCGCATCAGTGAGCTAGAAGACAAGATGGAAAAAAATACCCAAGAAAAGCAACTTCTAGAAAAAAAAATTAAAAGGCAGGAGGAGAGTCTAAGGGAACTTTGGGACAACACGAAACAAAACAACATCCGCATAATAGGGGTTCCAGAAGGAAAGGAAGCTGAGCAAGGAATAGAAAACCTCTTTGAAGAAATAATGACAGAAAATTTCCCAGATATAGGGAAGAAAAAACACACACAAATCCAAGAAGCTCACAGAGTCCCAAGCAAAATGAACCCCAAAAGACCGACACCAAGGCACATTATAATTAAATTGGCAAACACCAATGACAAAGTAAGAATCTTAAAAGCAGCAAGAGAGAGACAGAAAGTTACATACAAAGGAACCCCCATCAGACTAGCAACTGATTTCTCAACAGAAACTCATCAGGCCAGAAGGGAATGGAATGAAATATACAAAGTCATGCAAAGGAAGGGTCTGAATCCAAGAATACTGTACCCAGCAAGGCTGTCAATCAAAATTGAAGGTGAAATCAGGAGCTTCACAGACAATAAAGGACTAAGGGAGTTTATTACCACCAAACCAGCAATGCAAGAAATGCTAAAGGGTCTGCTGTAAAAAAAAAAAAAAGAAAGAAAGAAAGAAACAGGAAGCGAAGAAGTAACACAGGGGTAAAGAATAGGAATGGCGACAAATAAGTACCTATCAATAATAACTTTAAATGTAAATGGATTAAATGCCCCAATCAAAAGACATAGGGTAACGGATTGGATAAGAAAACAGGACCCATATATCTGCTGTCTACAAGAAACCCACCTCAGAAAAAAAGACGCACACAGACTGAGGGTGAAGGGATGGAAAAAGGTTTTCCAGGCAAATGGAACTGAAAAAAAAGCTGGGGTAGCAATACTTATTTCTGACAAATTAGATCTCAAACTGAAGGACATAACAAGAGATAAGGAAGGCCATTTCATAATACTAAAGGGAGCAATCCAACAAGAAGAAATAACTCTGGTAAACATATATGCACCCAATACAGGAGCACCCAAATACATAAAAAAACTCCTGGAGGATATCAAGGGAGAGATTGACAGCAATACAATCATAGTAGGGGACTTTAATACCCCACTATCACCACTGGACAAATCCTCTAAACAAAACATCAGCAAAGAAACATCAATCCTAAATGACTCACTAGACCAGATGGAATTAATTGACATCTTCAGAACATTTCACCCCAAAGCCACAGAATATACATTCTTCTCAAGTGCACATGGGTCATTTTCAAAGATAGACCATATGTTGGGACATAGGCAAAGTCTCTTCAAATTCAAGAAGATAGAAATCATATCAAGCATCTTCTCAGACCACAGTGGCATAAAACTGGAAACCAACTACAATAAAAACAACCCAAAGAAATCAAACACATGGAGACTAAACAGCATGCTATTAAACCATGACTGGGTTACCAGAGAGATCAAAGAAGAAATAAAAAACATCATGACAACAAATGACAATGAAAACACTACAATCCAAAATCTATGGGACACAGCGAAAGCAGTCCTGAGAGGGAAGTTCATAGCTCTACAAGCCTACTGCAAAAAACAAGAAACAGGGGTAATAAATTACCTAACCCAACAACTCAAAGAGTTAGAAAAAGAGCAACAAGAAAAGCCCAGTGTAAGCAGAAGGAAGGAAATAATAAAGATCAGAGCACAGATAAACGACATAGAGACCAAAGAAACAATACAAAAGATCAACAAAACCAAGAGCTGGTTCTTTGAAAGGATAAACAAGATTGATGAACCTCTAGCCAGGCTCACCAAGAAGCAAAGAGAGAGGACCCAAATAAACAAAATCAGAAATGAAAGAGGTGAAATAACAACAGGTCCCGCCGAAATACAAAGGATTGTTAAAAAATACTACGAACAACTCTATTCCAACAAACTGGACAACCTGGAGGAAATGGACATATTCCTAGAAAAATATAACCTTCCAAAACTCAATCAGGAAGAATCTAAACATCTCAACATGCCAGTAACTATGGAAGAAATTGAAGCAGTCATCAAAGAGCTTCCAGCAAACAAAAGCCCGGGGCCAGACGGCTTCACAGGAGAGTTCTACCAAACATTCAAGGAAGAACTAAAACCTATCCTCCTCAGACTATTCCAAAAAATTCAAGAGGAAGGAACACTTCCAAGCTCCTTCTATGAAGCCAGCATCACCCTAATACCAAAACCAGATAAAGATAACACAATGAAGGAGAATTACAGGCCAATATCCCTCATGAATGTAGATGCCAAAATCCTCAATAAAATTCTAGCAAATAGGATCCAGCAGTACATCAGAAAGATCATACACCATGACCAAGTAGGATTTATCCCAGGAATGCAAGGATGGTTCAATATCCGCAAATCAATAAATGTGATACATCACATAAACAAATTGAGAGATAAAAATCACATAGTCATATCAATTGATGCAGAAAAAGCATTTGACAAAATCCAACACCCTTTCTTGATAAAAACTCTCAACAAGGTGGGAATAGAAGGATCATACCTCAACATAATAAAAGCTATATATGATAAACCCACAGCTAACATCATACTCAATGGGCAAAAACTAAAACCATTTCCCCTAAGAACAGGAACAAGACAGGGATGCCCACTCTCACCACTCCTGTTTGACATAGTACTGGAAGTATTAGCCACTGCAATTAGACAAGAAGAAGAAATAAAAGGCATCCAAATTGGAAAAGAAGAAGTAAAGCTGTCCTTATTTGCAGATGACATGATATTGTACATAAAAAACCCGAAAGACTCCATCAAAAAACTAACAGACTTAATAAATGAATTCGGCAATGTAGCAGGATACAAAATTAACACCAAGAAATCTATGGCATTTCTATACACCAACAATGAACTTACAGAAAGAGAGACTAAAAAAGCAATCCCATTTTCCATCGCACCAAAAAAATTAAGATACTTAGGAATAAACCTAACCAAGGAGGTAAAAGACCTATATGCGGAAAACTACAGGACACTGAAAAAAGAGATAGAGGAAGATGTAAACAGATGGAAGAACATACCATGTTCATGGATTGGTAGAATCAACATCATTAAAATGTCCATACTACCCAAAGCAATCTATAGATTCAATGCACTCCCCATTAAAATACCAACGGCGTATTTCACAGACCTAGAAAGAACTCTCCAAAAATTCATCTGGAATAAAAAAAGACCCCGAATAGCCACAGCAATCCTGAGAAAGAAGAATAAAGTAGGAGGGATCTCAATACCAGATTTCAAGCTGTATTACAAAGCCACTGTCCTCAAAACAGCCTGGTACTGGCACAAGAACAGACATATAGATCAATGGAACAGAATAGAGAATCCAGATATCGACCCAAACCAATATGCACATTTAATATTTGACAAAGGAGGCATGAGCATACAATGGAGTCAAGACAGTCTCTTTAATAAATGGTGTTGGGAAAATTGGACAGATACATGCAAAAAAATGAAACTAGATCACCAACTTACACCATACACAAAAATAAACTCAAAATGGGTACAGGACTTAAATATAAGACGGGAAACCATAAAAATACTAGAGGAATCCACAGGCAGCAAAATCTCAGACATATGCCAAAAGAACTTTTTCAGTGATACTGCCCCTTGGGCAATGGAAGCCAAACAGAAAATAAACAAATGGGACTACATCAAAATAAAAAGCTTTTGCACAGCAAAAGAAACCATCAACAAAACAACAAGAAACCCCACTGTATGGGAGAACATATTTGCAAATGGTATCACTGATAAAGGTTTAATTTCCAACATCTACAGGCAGCTTATACAACTTAATAAAAGGAAGATAAAGGATCCAATAAAAAAATGGGCAACGGACCTAAATAGAATCTTTTCGAAAGAAGACAGAAGGAAGGCCAAGAGACACATGAAAACATGCTCAAAGTCACTAATTATCCGAGAGATGCAAATCAAAACAACAATGCGATACCATCTCACACCTGTCAGAATGGCTATCATCAACAAATCAACAAACGACAAGTGTTGGCGAGGATGCGGAGAAAAAGGAACCCTCGTGCACTGCTGGTGGGAATGCAGACTGGTGCAGCCACTGTGGAGAACAGTATGGAGTTTCCTCAAAAAACTGAAAATGGAACTCCCATTTGACCCAGTAATCCCACTCCTAGGAATATATCCTAAGAAACCAGAAACACCAATCAGAAAGGATATATGCACCCCTATGTTCATAGCAGCACAATTTACAATAGCTAAGATTTGGAAACAGCCTAGGTGCCCATCAGCAGATGACTGGATCAGAAAACTATGGTACATCTACACAATGGAATACTATGCTGCCGTAAAAAAGAAGGAATTACTACCATTTGTAGGCACTTGGATGGAATTAGAGAACATTATGCTAAGTGAAATAAGCCAGTCAATGAAAGAAAAATACCACATGATCCCACTCATTTGGGGATAATGAAAAACATTATAAACTGATGAACAAAAAGATAGTTACAGAGGCAGTAAAGCATCAAACAGACTGTCAAATTACAGGGGTAAGGTTAGGGAGAGGTGGGGGATATAAGAGATCAACTGAAGGACTTATATGCATGTACATAAGAGTAACCAACGGATGCAAAACATTGGGGGGTGAGGGCATGTATGGGAGTGGGGTGGGGGTGGGGGGCAATGGTAAGATATGTACACATATAATACCTTAATAAAAATTTGAAAAGAAAAAAAAAATAAAAAAAAAAATAAAATACTAAAAAAAAAAAAAAAAAAAAAAAGTTGACTAAAGTAACTATTATTTGATGCCTTAAATGTTTCTCAAAGAAGACCAGATTTTTTCTTTTTTTAAATAATTCTTTATTGTTAAAAGTATTACATATGTCCCCTTTTATGCCCCATTGACTCCCTCCAGCCCCCCTTCCCCATCCTCTGTCCCAGGCCTTCAGCAACCTATAAGATCAGATTTTTAAGGCCTAAATTCTTAGTTCAGACACAAGTTAATGTGTAGTTGGGCTGAACACTTTACCTCTCAGTTCTCAGCTTGATCATCTGTAAAATGGGGTTCTGAATCAGATCAGTAGTTTTCTGTGACCACATCACACCGGTCTACAAAGCTTTACTGTTGACCATTGTTAATGGTTGAACCATGTCCTCCCACCCCCAAGTTCCTATGTTGAAACCCTAACCCCCAGGACCTTAGAAAGTAACTGTATTTAGAAATAGGGTTTTTAAATAGGTAATTAAAGTAAAATGAAGTCAAATGGGTGGGCCCTAATCCTATATGACTGGTGTCCTAATAAAAAGAGGAAATTAGGACACAAAAAAAGGCTCAGAGGAAAAACCATGTAAAGACACAATGAGAAGATGACCATCTACAAGCCAAGGAGAGAGGCTCAAAACAAACAAACAAACAAACAAACAAACAAACAAACAAAAACCCCGTTGACGTTGTTGACACCTTGATCTTGAACTTTCAGTTTCCAAAACTGCAAAACTGTAAGAAAATAAACTCCTGTTCTTAAGCTACGCAGCCTGTGGAAATTTGTTATGATAGCCCTAGGAAACTTATACAAACATAAACTAAAGACTACTGTTTATTGTATATTAACTATAATAAGCACTTTATACACATCATTTCATTTAATCCTTTCAACATCTTCATGAAGCCAGTACCATCATTACTTCACTTTACATATTAAGAAACAGAAATTTACCTATCAGAATTCAAAACCAAGGTCTTTCACCACTATTCACCACTATTCTATATTAACTTAAAAATACTAATATATAAAAGATTTGTCTTTTAAATGATAAGCCAACTAATACTTTAAGCATAGACTTTATAGTATTTTATCATTATAATATCAAAGTAGAATTAATGTGAAACTTTTAATTTTAAAATTTTAATTATAATTGCATATATTTCCTGTAAAAATGCCTGGATCAGAAAATATATTGGAATATTTCAGGAGGAGCCAGTAAATATGATTGGCAGATAATCTGGTGTAAGAATTAAAATTAAAGAAATTGACAAGGGCGTACTGATATGCTCATATTAGTTTTGTCATTACCAACATTTTTTAGCATCCCTCCTCCCCATTCCCCACAAGTACCTTCATGCTTAAATGAAATTCTTGTATAATCTGTGCAAACTGTTTATTTAATATGGGCAATGCATGACATCCCAGTGTAATACTTTTCTTTCCAAAAAAAAAAAAAAAGAGAATGAGAATGCATTTATTACTTAATATCTAATAAAGTTGGTTTACTTGGAAGGAAGAATTTGAAAAAAAAAATAATTAAATTATAGCCTTAAATTGAGAACCATTAAAAATAAAAATTTGGCTAAATATTCTTAAAAGAATGGATTGCAAAGCTGATGTAATTATATCATTTACTTATAAATGAACTGAGTCTTCAAACACACTGTAACTTGTCTTTAATTTTGTTACATGCTATAATTTTCTTCTACTTTTGAAAATGTTGGTTTATATGTATACGTTAATATATAAAAATATTTTCTTCTCTTTTAAATTTATTACAACTATAAAATATGTAACTGTCTATTGTAGAGAATTTAGGTATTTCACTTGTTTGTAACTGATTTTGTGCTGATATGCACCAGACTAAATAGGAAATGATTTTTCACCACCAACATTTTATAAAAGGCCTAAAGGTCAAATACAATTACATGTAAATTTTGTGTGAGTTTAAGCTAAAACACAATGAAACTGAATAGTTGGGAAACTCTGTTTAGTACATGAAAATTGCAAAGCAATTTTTATACCCTGAAAGAAATTAATTTTCAGATCCTGATAATAGAAAACCTTAACATAATTACCAAAAGTAAAAAGTAATATTTTAAAAGATATACTTTGGATATTGTTCAAATTAATTCTGCATGCTTTTTTCTTATAAATTTACTACTGGTAGAACAACTCCTTCTCCTATCTTAACAATTACTTGTAAACAGAGTTAGCAATTCTGTTTTCGCACTTATCCTTTCAAGGAAAGCGATTAGACAGAATGAACAGCAAAATGATGCTACACAGACCCTGAGGTAGAAAAGGTGGGGCTCTGGAACACAGCAGCTAAAGATATTAACACTCTCCTATTAGTTTTTTTGGACAAGTACTCTTCAAGCTTATATGAAGTGGATTGGTTTTCCCTCATGTCCTCACATACAGAATGCCATGGCTACTAAATATGAGTACCTTATAAATCGGTTGTTAGGAATTATTTTGGACTTTGACTCTAAGAGGAGTGTGATGGTGCTGGCATTTATACTTCTGCAATGGCCATGACATCTTTTTGCTGGCCATCCTTTATTACTGGATCCAAATGAGTATGTGATGTTACAGGTAATGAACCTGGTAAATTAAAATTTTGCCTTCTGGCCAAGAGACATATGAAAACCTGCTCAAAGTTACTAATCATCAGAGAGATACAAATCAAAACAACAATGCGATACCATCTCACACCTGTCAGAATGGCTATTATCAACAAATCAACAAATGACAAGTGCTGGTGAGGATGCAGAGAAAAAGGAACCCTCGTGCACTGCTGGTGGGAATGCAGACTGGTGCAGCCACTGTGGAGAACAGTATGGAGTTTCTTCAAAAAACTAAAAATAGAACTCCCATTTGACCCAGTGATCCCACTTCTAGGAATATATCCCAAGAAATTAGAAACACGAATCAGAAAGGATATATGCACCCCTATGTTCATAGCGGCACAATTCACCATAGCTAAGATTTGGAAATAGCCTAAGAGCCCATCAGCAGGTGAGTGGATTAAAAAACTGTGGTACATCTACACAATGGAATACTATGCTGCAGTAAAAAAGGAGTTCTTACCATTTGCAACAACATGGATGGAGATGGAGATCATTATGCTAAGTGAAATAAGCCAGGCAGAGAAAGATAAACATCACATGATCTCACTCATTTGTGGAATATAATAAACAACATAAACTGATGAACAAAAATAGATCCAGAGACAGAGAAACATCAATCAGAACGTCAAACCTCAGGGAAGGTAGGGGAGGGTGGGGGTAAGGGGGAGAGATCAACCAAAGGACTTATATGCATGCATATTAGCCTAATCAATGGACAAAGACAACAAGGGGGTGGGGCATGAATGGGAGGTGGGGGAATAAGGACACATATGTAATACCTTAATCAATAAAGAAATCTAAAAAAAATATTTTTGCCTTCTGAAGATGTGGGAAGTTCAATAACATAGGATTAAAATATTTATTTCAGATTAAAACAAAAAAGTAAATACTGGTACTTACTAACACTCTCTAAATTCAGAACTGATCTATAACACTGACTGTTTATAAGCAAGTTAGAATTTGCAAAGCTCATTCTCAGGCACCAGTTCATTTTATTCTTCAAGATCCCCACAAGGCAGGTAGCACTGGCACCTGTGGGAAGGAAGAAGTACTTACTAACGTTTGCAGCCACAAAGCCAATAATGAGAATCTTGAGATGGCGGCTTGGTTCCCATGATTGGAACTTTATTCTCACTGGCACCTTGAGAGGCAGATATGATACCTCAGCTTCCCAGAACCACAGTTCTCTCTGCAATGGTGGGATGGACGTCTCTGACCGACGGCAGGTGCCACACACAAACTGTGGGTAGCAGTTGTCAGCTCTCCAAGCTTTTTGATAAACTCTTCTTCACTCTTACATTTATTTGCTCTCATGAAACTAAAGAAAAACTATATTAAAATCATTTATTGTTATCATTACTATATTATTATTATACTAGTTTCAGAAGGAAAATAATTTGAGTATGGAGCTGAATAGTGGAAATTTATAGAGTAGTTGTAGGATGAAGAAACCAGTAATCATAAAAGGTTAAGAACTTGGTTGATTTGTCATAGTATCCAGTGCCATAAAACCATCCAGAAATGTAGGGTCAGCCAGTCCATATCAACTGATTCATCACAGTCAGAGAGTGGTGGCCCATGGGCTCTGGAACCTTACAGACCCGGGTTTGATCCGTGACCCTGACATGTGCAGCCATAGGACCTCGGGCAGATGCTTGACCTCTCCAATCCTCATTTCCTTATCTCTAATGGGGATAATAATAGGACCTTCCCCAGTTGTAGCTCTGGAAAGGGGGGCTGTGATGACGGGATGAATTAAGGCTTGAAATAACTTAGCACAGTGCCTGGCAGGTAGCAAGTACGGACTCTGGAAATGTCAGCTACTGTCAAACCTTCTAGAAAGAGAAAAGACAGGTATTATCTAGTAGAGCTTGAACTCAAAGTTTCACAGGACAGAGATGATTCTCATTCTGTGCTGGGAGTTTCCATCTGTTACTTTTTTGCATCCTTGCTTTATGCTGTGGGGTCTCACGTCATGGGACAGATGAGATCCTGAGATGCTGAGAGTAGACACTCTACTACTAAGCCCCAATTCACACCCCAATCTACTAGCTCCAAGCCTACACGACCCACATAGCACCACATCCACACTTGAAATCACCAATGAAAAAGACAAGTCAGAATAAGATGGGCCTCTGGCAACAGCAAGTGCAATGAACTTCAGAACAGAGAGAATAATATGAGCCCCTGTGGTCAGGAGAGGGGTTGAGGCCCTAAACTGGGTGGAAATGGATGACAATTAGTTTAGGGTAAGGGAAGATGCAGGCACTCTGTAAAGGTCAGCTCCAAGCCCTAAACCTCAGTCAGGAGAGTGCCTTGTATTTGCTGGAAGCCAAGTTCTTCTTTGTCAGCTAGTCTGTCCAGCAGCCTCTGCGGTGGGCTCACTGCAGCCTGTACAGAGGCCTCAGTCAGCACGAGAAGAGGGGCTGAGTTAGGGCTGAGAATTATGGCCTGTCTCCTGGGGCCATCCATCTCTGCCTTCTACGCAGGCTGGGGAAGCCCAGGCTGACTTCTGAGCCTGGTCTCTTGCAGCTAGGCTATGACAGAGCATTTGTCAGAGTGCTGTGGGGCACCCTGGCCCCTGCAGCTGACACCTTTGCCCGGGAGGGCGGGCACTGGCAGCAGAGATGTGGGAGTGCGTTGACTCCTGGAGAGTCTGCTGGCTTAGAAATGGTGGCAGGTTGATGAAATGGCTGGATCTTTCCTGCAAAGGAATGAGATGTAAAGGCAAAATAGCCGATCCCCATGCCAGGCAGGATGTGACTATTCATAAAATATTAGAGCTAGAAGGAGACTACTCGAGTACCTTATCTGTTTTCTTTACTTTAGAGCCAAGGAAACAGGCTCAAGCGGACAAAAATGATGTGCCCAAGGTCCCATAGTGAATCACAAGACTCCCTTAAGAACAGAACTTCGGTTTTTTTGGTTCTTAATCCAGCCTTGCTGGTATCTTAGATTTAGTATATATCAAAATAATGTGGTTATTAACAAATGGCACGCCAACAAATTTAATTTAAAAGAACATCTAAGTACAGCATTTACTCAGATTAAATGTAATGTGAAGTCAAGGAAGATTATAATCTGGGCAGTAGTGAGACAAGTGTGACCATCAAGTCATTTCACTCAATTTCATTGCAGAAATCTAGTTAAAATTATGTTCCTCACACCCTAAAAAGCTAAGAAAATAAATTGGTTCATTATTAAAAAGATTTATTCAGTACCTAACATAGTGCTTAGAAGATGGTGTTAAATGAATGAATGGATACACAAAAGGGGCATGGACAAATACCAACGTCTTTTAAGAAAGAGCATAAAAAAAGAAGAAACAACGGTCATCAAAAGTGTCAAGTTTCCTCCCTGTTTGTTCCCAGTTCTTTAGAGAAGAGCTGAGAATGATTTCAAAAATGAAACCTCTATAAAATTATTTTACAGACAAAAAAATAATAATAATCTGGAGAATTTATTAAAAATGCTGACGTTTCAGCCCTGACTGGTTTGGCTCAGTGGATAGAGCGTCGGCCTGCGGACTGAAGGGTCCCGGGTTCGATTCCGGTCAAGGGCATGTGCCTTGGTTGCGGGCACATCCCCAATGGGGGGCGTGCAGGAGGCAGCTGATCGATGTTTCTCTCTCATCAATGTTTCTAACTCTCTATCCCTCTCCCTTCCTCTCTGTAGAAAATCAATAAAATATGTTTAAAAAAAAATAAAAATGCTGACGTTTCAGACCTCACCCCAAATATTTTAATTTAGTATAATTGGGATGGAGCTCAGGAATTTCATTCCCTATATTAACTTCATTCACTCATGCTGCTGAGCTTAACCTTTGAAAAACGTTTCTCTCCTACGTGAGAGAAAATTGCCTTTCTAAGTCCCAAGAAAACATCATAAAGGGATGTAAGATAGGATTGGGTAGACATTTTAAGGAAACATGATACAAGAGCAAAATGGTTCTCTTATTATACTGACTTTCCCAGAGCCCCTTATAGCCATACATGTGAATATGCATGAATGGGTTAATATCTCAGAGCTGAAAAAAAGGAAAATGCTGTTGCCATTTCCTTTCAGCATGTCCGAAAACACATTGACATTTATCAAGAACTCTTTAGAGTAACCAGTGTCCATGGTTACACAATGACATATTTTTCCCCAGTAGCTGCTCCCCAAAGGGCCTCCAATAGTGTGTGCCTCATATTAAAACGTGATACAGTGGTAGATAGTAAGAGGATGGGCAAAGACAAAGTTTGAAAGTGACTCTTCTTCTATTGCAAGTGACAAAGGAAACACTCCTTAGGTCCTCTATAATTCAGAAGCCAATCAGGTGGCATGAGGGCTTTGAAAGAGAATGAAGAGCATCTGGCAGGAATTTTTGGGGGGTCACTGTGTTCTATCTAAATGTCTTGCTTTTCATTCTTTCCCTAATGCTCTCCATAAGGAATGAATGGGAGCATGCATTCTGAGGTCAGATGGGGGTGTGTCTAATCCTGAATCAGCCATATTGGTAATCTTGGATACATTATTGATATATTATTCCATCTCTCTGGGTTTGCATTTCTCCATGTATTTTTTTAAAATAGATTTTTATTGATTTCAGAGAGGAAGGGAGAGGGAGAAAGAGATAAAAACATCAATGATGAGAGAGAATCATTGATTGGCTGCCTCCTGCATGCCCCACAATGGGGATTGACCCCACAACCTGGACACATGCCCTGACCAGAATCAAAACATGATCTCCGGTTCATAGGTCGACACTCAACCACTGAGCCACCGCAGCCAGCTCCATGTACATTTTCAATGGTGCTTCTATACTGATATGTGGATGTGATGATTGTAGCTAGTTGCTCAATAAATGGTTTTTGAGGCCAAACTCTTAGCTTTGCTGTTTATTTCCACACTCCACATCTGATCCATCAGCAATGCCTGCAGCTCTGCCTGTTCTCGCCGCTACCTAGGGTCTCTAACAAGCCTTTCTCCAGTCCTGGTTGAGCTGGCTGCCACAGTAGCAAGAACTGCTGTTTGTGTTTCCAGCGCCCCTCTCCCACTGCTCTCTTGTGTTAGCAGGAGCACAGACACCCCTCCCTGCTCCTCAAGTGGACCAATCCTATCTGCTTATGGAAGCAGGACCAGAGACGCAGGGGTAACTGGAGGGTGCAGTGAGGGGTGTGACCCTCAGGACACAAACAGATCCACCCACAGGCTTAAGTATGCATGAGAGGTGGTGTCTTATAAAAACCACCCATCTATCTAATTGCAACGGATATTTTGTTAATCAAAAGTCAGTTAGAAGGGAGAAGTCATAAAAAATGATACATATGTTTAACTCAAATATTTGTTTAACTTAAAACACATGATTGTGCATGCATTGCCAACATTTTGATGTAGGGCTAAGGTTTTATCTTTGGCTGTAGGTTCACTGCTTTTATAATGTAAGGAAGAAAAAAAGCATTGACGGGAAAAAAGTGGAGAGAGGTATGTTCTTGGAGCTATGTCATTGTTGTCATTAAATCATCTTAGTCACCCAGCAAATCAACCACAGAACCTAATACCAATGGCACTGACCACAGCATAACATTCATTGATTTCAAGGTGGCAACCTGGTTATCTCGCTATGTCTGAACTCCTCCAGGTCAATTATCCTCAGAAAACGGTTTAAACTCGACAATACTTTTGACGTTAGTGTGATTTGTGCCTTATGTTTGATTTTTATAGACAGAAAATATAGTGTCTGTTCATATAAAGTTCCTTATGAGTCTGTTGGGTTCCGCAGTTAGAATTTAACTGCATGGAGAATGTTTTTAAATGCTTTTGCATGAAAATATTATCTTGCCTTTTATCCCATTTTTACAAGAGATATTCAGCCAAACATACCCATACATACCCCTCATATATATACACAATTGCTTCCTCAAAAGATTATGATTGATTGTAATTTTTTAATTTAATTTTATTTTTTTAATTGTTTGAAGTATTACAAATAGTAGTACATATGTCTCCTTTTTTATTGTAATTTTAAATATTTCAACCCAAATTTAGAGGAGGCAATTTTTATGTGCCCAAAGAATTATTTAAAAATGGATTAAAATACAGAAACGTTATGCACATACAGAAAAGGAAGTTAGCCCAGGGCTCCACAAGTCATTTGCAGCTCAGATCCTTGCCAATCTCCATATCACCCACTGTATGGCATGATCTTCATCCTAAAGGCATATGATGGCTGCTGGAGCTCGAGCTGCAATATTTATATTCTAGGCAATACAATGGAGGAAACAGCAAAAACAAACAAACAAAAACCTAATACCTCCTTTTAGAAAAGACTTCTAGAAGTCCTACATAATACCTTCTCCCTTAGAGCATTGTCCAAATCTTAGTCATATAGTTACAGCTAGCTCTGAGGGAGACTGGAAATGCATAACTTTAATAGGGAACAATATAATTTAATACCTTTGGCAGAAAAATAATCCATCTACTAGTTAGATTATATGGTAGGATTTCTGGGAGATGTCTTTGATTACTTAGATTCAACACTTCAACTATAGGTCGCTTTGGAAGAGATGATATTGACCATACAGAGATCCTGGGGTCAGTGTGTATCTGAGTGAACTTGCTCTGGGCATGTTTTCTGTCTCATCTGCCTCATCCTGGGCTACTCGGATATATTCTCAGTGCACATTATCATCTCACTCCTCTTTCTTTACTTCTGTTGAAGGTGTACTTCTCTAATCCTAACCTCAGCTCTGTTTGTTTAAATTCAATTCATTCTTCAAGATGCAGTTTAAATGTCTCTCACTCTTTTGCCCTCAAGTTGTATTATATCTATTGTTTTATTTCATATTACAGTTTTGTATACATGTCTTTTTCTTTTATTGGAAATTATATCCCTTGAGCAAAAAATACTCAGTCACCTTTGCATGCTTCTCAGTACCTGGTACAGAGGACTAATAAATAGAAGGTGCTCATTAAGAATGCATTGAATGAATAGGTGGCACATAAATTAATAAGGAGGGTGCATTTATTCCCACAGCTAGGATAATTTTTAAATGCCATAAGAGAAAATTTCAGATACTACATATTAATGCAATTCTCTGACATGTGATTGTATTTCTGTTAAATTTTGGTGCAGTTAGGTCTTTTATTTCTCAGAAATACAGTTTTGTAAATGGATTATCATATAAAGAAATATTCAACCAACAAGGCTGCAGTCAAGTAATGTCTGAACTTTGTAACTATGCTTCCAGCTTGTCATCATGTCCACTAAGTTAAGCTGCCAGCCTTGTACAATGACAGGCTGACCTATAATAAGTCTACTTTTGGCATTTCAATTACATGTCACAGTGGCAGTTCCTCTTTCACCTACCTTGACTATGGGACAAGGAGAATCATGGACTTTGAAAAAGTCCTGCTTAAATATAAAGGAAGGTATTAAAGGTTAGATGCCACAAAGCTACTTAAATAAAGACATAAAACAGTGCCTGGGTTTAACATCTAGCACTAGACACTAAAGGAATGCCTGAGAACCAGGGAAGCTATTTAAGAAGGCAGGCTAAAACAGTTAAAAATAAGTATAATAAAAAGAAGTGTAATATTTGTACACATAAAAGTGCAAAATAATATAGAAAGAAATTAAAGAAGATTTAAATAAGTAGAATGACATTCCATGTTCATGAATTGAACTATTAATATTGTTAATATGGCAGAACTCATCAAAGTGAATAACAGATTCAACACAACCTTTATCAAAATACCAGTTGTCTTTTTTTCTTTTTTGAGAATTTGACAAACTAATCCTAAAATTTATATGAAAATACAAAGCACCTGGAATAGCCAAGATAACTTGGCGGGGGGGCGTGGGTTGAAGGACTCATACTTCCTGATTTCAAAACTTATTTCAACATGACAGTAATCAAGACTTGTGATATTGGTTTAATGATAGACACATGCATCAATGTAATAGATTTGACTGTTTAGAAATATATCTTTACATTAACAGTCAATTGGTTTTGACAAGGGTGTCAAGACAATTCAATGGGGATGAAATCATCTTTACAACACTTGGTGTGGGGACAACTGAATAGCCACATGCAAAAGAATAAAGTTGGATCCCTACCTTATACCATGACCAAAATTAACTCAAACTGGATGGTAGACTTAAACTTTAAAGCTAAGCTATAAAACTCTTAGAAGAAAACAAAAGTAAATTTTATTGTCTTTAAATTACACAATGGTTTCTCAATCATAACATCAAAAGCACAATAAAAGAGAAATTAAATTAAATTTTATCAAAGTTAAAAACATTTGTGCTTCAAAAGACCCAATCAAGAAAGCAAAAAGCCAGTCTAAAGAATGGAAGAAAATATTTGCAAATCATATATATCATAAGGGTCTATTATTCAAAATACATAAATAACTCTTACAATGCAAAAACAAAAAGACAAATAATCCATTAAAAATGGGTTCAAAAACAATCTGAACAGACATTTCTCTACACATCATCTAAAATATGTATAAGTGGCCAATAAGCACATGAAAAAATGTTTAGAATCATGAGTCTTTAAAAAAATGTAAGTGAAAACCACAATGCAATACCACTTCACACCCATTATGACAGCTAAAATAAAAAAGAAAAATAATAAACATCAGTGAAGATTTGGAAAAATTAAAACCATTATACACTGCTAACTGGATTTTAAAATAATGCAGCCACTTTTGAAACTGTTTGAAAGTTTCTCAAAATGTTAACCATAAAATTATGATAGGATCCATTGATTCCACACCTATTCTCACAGTCTGGGATCAAGAGAATTGAAAACATTGTCCACACAAAAACTTGTACATAAGAGTTTATAGAAGCATTATTCCTAATATTCAAAATGTGGAAACAACCCATAAGTCCATCAATTGATGAGTTGAGAAACAAAATATGGTATATCCATACAATGAAATATTACCCAGCCATAAAAAGGAATAAAATACTGATAAATGCTGCAACATGGATAAACCTTGAAAACATTATATACTAAGTGAAAGAAGCCAGATAAAAAAGTCAATGTTGTGTGATTCTATTCATATGAAATGTCCAGAATAAGCAAATCAATTAGTTTTTGACAAGGGTGCCAAAAAAGTGGGCTGGCTGCCAACCACTCCAGGTTACCAGGAACACGAGATGACATGACACAAACCTGAGCACTACACAGATATAATTATGAGCAAGTTCACAGATTCTCAAACTCCACGAACCTTTGGGTGCCTCATGGGCCATCTCAGAGGTAAAGAGAGCCAAACAAATTGAACCCTAGGACAGCCCACAAATCCAGCAGCCTTGTCTAGATTTGCTATATACATAAAGGCTTTATATTACTGTTTCTAATTTAAGAAGAATTCCATTGATGGGGGGGGGCGTTAAAAACTACTATTAAAATTTAATCTTCTCATTTTACAGAGAGAAACACTGAGGCCCAGAGAGGCTGACCCATCTGCCCAGGGTCACACAGCAGCAGAAGTTGTTTCTAGCACTCTTGTTTCAGTGCTTTGTCCACTACTTTGTTGTTAGTAAAACAGATGCGGAAGTGTTCTCTGAACAAACGAGAGAAAACAACTCCAAACTCCAAAATCCGTGGTGCAAGTATAAAAAAAAAAGAGCCGTGCCCTAACCGGTTTGGCTCAGTGGATAGAATATCGGCCTGCGGACTCAAGGGTTGCAGGTTCGATTCCGGTCAAGGACATGTACCTTGGTTGCCGGCACATCCCCAGTAGGAGGTGTGCAGGAGGCAGCTGATCGATGTTTCTTTTTCATCGATGTTTCTAACTCTCTATCCCTCTCCCTTCCTCCCTGTAAAAAATCAATAAAATATAAAAAAAGAAAAGAAAGAGCCGTGTGGTTTATAAACCACAGTTCGAACCTAAGACAACGGAGAGATACCAGAAAGGGGGAGGTGGTGCTGTAGAGCTCCCCTGGCAACAGGTGGCTGAGCTCTGACAGTGCAGGGACACGCTCTCCAGCCTGTCCAGCTTTCATTTCTTTGGCACTCACAGCCAGTGCCTAGCAAACAAACATCACAGGAACCCCCTCCCTACTCCATCTCTGGCATACTTCAGGCCACTCCAGCAGGTGTGGTGTCCTCTCTTAAAAATTCAAGTGGTATTCACTTTCAACAGTTCTCCAGCCCTACACCCAAAGGAGTCAACTTCCTTCTTCCTGAAAACTCAGCTCCATTGGATTCAATACTGAAGTTCAAATTCCAGATTACCATTGGGTGGAATATTTGAAAAATCACCTCATTCAAAAACAAGGTTTTATAAGCTAGTGTGTGTTGTTGAAAACATTTTACTATTTTTAAATAGGAGATTTCAAAAGTTCTATTTTTGCTTTACCCTTATCTGATGTATTTTGTTTTCCACAGGAGGGAAAGGTCTTCTCCTTGAAATAAAAGGAAATATTCATAGGAAGTATGTTGAGCCAGGTCATGAATGTCAACTAATGTCTGAGAAATGGCCTCGATCTCAAGTTGCTTCCAGGTTTATTGGAGAGGTATGATATAAAGTTGTATGTTTCTGAAAGTCTTTCATGTATATACATGACGTGTGTGTAAATGCATGTGAGTGTGTGTATGTGTGTACCATCTGTTCTGATTACTGTAGATATTCTGAGGCCATCACTGGCTGGAACAGAAAGAACAACATGGCCCTGAGAGACATCAATGTCTGCACAGGGGCCATGGGTGGATTGGGAAGAACAGACAAAGGTGTTCTGAGCCAAGGAAATAAGAGAACCAAGGCACAAAGACAGGACCAGAGCCTGCAGGGTCCAGGGGAGACTTCGCATGTAAACTAATCTTCTAGAACAGATGCCAGGATCAAAATCAGAGCTGGGGCTTTAGCCAGTGTCACCATAAGCAGAAACTAATTGAGAATCAAGCCAGCAGGAGCTCTACTCAGTTCACCGCACAGCAAAGTGTACACGATTTACCCCCAGCGTTGGAGACACAGGGCCCAACTTGCAGCCTCCAAAGTCACAGTGAAAGAACCTCACCTGGCTGTGTAAAGGCAGACAAGTCTGCACCTGGGGCTTCACCAGCTGTGTAGGCACCGAGAGAGATAACGCGTTTTAGCTTCAGTAAAAGAAACCCAGGAGGCAGATGTGATTATCCTCCCCATTCTGCAGGTGATGAAAGGGGGGGGGTAAAGAGAGGTGGAATAACTTGGACCTGAGGTCATACAACTCTAAAAGGTGGAGTACAGTATCAAATGCCAGCAGCTACCTACAAGGCCCACACTGCCCATTGTCACTAAAGCCCTATCCATGCTGTGGCACATGTTCTGTAATTTTTCCCCTCCTCTTGGTGAGTGAGTGAACACCGAGCAAGCACTCAGGCACCTGGCACACAAGTACCACTATTGTCATTGTCTCGTAGTCAAAGTGAACCACGAGTAGTGACGGTGAATGCGTCATCTTCATCAATGCTGTAGATATCCTCTTAACCGGTTCAATGCCCATTTGTTTGAAAAGTCTCAATTTTACAACTACATTTTGCATTCTTTGTAACTCAGGGCATTTCTTCACAGTGTAATAACATATCAAAGCTCAAGAGAAGGGTTGCACAGAAGCAGACAGTGCAGTGAGGCAGGTGGAGGAAGGCCCAGCATCTTTCTTGTGCAAGAGCAGAGCTCAGTGCCCTAAGTTGTCTCAAAGGAACAGGCTCCAGAGCGAAGGGCTACCTGGAAGGCCTTGCTCTCTGACAAGTGCATTGCTGTAAAGACTCATTTATTGGAAATGATGGTGGGAAATTAACTAAGAAGCAGAAGGGGCTGCTTTCCCCTCTAGGGAGCTTAGCCACTGCCCAGGTGATTAAATGGGACCAGACACCCAAGGGCCTCCTGGATCAGCCTCTGAAGGGGGACAAGGAGGCAAGAGGGATGAGCATTGCAGTCAGGCATGTCCCCTTCCTTACACTCCCAGCCTCTTGAAAGAGGTTTTTCATTTTCCATCCTTACGCCAACAAACGTGGAATGACTGCCTGAAGCCATTTAAATTAAAAAAGACATTGGAAGTGGTGGTGTGGGTGGCGAGGCGCCAGGCACTGGCCAGCTGGTCTCAGTAACCTCTTTGTTCTAGAAGGAGCTGCCCAGTGGTTACAATGACCCCAGGTCCCTGAAGCCCTGGGCTGAGTTGGGCAACTGACGCCCACACACACTGTGGACGTGGCTTTCCAAAGCTGCCTTCCTTTTGATCACAGGTGTATGCTCTGATGGCCATGCCACTGCTGTGACCGCACAGATCACCTCGGGGAATGGAGGTGACTCAGGAGCTGTGACAAAGGGCCACGCACAAAGCCAGCTTTATGGCACGACACGGAAGGAATCTTTTTTCTCATTAGGAAGAATATCTTCCTTTGCCATTCAGATGGATGATAAAAGACAGCCATGGTTGAAAGAATGTGTGTGCAGCTTTGAGATGGCTCCAGATTGGGGCCGGAGGTGGAAGCGGTGGAGGCCGCGAGCTGCTGGCTGGTTCAATGAGAGAGTGGAAGTGCCGGGACATTTTTATTCCCTTCAGCCGTGGTTATGAGAACTCCCCAAACTGCTCCAGAAGGGAAGGTGGGCCCACTTTGGTCCAAATGGTCTTTTTATTTGTTAGAATTACGTCTGGAGCAAATAATAGAAAACTCCCAAATATCAGTGACAAAAGAGAGGGAGGCGAATGTCTCACACCAGTTCGGAGGTGGGCATTCCAGAGCTCTGTGTGTCTGGAAATCCTCACATGTCAAGATTGTGGCTTCCTGGGTGTAAGTGGCAAAAATAAGGAGGGTGAGGGAGAGCAGAGTTTGCCGCCCCAAAATATGCCTTTTGGGGATATTGATTATTTTAAGATGGTTATCTTTTTAGAAACAAAAGACTCAGAAAGAACCTTCGGCCCTTCCCCTTACCTGAATTCAGATAGAAAAACCTGCTTAAAGGTGGGAGGTATGGCCTGAGCATCATAATGTGCCATCATACGAGTAGCATCCAGGGAGGAACCTGCAGAGTCTGTGTGTTGAACTCTGTGTCCCATTGTTGGAAGTGGCCCAGCACTGTTCACTACATGTTTGCTCTGTCTCACCTACCTGTGAATTGCCTACTCTCCCTTTGAAGTCCCAGACCACTGCCTCCCTCTGCTCAGTCTAGAATGTCATATAAACCTTAGCTGCTCAATGTTCCTCCCCTCCCAGAGTCTTATGGTATCCCTGTATATGCATACATAATAAATTGGTGTGTTTTTTCCTGTTAATCTGTCTCCTATAAATTTATTAGCCCAGCCAAAAGCACTTAGAAGGATAGAAAGAAAATTATTTCTCCTCCCCCACAGGGCCATGGAAATAGCAGTGAAGGGCATGTACCAGTTGTCTCTGAAAAAAACACCCACAACTCTTCTGCTTAAATTCTATTGGCTAGAACTTAGTCTGATGGCTTCACCTACCTTCAAGGGAGATTGCAAAATGCACTCCTGGCCCTGGCTGAAATGTCTAGAAACCTGGAAGAAGTGAAGAGCAGTTATGGGAAAATCAGCAGCATGCTCCCACACAGCTTCTTTCAAGAGAAGTTCATTCTTTCCACAAACACCAGCATCCTGCACTGGCTTTGAGCTTCTTATCTCCACCAGAATCTCCCTGAAGCAGATTGACTCATGTCCCTACGCTGCTTTGAATCCTTCTGTGATTCTCCACTTTGAACAGGAAGACGTAACATTCTTATCCAGCCTAACAATGGTACACACCAGTCAGACCATTTGCTGCTTCCTGCTGAAGCTGCCGCCCCTACGCCAAGTGGCAGCTCCCCATTTCCTTCCCAGCCTGGCTCTAGCACTTGGCACTCACCATTATGGCTTTAATGAGATCATACCAAGTTGTTACATTTCATAAACAAGTGACTAAACAAACAAAATACAGACTCACAAGTGAGGAAGACAAGTGGGTATCTAGGTTAGAAGACTATTCAACCAGGAATGGGGCTGTCGCAGCCAATCTTGGAGATGGAACCGGGCTGACTATGTCCTCTGCCCTTCCTCCAACATCCTGTTGCCCGCAAATTGCCTTGCTCTCCTGAGAGTGAGGTGGATAAATTATACAGGTAGGTAAATTGTGTTTGCACTGTGGGTAATGAATCTGGCATGCTTACACAGTGTGCCATCACAGCGCAGAGACCCCGAGAAAAAGCAGTCACACATTGACAATACAGGGAACTACAATCACGTTGGTGAGACCATGAGAATGGTCCATGTTGTCAGAAAAGGGGCATGTTCTAGAACTTGAGTAATGTTGCTTCTGTGTAAATAAATTATCTAAATCATATCTTGCCCTTGATTTATAGAAGAATATGGGAGGAAGGATCACATAGGGTAGACCTGAGAGCCCAGATAGGTTATTTTCCCTATAACTACTCTAAATCAACAATAGATCTTTCTTTTCCAATTATCAAGGGGAATGTGTCACCCAGAGCCCCACAATTATCCTCAGAACAAGTCTTTGTGAAGTTGAGCTCACTGGCACCTGATTTTGTTGCCACCAATTCTTCAGGACACATCTGCTCTGCTGTGTAGGGCACTGCCTTTAAAGAAAGTGGAGATGGACTCATCCGGACTGGCTCAGAGAAACTGCATGAAGAGAAAAACTGCATGTAGACAAACAATAAAACCCTACATCTCCTCATAGCTCATAGTCACTCCCTCCCATCTTCTGATACTTTCTAACTCAATTCATGGGCCAGCTCTGGTCACCACTCAGCGAGTGTTCATTCACAGGCTTACTTACATTAAGAGCTTTTCTAGGCACTGAGGATAGAGTGGGGAACAGAATACTAGAGTTTCTCCCTTGGGGATCACCACCACTGTCTATCCCAAAGTCCCCAAGGAAGTCCTCTCCTTCCCCCAGGCCAAGTAATCCCTCCTCATGTCCTCGATAACTCTCCCTTCAAGCTTCCTCAGAAATTGCTCTATCTGTCGACCCATCTCCCCCTGCATTTTTATTTTTGTGAAGTTTCAATTCTTTCATTCAAGTAGGTTCCTTTCCCACCATCTATAAACACAATCTCTCAGTTTACAAGCCATCTTGACACCTTCATCCTCTCCCCTATGCTCTCTCTCTCCACTCCCTACTCTTCATAGCCAAGTTCCTTGAAAGACTCTCTCTGCTTACCCGTCATGTTATCACCATTAACTCACTGAAACCTCTCTCTTCCTCATCCCACTTTCTTCCATCATTTTCTTCCTTGGCATGCTGTGGCTGGCTCGTGGAATCACCTCTTGATTTCATATACTCTTTCATCCCTTGGCCTATGTGGCACCCTCTCTCCTGGCTCTCTCCTAGCCCTTTGCCAGTTCCTCCTTGGTCTGTCTTGTGTGCCCCCAGATGTTCTCACCCAGACTTTCATTTCTGTTGGCTGTGCTTGGCAACTTTTCTCACTTTACATGACTTCGCTGTAAAATCCTAGCTACTCATGCTTTTACTATCAATAAATAATCCCCAGCCAGGACTGCTTCCCTGAGCTCCACAAATAAATAACATATTCCAAGTAAAGCTTGTATTCCTCTCTTCCCACTCCTAATCATGCTCTTCCTCTAGGACTCTCATCATTGTCAGGGGCAACAACCATTCATAGGGCCATGTTGGTAACTTGGATTCAGCCCAAACACCTTCTCTTCCCCACCTCTGATATATATGTAGGTGTAGATCTCAACAATCCTTCCTTCCTGCTTTCCCCCATATCTTTTTCTTCCTTTCTATGCCTGCTATCAGTGCCTAAAATTAAGCCTCATCACCTCCCACCTGATCTCCCTGGATCCAACATCTTCCCATCCTCTCTTGATCCTTCTGCATGCTGCCATCGAGGCAATCTCTGAGAGGAGCATATCTGATTCCTCGCCTCTCCTCTTAGTCAGGAGGTGGGGAGAGTGTGAAGCAGAGGTGAAAAGAGCTTTAGAGAAGCTCCTAAAGGGCCCACACCTGAGTACAGTGGGAAACAACCAAATCAACAGTTTGGAGGTTATGGGGCAGATTTGTACTCAGTCTGTTACTCCACAAGAGAATTCCCATAACAATCACAAGCTATGCTGTCCTAATGACAGACGACCTATGCCCGGGCTGTGCTGGCTTGTCTGTCTCCTTGGCAGGGATTGTTCTAAAACAGACCTTGGTCCCCCAAGTGCCATTCTTTGAGCACTGGAGAGCACAATACACCTTAGCCAGGCTCTCCTTATTTGACAAGTCAGCATGCATTTCATTTCCAGGAAGAGTTCAGCTGGGTCTATGCTGATTCACCTGTGCATGTGGTCAGCAGGGCCCTGTTCTGGAAAGCCAGTGAGAGCCGCTCTGTATCTTTAAAAACTGGACATTTCCCATGAGCTTGGAAGCAGCCCTTTTCTCACAGTGGGCAGAATCCAAGGTCAGCTGCCACCTAGCAGAGTGTGGCCTGTGGATGGGTCCTCACTTGAGCCGCATCTGGTTCCATTAAGATCTGCTCTTAAGCACTTCAGGGGGCAGGAGAGCTGGGCCCAATGCCACCATGAGATGGAGGATCCACTGTGGCATTATTGATGGCATCATCCCAATTTCTCCAGAGCAGACAAAAGTCTTAAAATCCTGAAATTGCACAGAAAACCAGGAATTTATGAAAAAAATAAATCTTTTCCAGCATCTCTGGGACCATGGTATTTGCAAGATGACTGGACCTCAGAGGATGAAAGTCCCTCCTTCAGATAGGCTCTTGCCACACCAGTTGTGCTTTCCCAGGAAATATTCAGACTGACATGAAGATTGGGGGTATTATTCAGGCCCCCGTTCTCCAGCCTCTCACTGGAGTGGAGTGTGTGGCTTGCTGCCTCAGTTTGGGGGTGCTGTTCTGCCCGGAGGAGTCTGGTTAGAGCGCGGTGTGTCAGTCAACTGCTGCCTGCACCCTGAGGCTCATAGCTTCCACAAGAAAGCCCGGCTACACGCGCAACTGGGGAAGAGCCTGGTCAGCTTCTCTCTTCAGCATGCTGGGGCTGTCCCCGTCCACAGTTCCGGAAGCCCCATGGGATGACACAATGTCACTTAGCACTTTGTTGCAGGAATGACCAATTAATCCCTTTAAATCTTACTCTAAAGGAGGTCAATGACGTGTTGTTGGAAGTGTGGTCATTGGTTGGTGAAGTTAGTGTATGAGAAATAGCCAGATTAACTCCTTGCATCACACCCACCAAGTTAGTCCTGTGGCTAAGGGGCCTGCCTGGCCCAGAGCTGTCCCCGGGAAGTCCTGCTCCAGAGCCATCCTGGCCTGGGCTGCTCCATTTTGGCAGGCAGGGTGAGGATGTGGTGCTGCCTGTGGATGTGAGAGGAAGGCTGGTGCATACACTGAACCTGCTGGGTAGAGAATGGAGGGAGAAGGGGCTCTCTGTTTGAAAGAGATGCAGCTCCTCTCCGTCTACCAGCCTCCCCTCCTTCCCTTGTCTCCTCATGTTTTTGTGCTCATTCTTAGAGATATGCATCCTGGAAATGTTAGGGAGCTCAGACACACTGACCAGCATCAATGTCCTGGGGAGGAATCATTTGGATCCTCTTGCTTAATTAAATGATTATTCCAACAAATATTTATGAATGAGTTTCACTGAACAGGGCACCATGTCAGGTTTTAGGGCTATTAAGCATCCCCCTGCCTCCCAGTTAGGGACACCCCAATGAAGACAACAGGGAAAGGATGTTCTGAAACATCCCTGGGTTGTGTGAGAGACATGGCTGGTGAGTGGAGCATTGCCATCCTTGGTCTCTGCGTTCTGGTGTCAGTGGTCCCCATCACACCCAAATCAGGCTAGTAGTGTGCGGTCCTGCCCCAAGAGAAAGCTTGCGGAGAACAGAGTGACTGGTCCCCAGACTCCCCTAGATGCCCAGCCCAGGCAAATAGATGAGCCCTATGAATTCTTAAAGCAAATGTACCAAGTAAATGTGATTCCAGGAGCCAGAAGGCTTTGTACCCTCTTTAGAAAGGGTATGTATGTCTCCTCCTTTGATAGTTCAATTCAATAAAAGTTGACTTGGCTCTGACAATGAGTCAGGCTCTGAACTAGGCTCTGACTCAAAATGAATACTAAGAGAGATTTCTTGCCCTCAATTAGTTTATAGAGGAAATAGACATAAGTGCATTTAATTTCATCATAAGTAAAAAGATCTTTTATATTTTTAAATGTGCAAGTAACATTATTTCTTACTTTTTTTCTATAACTCCATTTGATTTGCATTTTAAGTTCTTATGTTTACAGAGGAGTGGAAAATTAATCCCAGTAAATTTGTTGTTCCTCCTTTTATTCCTGGGGCTGGGGATGAGGGCTGGGAACTATGCACAATGCCAAGAAACTGGACATGGAGCATTCTTGCTCCATCTGTCTTCATGGACATCTGAGACAACCATTGCCCTGCTTGATCTTTAGCATTGGCCTAGGTGAGTCATTCCTAGTCCCTCACAAGGTCCGTTCCATGCTGGTCTGCTTCATTCCTCTCTGCCTCTCTTGGACACTCAGTGTCACTGGGCGTTTCCCATCCCACACTGGGCCATAGCAATTTCCAAGAAGTCTAAGGCTGTACCATTTGCATTTTTTTAACTGAAGCTGTTGGCATCTTTCCACCAATCACAACATTATCCTAATGTGGCAACTGGCATATCCATATAAAATTTCAAAAAACATCTTGAAACTTCCCAGAGAGAAAAACAAAACATCCCTCATATGAAAGCTTGGAGAACAGAATGTCACCCAGCTTCTCAATTGCTGCCCCATGAAGCAATACCTTCCAAAATGAGGCAAAATGACTTCCGCCCTGGAATTCTGTCTAACTAATTTCTCAATGAAGTGTGACAGCAGAGTACGCATGTCTTCAGGCAGGAGAGGTCTCAGAAAATGCTCTTCCCAGCCATTCTTCCTCGGGAAGCTTTTATGTTATTTGGACTGTATTACTTTTATGCATAGTTGAGTCATTTAATATAGTATGACTTCTTTTCCTTGGTCCAATGCAGTCATGAGCCAGGAAGGAGAAGACATAAGATTGCAGAGCACAGCTTCAGGACAGGAGGAAAATGAAGGGAGCGCACAGGACAGTACTAGAGGGAAGCCTGGGATGAGGGCTGAGCAGTGAGCCTCAAAAATAGCCCGGCCGCCTTGGAGCAGGACAGGGAAGGCTCTAGCAGAAATACCACCACAATAGCAGTAATGACAATGATAATAACAATGCATTGTATAAAACTGATAAAACACACAACAGCATTGGAAGTATTCAAAGGAAATTTTAATTTCTGTGGGAGAATTTTGGAATGAATGCATGCTGGGTACTTAGAAAACTAAGCAAACAAAAAGAAATTTAATTAATTATTCATTCAAAGAGGGAAAACTTATACAAAAAGAAAAGAAGTCATACTATATTATATGACTCAACTATGCATAAAAGTAATACAGTCCAAATAACATAAATAAGAAATACTGACTTAACCAAAAATGGTGGCATAAAGTTGAGAGAACAGGAGGAGGGGAAGCATACAGGCGAGGAAGAAGAGGGTGTGGAAAGTTATAAGAAAGTAAATTATTCCATCTGAAATGGAAAATCAAGAAGTAGCCACAGAGGCCTGTATACATTTGGGCATGTAGAGTTAAATGCCCAAAGAAACGGGTGATGCAATTGACAGAACTTGCCACAGGAGAGCAGGAGTTAGGAGTGGAGAGGGGTGGAGCAAGGAACTGCTGTTTTTTCATTAAATTCCATTTATAGTTTGTATACACAAACCTTTGATTATTTTTTGAAAAATAACAACTGTATGGTGCAGTTGGAAGAGAGAAGAAGGCTTGGTGGGAATATATTGTTGCAAAACGGTTTCTAGCAGAGGTTCTGGAGTTTGTCTACACTGACCAGAGAGGTCACCTACCCTTTCACTCACATGAGGATTGGTGTCTCCTAGACCTGGCCCAGAGGGAGGTGTTTCCGTGGCTCCTCCCTGCCGAAGTAGGTCTGTGGATAAACACACCAGCCAGTCACATGAGAGACTCTGGGACAGCCATTCCCGGGCCCTCCAGATCCTCCTGCTCCAGCAAGGTGCCTCCAACCTCACCATTAAAGATCTGTGCCTCCCAAAATACAAGTGACCTCCTGTAAGCAAACAGCCAAATGACTATGGCGCCAATCCTGGTCAGCTCCAAAACTTGGATCCTGGCCCCCAGATACACACACACACACACAAGCACACACATGCACCTATGTGCACGCACACATCTGAAAGCACACACCATCATGTTTCCCAACAGAGAGCACTGATGGGGCGATCTTTGCTGCAAACTTGCCACATCCTACTACTACCAATCCAGACATGGCCCCAGCCCCTGTCCTTTCCAGAGGAAGAACGGATGCCACCCTAATCATGAGCGTAAAATCCCTGCAGCCCAAGGGCCTGACCTCTCGCCCCTGGACCTCTGCATGCACACCTGGGCTCTCCTCATGATCAGTTACACCAGCAGGCCTAGCACACATGCCATCTGTCATTGGACTTTGTTTTTACATCTCAGACTCCAAATCTCACGCATTCTTTGAGTACCCTAAGCTCCCCCCACTAAACAATTTGGGGATAGCCTCTACCTCAAACTAATATTCCATCAAACCTCACCCAGTTTGGTGTGATGTGGAGAAAAGACACATTCTTACATCTCAGGGGCCTGTTGCCTAGGGAGAACCACCTAGGTGTTCTCTGAAGTGGCGGTGGCTATAGTGGTGGCTCCTGTCAAGGGAGGAACACCCTCACCTGAGAGTGGGGTCTTTGCACCTGCTAGTAATCCCATCATTGTGGTGGTGAGTGACAACAGGACTTCTCCATGGACATGTGGTTTCCGTCTCTGCTGTGGCTCCTAAAATATTTGGAAAAGAAAGAATTTTGCAGAATTGGAATTGCTTAAGAGCAAGTAGAGTCCAGTTTGAGTAAGAGTTGGGTGTCAATGGGAATAACAAGACCACGTGGATACTCACTGGCTGGAGGAATCCAGGGACAATAGGTTCTGAAATTTGAGATTGAGGCCCATAGTAAAGACTTAGAAAAACAAAAAAATTGTTGGTAGTCACTTTTGCATAAGAGTGTCAAGTAGAGTGTCAGTGAAGGTGCATGGTTTGCTGCAGGAAAAAAAAAAAAAAAAAAAGCCTTTCTCTGTCAATTCAGGGTAAAACCACAGCAATAAAGCTGAGAATAGATTCCAAATTATCTCTTTGTCTGCAGGAGCTTCTGAGCAATGTGAAATCTCAACCCCCACCCAAGAGTTAGAATCTGCATTTTACAAGACCTACATGCTCTGTTCAGGAAAGTTTGAGAAGCACCAGACAGATCCCCACCACCACCCCCTTTGCAAGGCATTTGTTTAGTGAAAACCAAAAGGTAGCAGTGGCACTGGCCAGTGGGCCTCTGCAACACCGCTTCAGTGCCCTCAATCTCCTTCCTCCTTTATAAAGCGCTGCCAATACTTCCTGCCCCTTCTGACTTGTGTAAGGAGTAAGTGAGAGAATGCAGGGAAAAGCACTTCATAAAAAGCAAAGGGTGCACAGATGTTGATTCACTTTTTAAGGGAGTTTTCCTCTTGGCCCTCTGGCCAGGTATGGGCCAGTCTATGGCGTAGGCTCTTCATTTGCCTGGTAAAGTCATCACAAGGGGCCGTAGAGCACCAACAACTGAGCCCTTTAAGCTCAGAGACTGTTTACTGCAGCTGTCTCCTCACAGTCTGAGTTGAACCAGACAACTTTTATTCTCATAACTCAAGCCATGGATCCTCCTGCTAATCTGGCTTAATTGTTGCAATGTTTGTTTTTGCGGTCTTGGTTGTTATTGAGTCATATGACAATGGCTTCCATGTTTTTAATTTCCAATTCCTGGTGCCATCTCCCTCTTTCTACCTTCTGGGTAACAACTGCAGCATCCAGTACCCCACTGAAGTGCTGAAGAGAAACATGGCACCTGTGTGAAAATAATCCCCATGCCAAATTTGCATTTGGGGAGATGTTGTTAATGAATTTACATTTGGAGAGCATTTATAGTGAACTATAAGTTTCAAATCAGAACTGATCTATGCTGGAAACCCAAATTCACAAGCATTTGGGAATGTGAACCCAGAGATATTCAATGGAAATGGCACATGATCATAAATTCTTCAAACAGGTTAACACAAAGCTAAGAGAACAATAAATGCAACCCTAAATTTCATTTTTAGAAAGTGACATAGCGGAATTTTTAAGAGAATATAAAAGAAAGAATTTATATCTTGGGAACTGATGGAACTAAGTCATTTAGCATTTTACTGTTCAATTTCCGCTGATAGAAATAGGAAGGAAGCCGTAAAGGGCCTGTCCATTGAAAAGAGACCAAAGTAAGAATGCAAATAAATACTGGAGCCCAGTGGTTATGGTAACTGACAAGTTCAGAGATTTTCCACATCCTCTCTGGGGAAAATAATATTTTATGCTAATTTTTACACAGTGATTGATGGCATTTAACCTAATAGTAGAACACAATGAGAAAATTAAAATTTCCATGAAGAAAATACTTTTCTGCTTGGTGCCAGTTCCAAGGCCTCCAAGGCTTAAAAAGGCAGAAGTGTTTTTGTTCCAGTCAAACGCAACTGATAGTCTTAAATCATTATAATTAAATTTTCAGTGGTAACGGCATGTCCTCTGCTTCTATTTTCTTTGTGTCTGAGGCTTCCATGCAAGACCCGTTGTGTGGAGAACATGGCCATAATGTTTCCTCTGGGCAGGCACTAAGATGCCCTGGGTCTTTGGGCTTGTTGACCGTGTCCTCGGTTCATCAAAGTTGAGTGTCCAAGGGACACCAGTGAAAGACGCCATGGAAAGGAAAGGGCCTCCACGCTGCCACGGGGACAGTGAGTGGACAGGTCTGTCACATCGGGCCACCATGCACTGCACCAATCACTACGGCTGTTCCTGTTTGGCTTTCAACTTCAAAGCTGCTTGCTTTCCTGAACACGCATTCCGAGTTTTATTTGTCAGCACTCCGAACCATGCAGTTCCCCCCCAGCGCTGAAGGTCAAGCTTTCATCCCAGGCCTAAAGGAATATGCGCTTGGATCCTTTCCTTTCTTATTTTCCTTTGGGGAAGTCATAAAAACAGCTTTGATAATTAGTAAACAGCCAACATTTTCCTAGCACTCATAAAACACAAAGGCATTGTGAAAACCCAGCTCTGCTTTCAAGTGTGAAAACCCAGCTCTGCTTTCCAGGGGCCCCAGTTCTTCTCCTGGGTGCAGGCAAGTTGTTCAAGCTGCCCTGCTAGGTCTGTCCGTAGAGCCTGGTTCACCCTGGGAGGAGTGTGACCAGGTTCAAGTGTATGTCCTGGCTCCGGGAGGTAAATTCACTGAAGTAAAGGAGAACCAGCCTGATTTGTGACAAATTAGAGGCTACAGTCAAACCCAAGAGACTGAGAAAGCTATTTCACTTTCATTAGATAGAGGAGCGCCATATTTTTTTTACATCTCTCTGTCTTCCTGACAAACTCAGTAAAATCACTAAAACTACATAGAAGAATTTTTTATCTGTTTTGAATTACTTTAAAATTTTCAACCCAGTGTCTTCGTTGACTCAAGGAAATGAAAATATTAGTGGCCAAATTTGAATCCAAAATAAGTGGTTGCCTGATGACACATCACAAGAATTGGCAAAGGGATCACCTGTCTGTTCGCACAGCCTAATGGCTCTTCAAAAAACAGACGAGGTGAAAATCTGCTCCGGCTACGTCTGAATGATGCTCCCATTTCAGCAGAGAAGACCTTGGCTACACAAAGAAGAACATAACGGGGGGTTGGCGGGGGTGGGGGGACAGAGTGCCTTCCGTGTCTACCAGGGCACACAGTTGAGTCCTGTGAGCCATAGTAGCTTATCTCAAAACATGAACAAAAAGAAGATTAATATAAACAAGGAAGGAAAAGAAAATGTTGGCTCCCTACTTTGCAAAGAAGCAGCACCTTCAATTCATGAACTACGCAGAAAGTGTGCAGATAACAAGGGAAAAGCTGTATAATCAAATACATAAATTAAATTACACAATATCTAGTCAGACTTGTTCACTGCAAGTACAGAAACCAATTGGCTAATATTATATTAGCCAACACATTTTTTGGAGCCTAAAATCACATCCTAGGCAGCAAACACATTTTTTTGGAACCTAAAATTAATCCTAGGCGAGGCTGGCAAGGACATACAGCCCTCCCCCGCAGGCACACAGCTGGGCAGCCGCTGGTGCAGGACTGTCAGTGCAAGTTCAGCTGTGTTTTAGGAACATTTCTGGAGTTTCAGGCTGATTCTAATTATCAGAAGGAATGTTGGGAAGCAGGACTTCTATCCTTCTCAGGGTGCTGGTGGCTCATGCGAAGTTAGAACTCTATATCACCCACCACCCCAAAGAGACTTCCAAAAGCACAGAATTATAGTGATTCTAGTTAAAATGCTGATAACCTAAAATAAATCCATGAGTGACAGAGACTAGTCACTACGCTGCCAAGACTTTAGCAACAGAGGGAACCCTATAAGAAACAAAGAGGACTTTCTTGACAAAAAAAAAAAAATCACTTTCTAGAAATTTCTCTGCAAGGTAAGCAATCCATTTCAAGGGGAAAGAAGAAAAGAAATGTGGAAAAGTTCAATGGCCACATCAACAAAATTTACATTTGACTAGGTTTATATGTTAACTTCAAAAAGAGGTCAAACTATTTATTTCAACCTTTCTGTGCTTCCAATAATACTTGACTAGATAGTGGTGTTTTTATGGCAAGATCCAGGGAATACAAATAGATTCCCATCTGTTTAAGATTTGACCTTTCAAACATCAAGGGTACTCCAAGTGCTAACTGCTAATTGGCACAAACTCTCCACTAGAGAAACATTGATCATATGTCAATAGCCTGTGAAATGGCAGAATCACGTATTAAAATCAAATGGTTTACTATCTGTTTGCTGATGACAGGTGGGCAACCTGTTCATTTTGATGGGCAGGGCTCGGACCCCCCCCCGCCCCGCCCCGCCCCGTGAGTGCTCTGGACACCTCCCCTTATGATGTTGGCTCTTCAAAATCCCCCGGCACCCAGCGGTCCCAGATCATTTTCATCTGGCTGGAAACAGATCAGCTTCAGAATTTTTACCTAAGCATTTTGTGAAAGAAGGGAAAAATAATTCAAGTTTCATTATCACTAGCCTCCTGAGGATTCTAAAATCCCTACTGAAAAACGGCGTATTAGTCAAATCGGCCTGCCCTGAAAGGCGTGGGGAATCGGAGGAGCTAGCTCATGGAGCACTGACAGCTCTCCCTACAGCAGGTGAGCCAATCCCCTCTTGGCTTGGGAGGTGATCGGGCCACAGCAAGTCCCACAGCCCGAGATTCTATAATAACCTCAGCACATCCTCTTTCTAGAAAAAGAGCATTTTATAAATTGAGATGCTACGGTTTCTGAGCATTCTTTCTCTCACAGTATTTGGAACAATGGACTTGGATGAACTCAAGATCCAACACAAAATATTGGAAAAAATCCTTTTGGTTTTTTTGGGGGTTTTCTTTTGGTAAGTGTTCTAAATATCTTCACAAGTTCCCTCAGTGTGTATTGGTGTCAGAACTACCCAATTGTCCTTCTGAGACTGGTGTCGAAACTTAAAACTTAGGCCTGTGACCAAGCAGTGTGTATGAGCCAGTGGGGACTCCCACGGAAGTCCACTGTTAATGAGGCAGAGTTGTCTGGAAGTGTGAACATTACACTGGACTCATCCCATAATTTAGACCCTCTTGTGAAGGGCATAACTCACTGTCATGGGCTGGCTGACTTAAAGTGTTCAAACGTTACTTCTATCTTCCAGGGGGAGACCCTGAGATTTCACAGGTCTGTGCCTTTGCTCACAAACTGGTCCTTCCAGCTGTGATGTGCAGGCTCAAAGTAGGTTTAGCTCAAATTGAGAAGAAATATGACTGAGACGAGAGGAAAGGGAGGAAGGAGGAGAATTAACCTTCTGGGCTCTATAAATGCCTTGGAGCTGGAGCCTCATGTGGCTGGGAGTATTTCTAACATCCAAAAATGCTACATCATCAGAGATGTTCCAATGCAGCAGTTTACCACTTTGTTGTTGTTGTTGTGGTTGTTGTTGTTAAAAACAAGTAAAAAACAAACACATTTTTAAATGAAATTATACAAAGATCAATAGAGAATTAAAGCTTTCTTCAGGAATTTTAAAACTTCAGTGTTTGGAAAACCTTGAACCCTTATCCAAGCCCCAGGTTTATCCGAGGTGGTTGAGAACCCACTGACATAGTCGAACCTCGATCCTGTCCAGAGGAGGTAGCTGAGGCCCCAGCAGAGCCAAGATGCTTTCCCATGGTCTGGGGGCAAATCAGGGCCAGGCCTTGTGGGGAACCTTCCAAGCCTTCCTCTGCACTGCACGGCCTCCACACACCACCCTCCCGCCCCCCTCAGGTGAACCCGCTGCCTCAGAGAAACCAGATCCTCAGGTGTTTCAATAAAATGGCATTAAATCTCTTCCTGTCAGCTCCTGAGAGCTGGAAGCCAGGCCATCACATCACCAAGCCTTCATGACACATGAGTGTGGGGAAATCCAGGGAAGCAGAAAGCCTTCTCAAGGGCTCAGCCCTATCTTCATAGCCTCATCCTCCTGGCACACCGCGGGTGAATAATATGTTTGTAAATGGAGAAAAATCAAAGCGGTGGCCTTGGACTCCAGGTTTTGTTTTGTTTTGTTTCATCCTTTGTCTTGGGCCCCAGGTACAGAGATGACGTTCAACACCTCCTCCAGTTCTCAGCACTTTATCACCACTGGTCTGTGCAAGGTGCCACAAGCACATTTGCTTCTTTCTTTGTTTCTTCACACATTCTTTCTTTTCCTTGGTAACTAAAACCCCGCCCAGGGAAGGCAGCTTTACTTCTTATTTTAAGTAATAAGTTTCTGGTCATTCCAAATATTGCGGCAATTGTATTTAGTACTCAGAGTCTATACATCTATAAGTCTAATCTGATTATTTTGATAATTCAGAGGCTTAATGGAGTTAGTAAAGACTATGTCTCACCTGCACAGTCTCAGCATTTTAAGGCATTTTCAGATTGGTTACTCTGATTGTTGGAGTCATAGACAAGTAAATGCAGAGAGGGACTTGGTTCTTAGGAATGCTGTGACACTTTCTCTGTGCTGAGAACATTTAAGATTTACCTTCTTAGCAACTATTGTCACTGTGTTGTACATTGTGTCCCCAGGACTTATTCATCTTATAAATGAAAGGTTGTACCTTTTGACCACTTTCACCCATTCACCCACCACCCACCCCCACCTCTAGCAACCACCAATCTGTTCTTTGAGTTTGGATTTTGTTTTTTAGATTCCACATATAAGTGAGATCATGTGGTGTTTGTCTTTCTCTGTATGACTTATTTTACTTAGTATAATGTTCCATTAGTACCGCCACAAATGGCAGGGTTTTCTTCCACTTGTGGTTTAATAATATTCATATATATTAATATACACATATGGATCTCACATCTTTTTTATACATTTATTCATCAATGGACACTTAGGTTGTTCCCATGTCTTGGCTATTATAAATAATGGTGCAGTGAACATGGGGTGCATATCTTTTCAAGATAGTTATTTTGTTTGCTTTGGATAAATATATAGATATGGAATTGCTAGGACATATGCTAATTCTATTTTAAAGTATTTTACAAACCTCCATACTCTTTTCCACAGTGACTGCACCAATTTATGTTCCCATGAAAACATGAAGTTTTGTTTTTAATAACAGATTGAGCCCTAGCTGGTTTGGCTCAGTGGATAGAGTGTCAGCCTGTAGACTGAAGGGTCCTGGGTTCAATTCCGGTCTAGGGCACATGCCCGGGTTGCGGGCTTTATCCCCAGTGGGGTCGTGCAGGAGGCAGCCGATCAATGATCCTCTCTCATCATTGATGTTTCTATCTCTCCCTTTCCCTTCCTCTCTGAAATGAATAAAAATAAAAATATTTTTTTAAAAAAACAGACTGAGATGGTAGGCCCTGAATACGAGGACCAAGCTTACCTCAAAATGTAGAAAATGGAAAATGCCTACAGCCATTTATATTTTCCAAGGGAACCAAAGACTATTTTAATAATTAATATTGTAATCTCAAATAATCAATGGAGTATACATTTAGTGCTCATCAATACCAATGTGCTTACATACATTTTCTAGTCTCCTTGGCAGTTAGGTTGACCATTTATTTGACTAAATATAGTTTCTAAAATGTAAACAGCATGTGGTGTCATTTCCGGCCTGAGGTGATTTAGTGTCTAGGTATGATTTCTCTGTGGATTCTTTCCTCATCTACATGATGGGAGTGAAGGGGTGTGAGACTGCAGAGCACATATGGAAGGAACACAGATCTGTGAGTCCCTGTGTGAAGGAGAGCTGCCCACAACCACTGCTAGACCCAATCAGACTCTAATGAGAACTAAACTTCATCTTGTTAAACCACGGAGAGCTTTGTTACAACAGCTAACATTTACTACCCTCCAAGTCATGGTATGTCCTATGAGATATATCTATAGAGTCTTCCCACTTACTCTGATTACAACTTGCATAAAGGATTGCACTCTGTGTCCCTTTGGAACACACCAATCATATTTCCCTATCTCAATTATTATATCTACAGTAGAAAGAAAAGCCATAAGGTTCTCCAGAATGTAGAAAACAAAGCATGGCCTAACACGCTTGTGCTGCCAGCTCGATGTTGCCTTTGAAAATCGAAAGAACTCTAAATTCCAAATGGCCTCTTAGTTTAGATTTTTGTTTTCCCCTCATGTTGTTTCCTTTGCCCAAAATGACTTTTACCCTCTTGTGTGCCTGGCACTGTCCCACCATGCTTCATGGTCCAACTTAAATGTCAACTCTTCTTTGAAGTCTTTCTCTAGTCAGCCCCAGGCAGAATTAATCACTCCATTTCTCTGTCCTTGCAAAGGTCATTGATGACTTCCAAATTGGCAGATCCAATGTCTTCTTTTCAGTCTATGTTCTATTTGACATTTTTTAGTATTAAAAATTTCCTCTTTATTAAAAACAAAAAATTATTGGTTTTTGAGATTTTACTCCCTATGGATTCTCTGCCTACCTTTTCCCCCATTCTTCTCAACTCTTTACCTGGCTCCTTCTATGCCCTCTCCTTCTATATTAATGTCTCCAGTTTACACCCTTGGTTCTCTTCTCGCTTCACCAACTCATTGAAGATCCTCATTCTCTCCCTTGGTTTTCATAACCAGTAATAAGTCAATGACTTTAAAGGTGGTACCGCCAACTGAACTCTCACCTGAGTCCCAGACCATTATTTTCAATTATCCACTAGAAATCTCTACCTAGATGACGGTTAGTCACTGAACAAAATGGGTCCATTTCCTTCCTCCCCAAGCATGTTCTACCTCCTGTATCCCTTCTCTCAATTACTAGCATGCAGAATAGATAGCTGCCCAAACTAGTAACCTCAAGAGTCGCTCTCTACTCTTCCCTTTTCCTCATCTTCCACATACAAGTTATCATCTACTCCTATTAAAAGGTCCTTTATGTGGAGAAAAGAACATGGATGGGCTTTGGGTCAGGGACCTAAATTCAAATTTTTACTCAACCACTTATTAGTTAAATGACTTGGTTCAAATTACTTAATCTCTCTGAGCTTCTAATTTCTTATCTGTAAAATAGGGATAATAATTAAACTTGGAACTCTCAGGAGTGTCACAAACAGTAAATGAAAAAGTGCATGAAAAATGTTTAGTGTAGGCAGACCAACACTCACAAATTCTAATCTCTTTTTTTCCTAAAACCCACATTCTCACTGCCTTAGTTCAGGACTTCATCACCTCTCACCTGGATTATTGCAAAAGCCATATAAAGAGTCTTTCTGCCTCTCTTCTCTTTCATACCCCCAACCCCATGCAGGTTTTTTTTTCCAAAGTGCTGTATGCTGTGCTTTTCTCACATACAAATCAGTCACATTGCTCCCCTGCTTAAAACTACAGCTAGACTCCCAGAGATAAAACTGCTTATCATCTGTCTTCTATCATCTTATCCTTCCCTGACCACATCGTGCCTATTCTAGTTAGAGCTCTTTTGATTGTAAGGTACAGATACTCAGTGAAACTAGCTTAAGAAAAGGGGAAGTTTAGTGCAAGGATGCCAAGAGCTCTTGGAAAGCCAATGACATTGGACCAAGTCCAGACCTTAGCAGACTTCCAAGCCTACTCAATCTCCTTCTGGCCCCAAAATATGGAATGTAGTAAAATGTAATAAAATAACATTATTGGAGGGGGGTCTCTATACATATTAAAAACTAAGAACAAAATTGTTAGGGGCCTGAAATGAGGAACTCAGATTCAGAGCAGTTAGTAGGAGATGAAACACATGAAGTTTAGACCGGCTAGGTTTCCATAGTTCTGCTGCTTGCAGGATGGGTATGGGATCCAGAAGAGCAGGCCAGCACCAGGGACGCTAGACCCTCTCTACCTGCATGAAGCTCCCTGCTTAAAGTCATAAAGGACTGAGAAAATAATGGCCAAAATTCTGCCAATTGAGCACCAGAGAAGTTTACACCAACATTGTGGTTGGAAAAGGGATTGCCTGGTAGAAGTCAGAGCCCAGGATTATGCCATGCATATACTCACAACTTCCCACATGATTCAGGAAGCCCAGGAAGAGAAGCTAAAGAGTGGAAGCCTCCCCCTGCCCCAGGCCAGGCAGAAGCAAAGGCAGAGCCTTCCTGTGTGGCTGCTTCTGAAGCCCAATCATCTGTGTGTCCCACAAAAAGCAGCACCTGCCAGGGCAGCATTCTCAGGAAATGATAACAATGATGACGGGGAATGAGTCTCAGGTGACACATGAGACATCTGTATGACATCTCTAAAACTAGGGGAGAAACTGAAGGATCCAAAATAAATGTATTACCATTAAAACTTCTTTTCAATGTATATGTAACTATACTGATCACCTCAAATTTCTCATTTTATTTATGATCTGTGTCACCCCACTAGAATGCAAGTGCTCCAAGGGTAGTTTGCTGCTATCTTGCAGCAGGTGGTAGGCATTTGCTTCGGGAATAAAAGGGGTCATCTATAAATCTGCTTTTTATACACCAGAGAATAGCCCCTTACCAGGAAATGGCAATGTTAATAAACTGAAAAATAATGTTCTTATTTGCTCATAACCATGTGCATTGGAGAAAACAAGAAAGCTCCATGTACTCATACTCCAGTTTCAACAATTACAAATTCATAGTCAATCTTAATTCATAAAAGAAAAGTATTTTATGTTCCAAGAGATAAAGGAAGAAACGGGTGCCATAAGGCAAGAATGAGACTTTATGAAAAAAGAGAAATCAAAGTGAAAGTACAGAAATATAAAACAATAATTATTTAAAAATTGTAAACCCCAACTTGCTAGAAAGTTGAACAGAAAATTACACATAACTCAATAGATAATTAAACTAGACACTACCTCTGAAGAAATCACCCAGAATGTAGGACAAGGGACAAAAGATGGAAAACATAAAAGAGAAATTAAAGAGGCTTGGAGACTAGAATCAGATGTTTCAGAATAAGCATATGGTGGTAATGAGAAGGCAGTGGGTTTTCCAAAATTGGCAACAGATATTCTCAAAAGTGAAGGAAATTCTGGACCCTTAGAGGAATCCATACAAATAAACTCACTCCCAGGCTCGTGGTCATGAGACTGTAGAGCCCTAAATACAAAGAGAAAATCATAAAATGTACCAGAGCCACAACTACAAATTGATTTTAAAAATCTCACTGGCAGAATCAGCTGGTGGCCACTCTCTCTTCCCAACTGAACAATATCACTTTTTTGTTCCAAGCACAATGTCAGATTAAACAAACAAATAACAACACCAACAAAAGCACACTTCTGCTTTTCAGCTTCCCTCAGATCTTGGAGTGGCCACATGACAAAATTCTCACTGAAGATATATATGGGAGCTAGGATTCTGGAAATTATTTTTCTTTCCTGATAAGGCATTGACCCTTCATCTGATGTTCATGGACCTGGGCCAAATTTCTAATTGATTGCTCCTGTGAAAAGAATGAGGGCCAGCGAAGGAAAAGGGGAATATTCAACTTAAATTTTAGTTATAATTTCTGTATCTTTTATAATGTATATATCTAGAGCAAACATGACAAATTCCTAACATTTGCTAATTCTGGGTGATAGCTACATGGATATTTGTTAAAATTTTATCTATATAATTTTGATTTTTTAACTTTATAAGATTAACCCCCCTTCCCTCAAAAAAGATTCCCAGGAAATGACAAGGCCTTCTGAGAACAGAAATGAGAAAGGTTTTGGGACTGGAGACAATCCTCTCTTGGGGTCCCACAGGGTTAGAAGAAAATACACGGGATCTCTGCCTGGCCTCTCCTTCCTAATCTGTCCCTCTCTCTCTCCTTCCACACTCCCATGGCTCATTCATCCTCATGACTTTGCATATACAGAGTCAACCCCAACACTGCCACAGCACCCCCACTGAGGCAAGCTCACCCTCAGTACCCCCAGATAACCACAGCAGTCTCTGTTTTCCAATTTTAAAGCCTTGAGTAATGACTGACATTGGTAGGTCGTCTTCTCAATTAAGCCACAAGTCACGGAGCCCTGAATGAGCTATAAACCTCTGCTTTGAAATCAGATACCTGCCCCTGATCCACTCACCCATGACCAAGGCTGAGTTGCCATGGTGTAGATGAGAGGTGTGGAAACTATAGGCAAGTGGGGAGATAATGGTCATGTTCAGGTGGTTTGCTCTTCTTAGAACACATTTTCCAATGCCTCCCTCAGCTCCATCTCTGCCTGGCAATGTGTTATTCTTCACGAGGGAGATATAACTTTTCTAGGAAGCCACACAGCTTCTCCCAGACAGTGGAAGTACCCCTCTTTCCTCTTCTATAGCACTTGTTGCATATAGTATGCCACTTACACATGGGATCATAGCTATTTGTTTATTCGTGTATCTTTTTACTAGACTATGAGCCTCTCAAGGGTAAAGGCTATCTCAGCTGTCCTGTATTTTTAGTGCCGGACACCGTCCCTACAACATGGAAGTGACTCAATAAATGGCCGTCACTTGATCTGTGAGCCTAGCCTTCCAAATATTCCTTGTCACCTTCTAGTAAGTACTCTACAGAATGTCCATAAGAGGGGTAGTTCACAGAGTGGTAGACCTTGAGTCCAGCTTCCTTAATTTCCACATAGGGAAACCGAGACCCTGACAGGTGAGGGAAGTTGACCAGGTCACATGCCTGGTAAATGGGGGTTGTGGGGTGGAAAGGAAGTCTCCTCCCTTCTTGTCAATCAGGTAGAAGTCCATTGACAACTCTCCCCTCAAAGGGCGGTTCTGGAGATAAAGCACACCAAGTCCTTAGGTTCCACTGAATCCTAAGAACAGGACCCCCCCCACATGTTTTATCATGCTCGGAGCAGCTTTAGAAGGACAAATGTTACAAAGATTTTCACTGCTCCACACTATCACTCTTCTTGTTTTTTCTTGATCCGCCCTCAAAGCACACTGGGTCCCCCCTGAAAAAGGCCCCGTCATCCCAGGCTTTGAACTTGATATCTGAGGCCCGCTCTGGCCATCAGTGACACAGGCAGAGAAAGGACAGATGTGTCTCCATGACCCTGGCACAGATGACTCCAGTTTATGACTCTGACCCGCCCTGAAGCCTGCTCCACTGTGTTGGACTGGGCCGTGCTTGCACAGGAAGCTCTGTGTGTCACCGCACTGCAGGCAGGACCCGGCAAAACCCTTCCGAGGGCTGATAACCAGTGTTTGGTTTGGATCAAGAGGAAAAATAAGGCACTCAGGATAATAGAGGCGGATGAGGAAAAGACACGGGACTCCAACATGAGAGAAAAAGCAGATTATTGCTTTGAACCCCTAATGTGGTAGCTAACTCCAGACAATGAGCATTGGAGCGGAAACAGTGACATTGGGAGAGCAAGCTTCCTTCCACCCAGGGGCAGTCAAAGCGAAGAGTTCACCGGGGCCAGGGCATTGGCAGGCATTGTGTTATGGCTGCAGAAGAACAAACAGTGCGGGTCAAAGAAGTCAGAGGACAAGATCTTGGGGCTTAGATGACTTCAGCTGCATCTGCTCACAGGAAAAGGAGTTCCCTCATGTGGATGACAACACAAGACCATCTGAAAGGAAGAAAAGGCAGATGAGCAGGCTGCGGCTTAAAACAGTTGCATCCCTAAGAGCAGGGCGATCATATTATTTGTTCTGGTTAAACCGCTTTGGGTGGGTGGTGGGTGAGGCCCCTCACCAGAGACTGTGAGGAAACTTCCTCACTGCTTGACTAACTCCGGGAGATTTTTGTGTCACTGAGTGAGGGACACTCATTAAGGGAGAAAGGGAAGTTGTTCAGAATATTAGGAGGGGTTTTTAGTGGCTGGGGTGAGAGATAAGTCAGAGAAGAAACAGCCAACAAGGATGAGAAACTTTTGGGGGGGAAGGAAAGACATGTTTGATGGGGAGTTGTATTTACTGTGAGGCATGGGCTGTGATTTTTCTTCTTTGTCTCTCCAGGAAACTTTACTAAAGATTTCAGTAGAATATGCATTTTTTCATAAGGCACTGTGGGGATGGGATTCATTTTGTGGGAGGCTTGTTTTAGACTCAGGTGGCGGTGGGGTGAGAGCCGAGTTCTCTGTGGCCTGCCCCAGCTGACTTCTACTTTTAAATAAATTGTTTCTGTGGAACTTCCCCTGCTAGGATCTCAGGCCTTTGACAGAAGTGCCAACTTGGCATGAATAAAGGAAAAATACTTTCTTCTCTTATCTCCACTCCCAGAGCTCTGTGATTGTAGTTAAAGCTAGATGATGCATTAATAATTTACTGCAGCATAGTACTTATTGAGAAATTTTGTGCTTTGTTTTACACTGTGGTAGACTCATTAGGGAAGAATAGAGCTGAAAAGAGAGAGAGAGAGAGAGAAGTTGCTAGGCAGAGCCTAGGAAGAAAATACCAAAATAGGCTTTTTTATCCCCCAAGGACTCTAGACCCACTGAGAATAATTGGCACAGGTTGTCCCAGAGTAGGTATGGATGAAGTCTGAGCAGTTCACAGGCTGAAGAGAGGAAGGACTGACTAATGCAGGAGGAGGACAGAACTATGCAGTGGTATAGACGTGGGCTCCTGAAGGCAGGGTTCAACGTTGCTAGATGTCCGGCTGGAGCTGACTTGGGTGAGATGGAGTATGGAGGCCTGTGACAGGAGGGAGCTGCCGTGTTCGGGAAAGGCTAGGTTTTGCTGAGTCAACAAACACATCCTGAAACTCCTCGGAGTCACACAGCACAAAGTGAGTCGGGCTGCTATAAGTTAGCAGCTTTCATGGGCAGTTAGCCTCCATGCAGTGACCCAAGGGTGCATCTATCCTGTAGCTGTGCCTTCTAGAAGACATGGCTTCAAGGCCACTGCAGAGGGGGACTGCAGATCTGTACTGCCCGGTATGGTGGCCAGTAGACACATGTGGCTATTTAGGTTTAAATTAATTAAACTTAAATTAAATTTAAAATCCAGGTCCTTGATTCTGAAAGGCTAGTGACTATCATAGTGGAAGGTGCAGGCATGAAATGTCTCCATCGAGGCAGAAAGCTCTGTTGGACAGAGATTGGGCACATGTTTGCTACATCCCATTGGTGGAACTAGTCCCTTAATCCCAACCTCACTGCTGTGCATGCTGGGATGTACATGTAGGTGTGCCTGGAGGAGAAAGAGAGATTGATGAGCCTCTAGTCTTCCCAACAGGGTATTTCCCCAGCCTGGCGGCTAGGAGAGACCCAAGAACACCCACACCCACGTGTATCAACAAGCTGCGGCAGAGGCTTACAGCAGAGCAGGGGCCAGAGAATGAGTCCTCTTCAGTTTCTTGTACAGTCCAAAGGTGGAGTGGGAGTAGGGGAGAGAGAACCAGAGGGCAAGAAAGTCCTGAAAAGTGGCCGATAGATTTTTCTCCAGAACTGAGGTTAGGAGCAGAGAGCTCGGCATGACTCAGCAGATGCTGATGCAGAGAATGAGAAAACATTCACTCTTTGTTTTTCTATGGATTTTAAATCTTTCCATTCTGTACATGATGTACAAATCAAGTTTGCAAATGCCATAAAATTATTTACCGACACATGGACGTAAACAAATTGTATCCAAAGCATAGTTTCATACCAGTTGATAGATTTAGACGCATGATAAATGCATATAAATATTAGGCAGACAAAAGATGGTTATCTCTGACAAAACTTCAATTAACTCAAACTCAAAAAATAAAATCCTTAAATAATGTTTTTATTTTAGATGGCTCATTTTTTAGAAAAGTAAATAAATAAGAACAAAAACAAGCAATAGAATTTTAAAACATCTACAGTTCCACCCCAATTTTCAGTATCTCCTATACTCACAGTACAGTACAATAAGAATAACTATGTAGCCCTAGCAGGTTTGGCTCAGTGGATAGAGCATCAGCTAGCGGATTGAAGGGTCTCAGGTTCGATTCCAGTCAAGGGCACATACCTGTGTTGCAGGCTCTATCCCAGACCCTGGTCGATCCCAGGTCCTGGTCAGGGCACATCCGGGAGGCAACCAATCAATGTGTCTCTCTCAGGTTGATGTTTCTCTCTGTCTTTTCCCCTCCCTATCCACTCTCTCTAAAAATAAATGGAAAAATATCCTTGGGTGAGTATTAAAAAACAAACAAAAAAGAATGACTACTTATAATAGAGAAATAAAAGACACTGAATCCTTGAGTGAATTAATGAAAGCCAGAATTAATGACCTAGTATTTTCCAGAAAGATATTTTAGCAAGGACTGAACCAAAGGAGATTTGACCTAATTAAGCAGAAAACGATATTTAAAAGTGGTCCATCCCTTGAAAGAGGAAGAGTATCTATTGAGAAACCAGTACGTGTATAATTTTCCCACCTTAAAGATGAGCTTCAGTTCTCACCATCAGTAAGTGGCAAGGTTAGAAATAAAACATAGTGATTCCTGGGCTCAAAGCCCACGTTCCAAAAAAGCAATATAATTGCATCACATGACCTCTCCAAGAATAGTCTATGCAGGCTTTGCTATTTTTATTTTTTACTCTATGTGTGTTGATGAATTATACCCCATAAATTAAAACTTCTTCTCCTTTCACAGTGGTGATGTAAAATAAATCCAAACTCTGATCCCCAACCAAAATGTCATTGTTCTCACTCTCTGTTGATTACAATCTGATGTCCTCACATGGTGCTGGCCTCACTGGATTGTCTCTGCCATGCTTTTCTTAGGGTCATGGAGCCCGCCCTTCCTCTGCAGACTTAGGCTTCAGAGCTTCCCTGGGGTCCTATACCATGGCCAGGTTGACCAGGTACCTCCTGCAGTTCCCACATCTGAAATTAGTCTCTCTTTCCTACTAATGGATCCCCTGGGAAGGAGGTTTCTAATGAATGACTAAAAGTAAATGAGACAAGGTACACATTTCCGATGCAAATAACAAGGATCATGATCACTCTGGACCAAATAACACCTGTTTGGCCACTGCTAATTCTCACACTCACCCTGCTGTGCCAAAAGCTGGCCTTAACCTTTGCACAAGGCTAGACTAGATTCCGATGGGCTGGGTGCAGGGCCAGCTCCTCCCTGGGAAAGCTCAGGGCGCATCTCCCCACATGAATGCTCCACTCTCTCTAGAAAGACATCTCATCTACAAACCTAGTGGTGAGCTGGATCTGTGAAATTCCACTTAATTTAAAGCTGGACAGACTTATTTGCCAACCAGAAGTACTGAGCCCTTGAGCATAACACAGCTGAGCCGTCAAACCGTGTTCAAATGCAATGCTCCCGTGATCTCTCCCTGCAGAAATCCCAAGACCAGGTGAATTGAAAAGCAAGGGCACCAGCCAGCTTCCTGCAGAGCTGAGAAAAGAGGGGGCTCTCAGGATGGCACAGAAGGTGGTTTGGACTGTGGCTCCTGGAGAGCCAGGGGAAGGTTCTGAGTCTAAACCGGCCTCAGAGGCCCAAGCCAGGGGAAGGGACAGGGATGGCGCAGTCTGGGACTCTGTCCTCTAATTATTCCAGTTGACTGAGGTTTTCAGATCTTTTCCTTTTCATTCTGAAATGATTAGCTTTGAATGCTGAGGTTTTATGTTGAAAATATAATGAAAACCTTCACGAGTTTGGAATGAGATGCAGAAACTCGCATTGGCGGGATTTCTCTCTGGGGATTGGACAAGGCAAACGCAGGGGCAAGAACTGGATCTGGCACCTTCTGAGGCCTTTGGGTCACTGTGCAGCACACTTCTTTGGATTCTAATTTCCCAGCTCTTTTCTGAGAAATGCCACTCTCCTTTTTGTCTCATAATCACAGAGAAGGGGAGACACTGTGGGAAAGAGTGGTGTCTGGTACTACGACATAATTACTCAGAATGAAAAGTTTGCCTTTGGATAAGTAGCACTGGGCAAAAGAGAGGTCAAAAAGAGGGCATTCGGAGAAAAACCTCAGTTTTTCTAGATGCCACCAAAAGAAAACCAGACCAGTGTTTTGGTCTGGGCCTTGTGGGTGCCCAAACATTTTAAATTCAGCAAATAAAACTATTTTGAATTTGTGATGCTGAACAACTAACTTGTCTGGTGTTTTGTTCCCCAGAAACCTCACAATAAATGAAAGTCTATCTCTACACCATGAAGATTTCTTTTTGGGGACTTTCATGGTGGGAAGTAAATTGTGCCCCACTGCTTTAAAAATGGTGATGTCAAACTTTCCTTTCTTGGGTATGACTTCTAGAGACAATGTCACACATTTCCAATTCTTAAAGAAATGTCTGAATTCATAGTACAGCCCATGGGTCTTTGTGGTCTTCACTTGTGGGTGTTTTTGGTCAGAAGGACACTAGCCCTGCTGAGGACTGCTGGGTCAGGGCTCCACTTTGAGGAAGCGGCTCCCAAGGCCTCCACAGCTGCTCCTAACAATTCCAGTGCAGCAAGCACCCCTTTCCCAGGCTTCCTAAGTCTCCCGACACATTTACTTGCCTTGCCTTGGTGCCATCCATGAAAGCGAGGACAGTTCCTTCCGGGTGACAGCAAGAGGAGAGGGAGCCGATCTCTTCATGGGGAAGACTTTGTCACTGTTTTCCCAGGAGGGGAGTCTGTGGTTTTGAAGTCAGTAAAAGTGAGAGTTTTGCCCATCGCTAAGCTCTTAAGGCCACCTTTCTAAGTCATAGAAGTAGTCAGAAACAAAACTTTGCTGTCATTAATATATCAGAAAGAGATTAGAAAATGATCAGTTATTTGCAAATAGAGTTTTCATTTACTCTCCCCAAGTTCACTTGATAAATGTCACACTTCTTGGTTTACTTGGCCCACATACCCTTCAGAAGGCATAGCCAAATGAGCAGATGATCACTGGTGCTTGTGTCGAAGAACATGCTTTATCTGAGTGGCTGAATTTGGGGGTGGCTTCTGTGGTCTGGCATGAATTGATGTTTCTGTCCATGGTCTAGAGTGGACACTGAAACTACTGGCCATTTTCCACATGACATCAGCCTTGGTGAAGTAGCATGAGGTACCCCATGCAGCACAGAAAAAATTCCTCTGCTATAAGTAAATATTTGCTGAATGAATGCATGACCTTCAAGCCAACTCTTATAGCTATGAAAGGCCATGATTCATTATTTTATGAATAATCTACCCTATTTGCTACATATTGAACTTGTATAAAACATTAAATTGAATTAGATAGTTCATACCCGGTGGACTATTTCTCATATACTCTTCTGGCACAAGACAGTATTTCATTAACATGAAACAGTGTACGTCAGCATTGACAAAGAAGTTGGCATATTAAGCTGAAAATTTCCCTTTCACTAGCCACCAAATTCCTGATTGTTTTAAGTGTCCACTACTTCTCAAGCAATAGCTGAAGATGAGAGAATAACTTCCTTTTGATTCCCTTGCCACATGCCTTCTTTAGGATCACATGGCAGTCCCATGGGAAACCCATGGTTAGTCACTCTCTTTGATGCTCTTCTGGGAGCTCAAGCAACTTATATATCATGAGCCTTTTTCAGCTTCAAGCCGGCTTCTGACTTAATGTTGAACATGTGAATCATATGCTGAGAGTCATGTTGGTATGGGAATCTTTGTCCTAATCCCTTGAAGTCCATCTCTTTCATTAATGTGTCATGCTCTATTTCCTGTAAGTAAAAGAGTCACTTCTAACTTCCTGTGGAACACATTTTTCTAAGACCAATTCAAAGATATCCCTCAAAACCCTCTCTTGATGAATAATTGGATATTAAGATGGGTGAATAGGTGGTGGTCTTCAGAAGCCTCTATACCTATTCATCAGAACCCTAGAAACCTCAAAATCTTTGTGTGCCTCTGGAAACTGCTATCGGAGTTAAGAATTTAGACCGGTAACCCTCCAAATGATCAACTGTGTTCTCCGACCAACATACAAAGGAACCATATTGAGAAATTTATATTGCCCAGGAAAAAGCTAAATCTTACAGACTATTTCCCCATAGATATGGAACTACTGGAAAAATTAACAAAAGACCTCATGCAATGTGTCATTTCCAATTAAAAAATCTGAAAAATCTAACTTGAAATTTTAGTTAGGTTTTATCAACATCTTGAGTTTGAGATGTCATGGAAACTGTAATTTTTCTTCATTTTTTTTCTTCTTTCTGGCATAATCATGGATATTTTACCCATTTTGTTTCAGGTTTTTTTCCTAGCCTATAAACATTGCCTGCTTAACACATTTATGACTGGTCAGTGATTGGTTCAGAGATTATGTGCATGGGATTTCTTAAAAGCAGCAGCATTTGAGGTCAGAATGACAAGATTTGTTCATTCAAGCAACAAGCCGAGCCAATTGAAAATGAACTTCCATAATAAGATACTAATATGAAGAAACAGTATTTTTATCATCAAAGGTCCTTGTAGCAGATTCACCACGGAACTTTCTTCTCTCCCTTATTCATTCATACTGTGTGCAATCCATCAGAGTCCACCTGCTTATAGCTCTATAGGGAGAAGTTGTGGTGGCTTTTATCCAGTGAGTCTTGGCAGGCTCCAGCTATACATTGTTACTTGATTAAGGATTTGGCCTCTGAGCTAAGGTAAGCCTTTTAATGGCAATATCCAGAATGGGCTTCCTAGCAAATGACATCGTCCTCAAAGAATGTTTCTAAAGAGACTGTCATAAAGCTTCTCTGTGGGTAAATATTTCATGTGTAGCCCACTTGCTTTATTTCATAGACCAGGTGGGATACCACTAACTAATCTAGATTTCTTAACCCGGGGTTTTGCCCTCCTGGATGTGAGGGTGGGGAAATCTTCAGAAGTTGCTGCTTGGTGGTAGTTGATGCCGGTAGCAATAGATTATAGAAGAATGAATGGGAAGAAGCAGAAATTCTATATCCTCTGAGCCCCCTCCTTCTTTCCCATTCTGCCTGGACTTTAGAATCAGCTGTAATGATGTGAGGATGACTAGAGGAAAAGTGATCTGGAAAGATATTGGCCGAGGCAAGGCTGTAAGAAAAGCTAAGGAGCCTTTGGAGGGTGAGTGATGAGAGAAAGGCGACATCACAGGGTTTTGCTTACAAGTAAACTGTAAGGACTCTGCCTGTCCAAGTCATCAAGTCATTCTCTGCTCCATGGAGTATTTCAAAGCACAAGTTTGGGGGTCATGAGGTCTCCACTATTGACCAGCCACTAACTGGGGCATTTTACCTAAATTCTTTAAACCTTTGCTTTCCTGGTTCATAGTAAATGCTCAATAAATCTTAGCCTTTATTAATCTTTGTCTTTCTGAAGATTGTGAACCAAATGAGAAGTAGGCATAGGAATCAGAGATCCAAACATCAGATGATTATAAGTAAAGCTGGGTCAGAGATCGAAGCTAAGTGCCAACTCCTTTTTCTTCAGCTGTGACTTTGAAATATACTCAAGCGGACAGTTAGGGCTGCAGAGTGCTCACTGCCCATCGGCCACATGGACAACTGTGACTTGCCATGCACCAGTGGATAATAGAGGACCCAGGAGCCCGAGAAAGAGGCTAGTGGGCCAGGTCCCCCCAAGTTTGTTCACCACCTGGAAGCAGAGGTAATGGGAGAAGGCTTGCAGCCGGAATGTTGGTTCAAGGTGAGAGAGAGACAGAGATAGTTAGACTATGCATGGAGCGACCACTGAAAGCAAAGAAGTCTCCCTTTATGGGTGAGCAGGAACAGGGAGAAGGAGAAGGGGGCTCCTTTTGCCAGTGGCAATGTGTTTATTGATTATTGCTCTCCTCTTTGGCAGAGGGTAACTCCACAATGACCCTCTTAGCAGAGAGAGCCATTAGCTCCCTCCAAATAGATATGAGAACCATCAGGAATGGTGTTTGAAAGGACAGCAGAACTGTCACATGGTATTTGTAGGGCTTCCTTCCTCCCTGCCCTTTCCACCTGTCTTAGTTCCTCCAGGTCTCTCCACATTTCTCTCCCAGCTCCTGTGCTGACATCTAAGCTCCTCCCGGCAGGACAGGCAGTGGTAAGAGGAGGCTATGCAGGGAAGTTGGGGGCCGCAGGATCTACCGTTTTGAAATGAGGTGGGCTGGATTCTGGAAAGGGCTTGTGTGAAGCTTGCTCTGAACTGAGTCTTGAGGGTGGAGGATCAGGAGAAGTGCCCAGGGTGAGAGGTGCAGAGCCCACTGCCCACACAGGGCTTTCCCTCGGAAACTGCAGGGAGTGGAGGATGCTGAGAAAGGTCGGGATAAAATGCACAGAAAATGTAAGCTAACGCTTCACTCGGATAGCCTTGCCTCCTGTACTTGGACTTCTTATGCAGCAGCTAATAATCGAACTAGTAAGGGTAGGTGTAGATAGCATTCATGGCATTCTTCTCCCATCCGTGTTGGGGGCTGAAAAACATGCTCTGTTGCAGGCAATACTCCCCAAATATCACCTCATCAAGCCAAAACCTGGCGGTTCCCCACATCACCCTTGCCACTGTGTTCTGATTCCTCAGTTAGCAGTTTTGAGCTCCTACATTTCACTCCAAAGAACTTGCTCTTTTTCCCTCGGTTAATTTTTTCCCCTTTCAAAACAAAAGATCCTTCAAGTGACTGCGCTCCCACCAAGAGAAGTATTCCCAAGTGCTCTCGGCTCTGAAAAACAGAAAACATTCTAAAATAAGACCCATTGTTAGGCTGCCGAGAGCATAGGCTTGGGGTGGGAGATGGGGGAAGTGAGGGCAGGCGAGGGGCAGTGGGACTCCTTCAAAGGACTTTCCATCTGGAAAGGGCAATGCACGGGGGTGTTTGGAAACCCGTGGGCACAGGAAATGTGAATTCTTAAAAAGCAAACAAACAAACCGAACAACAAAAGAAAACTGCGTTATTATCCACAAGAGATGTGAACGGAACCGTATGCGTCCTGGGCCTGTTCTCCGTGCACCTTGGAGTTCAGGGAGCCTCCAAGCAGGCAGCTCTGGGAGGACCCCCACTGACCTCCCTCGGGCCCCTAGGGCCACTCCCAGCTTTCTCCTCACCAGGGCTTTCTCCCACCCCAAAGCCCCTCACAACATGGCCTGTAGGATGAGCTCCTTCAGCAACCTGCAGGTGAGAGCGGTGGCCTCGCAGGTGAGGCTACAACTCATCCCAGAAAGCTCTGAGCCAGAGCTGGATTTGGTCCAGGACAGGGAGGAGCCCAGTGGTGGGGCATCCGCCACCGGGCTGTATTTGGGGAGCACTGAGATGTCCTCTGCAAAGCCCATTTCCGTGAGGGTGTCCTCAGCCTGGAGGGGCTTTTATCTGAGGACCTGTTTTCTAGCGTGTTCTCCATCCCCCTGTCCAAACTACCACTGAATTTAGAATGACAACTTGTACAGTATTATTTGGGGGGGGGGGGCGTGGAAAGTTAACTTTTAACTTTGGTGCCTGGGCCTGAGGGTCTCGTCTTACCACTGCCTTTACTAAAGGAATGTTACAATTATAGACCATTAGGGCTACAAGGGACCTTGGAACTCACACAGGCCAGCCGTTCCATCTTTGAGACAAGGAGAAGAGTCTGACTCTCAGGGACAAGCGGCCCTGGCACCCTGACTCTTCCAGGCTTTCCTTCCCCTGGGCCACGTCTCTCGTTGCAATTGTTGTTGGCGACGTTGCTTTATATTTTGTCTGTAATGTTAATAGCATCATAACGGGGCCTGTGGGTCTCTCCCGGCAAACTATGAGGTCACCCATGTCCTCTGCACACAGTATGTCTTGACTGACATACTGTGTGTCTTAATAAGTGTGTCTTGACTGACAGGTGCTACAACAAATAGAAAGCTCAGCCGCTCTCCCCACCAGGCCAGACCTGCCCACTTGGATAACCGTCTCTCCAAACCCTTCAAAGTGTCCTCCGATGCTCCCCAGATGTTCTATGGAAGGAGCCAGGACAGCGAGCCCACAAGGGGGGAGCAGAAGCTTGAGGGCGCCAGCCTTGCAAGTCCCAGGCTTTAGAACCATCTCTGCACAGCATTTCCTCGAGCCAAATGAGAGTTTCTGGAATTTGGACACACGACACAGACTCAACATCATTGATTGGAGAGGGTGTCAGCATAGTTCATGGAAAAAATATTTTAAGGAAAAGAGCATTTGGCAAGCTCCTTGAATGGTAATCGAGCCAACAGGAATTAAACAGGGGAGTGCAGGGCACTCACCAGTGAGCCGAAGGTGCTCAGCTTTTCCTCCTGAGGACATTCTCTTCTTCCCGGTCTTCAGGGTGCACTCTCCCAGAGGGAGGGATGGCCACAGAATGACCACAGGAAAAGGTTTGAGAAGACAATTTCCATGGAGTGCACCTTTAAAGTCACCTTTTAAAACACGTTGCATACTAACTGCTCACAGGAATTGGGCAATATAAAAAAGCTCCAGCCCTGGCCAGTGTGGCTCAATTGGATGGACGTTGTTCAGTGCACCAAAAGGTTGCTGGTTCCATCTCACTCAGGGCACATGCCTGGATTGCAGGCTCAGCCTCCAGTAGGGGGCGTGCAGGAGGCAGCCAATAGATGTTCCACTCTCACATCAGTGTTTCTCTCTCTCTCCCTCTCCCTTCCTCTCTCTCTAAAAAAATCAATTAAAATATTAAAAAAAAAGACTGCAGTGACATACAGAGTCCTGTCCCAGCTGGAGGTTGTTTCTGAACGGAAAGCTGCCAGTTGGCCTGTTGTCAGAACTGGCTAGAGAAGGCTCATTCTAGGGAGTCAAAAACCCAGGTCTAGGCAAAAGTCTTCCATCTCTCTGTCAGTTGGGGGTGACTCACATGTGGGTGCCATGCTTTCTCACCTGTGCAATAAAATATGTCCTGCCTCTCACAAAGCTACTGTGAAGATTGAAGGAGATGGTGCATAACAGGTAAACATGTTTTAAAACTACCATTTCAAAAATGCCAGGCAATAAGATTATACCTATCTGGGCCCCTGATTGAAAAAAAACGAAACTAATGCTCTTCTTACATGAAAAAATACTGGACTCTCTTTACGGGTCAGGCTCAGTGAGACATGCACACACACACACACACACACACACACACACACACACACACATCCTCTTTGTCCCCTAACACACAGAAGCCACTCCAGGTATTTTAGCAAGTAGGACTTAATATAGGGACTTGGGTGCTTACAAAACTGTTGGAAGGGCTGTGTTCTTGGCTGGGCATCCAGGAAGGACTTCAGAAAACTGCCAAATGACACAGGAGATGAGCTTCTACCTCTGAGGTTCTCACTGGAGATCTACTGTTTCCCCCCACCCCCACCCTACATGGGCTCTGGACACTCAGGCACGAGAATGGAAACACAGCAGGTGCTACTCAACAAACGAATAAACAATATCTAATCTCAACACATTGCTTGCTATTACACATCTAAATTGGGACAGAGAATGGCTCCGCCTCACTTCTGCCCTCCAAATCTCCCACCACAATGATTTCGTAGAGTGTAACTCACATCCAACACCTCAGCTATGACACGTAGTAGAAATGTGGTTTGTGACTCTCCAGCTACGAGGAAGAGAAATGGTGGGGAACAAGCCATTCCCCAGTATCCACTCTTCCACTTCTCAATATTCATCCAATCTTTGTTCTGGGTAGAGAAGTTTGAAAGCTAAAAAATACATTTCCCAGACTTCCTGAAGCTAAGATTAATTTCTAATTATCAAAGCACAGGCTAAGAAACTCTCACAAATAGTATTTTACTTTTTCTTTTATTATTCTTCAGAGTAAGCAGATCATGAAGTTCCCCCAGGCCCAGATTCCTCTTTTCTCCTTATCCACTGTCCACTAGGCAAGGTGTGTGTGTGTGTGTGTGTGTGTGTGTGTGTGTGTGTGTGTGTGCGCGCGCGCGCGCGCACGTGCGCGCACACAAGCGTGCCTGCACGAGCACGTGCCTTAGGTCCCTTCAGCAGCCTGATAAAGACTATGGATCCCATTTCAGAACAATGTTTTTAAAAGCATCAAATTAAGCTTATAAAATCACAAAGGCAAACAATTATATCAATAACTGTACCTTAGTTATTAATGTGTAAATTAATGTGTTTAATTGTATGTGCTTCTTTACTGGCACATTAAATAACAAGGTCTCACAGCAAGCCTCATAACAATTGCCATTATGGAGATATGATAGTATAAACATTTCAGGATATTTGCAAAGACTGAATTGCAATATGAAATTATCTTAATTCTATTGATCGTCAAAATCACAGGTTCTGTTGCCTATATCCAAGGAGGAAGGAGATGCTCAATTTCAGTTAGGGATTAGTGAAAATCAAGATATATTTCTGCCATCCAAGGACATGAATTCCCCGAAGGGATGTGGACCCAAGTTAGAAGCCCCTGACGTGCATGTCATCCCTGTCTGCACAGACAAGGCCAGCTAACCACCACCATCCATGCCCCAACACTCCAGAAGGGAGGAAAGGAAGCTGGGATCAATAGGCTCCTTTTATAGGGTGACCCCATGGTGTACATATCACTTCCACTCCCATCCAAGTAGACAGAACTTAGAAACATGGCCACACCCAGCTCCATGAGATGCCAGGGAATGCAGTCTCTATCCAGGCAGCCGTAGGCCCAGGACAAAACTCCCAAAGCTCTATTATTGAGAAAACAAAGAGGAGAATGAACACTGGGACCAACGGGCCATACTCTCTCACGTCACAAAAGTACAATTGATGACAAGCTCAAATTAGATGAACTCCTTGCATAGAATTAAGGCAATTTGCTCTCTTTGTTTGGAAAATAGATGCTGCTAGTATTTCTCAAGTATTCTTTAATCTTACTAATTATTGAAATAGATCTCTGTGACTCCAGAGCCAAAGAATAAAGCTCTATTGTGGATTCATGAGAATCTAGCAGTGGCCTAATTTGGTTTTCCAGTCAATTGACCTGCCTGTGAGAGCTGAGATAAGGCTGCTCACTAGCCTTTGTCACCAGAATCCTAATCCATACTATCTTAATGATTTTTACACTGTAGCTGGTGGCGGAGTTTTCAAACTCTCGTTTTCAATTCCTCCAGGAGAGGAATGACCTTTACCTGGATTTATGAAGCTCCCATGGCCAAGTTGTGAAGCTCTTGAGGAAATTACCCATCTCCCTCTCCCCCTTCCCACATGTCGTTCAGGCATAGATGCGTGCTGGGTCACTGTGTGTGGCAAACAACTCCGTGCATTCTGGAATACTTGGTTTTGATGTGGTTGCCCTTGGGGACTTTATCTCGGCCATTGAAAATGGTCCCTTTGAGGGGACAAGCCTATTGAGTTAAAACTGAAGCCAAAGGATAGGGGTAAGGGGGAGAGATCAACCAAAGGACCTGTATGCATGCATATAAGCATAACCAATGGACACAGACACCAGGGGGTGAGGGCATGAGCAGGGGGGTGGGGGGCAATGGGGGGATAAGGACACATATGTAATACCTTAATCAATAAAGAAAAAAAAATCACACTAAAATGTGGGGGAAATTATTAATATTGTACTGTATCTCATCTTTTAAATGTCATATCTTTGTTAGCATTTTATAAAATAAAAGTGTTATAGCAAAGACCAATTAATAAAGTTTCTTTAACATAAAAAAAAACTGAAGTCAAATTCCAAAATGATTTTTATAGAAAATAAAAACTATAGGAAGATAAAATACAGATGTCTTTTGTTGTTGGTGGTGGTGGTAATCCTCACCTGAGGATATCTTTTCCTTTGATTTTTTTAGAGAGAGTTGAAGGGAGGGAAGAGGGAGAGAGACACACACACACACATGGATTGGTTCCCTGCCCCCAGGGCCAAGGATCAAACCACAACCCAGGTACATGCCTTTGACTGGGAATCAAACCCACAACCCTTCAGTGCGAGGGCTGACACTCTAACCACTGAGAACTACTGGCCAGGACACATAAGACGTCCTTTAAAGTAGTAGTTAAGTCATTCAGCAGGGAAGTATGAGGTTAGCAGTAAATATCAGAGTTGAATAGGTATACTCTTAACTCCTTTCTATCTTTTCTCTGTCTTTCCTCCCTTCTGTGAAAAGAACAAAATAGCAGAGCTGGCCAGCTTTTGTGAAATGCAGCATGCACACAGTGATGTCATAAAGGATCCTGCAAGAGCTAAAATATCTGAGACGCAATTCAAGTACTGTTGACTTAACAGGAACCAACTGAGTTGTTTTTATGAGCAAATCTAAATCATACCAGATACTTCAGGGCTGCTTTTGAAAAGAGGCCCCCAGACCTTTCTCTCCCAGAGCTGCATGCTTCTACATGCTCAAGCCCAGCCTACAGTGGGCACATTCTTGTCCGTGGCTGCCTTGTTCTCTTCAGAGAGCCCTGACTAGGCTAGAGGCTGGCATTCAATGGTCCCTGTAGTGCTCGCCTGACACAGTTTCTTCTTTTGTTCCTCCAGGAGAAGAAAGCACATCTTAACCTCCACATTTACCTCAGCTGGCTGGGTGGGTCCAAACTGCAGCAACTGGGCCAGGTGAGCACTTATTTGTAAGATGGGCTCCCTAACATACAAAACCTGTGTGGGTGCAGCTTGGCTGCACTCTCAGATCCCTGGTTCAGGGCCTCGGTGAGCCCTAGCAGGGTCTGTGCCTAAGAGCAGCAAACAGAAGACAGTTAGCCATGCATGGGCCACGGCAGTGCTGTGGCTTTCAGAAATGACCGGGCCAGTTCGGGGAAAGGGGATCGGAGGGAATGCACGGAAGGGGTCTCCTCAGGAACACTAAAGTTGCAGACACAGGAAAGGGTCTTATTTCCTCTGAGAACCTTGGGGAGGTCTGGAGAAAACTTGATTTCGAAGCCTGACACCAGCGCAGAGGCACGGTTTCCCATCAGGCAGGACTGAGCATGGGGTTGACCCAGTCCTGATGAAGCCCTAGCAGTGAGGACATAACTCATCTCACCTGGCTGCACTGGGAGATCGAATGACCGGAAGTGCTCCCTCACCTTGGGTGTCCGCCTGGTGGCCAGGTCCCATGAACTTCTTCACAGACTCATCATTCTTTCCAGAGCAGCCCCGGCTGTGCGTGCTGTGTGCAAACTGCCTGCTTACAAAACAATCTGACCATTGCCAGATGTGGGCACCTGGCCAGCTTTTACATAATTCAGGCTTTTCTTTGCTCAAGATGGTACAATTTAAAGGAGCCTTAGAAGTTGTGTTTTAATCTCCCCTCCTCCCCCCACCCCTCACCTCCCTTCATACTTTTCTTCATCTCAGGAGCAAAGTATCTCACCCAAACACGTGGTGGCACTTTATTGTGTGTGCTCTACATCAGGACATATGGCTGCAAAGCACAAGACCATGCATTTTCCTTACCCGTGCTCAGAATTAAAATGAAAATAACTCGGAGGATCTGCTGTTGGCCTCCTGTTGCCCAGGCCTTGCCCCTCCCACACCCACCCCCAAATGCCAGCACTAGAAACCCAGTTAAGAAGCTCAGTGCTCAGGAATGTGAGCGGGAGGATGCAAAGCCCGGCACAATGCAAGCATATCAATTTTATTCCTGTCATCAGAAGTAATCTTTCATCATTTAAAGTTCCTCTTCATCTGCAAGGAGATCAAAGCACTGCACAGAACTCCGTTAAATGAGCACCGGCAAATTTATATTTGAAAGTCAGGGCTGGATTGGGACTTGCCTGCTGATCAAGGAGGGTTACTGGTTCTGGGGATTTTCATTTCCATTTCATTTCTTTGTTCTAGTGAGTCGGTCACATTGCTGTCCATGAGGGTTCAAACCATGCTTGCTTTTGTCATCTGGGCCTCCTCTGAAAGACTGTTGGGCAATGGAAGTCACCACTTGGCTCTGAGATAGTCACATGGTGCCTGAGCGCATATGTGGAAAGATCTTTGGGGATGACAGATTCCATCTCTCTCTCTCTCTCTCTCTCTCTCTCTCTCTCTCTCTCTCTCTCTCTCACACACACACACACACACACACACACACTACAGTTGGCTCAGCCTCTCCCAGTTAAAATAGAATGTTAAAAACCCAACTGATGTTTCATCTTTCCCTCCTTATCGACTTCCTCCACTGCAAGCGGCCAGCGAATCTGCTACTCATACATGGCAAGTAGACTGTGCAGAGCTTGTCCTGGGGAAGAAAGGCTTCAATATGTGAATACAATGTCTGCATTTCCCTAGCAATCTCCGGCATCTTACATTGGCCATGGATTATCCGTCCAGTTATTTTATTACTGAGAAATAATTGGGCTAATAAGTAACTATGACCATTTCCCTTAGGTTAGCTGAGATTAAAAACAGCTCTTTAGCTTTTTTCAAAATCCACATACACTTTAGGGGACTGAAAAATATTCAAAAGGGTTTTCTTTCGGTCTGCATTTTAGAGTGCTTGCATCTGAACATCTGTTTCTCTAACGGCCTAGACGCAGGGTGAACAGGGCTCCTCTCCAGGGCTTCTGGACTGGCCAGCAGCAAGAAGGCTGAGAACCATTCTCAAGATGTGTGTTAAAGCTTGATTCTGCAGATCCGTTTCAGGCCATGTGCAGTCTGATGCATTTAAATCCAATGTAATCCCATCACTGATGTCAATCAAGCCCAGGAAACAAAGGGAAAGAGGGAGGTGGAAATAGTCTGTCCAGAAGCCGTCCACAGGCCGCCCTTGATTAGAGCCTTGATTCCCATATTGAAAAACCAGAATGGCTATTCCATGATGAGAAAAGCATTTCCTTGGTCAAAGTTAAACTGTTTACAGATTCAGATTCAGACAATATAGGGCCCGTGACCATGAGCAAACACTACGATAAGCCAATTCCCATACTATCTCATTATCCCTAAAGCAGCTCAGGGAAATGGGTATAGTTATTTACCACCCATAGATCAATGAAAGAACATCAGGCTGAGGCTGACCCTAAAATCAGTCACCTCCTCTAGCAGTTAGGTATACGTGTCATCCTTCACACACCCAGCCCCCATGATTAGGGGGCCCTGCCTTCTGACCCCACCTCTCACCTCTCATTTTTCAGGGAAATCCCAAACTTCTCCTCTCGCCTCTCAAAATCATTTTTTCGGGGAAATCCCAAACTTATAAAAATGTGGTGACTATCTCTCCATGATTTCTTTTTACATCCACCAAAGAAAGAGTTCAGCCTTAATGTCTCATCCTGGGCCCACCTGGGGAGGAAGGCTAAAGCATGGCACCCCAAAAGAAAACTTAAAATCCCTTTTCCAACAGAAGCAGAATTTGAATGAATAAACTTAGACCTCTATAAAATTGTCTCAGGAGAAGCAGCATGGTGTGGAAGAAAGAGCTTGAGCCCTGGATCACCACTTGCTAACAGTGCCACCTGAGCTTCAATTCTCTCATCTATACAATGGAGGTGATGTCAGTCTTGAATGTGGTTGAACTTTGAGGCTTAAGGAGTTATCCTTAAAGTTGGTAGAATTCCTGGCTCATGGTAAACAAACAATGAATGGTGACTTTTACCATCTTCAATATATATATATATATATATATATATATATATATATATATATATATATATGGCATGATTTGTTATAGTTTATTTGAAGCTTGAATTTGGGGGGTTAATTTTGTTTTAACCAGAAAATTCTAGTTGTTTTCATCTTTCATGTGGAAGATGTTTCCAAAATGTATGCATGCACTTAACTTCCTGCCACAGAACTGAACACAATCGAATTTTTCTGTGATGATTAAGGGCATTACAGTGCCCTGGGCAATCATTCTGAGAGCAAAGCCTCCTCACTGTTCAGCACTTAGATGCAGATGTGGAAGTCATGCACCCAACGATGGGCATTACCCCTACAAGTGAGTCGGTTGTTTGTTTTAAATAAATCTCTGATAGCGAGCACTTTACTGGGGTTTGCCTTTTACTTATCAAAGCAGATTGGGAGCTATGTGTAGGGGTTGGCTGTGTTCCCAGTGGAAGGTTGGCTTCTAGTTAATTCAAGTTTTGTTTATTCTTCGTTTAAGATGCACATTCGTCTTCCCCAAGTAAAGGGAAAGTCGCTTCAATGGCAAAAGCCCAATTTCAGCTGAACCCAAGACCAGGCCAGGCCTTTGTAATTAGACTAAAGTCAGAACTCCTTAAAGTCATCTGTCTCTCCAAATTTATTTGTAATACTGAGCACTTCCTAAGGGAAGGGGAAATAGAGAGGTTGGAGGTGGGAAATCAGCCCATGTTTTTCTTATTAAGTCCTTATGAGGATTAGAGGGTATCAGTCACAAATTTTAGTAAAGCAGGGATGATTTAGTTTGCTCCAAGAAAATCAGGTTCTGAGTTTAAATACCGAGGGGAAATGTCTGGGTTTGACTCGGGATGAGACGGCCACTGTGTGTCTCATACTCTGGAAAGACTCTGTGACAGCTTCCTTGGGCGCCTTGAACACCAGAGCCATTACCAAACAACAGTCTGATGAGTTAAGTGTAAATGAGTCAGAAACATACGGATTGCATTTCCTTGAGAAAATAGATCACTTTAAAAATGAAGGGGCAAAGTGCTTGGGAAACTGCATTATGGGTTTGCCAAGGCCCAAAAGGATGTAAACCACTTCAGATATTCTCTGCATGCCAAATGAGCAAGCATTTTGAGGCAAGCACTCTATGGGGGTGTGTATGTAATCCTGTAAACATCAGCTCGGGAACCTCACCAAAATGATGTACTTCCTTGCATTATCTAAGGTCAGGAAAGTGAATTTTGCAAAAAGCCAAAAAGAATATACACAGACAAGATGCTGATGATTATCAAACAGGAAAACTAGAATATAACTCAGTGTCTTTTGTGAGAAATCTATTCCCACTACAAACACCTCCCCCCTCCCCTTTATTTAACATTCTGAGTTGAAAAATATCAAATGAAAGTATCAGTGCAAACGTTTTGCTATGTGATTTTGCCTGGCAAATTACAAGCAAACAAAAATGCTTAAAATTATGTAGCTGTAAATGGATTTTGTTTTAAGCAGGCCAAATTTTACAATCTTTCTAAAGATTGTTAAAATGGATGAAAGAGAACCCCAAAGAGTACTCCTCACAGCTAGGTTGCCCAGTGATGAAGTGCTGCCAAAGCCCCAGGAGGCCTGCTGCTCCTCCCTCCCGACGTCACTCACTACCTCCAGACTGGGAGTTGAAGAAGCAAGGAAAGGCTTACTCTTAACCTACAAGGCCTGTCTTGGTACAGGCCCTTCATTATCTTCTGAACAATTAATTATCTACAACATCATATTTAGAGCTTGGTAGAGAGAGCACTACATTCTGGAGAGAGAAAAACAGGTATGCAGATGAATACATGCACATTCAGTTTGCCTTCAGCTACCCCAAGTCCTCTTAACCCAGCCAGGACAGAGTTATTTGTAATTATTGTCTTGCTGCTTCTTCTTCTTCTTCTTCTTCTTCCTCTTCTTCTTCTTCTTCTTCTTCTTCTTCTTCTTCTTCTTCTTCTTCTTCTTCTTCTCCTTCTTCTTCTTCTTCTCCTCCTCCTCCTCCTCCTCCTCCTCCTCCTCCTCCTCCTCCTCCTCCTCCTCCTTCTTCTCCTTCTCCTGCTTCTCCTGCTTCTGCTTCTGCTTCTTCCTCTTCCTCTTCCTCTTCCTCTTCTTATTGAGTCCCTTTTTCTCTCCCTCTTTCTGTCTCAATAGTCCCTCTGGCTCTTTTTCTTTTCCTGAGTATTTCTTCCTCTATCTCTGTTCTCCCTAAGTCTTATCTCTGCCTCTATCTGTGTCCATCTCTCTCACTTTTTCTCTCTCTCAACTGCCCCATCCTTGAGAAAACAAGCCCACCCACCCCTACATTTAAACAGAACCGCCTTGATAGGAGCTGGTTGTTCCTTCTCTGAGTTTCACTTGAGGAGGAGAGATGCTTCTTGTTTCCTCCTGATGTTTTTGCTTCATTTGGAGGAATCTGCATTAGTATAACACACTTGCTCCTCTCAATGGGAAAAGACTAGCCTAACAGGGTGAATGTGTAGAGCAGCCCTTCTCGCTCCTCCTCAGAGGTGTGCTCTGGCCCTTCTCCATGCAGCACTGCCTGAGTCAGGTGGGTGCTTCTAGCTCCTTCCAGGGCTCAGTACAAGGGCAAGCTAATCAGCCCTTAGGATCCACTTTGGCAGGAATGAATGGGATCTTTTAGTTCTCCATCAACCAACTCTTATGTCTCACTTCTCAAATGGGACAGAAACTGGGTGAGAACAGAGGTGACATTCATTAGACTCCTTCAAATGCCCCCAGAGTCCTCATACCCCAAAGTGCTCCTAAATGGGTCTCCACCCCAGTTTGCTACTATCTTCACTTCTCAAGTTCCCCTCCTCTTTACTGTGGCTGCCATTACCTGTGTTCCTGATACCAAGTCCCCGTTTGCTGCCAGCACACTGGAAGACTGCTTATCCCCACACACTCAAAATCAGGCCTTGGTCTTGCATTGTCTGATGAAATGTGGCACAGGAATGACTGCTCTAGAACGTCGCCCAGACCACAGGGGAATTTTCATGAAAAATAAACCTTTAGGGTTTGAAGGGCCTGAAAGCAATGGGCTGTTTTTTATCATAGTATAATGTAGCCCATCCTGATGGAGACATATTCCTCCTCTTATCTTATTCATTCCTAAGTTTTTGCATCTCGACCCTGGTTTCATTTTTTTACTCATACATCTCCATTTATTATCCCTTTCTTCCTCTGCCCCTCTAGCTCACCTGGGTTTCTTTTTTCCCCCCTTTAGCATAGACATGAATTTGTATTTATATCTAATAAAAATAATGGGTTTTTATTTTCAGACAAGATGAGAAAGCATAATTTCAAGGGAATATTCAATACAGGTATAAGAGAAATACTTTAAGCCCAATGGTCTTAAATACTTTAAGTATAGAATAAAAGACAGAAAAAAAAATATGTAGTATTCTTCATCTCAGGAATAAAGAAGGAAGTGGTGTTTCCAAACTTTAATAAATCTAAAATATAACTCCATGGAGGAGAAGAATGGACAGGCTTCTTGGACAAACTGGAAAGAAACTACCAAACTCCCTGTAACCTTGAATATTGACTCCCTCAACGCATAAGAAAAGAAACAGGAGCAGAGCAGAGTGGCAAATCAGAAGTTATTTTGAAAGTCAGTTTTTCCTGATGAAAACTATACAGTTCAAAGGCAAGTGAGAAATTTTAGGGGGCTGAGGCGGGGGAAGCACTCCTTCCTCTCAATGCAATAACCTTAAATTCCCAGCAGGATACGAACCACATGTAGGTATTGTGGATAAATTCTGAAAAGCATCTGAGGGTAAGTGTTTAATTGTACTTGGCATGGCTACACCTTTTTACTCTTAAGACAGGAAATCCCCTGACTATTAACTGCATTCGACCTTGACAGAACGAATGAGAGCCTTTCTGGCTGCCCCGTCCAGGACAGTCAGGGACAACTTCATTTCTGGGGCAACAGTAGCACCTGAACCAAAAAGCCTTATTATATGGTTCCCTGTGGTTAGACACCCCCTCCAACACCCTCAACGGCACTAAATAAAAGAATTAAACCCGTTCCAGGCCAAGTCCCACAGCGTGTACCTAGAAGAGTTTAAGGCAGTTTGGTAAAGGAGATGGACTGCCCCAGGTTTCCTCCCAGACATTCTGAAATTCTTATCTGGGGTAACACTGTGGCCTCTGACTGAGAAGCAGGGAGTAGCAATTATGGGGTCAGCCACAGGCAGAATTGAAGTAGCTAGAACACCTGCCCCAACTTCTTTTTAACACATGCTTGCTATAAATGACTCAATATCTTATACACTTTAAGGGTTATTAAATACCAAAACAAACTTTGTGACTAAAAAACCATTTGAGATGTTGAACACTATATACTACACTTCCTTGAGAACCATTTTCTGGGATTTCTAACCCTTTTCATATTAGTGGTTTTCACATCATCTGTTTTCAACAACTATTCTTCTATACTATATCCATCTATTCTTCAGCAATTATTTATCAAATACCTGTTGCCTGCTAAGCTGGATGTAAGGTATTAGAGAGATAAAGTAGAATAAATCATGACCTTTGCTCTAGAGCAGTGGTTCTCAACCTTTCTAATGCCGCGACCCTTTAATACAGTTCCTCATGTTGTGGTGACCCCCAACCATAAAATTATTTTCGTTGTTACTTCATAACTGTAATTTTGCTACTGTTAATGAATCATAATGTAAATATCTGTGTTTTGCGATGGTCTTAGGCGACCCTGCTAGTGGTTCTCAAACTGTGGGTCGTGGCATTAGAAAGGTTGAGAACCCACAGGTTGAGAACTGCTGCTGTAGAGCCTAAGACCATCGGAAAACACAGATATTTACATTACGATTCATTAACAGTAGCAAAATTACAGTTATGAAGTAGCAATGAAAATAATTTTATGGTTGGGGGTCACCACAACATGAGAAACTGTATTAAAGGGTCGCGGCATTAGAAAGGTTGAGAACCACTGCTCTAGAGGATACAGGGACTATGTAAATAGACTGTAGCAAATTCTATGGTGAAGGTGTATGCTAGGTAAGAGTCAGGATCCACACCTATTCCAAAGGCAGTGGGGTGGGGTGTCAGGAAAAATTTCCTCAAAAAATGAAGGTTTGTCTCACTCTCTACCTCCTATATAAACCTACTCACCAGCCTTTTATTCAATAAGTCAAGGTTCACAAAATCATCAAATCTTAATCATGTTTACTATATTTAGTCTAGTTTTCCCTAAATTTACAATGCAGAAATTTGAGGTTTGTAAAGAGCAGCCACTTGCCCATGGTTACACCATGAAGAGGGACAAGAGGGACAGCTTTCTTTGATCTACAAAGCATCAGCTGGGATGGAAGAGCCACTTGTGACATGGCTGGCTTCCTTGCTTGCTATCAGCTAGTAGCCCAACCTCTGTGTGGGCCTCTCCACAGACCTTCTTGGGCTTCCTCACAGCTTGGCAGCTGAGTTCCTAAAGCAAGTGTTCTGAAAGAAGGATGTGGAAGTTCCCAATTTCTTAAGACCTGGTCCTAGATACTGGCCCTGCATCACTTCTGCCTAATTCTAGTCATGCAGAATTCAAGGTGGTGGGGAGATAGACCTCACTTCTCCCTGAGAGGAATGGGAAAAAATTTATGGCCATCTCTAATTCACTGCATCTGCCTAAGTGATTTTGCATTTTAATAGACTTCAAAGACTTAGCTAAAAGAAATAAAAAACAAGTGCAAAGCTAATGGGCATAGCTTGTTGGTGGTCTTTGACACTTGTGCTTAAGGCTGATCATCTGAGGGGCTTTCAGGCATCAGCCAGCTGATTAAGACAAAAGGGAGGGGGACAGAAAAAGATGGGTTTTTTTTCAGTTAATGAAGTTACCCTCACAGTCATGATGCCTACATTTTTCTGAATGTTAGAAAAACCTGAGACCATTCATAAAAATGTAGATTCTCAGCATGACCGCAGATAGACTAAATCACATTTCCCAGAGGCAACCAGGAAGCTATTTTTAAGAAAGTCCCCAGCTAATAAGGCATTTCAGCAGCCAACCTTGTTTTCAAATTCAAACCTGCTCTCTGGCATTGGGTTGCCTTAGAGCCCTGTATGTTTTTATAGGTGCTTCAAAACGATGAGATTGAGGTTTGTTCCTCTCCTCTCCACAATAACAAATTCCTCTTTGGCTGTGAAAATAGTCTTAAGATAAAGAACTGAGGGAAATGGAGTATGACTGCTTCTGGTCCAAAAGCTCTGCCCTGGGAAATACCAAGCCAACCAAACTGAACTGAGAGCCCAGAGGATGGGGATAGAGAGGCCTGGCTTGTTTTGGGGCTACAGTGTAATTATTTTTAAATCCATTCATTCTGTTGCATGAATCAAAAATTTATTCTTTTCTATTGCTGGGTGGTATTCTATTGCTTATTCATTCACCTGTGGGTGGTGTTGGGGAAATAAAGAAAGCAGGCCAAGAAAAAGGCCCCTCTATAACAATAGAAGAACAGAGAGCACACTTGATTATTGAGTAAGTAGTACATGCACGTAAGGCAACCCAAAAATGACTACAAAGTTCAGGAAAAACATGATGACACTTTATGCAGAAAAGAAGAAAGAACAATAATTTCTCTTATCTTCCAGAGACTAAATAAGCTCTCCTTGCCACATTTTCCATGAGAAGGCCTGGATCTAATTCCAGGGGTCTATTTGGCCAGCCTGGAGAAACACCTGTACATTGTAACATTGGAAACCAGCTCAATTCCTAGAGAGATGTACCCCTAAGCCAAACAGAGCAAGTTCAGATTCACTATGATAAAGAGATTTCACATAGAGTCACTAACATCAGGAGGCCCTGAAATGGAGTCAGGAGCTTGTTAGGAGAGGTAGACTTATCCTTGCCCTAGGAGTACATTCTAGACTTTGCACTCCGACTTGTTTCCCTGCCTACCCTTACCCCAGAGTTGTATCACTGGGACTTGACCAACTTTGTTAATTAGGTGCCATGCTATGTTCAACACCCAACAGGAAACGTTTCCTTTGTCCCAGTTCTGCAGTTTGCCTTTATAAGCTCCAGCTTTGTTTTCCTTGAAACTCTTTAAGTTGCTATCGGAGTCTGTGTCTCCTGCGTTTCAACACTTTTTGCTCAAATAAATGCTTTTGATTTTTTTTGTTACAGTCTAAAATTAACTTTGGTTGACAACTGTATCTCCAAGAAAACATTCTAAGATGAAGAGAAAAGGGAAATGGTCTCTTTGCCCTTCATAAATGGATGAAACAATTTTCACTTACCCTTACAATGAACATTTGGGTTGTTTCTTATTTTTGGCTCTTGCACACAAAGCTCCTGTGAGCATTCACAGACTGGACATATGTTTTTGTTTCTTTTGAGTGAAGACTTAGGAGTGGAAAGGATGGGCTGGATAAAGAGGTGTAAGAAACTGCCAAAGTGTTTTTCAAATGGATATACCATTTTACATTCCCACAAGCAATGAATGAGAGTTTCAGTTGCTTCCCATCCTTGCCAACACTTGTCATGCTCAGTTTTTATAAATTGTAACCAACCTAATGAGTTTATGCAGCGGTATTTCCTTGTACATTTCATTTGTTTTTCCCTCATACAAATTATGTTGAGCATCACCACTTCATGTGCTTGATACCCATTGTGTATCTCCTTTTGTAAGTGTCCAAATCTTTTGCCCATTTTCTCATTGAGTTGTGTGTAATTGATTTGTAAGAGTTCTGAATATATCCTCTATACAAATCCTTTGTCTTATATTTTCTCCCAGTCTGAGACTTGCCTTTTTCATGTTCTTAATGGTATCTTCAGAAGCAAAAAAAAAAAATTAATTTTGATGAAGTCCAATTAATAAAAAGAGAAACTGACCTCAGTTTCAGGCCTCCAGAACTGAGAAAGAACACATTTCTGTTGGGTTAAGCCACCAAGTTTGTGGCGATTTTTACAGCAGTCACTGGAAACTAATACATCTGTTAATGGAGGTTTGGGTCCATCCTTTGCATGTAAGGGGTTAGGGGTTAGGTTGAAGCTTCTGTAGATTTACATAAAGGATTAGGAGATCCTGTGTCTTAGTTGTCCCTTCTGGGATTATCTGTGCCATTTTTCATCTGCAGGAGCTCTTCTCCTGCATCCTGTGGCAAAAAGATGGGGTTTCTATTACAGTTGTGTGTGGTCATTTCTCCACGTTTAACACCTCTCCACAATCCACCTGCTTTTGTTTATCTTTCAGACTCCTCAAATAGGTGTTTTTGTATAATGCCCAAAGCTTTTAGTTGTAATTAGTGAATAGGAAGAGGTGGGCTTCTCTGCACAGTGAAACAGTAACTCCTGTCCCACCATGGCCTGCCAAGGCCGAGACTCTTGGCTGTAGGGCATGAGGGACAGCTTACCCAGAATAACCTTGCATAGTTTGTCCAGCTCCATGGCCTTCCCTGAAATTCTTAGCCTAGCGGAGGTGGAAAGCAAGTAGGCAAAATGTCAGATTCAACTAATATATTAAAGGAGAAATGATGTCTTTTGTTGTTTGTATCAACATGCAGTGTGCAAAATTAATACTGTTCTCAATTAACTAATCAAGAAAATAGACCATTCTGGAATAAGGAGGAATGACTAAACTTTAATGACAACTCCTCCTGCTCACACCATATTCCCAGGCAGGGTGCTTGCTGCTGATGACTAGAATGAAGATATGGTCTCCACCCCAAAGGGGCTTATGACATGAGAACAAACAAGTTCACATGGAATTCCTTGTGGTAAGAACTGGGATACAGGAAATGCCCTCGAAACACCAAAGAGAAAGAGATGAATTCTTATGGCTTGAGGGGGGAAATCCATAGTAAAGGTGTTCATATTTTAACAAAGGAAGATCAGCCAGGGCATTCCTGGGGAAAGGTGCCAGGCATGGTGCCAGAGGGACACAATCTCGTGGGATGAGAGCCCAGAGTGTGGCAAGAATGCCCACACTAGACCCACAAAATGCCCCGCTGCAAGAGGCCATGGCAGCCTTCAACTGCAACCACCCTGTGAACAGATGGGGCCATAGAGTCAATGCAGGGTTCCTTTTGAGTCAGCGGCAAGATATGGTTGCTCCGATGATACCTACTCCTCTTCTTCCTGGGATCAGAGGGAGGATCCTGGCTTTATTAGAGAAATAAGTAAACAGAAGTAAAGGGAGGTGTTTGTAGGCAGAACTCTGGATCCGCTCCTGTATCTGCCTTCTGCCTTCTCTCATTTCCTATTTCCCAAGCTTCAGCCAGATAAGCTGGGGCAGAGTCCTGACATGTGACGAGTCCCTAAAGGAAAATGTTTTTCTGTGACAAAGAGAAAATGGCATGTGAGTGGCTCAAGTGCCAACTGATGTTTCAAAATAACAGTGAAAACAGTTTGCTGGCATCCACCCAGGGCCAAGACAGGCTGTGAGTCTGGGCTAATATATTACACTCAAGGTAAACCCCTCGCTGGGCGATCCCTGGGCCTTCTTCTCAGGCAGCTGTCTCAACAAAAGGGTGGGGTCATCAGCGTGTCTTTAAATATAATAATAGCTCACAACATGCCACTCTATGTTCTGAAAAAGAGGGACATGTGTGACAAAAATTTTAGGGCTTTAATCTTTTGTTTCTTCCCAACAACCCAAAAGACTATAATCCTAACTTTAATAGTTTCCAACAGGAATGAGCAGTCCAAGCCCCCAGGGACTACAGCTCAAAGCCATTTCCATCTCTTGTATAAGCAAGTTCAAGAGTAAAAGGTTAGTGTCACCTTGCTTCTAGCAGGCTGTTGAGATATATATTGCCTATAATCCACTTCAGTAAACTAGAATACAACAAAGAAAGGCTTTAGGAATAGAAATGGATAATTAAAATTGAAATTAGTCACGTTGGAAAGACCAATCTGAAAGCTTTATGGAGAAGTCCATGACTACAGTGAAAATCGGAGGGGAGCCCTAGCCCGTTTGGCTCAGTGGATAGAGCATGGGCCTGTGAGCGGAAGGGTCCCGGGTTTGATTCCGGTCAAGGGCATATGCCCAGGTTTTGGGTTTAATCCAGGGGTGGGCAAACTTTTTGACTTGAGGGCCACAATGGGTTCTTAAACTGGACCGGAACAAAAGCATGGATGGAGTGTTTGTGTGAACTAATATAAATTCAAAGTAAAGGAGCGGAGGGGAGAGCAAGAGAACCGGATAGAACAGCCGGACCCGGCCCGCGGGCCGTAGTTTGCCCACGGCTGGATCTCCAGTTAGGGGCATGCAGGAGGCAGCCGATCAATAATTCTCTCTCATCATTGATGTTTCTATCTCTCTCTCCCTTTCCCTTCCTCTCTGAAATCAATAAAAATATATCTCTTTCTATAAATCGGAGGGGAGAAGCCCAGTGGCTGGTGGAGGTGAAGTATCATCTTGAAACGGAAACTTTAGGGCCATCATTCTTCTCATGGACTAAATGTTTGCCCCCAAAATGCATATGCTAAAACCTACCCCCTAATGTGATGTATTAGGTGGTGGGACCTCTGGTGTGTGTGTAAGTGGGGGGGGGGGGTGGTTAGGGTTAGATCAGGTCATTATGCTAGAGCTCTCTTGATGTGATCAGTGTTTTTATGAGTCATAAAAGAGTTGTGAGGACAAAACAAGATCATGTGAGGGAAAAACAAGAAGTTGGCATCTGCAACCTGGAAAAGGGCCCTCAGCAGGAACTGACCGTGATGGCTCCTGATCTTGGACTTTCACCTTCAGAGCTATGAGAAATAAATTTATGTTTTTATAAGCAACCTGGTATATGGCAGTCTGTTTCTGTCCCTGAAGGAGACTCTTCTACCTCACTACCCCATTCTCGCTGTATGGAGTCATTCTCCACATACACCTCACTAAGCTCCCTAACACACAAATACCATAACATCTCTCCCCGTCTGGAAACCTCCAACCCAAGTCAATATTATTGTACCCATTTTCTGAATCTATAAAATCAAGTGGTGACCAGCATGGCCATCTTAACACAGAGGGTAGGGCCTGTGCCACATACAGGAATCAGAGGTATATTGACAGGAGACCTGAAGCCAGGTAGCCCGGGTCAGAGTAATTACCTGCATGGCAAGGCCAAGAGGCTCATTTGACCTCAGAAATTGTTCTTAGTCCATTCCTTGGTTACTAACTATGTGTCAACCTCTGGTACAGGTTTTTCCTGAGATATGCTATTTAATCATCACATCATGTTATAGACCAGGCCATTGTCATACAGAAACCACAGAACGCCTCTCGGTCACATCCCTGAAGGTGAAGGGGCTGGGACTAGGCTATTCCAAAGCCAGGGTCATCATCCTCACAGATATGAATCTCTCTAGCATTATACAAGCGCTTGTCTTAGTCTTCTTGCAGGGTCACCTCAAGCCCAGGCAATTCTGGCCTATAGGATTGTATGGGCTCACTCTCCTGTGTAATTAATTAATTAATTTAACCTATTCATGAATAACAAGTGTCTGGGGTTTCTTAATTAAGTCTTAGTTTAACAAAGTCCATCAGGATGGTTTTGACATAGACACCCGGGTAGAGAAGACCTTGAAAACAGACCCTGGGATTCTGAGGAGGCACATCCTCACTGCTTCCCTGAAGACAGTTGTTTTGGGCTCTGGGCTGCTGCATGTTAGGAGCAGAGGCAAAAGGACAGATTTGGGGGAACCCTGAAACAGGGTCTAGAAAAAAATCATCACAAGACAAGAGGAAGGAGAAGCCGTTTCAACACGACAGAACAGGACGTGCAAAGGGATTCGATATGAGAGAATGACCCTGGGCCCCAGGGCCTGGGGTAAGTTTTGGCAAGTCCAGGGCCCTGGGTGCCATTGTTGGAGTGAGGTCTCCCGAGGAAGGAAGCTGTGCTGTCACGACTGAGAAAGCACGTGTCCCCGTGCTGCCAGCAATTCCTGGAGCCAGTGGGGAGGATCAGCGTGGAAACAGGAACCACGTTACAGGCAGAAGGACAGTAAATACAAACATGCTGCCTTCATGCTGCCTTTTCCCAGTTGTAAAATTGGCGTCAGTATTTTGGGTTTTCTCTTTTGTATTCATATTCTCTCTCTCTCTCTCTCTCTCTCTCTCTCTCTCTCTCTCTCTCTCTCTCTCTCTCTCTCATGGTAGGATGGGAAAAAGAGGTTGCAATTCAGGACCTGGCCCAAGATTAAAATTGTTTCTTCATCTGTGAATCTGGGGAAATTCTAACTTTTTCCTCTCTTCTCATGATTTTCTAATTGTGTCTAGAAGTCTGGAAAGGGTGACTCCAGTTGAACTCTGTTAAGAAAGAAGTACAGAGCATACACACTGATGGTATCCGGACTTCAGAATAAACTCCAGTCTGAAAATATTTGAAAGCTTTTTATTGCTTCCATACCCAGATTTGTTATGGTTGTAGCCGACGAATAATTCGAGAAGACACATAATATGCAAGAGCTATGTGCGCCGAGTCTCTGCCTCACCTTTCTCCCTCTGCAGTATCTTCTTCCATGTGGCTTAATTAATCAAACTAAAGGACTAGGTGTTTTGCTTCTCTGCTGAACCAAGTAAAATGATTGCTGACATGATTATAGTCCCCAAAGGATTTCTCAGATTGGGCCTTTCTAAACCAATATGTATGAAGGAAAATCTGGTTTGTTTGCTTATTTTTAAATTTTTATGTGCCCTTACTGAATGCTGCTCATTTTATTATAGTTATTTTGTTTGTTTGTTTCCAAAGAATGCTTAGAGCCCTGGGTAGGAAGGAACAAAAGAATAACAGCAGAAAAACAATGGTATGGTCTCTTGGGCTCACAACATGATGATTATTTCTTTTTTTTAATTAAAGTATAGTTGACATATGATATTATATTAGTTTCAGGTGTACAACATAGTGATTCAACATTTCTATACCCTGTGATGTGATCATGACAAGTCTATTAACCTTCCATCACCATACAAAATTATTACAATATTATTAACCATATTCCATGTGCTGGCATTACATCCCAATGACTTATTTATTTTTTATAACTGGAAATTTATACTTCTTATTCTGCCTTCACCTTCCCTCTTCACCTTGTTCATCTATCCTTTTTCCCTCTGGTAACCATCATTTGGTTCTCTGTGTCTAAGAGTCTGTTACTGCTTTGTTTGTTCTTTTGTTTTATTTTATTTTTAGATTCCACATATGAGTGAAGTCATACGCTATCTGTCCTTCTCTGTCTGGATTATTTCACTTAACACAATGCAACATGGTGATTACATCTCAATGAAGCATGCTCATGGACTGAGAATTGGTCACTTGGGTCAAAATTTTCTTAATAGTCTATCAACAGTTTGTGATGGTTTGGAATAATAGAGAGGCCCCTTGCAATTCTAATTCACTGGTTGAGTTATTAGTCCCTTCTGTTTCATTTGCCACTGTTGGAATCCATCATATTACCCCCTCCCCCCACCATTTTTCCACAGAAAAGCCACAAAACTGACAACAAACAGCATCCAATATTCTTACCACTGAGACTACTAGATGTCTGCATTGCCCTCAATAAGCAAAAAGAAAATATTGCTGGGGCAGGTGACAGAAAGCATTCCCACACCAGGAGACTTTTATCTACAGTGGCTCCACACTGGCATTCATTCATTCATGTAAACAACAAATGTGTAAGAAACCCCTACTGTGTGCCTTATACAGAGGTGCTGGGTGGTGATGAATGAAACACACACCTGTGCTTTCAGCAGTACCCGTGTAGAAGACACAAAGGAATCAAGCCATCATGGAGATGGGAAGTAAGTGCAGGGGTTGCCAAGGGGAGGCATAGGCTAACTCTGCCAGGAGAGTATCGAACCATAACAAATAAGGCAACAGGGTTTTTTTAATCCTCTAAATTCAAGACTGTATGAGCAACCAACTGGAAAACTCCGGATAAGCCTTCTAGTACCCACCCAGGCAGAATTAATCCCAGGGTCTTCTCTCAGCACTTTGTTCTTTTCATTAAGTAGAGCCCATCACATTGTATAATAGGAAACTGGTTATCTGCCTTTCTACCCCCATTCCCAACTCACAAGACCAAACTCCTGGGTGGTGTTTAATATCTATTGATATGAAATGAATGAGCAAAGGAATGATGCCACTGCTACCTATTTCCTTTGTGTTTCTTTCCATCCATTAGTATGGAGGGACCTTGACACTGTTTTCATATATTTAAGCAAGTTTCTTTCCTCTAGCCCCATCCTCACTCCTAATTTTAAAGCTCAGATATGAGGTCTGAGTCTGTGCTTCTTCTTTAATTGCTAATAGTAATTTATTACAATAAAGCAAGGCACTATGAGGTTATTTAATACATTTTGGCAATCTCATTAACAGGTGGAATAAGTAAAAATGCCACTCTGTTACCCATTGGAATACAAATAGAAAATGAATATCAAATAGAAACTTGAAATAAGTGTTTGAGGTATATTAATATAGATTTCTCTAAACCTGTTTATACTATGCAAGATGAACTAAATGGGATCCTTTGAAGAATTAGCTTTTTGAGTTTTTTCCAAACATTTTTATGTTCCCTTTCCTTTTCATCAGGGCTTTCGGTTCCCACCTTTGGTAAAAGATTAAAAAGCCCTGGTGGTCCTGCTTCTCTCCGTATGTACAGAACAAACAGTGACTCATTGTGCAGTTAACATGTCCAGACAAAATATGAAGAGAGATCAAATGTGTGTGCGCGCACACGCACGTGCACACATGCACATAATCTGTATATACTTGTGGGCCAATTCAGATAATTATTCTTTCTCCTGCTATAAAAACATGAGTATCACTTATGTCTTCAAACATTTGCTTCCCAGAAAGCCTGAAGAAAAAAATATTGTGGTGGTAAACACATAATATAATATGCAGAAGATGTAGAATTATATACCTGAAAGCTGTATAATTTTATTAGCCAATGTCACCCCAATAAATTCAATTTTTTAAAAAAGGAAAGAAAAAGAAAATAAATAATTTTCTAAAGCCACTGTTGATGGGGTGGTACTGGAGGATGCAAATTACTTTTGTTCATTTCATCCTTTTGGAGAATATAATTGATAAAAGTTGAGATTAGTGACTGAGGAAGATGGCTGCCAACAGGAAGGCAGACTGCAAGATAGTGTGTGAGTGAGAAAACAAAGGGAGAGTGTGTGGTCACATGGGGAGTGTTTGTTGGTGAGTTGAGGGACAGCTATACTCCAGGAGACTGTGAGGGACTGTCGGACGGGGCTCCCCTGACCAGGCAGCCCCCACTGCTGCTGGGTTCCCTCCCAGAGCAACCGGCTTGGATGCGGAGACCGCATCATCTTGAAGGAAAAGTGGATGTTATCAGGAGCCTGAAAAGCCCGGGGAATCTACAACTACGGCACCCACCAAATAGCTGCGAACCCAAAAACACCAGTTCCCAAGTGGTGCAAGCACACGGATTCAGAGGAGCTCTACACTCCACCATGGAAAGATCAGATTTAACCTGGGAGAAGGAGAGAGAAAACTATATAACCAGGCACACAGAGAAGAGAGAACATGGGAAGACAAAGAAACAGCCAACATATGAAAGAAAAGCAGGCATCACCAGAAAAGGAAGTAAATGAAATGGAGGCAAGCAACCTGTCAGAGAAAGAATTCAGAGAAATGGTCATAAGGTGGACGAAAAGAATGGAAGACAAATTTGACAATATGTGTAAGAACCAAGAGGAAATGAAGAAGAACCAAGAAGAAAAGAAAAATGACATTGCTGCTGTAAAGAACTCAATAGAAAGCATCAAGAGTAGACTAGAAGAAGCAGAGGACTGCATCAGTGAGCTAGAAGACAAGGTAGGAAAAAATACCCAAGTAGAGCAGCTTCTAGAAAAATAAAAATAAAAATCAGGAGGAGAGCCTAAGGGAACTTTGGGACAACACAAAACAAAACAACATCCACATAATAGGGGTGCCAGAAGGAGAGGAAACTGAGCAAGGAATAGAAAACCTCTTTGAAGAAATAATGACAGAAAACTTCCCTGATATAGGGAAGAAAAAACCCACACAAATCCAAGAAGCTCACAGAGTCCCAAGCAAAATGAACCCCAAAAGACAGACGCCAAGACACGTTATAATTAAATTGGCAAACACCAACAACAAAGTAAGAATCTTAAAAGCAGCCAGAGAGAGACAGAAACTTACCTACAAAGGATCCCTCATCAGACTAGCAACTGATTTCTCAACAGAAACACATCAGGCCAGAAGGGAATGGAATGAAATATACAAAGTCATGCAAAGGAAGGGTCTGAATCCAAGAATACTGTACCCAGCAAGGCTATCAATCAAAATTGAAGGTGAAATCAGGAGCTTCACAGACAATAAAGGACTAAGGGAGTTTATTACCACCAAACCAGCAATGCAAGAAATGCTAAAGGGTCTGCTGTAAAAAAAAAAAAAAAAAGAAAAGAAAAGAAAAGAAATAGGAAGCAAAGAAGGAACACAGGGGTAAAGAATAAAAATGGCAACAAATAAGTACCTATCAATAATAACTTTAAATGTAAATGGATTAAATGCCCCAATCAAAAGATATAGGGTAACAGATTGGATAAGAAAACATGACCCGTATATCAGCTGTCTACAAGAAACCCACCTCAGAAAAAAAGACGCACACAGACTGAGGGTGAAGGGATGGAAAAAGGTTTTTCAGGCAAATGGAAATGAAAAAAAGCGGGGGTAGCAATACTTATATCTGACAAATTAGATCTCAAAGTGAAGTACATAACAAGAGATAAGGAAGGCCACTTCATAATACTAAAGGGAGCAATCCAACAAGAAGAAATAACTCTGGTAAACATATAAGCACCCAATATAGGAGCACCCAAATACATAAAAAAACTCCTGGATGATATCAAGGGAGAGATTGACAGCAATACAATCATAGTAGGATTCTTTAATACCCCACTATCACCATTGGACAAATCCTCCAAAGAAAAAATTAGCAAAGAAACATCAATCCTAAATGACTCACTAGACCAGATGGAATTAATTGACATCTTCAGAACATTTCACCCCAAAGCCACAGAATATACATTCTTCTCAAGTGCACATGGGTCATTTTCAAAGATAGAGCATATATTGAATCACAGGCAAAGTCTCTTAAAATTCAAGAAGATAGAAATCATATCAAGTATCTTCTCAGATCACAGTGGCATAAAACTGGAAATCAACTACAATAAAAACAATCCAAAAAAATCAAACACATAGAGAGTAAATAGCATGCTATTAAACAATGACTGGGTTACCAGAGAGATCAAAGAAGAAATAAAAAGCATCATGGCAACAAACAACAATGAAAACACAACAATCCAAAATCTATGGGACACAGTGAAAGCAGTCTTGAGATGGAAGTTCATAGCTCTACAAGCCTACTGCAGAAAAAAAACACAAGAAACAATGGTAATAAATTACCTAATCCTACAACTCAAAGAGTTAGAACGAGAGCAACAAGAAAAACCCAGTGTAAGCAGAAGGAAGGAAATAATAAAGATCAGAGTGGAGATAAATGACATAGAGACCAAAAAAACAATACAAAAGATCAACAAAACCAAGAGCTGGTTCTTTGAAAGGATAAACAAGATTGATGAACCTCTAGCCAGGCTCACCAAGAAGCAAAGAGAGAGGACCCAAATAAACAAAATCAGAAATGAAAGAGGAGAAATAACAACAAACCCCACCGAAATACAAAGCATTGTTAAAAAATACTATGAACATGCCCTAGTCAGTTTCGCTCAGTGGATAGAGCGTCGGCCTGCAGACTGAAAGGTCCCAGGTTCAATTCTGGTCAAGGGCATGTACCTTGGTTGTGGGCACAACCTCAGTAGGAGGTGTGCAGGAGGCAGCTGATGGATGTTTCTCTCTCATTGATGTTTCTAACTCTCTATCCCTCTCCCTTCCTCTCTGTAAAAAAGCAATAAAATATATTTTAAAAAAATAAATAAATAAAGTGCTCATGTGAATCAAAGTATAACACAAACTCAACAGACTATAGCCCCTACAAATGAGCTTATAAAATATTGCACTTAAAAACAAATAAGGTGCAGCCTGGTGGTGTGGCTCAGTTGGTTGAAGTGTCATCCCACACACCAAAGGATGGCAGGTTGAATTCCTAGTATGGGAGGCAACCAATTGATGTTTCTCTCTCAGATCTCTCTCTCTCTCTCTCTCTCTCTCTCTCTCTCTCTCTCTCTCTCTCTCCCTTCCTCTCTCTAAAAATCAAAACAAAACAAAAAATATGGTGCAATTAAATTTAAAAAAAATACTATGAACAACTCTATTCCAACAAACTGGACAACCTGGAGGAAATGGACATATTCCTAGAAAAATACAATCTTCCAAAACTTAATCAGGAAGAATCTAAACATCTCAACAGGCCAACAACTATGGAAGAAATTGAAGCAGTCATCAAAAAGCTTCCAGCAAACAAAAGCCCGGGGCCAGATGGCTTCACAGGGGAGATATACCAAACATTCAAGGAAGAACTAAATCCTATCCTCCTCAGACTATTCCAAAAAATTCAAGAGGAAGGAATGCTTCCAAGCTCATTCTATGAAGCCAGCATCACCCTAATACCAAAACCAGATAAAGACAACACAATGAAAAAGAATTACAGGCCAATATCCCTCATGAACATAGATGCCAAAATCCTCAACAAAATTCTAGCAAATCAGATAGAGCAGTATATAAGAAAGAACATACACCATGACCAAGTAGGAATTATCCCAGGGATGCAAGGATGGTACAATATCTGCAAATCAATAAATGTGATACATCACATAAACAAATTGAGAGATAAAAATCACATAGTCATATCAATTGATGCAGAAAAAGCATTTGACAAAATCCAACACCTTTTCTTGATTAAAAACTCTCAGCAAGGTGGGAATAGAAGGATCATACCTCAACATAATAAAAGCCATATATGATAAACCCACAGCCAACATCATACTAAATGGGCAAAAACTAAAACCATTTCCCCTAAGAACAGGAACAAGACAGGGATGCCCTCTCTCACCACTTCTGTTCAACATAGTACTGGAAGTATTAGCCATTGCAATTAGACAAGAAGAAGAAATAAAATGCATCCAAATTGGAAAAGAAGAAGTAAAGCTGTCCTTATTTGCAGATGACACGATATTGTACATAAAAAAACCTGAAAGACTCCATCAAAAAACTAATAGACTTAATAAATAAATTCGGCAATGTAGCAGGATACAAAATTAACGCCAAGAAATCTGTGGCATTTCTATACACCAATTGTGAACTTACAGAAAGAGAGACTAAAAAAGCAATCCCATTTACCATCGCACCAAAAAAATTAAGATACCTAGGAATAAACTTAACTAAGGAGGTAAAAGACCTATACGCGGACAACTACAGGACACTGAAAAAAGAGATAGAGGAAGATATAAACAATGGACACAAGACTCTGAGGGGGTGGGATGAGGGCATGCGACAGCGGGTAGAGGAGGCTGGGGGAAGGTCAATTGAGCAAAAAAAGGAGATATATGTACTACTATATGTAATACTTTAAACAATAAAAATAAATAAATAAATAAATAAATAAATAAATAAATAAATAAATAAATAAATAATAAATAAAAAGTTGAGATTATTGTAACAGAGGGTTTATCTTTATGATTTCTCCTACTATTTGAACTACATAAAATAATTCAAAGTTTAGGGCTTTGTGGTTATTTTCATCGCATTTTTGTTTATTTCTTAATAAGAATATTATTTTGGTCATATTTTGACATTTGTCTTTATAGATACTGGTTTGTATGATCTGATTCAATGATACTGATGACAACATTGATAATGTTGATGGTGATAGTAAGAGCCAGGCAAGGTAGCAAGGGCCTTTTACATGATATTATACTTAAGTATTTGACACGGGTTTTATTATTCTCCATTTTACCAATGGGGGACTAAAGCTCAGAGAAGTCAAATGACTTGCTCTAAGTCACTTAGAAAGCTGGGTTCCATCCTGGCCTATCACTTATCTCACTTTATCTAATGTGTCTGAAAAAAATTCATCCACATTCCATGGTCTCAAGTTCTACAAAAATATACTGATGATTTTAACCAGGATATCTCGGCAAACTTCAGACTTGGATATCCAAGGGCAGCTGGATATCTCTACCTGCACAGTGCAAAGGTCACAAGTCTAGATCTGAATTTATCATCAACACAACATCAAAGTTTTCCCTACTCCTCTATTCTCTAATTAGTTGATGTCTCCACTTTATGCAAGAGGACTATGATGGTCAGATTTAGAAAAAATAATGATTTTTAAAATAAATTTGTTTCAAGTACTGCATGAGTTATACTAAAAAAACATCCTTGTTTATCTGAAAAGCAAACTTAAGTGGGTGTCTTCTATTTGATCTGGCAATCCCATCACACATCCCACCAGTAAGTGTGGGAATTGTCTTTGAATTTCCCCTCATCCCATTGCTACATCATCTATCAGCTTCCTCTGATGTTACCTCCTGAATACTCTCAAAAACACCTCCTCCTGTCTGTCTTCAATTCTACAACTGCTGCCCCAAGTCAGGCCCTCACCTTCTCTAGTGGACAATCATTTCCGAAGTGTTTCCCCTGTTATAACGCTGACTATGCCATGCCTTTATTATACATTCTTCAGTGTCTCCCTGACCCCGACAGCAGCAATTCTCAACCCAGAGAGCACATCAGCCCCCAACTTAAAAAACAAAGAACACAGTCAGGACCTTTGTAGTGGGGCCTGCACATGAACCCTTTAAAGATCCCCTGGATGATTCTAATATGCAGCCAGAGTGGAACGCAGAGTTCATGCCATGCAGCCCCTCAGTCACCTTGCCCTTGGTGTTCTTCCCTGTTTGCTCCAGGAGCACTTGCTCCTCGTTCTCCCCAAACATGGGCTGGTCCTTATCTCCATTCCTTTCTCCTTTGTCTTGATTATTCTCTTCTCTTCCTTTGTCCCCGCTCTTCTGACCTTCCAGGTTCCATTCAGGTTTAAAACTCAGGTTGGGGTCATCTCCTCTAAGAAGACTTCCCTTATCATCGACTACACCACCTGCCCTGCTCTGTACTCTTTTGCATATCGTTCCACTTCTACACTTGTCCCATCTTTAAGAGCAACCAGTATGTCTTCACTCATTTTTGTATGTTGGGAACCATGCTTATTGCCTGACAATGTAGTTGGATGGATGGATGGATGGATGGATGGATGGATGGATGGATGGATGACTGAATGACCTGGCAGAGCCCAGATTCTAACTCAATCTTTTAAAATCCAGAGCCTGTGTATCCTGATACCACATAGTAAACTCTGTTTTATCCTCTAATAAATTACAATTCTATATACTCTACATTTGCAGAAAGGAGCAATGATCATTTATGTTCAGAATGATGGTCTTGAAACCAGTCCCCAAACACATCAGGCCCCTTCTTGGTTTCACAATTTTTGTATATGTTCCTCTCTCAGCCCAAAATGCCCTTCTCTCTACCTCTCTGCCACTCATCCTTCAGTATCCAGCTAAAATATTATAATCTTAGGGAAGACTTTGAGATTTTTCTCCCCTCCACCTAACAGAGTCATCCATCCCACTGTTTCTATCGGATTTTGTGATCACTTCAACTGTAGTTCTAATTGTTTGTGGCTGCTATTGTTCAATGTCTGTCTCCCACTGGAATAGAAGCTCCCTTGGGTCTTGTGTAACTTTTATGCAATGTACAATATAAGTGTTCAGTATATTTTTTATTTTGAATTATTATATTCCATAGAATTTTGTTAATTATATTTTATATACTAGTATACTATTTTTTGAAAAATTGATCAGATTATCTCATTCCATGGTCCTGTTAAATGCCTAAGAATTTACACTACTTTGACCTGTCATTATTTTTTTAAGCAGTTTTAACTATTTGATCAGGATTTTTTTACTTCCCAGTGAAAGTCATAAGAATTTAGTAAAAAGAAGCCTCTAAAGCCTTTTGCACCATCACTACCTGTCTACCTATCACCAGTTGTAATTGGATTGGACAAAGCTGGGAAAACAGTTTTTGTCCTCCACAACAGGACCCCCCCAATCCTCTTGCCATGGTTAATTTCATACAGCCCAAAAAGCATGCAACTGAGACCAGAGCCAGGAAGAAGCAGTGCACACTTCCCTGCTAGTCTTTGATGTGCGGTCTTGGCTCTGTTCCATCTCCACCCCCGGCGGGAGCCACAGCTGGCCGCCATGTGCACAGGCGAGCATGGGGGAGGGAGCTGGTCCTCCCTGAGCCAAATGTGGATTCCACAACTGAAGTGGAAAATCCACATCCTCAGTCTTATAGCATACAGTGTGGGCATCACAGCAGTCAGTCAGTCCTGGTTAGACTCTGAAAGCTCTGTGTTTGAATCCTTGGTCTGTCATCTGTTAGCAGGGATCCTAAGCAAGTTTGCTGAGTTCCCTCAATTGGGATCTGCACAATGCAGTCAACTTTCTCTACCTCCAGTGTTGCTGTGAGGACATATGACTGAGCTACGAGGAAAATCCCTACAAGACATAAATCACAGTAGGCACCTAGTGAAGGTTAGCAGCCTTCCATTCCAATGGACAATTAATAGAGGCCTCTTCTACAACAGGGTGTCCAGCAAGCAGCTTCCATCTTGATGATAACATCTGTCCCCTGGGCATCTGAGAGCAACAGCATGCTCAACCCCTTAGCAGAAAAGAGTCCCCTTCCTTCCTCCTCTGGGTTTTTCCAGGAAAGAGACCCTCAGAGCACCCTGGTCACGGCCTTCCCCTCCTCTTTATCCTGTTTACCAAGGTGGAGTGATCAGCAGCAGCTGACCACCTGAGGCATGAGAATAGGCCAGGTCTGGAAGAGCAAAGTGAGTGCTCAGAGTGCGTGGAAGGGATGGTGTCTTCCTCCCCTCGCTCCATCTCCTGGCTGCTGGGAAAGTATTTGGAAAAGGGGTCTTTTGCAAATCCTCAGGGTCTCAGGAGAGAGTGAAATCCAGGCCTTTCAACACAGGATACTCAGGTTAATCTCTAGGCCTAATCCACTTAGAGCATTGCTGTTAAATCCCATTTGAAGTGACACAGAGGCCAAGACTAAGGCAGATAAGCCCTTCCCACTTGGAGGGGCTCAGCTCACTAGCACCTCAGTCACCCTTTCCAAGGCTTGTCTGGTTGCAGTATTTGTCATGTTATTTGTCACGATTTGATTTCTATGTTGGCCCTGGGGTCACAGCACAGAACTGAGTCTCTGTGAGGTAGGGTCTTTTGACTTTTTTTCCATCACTGGGAACCAGGGTGGCACTAAGTAAATGACTGTTAAACACCATCGCTCTATCAGAAACAGCTCAGAGGCTGCATGAGCAACCGAAGGAAATGCTAAATGCTCTTGGGGGCCGCTCGGGATATTTTCACTGATGTGGAGGAACAAAGGTCTCTCAGGCTGAAGCGGGTGGGGGTGTCGCATTGTCAGAAAAATAATGACCACACTCTAAAAACAAATAGATGACTCCGCTCTGCTGGGCTAGGAGTTTCTGGCAGATGTTCATTCAGATGCAGAACACAAACAATACTCTCCCAGCACCCTTCCGGACCGGCCCAGTCCCAGTCCCATGAACAGGCAGCAGGCGGCCAGACAGAGCTGCCAAAAAATAAACTGATAAATAAATAAAATGAAAATAAACCTCCGAAGTTATTATTTCCAAAGACATATTAGAACATGAACAACAGAGACATTAACTCATAGGGAGGAGAAATAGATATTTAGGTCATTTCCTCTTCTGTCCCACCTGACTTTTAAATTGATTTCCACTTTAAGAACTTGAGCAATTAAAAAAAAAAAACACAAAATTAATATTTCAGATACTTTAAGCCAACGTAGGATGTGAAAGTTGGAGTCAACAGTTCTTTTCCCAATTTCCCTTTCCTTTGTAAAACTGAACACATATGTGCAAATGCCAGTGTGTGTGTGAGCACAGGCACACATACGTGTATCTTTTCTCCCACCATGAAGTTTGTAAACTGCTAACCTTACTTTTGGCCCCTGAAACGATGCAGAAAGTTCAATGTGTGGTCACAGCGCATGATGTTGGGTCTACATGCAAACATTCTGCTTTAAGCACAGGCTGGATGTGACTACAGACACTATGAGGAGCCTTTAACCTATCTGGCGCCAGTTTCTCATCCGTCAAACAAGCCCACTGGAGGAGACAATCTTGAAATCCGTTCTCCTATTACGTTCTATGAGGGCTGGAAAAGTCCTGATTTACCAAACAGATATGTGAAGGGCCCATTTCTTTTCCAAAGGACTTGCAGCCAGAGCACTGTATGTGGGGAGACCTTCAGCCATGCCCATTTCCAGAGGGAGGGTCCACATTTCAACACTCTTACTGATCAATGACTCAACCTGCCAAAACTCCATTCACACCGATAGTTTTAGGAACATGTGGGTTGCAGTAATCCTATGGGGAACTTATTAAGAATCCTTTAGTCTCGCCAGAAGCAAGTCAGATCAATTAAAAATTCGACATTGAGGACTTTTGATAAATATGAGAATCCTGAGCTCTCAGTCCCAGAGCATGTCTTGCTTCTCTTGATCTCTCCAGTGCAGCACCTGGATCCAAGAGGCATGCAGGAGATGTTTGTGATTGCATTTAGGCCACTACCAAGTCACAGGTGAGAATCAGACATAAGCAAATATTACCTCACCCAACTTTAGAATGGCTGGTGCCCTTTCATAAGAGTTCATTGCTCTTTGGGGGGGATTAAAGCATTTCATATAAATCCTGTTTATGTTTTCCCAAGAGTGTGTTTAAAGTATTCAAACACAAGTAAATGTGCCTGGCCTCCTAATCTTACCACCGAAGATAAAAGAGACGTTTCCTTTTGAAGTGAGTAGGTAGCCGCTCCATTTATTCTTCTGTTTCCCTGGAAAGGGCCCACTAAGCTGAGGGTGTTAGAATGTGGAAGAAAACACTAGAGACGGCAAATCATTCCTACTCACCCCACACCCCTATATCCACCCCCAGGATCTCTCTGCTTTAACTGCCTTGGTCTCTGACACCCTCTTTGGGTGGGCTTATGCCTTGCTGATCTCAGCTGGCAAGGCCATAGAACCCTGTCCATTTTCCCACTAACCCACATTGCCTTGAAGACATGAACCCAACAGGATTGGTTTAGGGGTCCACCGCCAGCCTGAGTCAAGACTGAAACCCATTTAGTGGAAGTGGAAGTTCTATGAGAGCCTTAGTAAGGCAAGGACAGGTGGAAATGGACCCAGGCTCCCCAGAAAAGTATGCATTCATCCCAAATCCTGCCCAGGTAAGTCTGTCTCTCCTTGCTTTTTGGAACTCCCAAGGCTCTGAAACACTGTCCCTCTCCACAACCATCCCCTACACAAACATCATCCCATGCCCAAAGCCTAAATGCCTGGTGCTGGGAGCCCACTAATTAATATCTGCATCCAGGTGTAAATTATAGTGATCTTTTAAGAATCATTTGATAAGAAGACTAGAGAAGAGATGATGATATCGACTCCCAAAGTGATGGGAGAGCAGTACAGAGGTGCAGACTGAATGTGACAACCACAGATGCAACCAACTTTCCAACTCTCTTCCCCCAGGAATCATCATCCAGGGACACCTTGTACCCCAAGACCCTCAGGATCATATTTCTTTAACTCACCAGAACCCAGTGCTAAGGGTCAAGAAAGGTCACAAGTCTAACCTCTTATGATGAGGGGAGTTTCCCCAGAAGTGTGAGGATGTGGCCCTGCCTCCCCTTGCAACAAGCTCCCTTGCTCAGTGTTTACGCTAGTAAGAATTTCCAGGATGCCTGAGCTGGAGCAGTTCTTTGGTCAATTCACCTTGCTTGAATAAAGAAAAATAGATTCTTGTTTGTTTTGCTGACTTAGCTAAGTCAAAATTGTTTATTCATTTGCTGTTTTGTTTTGTTTTGTTTTTACCTTAAAGGAGATCTAAGAAAGCAGTATTCATCACCAGTGGCCCCTTCAGATAGTATTGCTGGTTCCCACAGTTTATTTGAAACACAATGACTGGTTGATTTTTTGAGTGAACAACAAATTCTCAAGACCTGTAAGCTTTAGCTTACTTGCCCTGCTCATAGTCCAAGAAAATACAATCGAATATGTATAAGCCATCTTCACTTGAACTCTTTACCAAGCCATGAGTACAATTCTCATTGGTGTTCTCTAGGAAGAATGTTTTCCCATGCAAATCTCAAGTTCTGTGCATAAATGAAATACTGTAATAAAGAAAATAAGCATTTCCCAATTATTAAATACAACTGACTAAAACACTGTGCCCATCCCAGGCACCTTCACCAATAAGCAGGGAGGTTGGTTCTATGCTGAAGCTCTTCCAGTGCTCAGAGGAGTGACCATCAGATGCTTCTGGCTGTGTGCAGCTGATACCACCTTCCTCTGTTTTCTGTGATCCCAAGTAATTTTCTATGACACTTCATAAAGACTCTAAATATTTATGAACATGATTACCCACATTCTTTGTTCTGGGTCTCAGTTCCATCACTTTCTGGAATAAACTGCCTAATAAGCTCCAAATCATTTTAATGCTACTAATATTTATTACAGATAAAATATATTTCTGGAAATATTTAGACATCATGTACACATGCTACATGTTAAACTAGAATGTGTTGGAATGTATATAGAGCATTTTTGCTTTTCAAAAAAACAAAATAGAAAATTGTGCCAGAGAATATGATATGAATCAGGCTTTGTAGCTGTTGGTAGTTGCATTAAAAATTATTAGAAATAAAAATGTGTCTGGAATTATGGTTGGAGTTTACCACTTCATGATCTACTTTATGGAAAAAGAGAATGGTTGACCCTGAAGTAATTTGGGGAAGATAGCATTTCCACTGATTTGCTGAAGTCAAATATCTCAGCCACTGCTTCCCTTATATTGTTGGTGCTTAAGGTTCTTTTTCTCTTACTCTGCATATCTTGCCCCTCCACCTGCTTCTAGGAAAATATAAGATTACTGATGTGATGTTTTATAGTTTTCTTCTTACCAATATATTGCTAGACAGACTTGGATATTCTACAGGGAAGTCCATGTCTTATCAAGCACCCAGCAAGGAATATTGTCCATGAGATATCCAATAAAAGTTAGAAAATTACGTTTAGAAAGTTCCCTTCATCGTATTGTAGAAACAAAAGTAAACTTACAGTGAAAATTGGCCGCAGACTGAATGTGGGATACGGTGAAGCTCATGTTTAAGGATCCATTTTCTCCCTATAAGAATGTTCAAGAGCCGCCCAGAGAAATGGGTTCACATCTGAAATTAGCCTGATTGCGTGAGGTTCTAGAATCCACAAGGTAGCATTGGTGGAGTGTGTATTAACTCTGTCCACACTCCCACCCACATTCCAGCTGACTCCAAGATCAGGGAGGGGGAGGAAACGGATCTAATTCTGCACTAGGGTGCAGCCCCTAGGAACACCCTTCCACTTCTCCCAGGAGCCCAGGACGGCCACTCGGATGGGGAGGGAAAGAGCGCCCATGGCTGTCTTATTTTGGATTCCTTCTCAAGGGCCTCCATCAGATGTAAGGGAAGCTTGGTCAAGAGATTAGGGACAGGATCCAGGGAATATTTGCTCACCAAATACAGTCACCAAATTTAGTAGACTTGCAGGAGATGCCCTTCCTATGCAAGGGCAACCAGTGAAATGGCAACAGCTAATTTGTCCCACAACATACGGCAACAAACTGACTGGACAAAGGACTGCTCATGGGGACAATTACATGCACCATTATTTGAATGGTGTGAGAGTAAAAGAAGATAAGGCAGGAGTCCCCAATCTTTCCAAACTTGAAGGTCCCACTTGAATAGCAGTCAGCAAACTCATTAGTCAACAGAGCCAAATATCAACAGTACAACGATTGAAATTTCTTTTGAGAGCCAAATTTTTTAAACTTAAACTTCTTCTAATGACACTTCTTCAAAATAGACTAGCCCAGGCTGTGGTATTTTGTGGAAGAGCCACACTCAAGGGGCCAAAGAGCCACATGTGGCTCGCGAGCTGCGGTTTGCCAACCTAGGCACTTGAACAACAAGTATGTTTGTGGAATTTACTTGGTGGTAATTGTATCTCTCCAATACACTGATTTGGAAAACACACGATGATAATATGACAAAAAGCTGTCATGAATCAGTAATTTTTAAGTGGATTTGTGTCAATGAATTATGACAGTATCAATACACATTTGCAATACAGTATGACAAATATCATTTGTTAAGTCTCCAAATGAAGGAAGTGTATGCAAGGATTCATCCGCTGGCACCCACTGCTCACACATGGGAAACATGCCTAGGTCATTTTGGATTCAACAGAGCTCTGGCTATTTCACAGAATTGAATGTGTTATTCAAACCTTCTTTAAACTACACACACACAAACACACACACACACACACACACACACGTATCCTTGTCCCCCATTTTCACCTCAAGACCATTAAAATACCTCCTACAGTTCTGTATGTGCAGAAAAAGATTCACTTCTGAGTCCACCAGCTCTACTGCTTTCACCATTCAAGGGAAAACCTGCTCTCCTGTCACATTTGTCACATTCGTGTGTTCATATCAAGAGAACCACCCTCTATGTGACAGATAGGCAAAGGAGCCCCTAAGGAAGAAACACCTTAGAAGCCCATTATGTTTTAGAGCCCACTTTGTTCCTTCAGAGATAAATATTTGTCACTTTAGAGATGAATATAAGAAAGCTGACATTAGTTTGCTTTTTCAATACAGGAGGACGGGCCTCATATATTTCCATGAGGAATAGGAAACTGTTCAGCTTAGATGACTAAGGTGCTACCATGATTCCTTCTGCAAGAATGCATATTAGTAAATGCATTAGAAAACCAAAAGACCATAATGGAAGCAAAACCTGCAGAGATGGAGAGACAGGTTCTAGTCCTCGGAGACAACTGGGGCTGTCTCGAGCTGATTGTGCAGCTCCACCCCCAGGAGGCACCTGGGCTGTGACCTTAGGCACGTGAGTGGTTGGGAAGCCACTGAGGAGAGGACCTGATGAGATCAGATGGAGAAAGTTGCATTTGCTTCATAGCTGGAAATAGATTCTGATGTAAGGAGTCATCAGTCTTAACTGAAATACTCTGGGCCAAGCTGGAGTAGTGACCACTTCAGAAGAAGCCGACCACTCTGCACAGCAGAAGGGAAGAACTGGAAGGGGAGGGAGGCAAGCAAGATGGCCAGTGCTCTGAACTCCAAACAATCTACTTTAAATATCGAATGACTTCTAAATATCTTGAATTGTATTTTCAGCAAAGATAGTAGCTAAATTTAGTACACATTTACTATTGTCAGACCAAGAACTAACCCTTTATATAGCTATGCTGGGAATAGCTTATGGGGTAACTCATCACTTATGATTATCCCTATTTTACATAGGGATAAGTGAATATAACCAATAGTTATATAATTCTTATTCTGATTTGGGCATAGCACCGGGCCGGGAACTTCAGCTCAGATTATCTAAAATTCTGAATCTAGCTCTAAACCTCTGGACGTGGAGAAGCAATCAGTAAATAAAAGGATGTTGAGGCATATATGAAAACAAATAAAGAGCTATGTTAGGGCAACATCAGAGAGACACAAATTAAAATGTTGTAGAATGTCATATTGGGAGGATCTAACCAGCATGGCAGAATGAAAAGGGATTGTCGCTGAAACCGGTTTGGCTCAGTGGATAGAGCGTCGGCCTGCAGACTGAAAGGTCCCAGGTCTGATTCCGGTCAAGGGCATGTACCTTGGTTGCGGGCATATCCCCAGTAGGAGGTGTGCAGGAGGCAGCTGATCGATGTTTCTGGCTCTCTATCCCTCTCCCTTCCTCTCTGTAAAATATCAATAAAATATATATATTTTTTTAAAGGGGGATTGTCAGCTAATGACACAGAACAAGAAAATTCATCGGAATAGGAAAGGTTGTTCCTAATCAGGAAACCCTGCAGGTTTGTGGACACTTTTCCAAAGGCAGTTATGGAAAGCTTGTTAGCTGAGTCATCGAGCGTCAAGTCAGACAAAAAGTCCACGGACGCCCAGGAGCGATCCCTCTTACATTGGGCAAAATGACCTAGTCGATCTTTTCATCTCCCATTGTAAAGAATCTTCTTATTTTTCCACACAGAACTCCACAATTATTTTATTACCCTTTCCTCTCTTTGGGATTTCTAGAAAATATAAAACTAGAAATTATGCCACCCTAGAATATTCAAATAATTGTTATACTGAATTACCCTAAAATCTTTTTTTCTGGCAATACAGTAAGAAGTAATTTTTTAAAAATTAAAGAACATGTGAAAACAATTTCATAGAAATTCCCTTAATGGTATATAGCAAAGTGAGGGTAAACACTCTGTGCCAATTTTGAAGGTATCTATGTGGCAGGATGGACTGAAACCTGATATGTAAAGTGAGAGCATTAAAAGCCAAAATTCCATTATTTCAGAAATACAGTCTTTCTTTAGCTACCCAGTCCCACTAAGCTGATTATTTAAATTGTGGAGTGTGACATCTATGTCTACTTATGATAATGAGGGGCTTTCTGCATGGACTATGAACCACAGAACCAAGAGGTCATGTTCCTGGGGCTAACACAGACATATGGGCTCAGGAGCTCACACCACTGGCTTCCCTTTCTTTTACTTCTCCTCCCCTACCCTCTCCTCTACTCAGTCTTTGCCTCCTTCTCCTGGTTCTCCCCTTCCTTCCCTCTAATGGCACAAATACTCACAATTGTTCTCTAAAGAATGCTGCAGCCAGGCCACTTTTGTCTGAAGCGTCCTGATCACCTCACCGAGGCTCAATGTACAAACTTGTTTTGGGTTTCAGGCCCAGGCGCCAGAGTAGGGCACCAATACTAGCTCCCTCCCTTCTGCTGGGCACATACCTCTCTGGAGCTTTCTGTCTCCTCTGCAATTGGCTCTTGCAGACACCACAGGGCTTGGAGCAGCAGTCAGGCCTACACATTGAGGCCCAGTCAATGGCAGAGCAAACAGCAATTTTTAGGTCCCCTAACCAATGAGCTAGGAACCTAGCAGACCAGCCCTTTTAGATTTTGCCTCCAACAAGTGTGAGTGTGGAAGAGGCACTGAGCAAATCTGCCCACATCTCCCACCTTGTTCAAATGGGAATCCCGTGAGGGTCTCAGGTTCTGAAGCCCACTGTCCATTTACCTTTGTCCTGGGCTAGCTGCTCAGTCTCTGTTGCTCAGCACCCAAAGAATGCTCCCCGCCACAGCCTGGACTGTCCATTTCACCCACACTTCTTCATTTCCTCTCACCCCCATACCTTCCTTCTTCCCTCAGTTACAGTGGGCTCAGTCCAGACCCTCTTCATCTGTTTGGGATTTTTTTTTTTAACCATGAAGAATATGAAGAGAAAAAATTTTAATGAGCCATATTTTCTCTACCTAGATGACCTCTGTTGATATATATTTTTAATATAAAAGCAATATATGCACATGATCAGAAAAGTCAAGCAGCAGAGAAAGACATTAATATAAAGTGAAATCCCTCTTCCCCAGGGTAGCCATCGCTAACACTTCCTCATGCTGCCTGCTAGAAAAGAAATTATCTGTATGCCAGCATACTGGGTGGGGCAAAAGTAGGTTTACAGATGTATTATTTTTCATACATACAACTGTCAACCTACTTTTACCCCACACTGCATATATTCCTTTATTTAAAAAAAAAAAAAGACTATAGTAGGCTTTTCTATGGACAGCATCCATGTATTTAAGTTTTAACCTTTTATTTTGAAAATATTCAGTCTTACACAAAAGTTGCAAAAATAGTTCTAAAGAATTCTGTACACCCTTTGCCCAGATTTCCAAAGGCCAGATGTTAACATTTGACCACACTTGCTTTATCTTTCTCTCCCCACTTCTATTATTATTTTCCTAAACGGTTTGAGGATAGGTTCCACACATGATGTCTCTTTACCTCTGAATATTTGACAAGGTATTTCCTAAACTTAGGAACACTCTCTTGCATGAACATAGTACAGTTAGACCCTCAGGACATCCACACTGTCAGTGCTCACCTGCATGGAGCACTGACATAGGAGGGGCTGAGCCAGGAGAGGACAGTCTGATCCAACTGAGCCAAACACGTAATAGGAATCCATCACACAGCCTTAGAGGCCAACGTTAGCTTCTCCCTACGAAGACCTCCACATTCCCACATGCTGTCTCATCTACAAATGCAATAGTTTTTATTAGTGTCCCATGGGGTAGTAGTTATAAGTAAAAAGAAAGCTCGGGGGCTTTTTCAATTTTTAGGATGGCATGCATTTGACATTTAATGCTTCAATGACTTAAAGACCAGACTGCTAGTGGTGTAGAGTCTCAGAGCCCATGGGGCTGTGGTTCAGTAGAAAAAAAAATGGGGTATAAATCAAGAGACTTGGCTTTGAGTATTTGTCATCTACCCACCTTGGGAGAGTCACTTAATGGCGGTACCCTCATCTGTAAAATGAGGGCAGGGTGAACTGCACTGCGTATCTGGCTGGGTGGTAACACGGACCGGTTAGTTAATGTAGAGTGAAGCACATCATGAACCGCAAGATGCCGCACACATAAAGAAGTTGCTCTTAGCAGCCCAGCACCACCTGGCCGAATGCAAGGTTCTTATTGTTCAAGGCCGGGTAAGGGTCCTGCTTTCAAAACTGAAGGTCTTGCATCTCGGAGAGCTCCTCAGTCTCAGACAAACAGGGCTGGTTGGTGACCCTACGACAGTGATGGCAAATCAGACCTTAAGTTTGATCCCTCATTGGCCCCAAAGTCATTAACACATTAAGCCTGTACTTCACTTTGTGGAGCAAGGAAATGGGAGAATTAAGAATGGGTTTCTGCCTTGGTGGCTCTTAGAACTACCTGGAAAGTATTTATATTTTTCTACTTGGGGTAACCCACCCCAAACCAATTGCTTATTAAATCACAATATAATTATTAATTCACAATTAGTTATTATTAATTATTGACAATCTCTGGAGGGCCACACCCAGTCATCAGCGTTCCGTTTGATGTTTCGTTGTTGTTGCTGCTGTTTCTCTCCCAGATGATTCCAATGTGTAGCCAATGCCCACAGGTTGGAACTCTGTCCCCACCCCTCTCCCGGGAGGTCCCAGATGGGCCAGGACACTGCACCCTTTAGGACATGGCATCTGCAGGTGGATGTGCTCTGGCTGCCTGACCTCTCTTCCTGCACATCTGCTGTACTTGCTGGCGAGAGTTAAGTGTGCTTGTGTACTGTGGTTGTTGTTAGCATGAGAGGCATGAATGCTAATGGCTTTTATAAGCAACCCATGTATTTCCATGACTAGTTCTGTTGCTAATTAGAAGCAGCAGATGTGGTTTTGTGTGTGTGTGTGTGTTTTGAAATGCCAAGTAAGTAACCAAAGAAGGTGAAAGGGCTGGAGACCACATTGCACCATCTATCAGATGAAGCTCCCTTCCCCCACCCCTGGCCCCCACCCCCTGCTCACCTTCCAGGTGTGTGCGCCCAGACAGCCACAGCAGAGGCTCTGGGTCTCTCCCACGCCACCCTCTTCCCCTGACCCTGCCAGGGAGCCCCAGTGGCTTGGGCAGACTTGTGTGGAGACAAAGGGCTTCTTTCCGCTCTTTGAGAAGGAGGGAGAGGGTAAGCTGCTCTTTAGAACTTTCTGCAAGAATGGGTATGAAAGTACATGCAAAGACAATTTGGGACTAAGGTATAACTTAAATCCACATAAAAAGACTGATTTTAATGCATATTTTCACATTTCAATATGCTATATCCTCCCGTAACTAATACTCAGAGTGTGGGCCTTGTGATTGAAGAAAAGTTGGTTCTGGGCATTCATTAAACTCAGCAGACCCAGATGGCATCAGACGCCCAGGGAGGTGGGGCTGGGCACTGGCCGGGCGAGGCTTTCCCAGGGTTGTCCCTGGCAGCGCCATTTCTGACCTGCTCTTGTCTGGCTGGTGAGTGACTTCACCCTCTGCCCAAAGTTCTTTTATTGTAAACGGGAAGATTCCAACCACTCTGCGAAATGTGAAATGAATCAAACTTTGAAAGGCCAAGTGACGCTCTGAGATGCTGGCTCTCAGGAGCAGCCTGTCTCTGACACAGCAAGCATCCCCAGCAGGGTCTGGCTGTGCCAAATGTTTATCCTCCCCAGAGTAACCCTGGTTACCCCAGACAATGCGCCTTCTGGTACGCCTTCCTGGTCCCCGGCATACAGGCCCTTGCCCAATGAGCAGCTGCCCTGCCTCTGTCCTCCGCTCCACCAGGCCCCCTGCCCAGAATGTTTTCCGACCCTGCCCTCATTATCATCCTCATTATCGGGTGTCTGCCATCCTTCAAGCCCCAGGATGTCCCTTCACTTCCCTGAGGCAGGGTTGCATCCCAGGTCACAGTGATAATAACAGGACACATCCATGGTGCTCAAGCAAGTAGTTTTTATACTTCATTTGTCAGCAAAATGGGACCTGAATTACCGAGGCTACTTATAGTCTTTATGTATCCTACTTAGTAAGAATATCAATACGTCTCTCAATAGAAATATTAACATATTTGATTACAGGAGCAGCCCCAGACCTTGTGAGTGTTACATTATATATGTCACAAGCATCATATGCCCTTTGTGGAACCCGAAAAATTCTGAATTCTGAAACACAGGGTTTCAAATAAGGAGCTCTGCTAATGAACATTATGGGGCTGTTGCTCTGCGCTGGGCCCTCTTCTAAAAGCTGTATACATCTGGTTTCCTGCAGCACAATGTTTTGACACCAAATTAATTACAACAAAACTTTACAAAGAGGGAAAATTACATTAAAATCAGATTGTTGAAGGCCTGTTTGGTTTCTAGGGATTGGGCTACATGGGGTTGACCAGGGCACAGCATTCAAGATTTTTGAGCTTGAGAACGGCAGAATCCTAATGCCTAGGGTTGTTCTGTTCTAACGCCTGCTTGCTATAAGGTGAAGGTTTGTTAGTCAGTGCTGTGTTAACCACTGATAGATGGGGAGGCAGAGGGCAAAACTGTCTTGGAAAGGGGGCCGAGCAAGCACCCAGAAAGAACAGGGTGAGATGTCCGTATAAGGACTCTATCTAGGCTCAGGGCCAATGCTTACCCACAGGAAGCAACAGAGAGTCCCAGCTATCCATTCTGGGAGTGGTGCGGGAGGCAGAGCCTGGGGAGAAGGCAGAATTCTGGTCACCCAGGCAGGGTAAGAGGTAAGCTCGCCTGCAGCAGGAAGGGCTGGGACTGGAGGTGATGAGGCTGGCATCAGCTTCCCCACTGGCCTTTGGGCTCTCTCGGTGACACAGGGTGCTCATCTCCCCCAGGCCCCTGGGGCTCCCTGTGCTGTGTTGAAGCAACAACTTCCCAGGAGGGAAGAGACAATCCACCAGTCAGGGGCTGATAAGGGGGTGCACTTTGTTAACAAACGGCCCCCCCACCCCCCGCCGCCTTGAGGCTGCTCTGTGGAGTCAAGACTGCCCCTCCTGCCAGCACTGTGCTGCCATGCAAGGTGGCTCTGGGGGTCTCAGGTGTAAGCTACAAAGGATAGGGATCACAGGCGTGGCAGGGGCGCTCAGGATGGCTGAGGGAGACGTGTACGAATAGCACATGTGTGTACGAATAGCACATGTGTGTGCGAATAGCACATGTGTGTTGGTACAGATGAGCATGAACGCTAGGTATGTGAGGCATTTTTCCCTGGAAGGAAGAAGGACCAGAAAGACTTTAAGAAACAGATGAAGGATAATAGAAGTTTCGGGGGAAAAAACAAAAAGAGTAATTTTAGCTGTTTTAGCATTTTCCCTTTTAGGTACCTCGCTGTTGAGATGGTCGCAAGGGCTGGAGTTCAAAACCAGGTTGACTCCTGACAGGTTTGAAGCCACCTGGTTCCTGGGCCCTCTCCTGCATGCATTGCCTTGAGCTCCAAAAATGGGCTCCCGCCCTGGGTTTAACTCAGTTTTTCAGTTTCATTGAGATATAATTGACATACAGCCCTGTATAAGTTTAAGGGGTGCTGCATAAGAACTTGACACGCATTTATTGCAAAAAGCTAAACCATGATAAGTTTAGTTACCACCATCTCCTCACATAGTTTCAAAACTTTTCTTTCCTTGTGATGAGAACTTTTAGGGTCTTAGCAACTTTCAAATACGCAATACAGCATTACTGATTATAGTCTTCAGGCTGTTCATTACATCACAAGTTCTAACTTACCATGTAACTGGAAGTTTGTACCTTTGACCCTTCCCCTCCTGCCCTGCCTCTGGTAACCACAAATCTGACCTATTTTTCTATGAGTTTGGTTTTTGTTTGTTTGTTTGTTTTAGACTCTACCTATTAGTGGGATCATACAGTATTTGTCTTTCTCTGATTTATGTCACTTAGTATAATGTCCTCACGGTCCATTCATGCTGTCACAAATGGCAGGATTTCCTTTCTTTTTATGACTGAATAATATCCCATTATTCATATATATATGTGTGTGTATATATATATATATATATATATATATATATATATATATATATATATCAGGTTAAACTAGTAAGTACTTTCTCTAGTCAGAAGAGACAGGGCTCATCATATAAACCCAGGTCCCTGGAGTAAATCAACTGGGGGGAATGAGCATCTCCAGGTGGTAGGCTGGGCAAAGAGAGAGCATCTGCAGAGCTGGCATCAGCAGGGCCGACGGACACTGGGGGACGAAACAGCCCAGTGGTCAACACGAGGTCTCAGGTCCCAAGGCAGGAAGAAAGGAATGTTCCATGGAGAAGGGTAGGTGCCATGTTCCAGGGATGAGGCGATGCCTTTCTCAGACAAAAGCTGCCTGTGTGTTTAAGGTAAAATATAGCAGCTTTGTTCTAAACAATAAAAAAGAAAAAAAAACATGTTTTCTAGCAATAAGAAGAAGACTAGAGATGTAAGGTAGCTTGTGGCAGAGTGAGGGGAGTGGGAAGCAGTACTGAGCAACATGGCAGCAGACAGGAACCTGGAGAGGAAGCCGAGGAGTGCATAATCCCCTCTGGGGTGAGAGAGTAACCATGAACCCAAGGCCCACCCTTCCTGATGCTCAGCTGCTTGCAGCCCAACATCACCCCGACCTTCTCTCTGCTGCCACGCCCAGCTGGGTTGCAGTTGCCCGGGCACTTTGAGGATAAAGGGCTTTGTCCCAACAGGAAGTTGACCCTGAGAAAAAAACAGAGTCACCACAGAGGCAAACTGTGAAAGCCATCAAAAATTCAGGGGACAAGAAATCAACGTGAGAGGTGGTGACAATGAGACCAAACGCTCCTCAAGATGCTTCGCAATGTGGAGGGGGCCAGCCACTTTGTTGCTGAAGATCCAGCAGTGGCTGGAGAGATGCAGGGGTGGGGATGCTTTGATGACTTTCCATTTCTGCTCTTGCTAAACCTTTTCAAATTGAGATTTCTACTTGGAAGAGCCAGGGGAGGTTGGGCCAGTGGCTTTACAAATGTATTTTTTCCGCCTCGGAGTGATTATCCAAGCTGCCTTACCCTAAAGCCTGTGACAAGCAGGTGCAAGGGGCACTGTCAGGGTTGGAAGAAGGCAGTTCGGCTGGACTAGAGTGCACACAGGCCCCTTGCTCCAAGCCCTGAGGCAGGTCCACCCTTCCTGTGGGCGAGAGTACAGTGGAGGCCTGTCCTCATCTCTTCTTCCTGCCTCCCTTCATCCTGTCCCTCTCAGGGCAGTGTACAAAGCCTATGGATGCACTGGCCTGCGTGTCCGAGCTCCTTCCTGTCCATGCCCCTTAAATAGACCTGCGGGAGGAGGAGGGAGGGAAGGTCACATTTCAGGCCTACGGTGACTTCGGAGAGAATAGCAGGATCAGAGGTCTGCGAGCAGGGCTTTCAGGCCTGGGGACCAGGACCATAGCCTAGAGGAGGGGACGCCAGCTCTGGGTGGGCACGCCTCCCCTGGCGTTGGTACCCCTGGCCCTGTGAGAGGGCTCAGCCAGAAGAACAGAGGGGGTGCCTCCTAAGCTGTGGGGCTCTGGCTGGAGCACCAGTTGATGAGCCTAAGCACAACATTGCTCCCTCCAAGGAGCATGTCTTGCAAAGTCTAAACTTCAGCCAGGGCTGGAGAGATTGGCGTGGCCACCACCCAAGCATCAGACATGGTGACCCTGACTGTATCAGTCTGTGGCCCTTCTAACTCTACCTGCAGGTGGCAGCCCTAAATGGCCCTTCTTATATATAAATCTGACCATGACCCCTTAGCATTCCTGTGGCCCTCGAGGTCTGGCCAGGTGCCTGAACATGGATCCACCCAGCTCCATACCACACCTGATGCCCGTCTGTGAGCTCCAGGCCACAGGCTCTGCACGCTCCGCACTGCCCTGCCTCGCGCCTTTGCCCACATCATTCCTGCAACGAAAACGCCTCTGTCTTTAACGCCCCGGCTTCCTTCCTCAGCGCGGTGATCCTCCCACTCATGCCCATGCACTGTCAGTTTTGAACATCCTCAGTGGAAAGTCTCTACCTCTGAAGCTGCCTCTGCTCCCCACCCTCAGAGAACTCCAGCCTCTGGCCACGGTCTGCGCACAGTCACCTGCGGGCCTTGCGTGGAAAACACAAAGCTGGTGCGAGCAGGTCTGAGGCATGTGTGCTGGGCAGAGCGAAGTGCATGTGGCCTGTACCACCGAGGGCACACAAACCCAGCCCTTAGTGGGACGCTTCTTCAGAGAAGAAAGGAGACCTCTGAGAAGCACACCAGGCCACTCCATATGGAAACAGTCTCCAGGTGCTGTTTCCTGGGTGTCCTGCAGGTCTCCTGAGCCCGGGCCCTCGTCACTACCTGTGCAGAGCCCTCCAGGCTCTTTCAATGAGCTCAGCTGACTTCTGAGGACAGGTACCTGCTTCTCTGTGCCCAAGGGCTTTGTTCTGGACGAGAGAGATTATATGTGTCAGGGCCCAGGTGCCAGACAAGTAATATCCCTGGGAGCTTCCCTCCACAAGCCACTCTTCCTCCAGAGCCTCCCCCGCAGGTGGGCAGGAGGCGTGATTTCAGACCAGTTCCCAGATGTTTTGCTGGGACCCCCCTGGCTCAGCAGTGCATCCTCTGTTGGCTGCCTCCCTTCCTTGATATCAATCTCCACTCCCTCCTGGCATTCTCTACCCAGCCCAGATAAACTACCTGGACTGGAATCCTCCTCTCAGAGTCTGCTCTTAAGAGAACCCAAACAAAATAGCCCAATACCAAATTCGAGGACTCTCATGGAGTACCTGCTTTAACCCCCCTTTTTTTTTTCCTGCCTGAGGTCAATATACCTCATACAAAATAAAGTCAATAGCTTGTTTATTTTTAAGAAAAGTGAAATCATTATTTTCTTTGAGAATGCTCCACCTGCAATATGATTGGTCGAGCCCTTGTTTCCACCAGAACCAGTTCTCCAAGATGCTTGCTGAGCAGAGGTGGGAGTGGACAGAGTTCCAGGTGTAACTACTGGGAGTAATGGAGCCTGGACCAGTCCCACGGGCTTGTGGAGCTCCATCACGGAGCTCCTGAGGGACCTCCTTACACAGCCCCTGCTCTAGCAAAACAGTGGCCACTCCCCAGTGGCCTTGCTTTTCTTTTCTTTTTTTTAATATACTTTTTATTGTTGATAGTATTACATATATCTCCCCTTTGCCCCCCTTAACCTCCCTCCTCTCCGCTCCTACCCACCCCTCCATGTCTTCACTACCCTATTACCCTTGTCCATGGGCTATGCCTATAAGTATAATAGGTCTTTGGTTTATCTCTTCTTGTCCCCTCAACCTCACATCGAGGTATGTCTGTCTACTGAAGGGGGCGGGCTTACAAAATGAATTTCATCAGCTCTCAGGAAGCTGATCCATGCTTCACAAGCGAAGCACCCTAATAGCGGCACTGGCTGGAAGGGTTAGCAAGGAAAACCAATCCTAGTGATTCCGGCTCCATCACAGCAGCAGTGAGCAGCAGGGAGCCCTGGGCTAGCAGAGAGCCCACATGCACAATGTGGTTGCTCTGATCCTGGAAAGGCTTGGGGTCGCTGGCAGCTCAAGGTTTGATATGTATTTAAAAAAAACTATTATAAGCATCTATTTATTGCACCAGGCTTGGCCTGCAGCAAATCCCCGCCACCCACCCCATTTGCCATCATACGTCTGCTGAGTACTGTGAATAAATGGGGTTGACTCCTTCAGGCACTGAAATGCCACTGAAATTGAAATGTAATATTTGAACAATAACTCATGTGACACAAGGACACCATAACTTAAAGCATAAAGTATGATCCATCAAAAAGACATAGCCATCATGAACCTCCCTCAAAGCAAAAGTGTTCAGAATTATGAAGAGAATATGACAAATCTGTAATCATAGTAGGAGGCATGCCTCTCTGAGAAATTAATAGATAAATCAACAAAAGTTAAGTAAGCTATAAATGTTTTAAGCAATGAAACTTAAGAGTGTGATTTAATATTATAAATAAATACAAATATCACTTACCCAAGGAAGAAAAATACATTCTTTCAAGTACACATCAAAGATTTGGGAGGGAAAAAAAAATGACCACACATTAAGTAGAAAAGAAGTGTTAATAAATATCAGAGAATTTTCTCTGACAAACTTACAGTTATATTAGAATTCACATATAAAGGTTGTTTAAGAAAATATATGTGAAAACACTAAAATTGCTCTCCTGTATAATTCCAGGGTAACTGAAACCTATAATAAAAATTACAAAATATTTAGAATGGAAGTGAAAGTACTTTGATATTTATTAAAAGTGGTATCTAAAGGAAAATTTACTGCCTTCAAGTATGTATTAAAAAACAAAAAGAATAAACCCATGTCAGTGGACTAATGGCTCAATTTAAAAGCTTGGAAAAAAAACAATAATGTAAACCCAAACAAGGTATAGAATGTAAATAATAAAGATCAATAAAAACAAAAGCCAATCCTTTGAAACAACTAAGTAGGAGAAACGTATAGCCAGACTCATCTAAACAAAGAGAACAAAACTACACAGTAACTAATAAAGACTTTTTAAAATCACAGTAAGATATTATGAATAATTTTCTGCCAACAAATTTGAAAACTTGAAAGAAATGGACAATTTTCTAAAAATATATAAAATTACACATACATTTAAATTAAATTTAAATATGAATGCAAATTTTATTCAAGAAGAAATAGAAAACATAGCTTAAAACATAACCATTACAGAAACTGACCTAGAAATCAAAAGTCTCACACCCAAAAGACACAAGACCCCAGTGGCTGAACAGGCATATTTATGAAAATATGCAAAGGTCTCAAAACCTTTGCAAATTAAGTTCACAGTACAAAAAAAGAACAAAATAAATCATAAAAATATTGCACTTGAGCCCTAGCCTGTGTGGCTCAGTTGGTTGGAGTGTTGTCCCATGCACCAAAAGGTCACCAGTTCAATTCCTAGTCAGGGCACATACCCAGGTTGCAGGTTCTATCCCTGGTTGGGGCAGGTGTGGGAAGCAACCAATCAATGTTTCTCTCTCACATAGATGTCTCTCTCTCTCTCTCTCTCTCTCTCTCTCTCTCTCTCTCTCTCTCTCTCTCCCTTCCCCTATCCCTTCCTCTCTACAATCAATTAAAAAATATATTTGAAAATATTGCACTTGATGCAGGAAAGCAAGGATGACTTGAAATCCGTCTGAAAGAGAGTAAAAGTTGTAACTTACCAATCGTTGGCCAGCAAGAGCAGTGGGGGATCGAATCCAGGTTCTTTTTATTCCCTTTTTTCAGATATGAAAGAAATTTATGTTGAACATGTTCTAATTAATTAAAATATCTTAAAATATACATAAATCTTGTAATCAAAATACCTTCCCTTTTTGAAGCGCATGGTTTATGGCTGCTATTGCTTCAGTCACTAAATGATTCACAGGGTGTAAAATGCCTTACAAATGTCTGATCTATAAATTAGAGGAAAGAGGTGAAAAGGCTCAGTCCTTGCCAGGGAAAAGCCTGTGAGTTGGAGCAAACAGCATCTCGATCACGGCTGCGTTCTGCCTTTTGTAGTGTGCCAGCTGATCTAGGCCTTGGGAGGGAGCTTCTGCTCATTGCCCCAGGGCACCCCATCCTCCCTTAGGGCCCCCGGCCCCCCAGATCATAGTCACAACATGCAGGCCCAACAACCAGGGCCTTCTCTTGCCCACAGCATCTACACTCAGGAAAGAGCCTTCTAGACGTGATGCTTCTGTCCCAGGAAATCACTGGAAGGCTTTTCCAGGAGGCCTGGGGCAGCAAAGGAGAAAAGGTGCCTGTATTGTTGTTCTCTTTTTTTTACACCTAAAATTCATAAAACAAATGAAGGAAGGGAGACAGATAGACAAGAAATCTACACAGCAGTTGTTGGTTGTCTTTCAAGTGATCCCTCAAATTTTTTATGATATTTTCAATACCTTTGTGTTGCTGAAATATTTAAACTATGAAAATAGTTACTATTCCACTGATCAGTGTGGTATTTGGTGCCATATTTATCCAAGACTTGATAAAATTTTCCCATCATCATATCCCTCCACTATTATGTTATACATAGTGGAGAAATGAAAAAAAAATTAATAAACATTATACTAGTAAATGGGATCCTGGTTAGCTCATATTATTCCATTGACACAAGTTGAGCTCAATCATATCAGTATCCTTTCCTGGGGTAGGATTCCAAAGTGGGTCTAGAACAGGGGTGGGCAAACTTTTTGACTTGAGGGCCACAATGGGTTCTTAAACTGGACCGGAGGGCCGGAACAAAAGCATGGATGGAGTGTTTGTGTGAACTAATATAAATTCAAAGTAAAGGAGTGGAGGGGAGAGCAAGAGAACCGGATAGAACAGCCAGATCCGGCCTGCGGGCCGTAGTTTGCCCAAGCGTGGTCTAGAACATGGCAGGGCTGCTGGACCCCTGAGGTGAGGCATATAGGTGTGGAGGGATGAGGAAGAAGGAAAAAAGAGACCACCCTACAAAGAACACAAAGTGCCGATGGCCCCATCTGTCTGAATAATCCATCATTTTCATGCCCAGTCCTGTGACACAAATCAGGTAAGATCATTACCTTGAGGAAAAGATAAGCATTGTTCTATCTCTCATTCTCTGGTCTTTAGTGAAAAGACTAAATCTGTTATCCCATGAAATCTAAAATAAGCGAAAATGAACTTTAGTTATTAGAAGCCACTGAGATTTGGGGGTTATTTGTTCTACAGCTTGCCTAGTAGAAGCTGGTTAACAAAAGCACTTCAGCTCAAATTAGCATATGAAGGCTCTAGTCAAGAGCAGGACCCAGGAAAATCAAACTCGATTGGAATAGAGAGGGGAAAATGGAAACCCATCTGATTCGGTCCTGCTGAAAAGTGGAAGCTGGTTTCAGCAGCAAGGGAGTAGAGCTCCCTGGATTATGAGGAGTAGAGCACAAGCTTGCAGGCAGGTGTGCACATATCTGAAGTTCACGGCCAGCATTTCTTCATCTCTTCACGAGGTCTGTGTGGATCCTTAAAAACCAGGAAGGGCTGAGTCAGCAGCGGCCAGATGTCTTCATCTTCAGAGGAGGAGATGGAAGGGTCCACAGTAAAGCAGGGAACCACAGTTTGTACTTATCATTCCATTATCCACATTTACACTTTTCTTTTCAACCACTTTAAAAAAAATGTCCAGAAAGTCCAATGGTGCCAAGTTTCAAAACCAGGTAGTCATTAGCCTGAGTGAAATTGACATTGATCACAGACTGGTCCTTTTCAGGTTTCTTTTATATCTTCAAAAGCCCAGGCTTCCCGTCCCATCTAGGACATTAAAAAAATATATATACACCCAAAGAATAGTCTTTCAAGTGCATTGCCACTGCAATTAGATGATTATTATCCTGACTATTAATTACTATTATGGTTACAATTGGCATAATTTCTATACTTTTCTGTGTGCCAGTCCAATCCTTCACCTCGCACCGCAGCCACCGCTGTGTTTTGCCTGGGAAACAGACGTCCACATGTGGATCTGAACAGGCATGGACACTAAAGGCAGCAGCCATGCAGATCTAAGCAGAGCTGAGCATGCTGGAGAACAGGTGACCAGATCAAAGGCAGGTGAGCAGGTTTTCATCCCTAGGAAGATTAGCATGCACAGGCCCAGGCGCTTGTTGAGAAAGCACAGTTTCATGAAATCATTTCCCCCGGTGATGCCTAGGGAAGCTCAGCCTTCCATTTTTCTTCTCCATCTTCAACTTTCAGAGTCTTTCCCTGAATTCTTAGGCTCTGGTCAGCAAAAGAGGGAAGGTGAGAGCATAGAAGATCACATGTGGGAAGTCATTTAGAGCTAGGAATAGCCAGATCTCACTTTTGCCCACATTGGCCAGACTTGATGACATGGCCAAAGCATCAGAGCAAAGGAAGTGGGGTTGAATGAACACGTAGCAGGAGGCAAGACCAAGCATCAGCTCCTGGGAGCAAATATGACCACAGAACATGAGAGTTGAGGCATTGGGGTGGAAAGAGGCCCCACAAGCAGGAAAAGATTTAAAAAACAGGAAGCAGGAGGACTCTGGTGGCACAGTGGCTCATGGTCATGCCACGTGGGCCTCTACCAAAGGATCTGCGTGTACCAGGACTGGACTGGACAGGGTGGAGATGGCATTGGAAAAACAAGGGGCAAAGCGTGTTTGGAGCAGGCTCAAGGAAGATGCAATAAAAGCCAGTAGAGGACAACAACAAACACAAGAGACAGGGTGCAATGCCGTCAATGCAGCTCCTGTGGCGTGTGTGTCTGTGATAAAGAGTTATTCAGAGAAGCCAAAGCAACTGCTGGCTGGTGGCTTCCAGAACAAAGGAAAGTGAAGAGCTGATGCCTCAGTAAAGTCAGGGAGGCAGAGAAGAGAGGTAGTGGGGAAAATTCCCAGCCACTTACCAAATTCTTGGTTTATAACCAAGACTGTCAAGAGACTAAGAGGAAGCACAGAGAAGTGGGCACATGAGTCCCACATGTCTGTTCCTGGAGGCTGAGAGGGAGTGGGGTCTGCAGATTCAGGTATCCATCGCCTTGCAAGGTCTCCATGTGACGATTCATACATGTGTTGTGTGATACCTTCCCTTCCACTAACTCTGAGTGTGACTTTGTACTTCTCATGGTTTTAGAAATGTCTGGAAAGGAGCGGGGACCGTGCTTAAAACTAATAACCTGAGGGAAGTTATGAAATACTGCATGTGGGGAGAGGTCAATTGGAAATTGATACCTTATCTTTTTCAAACCACTTCAGATTGAAATAATTTCTCAGGATATGTCTATGGACTATTTTCTGTCTTCAGCATCTCAAGAGTTCCAGGTAATTGAAGAGCAATTACCAGTCTTCTCTCTGATTTTAGTCCAAATTTCAAAGTTTGCCTCATTCACTCTTGTCTAAAAAAAGAGCTTCTCCAAAATCCATTTGTCAGAAATTTCCATGTATTGGTGGCCAAATCAAGACAATGTTTTTAAAACTTTGGGAAGAAACCAGGTCATTTGTTTCTCTGTCCGTCAGCCTGGCAATGCATGTAGGGAAGGTAAGAGAGCTAAAGGGCTAGCATGGACCACAGGCTCTGTCCCTTTAAAGGTGTCCCCTGTGGGACAGTGCCCACATACCTTATTTTGTTGTAGTTCCCATTCTCATCACAGGCATTTCTTCATCAGCGATTATAGTGCCACAGAATGAGATTCCAGAAGTGGTCAAGTGAGGGCCAATATCCAGACTCAATCTCCCTTTCTTTCATTTCCAGTATGAAAAACCCATATATGCTAAGCAACACAAAATAAGAGACACACTCCGGGTCTGCACCCCAGTGGGTCTCAAATGGGGACAATTTTGCCCCCCACCAGGGGTCATTTAGCAATGTCCAGAGACATTTTCAATTATCACTTTTGGGGGAATGTTACAGGCATTTAGTGGGTAGAAACCAGGGATGATGCTAAACATCCAAAATGAACATGTCTTAGGCTGCCATAACAAAATACTACAGACTGTGTGGCTTAAACAACATAAATTTATTTTCTCACAATTCTGGAGGCTAAAAAGTCCAAAATCTAGATCCAGTAGGGTTTGGTTTTGGGGGAGAGCTCCCTTCCAGGCTTACAGATAGCCACATTCTTGCTGCATCCACACATGGTTCAGAGAGCGAGAGAACAATATCTTAAATATCTCTTCTTGTAAGGACACTAATCCCATCGTGAAGAACTCATCCTCATGACCTCCTCTAACCCAATCACCTTCCAAATGCCCCATTTTCAAACACCATGATGTTGGGGACTTCAGTGTGAGGACTTCAACATATGAATTTTGGAGACACAAACATTCGGTCCATAAGAGCACAGCAAAGAATTATCCAGCTCAAAATATCAACAGTACTGAGGGAGAGAAACAATACCTATACCTCAAAGTACACCATTTCTGATGCCCACAAACCATCCACAGAGTTATTGTTCCTTAAAGTCAAAGCTATTCAGACAGTTTCTCATCAGTTGAACCATCTCATAAAGAAACCTTGTTATTTAAAATCTGGTGGAAACCACTCAATAATTCTACCCAGAATACTTTTTTAGAACAGAAAAATCATCTATTTTCTAGAGCAAAAGACTGCTACTGTGTGGACTTATGCTCAATAGCTGTGGGATTCTCTTTGGGAACTTCTTCCACCACCCTTTAGAGAAAGAAGGGACAGGTATGCTTCACCTAGATATATTTTTGTCTGATTTTATTTCTTTCTTGTGAGATGCATGGTGACATGGCTATAAAAGTACAAAGAAGCAGGTGAATGGACATATGGGAGTAGGCAGGGAATGGGAAGATCTTTGTGTCACATGACCTCCAAGAATGCGCACCACGGAATTGGCACTGAACAAAAAGTAGACAAAATGACTCTGTCAGTAGCTATCTGGTGCTGGCACGATGGAGGCCACTCATGGCCTAACAGCAGGGACGCCCCACTCATCAAGATGCATCTGACTGTTGCCGCTGTTGAGTCTGCCAGCAAGAAAGATGGGAGCTGAGCCCCCAATGTGACACCATTGCTTGTGTCTTTTTCTTAGTGTCAAGTTGACTACATTGGTCATCCTTCATGCTCAAAGTGCCAGTGGTTGGTTCCCACAGGAATAGACCTGACTTCTGGGTTTAGCTTTGCCTTTCCTGCCTGCAGAGCCTCAGTGAACTCCACTATGCCAGGGCTTAGGTGGCATTTGACCCAACATGGAATCCTATATGGTATAGCTTCCGGCCAACAAAGTATGGGTCTGAGCCCATGACCACAAGATCTACTGTCCCCATCACACACTGACCTCCCAGAAGTCAGGCTAATGGAGCATGGGAAGGGTCTGCTGAAGGCACAACTGAAGGACCAGCTGAGACGCAACACTCTTCAAGGATAGGGTACCATGCTCCAGGGATACCGGATACACATCGAATCAGAGATCTTTATATGCACTGCACCCCCTAAAGGAAGACTATATGGGTCCAAGAATCAAGGAGGAGAAGCAAGAGTGGCCCCATGGCTCCACTTGCCATCACCCCCAATTATCTACTGGGCTCTGCAAGGCAACAAGTTTTGATCCCCAAAGGGACACACTTTCTCTAAGAGATGATTTCAAGAATCTCATTGTATTATATGTTAGGCAGCCACCTAGGAAGTCAGGAGAGGAGCCACCACCTGGCCTGATCATCAGGCAGAGGAGCTGCTGCTCCACCCTGGTGACAGAGAGGAGTACATGTGGATTCCAGGTGACCCAAGATGGGCCCTGTTTGTGTGCTCTGCCTACATGTGACTATACATGGACAGGTACTGCAAACCCGGCTTGGGAGGAGCAAGGTAACCAGGAGCGTGGAACCCTCAGCATTGAGGGTCTGAGTCATGCCACCAAATGAGATATCAAGACTGCAGAGGTGGTGGCTAAGGGAGAGAGGACCCCAGACTGAAAGTAGAGGAATTAAACCCTGAGACCTGCCACAGCAGTGGGTACTGTTATATGTCCCATGAACCTTCCTACTATAGGTTTCACCTAGAAAGAGAGGTACACCAGAACGCCCCAAGAGTATTGGGAGTCCACTCAGTGGCATAGCAATAGACAGAGGGGACAATAGACACATAGCCGAGATCGCCCTTTGGGAAGGATTTGCTGCCCATTCTCCAGGAGCATAATCAGCAGACACCCGACAGGTCAGCCTGGGCCACAAAGAGCAGCCTCACTGAGGTCAGACCTATCTGGGGCAGCGCATGTCCGACTAATGAGGCAAAAGTGGAATTGAACCCCCTATAATGACTCTGGCTCCAGTGTTCCTTGCCAGGTTGGCTGAGGCTCCGTCAGGCCTCCACTCTTTCTTATGCTTTTCCCATAGGAGCACTCTTGCATCCCAAACTCCATCCCAGCATCTGCTTCCAGACTACCCAACTGCAGCACAAGACACTGGATTCTGTGTGGCAAGTTGTCCCCCAATAGCCACCTATCAGGAGTATGGAAAGTGAAGTGAGGAATTCTGTCTGCAATGCCCCCACCATGGACCTTAAACTTGTTATTCAAGGGTAACTGATCCTCAAAGACTGAATTGGAGATGGGCCACAAAAGGGCAGTCTGCTGCCTGGAGGACATTTGTGGAGGGTTAAGCAGAATGATTTCTAGTCAGACATCCTGAGGCATTAATGAGGTCAGCGAATATTTTCTGTAAAGGGTCGGGTGGTAAATATTTTTAGCTTTGTATGGACTCTGTTGCAACTATTAAATTCTGCAGTGGTAGCATAAAAAGAACCACAGACAATAGATAAAACCATGACTTGGCTGGGTTCCAATAAGCTCTATACACCAAAATAGGCAGCAGGCCAGATTTCACCCGCAGACCATAGTGCCAACCCCTTCATCTCTTTCAACGATCATTTGGATGGAGAAGTTGTAGACCCACTTCATGAGTATGAGCTGTCCTATTTCTAAATGCTTGCTGGTGTGAGTCCTTCCTCCCCCTCTGCCTCGGGCCTCCTCCAGGTAACACCACCCTCTGGAAAAGGAGCAGGGCTCCTACCCCTGGAGAATGGAGGCAGAAGTCATTTTTAACTCTTTTTGACTGAAACCCACAGTAAGGAATACATATTACTTTGCAACCCAGTACACACATCCACTACTCAAGGCCTGTCATTTTCACATGATGGCTTCAAAACATTCGTGAACAAGGAACTATATTTGAAATTAATTTGATAAAATACTAAATGGCAGTAGTTTCATGAATTAATAAAAGTGGACAAGAATAGGGTATGATAGAATAGAATAGAATAGATCAGTGCATAATGTGTAGAAAGGACAAGTTTTTTCATGATATTCTTTTTGAGGTTGTATAAGACAGAGAGATCAGATTAGGATAGGATGTAAAGGTATTTCTTAAGGTAAGTCACAGTCAAAAAGTTAGGGAATCACTAGCCTATCACAATCACTCCCAATTTACTCTCCCCAGGAATAACTACAAGCAGATTTGCTTGCAACCTGCATTTGGGCGATACATACGACCAACTGGATTATCCATTACCCAGCAATTCTTGTTAAGGCACCTTTTAAAACACTCCTCTTCTTCAAAACATTTTCTTATTCCTTTTAGATTTTTTAACACTTTCTCTTGGCTCCTCTTCAATGTACTTTTTATGACTTCAGTTGCCAATGGAAAGCTCAGGTATCAACTGTGAGCCCTGCTGTGATTTCATTCATGTTTAATTAATTCAAGCTGCTTGTTGCTTTCAAGTGTTAGCATGTGTTGGCGGTGTGTCCCCGGAGCTCAGGCCCCAGTGCTGGTACAGACTCCAAATGGAAAGTCTCACTTGGACTTGAGCGCCTCCCTGCTGAAGTATTTTCTGTCCATTCTTGCCCTCATGACGCCAGGCCTGTGTCTGAGCAGATGACCCACCAATAGCTGTAGCAGTGGCCATTACAGGCGGACTCGGGGGGTATTTCTGCATGATCATTGGTTGTGCACACCTGGGGCTTCCCGCTCCTGTTTAAGGTTGACAGATGTTTACACCCAATTCAGCATCGGCACATGTCCTCAGCGCCCAGAACCACAGGTCAGGACTACATCCACTGGGAGCACTGGCCTCTGCTACTTCATCTCTGCCCCTTGCTTGGTTTCTAAGCAGTGCCTTGCAAATAGGTGCTTAATACATCTGAGCATAGATGGGACATGCCTAGGACAAGGTGGCCCACTGAGTATCAGAAGTTAATCATGAAAATAGAAGTGAACTAAAAGAACTTCAAATACCCACCTAAGTACCAGAGAAGTGTTTTCTCTTAACCCAATGCAACTTTCAAATTGACTCCCAAGAGATGAACCAGCAGGATGGGTCAGAAGCTTTCAGGACCATCTGTGGCCTGGGGTATGCTGATCACACTTACTTGTGTATGGTTGGTGTCAAGTATGGCAGTGGCTCCTCATGATGTTAAGAAGCATGAAGGTATCTAACATCATGACCCAACTGATTTGAATATATCTCAATTCATACTGAGATACAGAAAATCAGACATTTTGTCTCTCTTCCTTGCCATCCTGTTCACCTCCCTTATACTAATAAAACTTCATTTCAAAATGCCTTGAGCAGACATATATAATCTCATCTTTTATTTCAAAAAGTGGGATTCAGGGACAGACTATCTCTGTCTCACTAGTTAAAGCAGGTGGTTCTGTAACATGAAAGTTACTAATAGAAGTTTCCAACATTCCCCAAATTACTCATTGCTCAAGCTGAGCTTTTAATCCAAACACCAGCTCATCATAAAAAATTGGCACAAAATGAATAAATAATTATTTTTCTTGCAGGATGAATTTTCAAATGAACAGACACAACTTCTTTGTCCTCTCTATCTGAAACCAGACAGAAACAGCCCATCTGGCAAAGGATAGTCATGACCGAAATCTCTCTGGCCCTCACAAGGATGTCCCTCTGCAGAACAACAACCCCTCCTGAGTTAAGGGCACCGTGCTTTCCTCATGAAGGGAAGCTCAGGCCAGTCTCTGTGCTCAGATCTAGAGAACGAGAGAGAGACAGCTTGAAACGGATGCCTCGGAATCCACTCTTGACTCAACAGTCCAGCAAATGCACTCGGTTTGGCCCCTTGCCATTTTGTACATTTTTAGATTCTGCAATGAATTTTTAGGTCCCATTCTTGGAAGCCAATAAATGTTTGGCATCTAAATGGTTTTCCTCTTTGTTTTCTAGGGCAAATTATGATATGAACATAATGAATCTTAGCAGAGCTGGTGGCACACCCCTCCGCCCCCACTAAAAATAATGTGAGGACCTCGCCATAGAGATGTGCAAGAGCAAATGACTGACTGAGGAGCAGGGCCTGGGCTACGGAGGCCCGTCCAGTGTAAGTGGAGGAAGCTGTTGGCCAGCCAGTCCCCAAAACAGTGAAGGAATCTTGCCTCTCAGGATTGAGCTAAACAGTGTGGACAGAAAGAGGACCAAGGAGACCACCTCTCTGTTATGATAAATCAAGACCCCACAGCTCAGAGGGCCAAAGGGCCGCTGGCTCCAGTCCTCAGCTCCTGTAAACATTTGTCTGTAGTTTATCTAGAAACACTGTCAATCAGTCACTAGTTCATTCCCACGGCAGTCATGTGGGAGCTGCTCAGAGCTTCCATCGTGCCAACTACAGATGGGGAGGAGAGTAATACTGACCTCATCACACTGTTGGAAGAGGAATAAACGTGAGCCTAGCACACATTAAATACACAATAGATATGAGAGCCTCTCACGAAGGAAGTATTTCAATGTAAATTTCCTCACTTAGTGACTTTCTTCTTTCATAAGAGGGTCTGTGCAGAATGAATGGCTCAGATCTTGGAAGAGAGGCTGGGTGGCAGGAAATGGGTCAGGAATGTATTAGAGGTAATGGAGGGCTATGAAGACAAACTTGGCTTAATTTAAGTGGTTTTTCTTGTGCTGGCAGGATGGGGAAGCAGAGGCAACAGGTTGCAGAAGGAGGGGCAATGAGAACATATTGCAGGCTGACTGGGCCTCAGCAGGAACTTGGACTCAGAGAGGGCACCAGTGTTGTAAAGAGAACAGGGCTCCAAACTGCGTGCCTGGGCAGAGACCGAGGAGGGCCAGCCAAGCAAAGCACAACCTTGAGGGCCAGGCCAACAGGAGAGTTAGGGCCAGGGAATGGGGATCAAGTGCTATGAGTCAGGGATGGTTGAGAATGACAGAACTGGGGGGAAAGAGAGCTGGAAAGCACTTTAAAAATCCCGTAGCTCAACTTTCACTTTACATTTTACAGAAACTGAAGTCAAGTGGTTCAATAACCAGTCCCATGTCACAAGGAAAAGTTAGAACTCAAATTCAGTTGTTTCCATCTAAATCTAATGACCCAAAGCTCTTTCAAAAATAAACAAACAGATAAAAATATAAATGATAGCAAAAAATTCTGTCACACTTTATTTTTGGATTTCTCATTACTTCAACCTAGAGTAAAGTGAGTTTGAATTTGAACACAGGATTCCAACATTGGCCATGAAATCATAATGGTCTGCATGACTTCATTACCTGTCAGGGAGAGGCTCAAAGGCATGGGAAGAGTTGATTATTTGCATCCATTCGATGATCAGAAAAATATCAGCCTGTGAGTCACACTGGGCTCCAATTGTTTTTATTGCACCACAAGTAGGCAATGCTTGTGAACAGCTGAAAGTGAGCATTCCCTGGCCTTTCTAAACACGATGGCTGCTCTTAGGTTGAATTTATTTATCAGGCTTTAGTAAGAATCAGAAACTAAAACAAGTAAACAATAAAGAAGACAAACAATGCTGTCATAAAATTAGTTTATGACTTAGTCAGTTAAGAGCAAAAAGTGGAATTTTTTTACATGTTCAACAGATAGACTTAACATTTGAAATCTCTTGCCAAGTCATTGGTGGGAGAGTCAGAGTGAACATTAGTGGTCTCTCCAGGGACTGAGTAGAACAAAACTCCAAGGAGACTCCTGGAACATGCAGAGAAATTCCCCCACTTGACTTTCTTGGATAAACCCACCTGTTGTGAAATCAAAGTGATGATTGGTTTCCCGGGAGTATGGCTGGCAACCATGCTAACAGGAGCTAGAGTAATGCCGTGTCCCCCAGTAAGAATTCCTTCTGTGATAAGGGCTTTGGTTGCCCTACAAGATTTGAGGTCTCCCCAGGGACACAAGCATCAGCCAAACACCCTGAGTTCTCCCACAGAGTGACTCTCTGGATGTGAGTAGCAGCACCAGCCAGATTAACCATTAACCGAGTCCTGGAGAGAGTTTGGGCCTTTCAAAAACAAACTTCTCTGCACCCTTAGATTTGCTTGATGGAACCAGACCAGGGTGAGCCTCGTAATGTGTTCTGCTATTTGGCCATTCGACTTTAGTCTATGGGACTCAGAATAATCAACCCATCCACACGTGTGAAAACAGTTTCCATTTAGGAAACCTCCATTTCTCTTTTATAATCATCCAAAGTCAAGGTAAACTTTCCAGGCTAGATACCATGCAGCCTGAGCTTTCCATAAATTACTCATCAGACGTGAAAGGAGTCCAGGTCAATATCTGGTTAATGTTTATCCTGCTGACTCTGCCCAATGACTGATCTTTTTACATGCTTTCTTCTTAAGAGCTGAAAACTACACAGAAACCATCTACAAAATGAAGGGGACATCTCTTTGGCAGGTGATTAGGGCTCCATCGAGCGAGCATGGTGTTTGCCATCATGGCCCATCCACATTTCTCTGACTTTTGCTACCAGCCCTTCTCCAGCTGTGGTGAAAATTCTATATTCAAACTGACAGAATCAATCAAAGGCAAACAATCTCCCAGCCTCAAGTCATTTCAGGTTCTATGTTACGCTTCGTCTCTGACCTGTCTTTGCTGTTATTTCCTTATAAAAATGGAAAAAAGAAAAAGAAATGTTTGTAGATTGTGTCAGGATTTATAAAGCGACACTTGTGTAAGTCCTTGGAGTTACTTGATTATTCAGAGCTAAGCCATACTGTAAATGAAGCATTTTATGATGGATTTTATAAAAAATCCAAACTACATATCCAGGGCTTATTTTTCACCTGAGACTAAGATCCTTGGCACCTACATGCCAACAAACACAAACCCAAATCAATTATCTTCCTTTCCAGCAATCGTCATTCTTTTCTAGTAACTTCCATGCTGCTTCCCTTTGCTCCCTATTTCATAAGTGGAACTGCCATTGGCCCTATAATTCAAGCCAAAGACCTGGCAATCCTCCTGCTACCCCCTCTGTCAGTCACCAAATCTCGCCAAGTTAGGCTCCCAAATACTTCTCACACTTTCTCTCCACCCTCCCTGCTACTGTCTTCACTGAGGCCAGCATCATCTCCTCATTGCATTAGTAGAACAGTCCCCTAACAGGTTTCTCTACTTCCAGTCTTGGCCCGTCTAATCCCGTGTCCATACTGTAGTCAAAAGTGAGGTTTCTAAAGCAAAAACTCATGAAATCCTGCCCTCTTTTACGACATTGGTGGTTCCTCATTGTCCTCAAGACAACACCCAAACTCCTTAATATAACTATGGAACATTCATTCAGAAAGTACTTATTGAGCATGTACCCAGTGCCAGGTCCTATGAATGAATGTAAGCACAGCACACATGTTCTCTGCCCTCATGAAACTAGATTAGTGGGGAAGACAGCACAGCGCACATAACCACACCAATCAATACCCAATTACAAGCAGCGATTGGCACTGGGAGAGAAAATATGATATGGGATGAGGATGTGTAATAAGGGGGAGAGATGGGTTTGGAAGTCTTCCCCAAGAAAGTGATGAGGTGGTAGGGGACGCTTTCCAGGAAGAGAAAACACAATTTATGAAATCTCCCTGACGGGAAGGAACATGCATTTGAGAAGCTGGGGGAAAAGGTCAACACAGCTGGAGTGGAGAGGGAGAGACAAAACGTGGTGTGAGAGGAGACTTTTTTGTATTTAAAACAATAGTACCAACATTTAACTTTAAAAATAAAGATTAAGGAATTAGTCCACCAGAGTGTCCTGCAGAATTGCTTAGGTATATCAAAACTCGGCTTTGATGTAGCTAAGGCAAAGCTTATGTCGTAGAGACAGAACCTTATAGACAGTTTGCAGATTTCAATTATATTCGTGTAAAAAGTGGCCAGCGTTGACCTGGGAATGCCTTCCTGTCAGGAAGCAGCCCACACAGGAACATCTAAATATCCTTTAATGGTGTCTGCACCCCAGAGGGAACAAAAGGCCCAGAGGGCTGCGTGGCCCCTGCCTAGCAGCGGGAGCGTCTGGTCAAGCTCACAGGAAAAGGGTGAAACCCTGCCTGGGGCCAGCAGCCAGCAGGTGACCTCACCCAGCATGGCCCCGGCCTTTCAACTTTTTCATTAAAGGAGCCATTTTTCAAGGAGACATCCAGAAGGCCGGCTTCTCCGCATGGGCGGGGCCAGCGTGTGCATGGGCGGGACAGGCGCTCACACCCAGGGCAATGCCATGACCTGGCACCGCCCCGCTGGGCAGGTGCGGCGGGGCTCGGCCCGGTGCGCTTGCGCGGAGCCAGGCAGGTTTGGAAGTGGCCTGGCCCAGCGGCTCTCGCTAGGGGGCAGTGTGGGAGGTGCTAGGACGGCAGGTGCACCCCAGACAGCGCTTCCCCCTGCAGTAAATTCCATAATTACAGGTCACGGAGTGGGCGCTCCTTTGAAGTGAGGGACTTTCTTGTTGTTCCTGCAGCGGATACAATTTGGCTGAGATATCAAATGCAGATAGTAAAAAATTTAATTAACAAATCAAAGCCTTTATCTGTAGTTTTCAGAACTGTGGCCAACAGTTTTCTTCTATCTCAAGAGCTCCAGTGAGACCCAAGAGAAGAAAGCAGCGCCTTTGTGCTGCAGAAAACCTACAACTTTTCCTGATGATTGCTCTCACAGATAAGGCTCCTGTTAACTGCCTGCTGGTTCAGGAAGAGGCTTTCGCCCCTCTGCAAAGGGGCTGTATTTTTCAAAGCCCTTTGACACTTTGCTCTGGTTAACCCTTTGTCTTCAGACCCCGGTATGATTTTCCCAACAAGCCAGGCTGTAAGAGATGGTAGATCTTTCATGTGGGACTATGTGGAGAGGCAACACATCTGTTCGATAACAATCAACCCAGAACTTCTTATTGGTAGTTTATTGAGGACTCGGTCTCAGGAGACAAGTAGAGATAAAGTCATGTTAATTTCTGACAGGTAACAATTTACTTTTGTATCAGCCTTTCAACAAATTCACAAGGGAAACAGCAGAAGCTGCCACCCACCGCAGCTGCACATGGGGAAGCCGAGAGTCCCAAAGCTAAAGAATGGGTTCTGCCTCCTAGTCCAGACAGAACTCTCATGAATAATGCAAGAGGAAATGATGCATGACAACATGAAATTAACATGCACTTAAAACATCAGAATCCAAACTTTTGGGTATATGTACTCTCTACATAATATATGTTTATATAGTAAAATTATCAAGCTATAATAGCTGAGTGTGACTGAAAATATTTTTTATTTCTACAGTTTGTACTTAGCTCTAGCTTTAGGGTATTTTTGATTGGCATGTGTTAAATTTATAATAACAAATTGCTACAGCCGTTAATTGAGCTATTGAAGGCAGAAACCAAGTGGCCTCAGTGGCTGGCTCAGGTGCTAGTCAACATGTGGCTTTGGTTTGATTGGACTAGATGGGTTCGGACTGGGTGGGATGTAGGAGAAATAGAGTTCACTCAAGATTGCACACATAGGATATGAGGTGGGTTTGAATGAGGAATGCAACAGAGAAGCAGGGACTCAAAGGCCCCTGCTGACCAGAGGAAATTTAGAACTTTCCCTCTCATATTACTCCCTTTTCCTGTGTCCAGGTAATGAGTGTAACCTGGACACAGGAGGGTTCTAACTATTCTCCTCTAGTCCATTGGCTGTGTGTTGCCCTCCTTGGCTCTGTAATTTGGAGAAGAGTGAACCTGGTGAGGAAGCTGGAAGTGGGAGAGAGGAGGCCCCTGAGACCTGAGTGTGGGACAGAGCAATGTTATGTATTTATTTGATAGCGAGTGTTTCTCACAGGTTATGTCTAAAAGAGGCTAAGACTCGGATTGGTTTGGTCAATTTTGTGGCACTGATACATGTGGATGGGGATGAGGGGAAACACAGGCAGGCAGTGGAGGAAGGAGGAAGATTAGCCGAAGTTAAAATGGCCGATTCAGAAGCAGCATGGCATAGTCACCTTTATTATTGCGTGGAGGCAGACCCCTCTCCCCACCTTCGTGTTCCAAGTCTGGGAAGGTTTCAGCATTGCCAGGCCGTCATGGGCAGCTTGTCCCTGGCAGGGAAGTGCCGGACTGACTGCCTTCAGACTGCTGTGCCCAAGGCTGCCCGAGGGGCCTCTCTCGGAGAAGGTTAGAAGCAGTTGACCAAAAAAGTCCCCTCCTGACTCTGGACTGCAACTCCAGCCTCTAGTCCACCATCCATGCTCTCAGGAGGTTTCCATGCCAACCACTCAAATGTTCCATTTCTGAGCATAAATACAATCTGAGATGCATTTGACAAAGCTATTTATTACTCTATTACTCTGATGATGTCCCTTTTAGGTGGCCGTTATGTCGGCAAAACAAAAGAAGATGCCTGTGATGTTCTCAAGATGGATGCAAGTCATCGGAAAAACTGTAAGACGATGTCATCATGTTTAAAGCATCACATAGTTCTCAGACATAATTCTTTGTCCTATGATTAAAGGAGAAAGGAGTTTTTAAGGGCTTCAACACACAATAGCATTGTGGGCCTTAATTTAGTTTTACAGTTCACAGGATCTGCAATGTATTAAACACGAGAGGCTCTTCTTGCTGGCCTGTTTTTCATAAGTGTGCCTTGCTAATTCATTGTACCTCCTTAATGACTGGGGGCTGCGGAGCAAAGCCAAGGCTGTGGAGTTCTTGAACGGCACTCAGCTCAACTCATGCTCACTTAGGCATTTGGTGAATGTGACCTGCTAAAAGGAAAGCTGGCATTTCAGCTACAAACCCTGAAGGGAGATATCCAAAATCCCGGGTCTCCCTATTAATTTGTTAATGAAATTAATTAAGCAATCACTACCTACTAACTATAGTTACTCTTTATTAGGCATTTACTATGTGCCCAGCACTATAAGCTATTGTTTAATCCTCACAGCTTCTCTGAGAAGTAGGAACCATTATCCCCACTTTCCTAAAAGACAATAATTAACAATATATAACCTCTGTTCTGAACCAGTCCCATACTGCCACCACACTACAGAGAAATTTTATATTCCCTGTTGGGGAGTACAAGACCATCTATCTGTGGTCTCCACCTGCCTGCTATGAATTTGTGATATATTTGTGCAGTAAGCTATAGACAGAAACTGTCAGCTCCCTGTGTTGGGATGGAAAGTAAGTGCTATATCATTCAAGGGGGGTGTGATCCTGTCTGCTGGATGTACCAAGTTTCCAAGAAGAGAGCTTGAACTGGCTCTTTGGTGATGAAAACAACCCAGGTTAATATTTTCATAAGTTATGAATAGGTTAGAAGGTGATAGAAGCCAATCTCGAAAAACATCTTTACATGTTCTTGCAAGACTTAAGGAGGAAGGACTCATTTCCATGGCTACAATAGTATCTGAGTTTAAATCTACAGTAACAAGCTCATGATAAAACTAACACCATTAACACAGCAGCTACCATTTACTGACAATTTACTCTGTGCCAGACACTGTAGCAATTATTATCTCCTTAGATCTTCCAATAATCCTAAATTCCTATCATATCCCCATTTAACAGATGAAGAAACTGAGGTCTATGGAAGTAGGTAAGTTGCTCATGTTCACCCAGCCACTAAATGGCAGAACTGGAGTAGAACAAAGTCTCTCTGATGCCAAAATATGTGAGTCAGCACTTGGCCACCCTACCACTCTCAATGCAGAATGAATGAAAGACATGGGTAAGGATTCAAAATTACTCCAAAAGGAGATTCTTGGAAGATGCACTATGCAAGCAAAGGAGCTTGCACAGGGATCAGACATGACTCTGAAAATGAAAGCAAACCCATAGGTTGGAGAGAACGTGAAATGAAAGATGGTATCACGCAGAGGTGAAGAATCTTCATTTCACTTTTCACCACCAAGAGAAGTCCATCTGGCAAATAATCCAAGTCCAAGGACATAGCTCAGGGTATGTGTGTGTGGCCCAGGATGATTGCAGGTGATGCACACAACAGGAGCCTGAATATTTGCCCCCCAAGGAGGCCCAGACCCTCAGCCTGAGAAAAATGAGCACCCACAAAATGAGATCCAGCTGGCCTGGGAATTTTGGGATTCCGAGTAAAAATACTGGCTTGACGTGTGTTACATGTTATTTCCCCTCTGGGAGGTATATTTATAGTTAAAGGGCCTGTTCTGTAGACATCCCCATGCTTCAATACACTCATTAATAGGAAGCCGATGTGAGAATGTCACATGACTCTGAGACTGGCTTTTAGTTTGACCAACACTGAACGCCTGAGCCAACTGCAGAGGCCTCAGGTAACTGCTGGCCAGGCAGCCCCTCCACAGAGCAGCATTTCTCATCCTGGGGCTGTGACCCCAGGAGAGATCAGCTCACACACAGCACAGAGCTACCAAGAGGCTTCCTCCCCTCCAGTTTATTCTCTGATGCCTCCATGTCCAGTTTCTTCCTTCCCCAAGCCCACAAGGACAGCCTTGGAAATGATGCAAAAATCATGGCCTCAGGGGAGAAGTTGGGACTGAGAATCAGAGGTCCCAGAGTTAGAGCTGAGGCTCAACCCCAAATCAGCTCTGTGATCTTGAGCAAATCATGTAAACATAAAACCCACGTGAAGAACACTGGGAGCTCCCAGAACAGTGAGCCTTCACATATCCAGAAGAGGGGAGCTCTGAATTTGGGGGACATTTTTCCTCTTGGGCAGATGACAATTCCAAAAGCAAAGACAGTGGCTGGGAAGCTGAGCAGAGCTTTTTGCAAATTCATGGTGCTGGGGGTGAAACATAAAGTTCAGCTTTAGTGAAAAGAATTGACTCTGGGAAGCAACCCATGTTCTTCATTCAAATCCTAAAAGGCTACACACAAGGAACAAGAGGGAAACAGCCCTCACAAGGACTGAAGCCCAGTTTGCCCCTGAATCATCTCAGTCCCCAGATAGATCAAGATGCTCAGCAACCTCTCAGAAGCAAAGGTACATCCTTCAGGAAGAAATAGTCCTAGGTGGAAACCCAGAGATGCAGGAAGACACAAAGAGCCATGAATATGTGGCTAATAAGTGAATTCTACTTTCTTAATACAATAATTCTGCCCCAAAGGGTTTGCATATACATAACTTTAAACATGCATAACAATAGCACAAAAGGAGGAAGGGGGTGGGGAATGATGCAGTTAGTATAAGTGCTGGACATTAAGTTTTTGATTGCAGTGTAAGTGCCTGACGTTGAGCTTTTGATTGTCTAGGTGTCCATTTCAAAGACATCCATCTCAAATAAACATATTGCCAACTGTAAGAAACAGCTACTAGCAAACCAGCTAGAGAAGAACCAGGCCACCCTACCCATGAATCCTCTGTTCAGAAAGCCATGAGTAACTTAGATCACTGACCACTTGAGTGACCCCAATTGTCCCTTCCCACTACCTAATTCTTACTCTTATATTTTAAATTTCCCAATAAAGAGAGTGAACTCAAGAAACTCTAAGCACCCCACCTTGGACCCTAATACAGATAGAACTCAGGTGTGTGTGTGTGTGTGTGTGTGTGTGTGTGTGTGCGCGCGCCTCTCTCTATTCTGAGACCTGTTGGGCCCTAGACTGCCATGTGCCCTCCAATTATTGAGTAATCAACATTGTTTTGTCAGTTCCCTGATGGTTACTGCTGAGTCCATCTTGCAATCATAATAACCACAAGCGCTGGTCCAGCCACAGCTTTGGCTCTGGTTGGGGAAATGTCTGTGGGGCCACCACAAGTAGGACAGCCCAGGTGAGTCCCCAGGTATTCCCAGCTGACAGCATCACTGCAATAAGCTAAGACCCACACAACATGGAGTTAATGTGTTCGAAGGTCCCCTCATTCCGAAAGTGGTCAAAGAATGACTTTATATTAGACTTCAGTGAATCAAGGGGGATTTGTTATCATTTCTGTGATAACTGCTAAAAGAATAGTAAAACAATATGTAACTAACAAACTCATAGGAGTGAAGGATGAATTAAAAAAAGATTAACCTAAAAAGGGCAATAAAAGAAAGAAAAAGGAACACAGACTGGAACAATTAGAAAACAAATAACAAAAGGGTAGGCTTTAACCCAAATATATTAGTAAATGCACATTTCAATTAAAAGACAAAGATTATTAGACTGGAATGGGGAAAATAACTAGTGCTTAGCAGGTTAGGGTGGGTGGGTTGGAAGATATCAACCAAAGAACTTGTATGTATACATGAATAACCCATGGACACAGACAATATGGTGGTGAAGACCTAGGGCAGGGGGCAGGGGCAGGCTAGAAGAGGTCAATGGGGAAGAAAGGGGACATATGTAATACTTTCAGTAATAAAGATTTTTTAATAAAATAAAATTATATTTTAAAAAAAGCACCACTTAAATATAAGAGTAAAGAAAGAACCAGGGGTGGGCGGGAGGGGGTGGGAAGAGGGAGATACAATATTCCAACAATAACTAAAGCAAAGCTGATATAGCTGTCTTAATATTACACACTTTTAGGCAAGAAGCATTCCTAGATAAAGAAGAATTTCACAATGATTGCCTAACAATAAACAACAATTTGCCAATGTTTCAACAAGGAGGGAGTCCAGCCATAGAGCGGGAGAAGCTATTTTTCATACATCTATCTGACAAGGACTTTCCCATTTGGAGTAGGGCAGGGGCACAGGCGCGGGCAGGGAGGGGAGCTGGGACACCTGCGCTGGGAAGCAGTCGCTCAGGCTCTACGCTTACCGGCCCATATTCATAGAGGAGGAAAGAGGTGGCTACTGCACAGGTCCTGGCGAGGATGTGCTGAGAAAACAGAACACGTGCCAGTACAGTGGCTGATGCTTGGTCAAGAAAGGGGAGTGGTTATGATCCTACTCCTTCAAATATCCTCCTCTGTTTCTCCCTGTTTATAAGCCCAGCTGAGGAACTGTCTTCATGCATCCACGGGGATTCCCTCTCTGACCCCTGTCCTGTCCTTGCTCCCCCAGGAGATCCTTTCCTTCATGGCTGCAAGCTGCCTTTAGATCAAGCCGGACTTCCACCCTTGGTCTAACAACACCAGGGAGTTTTAACTACGAGGTTTTGGAATGGGACTAAACTCGGTACAGGGCCTTGAAGTCGGAAGAAGAGTCTCATGCAGTGTAACACCTGAGTAAGACTCGAAGACAACCCACCAGAAAGGTGTTTTCCCCTTCACTAAACCTTCCTCGCTCCTTGGAGGATTCCCTCTCTTTTATTCTACCGCCGCTTCTATTTCAGCTTCACCCAACAAAGCATCTATAACATTCAAAATGTCCTGAGGTGGAGAAAAACGGCCCTTCACCCCGGTCAACCTGGTTTTATGCTTTTCGGAAATGTGACATGAAAGAAGTTCTGTTCCCTAGATCAATACTTCATTACACTGAAATCTGCAGGTGAAAGGGGTGGCTGCCTGCCAGGAGATCTGTGGAAACTATTTTCATCTTTGCTAAGAGGTAAGATATTTGTCTTTAATAAGCAAGGTGACAGAGACATAGCATGCTTATAAATAGTTACTCCAAAAACGTGCATGCACACACTGCTTAAGTAAGAGGAATGCGGGGCCTTGCAAGTACCACTCTGATGCCTCCCAGCCCCAGGTCTGCGGGTAAAAGATAGCTGCCACCATAAACTTCAAGACAACTCAGCCTCTTCCAGAACCACCAGGCCTTGCTAGAAGAAGTCCCTAACTCACCTATGTATCTGGGACACCCTTCTTCCAACATCCCTACCATAGCTGTGGCTGTTTCAGACAAGACAGAGGCAGCAGCTCACATCAGCATAGCTGCCAGTTTCCTGAGGCAGGTAAATTGAACCTTGGGTCTCCGGCTGGGGGGTCCCCAGGGTGACCAGGGCACCAAGTGCGGCAGGAGAGATTCTGGCTGCGTTACATATCCATGTAGAGGCCTTTGCTGAGCTACCCTGTATCAATGACAGCACTATGTAAACACACACACACACACACACACACACACACACACACACACGTGATTGTCCAGCTGACAGGATAACGCAATCATCTGACCATAACTGTTGAAACACCCGTTTTAAGGGGCTCAGGTTACAGGCACTGTGAAACCTGAGTAAAACTTGAAGATCCAGGACACGTTCACCAGCCTATCTCCCTTCTTTACTGCAGAGTTAACAGCAACGTGAAAGAAAACGTGTGTTGGCACCAGCAACAGTTGTGTGACCCAGATACTATGGTCTCAGCTTTGCAGACCGAAGCCGGGATGACACGAAAAGCTCAAGGGACAGAGGGAGCTGAGGCCATTAAAGGTATTGAAAGAGATTTCACTGCCAGGGAACAGTAAATAAGCACAGTTCACTAAAGAAAACGTATCTGTCTAGAATTCTTCACGAGGTGGCAAGGTACCAAAGCCCTTCTGGAAGCATTTTTGGCATTCGGTGTCTGCTCCATCTGCGTGAACACATCATCCCCCTGGGAGAGGTTGGGGTAAATCTAATAAAGCCCTCCCATGCTCTGATTTATCGGTGGAGTGGCCTTCGAGTTGGCCCTCATCCACACCCAGAAATTAATCCTGTGATTTTTCATATGCAGTTGAGTGGAGTGAGGGGGTGAAATAAAATAAACCGCTAGCCAAACACATACATATTTACTGAAAGTCTACTAACATAGACTCTTCCATAGACAGATCTTTACTTGATACACATGTTGCAATAGCGTTTATGTTTAGTCATGGACCCAGGAAATTTCATGGGCAAGTTTCTGGTTAAAAATGTTTTGTGAATTTTTTCAACATATAAAGCATTATTAAAATATTCTCAAATTATACCTAAGTCCTAATCCCAAAGTTGGCTATTAGGTTGAGAGTTGAATTACCTTGCATTTAAACATTAAAAAATATAGTTATATATTATTCCTACAGATCGTTCTAGGATCTTCCCCATGTCCTCCTGAGGTCGCCAGGGAAGGGATCCTGATTCTGCCTACACAAGCAACATCAACAACGAGATGGGCCATAAACCTCGTGACAGCAGAGGCCTGCGGGGAGTAGAGCTGTGATTTCCTCCAAGTCTCAGGGAAAAGCAGGCAAATGTCAGGAATGGGACAGAGCTAAGCAAGCACAGAAGGTAGGTAGAGAAATCCTAACATGTAAGTCTCTGTTCTATTGCTCTGCAACAGTGAAAAGCTGAGACTTTCATCAGCATGGCAAACGGGAAGACAATTGTCAGTGCTGCCTCTGGACACCTCGCTGGGCCGGCCCACCATCCTCTCTCACACACACACCAAGACGCACACACACACACGCACACGCACGTGCACACACACACACATACACACACGCACGCACGCACACAGGCACGCACACACACAGGTCAGTGCTTACAGGGTTTTGTTTCACTCCATAGACGAGCATTTTACTTCCTTTGGTGGTGGCGTATTTCCATCCTGGTCAACCGTAGTTTCTTTCTGGATAAGTTAATGTCATGGGCAACATTGTTCAGGTTTCTTGGTAGCAATCTTTCCATAGTAATTGTCTCTGCACAGCACCCACGGCTTTGCCATGCTCTCACTCTCCTTTAGTAATAGCTCCCTTTCCTTTCTGCTCCTGTCTCCCCTGACCTGGTTCGAATTTCTGAGAAAGGCTGGATACAAGTCACCTGTGAACCATGGTGACAAGAAACAATAGTGCTTCAAAATACAACACTGGTTCATTACCATGGACAACAGGACTCAAGTGGGGGTGGCAAGTCATAGCCATGTGAGCATTTATCTAGCCTTTATACTGAGTGGCCAGATTATTATGACCTCTGAACGCATAATAATCTGGCCATTCAGTATATGTGTGTGTGTGTATATATATATATATTTTATATATATATATATATGAGGCCCGGTGCATGAATTTGTGCATGGGTGGGGTCTGGCCAGCCTGGCCATGGGGAGGGGACATGGATGGGCAGTTGGCTGGCCTGCCTGCTGGTCGAACTCCGGGTCGAGGGGACAATTTGCATATTAGCCTTTTATTATATAGGATATACACTGAGTGGCCAGATTATTATGCGTTCAGAGATCATAATAATCTGGCCACTCAGTGTATATATGACTAGGGGCCCAGTGCACAAATTCATGCACCTTAAAAGGAACTGTGGACCGCGAGGCTGCAGTGGACACAGGGGCAGGTCTCAGCCCAGCCTCCATGCCTCCACCTGGCCCCTCCCGCCACGGCCCCCTGTCCTCTGTCTGCCGCAGCCCCACTCCCCCTCCCCCCACCTCCACTCCTATGTGTTGATGACGCAGAGCAATTAGGACCAGCACCAGCAGCAGGTGCGAGGGGCACTGCTGCTCTGATTGCCCCTCAGGAGCTGGGGGAGGTGGAGAAGCCCTCAGGGGCGATCAGGGCTGGCAGCCACCACTTGCACCCGCTGACGGAGCCGAGCGATTGGGACTGGTGCTGGGTGCTGTCAGCGGGTGCGAGCAGCAGCTCTGGCACCGGCTTCAGGTGCGAGCGGGGCTGTCGCTGGCAGTGGGTGCGAGCGGTGGCTGCCCACCCTGATCACCCCTTAGGAGCAGGGGAGGTGGAGAAGCCCTGAGGGTCAATTGGGGCTGGCAGCTGGCACTCGCACCCGCTGATGGCGCTGAGCAATCAGGGCCAGCACCAGGCATCGGCAGCGGGTGCAAGCACCGGGCAGGACCACGGCGCATGAGAGCAAAGAATTTTCAGTAGCCACCAGAGGCCTGCCCCAATGACAGCGACCGATGCCCCGCCTTGGTCTGGTGCCCCCATTCACCTGTTCCACCATCCCATTGCGGCCGATGCCCACCATGTTCCGCACTCTGCCACCTGCTGCTGATGCCTGCTATGTTCTACGTGCACCCCCTGGTGGTCAGCGCATGTCATAGCGACCAGTTGTTCAGTTGTTCAGTTGTTCTGCCATTTGGTCTATTTGCATATTAAGGTTTTATATATATAGTTGGAAAATAGCTAGGAATAGATATAGATGCATAAAGGCAAGTTAAATATATATATATATGTGTGTGTGTGTGTGTGTGTGTGTGTGTGTGTATGTGTGTGTGTGTGTGTGTGTATATATATATATATATATATGTATATATATATATATATATATATAATATATGTAAATTTTCTAACACATAATTCCTGTGCCAATGTTTGAGTATTCAGCAACTCAAAACAACGAGTACTTGGCTTCTGTTTTCTGAGATGACTAAATCTAAACATCATTTGTAACTTTAGTTAAAACTTAGTCTGCTCTTTCCTTAACAGAGGAACATCATTAGAATTTTCCTTAGACACTTAACTAGAAATTTGAGTCAGAGAGAAAATTTCCTACAATAGACAACCGAGAAAGAATTGGAAGAGGTCAAGGAAAAGGGGGATTTTTGTATGCACATTAGAAAATAGATATCTGAACATTTAAAAGCATTGATCTGTGAGAGATGAAAGACGGTAGTCTGATGTGTGTCTATTTCCAAAGGGAATGGGGGACACAGTGGTCAAGACCTTGGTCAAAAAGTTTCTCATGTCAACCATGAGGTGGTTCATCTGCCCAGGGCTTGGGCAAAAATAACAGCAATGCTAATAAGTAATGTTTATTGAGTCCTTATCATTTACCCAGAACTCTGGGGAGAACTTTTTCTATGCTAACTTACGTAGGAAGAAATTGTGGAAGGTGTTAGATGGTCAGAAGAAATTACTGGACACCTTTTCAATGGACACTCCTCCTGGGATGTTTCTCTTTGACTAGACCAGCTATTTTCAACCTTTTTACTCACGGAACACATAAACTAATTACTGAAATTCTGCAGCGCGCGCGCGCGCGCGTGCGCGCGCACACACACACATATATATATATATATATATATATAGCCAATCTGACAAAAAAAAGTAGGTATAATTTTGCTTCATTCACACCAGACAGCTACTGTTGTGTTGGCTGTTGTTATTTTTTTATTTGACAATCCCAGGGAAAAGAGGTCAGTACCCCTAACTAAATAATCAGGTATTTTGTGTTTTAAAAATTCTTATGGCACAGCAGTGTGCTGGAACAATGGGTTGAGAAGGGCTGGACCAGACTGTTTCACAGCTCTGTAGGGATAAAGGTTAGTTTGTAGAAAACTGAGAGTAATACAAACTGTATCCAGTGGTATGCAGTTGTTTATCATTCTGTGGGTGTTGGACAGCTTTGCCAGCTTTATATCCATGTGTAAATTCATTTTATCATGGCTTATCTGACTCTAGATATATGTGTTTCTTTGACCAGCTGTGCCAACTAGTGAATCCTTCATTAATTAATGAGTTATGTAAAATCTTTGACACATGTTCATACTGAAATTGTATGAGTCATGATTTAATTTTCTTTTAAAATTTCATCTTTAACACTCATCTAACCTTCATAATAATACTGTGAATAATGCGAATAGGTTAGATGGGGCCTTCTAGCAAATGGAAAAGGGAAGACAGTGGGCAATATACCCACACATAGATTCAAAGAAAGGGGCTTCACTATCATTGTAGCCCAACTTCCTCTTAACATGTAAGTAATTCTTCTCCAACATTAGTACATACTTAAGTATCCAGTGCAAGGAACTCGCCACTTAAGAGGCAGTCCAATCCAGGCTTGGAAAACTATATTCTTAGGCAGATATTTCTTATATTGAAGGGAATCTCACCTCTTTAAAATATTAAACGTTCTCCCATGAAAACATCTACAAAAGGCAAATACGTCACATACCCTCAGTCTTCTCCATCATGAAATACATTACTTATCCTTATTGGAGATGGTTCCCAGGACACCCCACCACCACCGTCTTGCCCTGTCTTATTGTTCTTGAGTTCATAATATCCCCCTAGAAACGTGGCACCGAGAACGGGAAATAATATCCTGACCTACCGGAACATCGCTCCTGGGATCTGAGTCCCAGAGAGTGCAGAATGTTAGTAAGTCCTGTGGTTATAAGGTGGGGAGGGCCTGTGATTTGATAGAGGTTATTTATATACTAGTAAATGACACTGGTGCCAGTTCTTTTTGCCTTTGATATATACTTCCTATGGAGAGCAGGTAATTCTTTTTCATATGTATACTTACTTGTTTCTAGTTAGAGTCATTAAAATATTTATTTGTAAAGTGATCAATAATTCCTTTCACTCCATTTTTTATTGAAAAAAATCCTGTGGTCTTCTGTTTATATTAATATATTTTATATTAAATTAACTCTAATAATAAAAAAATCTATTAAACTATTTGATTTAACAGTCCATAGTCAGATTATTCAAGCATGTGATAAAGAATTTCTTTCACTCTTCATACTTGCTGAGAAATTCATGCTGATGGATTCCATATTCCTGACAGTTCTTCAGCAAGAAAGCTAGCGAGTTGTGGGAACCCAACATAGTGATGACAAGAATCCACGATTCCCTAAGACGCATACCATGCTGCAGAAGATTATCCCAAAGAAAGAAATACCCCAAAGACCCCCGGGCCTGTAATTAAAGTGATCAACTACCCCCTCCTATAATTCTCCATCTTCCAGCCCCTGGCTGGCCAGGGCAGGCCTTGAAAGCCTACCCTGTAATCAGAATGGGGGAAAGAATAACAAAGCAGAGAACAGGAAACTGTGGATATCTTCTCTACCAGATGTCTCTCTGCTCACTGGAGTTTCAAAAAACACAGAGCTTTAAATCTGACTTCTTTCCTTACAGAGATCAGCGCACCCTCCCTGCTGAGCTCATTCTCATTCGTGGGCAAACAGACAGACCCCCCCCCCCCCCCGCCCCCTGAGGGTTACCAGCACAATGTTATTCTTGCTTTTCATACCATTGTTAATTACGCACATGCAGCACTCTGGATCTAGCATATGTTGCCAAAATAGCTGTTGGGTAAAGGAAAAGTACAGTCAGCCCACTAGTTCATTGATCTTTATGATATCCAAACACTGATTTTTTTTAAACCACATTGATTAAAATAAAGGATATTTTGATATCCTGTATAGACAGAGTCTGAATTTTTCAATGTTCTTTGTTATAAACGTATTGCTTATCATATAAGTTCTTCATGACATGTAAAGGCCCCTTTGCTATTGTATAACCATCATAATCATGGAGAAACAGATATTGAAAGAGTAGGCAATAGGCCAAAGGTCACTAGCAAGGTCAAGGATGAAATCAGATTTAAGAGTGAAAGTTTCCACTTCATTAGTCATTATTCCCCAGTGAGACTCCAGCACATCCTGTTAGATCTTGTTATGTCTACATTCAAAGTGAATTTTTATTATTAGAAAGTAGGGAAATCATCTGAATAGTAACATCACAGAACTCAAGTGTCTAATTTGTTTGGATGTAGAAATGTGGGTGACTTTTTCAATGTCAAGTAACACCTTCAATGTTTCCCTTTAGTTAAATCTGGCTAACTCCTTAAAACTAAAATAAGATCCTAGTTCACTACTGATTCCATTCCCTTAGGAGACCCTGAGGTGGAAATATTGACAGAACTCCTAGACCATCAGTTCTACAAACTAAGCCTTCCATTCCTGAGTATACCGCATTTGTACTAATCATTGTACCACTTTAGCGGATGTTGGGGGAAATCCCTTCATACACACAAGGGAGCCTTGGGTAGACACACTGAGGATTTCATTTGAACAGAGAACCAAACTTGCACCACTTAATGCAATGATTTAGCAATAGGGTTAGATTAGAGCAATCGTGTGGCTATTCTTACTGTTAGAAAGGAAAATATGGGGAAGCTGTGCATGTGACCCCCATGGAGGAAATTAATCCTTGGCCTACACACAGTGCTCCAGAATGTGGGGAGAGCCCCCTGGGACAAAGCTGTCTTCAGAACAGGGCTAGTTCCGGGGCTCACAGCAGCCGAAGACCAGGCCATCCCACACCAACCCTGCTGACAGAATAAACCGTGTTGCCTTGAGATACTTGTAAAAGGAGCTCCAGGGCGCCAATGCGCACACCAGGAGCTGCTCAGAGCCAGTTGTGTCTAGGCCACTCAGATCAAAGATTGGTTTGGGCAAAAGGAAGTTTTGAATTTGACGGGATTTCCCTGGATACATTCAAAACAGGAATAATGTGACAGGCCAGGAGCAACAAACTCAACTGCTTGAAACTCTTAAGGCAACAAGGTTGAATGCATGGAGGCAAATTCCAAGGTGGTGCTGCCTTTAAAAAAAAAAAAAAGCCAGCAAGGATGAAAACTAGCCCTCAACACAATAATCCCCAAAGCTGTGGCTAAAGCTAGAAGTAAAAGGAAGGAGGAGGGGAGACAGATTAAAGTAAGCAAACGAATTCCTTGACATATGCCGTATGAGTTTTGACACTTTGATAGGAAGAATCTGTTACAGTGCTTAAAAGTTCCAAGCCTCACCCTGCAGGGTATGGGGGGAGGAGCAAAGAGTTCAAAGTGAATAATTACCTGTTATTGATGTATTATATTTAAAGACCCTGGCTAAGGATTAAAGACACTCTCAAGGCTGTTAACAGCCTGAAGTAAACAAGTCATGATTCAGAGGGGAGGAGGAGAAAAGAATTTCAGAAGGATTTCCTCCATCATTCCGGAACTCTGTGTAGGTAAGACAAAGGGTGCACGCGTGCATTATACAGAAGGACATGTTTAAGGCCAGGAAAAAAAAAAAAAAAAAAAAAACATCAAACATTGCTGGAGCTTTGTCTTGGTCCCTAGAGTCTCCTGTATGAGTTTTACTCTCTTTCAAGGCCTGTGTCTTAGTAACCATTACTCTCCTGGCACTACAGAAGGATGGGCAGCCAGGCAGTGCACAATGGACTTGGTTGGTTGGTTGGTCAGTTGAACTCAATTGCTTTCATCTTTATACTTTCAGCAAAGAAACAAAGATTTTATTACTGAAATAAATGGTGGCCCACCAGGCCCCGGGCCATTTCCCTGGGGATAAGCCTTGAGAGAGAATGGTTTCTCCCCAGCAAAGTCCCCCAAAGCAATCAGTGGGTAGCTCCCTGGAGGATGCGCTTGAGGAGGCCTTATTTCTGTTCCTGTTTCCCCTTCTGTGGTATCGAATTCTATGATCTCTCAGCTGAGGACTATTATTTCTAATGAAAAACACTTCCAGGAAATCAGTCCAAGACAGATTTAATTTGATGTGGAAAAGAATTTCAAATGCACATTGTGTCCCTCGGAAATTATGATCGGCTTTAGCTTTCAAGTACCCAGATCTGAAGATGCCACAGTGCTTTGAAGGAGAGGAGGAGGAGAACCTTTTTGTTTTTGTATTTTTAATTTCTTTCAGGAAAAAATAAAGAAGAAAAAGAAGAGCCATCCTTCCCTCAGGGAAAAGACAGTTCTGATTAACATAATTACAACCTCGGTGGATGGGCAGCGCCTGGCCATGCCCTGAAGCCAGGAGTCCGCATATTCCTCCTGGAAACTGTCCGGAAGAGTCCAGCCGGCACAGGAAGGGCACATCTGCTCCCTGGGAGGCCATCACCTAGGGAACTGCCCAGCTCAGGGCACATTCTCTGAGCTGAGAATCAAGGCCTCCCCAACACACCTTCTCTTGCTTTTCTAAACCCAGCTCCTACATGTGCCCTCAATAAACCATGCCCTGCACCCAGTCTTGTCCAAGCCTGTCTCCAGGAATCACTTTACCAAGCCCATGGCCAGACTTTCTTTCTACCCCTCCGTAGCGGGTGATAAAACCCCACATTTTTAGAGTAAAATCAGACTAACTAACTCTGTATCTGAGTTCCAGAATCCTATATAATAAAAGGCTAATATGCAAATCAACCGAACAGCGTAATGACCGGTTGCTATGACACACACTGACCACCAGGGGGCAGACGCTCAATGCAGGAGCTGCCCCCTGGTGGTCAGTGTGCTCCCACAGAGGGAGTGCAATTCAGCCAGAAGCCCTGAGCCAGGCTCACACCTGACAAGCGCAGTGGCAGTGGCGGGAGCCTCTCCCACCTCCGTGGCAGCACTGAGGATGTCAGTCGGACATCCCCTGATGGCTTCTGGACTGCGAGAGGGCACAGGCCAGGCTGAGGGCCGCCCGCCCCCCACCCCGCCCCGAGTGTACGAATTTCGTGCACCGGGCCTCTAGTAATAACATAAAAATATCTCTTATGTAATAAGATGCCACTGATTCTAATCTCTCAGCTTTTCAAGACCCAGCTCCAAGCCCTCCTATGTGTCCTTCCTCCTTATGTTCTGGGCTTTGAGTACACAGTTAAATCAGGCATGACTCCGGAGCTAGATACTTCACTCACGTAGGTCATCCCTAAATAGATGATAGATAGATAGATAGATAGATAGATAGATAGATAGATAGATAGATGATAGATATAGAGAAATATATATAACATAGAATTTCCCATTTTAACCATTTTTTTCAGTGTACTCTTCAATGACATTAATTATATTCACAATGTTGTGCAACCATCACTACTATGTGTTTCCAAAACCTTTCATCATCCCACACAGAAACTCTGTACCCATTAAGCAATAACTCTTCATTCTCCCCTTTCCCCAGCCCCTCTAACCTCTAATCTACTTTCTTTCTCTGTGAATTTGCCTATTCTAGATATTTTAGATAAGCGGAGTCATACAATATTTGTCCTTTGTGCCTAGCTTATTTCACTCAGCATAATGTTTTCAAGGTTTATCACTGTGGTACATATATCGTATTTTCCTTTATTTTTAAGGTTGAATTATATTCCATTACATGTATATCCCACATTTTGTTTATTCACTCTTCCATCCATCCAGGGGCACTTGGGTGGTTTCCATCTTTTGGCTGTTGTGAATGATGCTGCTGTGAGCATGGGTGTATGCTGTGAGCATCTGTTCAAGTTACTGCTTTAGATTCTTTCAGGTCTCTCTACCTAGGCCTGGGATTTCTGTGTCATACCTTCATTTATATTTGATGGATGAATGAATGAATGAGTGAATGAATGAGAGTTTCCAGCAGAGATACAAATTTTGTGCAAAGGCACATAGGGCAGCCTGTGTAAGTCTACGCTACAGGAAGCTGCTTGGAATGGCTACATTGGGGGACTCAGAGATGAAGCCCCAGGAGCAGGAACCTTCCTGAAACCTCCGTCAGTTCCACCATCTGAATGCACTTAATCAGAGCCTGACAAACTCCCAGGAATAGGTCAAAATGTGACTGGTTCCCAAACTTTCCTCTTCCTTGACATCCAGGACAGGTCACTCAAAAAAGCAAGATGTCTCATGACCTGCCACTCCATAAATATCTCAAGCTAAGGAGAATTATGTTTTTCAGCAAAAGTGATCCTAATGTTTTATTTTAAACACCTGTTACCCATCTCCCAATCAACAGTGACACAAGTTACTGGAGGTGGAAAGTTTTGTGCAGCATCTGTTTCAAGGGTGAATGCCATGATGGATCAGCTGACAAACATCATTAGCCAGGACAGGACATATGGGAAGAGAGGGAGCTCGGGGAGATGATGACTTCATTTTCAGATAGTGACTAAGAGGCAACCCACAGGGGTAGGATGGAGTCAAATGTCAGTTCTCCAGAGAAAGGTCAGCTTTGAGAGAAAGACGTGGGAGTCATCTCACATGGATGAGATTGTTCAGCTAGTGCTGGATCTTCAGAAGAAAAGAGGACCAAGACCAGAAGTCCGAGAAATTCTAACACTTAAGAGATAAGTCATCAGAGAGTTGGAATAACATCAAAATTTCATAGTAGTCAAGAGAAACAGTTCAAGGAGAGGATGATCAACATTACCCAACGCCACGGTCATGGTGCAAGCTAAGAATTCCATTGGATCTAACAACTGGTTGGACCAAGAGGTCTTGAAGCAGTCTCCGGGAGCAGTGATCAGATATCCCCTCTGAACACTGACAGGAAGTAATGACGTGAATGAGGAATGACTGCCACATTTGGTAACAGACTCAATATGTGGTAGACACTCAAATGCTTATTGCACAAGTATATGCAGAAATAAAGACTTAGAAAGAAGCAGTTAGAGCTGTCTATCACTGCTGAATATATGATGATTTTTATTAAGGTTGGGAGATGGACATATTTAAAATTGCTGATGTGTTACAGAAAAGCCTTGAGTTGTTTTAAATTAGATGAACATTATTTAATGATATAACTGTATAGTTGCCCATGTTTGCAATGAATACAATAAATAGGATCATTAAATACTCTGGCTTTGAAATTTTGATGATCTAGACAGGGGTCCTCAAACTACAGCCCGCGGGCCACATGTGGCCCGCCGAGGACATTTATCCATCCCATAGGGTGCCGCTGCCTGTCCTGCTTAGCAGCCAACTCGTCCCGAGCCCACAGTGCGCATAGGAATTTGTTCATAGTTGTTTTTTTTTTAAACTATAGTCCAGCCCTCCAGCGGTCTGAGGGACAGTGAACTGGCCCCCTGTTTAAAAAGTTTGAGGACCCCTGAAAAATTAGAATTCGTTCTAACTTAGGCAGAGGTTTATTTTTCTCACCCAGCTAAAGGCAGAACCAATAGTCTAAATACTTTTGGATGTCTTAAATGTTTAAAAATACAGATAATAACAAACAGAAAAGACAACGACAATAAAGAGATGAACTAGGATAATCATCTGAATCATGGGCTGGTTTACTATAGAACAAGCATGTCAAACTCAAAGGCTAACACAGGCCAAATAAATGTGGCCCACGGGCCACGAGTTTGACATGCTTGCTGTAGAATTTTAAACTTGGAACCCTCCTTCAACCCTCTCAGTTGTCCCACGGACTGTGATGAACTGAACCCTACGCACCCGAGGTCGAGAGAAATTACACAAAATGAAATCTCCTATAAAACAAGATACAAATCCTCTCATCCTTCTATCCTGCTTTGGTTTAAAGACCGACTCTTACTGATAACCTGGGAGTACTACTAGAAATGCTGGGTTAAAGCAGACAGAACCAGCATGCCACATTTTTGACATTTCAAAAGGGGTGAGGAGACTAGGAAATAGACCCTCCAATCTGGCCCTTCTCTCTCCAATCTGTGTCTTGTTTCCACAATTCTGTCAATTTACTCTCCCTAAAAGACCATTTTCATCCTGTTACTCTACAGCTCAGTATTTTCAATGGCTTTATTTTATTTTATTGTTGACAGTATTACAGATATCCCCCAATTTACCCCCCTTTATCCCCCTCCTCTCAGCCCTCCCCGACCCCAGGCCCTCACCACAATATTGTCTGTCCATTGGTTATGCATATATGTATATGAGTTCTTTGGTTGATCTCTTCTTTTTATTTCCATTTATAAAAAATTTCAAACTTCTTGGGCTAACATTCAAGATTCCCTATATTCTGCTCTCTATGCTGCAGACTCCCTAGTCTCTAGCCCACCAGTGGGCACAGTGACTCTTCGAGAAGTGACCCCAGATGCAGTCCAGAGCTCGGTTGTTTTGGAGCATCTTCTGGGAGGACAGGCTTTGGGAAATGCTGCTTCAGACAACATTCACCTGGCAGCAGGGCCAGCCCAGCACTCAGGACATGGGGGGCGGGGAGCGCCTGAGAAATCCTTGTTGATTGCATTTACTTTTTTTCTGAATTCAGAATGTTCTGATCCTCACTTCTGCTTCAGCCAGGCTGAACCTCAGAAAAAGCTACAGGGTAGAAGTTAGAAATAGAAGGGGTGGGGGGAACCCATGCATTTTTGTCCCTGTCCCAATCTACATAAACATCAGCATTACCCATCCCCGCCACCTCCTCAACACACATCCTTGCCCTGGCCAGTGTGGCTTGGTTGGCTGAGCGTTGTGCCATGCACCAAAAGGTTGCTGGTTCGATTCCCAGTCAGGGCACATGCCCAGGTTGTGGGCTCCATCCCTGATTGATTTATACCCTCACATCAATGTTTGTCTTTCTCTCTCCCTCTCCCTTCCTCTCTTTCTAAAGATCAATAAAAATATTTTAAAATAAATATTTTTTTAAAGGCACCCTGCCTTTGCAACAGCATGGATGGACCTGGAGAGCATATGTGAAGTGAAATAAGCCAGTCCAAGAAAGATATGTATCACGGGATCTCACTCATTTGTGGAATATAATGAACAACATAAACTGATGAGCAAAAATAGATCCAGAGACATAGAAGCATCAAACAGATGGTCAAACCTCAGAGGGAGGGTAAGGGAGGGTAGAGGGGGCAGGGTAAGAGATCAACCAAAGGACTTTGTATGCATGCATATAAGCATAACCAATGGACACAGACAGCAGGGGGGTGAGGGCCTGTGCTGGGGTGGGGGGCGGTGGGAGTGGGTAGGGAGAGGTCAATGGGGGAAAAATAAACATATGTAATACTTTCAACAATAAAAAAATTTAAAAATAATAAAATAAATAAAAGGCACCTGCCTGCTATTATTACGTTGTGAAGGGATTTGGGAAAGTATTAATGCATATATGCAAATTGTTTCTTTAGCAGGAACAGTGATTACAGACAAGAAGGAGGAGGGGAGAGAAGCAGAGCTCTGCTAAGAACGCCTCCTACAAAGGGGATCTGCAGAGGGAGATGAGGCAAAATGAAGACCAGAGGAGGTAGACTAAGTCACAGAGATCACACAGGAAATGTGCAACAAGGCCAAGAACACAACCCCGAGAGCTGAGCCAGGGCGTTCTCTGCCGTCCTATCGCCAGAAGTTATTTTCACAGCAGACACTACAAGAAAATACTCCAGAGCAGGGAAACGGCCTGATCGCCGGTAGCCTTTTTAAGGATTTCTGCGCAGCACATTTCATTTCCTCCACTCGGCAGGACCACCTTCTTTGTTCAGATTTCACCCACAGAATCCTAATCCATGCTGCTAAAACCAGTCCTGCCTTCAAAGCGTCCCTTGGCAAAGCTAAGGAACTTGGACACTGGCCAGCAACAAAGTGTTTCCAACCTGGAATTCTGGAAGAGGCGGCGCACAGCTCTGACCACTCCTCCCCTGCCCGGCTAAGCTGGGGGGCTGATTCCTGTGTGCAAGCCTTTGGCTGGGCCCGAGCCTGGTGCCCTCCGGCATCCTGAATGGCACAGACATGAATCCTACATGATTTTATTTTTCTGCCTTGTGACCTAAAGGTACCTGCCCTGAACTCTTTATGGCCATGGATCTTACTCTCCCTTCTTCCAGAAATTGCACCCAAGGCTACAAGAAATCCTAACGACACCGTATATTGCTTTATGAAGCCTTTCCACTGACATCTGTAAAACTCAAATCCAAAGTTTAGCATCCATTTTTGGGACCATTATGCATTTTCATCAGAGATTTTTTTCTTTTACTTTGTGCTTTTAAAACAATAAAAGTCCTCTAAACGTGTGCTTGTGTGCAAGGAGAAGGGGTTTGAATGGTGTCTCTTGTGATTACTCCACTTAATCAACAACCCCAAATGTAACCCCAGAGCCTTTTCTGCATTTCTCAGCCATGTGTTTGCAATCAGCAGTCGCTCTTTGAGCACGGCCAGCATATGTTTTTCAGCTTTTGAATTCAATTTCGGCAACCTTGAGAAGGCACACATAGCGGGGCAGGAATTTGAATGGTATTAGCTTAATTTGGGTTCTGTAGAAGCCAGAGAGCCGTCCACCCATCTGTCTGCTCCAGGGTGTCAATCTGCATGTGCACCACACCAATTCCTCACTTAGTTCTGGAGGGAACGCAAACGTCCACCGCCTGTTTCGCTGAAGGCCTGTTGGTGCCGGGTGTGTCTGTGGGAGGAGCAGCCTGGGCATTTGCACGTGATGGACACATTGAGTCCGGCAAGGGTTTTGTCGAGTGCTGGCTTTTAATTAATCAGTGCAGCTTGATAAATTACTCGACCCTTGGGCTGTGTCTTTCACATCCTCAAACATCTGGAGGGAAACTGGAAGGGGAATGTTCTGCTCGTCCCAAAGAGCCAGATGTGTGCCATCACACGGAAGGAATGTCCAGATGCCGGACGTCTCCTGCATTCCTCCCAGCGAGGCTCTCCCGCAGGCTTTGAAAGTCAGATGAAGAGCTGCCAACTGAGGTTTGCTCGGTGTGGCAGAGAGCACTTTCTGCCACTTCAAATTCCTTTAGAAGAGGTGGGAATATAAGTAAATAAACAAACCCATTTTATTGTGAGACTGAGGAATCCTGTCTTTTCCAAATTATAGTTCTATTTTTAAAAAGACCATTACGTAGGTGTATGTGTTTACCTTAGTCTATGAGTATGTGTGTGTTGGCTAGAGCAGGGATTTCAAAAAAAAAAAAAAATGCTTACCAGTCATCATTACCTGAAAAATGTTCTAGAAATGTGGATCCAAACTGGATCTACTGAACCAAAATCTCTACTTTCAGAATCCAGAAATCAGAATTTCTAAAATACACCCAGTTGGTTCTGCCATCAGAGTACCAAATAGCATTTGGGAACCAGGAAGCAGGGAATATATACTAATAATACTAGTACTAGTACTAATCCTTACTACTGGTTAACTTAAATTGAACTGCCAGGCACTATTCTAAGAATTTCGCAGACATCAGATTTAGCCTTTACAGGCACCATATCATGTAGGTACTACAGTATTTCCATTTTAGAATAGCAGAAATTGAAGTTCAATCACAGAGCTGGTAAGTGGTAAAGCTGCTGGTCTAAAGAGGTGGTTCTCAATCAGTTGCAAGCTCCTGCAAGGCCTAGCCCAGTGGCCGGCAAACTGCGGCTCGCGAGCCACATGCGGCTCTTTGGCCCCTTGAGTGTGGCTCTTCCACAAAATACCACGGCCTGGGCGAGTCTATTTTAAAGAAGTGGCGTTAGAAGAAGTTTAAGTTTAAAAAATTTGGCTCTCAAAAGAAATTTCAATCGTTGTACTGTTGATATTTGGCTCTGTTGATTGAGTTTGTCGACCACTGGCCTAGCCAATGTCATTTCCAGCACCCTTCCCCCAACCCTAAAACTCTCCACTTGATGAGAGCCAAGTCAGGAGATTAATCTAGCCTCTGATCTAGTCCAGCGTATTTGTTTTACAGATTAAGAAACTTTGACTGGGAGAATAAGTGACTCTTCTGGAAACGCCCAGATAAGAACTTATATTTTCTGATTTTTATCAGAGCTCTTAAAAAAGCATTACGCCCTTTAGTAACTAAGCTCTCTCCATGATTTAAACATTAAAAATCCCCTAGCTCTGTAAAGAGAGCCAAAGTTAATGGTACTCAATTAATTTTCTAAAAGTTCTAAAGGGATCTCTGGAACTTAAGGATTAAGGTTTACAGATTTCTGGTCTTCTAGAATCCCATAATGCATCTTTACAGGATCCTGAGTTTGTTTTGTTGGTTGGTTTGGGTTTAGATAAGAAATATTTCCAAATTCATCTTACAAGTCTGCTTTTACTATTCCCACTCTATGAATGTATGTTTAGGGGGTAAAAAGTGGGAGGAAAAAGTGGTTATCTGTGGTATTTGGAGACACCAGACACATTTCAACAGTTTTCCCTGAGGCTCCCAACTCACACATTGCTTATTGCTAAATTTGCAGTTAACACGGACTGCTTGAGACATAGACCTCAACAATCTGCCCACTATCATACTCTGGAAGCTTCATCTCTCCATCCCACACAGAATATTTTATTGTTGACATTATTAAATAACTTGCCTCAAACTTAAGTAACCAAGACCAGTGCATGGGGCTCCTACTGTTTGATGAAGTGTAGCCATGAATCTATTTGGATTCACAATTGCCTCTCGGCCTAAAATTGCACATTGAAGTTTCGAGTCACTGAGATACAAACATTACAGTTAAGATTTCCACTGAGATACATGCAAGTGTCTGCCCTCAGGGGACAGAGATGGAAAAGGCGTACACACATCAGTCCCCTCGCTCCTGCTGTGCTCCATTAAAATGGTCAGATTTGCTGTCTTTTCTTCAAGGATTTGGTGACTTTATCCTTCACTCCCAAGCTCAGGGTATCAAGGATTCTTTTTTATTATAAAAATAAAACTTCACACAACTGTGGGGACAGCTAGGGAAATAAGGATCTAAAAGAGGACATCACTCATAGGTCTCTGAAGGCACTGCACTGGTGGGTGAGTCAGCATTGGCCAGATTTGCTGGGACACCAGGTGGTGTGTCCATTTGTCCAGGCAGAACAGCAGGGAGTAGCCAGTGCAGAAGTCTCTGAAAGGCAGGCCTGGCGAGGCAGGAAGATGAGCTTGGTGTGGAGTGGGGCAGAGCAAAGGCAAGGTGGACCCCACCAGCGACTCTCTGACCAACCCTCATTGAGGAACAGAGAGAACAACCTGAAAACCACCCGTATCTCTGCTCTCACCACGTCTAACCACAACCATCTTCAGGAGGTAATGCTGCTGCTTCCTTTCCACTTTTCAAACATCACATGACTTCCTCCTTGTATGGGTCTAAGATTGCTGATTCCCACACAAGGATTCTGGAAAATATGAGTTCCAACTTAACCAAGTTGACACAGTCCACCCCTTTCCAAGCAGACATCATATATACCTTTTTAAACCATTTTAAATTCTCAGATAAGACATTAGAAACACTATTTTTTCACCTAACACGATGGAACTAAGTCTCTCCCCGCAGTAGTATACAAAGTCCCATGTGTTAATTCTGAAATGTTGAATGTCAGGTAATAATTATGATATGATATAGTAGATATAATATAATGCTATATATTATATGTAATGCAACACAATAATTATATATTATATAATTGTTATATATTGACATAACTATTAATGTAGTTAAGTAGATTAATATGTAATATAATAATGCTTTCTATCACCTGGTGGGCCACAGAAAATGCCCGTGAGCACACTACGCTTATAAGACAGATTCCTTGACTCGCACAGCCAGTGGCCCTGGCTGCGCTCTGTTTGTACTCTCCTTCGTGGCAGTGAAATTCTCTCTCTCCACCCTGCGCCCACACTTGATGGTGGTTGTTGTCCTTCGAGTGCTTTGCTTGGGGCATTAATATCTTTGTGGTGAGAACATCTGCCTATTCCTGGAAAACTACATGTAAAGCAAAGGATGCTAATCAAATACCCGAAAAAGACACAGGGAAACCTTCCCGTGGCAGTTTCCCCCAAGGCTACAGAGAGCTTTCCTGCTGCTTCCCCTGGTGCACATGTAGGGGGCTGGCAGGGCGAGAGGCCAGTTCCCCCTATCATGGAGAAAGAGCACCATACACACACACACACACACACACACACACACACACACACATTCTCTCTCTCTCTCTCTCTCTCTCTCTCTCTCTCTTTCTCTCTCTCTCTCTCTCTCTCTTAGGTTTCCTTTCAGACGATGGCAATAAAGCAGAAACAAGCAGGAACTCCCAGCTCCCTGCCACCCTGAGAACTCAGTCACTGGCAGGACCCCCCACCCCTTGCACCAGGAGAACTGAAGGACCAGGAGGAGTCTGGAGAGGGCAGGTAGAGTCAGGTGACTGGTCACCCTGCTGGCCAGCTGCATGTTGAGAATGTGGGTCCCTCCCCTGGGCCTCAACTGTCCCAATTGAACAGGAAAGGATTTAGCCTCAGGAATCTCCCAGTACCGTTCAAGATCTAATGATGTGAAAGGCTGGGGCAATGCGGACTGCTGACAAAGGTTAGCAACACGTGGCCTCTGTTCTGGCCTTTTCACCCAAATTGGTGACATCTATTTAGAAAAAAAAACAGATTCCATGATTTTCATACAAACCCAACAGATTTACACAAGTGAGGAGTTTGTGCTATCCACAAATGTTTTGCTCGGTGCCCCCTGTGGGGTTCATCCTGGCCAGGGCCTGTCCTGTTGCACTCCTTCCTCCTTAACCGGTCTCAGCTTTTATTTATCTCTGGAGTATGTTCCTGGTTACTATGCACCTTGTTAGAAATAAGGTGGCCCTCTACCAGCTAAACTATGACATAAACATTCAATGGGCCCACTGCAGAAACATGTGGCCTTACACACAGGAGTAACAGAAGTGTCGCCGTGTGTTCCAGGAACGCAGGAGGTGAGAGTTGGGTTTGACCCATGTGCCTGAGCATGTGAGCAGAAGGAACATCGTGCCAGGATCAAGGCAGGAGCAAGCGTGTTCAGGCTGCTGCCGTCCGCGCAGCTGAGGTAGAGAAGTCACAGGTGACAGAGTTGACCTTGAAATCATTGTGGGTCTCTGAGTCCCTCTTGGAGAAGGGCCACTAAGAGAAACCCCGATCCCCTTGGACTGTGCCGTGAGCAAGAATAAATGTGTTGGTGGTAAGCAACTGAGATGTTGGGGTTTGTTAGCACAGCAGAGCCTACCCTGTCCTGATGTTTCAACAGGCCGGTCATCAAAGCACAGAGAATGAGTGTTCCCAAAACTAAGGCAGCCCTTGCCCCCCAAGCTGTCCTGAAGAAGGGGCCCCAGCCCCGGGACTTTCTCTGGCTCCCACTGGCAAAGTCTTCCATGAGGTAGAAACTGGTAAGGTTACCAGTTCACCTAGTTCCCCCTTGTTATTCACGGCTCACCAAAAACACTTCTGCTTATGATTTTGCATCCAGTGTAGTTTTGTGGCTTCTTCATGGGTCTCCTAATGCCCGACACTATAATGCTCTCAATTATGTTTGCTGAACGAATAAACGAGTGAAGGAGCAAGACTTCCATCTAATGTGAAACAGGGCTGGGAACACGGGAGATCAGAGGTCTGATTGCCCACTCCCGCATCAGGCGCTGGCCTGCCCTGGCCTCAGCCTTTCCTAATTTCACATAGAGCAGTGGTTTTCCTCGTGGTTGCATATGAAAAGCACAGGAGAGATTTTTAAAATTTCCATGACCAGGCCACCATCCAATCCATTTAAATCACAACCTAGGGTGGGACCAGCCATGAGTAATTCTTTTAAGCTCCTGGCCATTCCCAGGTGCAGCCAGGACTGAAACAGCTGAGTGCCTGGGGTGTGAGGGGGGGTGGGGGCAGCTCTGCAGGCAGCAGAGACACCTGCAAGACAGGCACAGGGGTCCCGATGAGTCATGGATGGAGCTTAACCTGCACTGCCATGGGCACTGCATCTCTTTAGAATCAACAAACAATCTGGAGAAACAAGAAACAGATTCTCCCAACCTTGTTATGAAAACAAGGGATTAACTGTGATTGCAGAAAAGCTGGTGCCTCACTAAACCTCAGGGAACCTGTTTCGTCATGAGCTACAGAGAAGCAATGGGTCCTTGGAAGGACCTCTTGGCTCATGAATGACCTGTGCACTGACTAGAGGAGAGCATCTGGCAGTGAGGCTGGCCTAGTGGCCCTTGAGGGTGGGAGCCATATCACACTGTGCCAGGAGAAAGGGAAAGAGCACGCAGAAAGAATGGGAAAGAGGAGGAAAAGAGACACAGACAAGCAAGGAAGGGAGAGGGAAAGGCAGGGAGGAGAGGGGCCAAAGGTGGGACTGGCTCCTCAGAGGTGCACTTGCTTCTTGTCATGTGGCTGGGATCTTCCCCACATCTCCTTGGCCTCAAGGCCCCTCTCCAGCAACTGCTCAGTAAGATCCTGGAAAACCCAGCACTCTCTCTTCTCACTGTCCCCCTATGTTCTAAATGTCTCCTCATCGTCCCCCTCCCCCAGGGTCAGGAGCCATGTCCTTGAGCTGCAGACACGTGGAAGCCCAACTGTGTCCCAAGTCCCAAGTGATAAACACCCCATGGTTCAGGTAGAGGGGGAAGCAATGCTGGTGATCTGGGCCACTCCTACTAAGACGGTCTTGTTGGTTTCTCATCACCCAGAGGGATAGACACTGACTTTGTAAGGTAATAAAGCCTTCGGTTCCCTGCACCAAATCAGCGTCAGGAGGCAAATCTTGACTTTGTCAGAGGCTTCCATAGTGGAAAGTGAATGGACACAGACTTCTGGCCTGTGTCCTACCAGCGAGAAAACACCACGTGACCATTCCCAGCTGTTCCTTCCACAGTGGATACCACTGGCGGTCACAGCGATCACATCACACCTGGGCACTAAAGAAAGCAACCCTCTTCTCCACCAGCCAGAAAGGAAGGAATGAGGAGGTTAAAGAGCTGGAGATTCTGTTTGGGCTAGAGCAGATCAGACATGCTGATTCAGCTTCTGATGAGATTTCCCCTCTTAGGAACCTGATGGAAACCCAATCCAAAGTGAGCCACCAACTCTGCAACTGCCGCTCCATCATGGGCTGCCTTAGGATCTTGGTGAGATTTTGCTCAGGGCTTCCCCCAAACACACAGTTGAGGGTGAGTGTGGCCCTCCAGGCTTGTAACACACTGTCTTGTTTCACCTTCATTTCCTGTATGTGAAGTGCCACATGCCTCGGGCTGTGGTAAAGCCCTGCCTTCCAAACCAGCCCCACATAGCTGCAGTGTCTATTCAGCAACCAAGAAGGTCCAAATCAGGCAAATGCCAGGCTGAGCAAACAAAGCTCAACCTGCAGCAGCAGGCAAGGCCAGCGAAAGGGGAACAATAGCTACCTGTACTATGGGGTTACAGTGAGAATCCAATGAGATAGAATATGAGAGGCACTCGCAGCCCCACCAGGCACGTGGTGAGCCCAATGACTGTGAGTGAATACATATCTGCTCTCTCTGTTCCTCAGGAGCCAGGCTATGGTCTGGTCACCCGTCCCTAGTAGCTGCTAGTCCCAGAACTTTTTTAAAAGTAATGTTTTACTATTTTAATGGTCACATCAATAAGAATATAGCAGTTTATCCTTTTTTAAAATTTATCTTTATTACAGATGTCCCCATTTTCCCCTATTGATCCTTTCCACCCTGCCCTCACCTCCTCCCCAGGTCTTCACCGCACTATTGTTTGTGTCCATGGGTTATGCATATCTATACTAATAAAAGGGTAATATGCTAATTAGACCAGGTTGACTGGACATCTTCCCACGTCCAACTTCCTTCAGACAAAGCCATGGTGGCGGGGGTCGAGGCAGAAGCGGTTAGGGGCGATCAGGCTGGCAGGGGAGCAAGCAGTTAGGGGCAAGATCAGGCTGGTAGGGGAGGGCAGTTAGGGGGTGATCAGGCCAGCAGGGGAGCGAGTGGTTGGGAGCCAGCGGTCCCAGATTATGAGAGGGATGTCCAACTGCCGATTTAGGCCAGATCCCACATCAGGCCTAAACCAACAGTCAGATAATCCCCCAAGAAGTCCCAGATTGGAGAGGGTGCAGGCTGGGCTGAGGGACCCCCACACACACACCCCCTGTGCATGAATTTCGTGCACCAGGCCTCTAGTATGCATATAAGTTCTTTGGTTATTCTCTGCCTGCCCCACTTCCCTTCTCTCTGAAATATGTCTGTCTATTGCATACTTCAATGTCTCTGGATCTATTTTGTTCTTCAGTTTATTTTGTTCATTAGATTCCACATATAAGTGAAATGATGTGATACTTGTCTTTCTCTGACTGGCTTATTTTGCTTAGCGTAATACTCTCCAGGTCACCCATGCTGTCTCAAAGGGTCAGAAGTCCTTCTTTTTTACTGCTGCATAGTACTCCACTGTGTAAATGTACCACAGCTTTTTCATCCACTTATCTACTGATGGGCACTTGGGCTGTTTCCAGGTCTTAGCTATTGTAAATAACACTGATATGAACATAGGGGTGTATATAGTCTTTCTGATTGGTATTTCAGGCTTCTTAGAATATATTCCTAGAAGTGGAATCACTGGGTCAAATGACAGTTCCATTTTTTATTTTTTGAGGAAAGTCCACACTGTTTTCCATAGTGATTATACTACTCTGCATGGTTCTTGGCAGAATGTCCAACTCTGGTGCAAAGAGGTTGGATCACAACTTTCCTCCCCTTGCCCACTGCCTGTGGGTTCTGGGGGAGCCTTAATTGTCCAGAAAAGGAGCCAAAAGAATCCACAGCCCTCAGGTCCTGCCTTCCCAGCCACAGCAACTCTGTCTATTCTGTATTTGGGAGAGGGTGTAGGGAGCTTAGCTAAGGGGTGTCATGCTATTGCCTGCTTGATCATTCTTAAAGAAAAAGAAAAATCTCGTGGTGGGCTAATTTTTGTTTTCAGAGATGAAAACTCTCAGGAATACTCTCTGCAGCCTCTGCCACATTCACCCACATTTGCCCCCTCTCTTTACCACTCCTCTGATTCTTCCCCTTTTCTACTTGTTGTCTCCTTCCTTTCCCTCATCCCTTTTCCCCTCCTCACACTCCTCCTCCTTCAGCCCACCCCACCCAGCCCAGAGCATGACTGGTGGAGGGCAGGGGTGACAGCCAGCAGTGGAGGTCAGAGTGGGAGAAAGAGAAGATTCCAGCTCCTTCCTCTCCACTCAGGCCTGTGTGCAGGTACATATGGAATAGGTTGAGCAATTTCTTTTCATTATCATGTGTATCTTTGGGGGAGAAACCCCCTAAACTGAACTTGTGAACTTATTCTTTAAGTTATATAGTGAAATGTGTCTGGAGTGAAAGAAAGAAATCAGGAAACCTGGTGACTATCTGCATGTCTGTTACAAGAAGTAAATTAAAATGACACAGGGGTGAAACGTAACTGTCCTCATATCGGAGTAAATAAATCAGACTGGTAAATATTTACTAAGACTTCATTACAAGCAATGACTAGAGGATCTTCAAATTTCTGTCTGAATTTAGGTGTCCCTAAAGAACTTCTCAGCAGGGTAACTCAAGACAGAAAGGGGAAAATATGCTTCTTCTGGGGCCACACCCAACATCCACCCACCGAGGACATTGATTCCCCTGCCTGACTCTCCACCACCTCAGGCTCTAACCAGTCAGAACTCTGCCCCCACCATGGGAGGAGCAGCTAAAGCCACATCTGGGCTCCCGTGTGGGCCCACAGTCTCTGGTTCTGAGGGGGTTGGATAGGTCTGAGCCAGCAGGCTCCTTCCAGGGAGCATCCCACCAGGGCCCTGGTCCCTTGCCCTCTCTTCCAGAGCCTTAGGAGCCATTGCCCTCACCCCGTGATCTCTCTCCATCTATCCCTTTCCCCTCTTTCAGCATTTTGCAAACCAGTTCATCTTGTGATTGTCGCACCAGCTGGAACATCATTGTGCCTACCCTAACAGGCAAAAATTGCTCCCACTGAGGCAGATGAACCTTTAGGAATAGGAGTGATTTTTACTGACCTTGTCTGCAAATACAGTCACCAAAAAAACTCCATGCTCCAGGGTGCTGACCTGAAGACTTCAACTCACAGCTCTCCCTGCAAAATGTCAAACTTTTCCCAGAACACCTCTAAAATGAGACAAGTTCAATATTGCACAGTAGATGTTTATGAATTCAGCTGTTTTGAAATGGTAATGCATTGAGAATGAGTCTTTGAGAAATATATCCTGTAGAAATTTCCATGCAGGATCCCAGTTGAGTTTGATTTTTAAATCCTTTAAGAGATTTAAAAAGATTAAGTCCCATTCTTTCTGCCATAGGAGTGGGGACAGCCTGTGAGAGAACCGTTTTGAGGTAGAGAAGAGCATTCCTGCCTACATGGGGATCTATTTATGGACATCCCTGCCTACTGATGTCTGCAGCTCCCTCTTGTACAGTCTAGTGCAGTGGTCAGCAAACCGCGGCTCGCGAGCCACATGCGGCTCTTGGCCCCTTGAGTGTGGCTCTTCCACAAAATACCATGCGCGGGTGCGCATGTACAGTGCGATTGAAACTTCGTAGCCCATGCGCAGAAGTCAGTTTTCGGCCTGGGCGAGTCTATTGTGAAGAAGTGGCGTTAGAAGAAGTGGGAGTGTCGGTTGGTCGGGTGGAAACGCGGTGCAGGCGGGCTGCGGGATACGCAGTGCGGGGGAGGCACGCGCGATTCATGCAGGAGTTGAGTGAGCCAGTCAGTCCGCAGTCTCATTGTGCAGTGGTTAGTGCCAGTCACGTCCGCAAATCGCGCGCAGGTGACAAAAGTACCTACTCGAAGCATAAAGTTACCTGTATTTTTCCAACCAGCTGCAAATCCTACAGGTATTTTTGTCATCAGTTTAAGAATTGTAATTATTTTGTGTTGGTGGCTTTATTATTATAAAATGAAACTTTTTTTAGGTGCCCTGTTTGACATGGCTACAAAGAAGAAGCAAAGAAAAACAGAAGACGAAAACCGTGAATTTAAAGTTGAATGGACCGAGACTTTTGCGTTTATTCAAAACTTAAATGGCCTTCCGACCTGTCTTATTTGTCAGGAAAAATTGGCGCATAACAAGAAATCAAATTTGACAACTAAACACGTGTCACTTAGTACTAAATATCCTGTCGATGATGCAAGGAAGAAAGCAGTTGAGGAACTTCAGAAGAGTCAAGAAAAATCAAGTTCTGTATTTAATTAGTGGATGCAATCTTCCAACAATGTTAATATTGCAAGTTTTGTGGTTAGTCAAGAGATTGCTAAGAGAGGAAAACCATATACAGACGGTGAATACATAAAAAGTTGTTTTATAAATGCATCCGAAGAGCTATTTCGGGATTTTAAGAACAAAGCAGATATTCTAAAAAAAATTAAAGAGTTACCATTGTCTGCTAAAACAGTGAAAGATAGAACAGTCAAAATGTCTTCGAATATAACTGACCAACAAGTCGAAGATCTTAAATTGGTTTCAGCTTTATCAATAGCAGTTGACGAGTCTTGTGACATAAATGATACAGCGCAAGTTTCACTTTTTGTACGATTTATTTCATCTACAGGTCCTAAAGAAGAACTTTTAGGATTATTGCCACTCAAAGGTCAAACACGTGGAGAGGATATAGCAAGTGCTGTAATTGAGTGCATTGAAAAACATCATATTCCACTCAATAAAATTGTCTCAATTTCAACAGACGGGGCAAAAAGTATACCGGCGTAAGAAACGAGTTTGTTGCTATTTTGAAAGAAAAAATTAATCACGAGATACTTACTTACCATTGCATCATTCATCAAGAAGCGCTTTGAGCGCAGACATTTCCAGAAGAAATTTGCAAAGTTATGGAATTGGTGATTAACACTATCAACTCCATTATAGCTAAAGCTCTTAATCATCGCCAATTTAAAGAATTTTTAGTTGAAATGGAGTGAGTACACAGATCTGCATAACAAGGTACGTTGGTTATCAAGAGGAAACGTTTTGAAACGTTTCGCTTCCTTATTAACAGAAATTAAAGCATTTCTCCTTGAGAAGGGTGTTCACTATCCAGAACTAACAAACAATCAGTGGATCCAAAAATTTTATTTCATGGTAGACGTTACATCTCATCTAAATCAGCTTAATCGTAAACTACAGGGGAAAGGAAACACAATTTTTTCCATGTAAAAAGAAGTTATTTAATTCGAAAACAAATTATTTCTTTTTGCTCAAGATTTTGAAAGAGAAACTTTGATTCACTTTCCAAGCCTGTTGAAACATCGCCAAGAAAATAATTCTGATATTGACATTTACTATTTCAAAACAACACTTTTAAATATGAGGGAAGCTTTTCTCAACAGGTTTCAGGAATTCAGAAACAGCAAAGCGACATTAGCCTTTGTTAAAAAACCTCTTAATGCTACTGAAACAGAATTAAATTTTTCTCCCTTTAATATTGACATTGGCAACTTTGAAATGCAATTGCTGGATTTAAAAAACAAAGAATTGTGGAGCTCGAAATTTGAACATCTTTGTGCTGATATAGAAATATTGGAGAAAAACAAATGTGAACTTAGTTCACAGCACAAGTGGTCTGCTTTGAAAGACCTGGAGAAGGAAGATATGTTGATTTTTAACACCTGGAATAGTATTCCTGACTCATATAATCAACAGAAAAAACTAGCGTTAGCTGTTCTTTCCTTATTCAGGTCTACATATTTATGCGAACAATCATTTTCAAGCATGAACCTTATCAAGAGTAAATTGAGAAGTCGTCCTATTGATGAGAACCTGGAATTGTGCCTAAGATTAAAAACAACAACATACATACCTGACTTACCCAAACTTTCCAAGGAGATGCAAGGCCATTGTTCACATTAGTGTTTGTCAGTCATTGTCATGATTTAACTTTATGGATATTGTAAGGTAAATTGTAAGGAATTTAATTTTATCAATAAATAATATCGTTATTAAGTATAATATCAAGTTTTATTCAATGGACCTATAGTTTAACTAAGACTTAAAACTTTAAGTAGTTTATTAAGTTAATTTTAGGGAACATTGTGGAGTGAAAGAAGATGTAGTGTCGAGGATTGAGAAAGGTATGTTGAGATGGTTTGGACATGTAGAGAGGATGAACAAAAGGAGATAGACAAAAACAAGTATATAAGACGAGTGTGGATGGGAGAGTTGGAAGGGGTCGACCTCAGCGAACGTACCTCAATCAGATTGAGGGCGTTTTTAGCAAAGGCCAGCTTAGGAGTACCCTAATTAAGTTAATAACAATGTACCTACCTATATAGTTTAAGTTTAAAAAATTTGGCTCTCAAAAGAAATTTCAATCGTTGTACTGTTGATATTTGGCTCTGTTGACTAATGAGTTTGCCTACCACTGGTCTAGTGGATACAATCTAGTGGATACCAGGGCTGGGCCTGGCTAGGAAGGGGACAGAGGCATGCCTACCATACCTGTCACACTGCCCTGGGCTGTCACCAGGTTACAACGTCATTGCTTTCATGAAATGTTTTGAGAATGGTTTGACTTTCAAGTCATCAATCTATTTCCTTCTAAAGTACTGGTTAGAGATTGAAAAGTGCAAGTCCAATGTTTTACTATTTTAATGAACACATCCATAAAAATAACATCCTCATGACACTTTGTGGATTGGATGGCATTTAAACAAAAATCATGTTGCTTTATTATCCAAAAGCCAACATAGGAATTGCTATTTTCTCAATATTTTGATCCCTCATGGCAGGTATAAACACTAAGCAATTGTCAAGGTCAAACTGAAAAGGTAGTGGGGCTGGGTCTTACACTGAGCTCTCCTGTCCCATTCATCACTGTTCTTTGACCACAGCCATCTCCCACCAGGAACTGGGGAGATGTTGTTCTATTCTTCTGCCTTACAGCCATGCCACACTTGCAGAAAGAGGAGAGCCTGTCTATTTCCAAAATCGCCAGAGCAGACTCCCACCCCAAATTCTTCCAATCCCAGCAGTTGGAGGTCTAATGCCCATCCCAGCTGTTTCTTACTTCACCTCCATCCCAGAGCTACATGCTTACCTCCTGTTCAGTCATCTTTAGGACAGAGAAGCATGGGCTGCCTTCTTCCTCCCGGTCCTTCCGTTCTCAGAAACAGCTAACTAATATATGTTTCAGTCAGGGTGGACCGGAGCTGCAGACTATGTTGAGTGATGTGGAATGTGGATTTATTATACAAATGGCGACCATCGTGGGAACTAGATGGTGCCTCTGTGTGAGTCAGCTACCTCTGGGCCTAGTGCTTGGCCGGAAGTCAAGCAGGGCCAGCCTGCAGGATGGGGAGGGGGGTGTGAAGAGGGGGAAATGAGGGAGACTAGTGACAGATGAGAAATGCATCCATCTCTCACTGTCTCCTCCAGCTGTGATGATGTGGGTGACCAGGAGGCTAAAATGAAGACCAAGGAGAAGATTCCTGGAAATCTGGGCTACAAGGTCAGCAGGCAGGTCAGGGAGTTTGGGCTTAATCTGCAACAGGCCTGCCCTACTCCAACCTATCCTTCCAAGGCCCCCACAAATCAAATTTCTTCGTTGGTGAACTAATTATACACACACACACACACACACACACACACACACACACACACTAGAGGCCCGATGCACAAATTTGTGCACTGGTGGGATCCCTCTGAGTGGCCTGCAGGGATCGGGCCGAAATCCGCAGTCCAACACCACTTGCAGCTCCTACCTGCCACTCCAGCTCATCCTGGCCCCACTGTGCCTGCCACGGGCTCACCCCCAATCAGTCCCCATCAGGAGAGGCTCGCGCTGCTGTGGCAGCCTTGAGCCCTGTGTCTGGCACCCTCCCAAGGGGAGTGGCCTGAGGGATCAGGCTGAAACTGGCTCTCTGACATCCCCCGAGGGGTCCTGGATTGCAAGAGGGCACAGGCCAGGCTGAGGGACCCCACCAGTGCATGATCGGGCCAGGGAGGGAACGCGGGAGGGTTCCAGGGAGTGTTCAGCCCATCTTGCTCAGTCCTGATTGGCCAGACCCCATCAACAAGCCAACCTACCAGTCAGAGCATCTGCTCCCTGGTTGTCAGTGCATGTCATAGCGAGCAGTTGAGCAGCCTTAGCATATCATTAGCATATTATGCTTTGATTGGTTGTTCGGTTGTTCTGCCGTTTGGTCTATTTGCATATTACCCTTTTATTATATAGGATATTCACCCCATATACCCCTCCAAGTGATTTGACTTGACGTTGATCTATTGCTAGGATCTCCACATGCACATCACAGATAGAGCCCAAAGATAAAGCTGATTGCTGTAGGACTGACACCAGACTTAGGTTAAGGTCCAAGTCTGCAGGCCATAGTCTGTTTTAAAAAGACTTCTTTAACATATTCTACCATGTCCTACTTCATACCAACTTTTATGCAACTTTTTAGAGATGTAAACATGAACAAAATATCCTTGTTTCTTGCTCAGTCAGAAAATCTTGCCCCAAAGTGCATTTACAATATTGATAAACTGAGATTCACATCTTGTCACTGATCTAGCAAACTGGGCAGGCTTTCATAGCAAATGGCCTTTTACTATTCTCACGTATGGCTTCACAGTGTTAAGCCAAAGTATCCACCTATCCCCTCCACAGTGTCAGTGAGTTCATCCTGCTCTGCACTAACAACACAGGGCTGTCTCAGGCCCAGATCAAAGGCAACGCACACCGGGGCTTCTCCTAAAAAGAAAACAAACTATCTCACTCCTTACAGACTGGTTGACTGAATCTGGCAAGTCTTCTGTGCATGAATGTGACATACACATACACTGATGAACAAAATCTGTCCAGATGGTTGAAAACTGTCTGATCTCTGTTGTGAATAACAAAGAAACCCACAAATCAATAGATGCCTGAGAGTGTGGTGGTTATTATTTCCATTAGTCGGCTGACGTGTCCAAGCAGTCATGATAAATGAAGCTGAAGCTTCATTGTGAGAGTGGAGGAACATGGCATGTTATCCCAGGACACCCTTGCAAAATTCCATGTCTGGTTAACTGGGCTTCCTTTTAAGTCCAGTATTCACCAGAACAATTTTACTGCCATCATTGAAAATTTCAGTAAAATATATTGGTCCATTTTCTGCTTTACTCTGTAGCACAGGCCTGGCACATGCTAATTAATTTTTTCATTGTTAATTCAAGATCTTCAAGGACATTTAAAACCTTTTGAGAGAGCATGAATGGACCTGGAGAGTATTATGCTAAGTGAAATAAGTCAGTCAGAGAAAGACAAATACCATATGATTTCACTTATATGTGGGATCTAATGAATAAAATAAACAAACAGAATAGAAACAGACTCATAGATACAGAGAACAGACTGACAGCTGTCAGAGGTTCCGCAGGGGCAAGGATTGGGGGACTGGGTGAAAAAGATGACAGGATTAAGCAGAAAAAAAACAACAACAATAGCAACAAAACTCATAGACTCAGACAACAGTATGGTGATTGCCAGAGGGAAAGGGGAGTGGGGGGAAGTTGAAGAGGGGATAAATGGTGATGGAAGGAGACTTGACTTTGAGGAGTGAACACACAATACAATATATACATGATGTATTATAGAGCTGTACACTGAAACCTATATAATTTTATTAACCAATATTACCCCAATAAATTCAATTAAAAATTTAAAAAGATCTTGAAGGCCTTCAAATTCACATTCTGTATGCAATAATTTATGTTCAATACCACAAAAACAGAAGCTAGGTATAAATTATTGGCTGTATCTCTAGCAACCTTAGAATATGCTTCACAAGATTATTTTAAATAAATGCCCACTATGAATTTGTCTTAACACTTGTTTTTATTTGTTTTGTTTTTTAACAAAGGAATTCCTTCTTGCCAGAGGATGTTTTCCGATGGTCTTAGGCTCTACAGCAGGGTCACGACCCATAGGTTGAGAACCACTAGCAGGGTCGCCTAAGGCCATCGGAAAACACAGATATTTACATTATGATTCATAACAGTAGCAAAATTACAGTTATGAAGTAGCAACGAAAATAATTTTATGGTTGGGGGTCACCACAACATGAGGAACTGTATTAAAGGGTCGCGGTGTTAGAAAGGTTGAGAACCACTGCTCTAGTCGACCCTGATAATGGCACAATTAACAGGAAGAGGAAAGCCGGGAAGGGGACTGTGATTCAGATGCAAGATGAACTCAGGACAGGTTAAGTTTGACATGTCAGAGGGTATTCTGCTGGAATTGTCCTGCAGGGGACTCAGGCAGCTAGCAGAGGTGGTACACATTTGAGCAAACGTGATGGAGGAATCGGTCAATAAGATTGTATTGTCTGACAGGAGCAGGACAAAGGACGGAACTCTGAGAAGCACCAACGTTGAGGAGTGGCTGTGGAGGCAACCAGAACACAGGAAGGTGGGAAAGCCTCAGAGGGCGCACGGAGAGAGGCTCCACTCAGAAACCAAGAGAGGAGAGAATTTCCAGGAGCAAACAGACCACAGCAGGGCCGTCCAATCAAAATAAAATGCAAGGCACGGGTGTTCTAGTCCCCATCTTAAAAAAGAAGATCAGAACAGGTGACATCTATTTTAATGATATATTGTGTTTAACCCCAGGCAGCCAAAATATTCGGATCTCAAAATGTAATCAATGTAAAAATATTGAGATATTTTATGTTCTTTTTTTCAAACTAGATCTCAAAAACTTGGTCTGTTTTTCACACTTAAAGCTTACCCCAGTTTGGATGCTTAGTTTTCTTCAGAAATACTTCCCCTGTATTTAGATTTCATAAAATTTACAGTTGAAAAAACTAGATTCACAGATGCAAGTTGTTCCAATCATACTTAAAAGTTTTTCAATCAAGTACTTTTAAATGTAATTAATATTAAATGAGCAATTCAGTTGCTTGGTGCACTGGCACATTTTAAGTGTTCCATAACCCTCCATCCAGCTGGTCACCCTTCTGAGTAGCACAGTGGACAGCACAGAGACACAGAATCAAATGACTCTAAGTAGCCAGTGGAGATGAAGGGCCAGAGGTCGCTGGTCACAGCAGTGGGAGGAAGCGATGGTTTCAGTGGCTATTGGTGGGGTCAAAGGTTAAAAAAAATGAGGAAAAGTGGGAAAAATTAATTTATTGACTTTGTAAGAAAGGAGAGAGTGTGGTAGCCACAGTGGATACAGAAACATGGGAGTTTGGATTTTTATTTTTTAAGAGAGAGGAGTTAGGAATATTGACAGTCTAAGGGAAAGAAACAGTACTGAGAGAGAGATTGCCATATAGGATAATTGATGCAATCTTTGAGGCTTTATTTCTCTGAAATCCCTGTTTAAAGCAACACATGATAAGGATAGTCCTAGCAATAAAATTTATTGAGTGCTTAGTTATATTGACTTCCTGTAGTATTACACTTAATCAACATGTAATTACAAAATCATAGAGTATTTTGTAACTGTAAACAATTTCAATTAAAAATGCTTTTTGCATAGCACATTCTTTTTATTTTTTCTCGTTTTATTGAGAAATAATTGACATACCTCACTGTATAAGTTTAAGATGTACAGCATGACGGTTTGATTTACATATATTGGGAAATGCTTGCCATGATAGGCTCAGCTTACATCTTTCTTCTCATATAGACAAAAGAAAAAGAAAAGAAAGAAGAAAAGAATAGAGGCCAAAAATTTTTTCTCCTTGTGATGAGAACTCAAGATTTATTCTTATCAACCTTTTTATATATCCTATAGGAGTGTTAGCTATAGTCATCATGTTATACATTACACCCCTAGTAACTATCTTTTAACTGGAAGTGTGTACCTTTTGACCACCTTCTTCCAATTCCTCACCCTCTAACTCCACCTCTGGTAACCACAAGTCTGATCCCTTTTTCTGAGTTTGAGGTTTGTTTTTGGTTAGGGGGAGGCATTTTTATTGTTGTTGTTTTTTTAGGGTTTTTTAGATACCACATATAAATGAAATCATACAATACTATCTTTCTCTGACTTATTTCACTTAGCATAATGCCTTCAAGATGCAACCATGTTGTCTCAAATGGTAGGCTTTCCTCATTTTTTACAGCTGAGTAACATTGCATTGTTTCAATTTCGTTATCCATTCATCCATCAGGACATTGACATATTTTCCAGGTCTTGGCTGTTGTAAACAATGCTGCTAAGAACGTGGGGGCTTTGTGTTAAGATTTGTGTTACCTTGAAGGGATGTAGTCCCAGAAGTGAAGTTGCTGAATCATAAGAAAATAGTTCTATTTTTAATTTTTTACATTCCCACCAATTTACATTCCCCACCAACAGTGCACAGGCTCCCCTTTTTCTTCACATCCACACCAGCATGTGTTATCTCTTCTCTTTCTGATGATGGCCATTCTAACAGGAGTGAGGTGATATCTGTATGGCTTTAATTTTCATTTCCCTAATGACTAGTGATGTTGAGCATCTTCTCATGTACCTGTTAGCCATTTAGATGTCTTCTTTGGAAACTGTTATTCAGGTTCTTTGCCCATTTGGGGGGAGGGGTTTGCTATTAAGTTGTATGAGTTCTTTATATGTTTTAAATATTAATCCCTTATCAGATATATGGTTTGCAAATATTGTTTTTCCATCCTGTAGGTTGTTCTTTTCACTTTGTTTATGATTTCTCTTGCTGTACAAAAGCTTTTTAGTTTGATGTAGTCCTGCTTTTATTTTTTATTTTGTTGCTTGTGCTTTTGGTGTCATATCCAAAAATATATGTATATTATAAGACCCATGTCAAGGAGCTCTGTTTCTGTTTCCTTTCTAGAAGTTTCATGATTCAGGTCTTGTATTTAAGTCTTTAATCCATCTTGAGTGAAATTTTGAGCATGGTGTAAGATAGAGGTCCAGTTTCATTCTTGTACATATGAATATCCAATTATCACAGCACCATTTATTGAAGATACTGTCTTTTCTCCACTGAGTATTCTTGGCTCTCTTGTCAAATATTAGTTGATCATATTTGCTTGGATTTATTTCAGTTCTCTCAAATCTGTCCTGTTGCTCTACTTGTCTGTTTTTATTCCTGTACCATACTGTTTGATATCTAGCGTTTTATATTATTGCTTGAAATCAGGAAGTGTGATGCATCCTGCTTTGTTCTTCTTTCTTGGGATTTCTTTAGCTATTTGGGATAATTTGTGGTTTCACATAAATTTTAGGAGGGTTTTTTTCCTGCTTCTATGAAAAAAATGCCACTGCCATCTTGATAAGGATTGCATTGAATCTATAGATGGATTTCAGTATTAACATTTTTAAAATATTAATTCTTCCAATCCTTGAACATAGGATACCTTTCCATTTATTTGTGTCTTATTTGATTTCTTTCACCAATGTCTTACAGTTTTCAGAGATTTTTTACCTTCTTAGTTAAATTTATTCCTAAGTACTTCATTGTTTCTTATACCATTGTAAATGGAATTGATGTCTTCCTTTTTCAGAAAGTTTGTTGTTACAGAATCCTAGAATTTGCTCTGAGAAGAAAAGCAGAGACTGGAGTGATTATTGTTAAATTGCAATGGAACCTGGCTGGTGTTGCTCAGTGGTTGAGCATTGACCTATGAACCAGGAAGTCATGGTTCAATTCCCTGTCAGGGCACATGCCCAGGTTGCAGGCTTAATCCCCAGTGGGGGCATGCAGGAAGCAGCTGATCAATGGTTCTCTTTCATCATTGATGTTTCTGTCTCTCTCTTCCTCTCTCTTTCTCTCCCTTCCTCCCTGAAATAAATTGCAATGGAGCTAACTCCTAATCACAATGAGAACATAATCACAGAGGAATATGCTAGAATTTAAACTTGACAGGAAAGGCTTCACAGTTGTGTTTGCATGATCTTTTGCACTTTGGGCTTGGCTTCCTCGTATATGTAACTGGTATAAAGTAGCTTCTGACACAGAAGCAATGTGGGAACAAGAGCGCCAATCCTGAGCCTGCTGTCGCAGCGCAACTGCACCCCCGGGGCTACGGAGGCTTGGCAAAAATGCTGCCTGCAAGCAGCACGAGGAGACTGCTGCTCTCAGGGGGGTTGAGGATCCACCTCTGAAACCCCCTATTTGTCCACCAGGACCAAAGCATGTGCAAAGTCCTAGGGAAGACCCCTCCATCGAATACTGGAAATCATAAGGATAAATGATTTATCTGAACCGGCACTGCAGAGAGGCAAACAGCTGCTCACACATGCAGAAAACATGTCTAGCCCACTTCAAAAACATTGTGCGTGTCCTAACCACTGAAGGAAAGAATTCCACAAAGAAAGCCATAAATAAGTCCTCAGAGGGGAAGACACATTCGGCATTTTTGATTGCTTTGTTGAAAGGCAGAGCTCTTTTCTTTTGCTGATCGTGAGCCAATACAGCTATTTACATAATTTTTTTAAAACTGAGCATTAAAAAACTATATAAAAAAGGGTTTATACATCTGGAATAGCAATCCTGGTGCATGAGAAAGCAGGCAGTAACCTTACCTATAGAGAACTTACTAGCTAGTTCCAAAAATAGAGAGAGATAGAGAAAGACTGTGACTCTGCAGAATGGCTGACCCACGGGGCAGGTACCAGAGGGAGGAACTCAGGTCTACCAGATCATGGTCTTGCTGATTTGTTCCAATGGAGAGAATTGGCTCAGGGGGTCAGCAGCATCTAGTTAGTGCGAAGACCCTGTTAGAATCTGCAATCACAGCTAACACTTACAATACACTTGCCTTGTACCAAGCACTTTCTGAATCCTTTGCATATTTACCTATCCTATCTAATAAAAGAGTAATATGCAAATTAACCATCACTCTGCTACACCCACAAGCCACGCCCACCAGCCAATCAGGAGCAAGTATGCAAATTAACCCAACCAAGATGGCTGTGGACATGGAGAGAGCAGGAGGCTTGGGTTTTCCGGCAATGGAGGAAGCCAAGCTTTCCGCACACCCTGGCCAGCCCAGGCCTCCACTTAAGGCTACAAAGTTTCAATTTTAGAAGATAAATAAATCCCAACAAAATGGTGGCAGCCACAGAGCTGGAGCGAGCAGAAGGCTTGAGTTGCCCCCAGTGATGGAGGAAGCCAAGCTTCTGCAGCCCTGGCCTGCCTTGGCCTCCTCCACTCAAGGCTACAAAGTTTCAATTATAGAAGATAAATAAATCCCAAATACCAGGGCCTCCACTTGGGTCACCAGGGGGCGTGGCCAGCCTTCAAACCATGACAGGGCCCTCACCCAGGCCGCCCCATGCCTCAAGGGAACCCCCACCCTGATCCGGTACACCCTTCAGGGCAAACCAGCTGGCCCCACCTGTGCACCAGGCCTCTATCCTATCTAATAAAAGAGTAAGATGCAAATTGACCATCACTCCAACACACAAGATGGCTGCCCCCATGTGGTCAAAGATGGCTGCCCCCATGTGGACACAAGATGGCCACCACAAGATGGCCAGCAGGGGAGGGCAGTTGGGAGGGACCAGGCCTGCAAGAGAGGGCAGTTGGAGGTGATCAAGCCTTCAGGGGAGGGCAGTTAGGGGTGACCAGGCCGGCAGAGGAGGGAAGTTGGGGGTGACCGGGCCTGCAGGGAAGGGCAGTTGGGGGGGACCCAGGCCTGCAGGGGAGAGCAGTTGGGGGGGACCAGGCCTGCAGGAGAGGGCAGTTAGGGGTGACCAGGCCTGCAGGGGAGGGCAGTTACGGTCAAACAGGCTGGCAGGGGAGCAGTTAGGCATCAATCAGGATGGCAGGGGAGTGGTTAGGGGGTAATCAGGCTGGCAGGCAGAAGCAGTTAGGGGCAATCAGGAAGGCAGGCAGGTGAGCAGTTGGGAGCCAGCAGTCCTGGATTGTGAGAGGGATGTCCGACTGCCCGTTGAGGCCCGATCCTACCGAGATCGGGCCTAAACGGGCAGTTTGACATTCCTTGAGAGGTCCCAGATTAGAGAGGGTGCAGGCTGGGCTGAGGGACAGACACCCGCCCCGCCCCCCCCGCCACCCCACCCCCCACCCCCCACCCCGTGCACGAATTTCCTGCACCGGGCTTCTAACTCCTTTCATTTTCATAACAACCCTTACAGAAAGGTACCTCACACTAATCATACAGCTACCCGGGTACAGAGCCAGAGTTTTCATCCGTGCTGCTTAGCTCCAAGACTGCAAATGCCTGCTAACCCTAAGTGTTTCACTTCAATCCAACTGTTCTTGCATTTACATCCCAGGGGCCCAGTGAGGCGGACAACACAATTAAGGAGAAGTCCCTCAGATTCTCCCAGCTAAAATTTCAACCTCATGGATATAAAATTTCAACCTAATGGATATAAAGATATCATTTTAAGGATCAAGACTTCACTGAATTGGAGCTAGATATTTTCCCAAACTTGCATTTAAATACAGTGCTTCTTGCTACCATTTCCAAAGATGGGCCTACTCAGATGGACAGTTGGTGGTGCTTACTAGTCATTAGTCACATCTACCCCAGAGAATGATGAAATAATGTGAGGCTCCTGGTGAAGGTCTTGGCTGTTTCCAGAAAGAGCCAGGGAACCGGCACCTGCTGAGGACATCACAGTGTTAGTGAGCTGAGCACAGAGGGCCAAGAGTGGTGGAAACAGGGGGCCTCTGCTCAGCCCCTTCACCTTTGAAGAAATCACTGACCTCAGTGGCAGCTCCCAGTGTGGAGAGGGGGTGTCACCAAGACAAATAAAAGAAGCTGAACTCCAGCTTCGGAAAAATCAAAGAGCCCCCTGAAAAAAAAGGTCGAGCTGTCAGTTTTCTGAATCTGAGGTGGCAAATCCCAGGAAACTCTCCCACCAAAGAGCAAAAAGGGTCAAGAAGTGTCCAAAGTGGCCCTACCCTCCCAGTTGAAGTCATCCGCAGCCATGGAGCTAAACCAACTCACCTCCTAGCAGCCCGAGGAAGGAGAGGGGTCCTGGCCCCACCTGGAGGGCAGGGCCCTGCACTGTGGGCTCCCTCACTGCGGGGCATGCTGGCAGGGGCTCCTGGCCAGCTGCTGGACCGAAAAGGGAAAAGCAAACTTCTCGCAGCTCAGTGGGCTGGTCAGCTTCCTCACAGCCATGACAAGTAATGGTCATTTTCTTGTCCCTGGAGTTCTGACTCAAGTCTCAGCCACAAAAATGCAACCCAGAAACCTTGAAAGTGGCTGAGATACCTCCCTGCATATTTTTGGGCAACACAACTTGCAATGGCAGGACCATTAAAACAACATAGGGAAGGGAGTGGTGTTTGTCAAGCACACACTGGGAGCTAGGTTTTGTCCACGGTACCCCATTGAACCCTAAAAGCCTTGTAAGGCCAGGGTTGTTATCCCTGTTTGCAGCAAAGGAACAGAACACAGAAAGGTGGCACGGCATCCAGTTGTAAAGCGACTTTCTACACCCAGTCCAGTTGAGTCCAACGCTTTCTTTCAAAAAATACTGGTACTTGTATCCACTCCATCTTTACTAGTGACTCCCAGAGCTTGAGAGCTGGGAGAGGCATCAGAGACCATCTGGTCCAACCCTTCCACCACAGCGGAGGGAGCGGGGTCCCAAGAGCTGAAAGCAGTGACCAAAGTCACCGACACGAGTTTGCTTCCGTATTCACGTGCTGCTCTAACAAACTACCACCACCTGGTGCCCTAAATTGATACCTATTTATTACTGTTTCTCTGGGTCAGAAGTCCGGGCAAGGTGTGGCTCAGCTGGTTCTCTAATTAGGGTGCCCCAGGCCAAATTGAAGGTGTCCCAGAGGCTGCGGCCCCTTCCCGAGACCCTGGGAAGACTCCACTCCACGCTTCCTGAGTTTGGTGGCAGGGTCCAGTCCCTGTGGTTGCAGGACTGCAGTCCCTTCTCTCCGTCTGACTCTCTCCACTCTTCCTGCCGCCCTGCCTCTCTGACCTCAGCTGGAGAAAGGTCTCTGCTTTGGAGGCCTCGTGGGATTTGATTGGGCCTACCCAGGCAATTCAGAAAAATCTTCCCATTGTAAAATTCAGAATCTTAATTATATCTGCAAATTACGTGGTCACACGTTTGGAATTAAGGTGTGAACAACTTTGGGGGCCATGTTGCCTACCTCTGACCAAAGCCAAAGGAGAGAGTTAGAAGTCAGAATAAATGCTTAGCTGCCCAAATCAAGCTCAGTGCATCAGGAGCCTCAGGCTCTGTGCTGCAGTGGCCTCAGACTGGAGGCATGTGTCAGCCGAGGTGACACCCCCTTCCCCTGCCACCGGTGGAGAGTGGGAGAACCATGGCATGCCGGTGTTCCTGCTCTCCGGGGCCTGGTCTTAGAGTGCCTTCTTCATTTGGGAGGGCTGCTGCAAATCCTCAGAACATTTGACAGACAGATGTGCAACTATAAATACCAAAACCAACCGCAAAATATTCATTTGTATGTTAATATATTCAATCATTCATTAGACATTTATGGAGAACATACTGCAAGCAGGCAATCTGACAAAGCTTTGTGGATTTGTAGCAGCTTTGAGTTATTTATAAGGCAGCTCCCTTGATTAATATGGATAACTGAGTTGACCACATTTGGGCCTTTCCATGGGTCAGCATTCACGCAGCCTATGTACACTAAAAAGTCCCAAGGGAACTAGGTTTGGTGGCAAAGTGACCAGACTTCCTCCACGGGTGGATGGAGGTTGGGCTGAAGATGAGTGACCTCTCCACGTGGGGTGAGGACCTGTGATGGCTGTCACTGTTGTTCTAGGCCCGGCACCACGTCTTTCTGCCAGGCGCCCAGCATGGAGGGGCGGGCAGGGGACAGCTGTCCTGCAGGACAGGTACAAGGCTCTTCGCTGAGGCCCGTGAGGATGTCCTGTTTAGAGGCATATGTAGGGGACCAGCGTTCACATTCTACCTGAGCCCTTTGCTTCTGTGGTTCAAAGCTCTGCACCCTCAGGACTGACCTATGAAAATCTGAAATTATCAAAACAAGAATTTAGGGAGTCATTATTCACTTTTCAGAAAGATCCAGCATTCATCATGAAACATCTTTCCTTAAATGTGGTTCAATTTAGTAACAGATTGGGATTTGTAAAGCTGGAAGTGGCCTTGAAATCTAAACTTTTTATTTTAAAACAAGAAAAATGGGCCCAGAGGGGCAGAGTGACTTGCCCAAGAGCAACGCTAGTTGGTACAGGCAGGACTCAAACTCAGCCTCTGGGCGTGGGCCCTCTCTCCATCACACCGTCTGCCTCAGACAGCAATGCTTATGGATTGATGTTTATAGTTGGTAAATTGTGCGCACGCATATATTATATCCATGTTATCAGCCATGTTATATCACACCTGCGCCTCACTTCATGCAGAAGTGGGATGTGCTGGCTGATGGCCAGGAGAGCTGGTTTCCTGTCCCAGATATGCAGTTAACCAACTGTGTGACCACAGGCAAGCTGCTCACCTCTCTGGACTTCATTTCCCTTGGATGCAAAACCGAGTAAAGTGTAAAGTCTTCCCCATCGCCAATATCCATGGCTAAATGCAAAACGCCTTGTGGGCTTAGCTAATGTCACATGCAAAACAGCGGCACGGAAGGCGGCCTTGGGCTGAAAACTGCTGACTTCATTTGCTCTGAGCAAGGAAGGCAGCTGCCGCAGAGGCCAGTCCGTGATGCGATGTCCCTCCCTGTCCACTGAGGACCGTGTGCGCCGTGGGGGAGTCCCTGGGGGGGAACGAAGGAAGTAGGTGGTGCAAACAAGATGTTGGAGGAAGCAAGGGTCCACCCACCCCAGAGGCCACGTCCCTGTGACCACATTCCTATCACATTCCTCTGGAGGCTGCAGACGGACCTGACCTGCGAGGCCTCTCACATCGCCAGGACCGGCTGTGGGCACTGCGCAGCGCCCGCCCCTCCCAGTGGAGGGTGCCAGGCGGCGGCTGGTCCGGGCTGCTGCTGTTCACCTGGCCCGACTTCTGCGACCTGAGGCCAGGAAAGCAGAGGGACACCCGGAGCAAGCGAGCCCAGCTCTGCTTTCGGGCAGACCCCACCCGCACAGACTGAGAAACCCCCAGTGCCTCTCCCCTTGACCTTCACTTTAACCCCGGGAGATGGCAGCTGTTCTTCCCATTGATGAGTGAAAAACAGAGGCCCTGCCAAGTGACCTGGCAGACCTGCTCACAACCCCCAGCCTCTTGGGGCGCCGGAGGGGCCCACGTCCATGTGCGCGTCAGGGGACCGCCTCCTGGCACAGAGGCCCTCCGCCAACATCAGGGGCCGCAACAAGGGCACCTCGGAAGGCAGCTGGGGCCACCGTTTACACCCTGTGCAGAATGCGAGGCCGGGCATGCACAGAAACTGCCCATCTGGTGAGACAGCACGTCCGTGCGAGTCACTCAGAACAACGGAGGACGTTCCCAAGCCCTCGCTGGCCTCAGTGTGCGGCCGAGGCAGGGGGCGGCAGCGGTCAGGGACGGGAGGGGGTGACAAAGACTGCAACCTTCCCTGTCATCTCGCTCACAGTCCTTCCATTTGTTCCGCATAAACATAGGCACGTTGAAACCCAAGACAGTAATAAACGCTGTTCAATGACAGAAAGGAGTTTTTATGGCTCGGGCAGTATTCTGGCTTCCACATTCACACATGCCCTCTACTTACAAGACGGGGCAGAGAGAGGGGGCAGATGGGACTTTTCCTGGTGATGCCCCCCCGCCCCGCCCCTCTACTCTTGTGGCTTTTATTGGGGGGAGGGGGGGGTCTTGCAATCCCACCAGCACAGGTGCTTACTCTGATCTTTCCCAGCAAAAGCATTAAGCAAATACAAAGGAAACCACCTTATTAAAAGCAGAAAATCTCTCAAAAGTTAAGAACCAAAATATTTAGAATGGCAACCCCTTAAAGGAAGATTTAAGCATATTCGATGAGTGGAAATTCCCCATCAAAAGAACAAAAGTACTCAGCCCAGAGGAGCCGGGTTTTCAAGATTAGCCGGGAGCGGGGAATGGAGCCATCGCCAATGCTCTCCTGTGCCCTCCGGGAAATAACCCCTGTGCGGGGCCTGGGTGCATGGCCTCCTGGCACCTCTGTCGCATCTTAACAGTGCGGAATCAGGTTTCCCAGCCTGGTTGCAGCTGTGCAGCTGGAGCAGGAGTCCGGGCCTGCCCGACTTTGAGGAACCTGAGGAAGGAGCCCTCCTGTGGGCCTGGGTAAGAAGGGGATGCGCAGAATTGCAGAACCAGCAGAAACCGGTCCCCTTGTTTCACAGAGAGGGGCCTGAAGCCTCCACGGGGAGAGTGATGAGCCTGAGATGCCCCTGGGGCGTGGGGACAGAGCGGAGACTAGGGCTCAGGTCTTTGGGACTCCACGCCCACAGAAGCACCTGGTGTCTGCAGCCATCAACAGGAAAGCCCAGTGCAGGCACAGGCTTTCCCAGTCCAGCTCCAGCCCGTGTAGGTTTCCCTCCACACACCATGTTCCCCAGCTCCCTCTCCCTTCTCCCCCTCCACCCGCTCTCCCGCACGCACATAATCTGGAAATGGCTGCTTCTGTCACTAGGCTGCCCCTGTGTACTCCAAGCAGAAGTTCCATCTCACGTGAAAGGCTTGCATGTGGGAGGGCGCATGTGCTGGGGCAAGAGAAGAGGTGCAGGAGGAGGGGTGCAGGAGGTGGGAGTAGGTGGAGGAGGAGGTGTAGGGGTGCAGGAGAAGGGGTGTATAAAGAGGAAGTGCATGAAGAGGGAGTACAGAAGGATGGGGTGCAGGAGGAAGAGGGATGCTGGAGGAGGTGGGTGCAGGAGGAAGAAGGATGCTGGAGGAGGAAGGGATGCAGGGGGAAGAGGGATGCTGGAGGAGGAGGGGTGCAGGGGGAAGAAGAATGCTGGAGGAGGAGGGATGCAGGAGGAAGAGGGATGCTGGAGGAGGAGGGGTGCAGGAGGAAGAGGGATGCTGGAGGAAGAGGGGTGCAGGGGGAAGAGGGATGCTGGAGGAAGAGGGGTGCAGGGGGAAGAGGGATGCTGGAGGAAGAGGGGTGCAGGAGGAAGAGGGATGCTGGAGGAGGAAGGGATGCAGGAGGAAGAGGGATGCTGGAGGAGGAGGGATGCAGGAGGAAGAGGGATGCTGGAGGAGGAGGGATGCAGGAGGAAGAGGGATGCTGGAGAAAGAGGGGTGCAGGGGGAAGAGGGATGCTGGAGGAAGAGGGGTGCAGGAGGAAGAGGGATGCTGGAGGAGGAGGGATGCAGGAGGAAGAGGGATGCTGGAGGAAGAGGGGTGCAGGGGGAAGAGGGATGCTGGAAGAGGAGGGGTACAGGAGGAAGAGGGATGCTAGAGGAGGAGGGGTGCAGGAGGAAGAGGGATGCTGGTGGAGGAGGGGTACAGGGGGAAGAGGGATGCTGGAGGAGGAGGGGTGCAGGGGGAAGAGGGATGGCGGAAGAGGAGGGGTGCAGGAAGAAAGTGGGGCAGAGGCAGGTTCCAGCCTGGAGCACACAGAGGAGGCATATAGAAAGCTTTAAAGGAAAAGAAGGGTGTGACACTTCTGGGTCTGGTTGATTTCACAGCAAAGGATACGTGAATGATAAATTAGGGACAGTTTATGCTCTCCTCAGTCTCCACAAAAATCTCTCCCCAGGTGGCAACCTCCGCAAGGCCAGAAATGTCTGTGTCCCTGCTAGGAGGTCAGTGCCTGTGCTGCAGGTCCCTCAGCCCTCCCTCTGCACTCCAGCAGGGAGGTTGGGTCAGTGGGACCTTCAGCAGCGGCACAGCAGGAAGATTTACAGGCGGCTGCCAGAGCGCTGGTCACCTCACCCTGGTTTTCTGATTAGGTTGCTCAAGAAAACAAGACTTAAAAAAAAAAAAAATACCCACAGATTCTAAGAAAAATAGGGAGGAATGACAGTTTTATCCGCATGCAGCTGGAATGTCCGATTGTCAGTTTTAAAAGCCTACATCTATTTATGAGGCGAGGTTTAACCTCTGAGGAATTCGTAGAGTGTATGGATTTGTATTGCTTGATCCTCAGACAACATGAATGTCTGTGTGATTTTAGACTAAATGGACAGATGCTGGTCAGGCTTTTAGATCATCTGGAAGTCCATTTAGACCCACCTGCATGAGGGAGGGAGTCAAATATTTCCAGTTATTATTTTCTTTAATCTGCCCTGCTTCTAATTTTTTAAGAAATGTTATATAAAATCGCCTCAGATCATTTCAAAATGACATTAACTTTCAATCTAATTTTTAGAATCACTATCAATGATAGAATTTTTGTATCAGTAGCAATGAGTAAATATCAAACATTGTAACATAATATGTCTTTTCATATCTAAATACATAAACTCATCTTTGAGACTACTTGATTGAAATCTGTGATCATAACCTTATTTATTGTACACGCACTACTTAGAGGCCTGGAAATTAAGAATAAACTACTCCCATACGGAATGAGCTTTTCCCTGTGTGAGCTGGGGTTTCCCGAAGACCTCCCAGTGATGTTTTCATATGCAAAATGTTTCCTGTGCCCTTTGGGGCTAAAGGAATCTTTCTTAGCAGCCGAGCTCTGGAGACAGGGTTCCATGGACTGTTAATACATTTTATGTAAAAAGGGGTAGGGGAGGGTTACTATGGACAAACACGGTTAGAGAACACTGGGTCCAACAAAAAGAATGTGGCTTGCCATCCAATAACTGGTCAACTTCCATCCCTACCCTGTCAATGACAAGAACCTTGGGGGATGGGGGGATGGGAAGTAATGAGGGGATAAGGACACATATGTAATAACTTAATCAATAAAGAAATTAAAATAAATAAATAAATAAATAAATAAATAAATAAGAAATGCACAAAATTATTTAAAAAAAAAAAAAAAAGAACCTCGGGGTAAATTGAGTTAGATCTCCTTTAACTGCAGTGCTGAGAGCAGAGACCTAGATTATCCAAACCAACAGGTCCCATGCCACGGGAGAGACTAGCTCTGGAATGCAGCCCGAACTACACTGATGTACTGAAATCTCTGTGGCATGGTCATTCTCTCTCTTCTATCTTTTCAGCCCAATCACTAATCCCAACAGCCTGACAACTGGGCCTCTCTCTCAGCAACTGAACATCTAATTAAACCGTGCTCTGTAGCATCTGCAGGTAAACCAAAAGATAGATGCTCTGCATACAGAGGGGTCGTCTTTCCTCCTTTCCTAAATGGAACAGTGAGGCATAGAGTTTAAATTGGCTGTAGCAATATTCTTGTTGGTATAGCTTTACATGGTATAATTCCTAAAGCGCTTCATCGGTTTTTTGTGGGAGTGGACCTGCATTCATTTTCCCCCTCTTCTAGAACATTTAGCATTTCTCCAGCTTCCCCTGCCTTCCTCCCACCCACCCCCTCGCTCACTGTCTGCTCTATGGGAATATCTGCAGTATGTTTTGTGTTACTGAGTGCCTGAGTGAGAGAATGGTGACCTGAGGAACATGGAAGACAGTTCTTGTAGCAGCTCTTGCTCAGGTCCCCAACCTCAGAGTACAAGGCCACCAGGCAAGGCAAGCACCTACCCCCACTGCAAAGCTGTGTAGGCTTCAGCAGAGCCAAATCCCAAGCTTTTACCCGTGGGCTCCAGGTTTTTCACATTCTGTGGCTGTTTTCAAAAGCATGAGGTGATTATTAAAGTCCTAACATTAAGGTGCTAACCAGTTCTGAAGGAAGTCTAGCCTTAGTTAAGCTCTGGTGCCTACTACTAAGCAAAGGGGAGAGGGGTGGAGCCAGTGAGGCCAACTATAGGAGCAGATAAAACTCTTCACGGAAAACCCATCCTACCCAGCACTGGCAAGCTTTGAAATGATAGCATAGCATTTCGCACACCAAGGGGGAACAAAATCAACAGCGCAAATGGAAAAAGTATATCTGTTGTGTCCAAAGGAATATCTGATACTTCAGGCTTTCAACCCTGTATGCCAGTGGTTGACTGATTTCAGAACAAAGAGCAAAACATTTTCCCCTGCCCTCTAATCAAATCTTCTCCGGCTCAGCTGTTTGTGGATAGAGCATGACACGCCACCTAAAGGACAAGGACACTGAGAGCAGGGGCTATATTTCTATACCTGTGGGCACTGCCACACATAGTAGGAGACCAAGCAAGTTTGTTGAATGAATGCCTATATGAAATTCCTTTGTACCTCTATACTATGAGCGCCACATGAGCAGAGGCTAATGCAAGCTTAGTGATTCCTGTATTCCAGAGCCTAAAGGAAAACTTATCCTGCCACAATGGAGTAACAAGAACCAGACTGACCTTCTCGTCTTAAAAAATGAAAATGCTGGACAACATATCAAAAACAATGGTTTCTAGATATTGGACAACAGAGAACGCAAGGTAGCAATCCCTGAGAGGAGGAAAACAAAAAAAAGGGGGCCTTATAATTGTCCCAGTTTACCACCTAGAGAATTTCCAGGCTGCCAGGCAGGAGGGGAAACCCAAATTGACTTCTGTGGTCTAAGTTGAGGAGAAAGTTGAGAAGTCAGGGAAGCCAAGGTGGCTGGAGTCCACAGGGCACAGGAGCAGAGAGGAGCTCAGGACTATTTCACACACCCACGGCCAGAGTGGGCAACATCCCAATATACAGGCCATCAGATAAAGCAGCTTAGGAAAATAGCACCTAGACTAGGGCGGCTATTCTGGCCCCACCTAACAACATTTAAAAGCGAAACTCATAAGGATCAAATAGTGTCCAAGTAACTTAACTGCATTCCAGAACAAAGCCCAAAATGACTTAAATGAATACCAAAAACTCAGTGCTCTACAGAGGAAAATGTAGAGATGAAATGTCTAGTATCTAATCAAAAATTATGAGTCATGCAAATAAACAGGAAAATATAAACCATGATGAAAAACAACATCAATCAATATAATGTACACAGACTGAGTAATGACCTAAAGGATAGATTTATAGACAAGAACATTAAAATTTTTGTAACTATATTTCATATGTGCAAGAAGGTAGAGAAAGGCATAAATGTGTTAAGCAGAGACATGAAGCTATAATAAAGACTCAAATCAAACTCCTGGAGATGCAAAATATGATATATGAAATAAAAATACATTGGGTGAAACTAACAGCAGAACTGCAGAAAAATTGACCTCTAGTAATATAATCTAATATGAAACATTGAATGAGAAAAACACTAGAAAATTTCACTGAGTTGTGAAACTTGGAGTCTTAATATATAGGTAACTGAAACCTCCCATGGCAGGGGGCAGAAAAAATATTGGAGAAATAATGGCAACATTTTTTCAGGTTTGATGAAAACTCTAAATCCACAGATTCAAGAAATTCAACAAACTCCAAACACAAGAAATATGAAGGAAACCACAACGAGGCACATCATAATCAAATTGCTTAAAGCCAGTGGTAAAGAAAAAAATATATTCTTTTTAATAGGGGAAGTTTATTTAGAAGCCACAGAAGTAGCAGAAGGGCTCTCAGAGCTTAGGAGAAAGAGGGAGAGAGATACACCCCTTGAAGGACTGGACGGGGAGGAGAGGCGAGGGTGTGCTCCGGGAGGAGAGAGCACATCCTAGGGAAAGAGGTCGGTGGGGAAAGGCATGAGCATGCTCCACAGAGAGAGCTGCCAAGAGAAAAATCTTAAAAGCAGTCAGATAAAATGGACATATTACATACAAAGGAAAGAAGATGAAAAGGACAGGAGTTTTCAGAAACAAGGCAACTCACAATAAGATGGTTCAACATTTTTAAAGTACGGGGGCGAAAAAACTGCCAACCTGGAATTCTATATCCAGAAGGAAAAAAAAACCTTCCAAAAATGAAGACAAAAATAGACCTCTTGGGGCATATAAAAGCTGGATAGGCTCATCCCCAGTAGTTCAGCACCACAAGAAATGTTAAAGGAAATCCTTCAGGCAGAAGAAAAGTGACACCAAATGGAAATGTAGATCTACACAGAGGAATGAAGAGCACCCCAACGGAAAGGTAGTCATGGTAACATTTGTAAACAATTTCCCAGCAGAAGCTGATGCTTTGCTCTCCTTTTCTCTTCTCATATCCCAAAGTAAGATGGTTGCACACAGGACTTAAGAAATTTTATGAAAATAATAATCAATATTATTGAATATCAAAAAAACTGTTTAGTGAGCCGTCATTGATAGCTCATTAGAGATACTTACTAAATGTTCTAGGAGGTAGGTAAGAGGGACAACAACATAGTATTAGAGCCAATAGTCACTTGCCACGTGAGCTGTTGCCATAACATTTCCCCTTCACTTGCAAGAACTACCATGTCCTTCAAGAGTCAGCAGAAAGCCTGGCGTCTGTTCCGAAGATTGCTCATTCACCAGCCCCTCGTCTGGGTACAGGAGATAAAATAAAAACGAGCCTTCGCGCTCCAGCTTTCAAAGGCTGTGGCCTCCTTTCTAAGGATTTATAGGGTATTGGACCAATACCCCCCAAAGAAGCCCTTGACTGAATAAGTGCAAAACCAACAGAATGCTTGTAACACCCACAGAAATGGTTAGACACCCTGTGCTAGGCTTCCAGCGGAGAACAGGCTCAGCGCATTTCCTGGTGGCTGCGTTTAAATTAAATCATGCGTGGTATATTCGTTTGCTATGCCCCAAATTTTACTTGAGGCCGAAGAAACCTGATCCGGCTTGAATGTAATGAGCCATCATTAATGCCGTGTCCTCAGTGTAGCCAGGGCAACCACAGCCTTCCAAGTCGTGCCTCTCTTGGGCTGTGCCACCCAGCATCCAGACAGTCAAGCAATTTCATGACAAATTAGTCCGCCAGTTATCGAGGAGTGTCCAGACAACAACAGAAATGCTTCTGGCATGTTTTTCACTTGCTACTAGTTCACATGTTCTGTGGATCTTAGGTTTTTTTCTTTTGCAACGCGAAGAGTGCCCAGTCAAGACAACAGTCAGCTTAGTCAATCAAACGCTTGTCAACTGTGTTCACTAAAAATAATAATTTCCTTCCCCAGACAGTGTGGCTCAGTGGTTGAGCATACAGACTCATGAACCAACGGCCCCCCAGTTCGATTCCTGATCAGGTTTCGGGCTTCATCCCCAGTAGGGGGCGGGCAGGAGGCAGCCAATCAATGATTCTCTCTCATCATTGATGTTTCTATCTCTCTCTCCCTCTCCCTTTCTCTCTCTGAAATCAATAAAAACATATTTCAAAAATAATAATAATAATTTCCTGAATATTTCACGTTTGAAATTTCTATAGTAAATAGATACTGACAAGAGAAGTATCTAAAGTGCCCTAAAGAAAGTTCTTCAGTCCCACTGGTGGTTGTGCCTATAAGCAGGAAAGGGACCTATCACAGAACAGAACAGAAAAGGGGCCAGCTGAGCTGACCTTCCTCAGGCCAAAATAAACAGGCTCTTTGTGGTCATTATTTTAATTAGATAATTTAATCGGTCTTGACATGCTTTCTATACACAGACAAGAGCACGCCCAAACTGCCACAGGGTGGTGATCTTGAAAAGGTCTGATTTTTCCACTCACTCCTGAATATAAAAATAAGGAAAATCTAGGGAAAATTTTATTAACTCTTTTTTTCCTTCTTGCAGCACCACTGATTTTTTCCCCCAGAGGTCTGGAGAAGCAAAGAATCCTTAGAAACTTTTTTAAAAGGAAGGTGTTCATTTTGCTAATCTTCATAAAACAAGGTGACTGCAGAAGGTCACCCCACCTGAGCCCCACCCTCTGTGACCTGTCTGGAGGGCCGGGAGGGAGGCAGGGAAGAGGGGGAGAGGAAGGGAAGGGGTGGGCCAAGGAGATATAAGCAAAGTTGTGATGCTTTAGTTTTTAGAAAAGCATAATAAATAGGTGTGTGTAGGGGGGGGTGGGAAACAGCACGTATTTTGACAAGTTTCTTCTTTCTCTTCAGAAGCAACATAATGCTCTTGTAGGAAAAGGGATCAAAGTCCAAATTACTGTTTCTGTTCATCCAAAACTCATTTTACCCGAAAGGCAGGGTCCAGATGGGCTTCCCTCGGTGGCTGTTTGGGGACATCTTCCTAGGCCTGCCTCCCTCCAGGCCGCTCCCGCTGCTATGCAAAGGAGACGGGTATTTCCCATTCGTCTGAAAGCCTTCATTTTTCTTTACCCAAGTGACCAAGGCCCTGAACATTTGTTTGCTTTCTTACTACTGTAAACTCTGAGGTGCCTCTTACGAAATAAAGTCACCCCACATATGAACAACATAAACTGATGAACAAAAACAGATCCAGAGACAGAGAAACATCAATCAGACCATCAAACCTCAGAGGGAAGGTAGGGAAGGGTGGGGGTAAGGGGGAGAGATCAACCAAAGGACTTGTATGCATGCATATAAGCCTAACCAGTGGACACAGACAACAGGGGGGTGAGGGCATGAGTCGGGGGATGGAGGGGAGGGTAATGGGGGAATGAGGACACATATGTAACACCTTAATCAATAAAGAAATTAAAAAAAAAAAAAAATAAAAAAATAAAGTCACCCCACAGATCTGTGTCCATAATCCTCCAACTTATTTTCCCTTAGAACAGCTCCCGCAAGGAATCTGATCTTAAAAAGGTCAGACCCATTTGTTTTTACATATTCTGGATAGTAATCATTTGTGACTTAACTACTTTGCAATCATTTTCTTCCAGTTCACTGTTTTTAGTGGTTTTTGATGAACCAAATTTCTAATTTTAATAGGAGTTGGATTTAGCATTATTTTTCATTTATTCCTTGTCTTGATGATTTAAAAAAAAAAAATTCTCCCCCAAAAGGACATATGTTGTTATAAAATTTTCTAGTGTTTTAAATTAGTAAATTTCATATTTAAGTTTTTAATACAATTGGAATTAGTTTTTATTATGGTATAGGGTAGCCCATAATGTATTTTTGTCTGTTTGTTTTCAAATGGATAACCATTCATCCCAGCCACTTTTATTGATTAGCCCATCCTTTTCCCACTATATGCAATGAAATCTATGTCATTTATCGAGTTTTTACACTGTGTATCTGTCAGCAAACAGGGAGATTATTTACAACCCCAAAGAAATAGATGTGAAAGAGAAAGAATCAAGTGTGCCTGTCTCCCTCTCCTGCCTTCAGAGCAGAGACCTGGACTCAGAGCCACCCCCGCTGTGAGCATAGCAGCAATGCAACCTCAGACACAGAGACAACACCACCCCTCGGGCAGAGCTTGACGCAGGGGTTAGAATAAGGAAAATAAAGCTGAGGGATGGTGGGTCTTACTGTCACAACTGTGGTTCCACATTTATTCAAAATTCTCAACTGAAAAAATTTCATGACATTCTTATTTTTCTTCCAGAAGGGAACCCAATCAGAATTAAAACAAAGAGGATCTTTTTTCTCTGTCTAGTGCTTTCTAGGATTTGGTTTGGAGATATAAATTCAATGTATCAATATCTTTGCCATTTTTTTTTTATTTATCTTTATGTTGAAAGTGTTACAGATGTCCCCTTTTTTTCCCAATGACCCATCTTCCTCACCCCTCCCGCCACCACCAGGCCTTCACCACACTATTGTTCATGCCTGTGGGCTATGCATATCTGCATTATAAATTCTAGGGTTAATCTCTCCCCACCCACCCACCCATCCTTGCCTTCCCTCTGAGATTGGGCAGTCTGTGCCACGCTGCTACGTCTCTGAATCTATTTTGTTCTCCAGTTTATTTTGTTCATGACATTCCACATATGAGTGAGATCATGTGATACTTATCTTTCTCTGACTGGCTTATTTCGCTTAGCATAATACTCTCCAGATCCCTCCATGTTGTCTCAAAGGGCAAGAGATTCTTCTTTTTTATAGCTGCATAGTATTCCACTGTGTAAATGTAGCACAGTTTTTTAATCCATTCATCTGCTGATGGGCACTTAGGCTATTTCAGATCTTAGCTATTGTAAATTGTGCTGCTGTGAACATAGGGTTGCATATATTCTTTGTGATTGGTGTTTCGGGTTTCTTAGGATATATTCCTAGAAGGGAATGGGCAGGCCTTTCTTGCACCTCGCAGGGCCAGGCTGGAAATAAAACTGAAGTGGGGAACATGTACCCTGACTTACCAACTGAGGTCCAGCTGAGGAGGACACTTATATCAGTCAAGGACTGGAAACTCTTTGCCACGTTTTAATCTATTCTTAAAAATCACACTGAGTGACTTCAACCCACTTGGAAACGAGGAGACTGTGACAACGTGGCTTTTGCCCTGGCAGGCGGCATTAGCTCAAAGACAGTGAGGCTCCTAGCTGAAGATTGTTGGGGTTTTTTGTTTTTTTGTTTTGTTTTGTTTTTATTGTCTGAAGTTTTACATATGTCTCCTTTCTAGCTGAAGATTTTGGAGCTTCTCTTTCCACTGAGCCCTGATGCTTTCCCAAGAAGTTGAACTATCCAGAGGGAAACCTCTGGGGGCAAGGCTGGGGGAGGTGAAGACGGCGTGGAGGGCAGGGCTCCGTCACTTCAAAGCCAGCTTTCCAAGCCTGCGATGAAGGAAGTTCCATTCTTTCCCACATGCCTCTGCCTGGCTAAATATAAATCCATCTTGGTTTATATTATGCTGCCTCTAATTGAATCACATTCTTCATTTGTTTAATTCAGAAACAATAAGCCATCCTGAGCGCTCCCCGGGAAGCCTGCCACAGCTGCGGTGGCCTGGTTCCCAGGCACGTCTGGCTGGGGCCTGCCACCAGCATCACTTCTGTGGCCCTGGGGTGGGGGAGGGGGGCAGGACTCGACTGCAGAGATAGGAAAAGGGACCACTTTTAAGAAACCCATTAATGTAATTTGCTACATCAAGGAGAGCAAGAGAAAACCTAATAATAACCACTAGATGCCCAAGAGGCTTTAAGAGCCCTGCCCTTTATTCTTGGTTTATGGTTCAGCATAAGCACTTTTCTTTCATTTGTTTGGCAATAGCTGAGCACCTACTGTGTGCTGGTGGGGGTCTAGGTGCTCAAGACTCAGCAGAGGACAGAGCGGAGTCCCTCCTCTCTCATGCAGCTCACTTTCTTGGGAGGAAGGATGGAAAACAAAGGAATCAATAGATACGTAATGTCCACATGGTGAGATGTCTGTGGTGAAAAATAAGGCTAAGTGAGGGACCAAGAACAGGGAAAAAAGCTGCTGTTTTTTAAGGAAAAACAGAAGTCCTCTTTGCAGAACTGACCTTGGGTGAAGTCCTGGAAGAAGGAATTCCAATAAGATCCTGGGGAGTGTGCCACAGAGAGGACATCAGGGGCCCCTCCACGGGTGTGAGGAACAGTGTAGGGGTAAGAAAGATGTCAACAGCAGATGAGGCCAGAGGTCACTTGGGGGAAATCCTGCAGGGCCCAGGAGGCCATGAGGAGAACTGTGGCTTCTACTGTTTAGAGTGTTTTCAACAGAGAAGTAGCATAATCTGACTTCCTTTCTGATAAAAGAGAGTGGGACATAATGCAGTACCCTCTCACACCCATTAGGATGGCTACTACCAAAAAAAAAAAAAACAACAACAACAACAACAACAAAAAACAGAACATAAATGTTGGCAAGGATGTGAAGAAACTGGAACCCTTGGGCACTGTTGGTAGGAATGTAAAATGGTGCAGCCACTATGGAAAACAGTATGGAGATCCCACACAAAAATTAAAAATTAAATTACTATGTGATTCAGCAATTTCACTTCTGGGTATATACCCGAAAGAGTTGAAAACAAGGACTGGAAGAGATATTTGTACATCCATGTTCATAGCAGCATTAGTCACAATTAGCCAAAGGGTATACTGGTAAACAACTCAAGTGTCCATTGACAGGTGAGTGAATAAACTAAGTGTGCTATACACACACAATGGATTATTCGGCCTTAAACAGGAATGAAACTGTGACACATGCCACAACATGGATGAACCTTCAGGACATTATGAGGAGTGAAATAAGCCATTCATGAAAGGACAAATGTTGTATGATTCCACTTATTTGAGATACCTAGAGTGGCCAACTTTATGGACACAGGAAGAAAAAATGGCAATTTAGTATTTAATGCACACAGAGCTTCAGTTTTGCAAGATGAAAAGAGCTCTGGAGATGGTGGGCAGCGATTACTGCCCAATAATGAGAGTGTAATTAATACCACTGAATTGAACACTTTAAAATGGTTAAGAAGGTAAATTTATGTTCTGTGTATTTTATAACAATTAAAGGGAGGGGTGGAAAAAGAAGCAGATTTGGGTTAGGTAGTCTTTATTAAAATGTTGTTTCACATATTATATGGCTCCAGTGGTCTCAGATGACAACCCTGCTCCTTAATACTCAAGTGTGTACAGTGAGCACAACAGGTAAGCAGCCCCTTGCAGAATGCAGCGATAGGAACAACTTCTTACGGAAACACTGTGCCCGGCACAGGCCAACACTGAGAGGTAAACTGTGCACAGCGGCCCTCTCCTGCAGCCAGGCACAGCTCACTGTCTTATTCAGAGGAAACACAGGGTTGACAACCAAAGACATTGGAATAGCAATTTAAATATTTATGGCAATCTGAGAAAATGCCAAAGGTAGGCCTCCTCCATGACTCACAGCAGAACTTTTTACGGTTCTCTGGTCCATCTCTTTCTCAGTGTCCCTCCTGCACACACACACACACACACACACACACACACACACACACACACAGAGGGTGGCAGGCGACCTCAACCATTCCTTCCCTTCAGATGCCAAAGAAAACGCTCTTCCGCCAGCCTGCTCTGGCCGGCCTCCCTCCTTCTCCTCCAGCTGATCTGAATCTTACACACACACGTCCCCTCTACCAGAGACAGAGCCAAGCCAGTCTGGGTCACTTCAATTTCCCTCAGCCCGGCAAGGCAAAACGGAGCCAGCAAAGACAGACTTCTTCCTTCCCACACAGAGATCAAGGGGCTGTAAATACTCCGCCATCCTCCCCCACGTAAACTCTGTTGGTTGTGTTGTTTCATTTTCCTCAAGGTGACCAGATTCTGGGAGGCTGCAAGCAAAATGTTTCAGAGATCACACAGTCTGAACTACGAGCAAGTTTACTGATCACCCTCCCCTAGGTTGGCCAAGAAACAGCCCCAGGGCCACTCATTTATATTAAGACATAGTGAGTGGAAGGGGGGAGGGCAATGGGAAGATATGTACACATGTAATACCTTAACCAATAAAAAATAAAAAAAAATGGAAAAAAGAAAAAGACAGTGAACCTTTAAAGCCATCCCACAGGGCTCTGTTACTGAGCACCTGTCTCCAGGTCCCTCGATTTGACCTTTGACCCCAGAGAGCCCACTTTCTTCCCAAAGCCCTCTTGTGGTGACACAAGCTCTTGGCATATTGGATTTTACCATCAGACTATACAAATGGCCTGACCTTCCAGAACCATATACCCTTTCTGATAAACTGTGAAACAAAATCACACTACAAAAAGCTAACTCTTAGAATCCCATGAGTGCCAGTGAAGGCTTCTAAGTTGCCCTTCGGTGCTAGAATCACACCAGTTTGTAAGTTTTCAGTCCCAGGTTTGTGTACTGTTCTGCTTTCCCAGGAGGTACATATGAGAACCTTCTAAGTTAGGGGGATTTGTGGACCCAGGAGCCAGGCTGCCCTTTGCTATCAAGGTGTCCACTCTCTGAGCTAAAAGTGGAAGCTCAGGTGAGACTAGACCCCTTCTGGGCACCTCCTATTAGGTCACTGCTGGTTCACATCATTGCAACATCTCCTAACTCAAGGCCAAGCCCAGAGTTTCTGTGGTTCTGGGTTTTCCATTTGATGTGGTTTTGAAAATACAACTAATCCTTAAAGATCATCTCTTATTTCAAACCACACTCAAGGCTATTTTCCAGGAAGGAGGGTAAACCTGCTCCAAACTTCCTCCTCCCACTTTGATCTTAATGACCAAGTAACTTAGTTTACCACCAAACTGAGCGTCGGTGGCAGAGTAGAGAAGGCAAAAGGTACTTATGGAAAAACTGTCCCAGTCACCCACTTTCCTTCCCAAAGCCGAGTCAGACCCCAGCGTCTGCGTGGTCCCGGAGCCTCAAGCTGTGAGCTGTCCCCCGCAGGGCGCCTCTCAGGCCGGGCTCAGGCCTCACAGCACCAGCTACAGATGTTCTTTCCCAGTCAGCTCTGGACTGTTACCTTCCACTAAAGGGGGAGTAGCAGTCACCAATAAAAGGAGGAAATAAAAGGCAATATTGGCTGATGGCCAAGCAACAGCTGAAAGATATCACTTTGAATTGTCACATTTTTCTGTCTTTGGATATTTGTTCTTAAAAACACACACACATTTCTCTGTAAAGTGGTTCCACACTGTTTCTCACAGCAAATGTGATGATTAAACAGACAACAATTCTCAATTTAAAGTTTGCTTTCTCACACAGTAACAGGAGGTGACTTTTTCAAATGTCATATTTGTGTGCAGTATAGCTTCTGTCCATACCTCTTACTGGCCAGGTCAAAGCAACACCGCCCTTACTGCCTCATGATCCGTGAGTTCTGTGTTCTCTTCATCGAGTCACAGTCACACTGGAATGAGCCTGCCAGGGAGCAGAAGGGGTGGTGCTTGGATGCCACTCAGAACAGGAGCCTCCAGCCAAGCTCCCCACCAATGCCGTATTCCAAAATGAGTGTGGTGTAGGCATACACCTGCTGGGTGTTAAGTAATTGCCAGACATTGCATTGGGTTAGGCCAGCCGTGGGCAAACTACGGCACACGGGCCGGATCCAGCCTGTTCGGCTGTTCTATCCGGCCCGTGGAGCTGAAAGAGCAGAGGGTTCTCTTGCTCTCCCCTCCGCTCCTTTACTTTGAATTTATATTAGTTCACACAAACACTCCATCCATGCTTTTGTTCCGGCCCTCTGGTCCAGTTTAAGAACCCATTGTGGCCCTCGAGTCAAAAAGTTTGCCCACCCCTGGATTAGGCCCTTGTTATTAGCTCATTTTTATCATCACAGCACTTCAATGATATAGATCCTTCAGTTTTTCATATAATCTCAGGCATCCCACCTGGATGCCTGGATTGTGTTATTCCTGAGATCTGGGCATATTAATCGCATAGTGAGGACAAGCTGATGATGTGGGGACCCATCTGGACCTAAACTACAGGGGGAACCAAGGGAAAACTCATCCTAAGAGATGAACAAGCTGAGGTAAACATCTATGGCTAACAAGGAACGGTCATACAGTCATGGTCAGGTGCCTGTCCCACACTGTTCTCCGCTAAGACCCTGCTGACACACACCTGGGGGAGGCCCTGGGGGGGGTTGGGGGGGACCAACAACTGAAGAACTGTTCTAAGATGTCCATAAGCCACAAGCACTGGGAGCAGTGGGGCCAGTGGGATTGGCTGTGGTGATTGCAGGAGCAGCCCTGAGGGACCTGAACATCGATGGTTTGCTGATAAACACTGATTGGCCATGAAGAGACAGCAGCACACCCATGGCCCTTCGCATCAGGCACTGTCAGACAAAGATGGCATGTCCGCCTGCCCAGGAAGCACCTCAGAATAAAACTGAAGAGGTTCAGAATTCATGCAAAAGCTTTGGGGCAAAGGGGTTGTGCCAGCTACATGAGTTTCCCAAATACCTTGCAGAACGTTGCCTTGTCTTCACCAGGTTCCACTGAGGCAAGTCCGCTGGACACTGGAGTGCTGTAAATCTCACAGGCACAGGTCTCCAGGGTGTTCGGCCCCACAGCCTCACGGGGCCTCTCGTTTGAGCTTTCTCTCCATTCACTCCAACCAGTCCTTTCGTAGACCTTTGGACCAGTTCCTCAAGAGGTGTGTTTTTTCTATTTTAAATTTTATTTTCACTCCCAACCAACACAGGCTGAGCTCTCCAGGCTGTCTGCAAACTTGGCTGTTCCCATCACCGGTGTTTTCATATGTCTTTTAAGTTCTGTCGTCTAGGTATGCTTTCGATATGATCAAAATTGCACACACATCACTTTGGATGATACCTTCCAAATGTCTTTTCAAAATGTAGCTTTGTTTTTCATCTGATTATAAAGATAACACATGCATTCAAATATGACAGAAAAGAAAGCAAAGTCACATTAACAAATTTGGCAATGCCAAACCAGTATTTCTAGTCTCTGCCATGTCCACAGTCCAAAGGGAAGTGAAGAAGGTTTGGTTTGGTCTTGGTTCTGTTAGCCAGTCTCTGCAAAGCAGACACGCGTGGGCAGCCCCATGGGACACAGACTGGGCAGCATAGTCAGCTAGCCATCTCTCCCCCAGCAGCCGAGCTGCCAGCATCCGCTTTGACTTGGAGAATTGAGACTTGTGTCTGCAAAACTTCTCTGAGCACATTAAATAAACAGTCAGAAATGCCAGGTGGTTTTGTGTGATCTCCCTGCCTAATTTCTGGAGCCTACTTCCTCCTAGTATCACTTGCCATTCACCCCTCAATACCTCTCCGTGGTGTAACTTACATTTTGACAGAGATAATTCAGCACTTTAACAAACTTTCACTAAGATAGAATCTCCTTAGTCTCTCCTAAACCAAAGGGATTTTTCCAAGAACAGGTTATAAACTCTAAACCAGGCGTCCTCAAACTACAGCCCACGGGCCACATGCGGCCCGCCGAGGACATTTATCCGGCCCACCAGGTGCCACTGCCTGTCCTGCTTAGCAGCCGACTCGTCCCGGGCCCGCAGTGCGCATAGGAATTTGTTCATAGTTGTTTTTTTTTAACTGTAGTCCGGCCCTCCAATGGTCTGAGCGACAGTGAACTGGGCCCCTGTTTAAAAAGTTTGAGGACCCCTGCACGATGTTAATCACAGCTAGGGAAGTCAGTGACCTGAAATTACCCAGCAAGCAGATGTTTAGAAACTTGCCTTCCACAAAGATGAATGGACCTCAGGCCAAGAAGTGGTGTCACCACAGTGACGGCGTCATTAGCAATCAAGTTTCGCCAGGCTTTGGTATGACCGGTGAATTCTGGGCCTTTCCTTGCAAGTGAGCTCTTATGGGCATGACTTCAGCCAGAATTCTCATGTGGCTGCATCTGGAGGAATGGAAGGCAAGGACGGTTGGGCTACTGGATGGGGGAGGGCATTTCTAAGCTTGGGAAGCAGTCCAGTCCCAACCATTGGTGAAATGGGAGAGTGGAGCTCTCTGATTAAAATGCACTTAGTCCTCCTACTGACCAATGTGGTAAAGTCATGATGCTGTGATGTCATGCTCTCCCAGGCAAAAACAAAAAAGGAAGAAAGGAAGAGGAAGAGGAAGGAAGGAAGGCACGTATTCCTGGAAGAGAACTGCACAGATACTCTCAGCCATAATGGCTTAGAGTGATCATGGCTCAGGAAAGAGCCTGCTGCTTCTGGGACTGGTGGGCACAGAACAGCAGGGGACTGGTGTGTGTGGGGAGAGAGGGAGTCCCAGCCTGGGAAAGGACAAGACAAGCTGATGAACTTGGGAGGAAGGAAGTCCAGGAGCTGGAAAGGAGCAGGGAAGGTTTCCTGGAAATCTCTGACTCCTTGTCTTAACTTCAACAGCCACTCAATTTGCCAAACCATATCAACTCCACCTTCTGATAAATTTGAATCCACCACCTCTATGGCCATTCCCTCTGCTTAGGGCCCCGTCAACCTCATTCAAGTTAGAGCTTCCCTCTGGCCCCCACTCTTGCTCTTCAATCTATCCTCCAAAAATTCCTTTGATTCGTTTTGAGGTATATATATTCGATGTCATGTACGCTGGTCAAAGCCACCTAAGTGGCCCCCCATCACACTTGCAAGAAGGTGCATACTTCCTCAGCATTGCTTACCTACCCCTCCACCGCCCGTCTCTTCCTGCCCCTTAGCCTCAAGTCTCACTCTTCCCAGACTTGCACACAACACTCCAGCCAAACACTCAGAGTCATCCTGTTCCTCCAGAAAGGCATCTGCGCCTGCCTCTCGGCCCCACTCTGCTGTTGTGTTCCTCTGCCTAGACCCTCTCCTGCTCCTTTCACCTTGCTCTCCCTTAAGTCACTTTAAAGTCACTGCCTTGCAGATTCCATCCTGATCCTAGCAGATGAGTGATTTTCACTGAGGGGAGAGGTTCCTAACTGGCTGCACAAGAAAATCACCTGGTGAGTGTAAACAGAAACTGTACCAATGCTCAGGCTGGCCCTCCCCTAGAACAATTAAATCCACCTTCCCGGGGGGTGCACCTGGGCCAGGAAAGTCTACCAGAAAGCCAGGTTTGGTTGCTATTGGCCTCATCTATGCCCCCAAGTCATAGACAAGCGCTTGTCGCTATCATAGCACTTGTTATAAAATGAGAGTGCGAAGCATTGTCATCACATTTTCATCCTTCCTATCCCAATAATTGTTGACATGCTATTCTGATATGCATACTTCTCTGTTGATTTTTTGTAAATTTGAAACCAATGCCTGTCTTCCTCATCAGGCCACCTCCCAAAAGCACTTGACACATGAAGGGATAGCACCTGTGTGCTCTTTGGCCACCTAAGACACCAGGTGCTGCCTCTCCATTCAGTTGTTTTGACTCAAGAAACAAAGCTAACACATGAGGCCACATATTGGAATGGAGCTTGCGGGAGACTCGCAGGCTCCGGTCGCAGGTACCAAAGCATCTCTGCACAGAAAGGCTCTCTACCCCGAGGTTTGAACAAAGAACTGTTCTTGTCATTGTTTATTATGAAGAGCCTGTAAAGATTCATGCAGATTCCTCAAGAGTGCCTGCAACTCTGGCCTCTTGTTGATGGCTGAGTGATACTAGTGTCATTGTTTTTAGAGCACAGCTCATAACATCAGCAAGAATCACTCAGGGCCAGTTAATCAGAAGGAAGAGGCGATAACGGCATCTTTATGATATACAGTTATGTGATAAGATGCAGACATAATGAGAACTCTTTTCTTCTGGAAAAGATTAAAGACACAAAATCCTGGCTTTGGAAGAAAAGGCTCTTTGTCCTGCTGAAACAAAGTGAACGATGTCTTGATTGAGGCAGAGCAGGACCTGATGCTGTAGGACTGAACCCCCATCACTGGGTTTTGGAGGGTTATTTCCCCCTATTTCCTAGGTTTGTGAGGCACCACTTAAAAGAATCTGAACTCTTCTGGGGCTAGCCTTCCTCCACTGGGAAACAGTGGCCCCACTCAGAGACAGTACCAGGAGGCTGGGTCTTCCCAAGCACAGAGAGGAGGCTGGAAGAATGCTCCCTGAGATGCTTTCTAGCCCCCATTCTTTGCCCTGGCCAGTATGTGCCATCCAGAACTAGCTCTCTGCTGGTCCCCTGTATGGAAAGTGTTCTGGTTTTCCTCCCACAAGGATTCATCAAGTGGATACCATCAGCCACATCACAGGAATTGAAAGAAAAATCCAGAACTTTGGAACCACTAGCCAGGAAAAGGGTGTTTGTTCTTCTTCCACTCCTACATAAAGAGTTGTGCTGGATGACTTCTCTCTTCTAAGTCGCTGGCCGTGGTGAGAATGAGGTGAAGTTGGGGATTGGAAGACTGGGAACCTGCCAGTAACTGGCCTGAAGCAAAGTAATTTCCCTTCTCTAAGCCTGTTTCTTCACCTGTGAATTTAGAGGATTAGATGAAAGGCAGACCCTACATCCCTGAAGGCAAGGACTACATCCATTAGGATTGACATTGGATCGCCAGCACCTTGCACAGTGCCTTGGCCACGGCAGAACCTCCATAAAAATTGCTGAATGAAATAATGAATGCCTGCAGGAACGAAACAACCTCTAAAGGGCCCCTTTGGCTCTCAATTCTGTGATTCTTGCCAGATTTTTTTCAAATCACAGCCTGCAAAATTTGCACTGAGCCCTACCCCCAGCAATTTTGTTCACTGCACAATGAGTCCACAAGTTCTGCCTAAATGCTTAGACCTCTATAGGAATTCCCAGAGAAAACCAAGCAAAACTAACCCAAAGGAGAGAGGGATCACATTTAACAACCTCTAATTTCTAGGCCCCTGTGTGACTGTGGCATGCTCTAGATTTGGAGACAAAAAATGTGATCTGAAACTCGCTTTTGCCAATTACCAGTTTTTTGCCTTTGGATGAGTTGCTTGATCCCTCTGAGACTCAGTTTACTCATTGTAAAGCTGGATAATGATGTGATAATCACATAGTCACACAGTATTGTTTTGATGATTAAATGAGAAAATATTTGAGATCATATTTTATAGCAAGAAAAAAAAAGGGCAATTACATTTCAGTCTTTGCTGTTATATAGGCCAGTGGTTATTTTCAAGACTGGCCTAAGCAGACAGGACATAAAACGCAATTACTAAGGTTGCTTTGAAATCTGACTGAATGGTACATCTTAGGAGCATGCCAGGCACTCTCCCAGTGCTCCCAGTTTAGAATTTCTGAACATCAAACAAACCTTCCTAATAACACTGTGACGTTTTTAGCATACACAAATGAAGAACATGTGGATACAATTCTAGTCCATATATACACTAGGACTTCAGAAGAACATCCTGGGTAAGGAATGTGAGATTGGGGAAATCCTTACATTAAAAAAAAATACAATAACTCAAAATAAAAGAAAACTAGTATTTAATGAGTATGTGGTATTGGCCAGATGCTTCATGTACATCATCTCCCCTACTCCTCAGAAAACCCATGGACTGGGGACTGCTATTCCTCGTTTACACTTAAGGCAACAGGAGTTCAGAAAGGATGAGTTATTTACAGGAAGTTACAGAGTGTGCCAAAGCTGGTACTCAAACCCGAGTCTGACTGAGGCTAATGCCTCTGAAACCTTCTCTACCCCACGATGCTTTGCAAGAATTACCAGCACAGAATAGGGTCACCACTGCCTCTCTATACATAAAATGTCACCTTTCACAGAACATGTAGACTGTCCCCATGGCCTTCGTGGACCTTAAAAGACCTGGACAAGGATGTGTTTCCTTAGCCTCTGTTGGGACTAACTCATAAAATGGCCTCACTCTGAGAATTAATGCCAATGGCCACTGCACTGATGCTGAGACAGAAATAAGTGCATTCGCTTATTTAGTGAATATTTATATGCCTCAGGCACTCGGCCACATCCCAGCCAGGGTCGTGAAATACCATATTTGGAAGCTTTACACTGAAGCAGAAAATCTTTGATAAATAGTGTGGAACTGACCGTGAAGTTAACGAGGATTTTATCGGCCTTACTGGAAGAATCTGATAATTCTCCCACCCCTTCTCCAGGAGGACACTAGCTGACTGACTCCCATGGGAGTGAGAGAGACTGACTCCTTCTCCAGCACTGTCACAGTCTTTTCAGCAAAACAGGTCACACACCTGTCAAGATGGTGGCCTAGCCGAGCCTTCCATCAGTCCTGACAATGCTGACCATTGCACGAAGGAATGGCCTCCTGCTATCTTTAGTAGGCTAAAGACTCCTTAGATCTGCAACCAGAGCTGGACCCAATGGAAAGTGAATGGACACTCCATGTGATATGTCCATCCCATACCAGTGGGCCTTTTACATCACCCTCTACAGACAAACATGGGAGGGGTTTATTGAAGGTCAAGACTTATGGACACAGCTTTGGTTGACAGTGTGTGCCAGGACTGAGGTACATGTTGTGCTTGACCATCCTGAGGCCATTCTTTTCCCTCTGTTAGGAAATGTCTCAGAGTTGCTTGATTACAAGAATTCACTATTAAATAAACCCAAGAGGAATTTCCAAACGCATAGGTGATTTTTAAAACCTCCCAGGGGAAGGTTTCTCAGTGTTGACATTTTAATATTTCACTTTGCATAACAGCTTAAGAAAATAGTTTCTATTTGCATAGCATTTTATAGTCTATAAAGTACTTTCATTTTCATTAGCCTCATATAACCATCATCACAACTCTTGAGGTAGAAGTTGTAATTATTGCTGTTATTATTCTCATTTTTAAGATGTGGAAAATGGTGCTAACAGACATTAAGATATTTGCCAATGCTCCTGACTTTGGTGCTAAGATTGGAACACAAACAAATCTTCTGGCCAAAATCCTGCAATTTTTTTTCTAGATCTCCCTTGGCGTTTCTCTCATCCCTTGGCCAACAGCTTGTTATAAATAGGAATTATATCTTCTGGGTATTTGTTACAGAGCCCAGTACCAATATAAAATGCAAAATATATGAATATTTTAATACTGAGCTTGTGGTGAACACTTTTACAAAATAACTGAATAGATGACATTAAACAATATTCAAAACAATCATGTCTATTTCTGCTGTTCCCTTCCCATTATTTGCCCGCATCATTGTAATCATCATGAATTCACATTTTTCTTGTGTTTACATTACATGTGTAGTTGTGCCATTTTTATTGGCCACCTAATGTTCCATGATACTCATGCACCATTAATTTACCAATCCATTCCTTCACTTGGGGCTTTCAAGTTATTGTCCCATTTTTCCCTTAAAATAGAGTTATAATGGACCTGGTTCAGGAAGTCCTTCCCTGTGTGTCCCTGGCTGTGTCTCTGCTGACAAGCTCAGTTAGCCAAACAGGAAGAATTCTTGTTTGGACTTGAGCTACTTATTGGAAATTAAAGCTTTCGCACTCAGGCCAACTGAGGCAGAATGCCTCTGGGATCAAAAGTGAGGAATCTTCGTTTTAACAAGCTTCCTGGCGATTATACACACCCTAAAGTTTGAAAAACACAAGTTATTTATGTGAACCTAGATAAAGCTTAATTCTGTAAACTTAGGGCTTTTCATTTGACGACATGAATCTAGTTTAGGTGTTAAATTCTCTTGTCCTCGTGTGCTGAGTGGACAGGGGCAGGACTGAGTGACTTGGTGAGGAATTGAACATAAGGCTTCATCTCAGCCTGAAGGAGGCCACCTTAGGTTCTTTCCCAGGAGAATGCGTAGGGATCCAGTGAGGAGAAGGCTTTTATTTGAGAATGTCTCTGGCACTTGTTCCAATAAGCAATTACCAACTACTGCATAAACTCTATTATAAGTTCTTAGACCACCCAACAGAAAGGCAACATTAAGCATTTCTTTTGCAATCAGTTTGCCACTGTGTGAGTGTGTGTGTGTGTTACTAAATATAAAGGGTTCGCAAACAAAGTAGATGAGATTGTCCCAATATGGTCCCCAGAAGAACCCTAAAGAATGTCCATCTGATTTTTCTTCTTTTATCAAAGCAGTCATTCAATTGAAACTTGGAAATTATTCCTTTTATTTATTTATGTATGTATTTTAATCCTCATCGGAGAACATGGCGAGAGAGAGAGAGACAGAGAGAGAAAGACCAATTAGTTGCCTCTGACTGGGGACTGAGCCCGCAACCCAGGTATGTACCCTGACTGGGAATCGATCCAGCAACTTTTTGGTGCAATCCAGCCAGTGGGAAGTACTCCTTTTAACAAAAGTCATGCCCCAAAAAGCTCTTTGGCGTTTAGAGCCTGGTATGTGGAAAGGAAAGGTACAACTCTGCTATAAAATCTATTAGGATGCTCTCAGGTCTGTAGGTACACATATAAGAGTTTACTCATTCAAATGGCTGTGTTCGTCACTGCAGTATGAGTCTGGGAAACCACTGCAGTTTGAGTTCCCAATGACAAGTTACCCTTGCTTAATGCATGGAAAAGCAAAGCAGGAGAGCTAGGCTCTTCCATGGTGATTTCTCTCGTGGTCTGGCTTGATGCGTGGCATTAGAATGTTATTCAGAAAGTCTTCAGGTTTTGGAGTCAAGTAGACTTGGGTTCAAATCCCAGCTTGGCCTGATCTTATGTGGGTCAGCTAACCACTCAGCTACTCTGGATATGCTTCTTTTCCTCCTATTTCATCAAAACATATTAGTCCTGTGGCTCATTTGCTCAACACCTTATTTCAGTAAAAGTCGTCTTAATAAACTATTTACAGAAAGTACTAATGGACTGATGTTTTACCCTTTTCAGTAAAGCATATGTGTTCTAGAAGTAGCCTTAATGCCTTAAACCAGTAACTTTCAAAATGATGAGCCCAGGTTTGGGGGCATGCCTTAAGCAGAGGCCCTAGTGGTAGAGCGCCAACCTTTCCTCCCCCTCGCCACCCACAGCAGCTCAACCTTGACTTGTTCTATTTAGCAGAACTCCACCTAAAGCATATATTGAAAAAAGGGAAAAAGAAAAATACCACTGCTGTGGTAGCCAGAATTCTAAAAAAACGGGCCTCCATCCCAGGATTCTGTGCCTAATCCCCAGAGCCTGTGAGTATGATGAGCTACCACTCCCATGATTAGGTTACGTCATATGGCATAGTGACCTTTAGGGTGGTTATCCGGTGGCCCTTAAAAGTAGAGCACTTTCTCTGGCTGGTGGCAGAAGAAGAAGGTAGAGAGATTGGAAGCAGAAGGAGAATTCGACATGCAGCTTTGCTACTTTGAAGATGGAGGGAGACTAAGGATTATTAAGCACCTGAGATGTGCAAGGCATGTGCCCACACACCCACATGAAGTATGACAATCCACTCCCATTTCATAGACGAAGGAAGATAATTCAATAGAGATTAAGAAATTTCCAAAATAGAAACAGACTCTTAGATACAGAAAACAGACTGGCAGCTGTTAGAGGGAAGAGAGTTTGTGGGGCTGGGTGAAAAAGGTGAAGGGATTAAGGGGGGAAAAAACCTCATAGACACAGGCAATCATAAGGTGATTACCAGAGGAAAAGGAAGTTGGGGTCGGGGGGGGAGGTAGGAGAGGGCTCCTATGTTCTAAAATAGCATAGATACCCACTGATTTATAGAGATTATTTTTTAATAGAGGCTGGATCATTTTACATATTCAGTTATTTAGCCAACTTTCAGCTTTCTTAGCTAAATGTAACATAAATACAACAATGATAATAATAACTGCAGTTACTGAGGAACTACTTGCCCTGTGTTTTGCAAGTTTTATCCTTTGCTATTCCCAAGGGATCCAAGGCCACTATCCCCATTTTGCAGATGAGGAAACTTGAAGGGGTGAGGCAGCTAGCCCAAGGCCACACAACAGTGCACACAGGGTGGGGCTGACACCCAAGGCATGCCTAGACCCATCCTAACTTATAAAAGAGATATGCCATATTTTCTGATACTTGTGCTTCTCCAGAGGTGTTTCATTCAGGTTCATGTTAGTCACTTTGCTTATTTGGGGCATATTTCCATTTTTCCCACTAAGATCACACCTTAGGGGCAGGGAGCTGGTGGTCCAGAAAGCAGCAAATGTGTCTCTAAATGCACTGACATTTAATGGAAACTTGGACAGAATCAGGCACCAGCAGGGTTACTCACACATCCTGTGTTTTCCTAGACTGGAAAGAGGGATTCTCCTGCCCCAAGTAACTCTGTGGGTAGGCTTGACAGGACTTTCCCAATTTGGGCACTGAGAGTCCCACATCCCAGGAAACCTCCTAGCCCCAGACAAACATGATGGTTGTTCACCCCATCTGTAGGGGATGTGAGGAAAGAGCATACAGCACCCTGAAGTCAGCAGGGGGTAAAGGAGCACCTGTCTCCACTAGGTTGTCAGAGGCATATTGCCACATTTTGACTTCCTTTTCTGCTGAGGAAAAATCCTCTTTTGTCAAGAAAAAGACACCCCTTCATCAGCTAGGTCTTGGAACAAGAGCTTCAGGGTCTGGTTTTGTTCCAAGAACCAGGAAAATATCCATGAAGAGCTCCTGAAAGGGAGGGTTTTTCCATTTCTCTACAAGAAAACAGCACATGCCCTACTCAGGCTCCCACCCCAGGTGTGGATAGACATACTCTTCATTCTGAATGTCTGACAACTTAGGGTGGTGATCTGACCAGCTCAAATCTGCCTTGCACTTGGATGTCTATATGTGCATCACTGGGGCAGCATCCTGGGTGTGTGTACAGATCCTAAGTGTCAGCACTAAGAAAAAAAAATCAGACCAAAACTCAGAGTCACCAACCATCTTAAATGTTGGGCGTTGTGTTGACAAAACCTGAAGATGTTTTTACTGAGATCCCCAATGTTGTCCTCTCGCTCTTCCTTCCTCTGTAACTCAAATGCCTCCTTCAGATCCCAGCATAAGCTTCACTTCCTCTGAGAAGACTTCCCAGACCTGTCATTGCTTACAGCATACACGGCACCAGGCGCTCTCCTTTTACATCTTCACACCATCAGGCAATCACTTGCTCATTTGTCCTGATAGACTCTGGGGACAAGGCTGTGTCTGCCTTGATTCATAGTTCTACCCCCAGCATCTCGCACATAAGTCCTGGCACATCACGGGTGCACATTAAATAGCTCTGTACTCAATTCAACCAAGTATTCTTGACCTAAAACTTACAAGTACTTATGTTAAACTTTTCAAGAAACCAGATATCATTTTTACTCTTACTGGGATGTTTGTCTCTGTGCTTCTAGAAAATAAATAAAATGGAAAGTGAATGAATAACTCGAGTGATCCCAATTGACTACCACAGAGCTCTGTGAAGTATGCAGACTATGTATTATTATTTCCATTTTATAGAGGAGGCAGATTAATTGAGAGCCACTTGTGAGAAAAGGGGAGGTGAGGCTAGCCCCCCCCCCCTTGGGAGGATGGGGCACAGCTGCTAACAGAGCACGAGTGCTCTCAACTACTGGTTCTGTCTGAAACCCAGGGGCAGACAGCACGTGATCTCCAGCAGACTGGATGGGAAAAGTCGAGCTAGGTCTCTTCACTAGCATTTGTAGGAATGTCCTTCTATTTTACCTCTTGCCCTCTTATCACTTACTAGAGGCCCAGTGCACGAAATTCATGCACTGGGGGGAGGGGGGGAGGCCCGGCCCAGCCTGCACCCTCTCCAATCTGGGACCCCTCAAGGGATGTCCAACTGCCCATTTAGGCCAGATCCTGGTGGGATTGGGCCTAAACAGGCAGTCAGACATCCCTCTCACAATCCAGGACTGCTGGCTCCCAAATGCTCACCTGCCTGCCTTCCTGATTGCCCCTAACCGCTTCTGCCTGCCAGCCTGATCACCCCCTAACCACTCCCCTGCCAGCCTGATTGATGTCTTACTGCTCCCCTGCCAGCCTGTTTGCCCCTAACTGCCCTCCCCTGCAGGCCTGGTCACCCCTAACTGCCCTCTCCTGCAGGCCTGGTCACCCCCAACTGCCATCCCCTGCAGGCTTGATCGCCCCCAACTGCCCTCCCTTGCAGGCCTGGTCCCTCCCAGCAGGCCTGGTCCCTCCCAACTGCCCTCCCCTGCTGGCCATCTTGTGGTGGCCATCTTGTGTCCACATAGGGACAGGATCTTTGACCACATGGGGGCAGCCATCTTGTGTGTTGGAGTGATGGTCAATCTGCATATTACTCTTTTATTAGATAGGATAGAGGTCTGGTGCATGGGTGGGGGCCAGCTGGTTTGCCCTGAAGGGTGTCCCGGATCAGGGTGGGGATTCCCTTGGGGTGTGGGGCAGCATAGGCAAGGGGCCTGTGGTAGTTTGCAGGCCAGCCACGCCCCCCGGCAACCCAAGCAGAGGCCCTGGTATCTGGGGATTTATTTATCTTCTACAATTGAAACTTTGTAGCCTTAAGCAGAGGCCAAGGCAGGCCAGGGTGTGCGGAAAGCTTGGCTTCCTCCATCGCCCAGGGCAACCCTTACCTCCTGCTCTCTCCAGCTCCTTGGCTGCCACCATTTTTGTTGGGATTTATTTATCTTCTATAATTGAAACTTAGTAGCCTGGAGTGGAGGCCTGGGCTGGCCAGGGTGTGTAGAAAGCTTGGCTTCCTCCATCACTGGGGAAACCCAAGCCGCCCTCCTGCTCTCTCTGTGGCCACAGCCATCTTGGTTGGGTTAATTTGCATACTCGCTCCTGATTGGCTGGTGGGCATGGCTGGTGGGTGTAGCAGAGTGATAGTTAATTTGCATGTTACTCTTTTATTAGATAGGATCCCCAGGCAGGCCAGGAAGCCAAACAGAATGGAGAGCAGCTGAATTTAAAATATTTTGATGCCATTATTTTTTCTAGTTTAATAAATTAAAAACATACAGGTTTGGTTTCAAACTGATACTCTCAGGCTTAGAATTAGAGATTTTGTTTCCCATTGGTTGGACTTTTTTTTTTTTTAATAACATCGGTTGCATTCATGGTTGAGTAAACAATAAATATTTGATTTCAGCTAAGTGTTCAATAAATTAGCGTGGCTCACTCCCTTATCAGTTCACAGCTCACTTCATTCCTAGCCCCTGAGAGAAACCGCAATTCCCTGCCCACCACACCACATCACATTGGCCCAGGCTGGAACACCTCATGTGTTAATACACAGAGGGCAGCCCTTGACCACTGGCGGGAAGGGTGACTTGGAGATCTTTGCATAAATCCAGCTCAGGCTGCCAAGGGGCTCCCAGACAAACCACACCAAGTAGCACTTGCTTCAGGAAGACAAATTAAAGCAGGATGAGTGGGAGGTAGAAAGCTTGTTCCAAGGTATTCACTCAGTTAGACAATCCAGAAAAATATTGACTTTACTATCCCAAGCTTCTACCTGCCAAATCAGCTCTGGCACAAGACCACCAACGCTCTCTTTTCATCATCTTTTAAGAGGCTCAACATAAAGGAAATAAGTGATGGTATGATGACCCAGAGAAACAGCATCCTAAGAATACCTTAGGATACCTTCTTGCCCGGGATCCTTTCCTGATCACCAAGGCAGAGCTCGAGGTCCCTCCTCTGTGAGTCTTGTCTCATAGCTCTCTATGTTATAAATTGTGTGTGGTCATATTTGCCTCCCCAACTGGACTGTGAACTTGGGGGCAGAGGATTTGTCTTAGTTACCTTTCTGCTCAAGCACCAGCTCCTAGCAAGAACCTTATGCATACCCTGAGTTCAATGACCTGTATTTAGATTCTACCTACATACAAACATCCTACGCTCGATAAACATTTGTTGAACTAAACCAAGAATGGCTGTGCCCTGGACAGAGAATGTGGTTTTCCAGAAACCCTAACCACCAAACAGTTTGAAAACAAATCTTTATCCTTGACTTAAGCATGGGGTTTCTATTCACATGGGTTTTGGTTTTTTCAAGACTTTCTTCTTCCTTTTACCACTGAAAATGCCACTACCTTGTACCATCCAGGGTGCAGGCCATGGGTGTTTGATGGACATGTGTTGATTAATACATCTACACTCAGAATTAACTAGCACTTTCTGATGTTACTAGTAAGGAGAAGCCACATGGCAAGGCCTCAAATATCAAGAGAATTCATGGGACACTCCCCCCCCCCTATTTTATTTTCTTCTCCCAAGGAAAGAGTTGTAATCATAATGAAGTATGTGAATTCATGAGGCCATGTGTACTTACTCAGATGTGAGTGTGGTGATCCAAGGAGCAGCCATCTGCCTGGGGCAGTGGTCAGCAAACTCATTAGTCAACAGAGCCAAATATCAACAGTACCACAATTGAAATTTATTTTGAGAGCCAAATTTTTTTAACTTAAACTTCTTCTAACGCCACTTCTTCAAAATAGACTCTCCCAGGCCGTGGTATTTTGTGGAAGAGCCACACTCAAGGGGCCAAAGAGCCACATGTGGCTCATGAGCCACAGTTTGCCGACCGCTGGCCTGGGGTAAGTCCAGGGGTGTCCCCATTCTCCAGCTGGCATATCTTTACCTGCTCACAGCACTTTTAGACAAAACCACCAGCCAAGATAAAGCTCACATTATTGGAAAATTTCATTTTTATGTCATCCTCACCCATCATTTATTTATATATTTAACAAGTGCTTATGGAGTATCAACTAAGTAACTTGCTAAAAGTCATATGGGTACTAAGGTGAAATAAAACAGGGTTCTTCCCCAAGATGCCGACAGGACAAGCTTGCATAAAAGAAATTGTTAAAATCATGGGGTTGACATAGAAAAATAATGTTTTAAAAATAATAAGGGCAGCCTTAACCGGTTTGGCTCAGAGGATAGAGCATCGGCCTGCAAACTGAAAGGTCCTAGATTCGATTCCGGTCAAGGGCATGTACCTTGGTTGCAGGCACATCCCCAGTGGGAGGTGTGTAGGAGGCAGCTGATCGATGTTTCTCTCTCATCCATGTTTCTAACTCTCTATCCCTCTCCCTTCCTCTCTGTAAAATATCAATAAAATATATTTTTAAAAATAATAATAAGGGCAAGAAGAGGTCCTTGAGAAAGACCTGTGTGCAAAGGGTGGGAGGAGGAAGAAGAATCTGAGAAGGAGGAGGAGAGACGGAAGGAAGAGGAGAATACCCACTGTGAACAGCCTGCTGGGGACAGGCTTTGTTTATTTATCCCACGATCCTTGTGCTAGGTTCAAGAACGCAGGGAGATGAAGAAGGGCCAAGATGCCAAGAGCCAGTGCCCACAAGCAGCCCAACAGTCATTGCGAGAAAGAGCTACAGGCCAGATGGGAAGCAGCTGGCTGACCAGGCCCAGCCCTGCTTTTGGACTAACCAAGGGCGATGTTTTGCAGAGGACAGCAAAATGACCCCAATATTCAGTGGCTTTTGCTAGCTTACCTGGAGATTGTTTATAAAGATTTTCACTAGGTTACTCAGTAACATGGTTTACCCTACAATAGCTGAAGCCCACATTGTGTTCAACACGTGTCCAATTTGTAACCATGATTCTAAGTTATAGATCAAAACTGACAAAATTCTCAGGATCCCCCAAATATGCTTCCCACATTGTCCCTCTATTTCTCTCCAACACCACAGGTTACTCACATGGGTCATTTGTCTCACTACCCAGACCTGGCAGGCAACATAGTTTGTTAAGGCCAGTTCATGTCCTAAGGGCTCACAGCATGCCATTCCGCCTCCACAGGCTACTCACATCCCACATTTGAAATGCAGCTTTGATCCTTTCTATGACAGTTTTCTGCGTAGGTGTTGCAGTTCAATTAAAGGGGAAAGAATTAATGAGATCAATGAGATCCAAGAGAAGAGAGCCAGGACAACCGAAAGTATTTGAGGGAGAGAAGGTAGAACAAGGAGCCTTCAATAAAACTTTACCAAAGGGCTTTGAACCATTCCTTGAGCAACTCAGATGCTTCATGCCACATTTTTCTCATTTCTAAGCAATGGCCAGGAGTTTTGAACTAGGACCATCTAGCCCCTTTGATGGAAATCATTGAAGTACTGCCTGGTTTCTTCTTCCTGAGTTTCAAGTGTCTAATACACATCATGTGTGTTCATTCTCAAACTGGAATTCATAGTAGAATTGTCTTCACTTTACATCATGTCAAAATTTAAACATTAAAAGGAAAAGGAAAGCTCATTGAAGAACAAATGATGGTAGCAATGCCAAGAGGTCAGGAGGACAAGGGGATGAGATGAGACTGGAGGTCAGCCTGTATAAGCTAAGCGTCAAATCATGTCGCACATGCACTAACTGACCCTCTACCCAGGACAACTGTGTGTCTTTGTACAGGCTTTCCGTTTCTGGGGCGCTCACTGAGCCAGGTTCCCGAAGGCAAGAGAACAAAGAGCTGTTCTGTCTCATATTTTTGTTGGATACCCAAGTGCCTTTGAAAAAGGACGAGTATCTACTAGTAGATTAACATTAAGAAAAAGTCAGAGCCGAAACCGGTTTGGCTCAGTGGATAGAGCGTCGGCCTGCGGACTCAAGGGTCCCAGGTTCGATTCCGGTCAAGGGCATGTACTGTGGTTGCGGGCACATCCCCAGTGGGGAGTGTGCAGGAGGCAGCTGATCGATGTTTCTCTCTCATCGATGTTTCTAGCTCTCTATCCCTCTCCCTTCCTCTCTGTAAAATATCAATAAAATATATTTAAAAAAAAAAAAAAAGAAAGAAAAAGTCAGGATTAGGAAGAGGAAAAAAAATAAGAGAGGCTATGTAACTGTAGTTCTGCAGTCGATCAAAAGCTCAGGCTAACCAACTCCTGGCCACCAAGCAACTCCTGCTCCCTTAACACTGTTAACGGTCACGGAGCAGAAGAGAAGACACATGTGTACCAGCAGCAGGAGGCCCCGCTCGGCCCCAGAGTGCTGACCCACCCTTCCAACCCTGCCCCTTGCAGCATCGCTCAACCCAGTCAAGCCTGTTCAACAATTTCTTTCTGAAATAGTCTCTTTGATGCAGCTTCATTCTGTGTTCAGTGACATGAAAGAGATACTGATGCTGATTATCAAAGGCATGTGCTCCAACACCAAGCGGCTAATGCCTGGGGGATGTAACTTGATCTCTTCCTCTGACTTCAACATCCTTCCTAGGCTGTGCAAGGCTGGGTCGGGTGGTTAGTAGCACATCTTTTTTCCCCCTAAAAATTTCACAGCAGATATTCATCTGAGTTGGGGGTTGGGGGGGGGCAATGAATTAATACCTTAAGCTTGTAGGTCACACTCCAGCAAACATGCTCCACCAAGCTAAACGCCATGGACACTGAGAAAGCTGACACCCGGGGCTCCTAAGGGAGCAGGTTTGATTGCAGAATCCTCTCAGTATCCAGTCTCTTTATCCACAGATTCCACCAGGGGGAGCATGCCCAGATGTCCTCCCGTGGAACTCTGGGTCCATCACCTCCTCAGAATAAAAGATCTGGCACCTTCCTGTACTGGGCTAATTATTTTCTGTTCTAGACATTCAAGATATGACATGTCTGACCATACGAGTATTGGGTAAATCTGCAAAGTTACAGCAGAATAGCATACAACCATTAAAAATTACATTTAGAAGATTATTCCATGATGGACAAAAATGCTCATTGTATATCACTAAAGGAAAAAAATGGAGTACAAAAGAAAATGTGCAGAATGATTTTAGTTTTCTAAAAATCAAATACAGTAAACCGAGTTGAGCATGGCTGAGTCTGCACAAAAGAACATCTGAAAGGAGTACTGCCAAACCGGCAGCAGTGGTCATGGCAGAGCAATGGGACTGTACGTGGTGCCTCTGTCTTTCTCTGATTGTATATACTTTCTAATTTGTCCACAGAGTGCGTTATTTCCTTAAGTTGTAAAAGTTTAGGATTTGACTGACCTTTTAAAGAAACTGCCCATGTGTGTGGATGGAACATTAGAACATGGCCATAGACAAAGGGATAAGTTTTAATTACTTTTTATGCAATGTTTAAAAGAAGAGTCAATAACACAACACACTTTTTACACCTGCTAATTAGACCTGCTGAGTCACCCACCGCTTGGCACCAGCAGCCAGCAGGATAGAAATCTCAACTCCATTATGAAAATGAGGTGGCCAAAATTGTTCCTACTGTCTACCTCAGTCACTTCCTATCAAGGAATGACTACCTCTTCATGGAGGAATGTGTTAGGATCACACACCTTTGTTGCTCTGGTTTTGGGATCAAATGAGGTAATGAAGGGAAACTGTCAATCAAACCCCACCATACAAGAGTGGTTCTTGGTTCTGTCATCAGTTGTGTGTATCTGGGAATGATTCTCACACCTGCCTCATACCAGCCTAACCCTCTATCTACCATGAACCTTTTCTGTTGAGGCGGGCATGAGTTTCAGATCTGAGTAGATACCCCTTCAGATGCCTTTTCTCCATCGTTTCAATGAAGATGGTTAGGCCATGGAAGATTCTGAGGGGCCTGAGAACCCATCTAATAGCAGAAGGACACAGAAAGAAGAAACCCAGGAAAGACTAAGAGCAAAGAAAGTTAATAATTAAATGAGGGTCTTCAGTGTCTGACCCATTGAAGTCATCATTGCAATGGACAGGATGAAAAAGAAAATATTTGTTGGATAGCATACAGTCAAAATTCTACTGGGATTTCTTGCCATCTACACACACACACACACACACACACACACACACACACACACACACACACACACCAGGATGCCCATACTATTTTCCTCTTCAACAACTGGTTGGTAAGGCTATTTCACTGTCAGTCATGAGGCCCCCTGGGCTTTCCAGCATTACATGTATCAGCAGGCGGGTGAACAGCCCAAATACTAAAGGCCATCTAGGCAGCCAGCTCCCAGCTCCGGGAGTCTGGTGTCCTACTACTAGATTTACCGCAATGGGAATGAATATTGCAAAGAGCACTTCTCTCACCCTCACTAAACTAATATTTGGTCTCAGGCCCTTGGAACAAAGCACAGCCTCAGTATCTGTTGAGCGATCCCGTGCATAAAAGACTAGTCAAGTGTAGAACTGGAGCCCAACAAAAGAGGGAGGAAACTAAGTGCATTTCTTACTTGTTGAGTTTTTAAAATAACTCTTTACCTTCCTAACACTGACCAAGCCTGCCAGCCCAGAGCCTCTCCTCACCTCACAAACAGTGGCTCCACCCACCACCCACACCTTTCCCACAGGCCAGGGCCCGGGGCCATTCAGGTTTCCCCAGAGAGCCCACCAGGCTGCTCCACCTCTCCCCTGTGCATTTACTCAACATTCAGTGCTCCTGGCGCAGCAGGAGGGCATTGCCCATGGTCCTTTGCTCTGAGGGGTGTCTAGCCAGAGCAGAGACCCTCTCCCATCTCATTAGCGGAGAGTCCTGCCTATCTTCCCTAAATTCATGGCTCACAACAGCGACTCACTGAACCAGACGAGGCCAAGCCACACCATACTCAGGCCAGGCCCTCCTGAAGGCCCACCCTCCTTTGCCCTGAGACCCCAGTGGACATCTGCTACCTTCTACTGCCCCCAAGTGGCCAACAACAGAGACCGGCGGCTGACGGGTGGAGGGCTTTCTGAAGTTGGTATTTTCCTCTAGATAGGCAAGATAACACTTATATTTGCTTCCAAAGCTGTTTGCTTCCAAGTGCAGGTGTTGTCCTGCTTTCCCCCAACGTGTCCCTTCAGCAGCATGGAAAATCTGATTCCATTTACTTTCCCTTTAGGAGGCCCGTAATCCCCTGGCCATGCATGCAGCCAGGGGCTCAGCTCCTGGGAGTTTTTCCTCATGAAGCTCCACATGATGAAGAGAAGAAAACACAAAACTGCAAAGCAAGAGAACCAAGTGGCCATCCTGGCCACTCCTGTCTTCCTAACAGCTCAAGCCAAGCAAGTTAGCCCCCAAATGGTTTTTTCGTGAGAAGAACAGAAATAGTAACACCTTTTCAACCTCTTCAGAGGAGTGAGGTGAGAAATGTGCCCTCCCCAAATAGGATTACCAAGTAAAATGCAAGATGCCCACTTAAATTGGCATTTGGATAAACAACAAATAAATTTGTAGTATAAGTACATCTCAAACGTTTCATGGGACATATTTATAGTAAAAACGTTTTCATCATTTATCTCAAATTCAAATGTAACTAGGCGTTTGGTTTTGCAAGGTTTGATTTGTTTGTTTGCTTTGTTTTTCAGGGGTTTTCCCCCCTAAATCTGTCAACCTTATCCCAAATGTCAGGCATCCCCACTTTCCCAGGAGTAGAACTTGTAAAACACCTTCTCCACAGTCTGCCTCCCAGCAGCACGCTCACGTGGTTGACACAGGGCTAGCAGGGCTAGCTGGGAGGAATGGAAGTGGCCCCAGAACTTCCCGCTAGAGGGTCCTGCACAGGGAGGTCTGCGAGCCCCCCTCCTTTTGCGAGCCGCGCCCCCCCCCCCCCCGCGCCCCTCCTTCTGCTTATGCCGGGCACCTTAGGATACAGGCACCAGCTGGCCTCGGGAGTTGTCTCTTATCTGATCCCAGCTGATATTTTTTTCAAAGTCAGAGATTAAAAATACTTTTAAGGCCTCAACGTCTCCCAGACATCTGTTATTCATTTTCTTTGGTCTTGATTTTGTCTTAATCTCATATAAGTGTTCAGGCACGCATTTGACTATCTGATTTGAGTTCTAAGCCAATGGCATTCTGAAGTTGGTATTTTCCTCTAGATAGGCAAGATAACACCTATATTTGCTTCCAAAGCTGTTTGACACCCACTGCCTCATTTCACCTTTATACATTGGGAGACAGTGAGGTGCAGGACAGGAGACCACAACCCTGACCCACACCATGCCCCACACCAATGACATCAGCATCTCTGGCATTGGGAACCCTGACATCAGTGTTTCCCAAGGTCTCCAGGTAACTCCATGCTGACTTCAAGGACCCCTTAGTGGGTGGAGATAAGTCCAAGACTCTCTAGGGACAAAGGTAAGATCTGAGTCAAATGCAAGGTTGATGATGATCAAATTGGGAACAAAAGGGCCAATTGTGGAGGAAATGCATCTGTTCAGATTTCAGTATCCAGAGGACAGTGGATTGTTAAAAACTAGCAGGGAACAAGAAATAGAAGGGAGAAAATAATACTGGATGTCATCTACTCAAAACCTGAGACAATAACTAAGAAATATTGCAGCACATCACACAATGCCCTATGTAGATTGTTGTTTAACAATTTTTAAGTAATAATTATATATCTCAGAAAAAAGCATGAAATAGATAACATAACCTAGAGAGTGTATTAAAAAAAAGATCTGGAAAAGATAAACATCTTGCCCTCTCATTGTCTTCTACATTACACTCACTAACTACATATTCCTAGGAGTCCCTTTTTCTGACCCCTTTCAAAGGGCATTGTTTGCATTTGAGTTCTAAGCCAATGGCATTCTGAAGTTGGTATTTTCCTCTAGATAGGCAAGATAATACCTATATTTGCAATTGGCTTAGAACTCAAATGCAAACAATGCCCTCTGAAAGGGGTCAGAAAAAGGGACTCCGAGGAATATGTGGTTAGTGAGCGGTTAGTGAGCGTAATGTAGAAGACAATGAGAAAAGAAAAGTTTAAGGAAGTCATTTTGGAGGTCTAGAATGAAACAGGAATATTTTAGCAAGGATTTGCTTTGATCATGTATTCAAGCTGCATCCAGGCTTCAGGGTAGGGGTGCCTGCTAAGTGCTGAATGGGGTGACAGGAGATGTTCTGCTCTGAAGAAGGAGGTACCTTCTGAGAGGGTTCAGGAATCCCTGACAACGGTAAGTTTGCTTCCCTTGCTCTAATGTGGGTAGACAGTTCTCTTACCTATCCATATTTAGGAGTCAAAAGAGAAAACTTTTCAAACACACAAGGGAAGATGGGGTGTCAGGATATAAGATCCTAAGGGTGGTAGACACCTGAGATCACCCAACTCAACTTCCCAGAACCAGCTTGCATCCTAGGGAGAGACTGTGTATGTCAACAAGAGGGGTGTTGCCAGCAGAAAGTCTGTCAGTATTCCAGGCAGAACAGACTAGAAAACACCACCAGGCCTTTGTCCAACAGTACATCTAGATCGCCTCTCTGAGACCGATGCTCTCTGCACTCCCCTCATGTAGAGAGCAGGTGACACCGCTCACTGAGTCCATGAGTCTCTGGGTGTAGTATGGGAGCTCTAGACCTACCTATCGTGAGACCCAGCTGTGCAAGGCTACTGTTGAGTGAGGCTGGAGGAAGAGGGAGCCAACTCCCTGGGACATAGGGCAATTCCACAGACAATAAGAAAGGCCAGGGCTACTGACTCCCTCTCCCCAGAGTCAATTCCAGATCTACCTTCTCTTCAGCATGTGGCTTTGAGCAAATTCTTTAAGTTTCTGTAACATGGGAATGATGATGATCATTCTAGAACCTTCCTCTGTGGATCCTGCTGATATGCTCTTTCAGCAAGAGGAAGAAAGGCCCCAAGTCACGTGGGCCTTTCAAACAGCCAAGAGACAATGGAATAACTCAGGATAAAAGTCAAAAACCTATAGAAGTCAAAAGAACCCAATACAGAGACAAAGAGTGCCACTAACCCTCAGCAATGTCCCATCACACAGTCATCTGTCAGCATGAGCTGGTGGTGTAGATGATGTTTACTTGGTGGGAGTAGGCAATGTCCAATTTTTGTGTTACCCTGTTGAGTCTCAGAGAGCTGTACCAAACAAACATCTTGGGCCAATATGGTAATGATCTCATTTAAGAATCATCAATTTTTGCAAATGAAGCCTTTGGAGAAATTACATCACTGAGATGATTATGGATGAATAAAGGCTTTCTTCAATAATGAAAAACAAAAATATTTTTGATGTTGGAAAAATCTTCCTCACACACATACACATAGAAAACTGCAAATGCTTCAGAACATGAAAAGAATACCAAGTGGGAAGTAGGTAGGTCTGTTTATTTTCACACAAGAGGACCTCGTTGTCAAAAAGAAGAGGCAAGAATGAGACAAGACTTACAGATTTCAATCATATATTCAATTAACCCTTTCGGTTGGGTGGTGGATTGTTAGAAAGAGTGTCCTGTGAGCTTGGGCGATTGAATGCCTAAAATGAATGACCCAGGTGAGTTGATGGGTTTCTTCCTTGACTAGTGATTTTTTTACAGCATTTTTTTTCACTGTGGTAAAAACTTACCATCTTAACCATTTTTAAGTGTGCAGCTCAATGGCATTAAGTACATTAACATTTTTGTGCAATTGTCACATTAACATTTTTGTGCAATCGTCACCACCACCTAGCTCCATAACTCTTCTCATCTTGCAAAACTGAAACTCTGTACCCATTAAACACCAACTTCCCACTCCACCCCCAACCCATCTATTCCTGCTAGTCCTTGGCAACTGCCATTCTACTTTCTGTCTCTATGAATTTGATAACTCTAAGTATCCCATATAGGTGGAATCATACAGTACTTGTCTTTTTGTGACTGGTTTATTTCACTCAGCATAATGTCTTCAAGGCTTATTCATGTTTTACCATACATTAGAATTTTCTTTCCATTGCAGCAGGCTGACTAGTATTCCACTATACATGTATGTCACATTTGTTTATCCATTCATCCACCGATAGACACTTGATTGCTTCCACCTTTTGGCTTTTATGAATAAAGCTGCTATAAACATAGGTGTGCAAATATCCCTCTCTGATTCTGCTTTCAGCTTTTTTGAATATACACTGAGTGGCCAGATTATTACGATCTCTGAACACATAATAATCTGGCCACTCAGTGTGTGTGTGTGTGTGTGTGTGTGTGTGTGTGTGTGTGTGTGTGTGTGTATTAGAGACCTGGTGCATGAATTTGTGCATGGGTGGGGTCCGACCAGCCTGGCCAGGGGGAGGGGACATGGGCGGTTGGCCGGCCTGCCTGCTGGTCAAACTCCTGGTTGAGGGGACAATTTGCATATTAGCCTTTTACTATATAGGATATACATTGAGTGGCCAGATTATTATGCGTTCAGAGATCATAATAATCTGGCCACTCAGTGTACACCCAGAAGAGGGTTTTTTTAATTAGTGATTGTTTATAATGGCTGAAAATTTAATGACAAACAATGACTTTTAGTGAAATGTCTATATGCCTCTATAGATTGAATAGATGTTCAATACTACTTATCAATAGTCTGAGGAGTTGTACAAAATACAGTGAAAAAGAAGTCTTTTACTTTCTAACCTTTGACTCTTCCCACAATATGAACATTTTCATTTAAAGCAACCCAGGGAGTTAAAACTATAAAATCAATACTACGTTCATTACCTACATGGATGTCCCCTGCAATTTTTTTAGTTATGGAAAAATACATAACATAAAGTAGTTTTACATATATTCACATTGTTGTACAGCAGATCTTCAGAACTTTTTCATCTTACAAAATGGAAACTCTGTACCTATCAACTCCCCATTCCACACACCCCCACCCCTTGGCATCCAGCACTCTATTTTCTATTTCTATGAATTTTACTACATTAGATACTTCATTTAAATGGTATGGTTTTTCTAAAATTAAAACATTAAACAGAATCTCTGGGCAATAAAGAAAATTACCTATTTATTGAGCATTAACCACAGAGTGCTTTGATAAATTTTTTACAAACTTCTCATTTGCTAGTGATTTAAGAATTCTAGCTTCCTCTGAAAGAAAACTACTCAATTTTAATCAAATATTTGATGAGCAATTAAAGGTTTTATGTCAGAGGCCTATCTAGTTCAATCAATAAAGGGAAAGTTATTTTGAGAAACACCTGATATTGTTTCAGATTTCTTTCATGGTTGATACGTCTTGGCCAGAGTTGGCCTCATTTTCTGTGCACCAGATGTGTGAGGAGGGTTGCCCAGCTTAAAGAGCCTGGAACACTCACTAATGGTTAAATCACTCTTTTTCTGTCTAAGATTTCTTTAGGATTCTTGCAAGGAAGTGGTCAGCAAGGTGAAAAGTAACTTGAATATCTTATGGACAAGATCATGATGCTGGAGGTGGGAGGTCAGTAGAATTTTGAGGAAACCAATTACTGTCTTGCTGCTTGGGAATTTCCACTGGCAAACATCAGGGATACATGGAATTCGTAAGTCACTACTCAGTCACCTCCACACCATGTAAAAAGAGCAACATTTTGCAAATAATTTTGAGGCCCAAGTTCCATAAGGTCAGGTTCAGCCTGTGCTTATGCTGGAAGCCCAAGTTCTCACCAGCTCCCATTATTCTCTATGGAAAAGCTCACCTGGGGCCTGGTACTGAATCCTATGTGCTCTAGAAACATCCCTCCCCTACCATGTCTTCCTACCCCACTCTCCACCACAACTTATTTACCCTACACCTTCTTACCTCAGATCTTAGTTCTCTACTGCATGACCACACATCCTGAAGTATCAAAAGGAGACTGAATCTGTGCTGATGCGTATGAGCGAACTACAGCCTACAGGATACAATCACAGAAGATAGACTCATCTGAAAAGCTTCTACCCATGACATGCTATTTCAAAAAGGCATTCTAACATACAAACTCAACCTCAACTAGTTGCACTCTAAACTTAATAAAAAGTAACTTATTTTCTTCAAAACTGCGAAAGGTGTACATTGAAATAGAAATCTGACTTCATTACATCAAGAACCTGTGAAATACACAAGTTTCCTATAGGATCCTGAAAAAAAAGGATCTAAAGGTGGAAATGTTAGCATTATTGGAAAAAAATGCTTAAGAGAAGACATTCAAGTCCTCCTAATTATACACTGAGGATGCTAATTGATCTGCCCAGGCTACTGACCAAAGACTTTATCCTAAAAAACACTTTATCTACAACCTTACATATGCCACCACACCAAAACTTATACATCCTCACTCTGACTCTATGAGGTAGGTGAAGTGGATATAATTATTCCCATTTTTTAAATGGCCAAAGTGAAACACCTAGGGGCTAAATTACTTGCCCAAGATTAGACATTTAGCAGGAGTCAAAGCTGGAATTAAACCTATGACTTCCACATCATTGTCAAGTTCTATTACACAACTGTCTCTGAATCCTCCATATTTTTGTAGGAAATTATTGGAAAATCTGGTCAAAGAAGGAACAGAAGAAACAACTCTGTTATTTACTCTTTTAAGAAGTCCAGTCTGGTGGGGACCTACACCATATACATAGCTAGGTGGGAAGGTGGGCAGGTAAGTAGGAAAAAAACACATGCACACATATCCATAAGCATCTGAGGCAACTTAGATAATCAACCACAATATACAAATGAAAAAAAAAACAACAAAGAATAAAATCCGAATCAAACTCAGTTGAAAGGAGAAAAGAAATGGATGCCACAGTCACCAAGATGTGTATGTGATAGCTGCTGCCATGAAGGGCAACACTGAGTCCTGAGTCCTCTGTGACAGTATGGGGTATACTTGTCACTTTAGGTCAATCTAGTGTTCATTTGGAGAAACAAACCTTTTCCTGACCTACAGGTTCTTATAAAAAGGACTGTGGGTAACATGATAGAAAAAGTCCGCCGCACTTCTGCAAAATACCCAGGTTTGTTCTTCAAAAGAACATTTGTGTGTCAGCTGCCCTCTATAAAAGCTGAAGACATGACATTACATCTTGATTTGTTGGATGCTTTCCTGTGGGGAGCTAAGATAATGAGGTCCAGGTACATAGCTTTCAGATGATCTAACTCAGAGCTAAGGTGTACGTGGTCTTGTGCCCTGCTTTCTGTCTTTTAACATCTAATTCACAGAGACAGGAAGAGCTCTCACTGTGTAGGTATCTGACACCCCATAAACATCCCAGCTGAAAAACTGCAGATGTACTAGAGTCAGATACCCAGGAGTTAGGAAATAAGGCAGAAAAGAAAATCTGAAAAGAAATGGAGAAAATAACAAAGGCTGTAAATTGAAGATTCTAGATAAGATTATGTTTTTATAGTTTATGCAAAGTAATATAGACATTTTCCAAGTACCAATTACATCAGCTTCTTAAAGGCTTTGATTCTTGCGTGCATTTGGGAGTTTCTACATTAAAGCACATTTAACTTCTGTGCCTTGTTTAATTGGTTTATCTTCCAACGTATCAACAGTTATTGTCTATTTGACATTATTCTCTTGAGCTGATTTCCATGCTTCAGCTGCCACCTGCCTGCTCACTCTGACACTTTTTCATTTAGTGGAAATAAATTTGCTTTTCAATTCCAGCTGCATTCCAGACCAACAGGTGTGGTCTCTGAAAGAATAAATGAGAAAAAAAATACAAATTGACTTGTGGTTGAATAAATGTGTGGTCAGTCCAACAAATGTTACTGAGATCCATCTATGCAAGAAACTGTGCTAGTGTCCAGCTTTCAAAGATGAATAAAGCATGGCCTTCCCCCACAGGGAACTCACAATTTAACAGAGAAGATTCTTAAGAGGAAATTCAGCCCTTCAGCAAACACATTGTCACACTCTATGCTGTGTGTCCTACGATAGAGGAATGAATGAAGTCGGTGACTGGAGAGACCCCTTCTGATTTGGAGGATAGGTGAAAATTTTTTCAGAGGGGTAGCGACCACCTACTCAACATTCATTCCGCCACCCCAGTTCCTTGCTGACTTTGTTCATGTATCCATCGTAAGAGAAGGATGCAACAGGAGTAAATTCTGACTAGCCTAAACCTGTCATGGTAATTCCATCCCTCTTGCCAGGATTGGTTTAGGCATGAAAATGTGCTGAAATTCTGGCCAAGGAGATATGAGATGAAGTGAGCTGGGGAGAAATCTAGAAAAGGTTTTCTTGTTCTTACAAAGAAATGCCCCTTTTTCTTTAGATCTGATGAGCTAATGGTAACTACACACACATACACAAAAAATCCAGAACTGAGACACATAACATTAAAAAAGAGGAAACAGAGGGGAGAAACCATAGAATACCATCAAACTAAAACAAAAGACAGAAACACAAAGGAAAAGAAACAATAGAGACCCAGGACTACATACCAGAAAACCAAAGATGAAATGACTACAGGGAAATCCTCAGGCATCAATTCTCACCTTCAATGTGAAGGGGCTGAATTCACCAATATAAAGGCACAGAGTAGCATATTGGATCAGAAAACAAAACCCAACATTATGCTGCCTTCAGGAGACACATTCAGCTACAAGGACAAATATAGACTCAAACTGAGAGGGCAGAACATTATTCTCCAAGCAAATAGCATCCAAAGAAAAGCAGGTGTACCTGTACTTACGTCTGACAAAACAGATTTTAAGATAAAAAGGTAACAAGAAACAAGGAGGGACATTTTTATGATAAAGGGAACCCTACACCAAAAAGACACAACACTTATGTACATAGATGCACCCAATCAGAGAGCACCAAAATACATACAACTACTCACAGAACTAAAGGGAGAAGGTGACAACAAAAATAATTATAGCAGGGATCTAAATACACCACTGACAGCTATGAGTAGATTATTCAAACAGATAATCAATGAAGAAATATCAGGCTTAAATGACATTAGACCAAATGGACATAATCAATATATACAGAGATTTTCATCCAGAACACCAGATTATACATTCTTCTCCAGTGCACATGGAACATTCTCAATGATAAACCATATGTTGGGTCACAAAACTAGCCTCAACAAATTCAAGAAGATTGAAATCATACTAAGCATATTCTCCAACCACAATGCTTTGAAATTGGAAATCAACTACAAAAAAAGAAAGTGGAGAAAACCACAAATATGTACAGATTAAACAACGTGCTACTAAAGAACGACTGAGTCAAAGAAGAAATAAAAGGAGATCAAATATACCTAGAGACTAATGAGAATGACAATTTGTGATGCAGCAAAAGTAGTAACAAGAGGGAAGTTTATATCATTACAGGCCTTTCTCAAGTAAACAACCTAACGTTACATCTTAAAAAACTAGAAAAAGAAGAACAAATGCAACACAAAGTCAGCAGAAGGAAAGAAATAATACAAATTGGAGCAGAATTAAATGAAACAGAGAACAAGAAGAGTACAAAAAAGTAATGCAACAAAGAGCTGGTTCTTTGAATAGATTAATAAATTTTCAAACCTCTGGCTAAACTCACTAAAGAAAAAAGAGAAAAGACTCAAAATGAAAGAGGAGAAGTTACAATGGATACCACAGAAATACAAAAGATCAGACAAAAACACTATGAAAGACTATATGCCACAAAATTCAATAACCTAGAAGAAATGGACAAGTTCTTAGAAATATATAACCTTCCTAGACTGAATCACAAAGAACTGGAAAATCCAAATAGACCGATCAACAATGAGGAAATTGAAACAATCACCAAAAACCTCTCAAAAAGTAAAAGTCCAGGACAGATGGCTTCACTAGTGAATTCTATCAAATATTTAAAGAAGATTTAATATCTATCCTCAAATTCTTCCAAAAAATTGAAGAGGCAATATTTCCTAACACATTTTATGAATCCAAATTACCCGAATACTAAAACCTGGCAAGGATAACACAAAAAAGAAAACTGTAGACCAATATCTCTAATGAACACAGACACAAAAATCCTAAACAAAATATTAGAAAATACATTTTAAAAGTTAGTACATCACAATCAAGTAGGAGCCATTCCAGGAGCACAATGAAGGTTCAACATATACAAATAGATCAATATGATTTTACATTTAACAAAATTAAGGAGTAAAGTAATATTAATAGATTCAGTAAAAGCATTTGACAAGTTACAATATTCACTTATGATTAAAACACTCAATAAAATGTGTATAGAAGGAAAGTACCTCAACATAACAAAGGCCATGTATTGACAAACGTTCAGCTAATATCTCTCAATGGTGACATCGGAAAGCTTTTCCTCTAAAATCGGGAACAATACAAAGATGCCCCCTTTCACCAGTTATTCAACTTAGCCATGGAAGTCCGAGCCAGAAAGAGAAAGAGATAAAGGGCATCAAAATTTAAAATGAAGAAGTAAAATTGCCACTTTTTGCAGAAAATAATTTTTAAAAAAATTATTCTTTATATAGGAAATCCTGAATATTCCACCAAAAAGACTATTAAAAACAATACATAAATACAGTAAAGTTGCAGGATATAAAAACCAATGTACAAAAATCCATTATATTTCTATATACTAACAATGAAATTTTCAGAAAAAGAAATGGAAAAAAAAACACAATTCCTTTTGCAATTGCAACAAAAAGAATAAAATACCTAGAAATAAACTTAGAGGACTTATACACTGAAAACTGCAAGACATTATTAAAAGAAATTGAAGAAGACACAAAGAAGGGGAAAGATATTCTGTATTCATGGACTAGAAGAAACAACATAGTTAAAATGGTCATATTACCCAAAGCAATATATAGACTTAATGCAATCCCCATCAAAATCCCAATGGCATTTTTTAAAGAAACAGAACCAAAAAAAAAAAATTCATCAGATTTTTATGGAACCACAAAAGACCCCAAATCACCAAAGCAATCCTGAGAGGGTAAAAACAAAGCTGGTGGTATCACACTCCCTGACTTCAAATTATACTACAAAGCAACAATAATCAAAACAGCATGGTATTGGCAGAAAAGCAGGCACATGGACTGATGAAACAGAACAGAGAACCCAAAAATAAACCCACATGTACTAGTATATGCGTAAATAATTTTCAACAAAGGAGCCAAAGCATACAATAGATTTTTTAGAAACTCTTCAATAAATGGTGCTGGGAAAATTGAAACGCTGCATGCAAAAGAATAAAACTAGACTGCTATTTGTCATCATACACAAAAATTAACTCAAATGGATCAATGACCTAAATATAAGACCTAAAACAATAAATTACACAAAATAAAACATAAACTTATCAACTGTGTTCTTAGAGAGAACTTTATGAATTTGACCTCAAAGACAAAGGAAGTAAAAGAAAAAATAAATGACTGGGACAACATCAAACTGAAAAGCTTTGGCACAGAAAAAGAAACCATCAGCAAAACAAAAAGACAATAAAATTAATGGGAAAATATATTTGTAAACAACATCCCTGATAAGGGGTTTATATCCAAAATATATAAAGAGCTCATACAGCTCAACAACAACAAAAACACAATCCAATTTAAAAAATGGGCAGAGGACATCAACAAACACCACTCCTAAAAAGACATAAAAATGGTTTTAATTTGCATTTCTCTGGACATGATTCGTGACATTGAGATCTTTTCATATGTCTATTGACCATATGTATGTCCTATTTGAAGAAATGTCTATTCATGTCCTGTGCCCATTTTTTTTAATTTTATTGTGTGTCTTTCTGGTGTTGAGTGTTAAAAGTGCTTTATAAATTTTGGATAGTAACATTTTATCAGATGTATCAGTGAATATGTTCTCCCATTCAGTGGGTTGTCTTTCATTTTGTTGATGGTTTCCTTTGCTGGGCAAAAATTTTTTAGTTTGATGAAGTCCCACTTATTTATTTTATTTATTTTTCTTGCCCGAGGAGCTATATCAGAAAAAAATATTGCTGAGAAGTGTCGGAGATTTTACTGCCTATGTTTTCTTCTAGGATTTTTATGGTTTCAAGTTTAAGATTTAAGTTTTTAATCAAATTTTTTGTTTACTCTGTGTATGGTGTAAGTAGGTGATACGTGTTTTGCACGTATCTGTCCAATATTCCCAACACCATTTATTGAATAGACTATCCTTACCCCATTGTATGTTTTTGCCTCCTATGTCAAATATCAATTAACTATAAAGGCATGGGTTTATTTCTGGGTTCTCTAGTCTGTTCCATTGATCTATATGACATTCCACACTGAAAAAGTCTTATTGGTATTATTTGCTCATCTTTGGATCTTTGCCCATCAAAAAGTCCAAAATGTATCATGAATATTTGACATCTTAAATATTCATCTTTAATATTTTTAAGATGAATCGGTCTTTTGAGGGGTTTTTTTTTTCATTCAGGGATTGTTTTACCATTGACCACATCCTTTCTCCAAGTGAGTGTAGCAAACATTTAACTGTATGCATTTGCATAATATAGGGCAAGCTTCAAAGAAACATAAATACTTAATCATTCATGGAAAGTTCTTAGTTGTTGTTTTTTTCTACATACTTGTCTATTGATGCTTAACTTGATTGAGCCCTAGTGTTTCCAGGCTTAAGGATATCTTGCTTTGAGTAATCTCCGTCAGCAATTTCAATAGCTTCTGGAATGTTTCAGAGGTGCAGACAGCTGTGCATTAGATCAGCTGCAGGCAAACTCTTTATCATAGTTTAGGCAAATGATTTTGACTGCTCAGTTTTGGAGCACAGCATCAGTTTTATATAGTGCTTCCCTGAGATTGGAAACCAAAAAAGGTATCATGTTTTGCCTTTTATTACTGTCAGTTCTGTAGGAGTTCTTTGGTTCTTTCTCCCATAGATACTCCTGACCCACCAAAGTGAGAAGTCACAGTGGTGCTTTGCTTCCCTAGCTGAGCACATGCCTCTTCACACTTTAATAACAGTGACTGTTTCCTGCCATATTAAGAAAGTGTTTCCCAATAAAATACATACAAGTAAACATGGGCACCAAAACTATGGACCTTGGTCTCAGAGGGGATTTTGTGATCTTAGCCCCACACGCCACAGCCCTCAGAGCTCCACCTGCTGGGTGTGGATCACTGCTGCTCCCTTGTTCACCATCCAGGACAGGGGTGTGCTCACTGCGGGGCCCACGCTGACCGTGAACTCATCTGGAACACAGCGCCTGGAATAAAATGGTTCTGCCTAATCCAGTGCCTTTGGAATCAGGAAAAAGTGGGCTCTTGCCTGATTTACCACGTGACTTCAGGCCTGTGTCTCACCATATCCATCTGCTTCTCCTACTCCAGAACCTTAAAATTAAAGGGAGGCCTGAAAGGCGTTCAGTATTGAGACGTGTTGTTTTCACATCTGTGACTCCATCGAAGAAGAACCTGCTAACAGAGGGTGTACCCTAATGATCCACTGCACGGTAAGCCAACCATTCACCTTGGCAAAACCTGGCATTGACTTCAAATCATCATTTCAGAAGTTTAGTGCTTATCCCAATGGTTTCTGTTGTGCCGCATCAAAGGAATTTCAGATCTTGAGCGAAAGGCTGTCTTTGTCCTTGTAAATTTCCATTGGTGTAACGTACAAGGGACCCACTGACCCCAAATGAAACTGCTATATCCTATCAGTGGTTTGCTTTTTGCACCATAAAAACCAAAGTCAGCAGAACTCACCAGCCCAAGGAGCCTCACAGACGAGCCAGTGGGAAGGGTACAGGGACATGAGATTGAAGCCGTGTGGCAAATCCGAGAGGAAATGGGCAACTGTTACCCTGATGGAATGAGAGGTGATTATTCCTAAAGTGGCCTTTGCTATTCTCATATCGTTTCCACAATAAAATCAGAAAAGGAGGTGGGAGGCGCTCATTGCACTTCAGTGGGAAAGCTTGAATTATAGCCTTGGCTCCACTTCTGTGGTTTGCTGGATAAAGTACTGAGAACTTTCCTCATCTGCAAAATAGGGATGGTGGTATACACTATGGTTTCTGACCCACCAACCTCCATAACTCTTCTCTAGTCAGAGCATCTCAAATCCATCTTGGGGAATAGCCTTCCTCCACTCTGGCCCCACTGAGCCCTCCCCAGTGATCATATTGGCACGACTCTGTCAGTGAAGGCAGGGTGGGGTGCTGACCCAGGCTGGGCCTGTTAGACCCTCTCCCAGACCTTCAACTCCTAACTGTAGGGGTCCCTCGGATGGACACTATGCACCAATTCATCTTAGCCTGGTTCTTTAGCTGTTCCTTCAATCATCTGAACCTTCTTTATCCTCCCCATAAATTTACTTTTTGCTGCAATGAGCCAAAATTGGTTCCTCCTGCTTGCCACCAAAGAATTCTAATTATATTGCATTTGATAATTGCCCTGGCAACTTCTTGGATTGTTCTGAGAATCAAATAGACTGTGGGTGTGAAAGCATTTTACAACCACAGAGCTCGGCATGGGTTTTGGCATTTTTACTATGTAGAGTCAAACTCTCAGTGTGTGCACACAGGGCGACACAAGTCCTGGATACTCTGACGTTTCCATCCTGTTGGTACAGTGGACTCTGGGATACATTGTGCCAAGGAATCTCCCCTCAGGAGAAGAACAGTGTGCACCTGGCCAGGCAAGGTTGGTGGGTGCCTGCTCCAAGCAAGCAGGACTGCAGGCATCAGGAGCTGGATTTATAGCACATGGATTAGTCAGGATAAATTCCCCTGCCCTCAGAGACCAACTATATAAACAAGGGGAGAACATAATGTCAGCATGAGCTTTACCGCCTAAGGGACCAGACGTGGGCAGTATGATGCTAGAGCTATAATTACCCTCATTGCGATGCTTTTTAAAATGCTCAACAGTTTTGATGCTGATAATTGAGCTTGCTGCCTTCTTGGTTTCCCTTTGTGGCTCTTTCCAGTCATGATATATGTGCCCAGAATGCTAGGTTTGTTCTTTTAAAAGAAAGAGCCTGCGGTGAGAGTTTGGGGTGGGCTTAAAATTTGCTTAACCAGCTGAAGGGCTTCAGAATATCATTTCAAGAGGTCCGTGCCTGTCTCAGTGGTTTCTGTTGTGCAGCATCAAGAGGAATTTAAAATCGTGTGTGAAGGGCTACTTTGAGTGGACAGAAATGATTATATAAATGAGCCATCCCTACCTCTTTAAGGTGTTCTTGTGTGGTAGGCAGTTAGACAGACATTCGCAGAGCCAAGTATTAAGCCCAGATCTCTGTAGCACTTCCATAAACCAGAGAGAAATCAATGGGCACTTCACTTTTTAGAACCTTACATGTATATGCAGCATTGCAAAGTCTACAAAGGTTTGAGGCACCTCAGCAATGGCCTCTGACATCCTGGGCTCTCGATTCTAGCTGGAGAAGCAGGGCAGACATCTACAGTGTGTGCAGAGAAGGCTGCCCCAGCCTGTGCCTGTCCTCAGGCTGGATCTTCAGCAGCACCATTTCCAGATGAAACTGAGACACAGGCGTCCAACTAAGTTATTTCATGAATTGCTGCCTGATAAAGCCACGAAGAGCAGGTCCTCTCCTGGCCCCTGACCGTTAGACTGGCCCATGCCTGCTGAGGCTCCACATGGCAGGAAGCAGCAAGCAAGGACCTTTGAAGAACACTAGGGCATCCCAGCTCTGGGAGATGTTTGCAGCCTCATGGAAATTTATAAAATGGAAATTTCAGATACAAACACTTCCTTTCAGTGTGTTCGTGGTGCCGCTTGCCTATCTGGGCAGAAGGTGGGAGACTGTGTGCTGTCTACCTCAGTGTGGACACCTTCAGCTTTGGAAGGTGCTCATTGGCTCTCAGGATTCCCTAAAATAGTCCAGATTTTGTCCCAAAGGGGCCTTGAAGATAACCTAATCCAATGCTGTCATTATAGAAATGAGAAAACTGGTGCTAAAGAAGAGATATGATTTATTGAATATTTATAGTCTGTTGGCCTTGGGGATTTCAAAATAGACAGTGCATTTGGCAATAAACAAATAATAATGTGCATGAAATTCTAATTTATGAATTCTTTTGAGACCACAGATGGGAAGAAAATGCAAGAGTGCTGTTTATCAAGTGCTGCTGCCCATGGCAACACAATAGTGTCTCTTAACGAATGAGGACTTGGGGGGAAATTATCCACTTAATCTAACACGCAAGTCATGTTCTCTGCCTTCAGTCTTCAGGCACAATTCTCTTTTGATTTTGCCACAAGGCCAGATGGCAGGATGTGGCTGAAGGAAGATTAAAATATACTTTTTACCCCAGGACAAAGAAACTGTGAGCATCTCAAAGCCCTCTCCTTAGGCCCTTCTCCCTTCTTTCTACCCCACCCTTACCACAAGTTATTGCAGATTAATTTAGTATGTTTACTACACACTTGCCAAGCCCTGGGACAGCAGTCTCAGGCATAACTTCTGACCTTTAGCTAACGAGGTAGAAGACAAAGTCCACCGTAGATTGAAATACAATATTGGTAGATTCACTCTCCTCGAAGCTTCTAAAAACCAAGGTCTGGCGGTGCAGCACAAGGACGGTGCTGAGGAAGTGGAGGGGGCTCGAGGGCACTATGTGGCCTCTGTTAGACAGAGTCCATGATCAGCCGAGTGGAGTCGGGCATCGCCAGCCACATATGAAACTAACTCTCTCTTGGAACATTTTAGGAGACAGTGAGGAAATGGAGCAGCAAAAGGTTCCATGTGCAAAAATGGAGGGCTCAAAATATGATATCTGGAGGCTTCGCCCTCTCCAGTATTTACATTTTCCTTTGTGTTATGAGCAAATAACACAAAGGAAATGTGTTACCATACACATTCTTGTAATGAATTATCATTTTAAATATTACTATCAGCATTAGATTTATCTTTGCCCCACAAGATAATAGAGTGTGTTTCCTTATGCCCATGAAAACAATGAGCTGAAAGGTTTAAGAACATAAAGAGAAAAAAATTTGAATTAAAATCAATGCACAATGAATGATCCCCCACGATATGACATATGTTGTGCTAAGTATTAGGTATACAAAGTATAAAAATTAATACTTACCTTGAATAATTTAAAAGAATAAGAGATGGTGAATATAAACTACTTACTTCTCAAGAAATGGAAGCTGTTAGGGTGCAGCCTTGCCCTTGACAATGTCACAAACTAGACCCACTGTTCTCTGGGTCCTGCTGCAGCCTCCTGCCCATGTACACTTCGGGGAAAGGGCATTGCACACAGGGCATCCTAGAACAGCAAGGTTTTGTCCATCTCCTGAAGGACAGTCAGCATTGGCCCAGGACCCAGATGGAGGAACTAACCAAGTCTGCTCTGTGTCTGCCATTCTGATGCTGTGTGGAAGGTGAGAATCCCCATGATGCACCTGGCCACCCGAGCAGTGGCAACCAGGTGGCAGGAAAATGTTGCCTGAATGAGCTGAAGAGTGGCACAGTGTGGCCCCCTGTGTCTCAGGGTCATTGGGGTTAGTGGGCCATTCTCATTATGTAACTAAACCTTGTTTTAATCTCCCCAGCATTACAGCTTACAGTTAATTAGTCAGAGGCAATTATGGATCTTAGAACATCACATAGGCAAGAGTTTCAGGGCCTCTTCCTTCATTTGTCTGGATAAAGAAACAGCACTCCGTAACAAATGGTCACTTACGAATAAACTCAAGGACACTTAATATCCACCTGGGCCTAATGCAGAAGAGGCACTGGGCCACCTGCTCCACGGGCTGAAAGGTCACGATTGCCATGGCTCAAGGAAAGCTACGTATAGTGCAAAATAGCTGCGCTACCAGGTAAGTGTCATAAGAAAAAATACAAAACAATACTGGGAAAGACTTCACGCAAGAAGGGCCATTTCATGTTGACCCAGAAGACCAGGGCAAGCCCAGTTCTACCAGGGTTTGATTTTTCATTCATTAAATCAGCCACGATTTCCCAGCACATGGTGTGCGCCCACTAATGTGTTAGAGAAGCGGATATTCTTGCAGATGGGATCGGAGAGATAGAACCTGGGTCTGCATTGGTCATGTGGACACCCCATTCCTGGAAGAGGATCACCTGAACAAAGACCTTCTGTTGATGCTCCAATCCTGCACTCACCCCCAGACCCAAAATTCCCTTTACTTTTCTTTTTAGCCCAGATTTGAAGGCCATACATTTTTTAAAATTTTGCTCTTTAAAATTCCATTTGAAAGCACTGGAAGTGAGTGCCTGAGCAGTTTATGCTCCCTGCAGTGCTGGGCCCAGTCCTAGGAGCCCCTTGAGCAGACAAAATCACCAGTTGTGGTTTCAAACCACATTTGTACAAAACAACAATTTCCCTTCTCAGGTTTCTAGGTTCTGTTCTCATACATATGCCAGGCTTATGAAGTTGTGCAAAGCTTAGGAAGTAAATTCCTCTCTAAGAAAGTGATTTATAACGTTACAGCTGTGGGCCCTCACACTGTCAGAATAAATCTGATTCCGTGTTTCTCCAAGTTCTTCTTCATCATTTATCTCTCTCTTATTCCCTCTCCCTTTCTTGTCCAATCCATCCCAACACACACACACACACATGCATGCACACACACAAGGCCCACAGCCCCTCAGATTCATTCTCATGTCACAGGGCTCTGGTGGATTCCCCGCCCCCCCCTTCCCCGCCCAGGGCCCGCATTCCTACTTCTGTGGTCCCACTCACTGGTGAGCCAAATGCAGGGCCTGTGACCCAGCTGGAAAGCCTGGGCTGAAATGTCAGCCTCGAGGGGGCTCCACAGCGAGAGTCTTCAAATGAATATTGTCCATGTGTTGGTCAAGCCAACTGAAGTCAGCAGAGCCTTTCGGGAAGTCCCTGACTCTCCACAAGGTATTGTAAATAATTTTAAAAGGCAGCTGATAAGCGAGCTCTGTGTGTTCCTTTCTCATGGCAGAAGCAGGACCAGGTATCCCTTAGGCTGCCAAAAGCCACAGCACTGTACCCAGTGAAGTCCATGCTAGGAGGGGTGTCTGTGCCTTTAACAGGAGGATAGTGATGTCTCAGTGCGAGACGGGTTATCTGATTTGGTCTGGCATTTCTTCCCAACATATAATGCCGCCTACCTGTTTTAAACAGGGGAAGAGGTAAATAGTTCTCCCCAAGGTCATTTGCCTCCTGCACCTTCTTTCTCTTGGAGCCTACAGAAGCATTTACACGGCCTTCAGAGATCCGTGGACAACCAGCACTGACTCTCAGTCTCTCTGCAAGAAGCAGGGTGTCACTCACAGAGTTTAAACATCCTGCGTCCTGGCCCCAGATCGGAACCGTGGATTGACTGGGTTTTCAGTTCTATCCTGTTTGTCAGATTTTGGGAAGACTGCTGGACTTTCTCTCCTGGGGGCCAGCCAGGAAGGAAGTGCGGGCCCACTGTTCTCCAAATCATCGTCAACTGCGCACCAGCCCCCACGCCGCCCCACCCCCTCTGGCTTTAACTGGTAAAAGGAGAGAACTGTATTGAGTTCTGGTTACATGTTCCCTACCAATTGTTCGATGTCCAACAAATGGTGTGAATAATTAATCATCTGCTGCCAGTAAGTAAATGCCTCTTTGAGAACAAACTGGACATGTCGAGGAGGCACTAGCAGATGGAGGCTTCCTGGTGGTCAGGCCTCATGCTCATCAAAAGGTCCCCCAGGTGAATCAAGTGCCAAATTGGGGGGTCGTCTCTGAGCAGTAAGGAGAACTGAGATCCCACTGAGGGCTGGTCCAAGCAGCTCTTTCGAAATTACCCCGGAGCATGTTTGCTTCTGACCTGCTTATCAAACTTCACTTCACCTATTAAAAATATAGATGGACCCATTTCAAACTCATAAAATCTCATGGTTGGACAAGACTTTAAAGCCACCCATTTCAGCTTTCTGATGTTGATAAATAAGGTGGTTATGCAGTATTCTCATAATGGGTTCCTCACTGCCACCCCAAACTCAGTCCCCCTGGGAGAGCTGTGGGAGGCTCCCCCACACCGAGCAGCACCCTCAGTGTCCCGGCCCAGCTACATGAGAACCATACCCACACAGTCCCGTGGTCCTCCTCATAGCTGGTAGCATTCAATTCCCTTTACAGAGATATGTGCACCCACATCTCACTCATTTTGCATGCAGCATGGTTTGGGATGCCCATGAGGTCCTGACTGTTCTCCTTTCAGAGTGTTCTCATTTAATTATGCCCCCTTCAAAGAGAGGTGTCCTCACAGAACCCCCCACACTCCACAGGTGGTCCCACTAGGCCAGGACAAGATGATCATTCCTCTCCTTCTAAATGCTGCACTTTCATCAACACGGCAACAGCACAGGGTCTTGGCAGGCACAACAGCCAGTACTAAATATCACCTTCCTTCTCAACCAACCTTTAGCCTGTTTTACTCCTGTTTCCGATAAATCCACTGCCCCACCCTGTACTTCCACTATTTGTTTTCTGGACTCAAGAGCTGAGTCCTTTGTTTGCTGGGGATTTTAATTTAAGAGTAAAGAGCTCAAGCACAAATCAAACTTAAGGCACACCCATGCATGGTTTTTTAAAGTTGCTTCAGTACATACCACACAGAAAAACCCAACAGGAGAACAAGAACTGTCAAGTTGAAATGAAGCCCAGACCACATTTCATTTAGACAATTACTGCCCCATTAATTTTAGTCAATTATTAATTCAAGCCCCTTGGTATCCAGGCAGCCTGAAAAAAATGAAGCCATCTATCAAAGCAACTGCTCGGGTGACCATGACAATGGGGCCATCCTCTCCCCTCGCTCTGGAGAACCACCAGGGCCACGGAGAGTGGAGGAGCCAGGCACACACCCTGCCTCTCACAAGTGTATCGGTGATCTCCCACACAGACCAGCTCGCCTGCAGGCTCCCATGCCGTGAGTGGGCTCCCCACCCAATCCCACCACCAGAACTCATCAACACCATCACTGGGTTTCCCACTTCAAGTATCAAGATGTGCAAACTCCCTTCTTTTTCCCCTTGATTTTCAGTCTCTAAATTGCAATGATAGGAAGAGAGGAAACGAAATAAGGGGGATACGAGGAAGAAAAAGAAGAGGAGGAGGCTAATATAAGTCTTGCACCTCTTTTAAAACATGGACAAAATTCCACATGCTCTGACATTTTGTAGGAAAGCAAACTTGTCCACTGACTCCGGCTTGGGAGAGAGAATAAATTCTCCCCTTCCAGCATGCACTGGCAGAAGAGGCTGCCTCTCAGACATCCAGGCCACCAGTCAGGGGTCAGATGCCCTGCACACAAAAAGGCAGATAGGCAAGTTATCCGAGAACACTCCAACTAATGTGACCCTGAGCTATAGTCCTTCCTGGAGCAAGCATGGTTCCCATTCACGGTCAGGGTGAACCAGAGTTCTTGCCTGCTAACTGGGGCTTATAAATTAATTGATCACCAGAGATTGTTCTTCCTGATGATCCTCTTTTCTCCTCCTTGGTTCATAAATCACTTTTAATTACCAACCCACAAGCCCTCCTTTGAACTCACTTCTTTGACATGGCTTTTGGTTAAAAGGAAAATCGAGCACAGTTAGAAGTGCAGTTAGGGCTTTTTCCCTGAACGCTCCCATTACTTTGTTGTTATTACTCTGATGTGGGGTCTGTGTTGGCCAGAGGCACCAACTCCACTTACACACAGCTGGCAAATGAAAACAATATCAGAACATCTCCGTTACACAGCAGGCTTTTATATGGTGATGTTTCATATTTTACTGCAGTTTCCTTTGGAAATGCTCAAAGCAACGACATCTGTTTCCTTTCATTGGGATTTTTATGTTCTTTCAGCCAAAAAGGAGAGGATAGAGTTCATTAATTCAGCATCGTAATAATTACAATATCCACATAAATTTTGTTGGGTTTGGTGTTTTTAAATATTGAAGATCCACCATCCCCTTTCCTCCCACTTCCTTCCAGTTAAGACGTGAAGATGAAGAGAAAACTGGTAAACCTCAGGGTAAGATTCCACAGGTCTTGCTGGCTCTAAATAACTTGCCACAGGCTTTTCAAAGGTGAGGTGACATTCCCAGCCTGCCACTGTCCAAACCCTCGGGACTACAGAATGAGGTGCAGTTGGCCAATCGCCATGGACAGAAGGAGATTTAGACTGCCCCACATTTTATTTCTTGAAGAAAGTAAAATAATATGTCACAGATAAGCAAGGGCAAGAGATGAGAGTGGAAGGAGGTTGGGCCAAGACATGAAAATCCACATAAGTTAAGAAATTTGAACTTCTTCCTAAAAGCACAGAATCCACTGTAATTTTTAATCAGAGGAGTGACTTGATGACAACATATGCATTTTAAAAAGATCACTCTAGCTGCAGTTTGGAAAATGGATTGAAAAAATCGAAGACTTGAGACAGAGCAACTTGGGAGGCAGGCACAGTGACCTGGGCAAGAGCTGATGGTGGCCTCAGTGCAGGAACCAGTGGGCAAAGGGACACGTGCACAAACTTGAGAAGCATTTGGGATATAGAACTCACAGGACATGATGATTGACTGGACGGTGGGGACACAAGGACAAAAGGCCTGTAAGTTAATTCAGTGTGGTACAAAATCACAGACTCCCATTTAAAAGTCACATCTAAGAGGTAGAGGAAAACCCCATAAGTGCTCAGACATGGGAAGGCTCCAGATCAATTGCAAGGGACAACTTCCCCTCTCTCCCCCAAGGCCTCAATCTCTGATGACAAATTGTTTCCCAAAGTGCCTGGGGAGAGTGGTGTTTCCCCAATTAACCTACCCAGGGAGACTGGCTACAATATTTTGAACTTCAAAAGAGAAAGAAACACTCAGTGGTGTCCAAATGCTCTCATCACAGTTTAGAAATCTGTTCTGCGTTTCCAGTGCATCAGACTCTGAATATTGGGTTTAGGTGCAATGGCAAGAGACCCGCAAATGAACCCATTTCAGATTATTATTCCTTTCTGGTTTAGGGTAAAAACAGGCAAATAAGACTGTCAGCAGACTAAGTAAGCAGCCAGGATTGGAGGCAGGAATGGAAAAAAGTGTTGACGCAAGGACAAAGCACTTCCGCAGGAAGTGAAAGCCGGGCTTCACTGAGGATCAGCTCATACACTTGTCGCCTTCTGTCTGCTCCTGCAATCTCAAAACTGCTTTGCGTAGATTTACTTTCTGCAATTTAAAGGACAAGAGAGTTCATGACAAGAAATTTCTTCAAAGTTGTGATAAGCTTCTGCCTTTGACTATTCTCAATAACTTGCATGTAGAAAAATCATATTTATGTGTCTGTGTTGGGGGAATGCGATCACTTATCTTGCCCAAATGGGCTCAAGAAACACCTCAAAGTGACTATGTCCCTAGGGAATGGAGCCCAGTGATGTTGCCTCTGGGAGCCCTAAAGCCCTTGGTGGCCAAGGCCAAGTGTGCAGAGCGGAAAGCAGACTGGCCTTGAGAGGAGGCCAAGTCACACCTACCAAAGGTGGGAAAGGGAAGGAGCCCACGTGCCTTCGTGCCCAGAGTCAGTGTGTCAGTTCATCACACATTCTCAGGGCCAGCGAAGCAGTGTCAGTGAGAACAAAAGGCCTGTGTTTTCACCCCAGGGTTTGTTTGCACAGAGAACAAGTGGACCCTAATGATTTGTCTGTCTGCATTCCCATGGCTCCAAATATCCCTGCTTTCAGAGACAAACAGCGGGCACCTTGTTTGTGAAGATGGTAAATTGGAGAGGAAATCCGGGTTTATTTTTCTTCCCCATGTTTAATAAGCTGTGTGATAGGTAAAGAGTGGCAGAAATAATGCTTATAATAATAGTAAGCTTAATCGGCATTAGCTAAGTCAACAAAACAATGGTGCCAGTGGTCTAGATAATTCTATAAGGAACACAGGAAACATTCCCATGTTGGAGTTGTTTTCATACAAAATACACATGGCAAAGGCGGCGGGTGGTACCAGCTCTGTGTTCTAGACAGAGTGTCAGGCTCCTGGGATGCTGGGTTGTCCCCAAACCCACTTCAGTCGGCTCTTTGCAGGTACCTTGGCCTGGGATCCAGCCTGGCGGTGACCCTGTGCAGGCCTGCCTCATCTGAGCTCACAGGTCACACCTGGCCCGCCTCAGCCTGGTATGGGTGGGGATCTAAATTCTCTTAGAATAAGCACATGAGATGAATATTGCTAAAGAAAAATGGTCAAGAGTTCAGGGCCAATGGTGATGAAGAAGAGGATCCATTTAATTCTGCTGGGTCCCCAGGAAGGCTGGTATCCTGGTTGGGGCACAGGACTTGAGGTGAGAAGACCTGGATGGGCTCCTCTGCTGCTTTGCTAAGCAGGGTGGAGGGAATCAGTTTCACTTCTGCGGCCTGCACCTCCTCACCCTTGAAATAGAGCCACAAGCTGAGATGAAATGAAGCTAATGCAAAGCCCCAAAACAGGAGCACAGTACAAAGGAGGATTTCCTTTTCCTGTCCACCTGGAGGTCCTGTCCATTGTTCTTCTTTCTTGTTGCTGATTTTTTGTTTGTTAATCCTCAACCGACGATATTTTTCCATTGATTTTAGGGAGAGTGGAAGAGAGAGGGAAAGTCAGAGAAACATCCATGTGAGAGAAACACATGACTGGTTGCCTCCTGCACAAGCCCTGACCAGGGGAGGAGTCTGCAACCAAGGTACTTGCTCTTGACTGGAATCGAACCTGGGACCCTTTGGTCCTCAGGCCAATGCTCTATCCACTGGGCCAAACCAGCTAGGGCTTCATTGTTAAGTAGAGGTTGCGTAAGAAAAAGGAACTAGAGACAAGCCATGAGTTTTGGGGTCCTTATAAATGCACTTTATAATTTATATCAATAATTATAAATATACTTAATCCTATATAATAAAGAGGTGATATGCAAATTGACCCTCATGCCATAACGCCATCACAAGATGGCTGCCCTGCCCAGCCCCCCTCCCCTGTCCCCACCCCTGATCAACCTCTCACCCCAGTTGAGGGTGGGGCAGCTAGCCAACCCCCCCACCCCTCCACAACCCCTCACCCAGGCCGGCCATGCCTCCACACTTTCCCGGGGCTGGGGGTACCCCAGGCAGGCTGCAGGCACGGCGTTAGTCAGAGGCAAAGGTCCTGGCTGTCCCTGGCCTAGAGAGTCCAGAAAACCTCAGCAGTGACCAAAGACCAAGACCGAGTGGAAAGGTCCCTGCTGGCGCTTATGGCTCAAAGTGCCAGGAGGAGGAGGAGCATCTTGAACCTGCAACCCTGGCGTCTGCACACCAAGCCTTGGGGCACACCACGATGGTGGTGCCTGTGGGTGAAAGGGGGAGAGCAGGGATCTGGGGTGTGGAGCTGGGAGGGGCCTAGAGTCTTCAGGAGCAGCCCGCCTGTTGAGGTTGCTGTGACCTGCACACTCAGGCTTGGTCAAAGCCCCTGGTCAGCTCTGCCACTTGCCTTCCAGGTGCGGCTAGCCCTGAGCCAGCTGGCATTGTGCTCAGAGAAGCAGCTGTCCCTGGGCTCAGTTAAATAAGAGAAATCAAAGAGCAGAGAGTAAATATCCTCCCAGCCCCTTCTTACGCCCCTGGGTGAGGAGGGCTGGGGATGGGGGTAATGGAAAACGGCTGCTGTTTTGCATTTTATAATGAAAAGACTCCTGCTATGTAGAAAGGAGAACTGATTTGTTTCCAGCAACACCTGGCGTGTTCCCTGCCCCAGCCCTGAAGCCTGACAGCACCTAGCAAAGGTGTGTCCACACAGCCATGTTGGCCTGGCTCCTGGAACGTTGGGAGCAAGTTTGAGCTGCATTGATTTAAAAAAAAAAAAAAAAAAAAAAAAAAAAAAAGTAAAGATTGAAAAACACCTCTTTGTACTCAAATGGCACTATAAAATGCAGGTTACAGCATCTGATTTTGTCTTCTGTGTTGATTTTGAAGCAGAGAGTAAATAGGTTCATGGGAAAAGCAGAAAAAAAGAAAAAAGGAGAGGATTCTGCCGTCCACAGCACTGAACGTTGTTTTTTGTTTTTGTTTTTGTTTTTTGTGTTTTTTTTTCCTTCTGTTCTTCAAGTCAGTATATGCCATTTAAACCACTTTATGGTGTTAGATAATGAGCTAATGCTTCCTCTAATAAGAGCAAGCAGCAGTGCCTTTCATATGAGTCACATACATTTAATCCATTCAAATGGAGCATACTGAGTGGAGAGAATGGTATGGGTCATTATATAAAGAACTTGGCATTATGATGCTATCTGGCTGAAGATCTTATTTATTTTGCAATTTAGAGAATGTAGACAAATCAGGCATTGAAAATGAATGTACATGCTTAAATGCATGACTTTATTTTCATCCATAATGACCAAATGGCCAGTCACCAGGAGGTGCATTGATGGGTCCCATGGCACGGCAGGTCTGGGGTCTCGCAGAGTGACGGGTCTGGGTGAGGCTGTGTGGTGCAAGCCAGGGCCGGGGGACCTGAGGCTGCGCCCCCCACCCTGGCACCAGGACGTGAGGCTGTGTCCCACACCCCGTGGGGCTTGATGGGGGTGGGCCAGCCGGGTCTTGGTGTCGCCCAATGTGGGTGGGGCCGGCTGGACACTTCTATTATAGAGAAAGGGCAAATAGCAATATTAAAATATTTCCTCTAATTAATTCCCTTTTAATGTGCATGAATTTCATGCACCAGGCCACTAGTGTTATATATAAATAAAATTTTATAAATATAAATTACATTGCAAATTATGCATTTTATAATACATCCTATATAATAAAAGGCTAACATGCAAATAGACCAAATGGCTGAACAACCAGTTGCTATGACGTGTGCTGACCACCAGGGAGCACACGTGGAACATGGCAGATATAGGCAGCAGGCAACAGAGTGCAGAATATGGTGGGCGTCAGCCTTGGCGGGATGGTAGAGCAGGTGAGTGGGGGCATTAGACCAAGGTGGGGCACCGGTCACTGCCATTGGGGTGAGCCTCTGGCGGTTACATTAAATTCTTTGCTCCCCTGCACTGTGGTCCCGCCCAGCACTCATATCTGCTGCCGGTGCCAGCAGCGAGTACGAGCAGCAGCTGCCAGTCCAGATTGCCCTTGAGGGCTTCCCCACCTCCCCCTGCTCCTGAGAGGCGATCGGGGCAGCAGCCACCGCTCACGCCCGCTGCTGGCACTGGTCTAAATCGCTCCATGCCATCAGCAGGTGCGAGCGGGCCAGCACCATCAGTGTGTGGGAGTGGCGGTGGTGGGAGTGGCAGCGGCGGTGGGAGTGGGGCTGCCAGCAGACAGGGAACTGGGGACTGTGGCAGGAGGGGCCGAGAAAGGGAGTGGAGGATGGGCCGAGACCCGCCTCTGTGCCCACTGCAGCCTCGTGACCCACAGTTCCTTTCCAGGTGCACAAATTCGTGCACTGGGCCCCTAGTGTAGTTATAAACATATATAATATAGAAATGTAGTTTATGTATTATATATTTGTATAATTTATAAATGCATTTTACATATTTGTAAATATGTTTACATCTTATATAATATCCTATAGTTACATTCTACTATATAATTATATATTAAGTATGTTATAGATTTAATGTATTATTACATATATATGTGTGTATCTCTATACAGTATAAAAGACTAAGCGACTGTTAGGACCAGATGACCGGTAGCTATGATGCACACTGACCACCAGGGGGCAGACGCTCAATGCAGAAGCTGCCCCCTGGTGGCCAGTGCACCCCCACAGCCAACCTTCCATGGCCAGCCAACCTCCTGTGGTCCCTTCCCCAGCCAGCCAGCCCCCATCAGCCCCAATCAGGACTGGGCAAGATGGCCCAAATCAGCCCCAATCAGGACTGGGCAAGATGGCCCCAATCGGCCCCGATCACCAGCCAGGCCAAGGGACCCCACCCGTGCATGAATTCGTGCACTGGGCCTCTAGTATATTTATATACACACTGCACAAATACTTGCTCGACAATGTGCTAAGTGCTTATACTCCTAACAACCTGTCATTATCCCCATAGTATAGATGAAGAAACTGAGGCAGGAGTTTCAGGAACTTGCCCTAAATCATCCAGACTCTTTGCCTGACCCCCTGGCAATGAGAACTGCAGAGAAAGAGGCTTTGGTGTCAGCTCTCCCTCTTCCCAACTGAGGAGCTGCCCCCATCAACAGCAAGTTTGAATGTGAGTGAGAAATGATCCTCTGCCCCAAACCACAGGCTTCTGTTGCAACCAGAGGGCCTGTGACACTCTTCCCTCATCCTTGCTCTCTGATGACAATGCAGACAGGAACTGGTCTTTCGCAAACACCAAAGCATACCCTCTGATGGACCCGCATTGTCCCCAGTTTACACCAACCTGAATCCCAGCTCCTGGCGCTTTTCCACCCTATGCACACACACCCCTGGAATGCCCTCCTCCCTTCCTTCAACCTCTCCAATTCCTACTATTCTTTCAGGCCAGGCTCAGTCTCACCCTTCCATAAAGCCTGAGAAAACTCCAGCCCGCACACCTCTGCCTTGTCCGAAGCCCGGCTGTCCTCAGTGCAGCCCAGCACAGCTTGATTCTCCCACAGCCATGCCATTGCTCCCACACAGACTTTCAATTCCTTGAAAGCAGTGACTGTGTCTCTCATCTTTTCTGTTGTCTCAGGCGCTAAACCTGGTGTGGAGCACACAGTTAAACCGGAACAGATTCTGATAAATTGATTGAATTGATTGATAGATTTTAATTAAGCAGAAACAGCACCAGGAAAAAAATGAGAAACAACTGGCAGCATTTGGTAATGACACCAGGAAGGCTGGTTATTTGTTATCAGAAGTTTCATAAACTTTTAGCATATGCTTCTTCTGTATGGAACAACCTAATTAGTTTTCTCACGAAAGCATCTGGGTGTACATTCTGGACACTCATCAGGGAAGCAGTCATAGACTTACGAAGGAGGTGAGTTCATTTACCATCATTATTAGCCAGTGACCGCAGTGACCTGAACCACCAGGGCAGGCGGCAGGCACACTGCCCCCCAGCCTCACTGCCCTGCACTCCTGCAGTCAGAGCAAAGCTGGAGGAACCTGATTTCTATTTGTGCTTCCAGCACTCATAAAGTTTAAGCTCCTAAATATATGCAACCTATCATGGCCTTACCAGCCACACCACAGAGGACAACTGAACTCTCTATTTTTTTGCTCTCTCAGTTAACTAACGAAAAAGATTTCTCTGTGCTCATTTAAAATACAAGAGCAACAAAAGCAAAAATAAATGAGTGGGACTACAGCAAACTAAAAACCTTCTGCACAGTTAAAGAAATCACCAATCAAATGAAAAGGCAATGTTTGTAATTTTAAAATCTTTGTTTCTGACTAAATCATACATCATCAATACATTAATAACCCCTCAAAATACAAGGAAAAACAAAAAGAAATTTAATTGAAAGTCCACTATCCTAATATAAACCCCATTGATAATTTGGCCATCCTTCTTTCACATAAACCTGTGGTCAGCAAACTGCGGCTCGCAAGCCACATGCAGTTCTTTGGCCCCTTGAGTGTGGCTCTTCCACAAAATACCACGGCCTAGGTGAGTCTATTTTGAAGAGGTGGCATTAGAAGAAGTTTAACTTTAAAAAATTTGGCTCTCAAAAGAAATTTCAATCATTGTACTGTTGATATTTGGCTCTGTTGACTAAAGAGTTTGCCGACCACTGATATAAACCTTTATGCATACACATATGCACACATAATGCTACCTAACTGAATCATGTCATACATAATGGTATATGAAGGAATCCTTTTAAAATATATCTCTGGGTCTTGTTTGTCAAGTCACATATAGCCCATTTTTATTTTTCATAAAGTTTTGGCTATTCTCATTTTGTTTTCTAAATATAATTTTGGAAAAACTGACATTCTTATGATATTAAATCTTTCCATCCTGAGATATCTTTCTTCATATAGGTACTATATCTTTCATGTTAAATGTACTCGTAATCATTTCATTGTGTAATTTTTACTGCTATTGTGAATACTTCCTATTTCATTATCATGCAAGGTTTTGCTGTTTGATGATGAATTGACTTTTGCATCTCTATCTTATTCAGTCATTTTACCAAATTATCCTATAAACCAATTATTTTTACTAATGTTGCTTGTATTTTCTGGGTATATGATTATTTTGTCAGCAAAATATATATACTTTTTTGTCCAATATTTATATGAATTATTTCAACTTTATATCATATTGCATTAACCACAGCCTCTAAAACAGTGTTATTAAGTGATAATAGTGGGGACAGCTCTGTTAGTAATTGAAATAGTTTAGGATTTTATTACTTAGAATTATATTTGTAATGAGATATGAGCAGACAAAAGTTTTAGCCAAGAACAGAGGTCAGCAAACTATGTTCTGTGGACTAAATTTGCCACCCATTTTTTGTAAATAAAGTTTTGGAACACAGCCCTGCCTGTTCATCTACGAATTTTCTATGGTTGCTTTTTGCTGTAATTGAAGTGTGGAGTAATTGTGACAGAGACCTTATGACCCATATTGTCTAAAGTATTTACTATCTGGCCCTTTGCAGGAAAAGTTTTCCAACAACCGCTGGTCAAGAGAGGTTATGCTGTGGTAACTAACAACTCCAAAATCTCAGTGGTTTAACACATTTGTTCCTAACTCCCACAAAGCCAGCTGTGGGCCTGGACAACCTCCAGTCATGCTATTCTCCATGAAGTGACACAAAGTAAGCTGTTTCAATCCTATGTCTCTGCCATCACAACACAAAGCCTTCTGGATCACCATGGTGGAGGGAGAGAGCACACAACGTTCTCATAATGCACTCTCCATGATGCAGCCCCGCCCATTAATCAAAACTACTCAAATGACCCCATCCAGTTAGCTGCAAAAGGTCTGGGAAATATTACCATCTGTGTGCCAAAAACCAGATATTGGTAAGCATTATTAATATCTACCAAACAGACTTTATTACATTTTAGTAACTTCTTTCTATTCCTATTAAAACGTTTTTATTCTGTTGTTAAATTTTCAATATCTAATGGTATGTTCCTATGAATGTTCTCCATAGAAAAAGTAATAAATAATACCCATGAACTTTCTGGGAGGGAATCATTCAAGTGTTACTGCAAGGAAGTCTATTTAGTTAAAGTCTAATTATTTTTTAATAACAGTTGAATTATATATATTATTTTGCAACTATATTCGTGAGATTAAGTAATTAAGTTTTTTCCCCTTTTTGTACTATCTTTATTATATTTTATGTAAGGGCCGGACTCAATCCTGGTACTCATTAAAATTGCTCAAGGAGGTCTTGCAAAATACTGATGTCCAGGACCAACTCCAGACCAACTGAGTCATAACCTTTGAGTATGGATTTCAAGCAGCAGTGATTTTTAAAACTCTGGTGATTCTAACTGTGCAGAATGTACTAAGGTGATGTTTATTTGTACCTTCTTGTATTCTAGGGTACACAGTATTTAAATTTTCTCATATATAATATCTGGCTTTCTAGCACATTAGAAAACAAGAATTCTAACAAAAAAGAAAATCAACCTTTGGATTCCAGATAATTGAATACATGGCTATCCTTAATATGTGCCAGGAGCTAAACGATATTTTTTTTTAATTATTGCAGAGAACTAGAAACTATTTTTAAAAGGAAACTCTAAAACTGAAAAATGCAGCAAAATTAAGAAGTGAAAAAAAATTATAAACATGTAACCACAGATTAGATACAGCTGAAGAGAGAAACAATAAAGTAGAAGGCAAAAAATATCCAGAAATAAAGCACAAAAAGACAAAGGAAGTAAAACACAAAAGATGGGGTGAGATACATAGGGGATACAAAAAGAAGTTTAACATACAAGTAATTGGAAACTTATAAGGGGAAAAGAAAGAATTTGGATAGAAGCTATATTAGAAGAGATAAAAAGGAAATTTTCCCAAAACTTGTGAAAAATATAGACACAAATTCAAGATACCTTTCAAACCCCAGAAAGAGTAGACAAACAAACCCACACCTCATTATAAAAAAAGAAAAATAGACAATTCCCTTTAAATGAGCAATATATAAACTAATGGCTGACTTTTTTAAAAAAAAAAAAAAAAAGTGAAACCCAAATGACAATGGAATGATCTTTAAAGGACTAGAAAAAAATTACTGCAAACCTAGAAGTGTATACCTAGCAAAAATATACTTCAAGAATGTAGGTGAAATAATGACATTCTCAAATAAATGTTTTAGAATAAAAGGCTGTAGCAAAGGCAGGTTGTGAAGCATTAGACTGCTTAGAAACACTTTTCAACAATATCATGTGGTTAAACAATGACTCTGATAGTGGGCAATCAGATTTTCCTCTCTCTCTCTCTCTGCCTTGTTTTGGAAGTAGGATGGATACCCTTGGTCAACTGTAAAAGGTGGGAAGGGTGACAGGAGAGGAGACTTGATGAGGAAGAGACTAGACTTCTTAAATAAGGGCACAGGACAGCTGAAGTGTTTTTAATAAGAAGAAAATAAAAGAAGCATAATTACATTTACATTGGGGAAATGTCATATAGAAGTTAGAAATGTAGAAAATTTAACCACAGTTCACTTAAATTAGGGGTGTTTTTTTTTTCCTTATGCCACATGAAATCCAGGAGTAGGCCAACTGACATTAGTTTAGCAGCTCAAATATATCGTGCCTGAGACTTCTGTGATTCTCTTAATCTTTACCTCATGGTCTCAAGATGTCTACTAAAGGTAAAGTCAACCAAATTCACATTTCAACATGGAGAAAAATGAAAATAACACAAGGGAAAAGTAGTACAAATCAAAATAAGGAAGTAAAACATTCCAGAAATTTTCAGCAGTGTTCTGTAAACAAGAAATAGGCCTAAGCTGACAGAGAAATAAAAAGCATTTATTTGAATACAGAGGTTGCAACTGGGAGACACAGATTCAGGTAGCAACCTAAAGTATGGTAGGTCCTCAGGTTACGTCGAAGATCCATCCACCTGACGTAACACGATTTCCGCCTTAAGTCGGAACCCACCTACATAAGCACCTACATCACTCACATGGAGCACATACACAGGAGTAATGAAGTGACACAGTAAAAAAAATTAAAAGAAAGGTAACAATTCCTGACCTTTACTTGTGGTAAATAAATAATAAAAAACATAAAGCACATATGTACATACGTCCAAATGACGGAACTTTTTTTTATAAATAAATGGGAGATGGCGTAACCATGAAACGACATACATTGAGTCCGATGTAACCCGAGGACTGCCTGTATATGCCAAAAAAAAAAGGACAGGCTTTATAAAGCCTCTGGTTACATGGGCAGTCAGTCCTCAATCTGGTCCTTTCAGGTAAATGAAGGCTTCTGATAGGTTCATTGAGATTGGTTACTTTGGGTATGCAAATGAAGGATGCTGGTTGGCAAAATGGATTGGCTCTTTCAGAGTAAGAAACTTAGATGATCTGGTTGCCTTGATGAGGAAGAGATTAAGGTCCAGGCAAGGCTGAGGAGCTCAAAAGTTCCTGGAGAAATATGTTGGGTGGGACATGTGCAAGACAAACTTCTTTAAGGCCTCCTGGCTCTATTTGGTTCTCTTGGCATCACAATTTCCATTCTCAGTTCCATTTACTTCTGATTGTTCAGGACAGTTATCACATGACCCTCCACCCAACTAAAAGGGAAGCCAAGCAATGTCATTTTTTAGTGAGGTATAATGCCCCCCCAAACAAAAGCAGAGTTCTGTCAGTAAGGAAGAAAAGGAGAATGTATACTGGGTCGGCAAGTGGTGATGCTGCTGTTCCAGCCTTACCAATGACACACAAAACCCATAATCCTAACTTTGTAAAATCCGCTGTAATGGCTGCATGGATTTCCAAAATACCTTTATTTAGAGCAGTAAATGTTTCTTCAAAGTTATGCTTTATTCTCTAAACGTGGTGTTTTTTCGTTTGTTTGTTTGCTTTTCACAGATGCTTCCAGGCTGAATTTGTGGAACATGGTTTGGACACCACCAAGATTGTTTTATTTTTATGGTCAATAAAAAATGTTCTCTTAGAAGTCAGAGAACATCATTAGAAATGGTATGTTAAGGAGTAAACATAAAACTATTCCCCCAAAAGTTAACATCAGATTTTTTTAATTGAAAATATCCTGAGGCTTCATTCCTTTCTGCTGAGGTAGGTCGAGGAAATGTATTTATTCATTCTTAGAATGAACTATTTAATGATTCTAATGAACTCCACCTAGCTCCTCTCACCCTAATGAGAAGCAGACATTCACAGTGGCACCCCCACCTTTGCTCTCCTTTCTAATGCAGACAGCTTTCAGCAGAATGAGCCACTTCTGCAGAATGCTGATAATTCCCTTCTTCCTGGTAAACCATGCCAGGCAAAGGGGGTAATGCCCTTTTTACTACAGGAGGGAGACACTGTCCGTCCCCTCCAGATAGTGGCCATAAGACCAGATTTCCTTACTCAAAGACTGTCCATCCTCCGTCCATTTGCCCAGGAATATAGGGAATTACAGCATGTTCTTTGAGGACAGAGACCAAGCTCCAATCCCTGACAATTAGCTTCTGATTACCAAGACACCCATCCATCACCTCAAATAAACACACTGCCAGCTACACAACTAGATAAAGAGCCAGATCACCCCACCCATTGAACTTCCCTTTCAGAAAACCCTGGGTGACCTCGATAACTGACCACTTAAGTAACCCAGCTTTTCCTCTCCCACGCTGTAATTCTCCCTCTTATGTGTTAATTTCATCAATAAAGAGTGAACCCGAGAAACTCTAGGCACCCCACCCTTGACCCCAATAAAAGCAGAACCCTAGATCCACACACCCTCCTTCTTTCTTTACCTTTGACCTGGTTGTATGGCCCCAGGCCTGCTGGGTACCCTCTGAATAGTGAGTAATAAACCTTGTTTTTCAAAGTTCACTGAAGGCTGTTGCTGAGATGCATCTTGCCACAACTTTGGCTCCGGTTGGGGAAATGTCTGTGGTGCCACAAGTCCCCAGGCATCCCTAGCTGACAGCATCACTATGGATAGGTCAAGACCCACACAAAACACTCTGCTGCAGACATTTCTAGCAAATCCTGAAGCATGCATTTGAACAGCCCTTTAAAACACATCTCTCTGATGTCTCCAGATTTATTGCCCTAGGGCCAGAGAAGGCAAGTACTTGGCCCTTTAGTAGGACAAGACAGGCTTAGCTATTAGGAAGTGTATTCGAATTTTCTTTAGTTTACAAAGAACTAAAGCTGGAGAACTCAAATCAATTCTACTCCCTGCCCTTCATTATGTCTAGACCAGGAGTTGGGGGTGGAGGGTCAGACTACAGTCAAGAGCAGCGAGTGGGGCTGGGAAATGAGGGAACACAGGCCTACCAAAGGCCCTGGGACCCTAGGAAAGCTGTGCCTGAGGGGCACAGGCCAACTTGGGACAGCTGGGCAGTCAGATGGCAGGGCCTTTCCGGAGCATGGGTGCTGTGGACCTGGCGCAGCAGGTCTGCGGAGGGTGGCTGGTCCTCGGGAAGAATCTGCAGAGCTCAGGAGAGGCCAAGAGGGCAGGTTCTCCCTGTAGGCACAGACAGGCCCGATGGCAGGTGACGGGACAGGGCTGGCAGCTGCCACACCAGAGCCCCTGCCAGAGCCCTCACCCCACTGCCCAAGCTACAACACACACACACACACACACACACACACACACGCTCTCCTTCCATTAGAACACAGCAGGTGACCAAAGAAATAACAGACTAAACAATTATTAAAAACAAAACAGCATCACCTGGATGGTTTTTTAATGATTGGATTAAGGATAAATTTCAAATGGAACAGAACTAAAAGCGAATTTCTCCTCATCTCCTGTTTACCAGGTCAAGGCTGGGGAGAGCCATCGCTTTATCCATAAAACAAGGAAACTCACTTTCTCAGCATCTGGGCCATGATACAGCTGGACTGACCCCACATAGCGTTTGTAACCTGCCCTACGTACACCAGGCTTTTCATTTCCTGGGGCTGCTGTAACAAGTGACCACAGATTTAATAACTTAAAACAACTCACATGTGTCATACAAGTCTGGAGGTCAGAAGTCCAAATGGGTCACACTGGATTAAAATCAAGGTGCCCAGGGCGGCGTCCTTTCTGGAGGGTCTGGAGGAGATAGCTTCTTCGCCTCTTCCAGATCCCAGAGGCGGCCACATTCCTCCAGCCTCAGCCAGCAGCCTTGGGCTAAGGCTTTCTCATGCTGCGGTCTTGCCAGGTCTCCCTCCTCCAGGTGTAAGGACCTTGTGATGACATTGGGCCCACCTGGTAAAGTCTCCCTATCTTGAAGTCTGCTGGCTAGCAACCTTAATTCCACCTGCCGCCTTAACCCTCCCCTTGCTGCGCACCATAACAGTCATCGTTTCCAGGGATTAGGAAGTAGACATCTGTGAGGGCCGACACTGCCTGCCCCAACCGACAAACTTTTTCCTCCTCTGTGGGCTTGTTGGAAAGATTGCATGAGCTAATGTAAGTAAGCTGACAGTCACAGGATAGACATTCACTCAGTACTGGGTGATTCCACCCTTGATCTACCCCCATCATGGCTAACCTGCACACTCACCCCCTCTTCTACCCCCATGGCTATTACCTGGCCCAGGTTGGATGGCCTTTTAATCAGATATAATTCAACCACTCAAGAATTAAGATTCTCGTCAAAGCTAACCATCTTCTTGGTCCTTGGCTCTAAGCTAGGATAGTATGTTCAAGCACAGGCATGGTGCATATTAAGTGAAATTCATTTCAAACTGGTGTGCACAAAACATGAGGCATATACAATACCTGCCTGAGAGCAGAAAAGCCAGAAATAAATTGGATTTCAAAAGTAATAAAGTTAAGTCCTGTTCAAGCTTTGCTCTCTTCCTCTTGGTCAGAGGTTGTATTGACAATTGATGGATAGGACAGGCCACTTACATGTTAAAGGGGTGGGAGGCTATGGAACCCAGAATTTAACCACTTAAATCAAAACGTTATTCAACATTTGAGTGAAGGAGCACATAACACTTTTTGCAAATGTAAGGCATTATAAAAAATTAATGCTTGCAACAAAAGAAGTCACACAGATTAAAGTAATGAAATTAAAGGTATCATTCTACAGTCTCTTTTCATCAAAGATACTACAAGGACTAACCCACATTATTGCTATAATTACCCCAACTTTATGATGGAAAAACAAACTTTGTATTAACTATCTGATATCTTCTAAGGGAGGGAGGGAAGTTTGACATCCATTCTTAGAATCAAGACACACGCTCCCATCAGTTGTTAATTGCAGTTTGAGTAAAAACTGTAATTGATTTTGTTTGACATGTGAATTTTCAAAAGGAATTCGTATAGTCAGTGCAGATGGGATAAACCAGTGGTCGGCAAACCGCGGCTTTCGAGCCACATGCGGCTCTCGAGCCACGGTTTGCCGCTCTGTTGACTAATGAGTTTGCCGACCACTGGGATAAACCAACTTGGGTTTTCCCTGGTCCAGAAAGATTTAAGACATAAGACCACATTGCCACCTGGTGGCAGCATCAAATTTTGCAATAATTCATTTTAAGAACTCACCAGCCTTTGATTTATTATTTAAAAAGTGAAAAGTATGTTTTTTAGGTGGTTATCATTTAACTTCAAGAAAAATGAAAGGGTTTAAGGAACAGATGGTGTTGGTGGTGCCGAACTAGAACAAAACGTTCTGTGAGTTCTGAATCTTTTTAGGAACGCCATTAGCACAATTCGTCTGTAAACAAAGCCCTCCCCCACTGACAAGCTGCAACTCCAAGTGAGCTCACTTCAGGTGCCCCTAATGTGGAGCAGCAGTGCCATTTAGCCCAAATGAAATCAATGAGGCCATGGAGATTAATACAGTTATTTACCTAGTTTTAGACGCAGGGGTGGGCAAACTTTTTGACTCCAGGGCCACCGGAACAAAAGCATGGATGGAGTGTTTGTGTAAACTAATATAAATTCAAAGTAAAGGAGCGGAGTGGAGAGCAAGAGAACCGGATAGAACAGCCGGATCCGGCCCTCGGGCCGTAGTTTGCCCAAGGCTGTTTTAGAGCATAAAAGGAGCTCCAAGAGTAGGTGCTACATCAATCCAATAAATGCCTTGGTTCCTTTTTCTAACACAGCATGGTAGTTAAACTATTGGGGTTGAAATAGTAAGGAGAATTTCAAAAGGTAAATTAAATTAGCACAATAGCCAACAACTTGCAGACAGAGAGAGAAGAGCACAGAGCTCCTGCTTCAGTGTGATGGAATGAAAGACGTGTACTCCCCTGAAGTCTCTTGAGAGGTCTACCCTGAGGGGCATTATAAGGAGTTAGTGGGTGACTTGGCCATGCCTCAGGAGGACGGAAGCTCTATGATCCTGAAAAACTCAACAAGTTGATTCCAATTTCGCCTGGGAGGCGTGGCTCAGTGCTTGCATGTGGACTATGAACCAGGAGGTCACAGTTCAATTCCCAGTCAGGGCACATGCCCAGGTTGCAGTCTCAATCCCCAGTGTGGTGTGTGCAAGAAGCAACCAATCAATGATTCTCTCTCATCATTGATGTTTCTATTTCTCTCTTCCTCTCTGAAATCAATAAAAAATCTATTTTAAAAATTTTTAATAATTCCTATTTTAAGCCTATACAATTTACATCTAACTATAGTTGTATAAATCTGACCCAATTATCCAAATTAAGACCACATACCAGTATATCTTTTTTTTAAAAAATATATTTTATTGATTTTTTACAGAGAGGAAGGAAGAGGGATAGAGAGTTAGAAACATCAATGAGAGAGAAACATGGATCAGCTGCCTCCTGCACACCCCCTACTGGGGACGTGTCCGCAACCAAGGTACATGCCCTTGACCGGAATTGAACCTGGGACCTTTCAGTCCGCAGGCTGACGCTCTATCCATTGACCCAAACCGGTTTCGGCACTAGTATATCTTCTTAATCAGATATACAAGCACCAAGCACTGAGGCTTTCCCAGGGGTACCTGTCTGAATCCACAAAAGGACCACAGTGATGCGCTGGCCGCCAGTGCCCGGGCCCTCTTGACTTCACCTGTTGCAATGTCCACACATAGATTCCCTCCAGCTCTTCCCTAAAAAGCCATCCCTGCTTGCTGGCCTCCAAACCCCAACTCTGTTCCACTGCCCTTTCTAAACAGAAACCTGAGACTCTCCTAGAGAGTCCTCAAAGTAAAAAGAAAGAAGTTTGAGGGGCTCCCTCAGGAAAACTGCCAGCTCTTCATGATCTATTCAAAGTTGCACAGTGGCAACCATTTTCCCCCAAGACTTGCCCATGAACTCTGGTGTCTGATTTGAGAAGTTCTCACCTGAGCCACACACCCCTCAGGCAGGGTAGGGGCCCCCGCTCTCCTCATGTTCCTCTCACTGCTTGAGAGTGGGGTGGGACCGGGACACAGACATGTCCCCTTAGGCTGGAAGGACCCTGCAGGGGTCTGCCACCACCATCTCCCCTTATAGAAGTTCCACAAAAGCACAGGCAAATCCACCCACGCTGTACCTGCCTTTCTGTTCTTGGATCTGGGCTCAAGGCTTGCCTCATTTCCAAATAACCACTTCCCAGGATGACTAATGTTGGGAGCACCAATACCTTTCCAGAAAAATCTTAACCCCGGTCCCCAAAATCTCAACATTCACTAGGAAGCCAGCACTTCCTAAAGTCAGGGGTGTTTGGTCTTATACCTGCATGCTCCTCTTGAATGCAAAACTGAAATGAAGGGGAATGCCCTCGCACCTAAAGGCCTCTGCATTTTCTGGAAACTTCCCTGGAGCTAAATCATTCCCTGTGAACCCAGAAAGGTGTTTGCTAGATGGGGATAGTAAGTCGAAGCAATAGAGTTAAAAGTATTGTCAAAGCATGGATTATAATCATGGACAGTGAAACCAAATCTGAATGATGAGAAAATGGTAAACTTTGTGGAAGAGTAGGGTCAAAGATTATGGCAATTGGGAATATTTCTGCAACTAAGATGAGAGGATAGAAAGCCATGATTACAAAGCAGTAAATCTGAAGTCAAGATCCCCACAATATTTCTGTCCTGGTGGTGACAACCTTCAGAGAGAGTGGGACAGTGAGTGCCAGAGGTGGCGAGGACAGGCCACTGAAGAAGGGCAGTCAAGAACTAGAAACCCGCCCACTGAAGTCACGGAGAGTCAATCTGTTACATGAAAGGATCTACAAGTTCCCACTGAGGACTCACAAAGTAGCCCTGATTTAAGTCAGTGGCCCTGCCACGAGGGGATACAAAGGTGGAGGGTGAAGCGATACCAGAGCAGGCACACTCTGCAGCATGTTGCTGAGACTGGAGGACCAGCAGCACTGCGAAATCCGAATCTTTGAGATGAGAATAGTGTTGTTAATGACTTGAACCTTGAGTTAATATGAGAAAGACTTAACTAATCTAAAATGGACTGACTAACCCAGAAGAAACTGAGATCCCTTTAAGGCGTAAAATTTTGTCTCTCCGGCCCTGACTGGGTCACCTTTCTCTCTGAACTAGTGGGATGTGCGGATTGATGGCGAGGACTGGGAGCCAGGAGCTGCCATGCTACAGGAATGGGAAGCAAGAAGATCATGACTAGAGAACAACAGTGCAGCAAGGAGGCAAGTGAACTATGGATGGAGTGCGTTGGAAATGAGAAGTCATTTTTGCAAGAAGAGGAAATGGTCATTCAGAATCCACATGAAAATGAGGAAGGAAACCAGCCCCTCCTCCTGGCTCTTAAGTTCCTTCTCCATTGATATTAGGCTTCTGTCAGAACATGCTGACCAAAGCCTATCCTTAGAAGGTGAAGACAGAAGTTTGTTGATCAAACACTGAATTCCAGAGCTCTGTGCTGAGATTAAGACACAGGTGAGGGATAGGATCAAATTGAAGCAGGTCAGTAGCAATTTTAATTAAAACCCATAGTAAGAACGCATTTTATATTGTTAACCTGTGTGTATGTATGATTATGCTTGCTCTCACTTTCTCTCCAAAGACTTACTGAGCACCTACTATATGCCAGTTGATTCTAGGGAGTGGGGATACAACAGTGAACAATACATATAAAATCCTGCTTTTGTGGAATTTTCATTTGGTGGAGCAGACAATAAACAGATCGAGTATATCACATATTCAGTGGAAGTGAGAGACATAGGGAGAACAGATGTGGAAGGAAGCTAGCATGTAGGGTGGTACAGGTTTAGTTGGAGAGGCCCAGAAAGGCCTCCCAGAGTGAAGGCCTAAGAGAGATGAGGGGTGAGCCACACGGACACAAAAGGAAGAGCATTCGGACAGAGGTAACACCTAGTCTCTGAGACTAGGATATGCTGGAGTGTTCTACAAATATCCAAAGACAGGCAAAATGGAGTAAAGGAAGGAGCAGGAAATGATCCTAGAGGTCAGTGGGGGTGGGGAAGACTACGGAGCCTCGTTGGACATTGTAAAGTCTTGACTTTCGCTCAGAATGAAATAGGAAGGCTTTAGAGTATCTTAAGCGTAGGAAAGAGATGATCTGACTTAACAGGAAGGGGGTCAGGGGTGGAGTCAGGGAGATCTGTTAAAAGACTATGGAGAACAGGAGGGAAATGAAGGGGTCTCAGATCAGGGTGGTAGCAATACAGGTAGTGCAAAGTAACTGGATTCTGGGGGTATTTTGAAAGTAAGAGCCAACAGAAGTGTTTACTAAGATTGGCACATGAAAGAAGGAAAGAATCAAGGCCAACTCCAAGGTCTGTGACCTGGTCAACCAGAAGGATGTCGATGGGGAAGACTTGGATGAAGCAAGTGTGGGAGTGAAGACATACCTAGTTTGAGGTGTTGAAAAGGTGCCTGAGGTGGTTGGGTGTGTAAGTCTGAAATTCAGGAGAGATATCTGAGCAGGAGGTTAGGTCTTTCAGCTAGATGAAGAGGAAAGCCAATGAGTCAATGGGGGAAACAAGGGGACATATGTAATATTTTCAATAATATTTTTTTAAAAGAAATAATAATATAATGAACTGTTTCATGTGCTGTTCCACAGCTGTAAATCTATTTCTACCCACCCCTGTATATGCATGTAGGAGCATATATGTATACATAAATGTTACATGCATACAAACTGAATATATTTTATGTATATAGAGAATATAATAAAGCAAATGGGGCAAAATGTTAATAACTGATGAATCTACCTAAAGAGTGCATGATGCCCTAACTGGTTTGGCTGAGTGGATAGAGCGTTGGCCTGCAGACTCAAGGGTCCCAGGTTTGATTCCGGTCAAGGGCATGTACCTTGGTTGCAGGCACATCCCCAGTAGGAGGTGTGCAAGAGGCAGCTGATAGATGTTTCTCTCTCATCGATGTTTCTAACTCCCTGTAAAAAAAAAAAATCAATAAAATATATTTTTTAAAAAAAAGAATGTATGAGTGTTATTGTACTTACAATTTCAAAATTGTTTCCAGATAAAAAAATAAACAATTTCATTATTTACCAAAACATATTTTTATACTATTAATATGTATTTACACTAAATATTATATATAGTTGACACTCACCTAGGCATTTAGAAAGCTATTAAGTTATCTCTGGGGATTGAGATATTGGATTTTTCCTTTTCTATAATTTCCCAGCCTCTATAATCAATGTTACCTTCATAAAATAAAAATTTTTTTAAAAAGTATATCACATTCGCCCAGCCGGTGTGGCTCAGTAATTGAGCATCAACCCATGAACCAGGAGATCGAGGTTTGACTCCAAATCAGGGCATATACCCAGGGTTGTGGGTTCAATCCCCAGCAGAAGGCAGCCGATCAATGATTCTCTTGTCTCTGATGTTTTTATTTCCCTCTCCCTCCTATGGAATCAATAAAAATATTTTTTAAAAAAAGATATCACAACACAGGCTGCTTACCTTAAAAAATAGGCTCCTTTAAATCTTAAAATGTTTACACTTTCTAACTCAAAATCATCCATTACCATGAAGCAGCTATTAAAACTTAAATTCTTGCCATATTTTTGACATATGATTAAAGGACAAAGTAAATGCAATATTAATGTTTGTGTACCATAAACTATGCAAGGTTCTTTCAAATAGGTTTTACACCCTCGTCACCACCTTACAAGGTTACAAAAGAGACACGTGGAAAACCAGGCAGCGTCACTGATGAGGAAGCTGCACTTTGGAGAGGTTCCACCTGTGTTCAAGGGCACGCGTCTTGTCAAGGGCAGAGCTTCGATCCGAATCTGACAAATTCATCTATCCTCCAAAACCCACACTGTATATATCCTGCTGCCTCTACAGGTTCTTTTTGTGCATACAGATAATGCCTACAGCTGCATAACTGTCTAAATATACTGTTAATTTTTAACCCAAGTAATCAGTATTTCCCACCTCATATGTATCTGCTTTGTGCTTAGCTCTGCTCTAGGTACTGTATTCTTCAATCCCCTTCACACCCAGTAGGCATGCTTACTATCCTGTCTTAGAGGAGAAAGCTGGAGTACAGTGAGATAAAATGCCCAAGGTCCTAACTAGTGAAGTTATATAACCTACTGTCACTCCAGACCCCAGGCTCATAACCACTTTAATATGCTTCCTTCCCATACTCATGCTTAGTGTCTCCGTGGTCGGCAAACTGCAGCTCGTGAGCCACATGCAGCTCTTTGGCCCCTTGAGTGTGGCTCTTCCACAAAATACCACGGCCTGGGCGAGTCTATTTTGAAGAAGTGGCGTTAGAAGTTTAAGTTTAAAAAATTTGGCTCTCAAAAGAAATTTCAATCGTTGTACTGTTGATATTTGGCTCTGTTGACTAATGAGTTTGCTGACCACTGGTAAGTTAACTTGTTGAAAGGCCACCTATAAAGAGCCTGAATTTCAAAATACCTTATATTCTGAAACCATATTGCAACCACACCCCAACTCCTAGCCACTAGTGCAGTGTGTAATAAGCTTGATATATTATTCTTGATGCCAAAATTTTGAAAAGCAGAAACAATTTAAACTCCCAGTACCCAGTGACTGAGTCCAAAGTAAGGTCTTATTGTTATTGAACACCCTTAGTTAATTTCACAGTATCGTTTCCTCTTTCCTCAAAAGCAGCAAGGCACAGTGAAGGACCCAAAACTTTGTTCTACCACAGTAAGCCTGGGCAAACCTATTTCTCCAAGTTCTCCTGTTAAAAAGTTGTAAAGTTGTTCTGAAAAGGAGGTGTGTATCCTGGCACACAATAGCTACTCTATAAAAGTAATGTTTAGTGCTCCTCAAACTTCATACCTAGGTTTCAAATGACCATTTTTGGACATTTGGGCCCAATCATCTGTTGACTAGGTCTAAGTGTCTGTGTTTTTCGCATCCTAATAGGATCCCCTTAGATCCCATTGTTCAGAACTAATTTCCAATCTGGTATCATCTTATCCCACCTCCACTCGCACTAGTGTCCACTACAGGACAAGTACTAAATGTTAGTAACAGGTAATGAGTATCTAAACCAGGTTCACAAACTCAAATGCATACAGGGATTGTGCAGGTAACTATTAAGGCCGTAATAAGTGATGGGAATTGCAGATAAAACTGAACAGAGGTTTTTGTTGCCTTTGGGAATGCAAGTCCTGTGTTCCAAATCTTGGGGAATTTTTCAGAAGTCAGTATTTCACATTTTAATGTGACATTTCTCCATTTTCAAAACATGCAAGAAAAACTACCATCACACCAACACCTAAATCTATAGCACAAGCATAAACACATAAAGCAAGGATACACAGGAACATGAAGATCCCACATGTAGTAGTATGTGCACATGTATAAATACACATATACAGTCACACACATAGGCTTTTGTCTGGCCAGCCTTCATATCTCAGTCCCAGAACAAACCACCACCGCAGCTTCAGCAGCAGTGGCAGGGCCCTTGTAGGTACTGGTATCATTTCAATTCTAGCATTGGCAGCAATAGAAAACAACACTGCAATGGGTCCAAGCTGGTAGAGCAGAAAATGGTATATTAGTTCATGAAACACAGTTGAAGACACCCCCCACCCAAGCAATATACTTCGAAGTGTGGGGGCTTCCAAATAAGAACTTTTAGGTGAGGGTAGAGCTATTGAAATAAAATTATGTGTAAAGGACATTTTAAAACATGCAAAATTCACTATATACTATTACATAAACATGTAAATATTAGTATTGATCCAGGAACAAGAATGATCTGCATAAATTTCAGGTTAGTGGTTTGACAAAGGAAAATGTGATTGGAGAGGGTATTAAGGGGATTTTAGTTACCATTATCTTTAATGATTTGTTCTTTAAGATATCCAAAGCAAACATAGAAAAATCAAATCTGAAGACTGGAGGGAACTTGATAATGAAGTAAAAACAAAGTAGAAGAAAACACCATTCTGCAGGCACTACAATCCACCTATACCCATACAATTGTGGGATGGAAAACATTTAAACATAAAACTTCATTTTCTATCGATATCTGCAATGCAGTTTTTTAAGCGTTAGAAAATCTAATCATTATTGGATGGAAAGAATTTGCTTACATATTTAAGTAGCTTAAACACTACTTGTTGGGAACACTTATACCATTTAACATCTCAACCAAATGCAGAGAAGTTACAAGACTTGTTAAATACTCCACAACGGGCCCTAACTGGTTTGGCTCAGTGGATAGAGCGTCGGCCTGCTAACTGAAGGGTCCCAGGTTCGATTCCGGTCAAGGGCATGTACCCTGGTTGTGGGCACATGCCCAGCAGGGGGTGTGCAGGAGGCAGCTGATCAATGTTCCTCTCTCATCAATGTTTCTAACTCACTATCCCTCTCCCTTCCCAAATAAAAAAATACTCCACAATGGTAGCTGTAGCCCTCATATGGCATATTTAATTGCAATCAATGCAAATAATTTTTAGCACACAAATTATTAGTACTTTAGTTCATGCTGAAAACCTTTCATTATACATTCAATATACTTATCTCCCTGAAATTTCCATTCCACCACCACTTATTTTACAAAGGAACCACTTTATCAAATTATATGACTCTTTATCAAAGCATTTCCTCATTGCAAACTGTAGAATCTTGGTAATAAACGATGTTTTCTTAAAACATATGTAAGTAAATTTCCCAGTTGACAAATTCAATTGGGGTGTGGGGGAGGGAAGTCCTCAAAGTGAAAGAGAATTTTTCCCCTTGGGGAGATGAGTTCACTTATGTGATGAATGCAACACGATCACTAGACTTTTCAAAAAAAAATCTGAATTTTATTTCAATAATTTTATAGAACTTGATGGCAAGGTACACAAAAGCACTCTAAGGAATACTTTGCAACAAAACTTTTCATTCTCAAAAGTTTATCTTTAGTTTTTCTATCTTTAGGTTGAATTTTTAAGTGAAATATTTCCCTAAATTTACTTCAAAGTAGCATGATACACACCCTCACATATTTATCTACATATTATACATTTAAGGATATACACTTTGGATTAAAATAACACACAAAGAGCAAGTATGCCCTTTATTACTATAACACTGTATTAAAACTCTTTATATAACTTCTAACAACCCTCTACTTCTTGAAATAATGTGCTAAAATGAGGAATTACATTATCCAGGAATATGCAACAGTACTTGCAATTCCAACTCTTCATAACATTTTTTTAGAACTTAGGTATCAGTAACTCCTAAAAAATCTTTTTTTCTTAAGGTTCTTAATTTCACATCCTTTGTTCTTTAGAATCATAAATAGTATCAAGAATTTAGACCATGATCAAAATTCTCCAGCCCTGAAAGTTACATAAACCATTTCTCTAAGTTCTATAGCCTCCTTTATATAATACATTAATACATTTGCTTACTAATGTTCATGTTGATTTTGTTCAAGAGCTGTATTGCTAATGGGCAGTTTATTTCTTCTCACTTGTTTTAGAGATAATGGCGAGAGAAAAAAAGCCTAAAAATTTAAGACCAAGTTTTCACAAAGAAATATCAGTTTTAAATATTGCCTTTAAGTGAACTCAAAAGCGACATAAAATTACCTAACCATTTTTTTGTGGAGACAGTACTTGACTTGGACCAGGGTACAAGTCATTTCCTTTGCATGGCAGATTACAATGGTTAAGAGCATGGACTCTAGGATCAGACTATCAGGATCCAACTTTACATAACTCCTGTCCTGTTATGTAAAGCTGTATAAATCTGAGCATGTTTTAACCTCTCTAAAGCAGTCTGCCACCCTGCACCCTATACAATACAGGTAAGAACAGTATCTACTTCATAGGATCTAGATGACTAAATGAGTTGACATAAAATACATAGAAGGTGGTAATAAGCATCTTGGAAACTATCTATTACTTGAGAAATATGTAACGGGCAAAATAAATTTCCTAGGTGGGTAAAGATAATCACTTTAGGTGTTAACTAAGTGGTAATTAAAAATGAGCCCCATAAAATTTCTTAAATCATTTATTTTCATACAGATAGCTCACTTATTTACAAATTTAAAACGTTACTGGTATGCTAACTTTACAAAGATAGCTCTTGCACTAAGCAATAACTAAAGGTGACTCCTACAACTTATTTTTAAAGATTAATATACAAAGAATTCTGAAAACATAGCTTCCTATACTGTAGGACTAAAGTCTTGCTTAAACCTATTTTGTATCCAGCTTTGACATTTAAAAGCCTATAATTTAAAGCAATTATCTGGCTGCAAATTAAAATGAGTAGAGCTTAAAAACCAATGACCATGCCAGGTATCCACCCCAGATGAATCGTTTTTCTACAGGTACTGCTCAAGCATCATTTAAATTCATCACATTGAGTTAATGTACTGTAGTTGAATAGCAATAAAAATAAATAAAATAGTTATCTTAATATTTATTTCACCTTCTTTCAAGATGGGTATTATATACATAAACAACTGGAAAACAGGACTGAGTTTTAAAACAAAAGAAATATTGGTATGACTAACTAGAAAAAGAATTACCTGGCCAAGTTTTACATTATAAATAAAATATTCATGATCTTAAGGTGAAGTGATCATAAAAATAAAGCATTTTACAGTCACTTATGCTTGATTTTCAATAAACCAGAGAAATAATTAAATGAAAAAAATAGGATACAGAATTATAATTTATGATGATTATAGGGAAATGTCCATAAAAACTGATAGCTGCTGGATGTTGGATTTGGCATTATTTTTTTATAATGTATTTTTCAAATTCTCTAAAATGCAAACATTATTTCTACAATCAGAAACATAGGAAGATAAAATGTTCTTTCTCTTTAAGGATGAATGTCCAAACTTCTTTGCACAGTCCCCAACAGGTTGGGCACCACTGTTCCTGCACAGCACTCTACAAAAGCAAGGCTCCTACCAACAGTGTGGGCCAGCGAATGTGGCACTACACCAGCTGATCCCAATTTCCTACCAACAAGCATTTAACCTCTAGGACAGGTGATTATAGACAAAAATCTTATCTGTCATCAGAACTCAACTCCCAGTCAATGACTGGCTATTATTAGTTGACAGAACATAAACATACAAGCCATCATAATCTTTTGAAATAACATTACTTTTTTTGTTTTTTAAAGGAAAAGGACACGTCACTACATTTTTAATCAGTTTATTTATTCACGGAACAGTTTAATTTCCTTTAAAAGCTAGAAAATAAAGATCATTTACCTTCTTATTTTGTTGTTTTTCCATATGGTAAACATTTTCCCCTAATTCTCATAAAGGTCAATTTTTAAAAATCTACCCACACACCAAATCACAGAATAGGAATGTGCAAACTCTAGGAAAGCTGATAGTTAGAGCCGATTGCTTTTAAAGTGGCAGAAGATCACAATTTGGGATTATATTGTGAAAGAACTCTTCTTTTGTGCCTTGCTGATAAAACTTGTTTTTGAAGTGGCATATTTTGAATGATTACAATCCAAAAGTAATTCCCAGAGTAGATAATATTAATTTTAGAAGTACTGAGCAAGATACTTGAAGAAATTAGTATTATTTTTTCTTTGACCAGAATTTCTGAATTTGATACATATTTTTTCCAAGTGTCACTTTTTTAAAGGTTACACACTCAGAATACAACCCTTAAATTTGCTTCTTGTAAATACAAGAATGGGCAAAAGTTAAGGTAGTATAGAAAGAATGAAGGTAAGTGCATTTAGTATCACATATGAACTTAAGGCCTTAGTTTCTTGAATGTGATTTCAGTATTAGCAACAATGTTTTCCCCTCATGCTTACACATACAAGTAAGCAGGCAGACAAAAATTTCTAAACATGTAAGGAATGAAGACAGACAATTTAATCTGTTATCAGTCTATACAGTTGGACTCTTAAAGTAACCAATGGTAGCAAAATAACCTGATCACATTTCATACAGCAATTAAAAGGAACAGAAAGTAAGTCTCCTATACAACTGGAGCATTTCCTGATCTGTAAAGCGATTAAGAAGTCCACGTACACTTTTTTTTTTTTTTTTTGCAGATGCTACCCAGACTATAATCTATCTCAAAACCAACCACTGCATAATGCATTCTGTAGAATGCCTATCTAAAAATACACTGTATTTCATAGTGTTTATTACCAATGAGGGGTGGGGATTTCTAGCCTAAACACTAAAAGCAAACATATACATGAGGCTATTCAACAGTAGCCTGTAATACAAGCTTATGATAGAAAATTTCACATACACTTATTAAATAGCATTTTATGTTCATTATTTCAGTTATGTCAAATTAATACAAATATTTTTTTTCTACAAAGTGACCGAAAAAGACACCAAACTAGAATCAGGAAAGTAGATTTCTAGCTCCAGCTCTACCTCTATCTACCTATGAGACATGGGGAAAGTTCTCTTAACTCTCAAACAGGCCTCAGATTCCTCAACTTTAAAACAAAGGGGTTGAACAAAATGACTTCTAAGGAGCATTCCCATAAAATGGGATTTTGTTAAATTTTGAGAACTTCAATTTTTAAAAAAATGACAGCCATGAAATGTCAAGCTTGATACTTATCACCAATAATGTAGATTATATAGAGCTTTAAGCCAAGGAATTACTAATTCTTCATTATGGGACAAAAATGCAAAGCTCTTTCTAGCATGCTTTTCATTATCAGAAAGGGAAGGGAATTTTACAGTGACTGTAAAGTATACAATGGAAACATTACCTGCAGTGGCATGCCAGTAATGGATAGGTGTTACTTGTGTTTGTTTTTAGTAACTTTTGCATATAAGCAAGAGGTTCTATATAGAAGATACCACAGAGCCAATGACACAATACATGTGATCTAACAAATCAAAATACACTTAAAATGAAGAGGCAACCAAAATACTTAGGACAGTTCATTCATTTATAAAATGTATACATAGACCTGGGCCTAATACGCTTCACTGCACCACATCAAGTCCCAAAGTCCAATCTCCCTTTCAGATAGAAGCATATCTTTTACAAAACCAACACCTATTTTCAGGATCAAAATTCACTTGTATTAGATTGTACTCAGGAAAAAAAAAATTGAATACATTTTATATGATTCCAAAATTTTCTATGCTAATACATATGAAATAAATTCAAACCCTATAATGTATATGTATACTAAAAATGTGTTTCACATGGTTAACAGATAGGTTTGCAAAGAATAAAGGCATTTCTCACAAAAATGATTCCCAAGGCTTGCTCAATAATAACACATTTCCATAATGGGAATTTACTTTGAGTGTTGAATTGGGCAGGAAAAACACCTACTTTTAACTCTTTTTACAAAATATTATATAGGGAATTATTAGGCTCATTAAAAAGCACTTGACTAGAACAACCAAGAACAAGTCTTTCTTGAGAACATAAAAAAGAACCTGTTTAAAATGGGGTAAACACAATAGAGCCACAAGGCATACACATAAACTGACAAAAATTACAACACTTTTATCCTCATGATATTTGCTTATTTTATATTATCTTGACGACAAACTGATTATGATCTTCCAAAATACCAAAAGTAGCTTGAAATTTATCAATCCTTTCCTTAATAGAAAGAGGACTTTTACCTACAAATCCTGTAATATCGAAAGGGTTTCAATGTGAGGTAAAATTATGCGTTATAAATTTCAAATTATCATAGAGTGGACTCCCTGGTATCCCCATCTAATGACACGACAGACACAAACAAGCTATCGAGCAAGAATCTGTTAACAGTTTTATTTTTTTTTATGTTAAATACCATGGGACAGGATTGTTAAGGATGAAAAATTCAGTCAACAACTGCCTCACAAGGGATAAGAAAAATTCTGCCATGATATTAGCAAAGGTAAAGGAGAAAATTTACACTGTAAGAGGCACCATTTCCCCACAGAATACCTCCTGGCATTTCCTGAATGAGTGGGATTAGCAATCTAAATAAATCATATTTCAAGAGGTAACAGCAACAGATAAAATTTAAAGGATTATTAAAATAACATTTACAAGACTCTGAACAATTCTTGAACTCTTATTAAAACCACAAAGAAAGAACAATTCTTTATTTATGAATTTCATAAAGGACTGAATGTGCAACTGACATCTGCTAGTGATGATCTGGTAATATACAATTTGTCCAGTAGCCGAACAAGTTGGTATTTATTGTTTTCTAACCGTAAGAGATCATTAAAGGCAAAGCCTATATGACGCTGTACACACAAAAAAATGGTCACCGTGGGCCATACTACCAATGAAATGGTAGGTAAACAAATCATTTTCTGGTCAAGAGAAAATAAAAGAAATAGCACTCTGCATGCTTCACTCTACAAGATGAATTTCCCTAGAAAGAATCCAATGAAAATGGCTGCAATTACAACAAGAAGTGAAGGAAGAGGACTGGTGACATTATCTCTGAAAGATGCAGTTGAGGTCGATCCAGGTTTATCCGAGTGTGCTACCTTTCTGAGCCTTAAGCCTTCATCCTAGAGAAAATATATGCACACACAAAAAAAAGGCTTTAAATACAAATATGCATATAGTAAGACTATTGAGCTAAAAATCAATAGACAGAAAGCAGATCAGTATGCATGTGGTTAGGGATGGGAATAAAACTAACTGGTATAAGAAAACTAGTTTCTAGGGTGATGCAAACAACCTAAAACTGGTTTCTAGTGAAGGCTACACAATTCTATAAATTTACTAAAATCATTGAATTGTACACTCGCAATGAGTGTCTTTACAGAATGTAAATTATACCTCAATAATGCCGATTTTAAAAACCGAAGCTAAGAAATACAATCTAAAAAGTATGAAAAATCAGATATGGCTGTATTTACATAGAAGGAAAAATCCCATTAAAATTAATACAATTAAAGAGTTCGGTACATACACTTATTTCCAAAGTGGCCCATAGTATTTTTACATTGGTTACACCTGTCCTAGCCCCACAAGCCAAAGACTACCAGAAACAAACCTGCAGTCTGACAGATTTACTGCCTCATTGCAACCGGAGCACCCTATAGCAGAGGCACAGGTAATACCTCACTGAAGAGGCAGGCCTTTATAAGTTCAGGATGAAATTTAAATAATATAGTGTTTTGATATGTTCCAAGCAAAAGGGCTGTGTCTAAAAGAGCCAGCATTGGATCTGAACTGCAAAGTAGACACTGAATCCTGTTTCTTTAGAAACTACAAATTACAAGAGATGTGAAATGTTGTGTAAGAAAGCCATCCAAAGCTCTGCACTTGGACTGAACAGGGAGGCTGCTTCTCTGCACCAAAGTGACTTTGATGCTCCAGACAAGAGTCGGCTGCTTTGTTCTTACTGTTATGATGGTTTCACATAGCAAATTTTCTGACAGTCTATGATTTAGGGGACAATGTTTCTCAGTAAGACAGCAGTAGTCACTCCAAGTAGGAGGTTGTTATTGCACTTTATCTGCTGCAGTATGACCTTGGGGAAAATACTGTTATCTGTACCGGTACCTAGGCAATTGGCTTTATCAACCAGATGAATAACACGGCACATTTTTATTTCCTCAGAGAAAGCTAATTTTTATTTTCTCACACTAATTCCTCTAGTGTACCAGGTAAATGAATTCACCTGATGTCATACCTTTTTATTTGCATTACTAGATTTTCTGAGTGTTTGTGGGTATTTTTGATATTATGCTAGTTAATCCTGTGTGGAGAAATAGTGATTCCCAGCAAGAACTTAAAGTGTTCCTGCCCTAGCCTGTTTGACTCAGTGGCTAGAGTGTCAGCCTGCGGACTGAAGTGTCCCAGGTTCAATTCCAGCCAAGAGCACATGCCCAGGTTGAGGGATCAATCCCCAGGAGGAGGCACGCAGGAGGCAGCCAATCAATGATTCCCTCTCATCATTGATGTTTCTATCTCTCTCTCCCTCTCCCTTCCTCTCTGAAATCAATAAAGAAATTTAAAAAAAAAATGTTTCGAAGTGATTCTGATTCATGAGGTCTGGGGAGGGGCTGGCCAGGTGCATTTTTAAACAGCTCTCTGGGAGATTCAGATAAGGGATAGATTAAGAACCACAGAGGTAGAATAAAATGGGGTAGTGATCAGCCCTGGCCGGTTTGCTCAGTGGTTAAAACAACGGCCCATGGATGGAAGGGTCTCAGGTTCCAATTCCCAGTCAAGGGCTCGTATCTTAATTGCAAGTTCGATCGCTGACCCCTGTCAGGGTGCATTTGGGAGGTAATCTCTCTCTCTCTCTCTCTCTCTCTCTCTCTCTCTCTCTCTCTCTTTCTCTCTCCCTCTCCCTCCCTCCCTTCCCTTTCCCCTTCCTCTCCTTCTACTCTCTCTAACAATTAATGGAACAAAATATCCTCGGGTGAGAATTTAAAAAGGGGGGGGGGGGGGAGGAGGGGAGGAAGGATGGTGATCAGATATCAAGAAAGTTAATCTGGCACCAAATTATGATGGGCCTTATGTATGAAAGCCTGAAATTGATTCTATAAGCCAGTGGTCTTTTTATCTGTCTTTTATCTTCTATACAGCAGAATGTTTTTTCAAGTAACATCTCCTAGAGAACATCAGCCTATAAAACAGCTGAGACCAGGAATTAAGTCTCACTCACCTATCTCCCTGTTCACTCTTCCTATTTTTCAGCCCTGCCCTACCTGTGCCACTCCTACCCACCATTCCCACTTCTCTTCTCCCTGCCAAGAAATAAAGTGGTTTTTTGAACAAATACACTGAGCATGCTAAGGAACATAACTTTCATCAAAGAACACAACTGGCCGAAACCAGTTTGGCTCAGTGGATAGAGCGTCGGCCTGCGGACTGAAGGGTTCCGGGTTCGATTCCGGTCAAGGGCATGTACCTTGGTTGCGGGCACATCCCCAGTGGGGGGTGTGCAGGAGGCAGCTGATCGATGTTTCTCTCTCATCGATGTTTCTAACTCTCTATCCCTCTCCCTTCCTCTCTGTAAAAAATTAATAAAAAATATATATATATTAAAAAAAAAAAAAGAACACAACTGTACAAGTCATGGCAGACAAAGTAAAAGTAACAAAAACTGCATGATGTGTGAATATGAAATGGAGATAATTTTTTCCACTATCCAGACAGGTGGTGGGGGTAGGGGGGGTCTCTAAGGGGATACTAAGGAATATGAAGAGATAGCCAGAAAAATTATTTCAACACATATCAATTCAAGATATAGTGCCTTTGATTCAGAAAGTAGTTCCTATGTGCCCGGCTCTGTGGTTAAGTGTCAACTTATGAACCAGGAGGTCACGGTTCGATTCCAGATCAGGGCACATGCCTGGGTTGCAGGCTTGATCCCCAGTGGGGGGCATGCAGAAGGCAGCCGATCAATGATTCTCTCTCATCACTGTTGTTTCTATCTCTCTCTCTCCCTCTCCTTTCCTCTCTGAAATCAATAAAAATATTTTTTTAAAAAAAGTAGTTCCTTTATAACACTTAAACAGAATAATCAAATGTAGATTAAGTTCCATAATTTAGCTTATTTACTCATACATTTTTGTTTCATCTACTTTGATACAAAAAGTTCAAAGCCTTAAAAAGAAATTTAAAGGTATTCAAATCTTGAAATAATTACTTGTGAAAGACTAATTATTAATAAATTCCATACACATTCAAATTAGTCCTCAATTCACCAGTCCATTCATTTACTCATTCAAATCTACTCATGACTTCTATATGCATGTGCCACAAATGCAAAGGTGAATTTTGCAGAAAAATTCTGCCATGATATTAGCAAACGTAAAGGAGAAAATTTACACTGTAAGAGGCACCATTTCCCCACAGAATACCTCTTGGCATTTCCTGAATGAGTGGGATTAGCAATCTAAATAAATCATATTTCAAGAGGCAACAGATAAAATTTTTGTTGTTATATTGCTTTTATAACTAAGACCAATTAGTTAAACATCCACACACACAATCCTTGCCCCCAAGGAAACTACTACCCACAAAAGAAAGAAACACCTCCAACAAGTAACAGGTATGATGGAAACAAAGGAGATAGCATTCCTAAACAAATTTTCTTTTTTTTTTTTTTTTTTTTGGAGGGAAGAGTATCCTACAAAAGGTTATACTAAAAAAATGACAAGAAACAAGTACAAAGAGATGAAAATGCATGTCTTTGCTGTGAGGGTAGGGACAAGAATTCAAGGCATTCCAGTCAGAGGGAAGAACTTAAGCTAAACCAAAAGAGGGATAATAAAACAGAGGATTCTTCAGGAAACTGTAGCCCAACACTGCCCAATACAAATATAATTTTACCTTCAAATGTGAGCCACATATGTAATTTTAAATTTTTAGTAGCATATTAAAAAAGTAAAAAGAAACTGGCAAAATTACTTTTAATAATATATTGTATTCAACCCAATATAACTGAAATATATCTCAATATGTAACAAAACAAAAAAAAGGCATTTTACCTTTCTGGCATTAAGTCTAAGAAATCAGTGTGTATTTTCTACTCACAGCACATCTCAATTCAAATTAACCACATTTCAAGTGCTCAATACCCCCAGATGACCAGTGGCTGGCTACTCTATGGGCAGCAGGCAATTCACATGACTGGGGCACAGAATGTGAAGAGTACAAACAAGAGAGGAAGCTAGCAATGCCTAGAAAAATGAGAAGTCATGGTAAAACTGTCAAAAGAGGCTGGGAGTGGAGAACAAAGGACAGGACATAATCAAATTGGGAAAAAAGGGCGGGGGGAGAACTGACCAAAGATAAATTTAAAAACTGATAGATAAGATGGCCTAATAATATTCACATATCCTATGCCTTCATTTAAATCAACTTATTTTCAAAAAACAACTTACTCTCAGGTATCGATTTTCTTCTGATAGCTTCATCACTTCTGCCTGAAGTCTTTTACATTCTTCCATGAGTTTCCTTGTTTCAGTGTCATTGAGTGAAACACTATGTGGTTTTGGCATGGGTCCATCTTGTTTAGATGCATTCAGTGGAACAGCTTTGCTAGGTTCCATATCATTCTGTATTACAAAGACAGTGGAAATTTTTTTAACTGACCAAATCTCTTTACTGGTTTTAAACAAATAAAATTTAAGCTCCACCAACTTCTTTTCAAAAAAATTACTTAAAAGTTTTGACAATTTTCAATTAAGAATTTTTTTGATAGCGAATGTTATTGTCACCTGTGATCAATTTTAGAAGGACTGAATCAGTAAATGTTAGCAGTTAGATAAGAAAATAAGCCCACTCCCTCCCTCTACTCCCATAACCCTGTGCACTTACCTCTACCAAAGCACTTATCATATATCATAATAATGTATTTTTTATGTTCTTTCCTACAATATTTCAAAAGCTGGAAGAGCAAGAGTCATTTCTCTTTGTATTTACCCCTTAACCCAGCACTTTGACCAACAGTAGTTATTCAATCAAAGTATGTTGAATGATGACAAGCAAATAGGAAGGTCATTTTCAGTGCTCTGATTCTGCAATTCAAATGAGTTTCTGGGAGGGTAGGGGGGATATCATCGTAATCATTCCAATAAAATTAGGAAACTAAGAAAAACATATGAAAACCTAACTTCAACCAAAGAACTTATATGCATATATGCATAACCCATGGACAGACTAAAGTGTGGTGAAGGCCTGGGGAAGGAGCAGGAACAGGGTGGAGGGGATCAATAGGGGGCAGATGTGAGAAGACATTTTTAATACTTTCAACAATAAAGATAAACTTAAAAAAAAAACTAACTTCAATTAAAAGAGGAAAATGACTGAAGGATATAAACCTTCAAGGGGAAATACTGAACACAAACATATCATGGCAAAAAAAAAAAAAAAAGAGGAGGAAGGGAGTTAATCCCATAATCTTAAACTCAAACATTAATGATTCTTTCAAATAATTAATATCAGTTTGTTTTAATTCACCAAATTCAATATGGAATCACAGTACATAGACACTTTTAAAACTATGAGCCCCCAAAATCTGAATCCTTACCAACACTTATCCATTTGAAACTAGTGGCAAAAGCATGAAGGTAAATATCTAAAGCAGTAACTAAGTACTCCTGAGCCTGTGATCTCAAGTGCCTCCATATCCTTCAATCCTAACATCATTTATCTTATCACCACAACATAATATTAGTGCTAGTCATCTTTTTAAATTTTTACTTGCTTTAATTAAAATTTATTTTTAGATAAGAAAATATATAAACTGTTTTATTAACTTTATAAACTTCTAACAAAAATATTTCCAAATCAACTTTATGGCATTCCACAGTACTCATTAATGAAATTTTAATTGCAGATTACATCCCTATCAAATCATCCCAGCTCCTGAATTTATATTAAGTGCGAATAAATTGTTCAAGGGGCAAAACTAGTATATTTTCTTATAAAAGGGATGTGATTTGATCATTATGCCTAAATCCATGTAAAACATTGTTATAATGAGGCTATAATGTACATTATATAGTATTTGACCTGGATTTTTTTCCATTTTTCTTAGAAGCTTCACAGTTGTGAATAATTATTTTAAGAAGGCTACTTTAATTTTCTTCTGAGTTTTTCTTTTGCTAGCTCTCTTGTTCTTCACCCTATCTTTCCCTATCCCCAACCAAACCCACCTCTATTATAAAAAATGTTTTTGCTCTCCAACCATATTATTTCCTATTCATTTCCTTAACAGTAATTATATTTTTAAATGATTTTTCAAGTGTGCTCAAATTCCAACCTCCAACAAGTCCAACTTCTGAAAACGAGGGTGGCATGTTGCCTTCCTCTGTAAAAAAGGCAATAGTCAAAAATATCGCAACTGAGAAATCTTTAGGTTTTGGTTAAGAATTGGCGAAAAAATAGCATGCTCGTACAAAAAAATTGCCTAAAAAATTAAAAGGAGATTCATGAGGCCAACAAGTGAAGAGAAAAAAATTATGAGGAATTATCAAACTCTTCACAATTAGATTTTTATTTTTAAACTAGAGGCCCAATGCATGAATTCGTGCACGGGTGGGGTACATCAGCCTGGCCGACGATCAGGGCTGATTAGGGCCAGCTGGCTGGGGGGGTAGGGGGAAGGGACCATGGGAGGTTGGCTGTGGGAGCACACTGACCACCAGGGGGCAGCTCCTGCATTGAGCATCTGCCCTCTGGTGGTCAGTGCGCATCACAGCAATGACTGGTCGACCTGTCATTTGGTCTACTGGTCATAATGGCTGCTTAGGCTTTTACATATATAGATAAATTCCTGAAATTTCAGAAAATTTAGAATTGAGAGGAGGAAATTACCTCCCATTATCTCATCAACCCAACTATTATTTATGCTATCTTCCAATATTTTTTCATAAGTATTTTGTAAAATTTTAATCTTTCTTTATTCAATTATATGCATATCTTTTTTTATTTTAAATGACAACATATGTCATTAAATATTCTATCCTGTGCTTTACCAAAATTAAACATTTCACTCAGACATTTAATGGGTAGCTTCCCACTCTTTGGGATATTTAATGGGTAGCTTCCCACTCTTTGGGATTTAAGTAACATGTCAATAAATATCTTCTTACAGTGGCAGAAGTAGATTTCCTTTTCTATTGAAATTTTCCTTAATGTTGTTATATTGCTTTTATAATCAAAAGAAGAAATGTCATAACCAACTTGAGAAGCATAAACATAAGACTAGGAATGTAACAGATACAGTGAAACTTACAACACATTTCAAGAGTGAGCCAAGTCAGGCATGGAACAAGTTACATGGAGTACAATTGTATCATGTACTATTTAGGGCCCCTACAAACCAGTCAACATACATAAGAGATGCAAAGAAATCTAATTTATTTATGTATATTTGAAGTATAAGCATATATAACCTAACTTAGTTGGGGATTAAAAGGAGGGGTGGGCTGAGTCATTCATTCATGTAGTAACAATCTGAAGAGCCTGATGGGAAACACTAAGGCTGCTGTGACTTTAAGTATATGCTTCCATTCAGGAGCTCCATTAGTGAGGTTTGGCTCCAGGAAAACAGCTTGTTCTTGAGAGTTGCTTCAGACTGGTCCAGAGAGTGGAGATTGGTTGTTCTGAGAACCATGAAAAAGGCAAACTAGAGGGATTCAACAACATGCTGCAACACTTAGGAAATTGATGAATAGTAACATTACATTAACATTATATTTAATGCTGTAACTTAGAATAAACTAAAAAATCAAGGCCATAATATCAATTAAGAAAATGTACACTACCTTGTACTTTTACCACTGTTTTATATCATTTAGCCTATCCACAGTAATCCCTTCTCCATCTGTGAAATGAATTTACTTATGTATTTTTTTTTTTAACAACTTTCAGTTCCAATATTCTAAGTAATTTCTATTGGGGGTAATTAGACAAAAATGAGCTAGGGATTGGAACTGGGGAAAGGTAAAATATAAGGCAAAATAGCTTTTGCAATGAAGTCTTGGGAAGGACAGGGGAGCTAAAGAATGTAAATATGCGACTTCATTCTTGTAACTATTATGAGTAAGGGGTGTAAATATATAAAAGCTAAAGTCTAGAGCTAAGGCATCAAACTGTTCAGAGGCATAATTAAGGTCTTACCCTTGGAAAAGATAGTATCTAAATAATAAGGTTACTGAAGATTTACTTTCACTCTAAACAACCAATTCTGTTACTCCAGGTTCATCAATAACTAATGATGATAAATTTACATAAACGATCATTTAAAACAAATTTTAAATCCTCACCTGAGGATATGTTTATTGATTTGAGAGAGAGAGGAAAAGGGAGAGAAATAGTGATGTGAGAGAAAGACCAATTAGTTGGCTCCCCTAGGCGTCCTGACCAGGGATCCAAACCCCAACGTTTTGGTGTACAGGACAACGCTCCATCCAACTGAGCTACATGGCCAAGGGCAGGATCAGATGTTTTTAAACCAAACATATTCTCTGCAAAGCCAAATCAAAGTATAAGAAACCTATTCACTGTGGGGTTCCTGGGGTTTCCAATAAGCAAGAAATGCTGAAGGAATCATACAGCAACCATTACACTACCTGCAAGTCCACACACACACACACACACACACACACACACACACACACACACGAAGACATTAATAAATTCAAGTATGACCTAAGATCTTTAGGGCTTATACCACAAATTCTCCTACCATGGGGCATTTGTAAATAATCATGATAATTAAAAAGGGGTTACTATTATTTGTACTTGATAACAAACATAAAATAATTTCACTTTTTAAATATATATACAAACACAAATACTTGCCTGGAAATCAATGTTTGCCAGCTCCTACCTTGACTGCCACACCTGCTAGTCTATTCAGATACGCACCTAACTCCCTTTTTAGAGGATGCTCCCAAAATCTCAGTGACAGGAAAAATTATAGCAATTTCATATTAATGTTCAAACTTACATTTATCCTGCTCACTACTGAGATTTTATTAAGTGTTAAATTAATAAGTTTAATAATAATCTGTGTGCATTAGAGAATAATCTGTGTGCATGATTTTTAAGTGAACTGTGGTTCAGTAATTTTAAACATAGTTGAAAAGTTCAATTCTATTTATTTCACATAATACACTCACAATACCACATATGGTAACTTACATTAACATAGCCAGTAAAACTAGTAGACTCCTATGTCTGTTAACTCCCTAAAACAAACCTTCTGCTTCTCCTGTTTGAACACATTGAGTCCCCTGGGGTCATTCTTCATGTTAAAACTGGCAGGAGTTGCAACTGGCTTGTTGATGATGCTTATTGAAGTGACAGCTGGAGCAGTCCCTGGTGGAGTTATACCCTGAGGTGGCATGGGAAACATATTCTCAGATTCACACCAAAGTCTGGGTTCTCCTGCATGGTATTGGGAATGACTAACACAGAAATCATTAGGCTCTAAAACATTCACATTTTATTCTATAAAAAGGTGTTATACATAAGAAATAATAGTAATAAATAATAACTATGTTAACTATGAACTTTTTAAATTATTTCCCAAACAAAATTAACTATCATCAATTTGTATTCTGTTCACAAATTAAATGTATAAACCTTATTAAATTTATCCTAGCCTCATAGTGTCTTAAAAAATGAATACCTCCTAACTTTGTGGCTCTGAATTTTACTCATCAATACTTGTCAATATCTAAACAAACACTTCATATTTTCTTATCTTTGATAACATTCAACCTGAACAATTTTTTAAGTTAAATGAATTTTTCCCCTTGAAGTTAAAAAACTAAGTGACTTATAAACCTCTCCTGTACTTAATGATACCACCCCTCCCCACAAATGCGCGCACGCGTGGACACACGGACACACGCACGCACACACACACGCACACACACACACACACACACACGCACGCACGCACGCACGCACCTCCCTCTCCCAGGACCAATAAATTTAAAATGCACAAAACATTCCATTATATCATTATCTCCATTCTCTTATCTTCTCAAATTTCTCTCATACAGATAAAAATATTGCCAAAAACAAAGTTAGAACAGACTCTGAAATAATACTTATTGGTATCTAGGTCATTGTATATAATAACTAAGAGAACTCTATCTTACTTAATAATGCACTGTCCCCAATCTGTTCTTTGTCTCAATAAAAGTAATGTATTATTTATTCATAAAATGTCTGTACTTAAAGTCCCCTGAAATGACCTTTTCTTGACAGCCCTTCATTCTTCATTAAGACAAATCATTGTTTTTTCCTAGAAAATGTCATTAATAGATGTTTTATATATAGGGCATAAGCGAAATCCAATACATTTCTTAAAATTGGGAAAATGGCCAAAACCGGTTTGGCTCAGTGGATTGAGCGTCAGCCTGTGGACTGAGGGGTCCCGGGTTCGATTCCGGTCAAGGGCACGTAACTTGGTTGCGGGCACATCCCCAGTAGGAGGTGTGCAGGAGGCAGCTGATCGATGTTTCTCTCTCATCGATGTTTCTAACTCTCTATCCCTCTCTCTTCCTCTCTGTAAAAAATCAATAAAATATATTTAAAAAAAAAATTGGGAAAATGTTAAGTAAAGTTGCACGTCTAAAAAAAAAAAAAAAAAGAATTGAACCCAAAGAATTGAATTGGTGATAAACATGATTAAAAATAAGGAGTTTACTAAAGATACATTCAATCCTGAAAAAAACACTACTACTACTAACTGGACATTAGATGTAATATAGAGTTGACAGTAACTGAAAAGAGCTAATAATTCAGAAAGCCCCACTTTATAAAATATAAAATAGTCAATGTTTTAGTATCATCTGCCTCCTGCTATCTACAACCCAAGAGCCATGCTGAATGGTTCTCAGTATGAGTATTGAACATAACAACTCAGCTGAACTCCATGGGCCATTAATTTACTGAAATATATCCAGTCAAAGACCTGCTGTTCCGTAGGACTAGGGAGACCGCACATTTCAGTGTGCTTAAAGGCAGTATTAGCTAATATGTGTTATCCAGGAATAATTATTAATAGTACCTCCTTTTATTCCAAAACCAAAGGGTCCTTGGATTCCTAGGTAACTCTATGATCCAAATTAGACAGCTATTTCCCAAAAAGAAGCCCACATTCTGATGATTCACATAAATTAGAATTGTTCTTTTACAAAAAATAATTTCTTTAAACTATAAAAATAAAAACATGGACTCAACCACTATACTTCTAAAGCTGGCACCTTTTTCTTCTAAAAGATTGATCATAAAACTTCAACATTTATATAACTGATATCAAAGTCCTAAAAGAACTGACAAAAATCAATAAAATAACCTTTTCCACTGTTTTTAGAACATGCATATGTCCAAGAATAGCATACCTAAAAAGATCCAGATCCTCAAACAGATATATAATATACTTCAATTAAATGCCTATCTACTTATTGGAAGGGAGGTGGGGGGTACAGGAAGGTGGGCAAGGAGCTGCAGACAGAGACAGGTTTGAGAGTGGGATGGGTGCTTAACATAAAAAACAAAATGATAAAGTGTAAGACCTGCTCACTACACCAACTTTGAGAAAAAAGTATTAGCAACTATGATAGCTACTGTATATCTATCTATTTTGGATATACTAACTGAATTTTAGATCCTAAATTATGATGAACAACTCTTTAAAATAAATGGATAAGAAACCACTAAATGAATATGGACTTCTCCAGCGCTCTGAACACTAAATATGCCATCCTGAAAGAGTTTATTTGTATATTACACCTGAAATTGTCAGAAAATAACCCGAATTGTTTCAATTAACATACCTTTTTTTACAACATATTACAAATAAACACACACAAAAAGAATAAAGGTCAATATCGAGTAATTCACTATACAGCAATCCTATATAATAATAAGGTAATATGCAAATTGACCATCACTCCAACACACAAGATGGCCGCCCCCATGTGGTCAAAGATGGCTGCCCCCATGTGGACACAAGATGGCCGACACAAGATGGTCAACAGGGGAGGGCAGTTGTGGACGATCAGGCCAGCAGGGGAGGGCAGTTGGGAGGGACCAGGCCTGCAAAGAAGGGCAGTTGGGGGTAACCGGGCCAGCAAGGGAGGGCAGTTGGGGGCGACCAGGCCAGCAGGAGAGGGCAGTTAAGGGTAACCAGGCCGGAAGGAGAAGGCAGTTAGGGGCAATCGGGCCGGCAGGGGAGCAGTTAGGCATTGATCAGGCTGGCAGGGGAGTGGTTAGGAGTAATCAGGCAGGCGAGCGGTTGGGAGCCAGCAGTCTTGGATTGTGAGAGGGATGTCTCAGATTGGAGAGGGCTGGGCTGAGGGACACACACCCACACCCCCACACCCGTACACGAATTTCAGGCCTCTAGTCATACTATAAAACTAAAAAACCTATTTTTAACATTTTTGTTAATCTTGCACATTTAGAAATATATTTTTGTTGAATAGGGGAATGTCACCTTTAATCAACTTTGTGTAAGTCAGAATTCAGCTTTTATCAATAACTAGAGGCCTGGTGGATGAAATTCGTGCACTTGGGGGAGGGGTAGTCCCTCAGCCTGGCCTGTGGCCTTTCGAAGTCCAGGAGCCCTCGGGGGATGTTGTATCCCAGTGCCCAAGTTAGGGTCTTGAAATACCCTCTCCCACTAAAAGGAGCCAAAGCTTCTTGAAGAAATGGCTGATTCCAGGTCTAGGTCTTGTCATATTAGACATCAAGGAAATTACCAAAGACTACTAAGGTAAAAAGGACTCCGGAACCAATCTGATGAGGTTCCTACTAGCCAGTCTGAGCACTAATAATGATAGTAACTGCAAGGAGTTGAACCACAGATATGCTGAAGTTTATAACAAGACAGAAAAAGAGGGAGGAAGGCTTTGAAGGAGCAAGGGAGGCTGCCTGACTGTACATCATATCAGAGGGACACTTATGAACAACTCACTTTTTGAAAGCCTATAACTGAAGAGAAAGACTTGAGCATTTATCCTGCCTTTACAAACTATGGCTGAATGAATAACCAAATATTATTTGGGCACAAGTTTCTCTCTATACAGATACTCTACTAATATAAAGAAGCAGGGATGACAAAGTATCACTATTATGCAAACTTTAATGAATACACCTAAACCATGTATTTTTTTAATTTCAACTCTTGACATTTCGGGCCTGATAATTCTTCATTGCGGGGCTATCCTATGCATTGTCAGGACATTAAGCAGCATCCCTGGCCTCTCCCTACAGCACCACTCCTCTCAGCTAATTGTAACATCCAAAACTGTCTCCAGACATTGACAAATGTCCCCTGGGGGGGCAAATCACCCCTGGCTGAAAATCACTCATCTGCATGTTGCCCACCAATGGCTGCTAAGTTCGCAAACACAACAAAAGACATTATGAGCCGAAACCGGTTTGGCTCAGTGGATAGAGCGTCGGCCTGCGGACTGAAGGGTCCCGGGTTCGATTCCGGTCAAGGGCACATACATTGGTTGCGGGCACATCCCCAGCGGGAGGTGTGCAAGAGGCAGCTGATCGATGTTTCTCTCTCATCGATGTTTCTAGCTCTCTATCCCTCTCCCTTCCTCTCTGTAAAATATCAATAAAATATATTTAAAAAAAAAAAAAAGACATTATGAGGTTCCTTAAGAAAGTATGTCACTACTTGCAAAGTTGTCTTTGCCTCTCCCCACCAGCAAAAACTAAATCTCAATTTAATCAAGCCTATAGATCCAATTACAGGAAATATGAAGACAGAAAAGTTAAATGACATAACAAGGATGCAATCAGCAAAATCTAGTCTGTAGGGAAAAGTATATAGGACAAACTCAGTTTCTTTAATAATTTGCAAGAGAAAAACAGAGAGCAAGTCTACAGATTAAAAGATTTAAGAAACATATCCAACAGCAGTATGTGGACTTTATTTTTAAATCAATTCCAACAAACTGCCAAAAATTTTAAATGCATTTGTGAGATTAATTTGAACGCTGCCTGGATTGTTAGATATTAATAACAAATTAACACATTGCGGACCAGTAGTTTCATTGCTAGCTTTACCCAGCGGCCAGATAAGTTTCTATTGAACGAGTACAAAAAATGTTTTACATAAATGTTAAAGGCACGCTTTAAAATTAAATACCCATTGCATTTTAAAATTATTTATTACATGTTCTTACAAGCTAATATCTTTTTAAAGTATGATACTTTGTAAAACCCTGTGTAATATGAAGCTAGAATTCTCGCGATCCGTCCGCAATGTGTTAAGCTTAAAGGCTTGATGGTAGTATTGTCATTAAACTGTTTTCCCTTTTATTAATTAAAGTCCTTGTACTTAAATGATACATACTGAAATAGTTATAGATGCAACTATATCACATCTGGAATTTGCCTTAAAACAATATGAGATGGGAAGTAGTGAAATTTATATAAGATTAACAATAAACTGGTAACTGTTAAAACTGGCCATAGGTTCATAGGGATTCATTGTACTGTGTACTGTTCTAAGGGTTAAAATAAAATGTTAATAAAACATTATCTTCAACAAATATTCCCTACAACTTAATCAGTCAATAACTGTACCTCAAGTCCAAGTAGCTCAGTTAGTGCAAATACAATCTGCAGCTAGTTCATCCAGGCTCAAAATCAGATATTCTCTGGAGTACTCTGAAATTACTGAACAGACTTTGGATTATTAAAAATACCTGGTCTAAAAATGTTCCAGGAACAAACTACTTCTGCTCATGTTCCATGGTGTGGGACTATGGGGACTACATTAAGTATTTATTCAAGGCCTTTAGCAGATCCAAAACCGCTTTCTTGGATTACTATGGGCTACACCTATATGTAGATATATCTCCTACTCTGCTCTAAAGATTAAATAGCTAGGATCAACTATCATTTCCATCAACTTCTGGTTTGGTTTCCAAAGCAGTGAAAACTACTCTTGATCAGCAGTATCAAATACTTGACTTCCAACCCCTTTCACACTATAATATGAAATTTTTCCGCTGTTCAGAGCATAACAGAAGTCCAGATGAAAGACAGCTCTAAGTTTATTAAATGACTAGAGACGCTGTGCACAAATTTGTGCACCAGTGGGGTCCCTCGGTCTGGCTGAGCCCTCTCGCCATCCAGGACCCCTTGGAGGATGTCAGACTGATGATTTCAGCCCAATCCCCGCATGCCAGGCTGAGAGATCCTACTGGTGCACGTGCAACGGCCCTCTAGTATGCATGTGAGATCTTTGGTTAATCTCTTCCTTCCCTCTCCCTCCCCCCTCTGAGATGCATCAGTCTGTTCCATGTTTCCATGCCTGTGCGTTGAGTGTCTGCCCCCTGGTGGTCAGTGCGCATCATAGCTACCAGTTGAACGGTGGAAAGGTCAGCTGGTCGCTTAGGCTTTTATATATAGAGATTGTTAAAAAATAACATATATATTGAGAAAATATCCAAACATGTTTTCAAAATAAGTCAACCCATATTCCACAGAATTTCACTTTTTGGACTATATCTGTAGGAAACAAAAGCAGTACGTCAAAGAGATATCTGCACCCCCATGTTTATATAACATTATCTATCAAAGCAAAGATATGAAAATAACCTAAATGGTTGACAGAAAAATGGATAAAAAGTTGTGGTGTATCTACACATTATAGAATATTATTCAGCCATAAAAAAAAAAAAAGAAGTAAATCTTGCTATTTGCAACAACATGGATGGACCTTGAAGGCATTAAGCTAAGTGAAATAAGAGAGGTAGACAAATACTGTATGATCTCACTTATATGTGAACTCATAAAAATAAACTCACAGAAAAAGAGATCAGATTTGTGGTTACTAGAGGTGGGAAATGAGAAGGGGGACTTGGTCAAAAGATATTCAAACTTCCATTGTAAGATAAATAAGAATTGGGGATATAATGTACATCATGATGACTATAGTTAACACTGCTACATGGTATATCTAAAAATTGTTAAGAAAGTAAATCCTAAGAGTTCTTATCATAAGGAAAAAAAACTTTTTCTTTTTGCATTTGTATGAGATAATGAATGGTAACTAAGCTTAATGTGGCAATCATTTCACAATATATACAAGTCGGTCATTATGCTTAAGTTTATACAGTGATGTATGTCAATTATATCACAAAACTGGAAAAAAATAAAATGATAAGAACTTTGCAAATTATTGACTTGCTGGCTGCCTAGGCAAAGAGAAAATTAATTCCAAAAGGAAAGCATAAACATGCTAACCCCACTCTCCAGTAAGAATATATGCATTCACATTTTTTGTTTCAGGTAAATACCCCAAAATCCCTTTTAAAAGGCATTTGCAAACAAAATAAATAATTTGATAAACACCTGATCACCATTCAGGGACTTTTTCATTTCAACCTAAAGTAAAAGAGTAACAAAATAATCGAGCCTATGTATTTAATCGGCAAGTTTACTTATCAACAGGGCAAAGAGCCTCCAAATCAAGGCAACAGTCATATCAGATTGCAACCTAATTGTGACAAACAATTCTATTTATTCATATTATTTTATATATTAAGTCTCCCCCCCCCCAAAAAAAAAACCCAACTTACCTTTCAAGCCCCCTACAATCACAGATAGGTTCAAATTTACATTTCAGAAGGGGAACACAGAAAGTGACCACAACCATTCTATACATTCAGACTTTTTAAACTACACACATATATCCCTCAGTCCCCCAAATTATATTTACCTCACACTAATCAAAAAGCAACATACAAAAATTACTTACGTTAAAGAATAAAGTCAGATTAAAGACAGCAAGATATTTATAAATTATCTTATAATAAACTTAAAGTAAGAAAAAAAGAAAATCAAATGGATTTTGACCGAAATCAATAATAAGCAAAATACTCAGGAATAGCCAAACTTGGAATAAACTGCTTTGTCCATGTAAACTAAACGTTTTATACTCAAATTGCTGGTATACAGTTGCCAAAAAGTGGTTTACATCTGTTACTTAATTATATTTATGTATACAAATGCCTCAATTCTAAAAAGAACTTTAAATCGTGTAAGTGGAAAATTTTTGGTAGAATTAAATGCTTCTTCTCCATCATGCAGCTTCAATGTAAAAGTATTTTTCTTCTTGAACAAAGGTTATTAAAATGAAAAGAACATTTCAAGTTGTTTTTTTTTAAAATAAGTACTGACTCTTATAAAAAGTGGAATAGCCATTACTACATACCTCACAAAGGTCAAAACAAAAGGAAAATTAATCTCAAAGGAACTGAGAGCTTGTTAATAGCTCCCGATTTTCTTACTTACCAATTTATCATTTTCATTGGGCATTTCAAAAACACATCTCAATTTAGAATCCATTAATTCGTCAGGTTTTGCCTCTTTCCACTAAAAACAAATAAAACCAAACATGAGACAGAAGAGATATGACCGTAACAAATAGGTTTCACCTGAAGGGACAACTAAAAGATTAGTGTAGCTGCTTAGAACAGGAGTGCTGTCTTTGGCTCAGCCAAGGTGCAATACTGCATTGCACTCTGTATTGACCACCATGCCATAGTTATCTGGCAATGCCACAGAAATTTCTGAATAATCCTAAAAAGAGCTACTATCACCATCCATTGAAATCACACACTAATATCTCTACAGAGATTACAGGACTTTCTTCTTAGGAGCATTTCTAAATTGTTTCTAAAAAATACTATCTCAAAATTCTTTCATTGTTACAGTTAAGATTATCTGTAATAAATACACTTACAGATTTTTTTAAATTAGATTTCTCAACTGGTAACTAAACCCACAGTTTAAACAACATTCCCCAAAATAAACTCTGCTCAATTTCTATACTTACCACAGCTTCCATATCTGAAATGTTTGGTGGAGCAAAAATTGTCTGTACCATAAACTTGTGTTTACTCTTTTCATTAGGATCATAGTCAAAAGGCTGTAGCATTACTAAATAAAAAGAAAGGACACATTACATTGTCTTCTGCATTTGTTTGCTTCTTATTCGTATTACCTGATTCACTAATGTGCAAATTTAAAGAAAACTAGGAAGGCTTCAAGAAACCAAACACTAGATTTACATTTAGGATCCAGAATCAACTTTATATTTTACAATTATTTTTAAATTTTACACCTTTCTGATCTGCTAAATCTTTAACAACCTACAAAATAAATAAATGGCTAAAAAATAAATATCAAATTTATGACTGGCCCTCTAAACTTATGTTTGAGAAAGTTTTCAAAACTTTGCCAAGGTTAACTATTTTTATACCTGCAAGCTTCGATTAAATCTAGTAAATTTTCTATTAAAACTAGTTATAAATTTAGGCTTCCATTTTAGTAGAGATAATATCTCTTAAAATTAGACAACTGGGTTATTTAAATGAGAAATTCAAAGTAACTTAAAAACTCACTACCATGTATTATTAGTATTCTAATATAACTAACGTTTTAATTCATTTTTTTTTTAATCCTTACCAGAGGATATGTTTTTATTGATTTTAGAGAAGGGGGGGGAGAGAAAAAGAGAAACATAGATGTAAGAAAGAAACATCGATAGGTTGCCTCCCATACTCGCCCCGACCAGAGATTGAACCCACAACCTAGGTACATGCCCTGACCAGGAATCAAACCAACAACCAAGTCACCCGGCCAGGGCTAAAAATAGATTTTAAATAAACACCCTTTCAAGGAGTTTATCAATTTGTTTAAATCTGATTCTAAGAAAACAAAGTATACAAGGTCTCATGATGGTCTCATGATTCCTAGAATTTTTCTAGCATTCAAATAATTATATTCAACATTTTCCTAAGTATTTATGATTGTCAGTAGCCTATAAAAGAGGGGTTTTTTAGAGACTCCTTGTGGTTCTAAGTCATGTTAAATTATATAATATGAATCTAATAATGAATGAATCAGCAATTATATAAAATATATATGTAGTACTGTGGAAAATTACTCTCCCACTAATATTTAGATTATTTCTAAGATATACCAGTATATGCATTTCAATACTTTCAGAAAGACAAATGCAATTAAGCAAACATGAGAAATATGAATTACATAAGCAAATCTTATTTCTAAGCTATATCTGAAAGGTCCATCAACTTCCATCATAGTTAAAAAAAAAAATTTTTAGACCAAATACATAGCAGCAGAAAATGCACAGGATAAATAGCCAGAATACAAATAAAGCACAATAAATTTCCATTAGTACTCTTCACTGAACAATCATTACAGGCTAGTCACTAGTTCCTAGACAAAAAGATAACTTTAAACATGACTATGATTTTATGACAAATATACTCTAAGGCTGCAAATAACAAGAGGAAGACAATCTTAAAATATCTATACTAATAAAAGGGTAATATGCTAATTAGACCAGGAGACCTGGGAGACCTTCCGGAGTCCTTCTGGACAAAGCCATGGAGGCGGGGCTCAGGCAGAGGCGGTTAGGGGCGAGCAGGCCAGCGGGGGGGGGGGGCAGTTGAGGGAGAGCAGGCCGGCGGGGGGGGGGGGGGGGGTAGTTAGGGGCAATCAGACCAGAAGGGGGGGGCAGTTGGGGGCAATCAGGCTGGCAGGCAGAGTGGTTAGGGGCGATCAGGCAGGCAGGTGAGCGGTTAGGAGCCAGCGGGTCCCGGACTGTGAGGGATGCCCGACTGCCGGTTTAGGCCTGATCCCAGCAGTTGGACATCCCCCGAGGGGTCCCAGATTAGAGAGGGTGCAGGCCAGGCTGAGGGACACCCCCTCCGTGCACAAATTTTGTGCACCGGGCCACTAGTATATATAAAAAGTGTTGGGGGGGGGGGATGAGTATATAAGTACAGATAGTCAATCAGGGAGTTACTGGAAGTTTAGTTTGAGTGACTCCTCATATGGAAAAGCACTACACTGAAAATTAGAAGAGCTAAGTTCTAATGGGAGGAGAGGGATCTCAGGGCAAATAATAGTGTGTCTGGAATTTTTAATAAGTCATGTGTTCAATACAAGGGGTTCATGTGAGAGAAAATCCTTTGAGAAGTATACTATTTTTAAAGAAACATTAATATAGTAAAACTTCAACAATCTAGAACTCTCATAGAAAAAGTCATTCTGAATAGTTTTATGGACTCCTAGGGACAGATACGTAACTATTTGCACCCAATACTATTTTTAATACAAGTAGAAATAATTGTTTTCTTCCAATTTAATTAAAGGCTTGAAGATTTAGGCAGCAACTTCCAGAATGCATGTCATTGCTTTATCTTATTTCCCATCCATTTCCCCCAGGAACTGATGACCTGAACAAATATGAAAGCATTCCTCCCAGGCCACGATACCACAAAACTCACTAAAAAACATCTTTTCTAGTTCCTCCTTGCTCTAGTTTTTGATTCTAGCTACTAAGGGAGGATTTAGGGTCCTCGAGAACTCTGACTATGGTTTGTCCTCTACTGCCTTTGCAGTCAGGTCCTACTTCTAAATATTTTCAGTGGGTGTGCTCTAGGCTCTCGCTCTTTATGTAATTTGCTATTGTGGACTTGAAAACCAGAAAAAATAATGAATTATTATGTCTTAGGAATACTTATCAGGAACACCCAGGCGTGTGTGTGTATTTTTAAGGTACATGTCTAGGCCATGTCCCCAGAGATTCTGATCTGGAAGGGTCCATGTGTGTTCCTGCTCTCTGTGTTGTTATGGCACACAGTGAACATTGAGAACCACTGCTAAAAATAAGAGTAAATGGTCTCTTGTGAAACCTGAGAGGTTCTCATACTTGCTTCCTATTTCTCAGCTATGTTAGAAAGTACTGTCTTGGAAAGTCTAAGGAAAGAAAGGAACATTTTATAGAGGGCATTAATTATGGCATCAGCACAGACTCCATGGCAAGGGAAAGCAATTCATATATGGGAGGAACAGGTATACAAGTAAACACAAAAGGGAGTAATAAAAATAGTTTTCAAGTGCAGAGCACTGTTCACAATGAAAAGCAGAAATGCTCATTTAATTTGATACAATTGGCAAAAAGAGGCATTATATATTTTAAGCAAAAGATTTTGAATAAGTCTATAGTTGCATATAACATGTAACAATAGCTAGAGATCTGAATAAGAATGATACATAACAAAAACAAAGTAGTATTTCAAAGATACAATAATAAGGGCACAAAATGTGGTACTGAACTATAGAAATAAAGATACAAACTAAAGATACAAAATTTAAATTGACAACTGCTTATAAAATGATCATATAACACCCATCACAGGTAAGGGTGAGAAATTTCTGCAACCATTTGCATATATATACTAAGAGAAAAGGACATCACTTAAAAAAAGCAAAGTCAGAATAACTTTAAAACTTCCTTCTTCCCCCAGATAAAACCCTACTAATTAAAACCATGTTAAAAATAATCATAAAATTCAAAATTGTTTAAATTCTGGATATGATGTGCTACCTGAAACAGTCACAGTCAACCCTGGGTCAATAATTCCACTGTTGGGCCTCACACAGTATCGACGAGGTGCTGTAGTCTTCACTTTGAAACATACTTTTCTATCCGATGGATTTCGCAATTTAAGATTTGTAGTGACTACATCTGTGAAGGGGCCTGTAAGTTTCAAAAACCAAAAACAGGAGGAAAAAAAATTAATTTGGATTGTCCCACACACACAGAATTCAAAACTAAATGTATATAAGCTGAATTTTATTTAAAGTATATATATTAAAATCTGTGTACATAAATATACCAAATGACTCCTTTTCTCACAAAGTGGTAGACTTACAAATGAATTTTACCTTCTTCTTCATTCTTTACCATATTTGGTGGAATTTCTACATGGGCATTTATTATTTCTATCAAATAAAAGTATTCTGAAAGTTTCAATTCATGAAATAAAAATCCACAACTGTATTCTTACTAGAGGCCTGGTACACAAAATTCGTGTATGGGGGAGGAGGGGGTCCCCTCAGCCCAGGCTGCACCCTCTCCAATCTGTGGCCCCTTGGGGGATGTCCAACTGCCGGTTTAGGCCCGATCCCCGGGGATCGGGCCTAAACTGCAGTCGGCCATCCCTCTCACAATCTTGGACCGCTGGCTCCTAATCGCTCACCTGCCTGCCTGCCTGGTCACCCCTTACTGCCCCCCCTGCCTGCCTGGTCACCCCTTACTGCCCCCCCTGCCGGCCTGGTCACCCCCAACTGCCCCCCTCGCCAGCCTGCTTGCCCCCAACTGCACCTCCCCACTGCCGGCCTAGTCGCCCCTAACTGCCCCCCCCCCCCCTTGCCAGCCTGGTCGTCTCTTACGACTCCCCCCTGCCGGCCTGGTCGCCCCCAATTGCCCCCCCCCCCCCGCCAGCCAGGTCACCCCTCACAGCCCCCCCACCAGCCTGGTCGCCCCACGCAGCCTGCTGTTCAGTCATTTGGTTGTCCCTCACTAATCCCCCTGCCAGCCTGGTCATAAGCAGCCATCTTGTGAGGGTGTGAGGGTCAATTTGTATATTATGTCTTTATTATATAGGATAGTAGGCTAGTACCTACCACATTACAGGATTTTCCAATGGTCTGCAAACTGGTGCCAATCTTCCAACATTCTTTACTGAGCCAACTACAAAAATATCTACATTTGAAGACACTACATCCAATGACAACAGTGCTCTTGCTTCACCTCAATTAGTTTGATTCATTCACTCACATAGTTGTTAAGTATGACCATTGTGTCCAATACTCTAGATACAAAGTTTTTAAGCTTTGGTTCTACTCGCAAGCAACACAAAATTACAAAACAAAGAATCCAAAAAAGTGACCTAGTTCCGCCTGAATTAATAAATCCTAAACCATTTTTTAAAGATATGCTTTTATTGATTCTACAGAGAAAGGATGAGAGAGGGAGAGAGAGAGAAACTATGTGAGAGAGAAACATCAATGGACTGTCTCCTGCACACCTCCTACTGGGGATGGAGCCTGCAACCTGGGCATGGAATCGAAATCAAAGACGACTATTATAAAGATTTTCTTTTATTTAAATTAACAAGAATATGCATGCCTTTTAAAACAAGCAGATCTGCCTAATGCAATGTGAGGAAAAGAAATAAATCTCAAATGCAAGGTCTTTAAAAGGAACTTACTTATTTCAAGTCCTAGGAAAGGAAATCATTTTATCCTATATTTAAAGTTTTTGAGTTATAAATTACTTTCTAACAAAGAGTTGGAACTAGGATGAGATTATGAAGACAGAAACTAGAAGAAAATATATAAAGGCAGAGAACCAGTTACAGAAAAAATTTTAATGTAAAAATAGCATGTCTTTTAGGGGGTAAGGTATATAGTACACAATATACAGGGTGGAACAAAAGCAGGTTTACAGTTGTTTATATAGAAAATAGTACAATAATTAATAATACAAGCATAAACTCTGTTTCCCACACTCAACTGTAAACCTACTCCCCACCCTCCACCCCCATATATATGAAGTGCAATCTTTCGGTTTGCTTTACTTAATTATATGGTCAAGTTAATAATTCAATTTGTATATTATTTTGCACCCTTTGTTCTTCTTTAATCCCAACTGCTTGCATTTTTTATGAGCAGCTGATTAACAACTCTATCATACACTGGCACGTTAAAGAAAAAAACACCAATCTGTCCATTTTGCCTCATGAATTCATCCACAAAATGGTTGGCTATCAATACATTTTAAACTACTAATAGAAATAAAAGTCTTAAAGACATAGATTCCATTTCTTAACATTCTCCAAGTCCAAAAACTACTGCAGATAACTGAAACTGTAAAATTTTATAGGGCATTTCAACTAGGACTTTAACATGATGAAAGAAACATCTCACAAAATTTTACAACAAAATTATGTAAAAGTTTTTAAATTTTAAATTCAAGTTTTCTAATTCTCCCCAATTAAAAAAATATATCAATTATCAAAAATAAGGTAAAACAGAATTTTTAAACTAATTTAGAAAATAAACGTGTCAATTTTCATCAACATGTGAATTCTGGAGTACTTAAACTTTATATTGCCAGCAAGACTTATAAAGCTTCAGTAATAGACTGTGGTCCATCTACACATAAAAATGCAAACTACCTAAATATGAAGATAATATGTCAAAAGAAAAAAACTCCATCAATTTAAAGCAGAATTCTTAACTGGATATGTTAACCCTTTCAGTAAAATTATCTAGAATAAACCCACCTAATAAGTGAATTTGAGATTTTCTGCTCCATTATGTTCCTCTAACCAAGCCTCTCAATATGGATTGCTGCCACCAGGCAGTTCAGAGTCTAAGCCATTTTCCTGGAAAATTAGCAAGTACTGATGACCATCAGCAGAAGAATAACCAGATTTAATAGCTATTAAGAGATCTTGAGAAGAAAGACGTTATCTGGTCTGCTTTTTTGGGTCACAGAACCCTCTGAGAATCTCAAAGTTATATGCAGACCCCAGAAAAACATACAAAGACAAATATTCACAACAATTTTACATTGAATTTTGGGGGGTAAGGGTGAGATAAAGAGATTAGTAGGGGTGGGAGACCTGGACCCCTGAAGGCTGCAGGTTAAAGAGACCTAATAAAAATTTATCTTTAACAACACTCAAAAACAGAGGAAAAAAAAATCTACATAATTTACTTGCTATGAAACAATTCTAAGTCCCAGAGTAATACTATTCCTGTCCGTTATTTTTGCCTGACATTATGACTAGGTGGTACTGTTGTTGGGGAAAATGAACCAATATGGTAGACATTCTGCAATGCCAGGGCAGACCCATACAATGAAGTAATATGCTCCTAATTCCACCAAATTTTCAAATTTACCTCTTGTGAAAACAGGAAAAAAAAAATGTTCTCTTTCTTCCAAAAGTTTAAAAGCAAGTTTACTATTACAAAAAATTATTCTAACAACTGCAATGTCACTCATGATATTTGAATCATCACTACAACGTATCTGTAACACTCAGCAGAGATTTGGAAGTGGCACATTCACGATTCTACCCATATGCATAAATATTCTTATTTTTGCCACTACAAAAATGTTAAAGAAAAGCAGTCAGCCCTCTATTCAGATATAACTCTTGCCTTACTTTTCTTTTTTAAAATATTTTATTGATTTCAGAGAGGAAGGGACAGGGAAAGAAAGACTGAAACATGATGAGAGAGAATCATTGATCGGCTACCTCCTGCACACCCCATACTGGGGATCAAACTCACAATTCCGTGCCCCAACCGAAATCGAACGGTGACCTCCTGGTTCATAGGTGGATGCTCAACCACTGAGCCATGCCAGCCGGCTTGCCTTACTTTTCTTAAATGCAAACTTATCCTATATAATGAAAGCCCTGCGATCAAATGGCAGAACGACCAGATGACCGGTCAACCAGTCGCTATGATGTGCACTGACCACCAGGGGTACAGACACTCAACGCACGAGCTGCCCCCTGGTGGTCAGTGCACTCCCACAGTGAGCGCCGCTCGGCTGACCAGGATGAGTGGCGCTCCCACAGCAGGCTGATCGCCGCAGGCCATGCCCCCCACCAGAGCACGATCCCATGCACGGGCCTCTAGTTTATTATAAGCAGGTCACATGCATATAGCTACTTCATTAGATTTTCTAGTACATATGTGCCCAAACATTTACAAAACAAAATACATACTTCTTTAAAATTTTACTTTCTTTTTATTTCTCCTTTATGTTATAGTTAGGGAATTATATTAAAATTTTAATTAGTTACATTGTCGGGTAATTTTCTATATGAATTTCATTTTGGGATGGTAAAAAGGACATTAAAAAATATAAAATATTAAAATGGGACCTTGTGTCTCATAGTGTTTAAAAACACTGCATTATATTAACACATTGCGGAAGGATCACGAGAATTCTCACTTCATATTACACAGTGTTTTACAAAGTATCATACTTTAAAAACTAATTAGCTCGGCTGATGTGGCTTAGTGGTTGAGCATAGATCCATGGTCCAAGAGGTCACTGGTTCGACTCCAGGTCAGAGCACATGCCCAGGTTGTAGGCTCAATCCCCAGTAGGGGACGTGCAGGAGGCAGCCAATCAATGATGTTCCTCTCTCATCATTGATGTTTCTATCACCGTCTCCCTTCCTCTCTCCCGAAAATCAATAAAAACATGTTAAAAAAGGAAAAATTAATGGTTACGAATAGCTAGGATAGGGGTTAACTTAACAGAGAAAGGTGGTAATAACTAGGAAAGGGTAGAAGGAGAGTTCTGGAATGTTGGCCAAGTTCTATTTCTTGTCCTGAGCACTGGTTACATGAGCATTTACTTTTGATAATTCCTCACATAGTTTTCCTTTATACAAAACAAACTTGTAATTCTTTTTAGAAAAGCTAACCCATAGACACATACAATAAAGTGACAGACTGAGGGAAGGAGGACTGGGGCTGGGTGAAGGTAGGAGGGACATCTATAATAGCATCAACAATAAAAATAAAGTTACAAACGGTAACAAAACCTTTTTTTTTTTTTTTTAAAGAAAGAAAATCCTGTCATTTGTCCAATATAGATGCTTAATTACTGGAATAATCTATTTTAAAGTTATCTGACAGTATACTAATCACCAATCACAAGAACCACCTGATATACATACTTCCTATGTTAGAGATGAAATTTCAGTTTATATGTAAGAAAAGTCCATAAAAACAAGAAAATTCCACATAACTCAAGTTACATCTATTTGCAATCTTTTACCGGGGGGGTGTGGGGGAGGGCGTGAGGGGAGAGAAAACTACTATCAAAATAACTCAATCTTTTAATTACATGGGTTGTCCTCTCCCTTAGTATCCTTTTTAAAAGACTGTAACATTTCCTGTCACTAAGTATTCTGTCCTCACTCCACTTACAAATGTCACTGCCAATAAGTCAAAATCCTATTCCAGGTCCCAAATCCTTACCAGACAGAAATATAACATATACAAATATGGCCTCTGTATAAAAAGGGTTGGCCATACAAAAAAAAAAATTGGAACCTGAAATTTCAAAGGTAGGAAAAAGTTATGGTAGCTCACTCAGAAAGGAGGTCCTAAAGTGGACTGTCCTTTCTCCTTTACCTAAAAATGTATTTCAGGCATAAATGCCCTTTATATTCAGGTTTTATATCCAAAATTCTGGTATTCAGAGTAATGACTTCTTACTAAATAATGGGACCTTTATTGTCCAAACCGCCCAATCTTAAAAGGAACCCCATTAAACTAAAAACAGCTAATAGTAAAACCACTCTGAGTAAACAATTTTTTAAATGGTTATCACCCATTCATATTTTGATGTAAATTGCATTAGAGTTTTCTTGAATGCCAAGCTGAGTTTAGTTGCAAAGAAAATTGACTTGGGAGAAATAAGAGTTCGGTTTTTTCCCCCAACATTTTGAAAAATTTCATAAAGAGAAATTGAAATAACTGCACAGTGAAAAATCGTATCCATTTACCTAAATTCTAAAATTAACATTTTGTTCTAATTACTTTGAGATATAACAATCTATCCACCTCTGTCTGCTCATCTATCCATCTTATTTTTTATGCATTCTAAAGTAAGATGAAGACATTAGTACACTCACTCTTAAAAACCTGAGCAGGTATATCAACTTGAGTTCAATATTTGCTTTCTGTGAAGAGAATCAAATTTTAACTCAGCATAAAAAGTGGTATACAGTTTACAGCATTTCAGAATAAACTGGCAATGCACAAGAACATTTAATTCATGAAACTCTGTGACATCCATTTAGGCTAGCTACTCAGAGGCCTGTTGAGAGACAATGCTCTATGGGGTCCCTAGCATTTCTGCATGTTTTTTCAAGTGGAGACACTGACAGTTTTTATGCACACTATCTTTTTAGGAATGTATTAAATAGTGAACAGTCTTGGAAAATAATTTCTTCCTCCTGAAGAGAGGGTAGGTTTGTATACTGTCCAGTATAATAAAATAAGCTTCCTATTGGAAAAAAGTCAGGTAGCTTTCCATGCTGCCCATTTTGAAAGATTCAGGTTCCCTGAACTCAAGGTTTCTCATCTATGATGAAAACCCACTATAAAGGTAGCATCCACCTAAACTGAAACCCTTTGTGTTGCCGCCATGGAACTTGAGGGGGCAATGGAAACCAACACAAATATGAAGCTCATCCTGCCCACAGGCCATGAATAATGGCCTTTGTCTCTAAACCCAGGAGTCTTGTTCCTGTCTTCTACCAACACCCATAATATTGTAGCAGGCTAAAATTTCAGATCCTCCAGTTCTTGACAAGGTTTTTCTGAGTTTTTGGCTATGAGGTACAGACTGAGTTAGTGAACTCTGAATAATTAATACCAGAAAGTGCAATGCACCAAAGCATGAATCCCTGAAGAGAAACATGGCTAACCATACAATTCACATGGTACATAATCTATACCTCTCTCATAGCACGTTTCGCTTTCTTTTATTATTTATGCACGTCTTATCTCACCCAACTAAACTGTGAGCCCTTTGTGAAGAAACATTCAACTCATCCCTGAATGAACTGGAATAATTGACATAGGCCTAAAGTTATAGCAGCTGCTAACACATTTGTTGAGTGAATATACACTGGAAGTATGGTAGAATAGTCACATTAATTCTTTTTAAACAATATACAACAAAAACTATCAGAAGCATGCATGTTTTGCTTCAAATGCTATGACTCTAGGTCTTCATAAATCATTTATTCCAACATTATGTTTCTTCATCCTTACCTTAACTAAAACAGCATAAGTAAAAATTCTAATGAGTAAGGCTAGATGCTCAGCTCAAATACTAGTATATAAATAATGTAACTGTAGCAAAGCAGATGATGACTACTTCAATGTTTTCGTAAGTTTTAGTAAATCAACAGCTGTATCACTGATTAAAACAGTTTTGCAGTTACATACGGGTTATGTTGCTTAATAGTATCATGTTACATTAACTTAAAATAATCATGCATACGAAGTAGACAGAATATCTACTAAGAATTCTCACAGTAATAGAATAGCAGCAGTATAATATTAAATGTAATATAACAACAAAAGTTTTTACAATAGCTAGCTTTTATTGGACACTCACCATGTGTCAGTAACTGCATGAATTATGACATTTAACTCACTCATAATAAGCCTATGATAAAGATACTTTTATTATGTATATCCCCATTTCATAGATGAGTCAAACTCAGATTCAGAGAAGTTAAAACACTTGTGCAAGGTCATAGAATTACAAAACAATAAAGTAGAAAATCAAACCAGGTCTGACTCCAGAGCCTGAACTCTCCTAAATTCTGTATGTATTTTATGCAAATACTTAGCTATATTTATTTCCTAATTCATCAGCATTCCAGGTAGATTTCCGCAACATTAAAGCATGAAATTGCAGTCAAGTCAGTACTATATAAAAAAAATTTTTAAATAGATATTGTATTTCCCTTGGTCCTAAAGGTCAACAATGAACATTTCCTAAAACAAGAACACTAAGAAAATATTTTATAAGTTTACATCGAATAAAGTCCTAAAACATTTTCAATACAAATTTTAAAAATAAAGTCACCTTAATTTATTTACCTTTAATATTTTTTTCAAACTCATTGAAATCTCAGACTTTAGATTACTTTTTAAAATCTAGATAGGATGGGAGAGATTAAAAGAGAAATTGGTATTTTGGGAGAACCTGAAATAAACACTTTTCGCATTACTTACAAATCTGAAGCTCTTGTTAAATTAGAAGCAAAATATTTATAACATGAAAAAAATGGCCACAATAATATTAATTTTAAATTACAGGATATAAATGTGCAGAGTTACACACAGAAAACATAAAAAGAAATATAGCAAATGTTAACAGTGGTAGGTAGGTGGTAGGTAAACATTAAGTATTGATTTTATAGTCAGAAGGGACTTTTAAATGTGTATACATATTAGCTTAATTTGCTCACAGAACCTTTTATTGGTAAAGTCTTGGCGGGGGGGGGGGGGGGGGGGGGGGCCTGAAAAGATTCTTATGAAAAACGTATCTTCTGAGAATGTTGTTCAATAGGTTTTTAGCAGTGGGAACAGAACTCAGAAAACAAGACCAAACAATTTATCTTCCCATATAAGTTATAAAAGTAAAATTTTTTCAAAGAGAAAATAAACTAAACAAAAAACACCATGATGTTCTTAAATGTATGGTAGTCACTGCAATTCATGTCAGATTACCCGAATACTAAAAAAAATATATATGTGTAAATATAAACATAAACATATACAGAGGAATATATATGGACATGTATAGGTACAAAATAAAAAGCTGTGAAAATGCAGGCTTGTATTCTTATTATATTGCAAACTCATACAGTAAAGCCCTCTCATATTAATGATTATCTTTTCAAGTTATTGTTGAAAGTATTACGTATGCCTCCCCTTTTCCCCCCACTGACCCCCTCCACCCTGCTTCTCTTCCCACCCCACCCCACCACCCCCGCACCTCTCCCCAGGCTTTCACTGGACTATTGTCTGTGTCCATGGGTTATGCATATATGCATATAAATTCTTTACTTAATCTCTTCCCTCCCCTTCTGGGATTCGTCAGTCTGTTCCATGCATGCTTCCATGTCTCTGGATCTATTTTGTTCATCAGTTTATTTTTTTATTAGATTCCCTTTTTAAATTGACATCTCTATTTTTAAAACTGGTAAGTGAATCAAATCATGTCCTTAAAAAGCTATAATACTGCCCTAGCTGGTTTGGCTCAGTGGATAGAATCGGGCTGCGGGCAGAAGAGTCCTGGGTTCAATACCAGTCAAGGGCACATGCTTGAGTTGTGGGCTCGATCCCCAGAAGGGGCAGGCAGGAGGCAGCCTATCAATGATTTTCTTTCATCACTGATGTTTCTATCTCTCTTCTCCCTTCCTCTCTCTGAAATCAATAAAAATATTTTTAAAAAAGCTATAATACAAATAACTTCTCATTCATTTAAATCTAAGTTTTGAAAATAGTACCAAATGTTCTTAGTAACCTAGTTATAGAGAACATCCCAAATGCCAGAAAAAAAGCAGCTAAGCAAACTATGTTATATTAATGACACATAAGTCATCAAAAATGCTATCTATATGGATGTGTCTTCTATAAAAATTTAAGACACTGGTCTAGATTACTTTTATAAAGTAGATTATATGTCAATCATAAAGTTGAACATCTTCACAAATCATAAAGTTCAATCTTGTTTAAGCAAGGAATTTTATTATAAAGCATAAAATCATATATAAGAGATTATAAAGATATAAATAAGCAATCTCAATGACACAGGAAATGAAGTATAATTGGCCTCACTAGAAGAAGACTGCATTCAGGGGAAACTGATTACTGGAACCACAAGATCTCTTGCCTGCTTTTCTCTCCCTCTTCTCTCTCAACTAGCTTGCTTCTACTTGCACATTACCCAAATCTGTCAGTCACTGTCTCCAAGCCTATGTGACTTTAAAAGTCTAAAGCCTATCATCATCTATAGTTGTATTTAAAGGAGGAGCATCAAAATTGTGAGACTAGTCAGTCATCAGCATATATATTGGCTGGCCTTGGGTTGGGTGCCCACCACTAAGCCAATCAGCATTGTCTGGGAGAAGAGGGGTCCTATAAATTTGTTTGCTGCGTAGACCTACCTGCCTCTTTATAGTCTATGGGCACGGTCCATTCCCAGAGAAATACTTCCAAACAAATCTATCATATTTCTCACAAGAGGCTAACAAAAAGAGTTCAATGAAATTTAAAACACATGTATGTACAGTTAGGATTTGTGAACTGTTACAGGACAGTTATAAATTATATTTACTTTCAGATAAACATGGTTTTCTACTTGTCTTTATAGGCCTTGATTTGTGAACTGTTACTACATGGTTATGAACATTAGCCTTGTTTCCCATTTACCTTTACATATCTTCCCTTATTATTTAAAAAAAAAAACAAAACACTTCAGATTATGTAAAGGGCTAATTAATGAAAAATTAAATTAACTTAGGAAGGAGAAATGAGACCAAAGGCATCAAGTCTAAGAGCAAAATAATTTGTTTCCTCTATTATAAAAAGCACTGAATGTTCATTGTAAAAATCTTGGAAAACACAGAAAAGTAAAAATAAAAAAACAAAAACCACCCAAACCCTAAAGTAGAGCTAATGCTTGCTAACACTTTCTTCCCAAATTTTTTTCTTGCACATATACCACAAATGGGCTCATATTTATGCAACTTTTCAATGCAAGGACAAGGCTATCACCACCAGTCAACTTAACATTACTAAAAGAAAGACAATCAGCCCAGCAGGTGTGGCTCAATGGTTGAGTGTCAACCTTTGAACCAGGAGGTCATGGTTCCATTCCAGGTCAGGGCACATGCCCCGGTTGCAGGCTTGATCCCCAGTAGGGGGCATGCAGGAGGCAGCTGATCAATGATTCTCTCTCATCGTTGATGTTTCTCTCTCCCGCTCCCCTCCCCTCTGAAATCGATAAAAATTTATTTTTTTAATGAAAAAGGTAAAGCACAAAGAATGAACAATGTATCTACAGACTAGTCTCTTCAAAATTTTGTAGTTCCAGAAAAATGGATGGAATTTTCAGCTCTTATTACCACATTACACAGTATTTACACTCACATAATGGATGCATTACTATCCTTCTATTTTTAAAGTGAGAGGTAGGACTAGGTGCTATTTTTGGATCTTATTCTGGTCCTAAACATTGTAAAAATATATGACAGTTGAGTACAAAAAGAAAACATTTTTCTATGAAGTGGAAAAATATCATAGAGAATTGGGAAACCTTGATTAAATTCTTTAAAGTTTGAGTTTTTGATATTGTTAATGTTGGTAATTTTGTTGTTGGGTTGCTGTACTAGCTACCTTTTAAATTTCCTTTAAGACCTTCCTTAACCAAGCAGAGATGGTCTGTGAAGAAAGTCTAATCTGTTAGCAAGCAACCTTTTTTCTCAGAGGCACTTCCTGACCTTTTTCCTCTTGCTTTTATATCTTATCTTGACTGACCAGTAAAGTCTTATCTGCCTTTCTGAGGGGATAGTAGTTCATCTAGGATGGATCTTGCTTTCTTTCAACCGTAAAAAGTTGTTTTAAAAGAAAAAAAAAATGTTTTCTGGCTTATTATAGTGTACAGACAACAAAAGGTAATATTATTTTGTATTTCTACTAAAAAATCCTTATAAAAAAATTAAATGTAAGAGAGGGGCTGCTATTTACAAATGCTTGTCTACCAGGTTTATTATAAGTGAAATGTGATTAAAATTACTTATTAAAAAATTTAAAACTTCTTATGAAAACTTTTCAAACATTCATAAAAACAGATTCTAATGAATCTCCATGAACTTAAATTTCACAACTTCATATACTTAAGTCTAATATTAGCATTTTACCATGTTTGCTTTTTTTGCTGCAATATGCTATCATAACATTTCAAGACTAAATACTTGAGCTTGCACTTCTGGGGAAAAAAAAAACATTAAAAAATATAATCATGACACCACTGTTGCTTAATAAAACCAAAAATAATTCTTTAATATCATCTAACACTTAAATCTATTGAAATTTTCCCAATGTAACTGGGTTTTTTGTTGTTGGCTTGTTCAACCTGTGCATTGTAGCCAAGTTTTCTTAATCTTAACAGTACCCCCCCCCCCCGGCTTTTTTAAATCCTGCCATTTACTTGGTGAAAAAAATCGGTTAAAAGACATCCAATACTAATAACATGGGAATTACAGGAGAAATCACCTGTCTTAGTAATGCAATCAATGTTTATTAGGCAATCATCCCATGCCAGATCTTGTTACTATGGATTTCAAAATAAAAGAAATGGATACAACCTCAAGTAGTCCACAGCACAGTTTGGGAGAGAAAAATATGTGAGCATAAATACTATGTAATGTGTTAAATGCTGTCATTACAGGTAAGGACAAACTTTGACAGTGCATGAAGAAGGCAGTGACCAACTCAAGACTGGGAGAATCAAACACTTCACAAGAGGAAGTGATTCTTAAACTGGGTAGACTGCCTGACAGATATGAAGGAGAACAATACTCTATAAACAGAGCATGTGCAGAGTCTTCCAACAGCTTAAAGTGTTTAGGAAAATGGTTTCATATAACCAAAACTATGGATAGAAGAGAAATGAAGAAGCAGGGAGTGGATTTTGGACTTAAAATGTTAAGCACATAATGGGAAAATATTGCAGATTCTTTAACCAAGGGAACAATATCATGTTTTCATTTTTCAAAGGATAGTTCTAGCAGCAGTGTGGAAGACAGGCTGGAGAGAGAGAGAGGGATACTAGAGATAAAAGACACCAGGTCTGGTGTCTAGTAGATGAAAGATAATCACTTGAAATAAAGAAATTATCCAAAGTCCAGAACTTTCCCTGAGTAACACATTCCTATAACTAAATGCCTACTAGTCACCTCTTCATTAATATGTTGAAAGAACCTAAACATATCATATCTAATGAATCATGATCTTCCTACCATTCTCCCACACATCCCCAAATAAAACAAATACATTTGGTCCCTATCCAGACATAGGTTTGTTCGTTTCTTCCCTCACTGCATAACACCACCATTCCTCCAGTTATTTCAGAAATCTCAGTAAGCCTGAAATCTCAGAGACATCCAAGATACCTCTACTCTCATTACACATATCTAATAGACCACCAAGTCTCATTGGTTTATATCTCTAACTTTTCATCAGTCCAAGTTGTCACCTCTTGCCTGGATTGCAAAGAGGCCTAATTCACCTCTATCTCCCAACTATTATTACTTCATATTGCTACCAGAATCTTATGTATATTTAAATACAAATGTGATGTCACTCCATTCCCTCTACCTCTACTATTCTATCTGCCCCCCACCCCCAACTTAAAATCCCTCAGTGGGTTAGTATAAAAAGAAACTCCTTACTTCACCTACTAAACCAACATCACACCCATCTTGTTTATTTCTATTACCATCACACACTGAGTCTTTCAGCCTCGTAAATAACATAAGATGTTATTTAACATGTTCAATTTTATGTTATACTAGAGGCCCGGTGCACGCAATTTGTGCACAGGGGGTGTGTCCCTCAGCCCAGCCTGCACCCTCTCCAATCTGGGACCCCGCGAAGGATGTCCGACTGCCCGGGCAGTCGGACATCCCTTTCACAACCCTGGACTGCTGGCTCCCAACTGCTCCCCTGCCAGCCTGTTTGCCCCTAACTGCCCTCCCCTGCAGGCCTGGTCACCCCTAACTGCCCTCCCCTGCAGGCCTGGTACCCCCCAACTGCTCTCCCCTGCAGGCGGGTCTCCCCCAATTGCCCTCCCCTGCAGGCCTGGTCACCCCTAACTGCTCTCCCCTGCAGGCCTGGCCCCCCCAACTGCTCTCCCCTGCAGGCCTGGGTCCCTCCCAACTGCCTTTCCTTGCAAGCCTGGTTGCCCCCAACTTCCCTCCTCTGCTGGCTTGGTCACCCCTAACTGCCCTCCCCTGCAGGCTTGATCGTCCCCAACTGCCCTCCCTTGCTGGCCATCTTGTGGTGGCCATCTTGTGTCCACATGGGGGCAGGATCTTTGACCACATGGGGGCAGCCATCTTGTGTGTTGGAGTGATGGTTAATTTGCATATTACTCTTTTATTAAATAGGATAACATGTAAATGTTTCATGTTCCCTCCTGCCACAGGATCTTTCTAGTGCACTTTCCTTTCTTCCTCACCCAGATAACTTCTACTCATTCTTAGGAAATCTTAGTCCAATTGTGATAGCCTTCCCTGACCAGATCCAAGTCTACTATTTTATATTCTGATAGCTATATTTTCTTCTTCTGATTATATAATTAGTGTCTATCTCTCCCATTAGAATTGCTTCATGAAAAATTTTTTTTATTTTACCCAAAACTGTAGTTCCAACAATGATTTACCACGCATTACACAAAGCAAAAACTCAAATCTTTATTGTATAACTGAATGAATTAAAACAAATAAATTTAAAAATATACACATTAAAGGAGACAGGTTCAAGAGCTATCTCTGGGGTGTAAAAATGTAGACTTTAATTATTAGATGTGCAGAGTATTTCTGGTATGAGTAATGATGATGCAACTAATTTAAAAAATATGGGAAGAGCCCTGGCTGGTTTGGCTCAGTGGATAGAGCGTCCGCCTGCGGACTGAAGGGTTCTGGGTTCGATTCCAGTCAAGGGCACATGCCCAGGTTACAGGCTCGATACCCAGTAGGGGGCATGCAGGAGGCAGCCAATCAATAATTCTCTCTCATCATTGATGTTTCTATCTCTCTCCCTCTCCCTTCCTCTCTGAAATCAATAAAAATATATTTTTAAAAATATATATGGGAAGAAAGAGTAGGCTTGGATAGTAAAAAAGACCAGTATGAGTTCGAGATGTCTGAATAACATTCAAATCCAGACAATCAATAATTAATTAGTATGTATTCCAAAACTGACTGTAAAGTCTGAATTAAAATACAGATTAGAGTGTGTAACAATGTGTACAAAGAGAAAGGAAGGAAAAGAAAAACCCTCAAAACAATGAGATTGAAGAAAGAAAGTTCAGAGATAAGACTGGAACCAAATCAGAAGCTCAGAAACATTAGCATTTAAGAAAAAAGAAAGCCACAAATGAGACAAAACTACGAATAGATGGGAAAAAAATAAAACATTATACAATACATTAGTAAAAATGTTAGGGACAAAAAACAGTCCCTTACGTGTAATAAATTTCCAATCAGAAGTCTAAATCAGATTGGAAATCACTGCCAGGTTTTAAACAATAGAATCTGAAAATATCTACTTTTTCTTTACTGATGTAACAAGAGAGTTATTACATCTAAAAGCACTTTCATATATTAACAATTATGTAAAACACACAATAAATTTTAAATACAATATTGAGATATGTAGCAATGTATTAAAATGGTATCTGCTTCTCCACAATTGTGGTAAGTGCTGATTTCATATCATGATGATTGTTACCCCATATAACAGAAAAACTTCATCACCCTATCTCAGAATGATTAAATGAGTCACTCTTAGAGAAACCGTATCTGAAATGTAGTCAAAATAATTCAAATTAAACCTACTTTGAAGATGACATTCTGCAAAACTATCCTTTAACAGACTTTTACTTAAAAATTATAGGTGATTTAGGGCAAGTCAAAGTTAAATTACTTTTTATATCCTCATCAAACTAAGCATAAAGCGACTGTTGATTCTAAATGAATGTCCTCACTTAGTGTTGAACTGTGCATTAGAATACAGAAAGAATTCCATTATAGCAAACTACCTTTGACTAAAAGAATAACTTTGAGGAAAGAATCAAATGACACCAAGTGTCACCTCCTAATTCATCCTACTCCTCCTCCACTTTCCCATTCCTCCCATTATGCATCTTTAAACAGAAGAACACAGCAAACCATTAGCCATACATTCTCTACATCAGTGGCAGAGCAAACCATAACACTCTACTCTGCCCCCCACCAACTGAAAACAAGCTTTTACTAGAAAGTTTCCTAAAGGAATGGGTGCGAGGGATGGGAAGGAAGGGCCTTCTTTCCTCAACTTGTTTTGCGTCCATCTATATACTGTCTGTCTCCCTCATTAGTCTCCAAGTTCTTCAAGGACATTTTACTTTTTTTTTAGCTGTATGCTTTCTCCATTAAACCACAAACTGAATCTTTTCTCCACCTTGCTTACCGCTGAATCCCAAAATAATAAGCTGATACCTGTTGAATGAATTACTCAGTTTAATACTCTTATAAATATAGGGATAGCTCAAAGCTTTCAGTAAATGTTCACTAAATAGATGACCCAACTGAATCTGTGTCCCTAAACTTTTCAATGAAACACTTTTTTAAAGTCAATCTTAAAAGGTAGCCAATGATGTCCAAACTTTTTTAAATGAGTCTTGTGTACTTCCATCCATAACACTAGAACAACCTGTTCTATCATCAGAGCTACTAATTCTTCAATATCTAAAATAAGTGAAATATATGGGCAAGTCATTGTCTAGGGCAGTGGTCGGCAAACTGCGGCTCTTTGGCCCCTTGAGTGTGGCTCTTCCACAAAATACCATGGCCTGGGCGAGTCTATTTTGAAGAAGTGGCGTTAGAAGAAGTTTTAAGTTTAAAAAATTTGGCTCTCAAAAGAAATTTCAATCGTTGTACTGTTGATATTTGGCTCTGTTGACTAATGAGTTTGCCGACCACTGGTCTAGGGCTTTTGGTTGTTTAACTTGCTTCTCTATTACTAGTTTCTTACTATAGCAACATTACAACTTCTCTAGGGAGAAAGCCTCAAACTTTGTGGAAATTTCCTGGCCTAAAACTAGTTTTAAAGGCTTCTAGGTCCTTAATAGCAATACACACGTGGTTATCCAGTAGAGGAAATTTCCTCTCTGTAAACTCAGCCTGTCAGAAAGTAAATGCAAAAGAGTTAAATTCTGGAAAAAAATTAATTATTACCCAGAGGCATTTTTTTCTTTCAGCTAAAACTATATAAAATCATCCACACACATAAACTTGATATAATAAAATGCATAGTGCCCCTCAAAATTATTTCGTAGTTTTAAAACCAAATCTTTATCTAACAAGCAGCTCACAGACACTTCCACTCAGAAATTTGCAAAAGCCCTGCAATGCTTAAAAAATAAAGGGATTATATATTACTCTCACATAATACCTGAATGCAATGTTTTAAAATTTCTAAAACTAAAAATTTTCCATTGTAAAATAATTTTTCTTTTGGACTCTATCTTGTACAATAAAAAATTCAACATTTTTAAGCAGTGGGGTGGCTATACATTTCACAAAAACTGTTCTCTTCATAGCTACTGAAACTGAAATACACGATACTGAGTCCTCCAAATGGGAACTTACTTTACACTTAACTGAAGATAGGAAGGAATCTGCTTTCTATTTCGGATCTTCACACACTTTTACTACTTCTAAAAAGAAACGGTTCAGTTTAACTCTCTTCCCTAAGGTACCCTACATATTAAAAAGCAAATGGGCCAAAGAGCCCCTTAGATTCCTCAGATCACCAAGTCTGATCAATGCCTGTGGGCACTGCTGCAAAATAAATCAACGGTGCTCAGAGCCGAGTGACACCTTATCCGCCTTCTCGAGCGGGGGTTTGTTGAGAAACCACAAACGTAAAGGCAAAAGCCACAAACACTGAAGACTCCGCAGCAAAAGAGCTCAATTAAAGGGCTAAACACGAGCAGACAAGCACCAGGTCTGCCCTACGCGGAAGGTAAGCCAAAATGTCCTATCACAGGACCAGAAGGCGTCTACTATTAACCTACTACTACCCATTCTGGAACTGACGCAGAGCTTTCCAGCCCGCACGCGCCTGGGTCTCTGCCAACACAACCGGGTAAGTCAGAACCAGAAGACTTTCCGGGCTTCTCCGCCTCCCTCGCTCTCGATGGACCTGACAGCCGACTAATAAACGGGGCAAAAAGGTAGGTAGCAACACCCTCGGCGAGAACCGAGGGCGAGCTCCACCCAGCCCTTCCTGGGAGGTGGATGGAGGCAGCGAGGGCCGAAGGGTGGTTCTCTCTCGGAACCGTGTCCAGGGGCCGCCGCGCCGCTGCTCGCCTCACCTCCCACCCCCTGACAACCCGCGCGGGTGGCGGACGCACTTGCGCCAGCCCCAGAGCCCCCCTTCCCACCGTAGACCAGAGCGCACGCGGGAAGGTCGCCACCCACCCACGCCCTCCCAGACCACGCCCGTCGTTCCTCGGGGGCCAAGGACAAGTGCCAGGCGCGGGCAGCAGCGCGGGCAGCACCAGGAGGCGCCCCCGCGGGACCGCAAGATGGCGGCGGCGGCAGAACCGGGCCCCTCCGCCTCTCCCGGGCCGGAGCGCGCACCGAGATGCGGGCGGGCAGGAGAGGGAGAGGGCCCGGGCGCGGGGCAGGCCAGCCGAGAGCCGGAGCGAGGTTCCGCCCGAGGATGGAAGTGCTGGGGCGTGGGGGAGGGGTTGCTCACTGGGGCCCCGGCCGCAGACATTCCCTCCACGCCCATCATCCACTCCAAATCAAGCCCTCCGCCCGCCGCAACCCAGTCTGGGGCTGCCTGCTTCCCTGCCTACCTTTGAATTTGAGGTCTGTGGGAGGGTCGAGGACCAGGATCTGCTCGTGCTTCGCCATGGCCCCAGAGGCGGACGCCATCGGAGAGACAGCGCAGAGCGGGGGCGCGCCCGCGGCGGCGGCTGGCTGGCTGGCTGGGGACGATGGCGGCGACGGCTCAGCCGAGCTCTACGATGGGGTCAGCTCACGGCTCCCGCACCCCAACGCCTGTCGCTATGTGGAAGGTTGTTGGTCAGTCCGCTAGTTCAGCAGCTCGGGGTCTCACAACTGACTCAACCCCACACCAGCCGCCCGGCCACGCGCACTGCGATCCTCAGTGCCCCACGTGATGACTTCTGCGTGCCTACGTGCGCGCCCCTGCGGCCGGGAGCCCCTAGCGCATGTCCCGCCCTCGAGTTCTGCCCTACGGGGCGCGGGCTGGTGCGCCTGCGCGCTCCTGGCCTCACCGCCGCTAGGAGTACTCCCCCAGCTGTCAAGGGAACGGGTGTGGGCAGAGGGCGGAGCTAAGCTCCTTGGGACCGACGCGGTGAGCACCGCAGAGCAAGGGTGCACAATCCTCGGTCACGTTTTAGCTCCTATTACGAAACTGGGGAACTCGCCGTGGCAATACATCGCCATCTTCAAGTGGGAATGCCTAATAAAAGGAAGGAGTAGTCAGACTCATTCACAACTCCCAGCATGCTCCATGCGGGGGCGGAGCCTCCGCCCAGGGCCTGGTCCCTTTGCGGCACTGCGCGATGCTTGCTGGGAATTGTAGTAGTGGTTGTTTGTGGGCGGGAAAGAGACTGAGGTCCGTTGGAGGCAAGTGGGGTGGGGCGCACTGACACTCATTTTGGCTCTTAGAGACCGTCTTGTTTGCGCTAAAAAAAAAAACAAAAAACAACTTGGAGACTGATCCGAGGTCCCCTGGTTAGAAATAAAAAACATTCTCTGCGAAAAACACGCCGGGATTTTTCGGTTTGCTCTTTAATTCTATCTGTCCCTCTATTGGTAGAGGTAAATTCTCTGTCGTATTCCAATCCAATCTCTCCTGCTTCCTGAAAAAAGAAGATGAGGAAACACATCTCGTTTAAGCAAACACGCCGTTGGGGAAATCTGACAAGCTAGAAATAAAAGTCAAAATCTACAGCATTCAGTTGCTGTAGTCTGTTCGCCGTTTTGGTTAATGATAAACCCAAACCAAAACAGTTGTCACGTTCACATATTGGAAATGAATTCCATCTGCATCGTTTACAGGAGTATGTAGCAAACTGAAAAATCCCAGCAGCAAAGTTGCTGACAAATCTTTAACCGATTGACAAGGTAATCGGGGACAGGAACATTAAATGAAAAAAAACAATTGCATATGCTGTAAAGAAACCTTTATAGTAATACCCGAATTTAAATCCCTAGAAGCACCACGAAACAGAGGATATATTGGTGCTGCTGCCATAAAAGAGCAACCCAGTTTGTCCAGAAAATAAATGAGACAAATGGAACAGTAGTCTGGGCGTAGACACAAAGTGTATCTGGGAATAGCCCTCCGGAATAGCTAACCTAGCATTCATAGAAGACTGCGCTGCACAAGAGTCATGTATCTTCAGCCATGAAAAACCTCGGAGGATAGGAGCGCTTAAATCATTTGAAAAGCATATTCTAAGTGTACCTTTACTTTGATTTCTTTTTATTTACAAATTTAATTTGAAATTTCAATGATTATTGAAAGAGTATACAAAAATTGTATGTTTATAAAAAGGGAGTTTAAGATTTTTTTTTTTAAGTTGAGGTTGACATTCACGCACAGGTGTCCCACATATGTTTAATTATGAATTGACAACCCTAAAACTCCTTTTTTTTTTTTTTTAACTTGCCTAAGAACTCTTATTCATGGGCAAGTTAGCCTGGGCTGAACTGGCTCTGGCTCCTCCACAGCTAGATGGACACTTCATAAGGAAATCTCCAGTCTGCAAACAGCCAATTCGCAGGTATAGCATGCTGAGAAAGATCCCAGTCACTCTTTTATGGGACAATGGCTGCCCATGCAACCTGAGTTCAATAGGAAGCTGAAATGGGATGTATTCCAGTTTCCAGTCTATATATCATTAAGAAACATCTGCTGATGTAAGCTGTCACCTTTGGAATCAACTGTTTTTCTCTTCTCAATATTGCTTCAAAAATCATACAGGCATAGTCTTAATGTGGATGTGAATTTAAATATGTGGTAGTCTACTAGTAAAAATACATGAAATTTTTTTTGGAATAATTCTCCTATTTGAGAGCATTGCATTAATAATGACTCAGAGCCCTCCTGAATCATCTACCCCTCATTAAATAGTGCTCTAGTTCAGTGGTTTGTGCTTGGGTGTTTATTAATACCTTTCTTCTAACAGTTCAAAGAACTTTATAAACATTATCGCATGCTACTCAGAACAACCTTATAACAGCAAGTGTTATTTTTATTGTTAAATATGAAAATAAAAACACAGGTGAGAGCATCTCATGTCAGTAATAGAGCTAAACTATGGGGAGAAACTCACCCAATTTTTCATTCTGTGCATTTTTGTCCTTTCTAAAGCCACAATAAAATGGCAAGAGTGATTAAGGCAACAATTTACAATGTAATTGACTTCTCTATTGTTTAACAGTTAAGCTTGGAACAGAGAGACAAGGGGCCTAATGTTCATTTTTGCATTGGTTAATGCAGCATATAGTGGTCTCTGATATATTAGCATGAAAATACATACTCAAACTTATTTCTCTAGATTCAAGTTTTCCTGAATCTAAGAGGCATGAAGGCCTTGAATATTACTTCAACCTACTTGGTTACTAATAGTAGTCACCTTTGGACAAATTATCTTATAGTTTTGGCAAAGATAAAAAACACAGTAGTTTTCAGTACAAATGGTAACGAAGTATACCTTGTCCAATAGTAAAGTTTAACATGTCCAAAACATGTTAAACTTTACTATTGAGGTTCTCTATATTTATGAATACATTTATGATCAGTTCTCTGCATAATTCAGTTCAGTAAACATTTATTTTTTTAATGTTTTTATTGATTTCAGAGAGGAAGGGAGAGGGAGAGATGAGAGAATCATTGATCTGCTGCCTCCTGCACGCCTTGTACTGGAGATCAAGCCTGCAACCCAGCCCTTCAGTCCACAGGCTGATGCTCTATCCACTGAGCCAAAGTGACATACTTTCAATAAATATTGAGGCAGTAAATGAGTACAAACTTTGTTTCTGAACTGCTGGATTCAAATTATTCTCCACTATGTGGTCTTTGCAACTTACTTCACTACTTTGTGCTTGTTCTACATTGCCGGGGCTGACCGGCAGACCTAAGTGATGGATGAACAGATTTCTCTGACATACGTTTCTATGAAAGAGAGGGCTAAGGGACTGTTTTATTTTAGAAGTAAAAAGCAGTTCTGTTCGCCTACCTTTTTAGGCTTTTATTGTCACAACAGCTTGAACTAAAATTAACCTCTAGATACAATTAGCAGGGTAAGTATCCTTGAGGAAGTATATGCTTCTACAAGATCAGGTCTTTAAAGACTAAACATAGACTCTAGCAAAACGGGGGATCGGAATTGTTTGGAAAAGTCAAGGTAGGGGCTGCTGCCTTCGGCAAGGTCCCTCAGAGGCCTCTGACCTTTCAGAGATTCCTAGACCTTCCAACCAAGTCCTGTGCTTCCCCACACTACATCTGTCAATTGGGGTGAATAGTACCTACATCTGAGGTTTGTTATAAAAATTAAATGATTTACTCTACAGGAAGAGCTTAAAATAGTGCCTGGTTCCAGGACTGTTACCTTATTAATGTTAAATTATTGCTATTTGCCCGGCGATATTGTGGTGAACCAAGAGACATGGCTTCAGCCCTTACAAGCTTACATTCAGGAGAGGCAAACAGAATGCTCTTTTGCATCTAGGATTCTGTTCTTGAAATAAGTTCGACCAGGGAATGACACTCATGTGATGTTGGAAAGTTCTAAGTGAGAGGGAGGGGGGCCAGTGTTCTGTGCCTTCTGGCTGTTTTCCTGCTGAGGCAGGAGGAGCACAGAGACCGGAGGCTTTCTGCGCAGCATTCCAGCACCCATGTACTAGTACTAGCTTCCTGGATATCAAGAGGCAGTGAGTTGCTGCAGAGTCAGCAGAAGCATGGTTCCTTCTTCCTGTTCCCTGGGTCAGAAGTAAGCAGTGCACCTCAAAGGCGGCAGCTGCCCTGGGGGTGCAGTTCAGTCTTGCCCTGGGAGGCATTCCTGGAGAGCCTGGTCTAGAGCCTGCTCTCCCACCCCGCCCCAGCATTTAACAAGCACCTCATTTCCTTTGTTGTGTTGCTTCCTGCTTCTGATAGTAGGGTGCTACAGAGAGACAGGTGTCATGGAAGCCAAGAGTGGGTCAAGAAGGTGGTCAACGGTGTAGAAATCTGCTGAATTGTGCTATAAAGTGAGGACTGGAAACCCTTCACCTGACAGAGTAACAGGATGCTGGAGGCAAAACCTAATTGAAACAGTCACTTCACACAAAGAGCTCTTTCTCAAACAGATGGATATGCCAGAGAGTGATAGCCAACTGAAATGCGTACAAGGTCAGTGCATATCACAGGGAGGCAATACTTGTATCAATGTGGTCTTGTTGATGGTGCTTATTGTAGCATTTTTGTCAAACTTCTGTGAGAAATATAAATTCCAAGACAAGGCAGATGGAAGCTTCGCCAGATAAAATCAAGTCTGGAAGAAGAAGAATTAGAAAAAGACTTATTCTGGGGATGTTTGTTTGTATGACCACTTAAAGCAGTTAAAGCTATAAATGAATCATCTTTGTATATGAAAAATAATTTGAATAATATGTGTTTCCTCAATCTTTTATACTGTAAAAGCAATACCTGCTTATTGTAACAAGTGACACAATCCAAAAGCAAATGAATTAAGTTTTCTCTTATACTTCCCGATTTCCACTCCACTGAGGATAACCAGTGTTAATTGCCTGAGTTGTGTATCACTCCCTAACTTTATCCATACTTATAAAAATATAGCTAGTTTGTTTTGGATTTTTCCCCAAGTAACATATTACTATGCAATTGATTTATTCACCTAACAGTATATTGTGGATATATGACCAGGTCAACTGACATAGATCAAACTCAGTCTTTTTTATTTTTTAATCCTCACCAGAGGATATGTTTTGTGTGTGTGTGTGTGTGTGTGTGTGTGTGTGTGTGTGTTTAATCCTCACCCAAGGATATGTTTTTATTGATTTGTTTTTTAAGAGAGGAAGGGAGAGGGAGAGAGAGAGAGAGAACCATTGATTGGCTACCTTCCGGAAGTGCCCCGACTAGGGATCAAACCTGCAACCTGGATATAGTATGCCCTGATGGGGAATAGAACCCACTGGACGATGTTCCTACCAACTCAGTCACACCAGCCAGAGCTAAACTCAGTCTTTTAATAGCTGAGTCCACAGAATAAATTATCATTCTATTGTACCATTTGTCCCCTATTGATGAATGTGTAAATTGATCTAGGCTTTTAGCACAACTACTAGCACTGCAATAAACATCTTTATTCTGCCCTGATCATAGGATGCTTTTATTTCCATAAGGAGATACCCAGTAGTGGAACCACTGGATCAAAGATATCTCCTATTTTAAGACATATTGCATACTGTTTATCCAAAGGGTGGTTGTAGTTCACACTTTTAACAGGAATGTGTGAGGGTGTCAATCTCCCCCATTCTCACAAGTAGATCCCACCCCACACCAGCAGCAGAAGAAGGACCATATAAAAGTATCCTTAAATTGTTTGGGTCAATAGTTTTGGACTCCAAAATTGTACATTTCTTTTTAATCCTCATCCGAGGATATGTGTTTTAATTGATTTTTAGTGAGAGAGGATTAAAAAGAAATGTACAATTTTGGAGAGAGAGAGAGAGAAAAACATCAATGTGAGAGAGAAACATTGATCGGTTACCTCCAGCCAGGGATCAAACCCACAACCTAGCCAAAACCGGTTTGGCTCAGTGGATAGAGCGTCGACCTGTGGACTGAAGGGTCCCGGGTTCGATTCCGGTCAAGGGCATGTACCTTGGTTGCGGGCACATCCCCAGTGGGGGGTGTGCGGGAGGCAGCTGATCGATGTTTCTCTCTCATCGATGTTTCTAGCTCTCTATCCCTCTCCCTTCCTCTCTGTGAAATATCAATAAAATATATTAAAAAAACAAAAACAAAACAAAAAAAAAACAACCCACAACCTAGGCATGTGCTCTGACCAGGAATCGGACCCACAACTTTTTGGTGAACAGGATGATGCTCCAACCAACTGAGCCACCTGACCAGGGTCAAAATTGTACATTTTTGTTGAATCCATCTTCTCCTCTTCCTCATTCCATTTTCCTTCTCTGGATTGCAAAGATTATAGCACCTGTAAGCAACCAGATTCTCTGTAGCAAATAATGTGCTTTCTCCCACAAATACAATTATTCTTAAAGAAAACCAAACAAGAAGAAACCAAATATGCCTATGAACACTAAATCCACATATGATACCTTGACTGACTTCTCATAGTCTCTGGACACACAGACTTCTTTGTCTAGCCCTAAGAACATCTAGAGTAGATGTGTGTGCAGAGCACAGATTTGGAGATCAGACAGGCTGAACTGAAGACTCCACCACTTTTTGCCCTGTTGTGCAGTTAAACTCTATGATCTTATCTATAAAGTGACAATACAGCCTGTATTTAATATTGCTTATGATTACTAACTCATATGCTGTGAATAAAGTGCTTAGCGTAGTGCTTGGTAAATAGTGAGCTTTTAAAAAAATATTACAAAATTTGATATCACCTTTGAAATGTGTCAAATATATGTAAGGCTGTAGACATTTAAATCTCCTAGTGAAATACTTAATAAACAGATGATAATTTTCTAGAGTTTTCTGAAAATGAGGATTAAAAAATTTTTTTTCAATTGTTGGTTAATGATCTGTTTTGGGCCAACCTGCTAATGCAGACACAAAGAAGTCCAATACCTAATTTCAGTCTGAAGAAGTTGCTGGTCTAAATTGATTTAAACAACCATAATCCAATATATAATGTGAGTTAAAAGAAGCAACTGAAAAGAATTATGGAAGAATAGGAACAGGAGTGATTGACTTCAAGGGAGTTGGATACACAAACATTTCAAGATCATGGCATTTTTTTATGTCCAGGTACACACACACACAAACACTCTCTCTCTCTCTCTCACTCTCTCTCTCTCTCTCCTCTCTAAGATTTACTACTAGAACAATTTATTTTATTTTTCTGGAGGGTTTTTGGTTTGTGTTTGTTGTCATGTTTTGTTTTTAGTTAAGAACAAAAACATTTGATGTTCATAGCAGCATTATTCACAATAGCCAACAGTTGGAAGTGACTGAGGTGTCCATTGGCAGACGCATGGAAAGTAAACGGTGGTAGATACATACAATAGGAGAGTATTCAGCCTTAAAAAGGAAATTCTGGTCCTGGCCGGTGGCTCAGCTGGTTGGAATGTCATCCCAGACACCAAAACAGGTTTGGGGTTTAATTCCTGGTTAGGACACATACCTAGGCTGCAGGTTCCATCCCAGGTCGGAGTGCGTGCAGGAGGCAACCGGTCAATACTTCTCTCTCACATCCATGTTTCTCTCTCTCTCCCTCTCTCTCTCTCTCTCTCTCTCTCTCTCTCTCTCTCTCTCTCTCTCTCCCTCCTCTCTCTCTCTCTCTCTCTCTCTCTCTCCTCTCTCTCTCTCTCTCTCTCTCTCTCTCTTTCTCTCTCTCTCTTCTCTCCCTTCCTGTCTCTCTAAAATCAGTAAACCTATCCTCAGGTGAGTGTTTTTGTTTTTGTTTGTTTTTTTTAAAAGGAAATTCTGACACAGGCTACAATACAAATGAATCTTGAGAACATTATGCTAAGTGAAATACTTTGAGGCTATGCAAATACTGTTTCTAATCAGACTTCAACTCACTAATTTTAGTATCCATCAGTGATTTTTACCTATACAATTACAGAGGTGTTTACCTGACAGTGACAGTCTATTTCCATCATTCCTTCTACATTTATTTATTGGACTCTACTGTAAAAAAGCAGCTGTCCCTTCTCCCCACATTTATTTATTTTTCATATAAGTATGGACCCATGGCTATCTTATTATAATACAGTATCATTATTTTTATTATTGCTCACTTTCTTTCACATTTGACCATTGGGAGCTCCTTCAGGTTGGCTCATGTGTTGTTTCAAAGTGCCTCCATCATTTTTTATATTATTTATTTATTAGTTGGTCTGAGAGAGAAAAAACATCAATTTGTTGTTCCACTTATTAATGCATTCATTGGTTGATTCTTGTATGTGCCCTGACTGGGGAACGAACCTGTAACCTTGGTGTATCAGGACTAGGCTCTAACCAACTGAGCTACCGGGCTCAGACTTCAAAGTGCCTCCATCCTTTTTTGAGCACTTCCTTACTTCAGGTATCACAACATGTTTCAGGATCATTCTACAGTTCCCTGCCAGATCTCAGAGGATCCAGGTCCTTTAATTTGATAATGGTATTTGGAAGCCAAGGTTGGCCGGCCACTCGATGTGGTCATGCTACTAGAATGTCATCACCTTTAGGCCCTTTCAGTGGACAAAGGTAGTAAATACATATAATACATATAAAGTAATCTCAGAATCGCTAACCCATTTCCTTGAAAAACAGATTTACTGAATCGAGGATGACATTTGTATACAGTTCGTTTTGTCTTTAACTTTATGGTATGCAGTCAAAATACTATTTTCCAAAGTTACTTAGGTTAGTGCTTTTCTGCCCCACCCCCTTCACTGCAGTAATCTTATTCACCTGTAATGCAATTCAAAGCACTTTTTTGCTGCCTGTATTCCATTTTGCCCATCGCCTTTGTTTTAATTAATTTGGGGAGGGGGGAGTATGGGAAGCATTAACATAGTTCTAATAATCAGAAATATATATATATTTCCCATTAGCTCAAATAAGCAGATACATGTATATATTTGTTTATATAATCCGCATGTTTACTTTAAGGATTGAATGTAATTTTTTTTCTCTCTCTATTTTTTTTTTTTTTCACTTGGTATACCCTGGAAACCCCTTATAACAGTTCATGGAGTACTTCCTCATTCTTTTTTATTTGTGGTGTTACCTAACTACTGTTGACCCTTGAGTATTACAGGAGTTAGAAGTGCCAGCCCCTTGTGCAGCCAAAAATCCATGTATAACTTTTGACTCCCCAAAAACTTAACAACTAATAGGCTACTTTTGACTGGAAGCCTAACTGATAACATAAATAGTAAATTAACACATATTTTGTATGGTGTATGTATTATACACTGTTTTCTTACAATAAAGTCAGCTAGAGAAAAGAAAGTTTTATTAAGAAAATCATAAATAAATGCATATTAGCGTAACCAATGGACACAGACACCAGAGCAGTGTGGGCTTGCCCAGGGTGGGAATGGCTTGAGGGGGGGCGTGTCAAGCGGGGAAAAAGGAGACATATGTAAAACTTTAGACAATAAATCAATTTAAAAAAAAAGAAAATCATAAGTAAGAGAACATATATTTACAATATTTATTTTAAAAATTCTGCATATACGTGAACCTTCCCAGTTCAAACCTGTGTTGTTCAAGGATCAACTGTGCTTTCCTATGTATGAGCATTTAGGCTCTTCCCAATACTTGGCAATAATTAACCCATGCTCCAATGAATAGCCTTGTACATATGTATTTTCACTTGGTTGGAGGTGTGTGTGCAGGATAGATCTCTAACAGTGGGATTTTAAGTCAAAAGGTAACTGTATATGTAGTTTTAGTTACTGATGAATTTCTTTCCATTTTGCTTTGTTTTTTCTCCACCAGAAGCTATGTGTTTCAGAGACTACTCCGTCAAATCAAGCATATTTAAAGTTCTCTTGTCCATATTCTGAACTCCAGACACTATTTTACTAGTTTCGGACTTAGAAAGGACTTAGTCTTTTCAGCAGAGGGCTTTAGATCAACTTTACCCCATTGCTAACTCCCTTCCTTTCCTTTCAGTGCAGTTTTTCTCATCTGTCTTTGCTCACCACAAAGCCTTGCAGTGGGGTGACTGTAGTTCAGGGACATGAGAGACTCACCTGGCATTTTTACCTCCTCTGTTTTTGCTGTTGTTGTTGTTTGTCCACCCTTAAATGTGGCTGTAATACCACCACCCACCCACTGGCACCCATATACTAGCTGACATCTGTAAACCAAGCTTGAGCGCCTTTCTCCTCTTTCAGCTGATTGTACAAAACTCCCACATGGCCAAGGATATGAGCTTGGGGGCAGGGGCAGGGGCGGGGGGGGGGGGGGGGGGGGGGCGGGGACGGGCAACCACCATGAGTGACATGGGGTTTGGGTTACCTGCTTGTGTATGTTGTTTACTTGTGCTCTCTTTTCCTGTTTGGGCTCAATCCCAACTGTGTTGTTTCCACATCTCACAATGAACTGCTATGGGCTCTCTCTGACTTTATGACTTGGTTGGTCTGACAGAAATTCTTATGACAGGGGGGCCCATAAGGAGCAGCCCCAGATGCATAGTTACTTGGTGCCCCAGTAACACACCAGGATCTGTTTTTCAAAAGATGAGGGATTCTCTGCAGCAGGTGATATGGTCATGCTCCAGAACACCAGAGCTTGTCATCAACATCAACAAGTGCTGCTGCATCTTTTCCCACCACGGACGCTTCCAACACCATAGACTCTGCTGGATTTTATGGGCCACATAGCAAGGCTCAAAGCCCCACTCAAAGTTGGCAACCTTCCTAACGTGTCATCTGAGTTGGAGCAGTATTCCCAGTGTGGAATGTGTTACATCCAGAAACCAAGGAGACCTCTCACATACTGTGCTTCCTTTTTGTGGTAGGGGATGCAAGAGCAAGAATTTGGAGAAGATATCTGAGCACACCTCTAATCACTGGAACCTCCAAACACTTTCCTGAAGAGGCAAGTTTCTGAATCTCCACCATCCTCCCAAGGCCTGCAGTACACTAGCCCATCTTGCTGTCCCGCTTGATCAGCATGATGTCATCAATGTGATGGACTCTGTGACATACTACAGGATGTCCAGACAGTCCCAATTTCTTCATACTATCATGTCACCGAAGATGGAAAAGTTCACAATGCCCTGGAGCAAAACAGTCAATGAATATTGTTGTCTGTCCAACATGAATACAAATTGTTTCTCTTCAGAATAGAAAAGAACACATTTGCCAAGTCAGTGACCACAGATCATGAATAATAAGGCCTTATTAATCTGCTTTAGCAACAATGCTGCTCTGTTCAGCAGCTGCGATGGAGCTACAGCTTGGTTAAGTTTGTGGTATTCTGCCATTGGGTTTCTGCAGGTTCCAGACCAGCTAGTCAAAAGGAGACATGATAGGAGGGACTACCATTCTCTACCCTTTCATGCTTTAATAGAGGCTTAACCTTATAGCCCTCCCTCGTTCCTTCCTAGGTAGCTAATGGGCTGTGGGAGGTGCAGCAAGTGCTGCCAAAACAAGGTGAGACTCACGAGAACATTGTAAACATGTTGACCACTACCCTTGTTTTGATCTCACTATAAAATAAAGCCTCGGTTTGCAGGCTGGGTCTTTCTGTGTCCTCATGCAGGCATGGGAGATCTGCCAAACCCCAGCCGTATTCTCTTTGTCTTCTTTAATCCTTCACCAGCCCTCCTCAGGCTCACCGAACCTTTGGCTGTGCTGGTGCAGCACACTGAGCCAAACTGACTAGGGCTCAGATGGACTTTTAAGCCACCATCCTATTAACTAATTTACAGTGAGATTGGTAAGCATCATCTAGTTACAGCTATCCAGTTGCTGAAAATTCCATGATCAATATGATTTTAGATTTCTGGTGTAGCCCAATGATCTACTTAGAAAAGAAACACCAAGGGTATTGCTAGGGCGGTACTCAAATGCTAAAATCTTATTCTTTCTGACCATGGTCCTCAAAGTCAGGGTGACCCAACTCTACAGCGTACCTCTGCCCCCTTCACTCCATGGTTGTCCCAGGTAACAACTCTTCCTCTTCCCACATCTTCCCTACATCATCTCACCTGAGCCCATTTTGTCTCCACACCCAGGAACCAGATTCTGACGTTTATACCTCCTGCTCACCCCTAGGGTTTGGCAACTTCTGCAGCTCCCTCCTGATTTCTGGGGTCTCATCCCCAGTGCTTCATGTTCAGCTTTGTTGGCTTCTCTGATACAGTAGTAAGAGAGACCTCTAGTCTCAGCCCTTGACTTTCAGGAATTCCCCCTCCCCCTGCTGGCCAGCTGAACTCCTATGCCTACTGAAGAGGGGACATTTGGACAAGTTTCACTTGAATTGTTGAAAAGGCATCTGATCTTTATCCAAAAGGATTAATTAGGGTTATCATGATCTGGTATTTAAGCAAGTCAATAAAGTATAGAAGAATCCTAAGACTTAGAAACTAATTTATTAATTTAATTAAAAGCAGAGGAGTTTTCAGTTTTATATGTACCTCCAAACAGTTTTCCTGGAGTTCAGCCTATGGGCTCTGAATATTCACTGCATTCAAACAGTTTATTTATTAGCTCTGAATACAGCTCATTCCTGACATATGCACCTTATCTTTCTGCCTTCAACCTGAATATCAATTAAAAAAAAACAAAACATGTGTATTATATGAACCACACATCATAAATCTTGAGGTTTTTTTGTTTTTTTTTTGTTTGTTTTTTTTTTTGAGCACTTAAGGAACAAATCAGTACCGTAGTTGGGGCCTGAAGAAGATAAGTGACCAACTTTATTTTAGGATTTTTATATCTGACATAGACATATATGAAAATAGCAATCCAAAATAGAGTGGGATTGTAATTTGGATTTATAAATACTTTTTTAAAAAAAAAAAACCTCAGATACCAAAACGGAATTTCAAAACAAGCATCTTTATCATATGAGTTATTCTGAGCTCACAGAAAGAGATCAAGTTTATTAGGGAAATGAGCACAGGGGATCATCAAAATCCATTAATGTTGAATTGTGTCTTTAAGATACTGCTCCGGTTATCTGGCTGTTTCTGATAGCACGACAACACGCTTCAGTCTAGCCATTGTCACCTGGTATGATTTAAAGGAAATCTTCTTAAAGCCTTCCCTGAGAGATGACTAGTCTATCTGCCTTTCCTAAACTAAGAGTCATTAGCTAGCGGGTTGGTGACTTCCTCCTGGATCTCCTTAATGTCAGTGCCAAATATTGATCTATGAGTCATTAGACATGCATTTAGCTTTGTCTTTCAAACACCAAGGCTTTGTGACCTTCCTGGGGCACAGGACAGAGAAGCAGTCCTTTCCTTCTTCCTCCAACCCTACCTGTAAGATGACCCTCCAGAGGCCAGAGACCCTTCAGAGGCGTTTAGTGAAAACAGCAATAAGGCCTGCAGGTAGGTTCTGAGTGAGAACAACCCCGCTCTTCTCCAATATTCCCATGCCAAATCTCATTTTGAAATACCCACCTTATCCTAGCCAGCGTGGCTCAGTGGTTGAGCATCCTCTTATGAACCCGGAGGTCAAGGTTTGATTCCTGGTCAGGGCCCATGCTAGGGTTGCGGGCTCGATCCCCAGTGTGGGCATGCACGAGGCAGCTGATCAATGATTCTCTGTCATCATTAATGTTTCTATCTCTCTCTCCCTCTTCCTGCCTCTCTAAAATCAATCAAAATATATTTTTAAAAATCTGCCAAAAATCACATTGGAGTTTTCTAGGGAACAATAGATCATAACTTTCAAATATTTGCTGAATGTAATTTATTTGAAATTAACATTTCTGCCTCAAAAAGTATTGAACACTCATGGAATATTATATGTAAATCCCCACTATTAAATCAACTGGCTCATACTTGGAGAAAAATAAACTTCAAAAACATCATTTAGAAGGTCAGACCCCAACACTGTCTTACCCTGTTTATATCATTTGCATCCTTCTGAGTATTTACTTAATAAGTGTTTCGTACGTTGATTCATATTCCATATGCTATCTTTAGCGAAACGTGTTATCATAAGCTAATTTGTCATTTGAATAAAGTACAGGGTATTATTTAGTGTTAAGGCCATATAGTTACAGATTAAGAAAATTAGATAGGATTAAAGTGAAGTGAGATGTATTTAAAAGGAATTTGATAAGTGCACAGACTTACTGGTATTATCAGGTTGGATTTTTTCATGGGAATTGCTAAGTAGGGATAAGGGTGGTTCTGACCATATTTAGTGTAACTCTTGATCTGATGCAGTGGTGCCAAATGTGACCCCTGAGGTGGATATGCTTGTCTGCATAGCAGTTCTTCCTCCCTCCCACTCCCATGTAAGCCTTCTTAAGCTCATATGGTTTGATGGCACTGACCCTGCTCCAGGGTGCAAAGTGACCCAGGCCTGATAAATCAGAGCACCCCATCTCCCCCAGATACACAGGTTCAGACATGCGACCCAGTCTATCAGAGTCTTTCCAAGGACTTTTGATGGAATTAAAAGTAACAGGCTCACTTTTTATCTGTGATCATGAACTGTGAAGCAATCGAAGATAAAATCAAGATGGGCAGCAACGTTGAAAAGTAAAAAATATCAGTGTCCTGATGAAGTTGGTTGAACTCCTCACATCTGCCTGAAGCAGTTTGTCCCCTTAGAATTTCCAGTTTCAAGGTTCAATACACTTGGTATTTTTGCTGGAACAGGTTTGAGTTGGGTTTCTGTGACTTGCCACCAAAAAACAAATATATCACCTACCCCATGACACTCACAATCACTTAGACAATTCATCTCCAAACAGAAAAACTCCTACTGATTTAGTCTGTAGGGTAGTTTGTAATATAAAGCCGGGAAGGCCCAGAATGCACATTTGAAACACAGAACCTCAGGTTAAGTTCAGCATTCAAAGACTCTGCCAGAACATGCTTGACCTTGGGCCATTATATTCACTCTCCTTTGCTTCTGACCTCCCAGACATTGTTTTTCCTAGCAGTTTATAAGCAGTTGGAGTTTTGAAAGTATTCCATTTATTTTTTTCTTTTCATTATATAAGTGAGCAGAAAAAAATAAGAGTGAAAGAAAAAATGTCTATGTACAGAATTAGCCAACCAACACTTTATGATTTTTATCCAATTTTTTTTTCATGACTAAATGCTTTACTGAGCCTCTCCCATGTTTTAATGAGTCATAGATTTTTCTCCATCACCATTTATCCCCCCCACATACCCTCCACCACCTTCCCCTCTCCACTCCCCAACAATCACCACACTGTTGTTCATGTCCATAAGTTCTTTCTCTTTTTTAAAATTTTTTGCTCAATCCCTTTACCCACCCCCAAAAGCTGTCTGCCTGCTCTCTGTCTATGAGTCTGTTTAATTTTGCTTCTAAGTTCAGTTCATTAAATTCCACATATGAGTGAAATCATATGGTATTTGTCTTTGACTGGATAATTTCACTTAGCATAATACTCTCTAGGTCCACCCTTGGTGTTGCAAAGGGTGACATTTTCTTTTTCACAGCCGTGTAGTATTCCATTGTAAATGTATCATAGCTGTTTTATCTGCTCATCTACTGCTTAAATAGGGATTATTCTTTTTTTTAACATTTTTACTTTTAATTCTTTCTCTCCCGCTCCTTTTCCCAGCAAATTTGGAAAACCTAATCATTCCTTTCCTCATTCCTCACTCCCACCACATTGACTGAAAGAAGGAAGGCCCTCCATCTAATAAATGAAGTTCAGAAATCTGGCCACACCATTAAAAGGCACATAATCAAGACCCCCACACCTTTGCTTCAGGATAATTCAGTAGGCTGTAACTCTTCCAAAATTAACTAGAGAAGGAGTCCACTAGACTGTAGTGACCCTAGGACCCTGGTGGCCTACATAAGCAAACTAAAACCTAAGCCTACAATGCCTCAAGATAAAAAAATCAAAACCTAAGGATAACCAAACACAAACAGCCAACTGGGCTGTAAGCTCTAGTCAGTCAAATAATTCCCTTGCTATCTTTCCACACCTTTTCCATATGAATCTTTCCCCTGGCTCCTGCCATCAGAGCACTCTCACCACTCTCAGTTTAGTACTACCTGATCTGAATCAATGTTTGTTCAAATAAATTCTTAAAATTTTTAATATGTCTTAACTTATCTTTTAACACCCTATAAATATGATTCAACAATGAACCAATTTTCTTACCTCTGACAGGTCTTCAAAGCCAATTTGAGAGAAAGGGGATGAAGTAAGGATGCTCCCTACCTAGTAAGGTAAAGTCCTAACTCCATTGAAAAAGCTGCAGCCTTGCAAATAATAGGGACAGTTAGGAGGAGGAAGGTCCTTATGGGGTTAACAATTCAGTCACTCAGAAGTGATTATGTTATGGAAGTGTGTGTTTTTGTTCAACAGTTATGCTTGACTTACCAGAAAAATAAGGGAGATGCTATGGGGATTCATACCAGTGGGAGATGTCTAAGGAGATGGACCCACGAAAGCCCTGGCATCCTGTAGGGAACTGGACCACAAAAATCCCCCACAGGTCATGTGGCCCTACTTCTCTGTTGGTGGAATTGTTCCAAACTGTGTAGCTGAGACTTAGGAAGTAAATGCTGCTGAGAAGGTGACCAATTCTAGGATAATACAACTCTTGTGGGTTTCTAGAAAGGTGGGTGGAGATCAGATAAAGGTGACAATGTCCTGGAGAGTAATTGTCCTGAGAGCAAGGAAGCACCTTCAGAAGCTGCAGTGTACATAAGATAGGAGCTTGTGGGGGGGTTTACCTTGTTGGATGATTTTCCTTGGACTATGGGGAGAGGTTTCTAGGCCCCAGTCTATAACTCCTGAACCCGATTTTTCAAGTATAGAAGTCAAGAAATAGAAATGTTTAACAAGTACCCCATGTGGTTTCTATGACCACAAATTTGAGAAACACTGATTTATAGAATTCCTGAACCACGTGTTATTTGCTCATCCCCCTCCTGAATGGGAGAGCCAATGAGAATTCAACTGGCATTGCATTCCTGACCATCCAACCTGCTGGAGGAGGAGCAGGAAAGTCCATGAAATGCAGTTTGCCCTGGAGTACAGGAGCTGGGTGATGGATCCCCATACTCCTGAGATTTCTTTCAAGGCAGAAGAATCATTTGGAGAAATGGACAATTGGCTTCACTGCCATCTGAGGCTATGATGTTCTGATTTCTTGTTCGATGCTTGAATGTCTATGTTCAGCCGAGACAAAAGACCTTTTGGCCTTTGGAGAAGGCTTCGTTTTTACTTTTGGGGCTGACTCCAGAGAGGCCCGAGGCAGCATTTCCCAGGTACCACCCCTCAGCTTTTCTGATATGCTACTTGGGATCCTAAGCCTTTCTTAGAAATTATTTTTTTCTTGATGCTCCCCCAGAGGATTTGTGATGTCCAGCCTCTGAGCTTCATCTTAAGCTATTATGAGCTAAACTGAGTCCCTCCCAAAATTCATATGTTGAAGCCCACAGAATATGATTGTATTTGGAGATAGGGTCTTTAAAGAGATGATTAAGCTTTAAAGAAATGAGACTGTTAGGGTGGGCCCTAATCCAATCTCAGTGGTCCTTCTAAGAAGAGAAAGTTTGGCCCTGGCTGGTTTGGCTCAGTGGATAGAGTGTTGGCCTGCGGACTGAAGGGTCCCAGGTTCAATTCTGGCCAAGGGAACATGCCCGGGTTGCGGGCTTGGTCCCCAGTCAGGGGTGTGCGGGAGGCCACCAATCAATGATCCTCTCTAATCATGTTTCTATCTCTCTTCCTCTCCCTTCCTCTCTGAAATCTTTCTCTCTCTCTCTCTCTCTCTCTCTCTCTCTCTCTCTCTCTATATATATATATATATATATATATATATATATATATATATATGTATATATATGAGAAAGTTTGGACACATAGACTCCAGGGCTATGTGCACACAGAAAGGCAACTACGTGGAGACAAAACAGTAAGAAGGCACCATGTGCAAGGCAGTAAGAAAGGTCTCAGGAGAAACCAGCCCTGCCAACACCGTGAGCACAGACTTGCAGCTTCCAGAACTGTGAAAAAGACATTTCCGTTGTTAAAGTCCCTCAGTCTATAGTAGTTTGTCATGGCAGCCCTAGCAGAGTTACACAAAAGCTAAAGTTCATCAAGTTCTCTGCACCTTTGTTACAATGCTATAATCCAGAAGGGTTTGTGGCAGTCTTACCACTCGTCAGTAGCACTATTTCCCTACATTCTTGCTGGCTATACTATCAAAGTCTGGTTGACTTTTGTTTATATTTTCCTATCTATCAGTAAAAATGCCTTATGTTTATTATCAATTTGATTTCACTCAAATATGAACTGACTGTGGCTTTTGCCTATTTTTCTATTGGGATAGTCTATTTTTTTTTTTACTGATTTACAGGAGTACTTTCTATAAATAAATACATTAAGCCCTAGCCAGTTTGGCTCAGTCAATAAGAGTGTCGACCCAGGGACTGAAGGGTCCTGGGTTCAATTCCGTTCAGGGGCATGTGTCCGGGTTGCGGGCTCGATCCCCAGTAGGGGCGTGCAGGAGGCAGCCGATCAATGATTCTCTCTCATCATTGATGTTTCTCTCTCTCTCTCTCTACCTCTCCCTTCTTCTCTGAAATCAATAAAGATGTATTTAAAATAAATAAATAAATACATTGAATCTCAAGTCATTCATTTGCAAATATTTTTTCAATTTTTTGTTTCCTGCTAACTTTGTTTATATTTTGGCATGAGAAAGCTTAGATTTTTTATATGTTCAAATCTATTTCTTTAATTGCATTTCTATTTATAAAATCTTTTTCATTCATGAATCAGATAAATGTTTAACTAAATCTTCAATTTTTTAAAATGATTCCATATTTTATTTTTTATTCTTTAATCCAACTTTTACTTATTTTAGTGTCTGGTATAGAAACAGGGTGTAAATTGGTTTTTCTCCCAAATGTCCAAATTTTGTTGTGCAAGGTTTTTAAAATAATCCATTCATATTCCATCAAATTGAAATGTTTTTCTTTTTCATATTTACTACCTACATACCAAATTTTGATTCTTGGTTACTATTTTGTTTCATTGCTGTCTTTTTCCTTCACCGATAACATTATCGGTGTCACTACAATTACTATACTAATAATACATTTTTACTAGCTGATAGGGTAAATTGCTCTTCATTACTTCTCAATTAAGACTTTTTCATACTTACTCTTGGCTATGATTTTTAGTGAATTTTAAGTAGTTTGTCAGTTCTCCCAATGATCTCATTGAGATGTGGGTTTGTAATTACAGTATATCTACTAAATTAAGCAAAAAAAAAAAAAATCAATATCTTTCAATTTTTTTTCTTCAAATGGGGAAATGAACCATGTTTTACTTATTCAGAGCTTGTTGTATACCTCTCAGAATTTTTACATTTAATCTTAATATTCCTTACTGTTCTTTTTACTGCTGTTAGATAATTTATTTTAATTATATTTTTATTTTATGTTCACTATTGTGAATGAGACCTTTTCCCATAATGATTCCCAATTATTTGTTATTGAGTCAAAATGAAACCATTGATTTTGGGCTATTACTCTTAATTCTGTTACTTTGTTGAGTTCTGTTATCAATTCAAACAGTTTTCCATTAATTCTTATTAAGGCTCTCTTTAGATTATCATCATTCACAACCAATATGATTATCTGGAATCTTCCTTTTCATTAGAAATCTTATTTCTCCTTCATGTTAAATATTACAAGTGATAACAATTGCTTGGTCATTTAAGTGCATAATTTTCTCTTAATGAGAAAAATAGAATGTCCATATTCAAGCTTTCTGCCAGAAAATGTAACCTGGTTACTGTTTGACTATTATCCCAAGAGTCAAGAAAAATGGTGTTTATGGTGAATATTTGAAGGACATCAATTGATTCTCTGGTAGTTTAGGTTTTATCCCTGGATCAAGCTAGATCATCAGAGAGCCATACTGTTTCCTCCGCATTTTCTTGACCCATCAGAATTCCCTTTGCAAAGTTGTGCTTTGCCTTCTTCCTTTGACTTATACCAGGAATAGTATAAAATCACCTGAAAACCTATTACAATTATTTTAAAGGATTTTTTTAGGCCATTGTCCATGTCATCACTTAGTAGCCTAAATATAAAGAAAAACATATGGTAGAAATTTCTTTAATACTACAGTCCCAGAAAAAACAACAACAGTTGATGTAATTCATTCATGTTACGTTTTAATTGTTCTAAGTAGCATGATGAAATCTCATCCCATCCCACTCTGTCCTTCCTGGGGCGTGAATCATCCTTTGTTCAGCATCCCTACACTTTGCATGCTCCCCGTGCAGTTGTCACTGAGCAGTTGCTTGGTTATCAGATCGACTATTGAGGTGTCACAGCGCTTGTGTTCAAGTAACCTTTATTTTGCTTAATAATGGCCCCAGATCACAAGAGTAGGGATGCTAACAATCAGATATGTCAAAGAGAAGCCTTTTAGTGAAAAGGTATGTATGTATAGAAAAAACATGATATATAGAGGGTGTGGCACTATCTATGGTTTTAGGCATCCACCGGAGGATTTAGAACATATCTGCTGTGAAAAAGATGACAGACCAAGCCATCATTTATGGCCCAGACCTGGGCCTTTGTGTTCTGAGATATCTGGGAAGAGGTATCAGAAACCTAGTTACCAAGGAGAAAAAACAGGAACTTTGCCACCAGGGAGTTGATGTCACAATGGCGCCAAGGATCACACTAACGTAAACCTGAATAATAAAGCTCTTGGCCTGAGAGACCAGAGTTCTTGAGCTCTGTCTCAGACTTTGCAAGTGCTGATTAGTAAAAAAGAGATCTGGACTTGAAATCTGGAAGCATAGCCTTGGTGTCAACTCTGCCACCAATGAATCAGGGCTGGCAAGCCCATGGAACTTCCCGGGGGCTCCATAGCACTCCCCTCACAAGAAAAAGGTTAGATATGGTATGTGAATCTTTCAGATTCTTTATTTACAAAAATATCTTATCAGAAATCCCAAAGATATGTGAACTTGAGAAGTTTCTACTCATCTTTAAATCATGTACTTCTAGAGAATTGTCTAAATTTCCAATGTCTCTGCTAACAGGAAATGAGCTGAATTTTCAAGGGTGAGCGGGAAAAAAAAATCAAAATCAAAAAGTAGGGGACAGCTGGACTTCCAATCTCCACCAAAGGAAATTCTAATATCACAGTTTTCTATTAAGAAAAATATGGTCACAATATGCTTTAGTACTTTGACTAGTTTTTGACATGAGTAGAATTAACATTTATAATTTATAATTAAGTATCATTTGGATATACACTTTTGTTATACCTCTTTTTTGTAAATAAAAAAATCATAAGCTATGAACAGTTGACTCTCTGTAATGCTTTCAGAATGCACTACTTTAATTCTGCAATGATTGTTCCAAGGTCTTCCTTAAGGGCACCACAAAGTTCACTCACCTTTTCTTCTCTTTTATAAAACTGAAAGGTTGGGACATAAATGATCCCACGGTCTTTCACCAGCTCCTCACAGTCATCAACATCTACTTGCAGGAACACTACATCCTCATGCTTCACAGACAGGGAACAGAAAAGGGGTTTGATGGTCCTGCAAGGCATACACCACATGGCTGAGAAGACCACGGCCACCAGCCTCTCCCCTGCCTCCTTGAGCGCCAACTCAAAATCCTCTTTGCTTAGGATCACTTTCACCATGTCGGCCTTCAAGAGCTTCACTGTTTCTTCTGCCACGATGTCACCTTCTGCAGGCTGGATGGCTTCTTCTGAGGACTTGGGGGTGTCACCCTCCTTGAGCTGAATGGCTTTCTTCTTTGAGGGCTTGGGGGTGTCACCCTCCTTGAGCTGGATGGCTTTCTCTGAGGACTTGTCTTCCTTGAGCTGGATGGTTTCTTCTGAGGACTTGGGGGTGTCACCCTCCTTGAGCTGGATGGCTTTCTTCTCTGAGGACTTGGGGGTGTCACCCTCCTTGAGCTGGATGGCTTTCTTCTCTGAGGACTTGGGGGTGTCACCCTCCTTGAGCTGGATGGCTTTCTTCTCTGAGGACTTGGGGGTGTCACCCTCCTTGAGCTGGATGGCTTTCTTCTCTGAGGACTTGGGGGTGTCACCCTCTTTGAACTGGATGGCTTTTTCTGAGGACTTGGGGGTGTTGTCCTCCTCAGACTGGATGGTTTCTTCTGGAGATTTGGAGGTGTCACCCGGCTTGAATGAAATAAATTTTGCTGATAGCTTGTGAATGTTGCCCTGCTTTTGCTGAATGGCTTCTTCTGGAGGTTTGGAGGTGATTCCCAGCTTGAATGAAATGTTTTTTTCTGATAGCTTGGGAGTGTTGCCCTGCTTTGGCTGAATGGTTTCTTCTGGAGATTTGGAGGTGACACCCAGCTTGAATGAAATGTTCTTTTCTGATAGCTTGGGAGTGTTGCCCTGCTTTGGCTGAATGGTTTCTTCTGGAGATTTGGAGGTGTCACCCGGCTTGGGTGAAATGTTTTTTTCTGAGGACTTGAGGGTGTTGTCCTTCTTGGGTAGGATGGATTTTTTTGAGAAATTGGGGTTGTCACTCTGCTTGGATGGGATGGTTTTTGCTGAGGAACTAGGGGTGTTACCCTCTTTAGGAAGGGTGCTTTTCGCTGGCGATATAGGAGTATCATCATGCTTAGGGGGGCTAGTTTTAGTTGGAAAATTGAAGATGTTACTCTGCTTAGGCGGGATGGGTTTTTCTGAGGAATTAGCAGGGTTACCCTCTTTGGGAAGGATGGTTTTCCCGGAGGTATTAAAGATGTTGCCCTTTTTAGGCAGGATCGTTTTGCCTGGGGAACTGGATGTGTCGCCTTGCTTGGGCTGCATGATTTTCGTTGAGGAATTGGGAGTGTCACCTTCCTTGGACTGCATGGTTTTTGCTGAGGAGCTGGTGTCTCCACCCTGCTCAGGAAGAAACGTGTCCTCGGGTTGTGGAACTTTGGAGTTCTCTGCAGACATGTGCTGTATGCTGCTGACATCGTGAGCAAAGACTTTCTGGGTGAGTGCTGGATCCAAGAACTCTGGGGCCAGGGGAGTTACATGGCTGGGAAGAACCTGTAATAGTGGACTCTCTGAACAAAACAGCAGATAAAGTGCAAAAAAAAAAAAAAAAAAAAACCCCAAAATTTTGATCATATACTCCGAAGAAGACCTGTGTCATCTTTAGAGCTCACAAACATAGTCTTAGAATGATGTACTAATTGGAATAATCACATTCAACAAAAGGCCAAGCATCATGTGATTACATGTATCCTTTATGTAGGTTTTATTTTTAGATTACAATTTTCTCAGCTTAGTCTTACACTAGTGCATACTCCCTAAGCACATAGGTCCCTTAAGGCAATACCCTTCCCTCCCTCTTACCATTAGGATCACCTTCATGTGTTTCTGGTTGTTTGTAAGGTCTCATGTTCAGTTCTTCTGGGGATCCAGCTTTATCACTTTCCATTCTTACTTCATAAATGTCTCATAGTGAAAACAAGGCTGTGCCCTCCAACTTTTCCAACCTATTCAATCTAATATCTTATAATGAGTAACAACTTATATTTGTGTAGTTACAGATGGTTTTCCATCTCTGTACTGGAGAGTTTCATGACAGCCTCAGGTATGGTGGTTGCACTGTGCATGAGGCTGCACCTGGGGCCTGATACACATTCATAAGCTTTATTTTCTATAACACAACAAACCACTGAGGTAAGTACCATTGTGATCCCTCACTTTGCAAATGAGAAAACTGAGCCTGAGAGAAGTTGCATAACTCACTCAAGGTCACAAAGCTAGTATGTGGGGCAGGTTCCGAGGCCTCACTCTCAATACTACACTGTGTTGTACTGTTTGCCAAATGCCCTGTCCAGGATGGGTAACTTGAAACCAACTTTCCTACAATCTCCCTCTAGGATTCTCCAGCTCCAGTTTTCCCTTTATGACTCACCCTCTGTAATCATCTCCTCCTAACCACGTTACCCTCCCCTGCCAAACCCTGCCTGACTGTCAGACGCCCTGTTGGAGCTATTTGGATGGGAGCAGATTGTGACACATAAGGCATTCCCTAATTTAGAGGAAGAAATAAAAACCTCAGCCCTTCCATCCTGGTAGGTGGGGAACCAAGAGAACAGATACATGCGTCCTGGCCTCCTCTCTCCAGGTGGAAACCTTAGCACGGATGCAGGTTAGCTGTGTTCGGAGGACAGCTGGAAGCAGAGCAGTATTTGCCTCATCCTCCAGCTGGAAGGCCACGAATGGCTCACATCCACATGGACTCCACATCAACACGATAGTGTGGGCCACTTGGCAGAGGGTGTGACCCGGTGTGCACATGCCAGGGATCCGGAAGTCCTGCACGCTCCGCAGTGGGGCTGTGAGGGTTCTGAGAAAGCCAGAGAACCAGCAGAGGCTTCAAAGAGGAACAAAGAAGCCATAGTGTAGGGGGTTTTGCAACCAGAAGCAAGGACTAGAGGCACAAGCTCTACAGTAGGTAACCACACAGTGCCCCAACCCCTAGATGTAATCAGGGGTCCTCTGTGGTCCTCAGACTAGGGACAAGACCAGCAGAGGCAGAGGGTCCAGCAATAACCAGTCCACATAGGAGAAATTGGAAAGACTAAATTGCTAGCAAAATGAAAAAGTATTCTTTGGGTTGAAATACCACAAATAAATTTAATTTCATGTCCCTGCTCCTCACCATCCCTCTTCAAATCCCTTTGAGATAAGGCTCATGGGAAAGAGAAGATCCACTCAAGAAAAATTTTAAAGTCACATTATATCTGTACATCTTAGCAATGAGTGAGGAAGTGAGGAACTGTGATCCCGTTACATTTATACTTGGAGATGTGAGTTGTGTTTTAGGTTCAGCAGAGCTGTTCCAATTATTCCTGCTCTTCATTCTGCAATTCAGATGGATTCTAAGCAACTTGAAATATTGATGCCTCTGAATAATCTTCATCAACTTGTCATAAAATGTTATTTTTCTTTCAGCACAAGCTTGCCCCCAAATTGCTCATGAGCAATATGGTTATATTAGTCATGGTTCTGTCAAGAAAACAAATAACCAGCTATTTGTATAAAATAGCTAGAAAGACTGCCTTCAGGCAAGGTGTCCAGAGCTGATTCCTAGTTGCAAAACAGGCCTCCCAAGGGGGCTGCAGCCTCCGTGATATCAGGACAGTAAGGAATCATAAAGTCACTGCTAGAACTGTTGACTTCAGGAACTTTCTGCTATAGCTTCAATCCAGAGGTGAGTCAGTCACCCCACAACTCCCTCTCAGCTCAGAGCTAGTGGTCAATGCTGGAGTTCTGCCTCAGCGTCCCTCACCAGTCCCCATCACAGGGCCCCTGCAGAAAGGGACAAAGATGCAAGATAATGGTCTTCTCGTGCAGGTTCAGCTATTGGTAGAATTTAATTTGCATACAGAACCTCAGCTGCAAAGGAGTCAAGGAAATGTGGCATTTAGTTTCCCAGCCTCTGCAGTGCAGGGAAGCATGCTAGAAGCTGAAATAAACACTGTGTGGAAATTCATTTCTACCACATACAATGACTACATGATGGTCTTTATTATTATTATTATTCATCATACTGGCATAATTTTTTTACTTACATATTCATAATAGAAAAACTAGAAAACACAGATAAGTGGAAAGAAAATAAAAATTATTCAGAGCACTAATGTTCAGGTACCATTATTAATATTGTGAAGTATAACTTTATTTGCTAAAGTGATAAAAAACAATTGGTTGTGTAAGTCATTGCACAGGCCTGGATTCACTTTCTCTTGGGTTTTACTTGGTTCACACACAATATCCCACTTTCCTTTAGATCATCCCTCCAATCCAAAAGATGTTATTGTGGGCTCACATGAAATAAATGAAGCCATAGATCCATTTAAATATCTATTAGAGGATTATTTTTTACCTAGTTTCTCAGTGTTATAATAACAAACACTGGAAAGACTCCTAACACATTCTAGGTGCTTTGAATGTCAAGGCAGATTGGTAAATTGCTTACTATTCTATTTTCCCAGTTTTCAAGAATAGTCATTTTCATAGAATGCTATAAAAAATAGTATGGAAATTCCTAAAAAAATTAAAAATAGAACTACCATATAAGCTAGCATTTCCACTTTTGGGTATTTATTTTTTAAAAATAAAAACAATAGCCAAAACCGGTTTGGCTCAGTGGATAGAGCGTCGGCCTGCGGACTGAAGGGTCCCGGGTTCGATTCCGGTCAAGGGCATGTACCTTGGTTGCGGGCACATCCCCAGTCGGGGGTGTGCAGGAGGCAGCTGATCGATGTTTCTAGCTTTCTATCCCTCTCCTTTCCTCTCTGTAAAATACCAATAAAATATATTTAAAAAAAATAAAAACAATAATTAGAAAATGTATTACAGCATTATCTACAATAGCCAAGATATGGAAAACACCTAGGTGTTTATTGTTAGATGAATGGATTAAGAAGATGTATCTAGCCTGGCCAGAGTGGCTCAGTTGGTTGAATGTCGTCCTGTGCATCAAAGGGTTGTTGGTTTGATTCATGTTCAGGGCACATACCTGGGTTATAGGTTTGATCCCCAGTTGGGACACAGGCAGAAGGCAGTTGATCAATGTTTCTCCCTCTCTCTCCCTCTCTCTCTTTCTCTCTCAGAATGTCTTTGGTGAGGATTTAAAAAAAGAAGCTGTATCTATATGATGGAGTATTACTCAGACATAAAAGAGACTGCAATATTGCCACTTGAGACCTAGAGGGTATTATGTTAAGTGAAATAAGTCAGACACATAAAGACAAATACCCTATGATTTCACTTATATGTGGAACCTAAAAAAACAAAACAAATAAAACAAAACAAAACAGAAATCAACTCATAGATACAAAGAACAAACTAATGGTTACCAGAGGGGAGAGGGTTGGGCAGAAAAGGGGAAGGGGACTAAAACTAAAAGAGAGTAGACTTTGCCCTAGTTGGTTTGGCTCAGTGGATAGCACATCAGCCTTCGGACCAAAGGGTCCCAGGTTGGGCATGTGCTCAGGTTGCGGGCTCGATCCCCAGTAGGGGGCATGCAGGAGGCAGCCAATCAATGATTCCCTCTCATCATTAATGTTTCTATCTCTCTCTTCCTTCCTATCTGAAATCAATAAAAATATATCTTAAAAAATAAGACAGTAGACATTAATATTGAAAGAACATAATTTTTTAAAATGATAAATGAATGCTTTTCTTTTCTACCTCCAATTGGCTCCTCATGCAGAGGATCTGTCATGATTAATCAGTATTGTATCTAAGGTACAAACTTGTGCCTTTTTACCTGGCTCTCTGAGTTCATTATTCCGTGTATTAGTTCTGGACACAGTGGTACCTGTGTTTTGCTCAAGGGAGGATGGGTTATTGACTTTACTCAGTTCCTTTGTTCTAATATTTAACCCCCAACATTATTGTGATTTGAAAGACTTCTAGTATAATATTTAAAGCTCTCCTGTGTAAATATTTACTGGAAAATTCAGTTTGGAGCTGCTTTGGTAAGTTCCAGATTAGTTGTAAGTTCGTTGATGTTTTAATGCTAATATGCTGCTACAAAGCTGAAAGTGCACATGACCCCTCCTAGGGCAGGGACAGTGCTCTCTGCACATGGTTCCTGGAATCTCCCACAGCTCACCTTCTAAAGGAAGCCAGACAAGCGAGTTAACAAACTACAGATCGTACCTGCCTCTGGAACAAATAGCACCACTAGCAGAGTAGAGCAGAGCTTCAGGTCTCATTGAATGCCTCTCGGTGCATTAATTGTAGCTTTGATGTTCAGAATGATGACACTGAACTTCCTGGGAAGGGCCCAAGATCATTCTCACCATAAGTGCGTGTGGCTTCAGAGGGCACTTAATGAATGGATGGTAAAGGCATGAATGAATTACAGCAGGTACAGTGGGAAACAGTTGAAGGTTTAAATTAAAACACTTTAAAATATATTTTTGATAAAATTATCTTTTTTAGCATCTGACAGATCACCATTCCCACCTTGACCCCTAAATAAATGAGAAAGGTTAAAAAAAAAAACTATTGCCATAAAACTTTTCCAAACTATCCATACTAAGTACAAAATCAGAATATTGAAAAACAAATGTTTAAACCAAAAAAAGAGTGAAATGTTACATAACCACCTGGTCCCCTCCTGTCAGCACCACACATTTAGTGGAACGATGTCACCAGGCATAAACCTTTCCTCCCCAATCCAACTATAAGTTTCTTGAGAGCAAGGGGCATTGCGTTGGCATCTCAGTCTTTAACTTGATGTGCAACACACAGACACTCAAGAAAAACTTTCACTGTAACACTGAAGTGCCATGTGAGTGTCTCTTTTTTTGAAAAATATGTTTTTATTAATTTTAGAGAGAAGAGGGAGAGGGAAAGAGATAAAAATATCTATGAGAGAGAAACATCGACTGGTGGCCTCCTGCATTCCCTGCTCCGCCCCCTCCCCCCACCCCACCGGAGATCAAGCCCACAACCTAGGCAGGTACCCTGACTGTGACTCAAACTGGAGACCTCTTGGTGTATGGGACGACGTTTAATCTCTTGAGCCACACCAGATGGGCAGTGAGTTTCTCTTTTTTCTGGACCCTCCACAGTAATACCTAGTTAACTTCCTGGTCCTCTGATACAATACTGAGAGTAGAGAATAGAAATGACAATTTATTCTAGATTCACTGTGTTTAGTACAAAAAAAAAAAAGTACTATCTTTAAAAAAACATTATTTGAGTTTAACTTATAGACTAACCTGCTATCCCAAACTCTACAGTGATTAGAAGAAGGGCTGTTATTCCCCCCGGAGGACCAGGGGAAATTCCCAGGAGTGTTTCCCAGGCCCCAGAAGCTGGGTGCACTGCCAGGCAGAGAAGAGCAGATGGAGAAGCCCTTCCTAGTCGGGAGAGAGCAACCACAGGTGAAGGTGTCAGGAGCCACAGCCACAGCCGCTGGCAGGCAGGGACAGAGGCTGGGCTCAGAGGAGAGGGATATTTTACCACAGGCTACAGCAGTGGGATTGTATTTAATTTGCAATAAGTTGTCACAGAAAGTATTAAGAAAACGGTATGCTGTGATCTGTATGTTAGCAGATTCATTGATAGCGTATCCAATGATAGATTTGAGGGCCAAACACACAATTCAAAGAGAACTGTTAAGAAACAATCACACTAGTTAAGAGAAAACATAGTAAACTAGGACAGTGGAAAGAGGATTAGGAAGTTCATCATTGGGATTAGGAAATAGAACTACATCATCTGATAGATGCTTGAGAGGAGCTGAAACTGACTCTCAAATGTGAGGCCCGAGCCACTGAGAGGACGCAATGCACCAGGTGCGCAGTGACAAGGTGGCGCAGGGTCTGTGTGGCTGGAGGGGCCCTGCTACCTGAAGCAGGACGCCCACTGAACACATCCAGCAGGCGGCTGGGAGCTAGGTCTGATATCTGAAAAGAAGTCAGGCCAGACCGAATTTTGGAAGCCAGAGGCAATCAATGAAATAATAAAATTAGATGAGATCATAAGGAAGGGGGCATACATTGAGCAGGATCAGGAGTATGAACCTGCAGGGAATAACTACGTTTAAGCAGATAAGAAGTCTAAAGGCACAGTGAAGAAGGTGAGGGGAACCATGGCCCAAAACCAGGAAAGGGGTGTCAGGAGGAAAGGTCAACAGCCTCAAATGTCCACAGGGAAGTAGCGGGGAGAGAGGTGAGCAGTGGGGCAATCAGGTAAGTCACCGATAATTTTTGAAAGGGCACAATGAAGGATAGTGGCCAAATTCCAGGGAGAAGGGAATAGAAGATCAAAGAAGTAGAAGATCAAGATTATCTTTTCAAAATGTCATTAGTGTGAAGGAAAAAGAGGGCAGCTTTATGGGGAAAAGGAGATGGATGGCAGCTGATCAAAATTTGTGCATATATGTAAGTTGATGAGAAGCGGAAAACAGTGCAAGGGGAATTTTAAGATGGAAGGAGTAAAAGAAAGCTTGCGCGTGCTTTAGAAGTGAGTTGGGATCCTTTTCCAAAGGACCAGGAAAGGAGAGAATAGGTACACATCTAGGGAGAATTCGAGGTGAAGGCGAGCAGAGGAAGCTGGCCACTCTCGGGTCATGCAGGCCCAACTGGGAACACTGCTTTTGGCACTGGGTACTCAGAAGCAATTTCAGGGCCTTAAGCCCTACAAAGTCAACATTGCCAGACTCTGATGCAGAAGTCATTTCAAAAAGCCAGTTAAGAACTTCAGTCAGGCCTGAACGATCGTGTCAGCATTGAGGGCAGGGTTATGGGAAAGATAAATCAAGCTGCCTGAGCAGTAGGGTCCAGGAGAGTCACTCTAGCAGTTTGGGATCAGATAATAGTTCGGTGAAACCAGCAAATCTAGTTAATGGAGTGATTCAGCTCTTTCAGCCTGAGCTGGTTAACCCTTAGCTCCCCAGACAACACTTCCTTCTGAGATGCAAGAGTGATAGCATGGGCATTGGCATAAGTGAAGTTGCCCTTCTTACTAACCATAAAATTGAGAAAGTCGGTTAAGTTCTCCATGCTCCTTCTACACAAATGACAATAATTGTGCATCCTTCTCAGGTTGTTTTGTGGATAAAATGAGATGCAATTGGAAAGTATGTAGCTCACAGGAAGTATTCAGTGAACAAGAATTTCCCTTTCTTCATTCCTTTATATTTACAGTACTTATAATGAGAGGAAAGAAAGGAGAAAATGGAAGCACTGAGAACAGTGCTGGCATATTGCAAATGTTCAATAAATGCTAATTATCATCATGATGATTATGCAGCCATTAAAAAAAAAAGTACATCTGTAGATGCTGATACGTATGGAAAGAGCTCCAAATTATATTGATTGAAAAAAGCCAGAAAAGAGGTTGTTGCCAGAGGTGGTTGGCGTGAGATGGGGGGGATAGAATGAGTGAAGGGGATCAAAAGGGACATACTTCCAGTTATAAAATATGTATAGAGCTAGTTAAGTCCTGGGAATCTAATGTACAGCATGATGACTATAGTTAATAATGCTGTATTATATATTTGAAAGTTGCTAAGTAAATTTTACAAGTTCTCACCACAGGAAAACAAAGCGTAACTATGTGAGGTAACGGATGTTAATTAAACTTATTGTGATGATCATTTTGCAATATGTATAAATATCTAATCATTATCTTGTACACCTGAAATTTAAATGTCAATTATACCTCAATACGTTAAAATTTTTTAATTAAAAAGGAGAAAATAATTGTAGCTAACATTTTTTCTAATTTATTGATTTTAGAGACAGAGAAAGAGAGAAAAAACATCGATTTGTTCCACCCATTCATGCATGCATTGGTTGATTCCTGTATGTGCCCTGACTGGGGGTGGAACACACAACCTTGGTGTATGGAGAGGACATGCTAACCAACTGAGCTACCGGGGCAGGGGGTAGCTAACATTTTAATTTGATCTTTCTTACTAGTCCATGGCCTTGGGCAATTTACTTAACCTCCTATGCCTGTGTTTTCTCATCTGTAGAAAGGAGATAATAATATCTACCTCATACAGGGGGTGTGAAAACAAAAAGAGGTAATATGATGTAAAACACCTAGGACAGTACCTGGCACATAGCAAGTCGCTATATTCATGTTAGCTATTATTGTTTTTCAGCATTTGCTCCATCCAGGAGGATAAGAAGTGTTCTCTGCAGAGTGAAACCCCTGCAGCCCACTCAGAGGGACGGCTAATGTTGACCAGTCATGTAAACAGTGCCCCCTGTGGTTGCCTGGAGCTCCCCAATGGGAAGGCCTCTTCCCCCGCCCCTTCTCATTCAATCCTCATGACACACCTGCAAGGCGGAGAGATATTCCGGGCCCACAATACCTACGTGACAACTTAGGGGCAGATGTTTTCAGAATTAAGAATTTTGTTTGGATTTTATTAAAGCAATACAGTGCATCTATTACAGAACATGCAGCACAGTCACCCCTGGTGGGATGATTAATGGCTAATAAAGAACATCACATCAATTCAGATCTGGTTTTACTGCCAAATGACTTTGAATGAAACTTAGAAAAAAAAAAGTCTCTGCTTTTTGGATTCCAGAATTGTGGATAAGTGTACATATGAATTATTTTCTGCATTTACATTGGAGGAAACAGACTTAGCGAGATTAATCTGTCAAACATCCCACTGCCAGCAAATTACAGAGCTTAGAGTCAAACTCAGGTTTGTGTCTGATGCTATATTTCTTTATCTTAACCTCTATACTACATTGCTTCCCAAGGAAAGAAACAAAAATAAGAAAGTGGCAACAGAAGGACAAGCAAAAAGAATTCCACCCAAGTCCAGGGCAAAGGTTGAAGCTATGGCATAATCACAGCCACGAGGTTCTCCGTGCTAGTGCCTTACACATGATGTCACTTAATCTTGACTCATGTTGGTGATGTCAGCACTATCCTGTTTTACAGGAGGAAGTTGAGGCTCAGAGAAATGGAGAAACTTGTTCAGGATCTGATGATGAGTCAGAGGTGAGCTGTTTCCCAAGGCCCCAGTCCTACCCCAGTGGTCACTGTACCTCCCCAGTCAAGCTGCTCTTTCTGCCCTTGAAGGAACATCTCCTGCTCCTTCCTGTTATTCTTGTTCTCCTCGTCTTTCCCCTTATCTTTATTTCCTTGTAAGCTTGGAAATTACACATATCTGATGGAGCATGGAGGGCTAGTCTAGCATGGACTCATGTGGCCCTCCACAAATACTGGGTGGGTGGACGGATGGGTAGATGAATGGATGGATGGATGATTTTATGAAGAGAGCTGTGATAAGGTACTTAGCCAATAACTCCAAAGTTTTCTGCCCCACCTCCCCAGTGCTCCTGCCCATCTTGCTACATGGGTAGGAGGCTAAACCAAAAAGACCGTGTGTCCCAGTTTGCCTGGGACTATCCGATTTACTCTTGTTGTCCCAGCTTGATGTTAACAGCATCCCCTTCACTCTCAGATGTGCCCCAATTGAGGTAACACTAAGTGACTACATTCAGATTTCTGTATTGACAGAATAGGGGATCAAGTAGAAATTAAATTGTTACAGAAAATAGAAAGAGGTATATTTTTGTACCCTTGAATTTTGTGGCCAGTAACACTTATACTAATACTGTAATTTTTAATGATCACAGTATTCTATTTTAGGAATATGTTATAATTTAGTTAATTAATTTCAGAGCATAGGACATTTGTATTCCAAGTTTTCATCACTATAAATGATACAGGACCAACACCTTAGTCTGTGCATATCACTAATTAATTACACTTATGCAAGCCAGCTACTATATCATGAGGTCACTTTCTAAAAAGCTCATACCAATTTATACTCTGACCAGCATGTTTGAGAGTAGCCCTTTTCAGTATAACTGCTAATGCTTGGTATTATCTGTTTGGTTTTAATAGGCACTGGAAAAGAGGGGGAAGATAGCTTCGTATCTATACCATAAGCCCATTGAACTACATGTTGCTGCAGCATCTCAAAACTTTAGAGAAGACATGATTGGAGATGGATGCTCATGGGTTTAGGATGAGGTATCTCACCTCCCTTAATCAGCAGGCCTTGCTCTCAGGACCATCCTTATCTGAATAGGAAGTGTTCTCCAAGTGTAACCACTCTTAGTAAATGCAAGATAATGGCTTGTTTTCTTGTAAAATCACAACACTGGGTCTCTAAGTGGTGAGGGGTTTGAGGAGGTTTTCTTGTTTGCTTATATATGGAAAGCAGCTCCCCAGCATATGCCTTGGGAAATGACTCAAATGCTAAGGACGAAAGACCCTGCTCTCCTCTCTCTCCACATCCTTTTCCGCACTTTCATCCATGCGCCAAATGAAGCTCTGCATAGAAAGAAAGCCTAAGACCCACACGTGCTTAGGAGAAATGATGTGTGTTGGCGGGCAGGTGTAGGTACCTGAGATGAAGGAATGAGAATAAGTAAACCTTATAAAAATGTACTGAATACATTAAGTTGGCCATTACACTTACGAAATCTTTCTAGCCTAACCCTTCATTATTTGTCTCTATTTACTCTTTGAAAAAATTGAATACAGCAAAATATACAGACTAATGAAACCCACGCTTTGAAATTCCCAAATGCTATCATTTTGTCCTACTGGCTTCAGATTTTTATATCATGCAATAAATAAAGTTACCGATAGTTAAATGCCCTGTGTTCTCTGCGCGGACCCTGTTCACTTCCCTTCCTCCCCAGAGGTAAGCACTAGCATGAAGCTGATGTTTGTCCTAATTCTTCCTTTATTTTTATACACATTTATGAACATCATACATCACACATGTTTTGTGTAAGTTTATATGCTTTTGTACTTCTTCAACTTGCTTTATGCACTCAGCCACACCACAGCTCTGCTGCTCGGGCTGTGCACTGCACAGCTCCCAAGGGCTCCAATCACAGACCACTATGAGTGGCTCCCTTAGGGATATGCAGCATAGTGGCCCTGCACTCCACATTCTGTTTTGCTTTGTCTGTTGTTGTTTTAAAACTGATTTTAGAGAAGGAAGGGAGAGAGAAAGAGAGAGAGCAGTTTGTTGTTCCGCTTATGCACTCATTGGTTGATTCTTGTATGTGCCCTGACCAGGGATCGAACCCACAACCTTGGAGTATCGTGATGATGCTAACCAACTGAGCTACCCAGCCAGGGCTCACATTCTGTTTTGAGACACATGTTGATGCATGAGCTTTTGCATCCATTTAAATTACCCTATCTTTTTTAATCCTGTGGCTGTGCCACGTTTCATTAGCGATTTCCTTAGGGAAGACGTTTTGCTATTGCACAGTGTCAGAGAACATCTTTAACTGTGTCTTCATGTGTACAGATACACAAGTTTCCCTGGTGAATCACCATTCTCTATGCTGAGGTGACTGTAATTTTAAAAAATTATTCTACTGAACATGTTAATAAGAAAAAGACAAAGATGATAAAACGTAAAATATTTATTAGTATGAATCAGTGTTGTTAAACCCAGAATAACAGATACAATTGGGCAATGTTGAGGGCAATGCTTTACTATGGAATGAATATAAGGTGGAAAGGTCCTAACTCTCTACAGCGGCATCTTCTATATGAGAACTGGGTCCAGCCCAGACAGAAGCTCTTTATAGAAACATGAGAAAAAGGAGTGTTTACACAACATAGCACTGGCATAGGATCATTGGGTCTGGTTTCAACAATTATGGTAAAAAGAATAAACTAGACACCTAACAGGTCTGAATATAGCTCAGAGCCCTTTCGTTTATAAGCTAGCTCATTACTCAACTCCCCATGAGCATTGCAGAGCAATGGAAGTGGAGTCCCCGGGAAGGAGCTCAATACAGCCATCACATGCCACAATCTTAGAGAAAACATTTCAGTTATCTAAACCTTCCCCAGAAAAGGAATTCAGTTCTCATTGGAGCACAGCCATTTTGTTGGCCAAGGGTTAGTTCTAACTCTCCAGCCTTCTATATCTACAAGACAACGTCATGTTCAGCACCCCAGTGTACCATTTTCAATCAAGAAATGGCAAGTCAGTTATACCTACATAAAATGCTTGCACGACTCCACTGCCATCTGAGGGCTTTCCATTGGGAGACAATCCCAGGGAGAACCCATGCCTACATGATGTAACACAGTCGTGAGCCAAACTCAGCCAGGGGAATGGGTTACATGTTGGCGTGACAAATATGAAATCATATTTACACAAATACACATCAGACCACACATGAAAGGGGGAAAAACAGGAAAAGAAGCAAATTTTGGAAAATTATGGGAAGAATATTGTTACATCACATGAAACTACTTGTCATTTTGGAGCAATAGCAATTTCCAGGACTTTACATAATATTTCTTGGTTATAGTTTCATTATAAGAATAGCCAGGAAGTAATCTCAAGGCAGAAAGAAGATAAGAAAGCCTGGACAAGGCTCAAGTATCTACCTTCCAAGATGACTCCACATTTATGCAAAGGCTTCTGTTCCCCAATGCCGCTACCTTCTTCACCAATTACTCCAAGCAGTGATTATATCTAGTCATCTGCCTGGCTGGAATATTTAAGGCAGTACAGAAAGGTAAAAGAGTGGTTTCACACCCTCATGTGCTTCTGAAATAAAACTGTGGCCTCGCTTGTGGGCAGCTCACTACCTGAAAATAAGACCAACCATTTTATGCAAAATGCAACCACTGAAGACCCAGACCAAAGCTGTGTATCTCAGCTGGGATGCGTACCCCCTTAGCCAGGCAACCTGAGAGGCTGTCTGGAGATAAACCCAGGTTGTCGAGGACAGTTGAATGAGGGAAGGTTCCAAAATAAGCCTGCATGCAACCTGGAAAGAGGGCATTTCAATTTTCATTCCACATTTTTTTAACTTTGGAAAAAGCATAGTAATTGCTTGGCCTGCAAGCAGAATCATGTTAACCAATAATGTTGACAATGTAGAGAAAAACCCGAAAAACCCCTGCAAAGGCCCTGAGAAGTCACCCAAGTGCCACTTGCTAACGTTTTTTGAGGTACCTGTCTGGGAGAGCTACAAGGCACTTTTGAACCAAAAATAAGTGTTTACAGCCTTCACATTCTAAGATTGTCAAACTATTCTTCCAAGCTGGGTGAAGAACATCAAATAGACATATCCTTGCATTAAAAAAAAAATCTTAATCTGTGATTTCCACCTATTGTCTTGATTACCATCCACATGAAGTGTAAACTTGGCCCTGGTCTCTCAAGGACTCTTCCTTTTTGTCTGTGGCGGTACTGGTGTCTCTATGCACCAGAACACGGGGGACACAGAAGTGACAGGACTGTGAAGTGGCAGCTCACACTGAGTTACTCAGAGTTCGAAGTCTTTAATCAGCTCATGACCTCTCTCCTGGCTTTTACATTGTAGGTTTTCAATAAATGTTTGCTGGCCTTTGTATGTTCACGGACCACACTGCACAATTAACTATTTCTGAGACTATTGTTGTACAGTTTCTTAGCTTCCACAGAAGGCCCCTATCTGAATATCCTTTAACAATCACCACCCACCCAGTATAAGTCCTAATAGGAAACCAACTGCTCTGGAGCCTAGGTTTTTATGAAAATTAGAATGGTAACACAATTGGAATTTGGAATAAAAACAGCTTTTCTTCCTCATGACTTTTCGCCCTTTACTACCTTTGGATTCAGAAATCTTTTAATTAATTGAGCAGAAAGGGAACCTGAAAAGGAAGGTGCTTGTTTTTTTTTAATCAAAGCCTACACTCAGTTAATTGGCATTCTGGAATTGGACCCCTCACCTACTTCCCCAAGCTTGGCATCTTCTAAAATGTTTTCTCCAATTTTGCAACTGGGGTCTAGAATCTTAAGGTGCTAGTACTTCCCTAGGCTGGCTTTCTTGTAACCTTTTAATAATTGCTATTATTAAAAGTTTGCCCTATATTATCCTTCAGTTAATTTCCCCCCCTAGATATGATGCCATGACATATTCTATTAGTAAGCTAACACTCTGTAGTGTTAAACCTCTGTAAGAGAGTAGGAATTTATTGCCATGGAGGTGATGCATGCCAAGTGACCTCTGGAGTAATATTTACATCCTACACCTGTCACTGCTTATACAGTAAGTCCTTAAGTGACTCCTCCAAACAAGGCCTCCTAATGCCAAAATTACATGCAATATTTTAGTCAGAGTTGATTTGTTTGTTTATAGATGACTAAAACTTAGAAAAAAGTTCATCAAGTAAAAGTCAGAGATGCAGACAACAGTTTCTAATACATCTTTCCCACTTTTATAACAGCTCAAATCTACAGCTTCAGTGATCATCCAATTATACTCCACTAAAAGGTAAATTAAATAAAATTAAGTTAGCCTTTCGGTGAAGGCTGGCTAGTTCACAAAGGCAATGGCACTGAAGACGGTACTGGAATTTGGCTAGGGAACACAGGAAATCAGAGTGGAACATCACTTTTAGAATCTCACACACATAATAAGCCAGTATGATGTTTGTACAAATTGAGAATATTTTAAGGTTTTTAATAAAAACTCAACTATACTTATTATCTAAAATCCATTTTTCTCCCATGTGCATTTCATGCATGAAAGGTGGTGTATTTTTCCAGAGTTTTTACAAATACTTTTCCAGGGACATGTCCTGTCCCATTCCCTGCAGCCCTTCCAGGATGCCAAGCCAACGTGCTCACTTATCTCTAAGTGAGGTGCCAGGCCACCGAGAATGGGGTCCATCAGCAGTGCACAGGGAGGTGGCTCTGGCTTCTTCAAGTACAGGGGGCGGTGGGCCCCGGTCAGCAGCACCGCCGACTGGCTGGTATGGTTTGCTTCCCAAGTTTGATTGCTCCAGTGTTCCCATTTTCTTGGGGGTCCAAGGGTGGGATCTGGCGACCTGGAACAAAAGGGAGGCCAAGGTTGAGTTCCTTTTCCTCAGTTGACACCACACGCAGATTGTCACCATGCTTCACCAGCTCCACGTAATGTTTGTGGAAAGTAGAGGGGCGTCAGGTGTAACTCTGTCCCCCACCTCCTTCCCTCCCTTCCTCACATCATTGCTCTGCTGAATGAAATAAAGCTCATGTTTAAAAGGTTAAGGAAAAGTAAAATCAGCTTCCTGATAATATGGATTTCCTTGGGTTTGGAACCTCGTGCTTCTGAGTAAAGGGAAAAGTTCTCGCCCATCTTCTTGGCCCAAACATCAGCCCCCCCGTCCTCCCCAGCCTTCCCACAGATCTATCCCACTGCAACAAGCTGCTCAGTGGCACCAGGACTTCACTAATGACAGTGAGTCCTCGTGTTTTCTGGTTCTTAAAATAGAACTGGCCTGGGTATTGTAGTCTTCTTTGTAATATCATTTACTAACACTTTGCTTGCTATCCCTTATCCTACCAATACACATGAAGCATTAACTAAAAAGCCCTAAGAGACACTCTTCATAGGAAACAGTATTTTAATGTCATCCACAAGTAATCTTATTTTAACTTAATTTAATTTTTAAAAAATTTACGACAGTCTCTGTAAATAAACAAAGTAAAAATTAAAAAAGGTAATGGAGGGTCTAAGAAGGTGATAACTAAAGGATGTGGAGGTTTTGTTTTTAGATAATAAAGATAATCTAATCTGCTGATGGTTGTATATATTTATTTATTTTATTTAAAAAAATATATTTTATTGATTTCAGAGAGGAAGGGAAAGGGAGAGATTGAAACATCAACGATGAGAGAGAATCATTGATTGGCTGTCTACTGCACGCCCCACACTGGAGATCAAGCCCGCAACCCCAGGCATGTGCCCTTGACCAGAATCGAACCCAGGACCCTTTAGTCCACAGGCCCACACTCTATCCACTGAGCCAAACCAGCCAGGGTGGTCATATATATTTATGACTATTTAAAAAACCACTGAGTTATACACTTTAAATTGTTGAAATGTTGGCACATGAATTTTTAAAAATGTATTACTGAGATATAATTGACATAACATTGTGTAAGTTTAAGGTGTTGACGTGATAATTTAAATATTGCAACATGATTATCACTGTAGTGTTAGCTAATGCCTCTAGGATATTGCATAATTATCATTTCATCTAGTTTCTTAGCAATTTTGAAATTTATAACATAGGATTGTTATCTATAATCAGGTATGTGAGTTTTATCTAAAAAAAAAAAAAAAGTTGTCTTTAGAAAAAGGCAATAGAGGCACACAGACCATAAAGGGGCACATCTAGAGTGCCCAGCACAGGTGACTGGGGAGACTGAGCCCTACAAAACACCTACTAAACAAGGCCAACCTACCAATTTCAGGAGACATAGCAGCTCTACCTAATACATAAAAACAAACATAGGAAAGCAGTCAAAATACAGTTGGAGTATGATGCAAATGAAAGCATAGAAGAAAGCCCCATAAAAAGAACTAAATGAATTGTAAGCAAGTAAACTACCAGGTACTGAGTTCAAAACAATATTTATAAAGATGCTCAAGGAACTTAGTGAGACCATCAACAACATAAAAAAAGGAACAGTCAGAAATGAAGGATACACTAACTAAAATGAAGAATAATTTACAGGGAATCAACAGTAAAGGACTCTGAGAATCAAATCAGCAATTTGGAATATGAGGAAGCAAAAAATACCCAATCAGAACAACAAAAAGAAAAAAAGAATCCCAAAATATGAAGATAGTGTAAGGAGCCTCTGGGACAACTTCAAGCATACCAACATTAGCATCATGGAGGTGCCAGAAGGAAAAGAGAGGGAGCAAGAAGTTGAAAACCTATTTTAAAAAATAATGACAGAAAACTTCCCTTACCTGGTGAAAGACATAGACATACAAGTCCAGGAAGCACAGAATCCCAAACAAGAGGAACCCAAAGAGGACCACACCAAAACACATCATAATTATTTGCCAAAGGTTAAAGACAAAGAGAGTATCTTTTTTAAAAAAATATATTTATTGTTTTGAGAGGAAGGAAGAGGGAGAGAGAGACAGAAACATCAATGATGAGATAGAATCATCGATCGGCTGCCTCCGCACACCCCACACTGGGGATCGAGCCCGCAACCCAGGCATGTGCCCTTGGCTGGAATCGAACCTGGGATCCTTCAGTCCGCAGGCTGACGCTTCATCCACCGAGCCAAACTGGCCGGGGCCAAAGAGAGAATCTTAAAAGGAGCAAGAGAAAGCAGTTAGTTACCAAGGAGCACCCATAAGACTATAAGCTGATTTCTCAACAGAAACATTGCAGGCCAGAAAGGAGTGGCAGGAAATACTCAAAGTGATGAAAAGCAAGAACGTACAACCAAGAAGACTACCCAGCAAAGCTATCATTTAGAATTGAAGGTCAGATAAAGAGTTTCACTGATAAGAAAAAGCTAAAGGAGTTCATTACCACCACACCAGTATTATATGAAATGTTAAAGGGTCTTTTTTAAAAAGAGGAAGAAAAAATAAGATAAAAAGTATGAATAATAAAATGGCAATAAATACATATCTATCAACAACTGAATCTAAAAGTCAAAATAAATGAACAAGGAATCTAATGAACAAAATAAACTGATGAATAAAATAGAACCAGAGGCATGGAAACAGAACAGACTGACAAATCTCAGAGGGAAGGGGAGAAGGAGGTGGGAAGAGATTAGCCAAATAACTTATATGCATATATGCATTACCCATGGACACAGACAATAGGGTGGTAAAGGCCTAGGGTGGGGCAGAAACCAGATGGAGAGGGGCAATGGGGGTAAAAGGGGGTGATACTCTGTATCTGTAATACTCTCAACAATAACGATTAAAAAATAAATAAACTTTTTAAAAGGCAATAGAGCCCTGGCCAAGTGGCTCAGTTGGTTGGAGTGTCATCCTGTACACCAAAAAAGGTTGTGGCTTTGATTCCCCATCAGGGCACATACCTAGGTTGAGGGTTCGATCCCTACATAGGCCCATACGGGAGGCAACTCGTCAATGTTTCTCTCACACATCAATGTTTCTCTCCCTCCCTCCCTTTCCCTTCCTCTTTCCCTCTCTCTAAAAAATCAATTTTTTAAAAAGGCAATAGAATCTGGAAATCACAAATATTTGTTGAGACAGTTTTCAAAGATTTTTATAGGCACCATCCTCACTTAATCCTGTGAAGCTGGCAGAATGGCTATATCATCACCATTGTACTATTCCTCAGAAAACTTAGATAATGTGCTGAAGGTCACATCAACCATTAGTGGCACAGGTGATTCTTTGTAAACGACATCTTAATTTTTCTGATGGATCCCAAAGCCTGTATTCTTCCCACTGTACCACATTAGCTCTCTATGCTACTTTCTCTTCCCCATGAAAAAGGCATGAAAGCTAACTCTAAAATAAGGAGATTTTAAAGTCAGCTAATTAGAATATAACTTTACTAAGAAACCAGAAATTAGAAATGGAAGGGAAATTAGTTTCAAAGATAAAGTCTTTCAATGCAACTGGATGGTACCTAAGGACCATAAAGAGAGTGAAATGCCCTGGTAGAGGCCCATTTCCACAAAAGGCAGAAATAGTTCATTTCAAAGGTATTAATGAGTTCTGTAGGTTGGGTGGTGTGGCCATTCACCAAAGCTCAACTATAAAAATTAAGGTCATTGGCAATTACCCAAAGTTCAAAATAAATGGCTCTTCATCTGATTATGGAGCAGATTAAAGGGTTGTAATAATTCCTATAGTTACTGCTTCTGCCATTTCGTATTGCCAGCAAAACTATATAAAGCTTTGCAGGCCATTCTCGAAAAAGTTCACTCCTAATCCAGTAGCAAATGAGAATGTTAAGTATGTGTTTTCCTCTTCTGGACATGCTGTGTTCTTTCATTAGTCATAATTAAAAGGAAATAAACAAAATGCTTCTTCTACTTTGTCAATCTTAAGTGAGAAATAGAAATGGTAGTTCCCAATGACTACCAATACTCTGATTTATTTAGGTCAAATCTTGCCAGTCAAATGTTACTTACTCCTTGAAAAAGGGTGTTTTGGAGGGATGATAGTGTCAAGAAACATCATTATTTAAGTTATTTAAATCAATCAATAATAGTTCAGGTGCCTCCGGAGTGTGTTATGTATCGCAATACAGACTTTTGCATTTGCATCTGAAATATTTTGGGACAAAATTATAATTCTGATTGGTGCAAGCTATTGATCTAGTTAACTAGACAAGTATTGTTTACTGATCAGTATTTTTGGCAATATCAAAATCAATACCTATACTAACATCAACTTCATGCTATGCTTATGTTGTTAACTCTAAAGATAACAAAATAGCATTAGGCTTTTAGTCCTGCTATACAAGGCTTATTCTACAAGCCTCTTGTCATGTTTTGTCCTATGAAAAGTACCCCAATTACAGAAAATATTTATACATAAGATATTCATTAAGTCACAAAAGTAGAATGAAAGTTCGAAAACAAAGAGCATACAGAAAAAAGGGAATGTTAGGGAGGCCTGTCAGCGCACACCCTTGCTCTCCCCTTCTTCCTCCCTCTTTCCTTCCTCGCACTTCTCTCCTCAATAGACAATAAGCAAGACCAGTTAGGGATGCAAGATTAAGTTAAGACCTGAGTAACGCCTCAAGGAGATTCCTCTTATTCATTTTAAACTTTTAACAATGTTTTTTGAATCAGTTTTTGAACATAGCTTCTTGGAGGCAGCAGGTTCTGTTATCTTCAGAATATTCAAAATTTCACTTAGTAGAACAAAATATTTCTCAAAAATAGAATTACTGCAGTTTTCTCACACATCATTTTTGTTCATCTGGTAGAAAGAGTTCTGAAATCTGAGAGTCCGTGTTCTAGTTTAGTGAACTTAGTCCATTTATTTAGTATCTCCAAGAGTTCCTTTCCTCACCTATAAAAAGCATATGGGAAAGTAACTTGATAACTACCACGCAATATAGATTTATGGCTATTTCAAATATGGAAAGAACTGATGACAATGGAAGGAGTCATGGCTCTGGGCACAGCTCGAGTGGAGTCTGCATGAGAAGAAACCCCTGTCTAGTGGCTCACCATGGTGGACACTCAGGGTTCCGGTACTGGGACCCGCCCTGCTCTTCTACAGAACACTCAGCCCGGGAGGTGTCCCACACAATACAGCTTCAAACAGTGATAAGAAAGGAAGCACTTCCACTTTAAGGCAGACAGAGAGGAAAGCCACGTCATAACCTTAAAAAGAGAAGGAAGCAAATGGCACTGTGAAAACACAAGAGCTTGGGATCTTATGGTCTGAATTGTTTTGAACTTACTGAAAGGTTAAGTGTACTTAGGCAAAAAAATAGTCCTGGAAAATGGCCATAGCATTTTGTACCAAGGTGATCACCTGGGAACACTGTTGAATTGGTACTAATTACCTAGGGCATAGAATAGGACACAAATATCCATACAAACATCTGAAAGGGCTGGGAGCATCAGCTGCATGTTTCCGCTCTTACAAAATGTTCTCAGAGCACACAATCTCCATAATAAGTCATCGTTCAGTGTAAACCCTAGGCCAGGGTGTTTATTTTCATAGGGTTTGAATTGTGTAAGATTGGGAAAAGTTAAAAGACACTTTTATGAAGTCCAGTTTTTCTGAAAGTTGACAGCCTAGAGAAAAAGCAGATTTTATAAATGATTCCTCAGGAATGTGATATGTGAAAAAAACAAAGTGCAAGCCTATAAATATTATCATGATTCTGGACTAGAGGCTGCAATGCTTTTACACACAACAAAAATAAAACAGTGTGCTTAGCTGCAGCTGTCCTCTCTCCTTGTGTGATGGACCAGCCATTTCCTGCATAAGCTGTAAGTCCTCCCTGTCCCTTTCTTCTCTCCTTTCATCCCAGTTCCAGTACGTGGCTTGGCTATCTTTTGTTGAGTTTTTTTTAGTGGTGCTGGTAGTTGCTGTGTAACTTCCATTTCTTGATCCTGATTTTCTGAATCATTCAGATTAGTAAATTGACCAGGTTTATTAAGACTTGGAAGTATTTACTCTTGATAATGATCCGCAAATCTCTCCATTTAGAAGGCGGGGGTGGGGGTGGAGTCCTCTACAGAACATTGCTCACAATCAGAGAGCATTGCTCTAAGAATACAGAATGGGCATGGGGGAGACACGTGTGACACTTGAAGTCACTCTCTGTAGCGGTTCCTTTGCTATAGTAAAGAGGACAGTGTTGGAATTACTAGATGACCTTGAATATTAGAATACAGAGTCTAATATCTACACAGAGCATGAATGGAGGAGGAGACGGGAAGAGAATTTAGTCAGAAGGCTTGCACAAAGTCCAGGTCAGGGATTAAGAGAGCCTTCAGCCCTAGCTGGTTTGGCTCAGTGGACAGAGCGTTGGCCTGCGGACCAAAGGATCCCAGGTTTGATTCCGGTCAAGGGCACATGCCCAGGGTTGTGGCTCAATCCCCAGTGGGGGGCATGCGGGAGGCAGCCGATCAATGATTCTCTCTCATCATTGATGTTTCTCTCTCTCCCTCTCTGAAATCAATAAAACTATATTTAAAAAAGAGAGAGCCTTCATCTGGGTGCAGTTGAGGGAAACAGAAAACAAAGATGGAAAGAGAACTGTAGCAAGACACTTGGCAGTGTGATAACTGATTGGATGTAGGAAGGTAAAGAAATAAATGAAAAACAATAACAAAGTTAAAGGTGTAGGGACCTGGAGGAAGGTGATACACCAACGAAGAGGGAAGGAAGGGGAAGGTCACCATTGCTGTCAGTCCAAATTAAATACCAAGTGTCTTAAACATGGAAGGTTTGAGTGACTCAAATCATTAGGCTTCTTGACCATTCAAAGGTTTCTGTCTCCTCCCCCACACACTGATTTATTTTTCAAATAAATAGACTATTTGGGGAGGGCAGTTTTAGATTTATAGAAATATTTGAACATAAAGTATAGAGAGTTCCCACATATTCCCCCCCACCCCCCATCCCAATTTCTCTAATTTTAACATCCTGCAATAGTATGGAACATTTACTATAATTAATGACTATTATTGCTCATTATTATTCATCAAAGCCCATAGTTTACTTTAGGGTTCACTCTTAGTGTTGCACATTCTATGGGTTTTAATAAATGTATAATGGTATGTATCCACCATTACAATATCACACAGAATAGTTCCACTGCCCTAAAAATCCTCTATGCTCTACCTCGTAATCTCTCCCTTCCTCCAAGTCCCTCGCAACCCTTGATAGCACTGTCTCCACAGTTTGCCTTTCCCAGATGTCATTTAGAAGTAATCATACAGTGTGTGGGCTTTCAGATTGTCTTCTTTCACTTGTAATATGCATTTAAAGTTCTTCCATGTCTTTTTTGTGGCCTGAGATTTCATTGTATTGTTTTTTGTTATTGACACTATTACAGATGCCCGCCCCCGCCTCATTTTCCCTCCCTTTATCCATCTCCACCCAGCATGAGCTCCCCCACCCCCAATTCTGGCCTTCACCACACTGTTGTCTGTGTCCAGGGGCTATGCATATATGTTCTTTGGCTAATCTCTTCACCTTTTAAAATCCAGTCTCCCCCACCTCCCTCCCCTCTGACCTCTGTCAGTCTGTTCCATATATCCATACCCCTGATTCTATTTTGTTCATCTGCTTATTTTGTTCATTAAATAATGCATAGAAGTGATCGTATGGCATTTGTCTTTCTCTGTCTGGCTTATTTCACTTAATATAATATCCATCATGCTGTTGCAAAAGGTAAGAGTTCCTTCTTTTTCACAGCCTTGTAGTATTCCCTTCAAAATAATACAGGCAGGGGGGTGAGGAGGTGAGGTAGTGATGAAATCAGCCTGGTTATGTGTACATGACGGTTCACTATATTACACAGTATACTGGTACATATGTTTAAAATTTTCCAGGATAAAGTCTTTTTTAAAGTTCCCTATAATCTCATCACCATAAAGCAACCACTGTTAACATTTTAATGTGCATATATCTTTACCCGGAAGAATATATTATTTACTTTTATATACCATATGGTTCACAATTTAAAAAATCAGGATATAACACAAACCACTCTAACTTTTGTTTCACACTCAATAATTTATCTTTCTATGCCAGTAAATCCAGATTTACATCATCATTTTAATCACTAGCTTATATTAGTGTACCAGGATTTTTAAAAAACGATTTCCCAACTTTTGGACAGTTAAATCATTTCCTGTTTTTCACCATGATGAATAATGTTCCCATTTAAACCACTGTTTGCAGAAAGAAGTGATATGTCAGGACTGTGCACAGACTACCCAAAACAGCGCAGCACCTATGTCCTTTCCAGGGTAGTTTCAGGCTTTGAAAATCCTATCTAATAAAAGAGAAACATGCAAATTGACCATACCTCCGCTACCCCCACAAGCCACGCCCACCAGCCAATCAGGAGCGAGTGAGTATGCAAATTAACCCAACAAATATGGCGGCAGCCACAGAGCGGGAGCAAGCAGGAAGCTTGGGTTGCCCCCAGCATGGGAGGAAGCCAAGCTTCCCGTCCACCCTGGCTGGCCCTGGCCTCTGCTCAAGGCTACAAAGTTTCAATTATAGAAGATAAATAAATCCCAGATACCAGGGCCTCCGCTTGGATCGCTGGGGGGTGTGGCCAGCCTGCAAACCACCACAGGCCCCTCACCCAGGCCGCCCCAAGCCCCAAGGGAACCCCCACCCTGATCCGGGACACCCTTCAGGGCAAACCAGCCAGCTCCCACCGGTGAACCAGGCCTCTATCCTATCTAATAAAAGAGTAATATGCAAATTGACCATCACTCCAACACACAAGATGGCTGCCCCCACATGGACACAAGGTGGCCGCCACAAGATGACCAGCAAGGGAGGGCAGTTGGGAGGGACCAGGCCAGCAGGGGAGGGCAGTTGGGAGGGACCAGGCCTGCAAGGGAGGGCAGTTGGGGGTGATCAGGCCAGCAGGGGAGGGCAGCTGGGAGGGCCCAGGCCTGCAAGGAAGGGCAGTTGGGGGTGATCAAGCCTGTAGGGGAGGGCAGTTAGGGGTGACCAGGCCAGCAGAGGAGGGAAGTTGGGGGCAACCAGGTCTGCAGGGAAGGTCAGTTGGGGGGGACCTAGGCCTGCAGGGGAGGGTAGTTGGGGGTGACCAGGCCTTCAGGGGAGGGCAGTTAGGAGTGACCAGGCCTGCAGGGGAGGGCAGTTAGGGGCAATCAGGCTGGCAGGGGAGCAGTTAGGCATCAATCAGGCTGGCAGCGGAGGGGTTAGGGAGTGATCAGGCTGGCAGGCAGAAGTGGTTAGGGGCAATCAGGAAGGCAGCAGGCGAGCAGTTGGGAGCCAGCAGTCCTGATTGTGAGAGGGATGTCCGACTGCCTGTTAAGGCCTGATCCTGGTAGGATCGGGCCTAAACAGGCAGTCGGACATCCCTTGAGGGGTCCCAGATTGGATAGGGTGCAGGCTGGGCTGAGGGACACACCCCCGTGCACGAATTTTGTGCACCAGGCCTCTAGTAGATAATATTTCCAATTAGAAAATATATTAACTCATGTTAAGAAAACAGTTGATTCCTTTCTGGTTTATGAGCACTCTAAGAATATAAAAGAGAAATATTTATCTCTTTATTCAAGTCAATATGAATTAGTTCTGTTTAAGCATCCCTTTTTAAAAGGGCTTTTATTCTCATTGCTCTTTCTTGATTTGTTTTTTTATTGCATCTTTTCTCCCAGGCACATTTGTCTCTGGAAAATTGCTTTGGGGAGCATAGATGTCAGCAATATATCTTCCTATTCTGAACTCAGAGAGAAAGAAGCACATGTAATACAAGTAGAAACAGGGAAAAGGAAAATAAATGAAATGTCTGTTGCCATATATTTAGGTGTACTTGGTACTGTGTTTTAAATTAACCTGTAATTCGGCTATAACACATGATTCAGAAGAAATTCACCTGAAGAAGTAGAAAGGCTGGGAAGGCACCAGCACTCACAGTATATACCTGCAGAGGCTTCTTTGCAAAGGCACTTACAATCACAGTATAATGAAACAGAAACAGTTGTCTATTTGACATGAAAGATGAGGGGATACAGTATTCTACAGCTTCTACAGGAATTATTTGAAGCCCCAATTCCCCAGTGCTTTGAATAAAGCTTGTTTTCTCTTAAATGAATAGAACAGTAGGATCTCAGGAATTCCTTAGTCCAAGTCCCCACCTTTGAGTCATAAGACCTCATATACATGAAGGCATTTATACTGGCTGGACCATACAAAGAAATATCTTTTAAATTAAGATATCGATTCTTACTGCTTATGTTTATTTTACTCTTTGAGGGCTTTATTTCATTTGGGATTTTAATAATGACTTACATAGACCTCGGAAAGTCTCCTAGCTTGCGGAGAAATCTCCAGCTGCATTTGAGGTATACGGAGTGCTGCGCTTCCTTCGCTGAGCACTGCCATCTGCACAGTCTGCCTTCTAGGGGCTAAAGCAAGAGAGAGCTCTAGAAAATACAAGGAGCTGCACAAAGGAAAGGGGTGGAAGTCACAGTCATCAGGAGCTACCTGGCTTCGTTAATGAAAAGCATTAATAAAAACAAACTATTTAATAGCTGCACAATTAGCCTAATCTACCAGAAAGGCCAAATGCCGCCAGAAAAAGAATGAGTTTGACCTCAGGAAATATGAGGTTAATGGAATGAGTTCAAACCAAACCCTGTCAGATGTCACCCAGAGTTACCCAGCTGTGGAGGGCAGCTGAGCAGTTTCTTCACCACAGAGCACTGCACCCACTGCCCATTTTCCGGGAAGGAGCAGGAGAATGGGAATATGGGGTTTCCAACATAAAATGACAGCCCTAGCACTCCAGAGTTCAACCACTCAGGTCGACCATCTAGAAGTCTGTTGAGAGTGTGAAATAACAGCAAGACAATGAGTCCTCCTGAAGGAGACAGGAAGGAAAGGTGGTGTAGACCCAGAGAACAAGAAGGACGGGCTGCATTCTTCTCTGCATTTCTGTATCATGCAAGTAACCCAGTCAGGGTTCCTCATCTCCAGCGAATTCTCCATCAAGCCAAAAGAAACAAACAAAATATTCCCTGCTGTGGGTTCTCAGAGTCTGAAGTAATGAACCAAAACCAGTTAAAAGGAAATCAAATCTGTTCTGGGAAGCAACGGTCCCTCTGACTTTGAGAGCACCGCCAACGATGATCTCAGAGAGATCAAACTATCAGTTTCCCTTCTGAAATTCCCTTCTGGAACTGTCTGGAGCCAAGATATTTGAGAACTGCCAACTGTTCAGGAGTTCAACTTTTCCTAAGGTGACCCAAAGACTTCGAGTCCCAGAACCTCAACAAACACTTATACCTCTTTCAAGTCCCCAGTTGTGCTCGAAGGTATCTCAGGACAGTTTCCCAAGATCGCTGCTGGCAAGTAGCTCTCTGAGGGGACCCAGAATGAAACATCATTATCGGAGAAGTTGTAAAGGCGAAAACCTGGCCCACCAGCTGGGAAACAGCTCTTAGGTAGAGGTTATTAATGGGGAAGCAGCATAAAGAAAGGGAAACATAACATTACCCAGAACTGGAGATGAAGAAGGGAGCCATCACCCTCCATGACTTAGCTGATCAGAAATGAGGAAAATATTTACAAATAGACTCTCCATCCAATTCCCAATTTCAGGTCACGTGGGATGGAGAGACTTGATGGTGATCAACAAGCAAAAGAAAGTACAAAAGTTCCTTTTGTTTCGTTTGCCTAGAGTCATTCTGTTTAATGGGTGACTTCAGTTTTCTATACCTCTTCAATATCTATTTTATTTCTCCTCCCCTCAACATACTGATATATGAGGGAAAGCAGTTTGCCAGCCAAAAACATGCCTTTTGAGATACTGGTTATTTTAAGCTGGTTATTCTTAAGAAAAGAAAGACTAAGGAAAAAACCTTTGGCCTTCCTCCTAACTGCCTAAAAGAATTTAGATAGAGGCCTGCTCCAGGAAGGGAGCTATTATTACAGATCACTATAGTGGTGAAATGCAGCAAGGCCCATTCGATCAGTCTTCTCTGTGTCCCACTGTAAAGATGGCCCAGCAAACATCTGTTTACCAAACATTTGCTTTTCCATCTCCATGTGGGTTGCCTTCCTCCCCTTCGAATTCCCAAACTAAAACCCGCCTACCCGCCCGCCCCTTCTCTCCTTAGCTCAAAATAGCATATAAGCCTCAACTGCCAATTCTGTCCTAGGGGGCCCATATTCTTATAAAGCCCCCATATGTACATACATAAGAAATTTGGTCATTTTCTCTTGTTCATCGGTCTCATGTCAATTTCATTAGTTCAGCCAGAACTTAAGTTGGTAGAAGGCAAATTAGATTTTCCACTCTCACACATAAAATACTGTAGAATACATAATTTTTAAATAAAAATAAATTTTATTTTGCAACAGAGTTACTTCCTTTTTATTCATAAAACATAGAATTACCAAGTTAAAGAACAGAATTTTGGAAATTTGGGTTTGGGAGACACAATATAGGTCAGTATTGACAAGTTCATGCTTGTAGGTTTTATATCCACATCATCAAACAAATTCACACAGAGGAAAATCTCTACTTGAGAGCTCTGTGATTTCATCCTTTGACTCTCAGAGGCATAAAAACCGTGAACTAAGTTAAAAACATGATTTCAGGTACTTACTGATTCCTTGAAAGAGTTCTTCAATATTGATAGCATTTTTTGCACTTGTTTCAACAACGATGGCACCTATGGATTCAGCGTATTCCTTCGCATCCTTCAAGGGAACCTCCCTGGAAAAGAGGTGAAACCCAGTCAGAAATGAATGTTCATTTGTAAAATATAAATAACCCCAAAAGGCCAAACAAAAAGCTCATGTGGAAACAGCTCCGTTACTTTCCTGGAGAATATCAACTCCATCGCGCAACAAGTATTAAAAACCTAATATGAATGAGACTTTTTAAAGTTTAAAACCTGGTCTCTGGCATCTATAAAGACAAGATATGCAAATATAACATATTGTCCAGTCCCACAGAAGTAAAGAATTCCAGAACAGTGGGAAAAATCATTATGTACACACTCCAGCTTTCCGAGGTAGGGTTGATTTCAAACATTTTCCCCCATAATAATGATTCAGTATTTTTTTAAATGTGTGTGCACCCATTTGTGTGCATGTTTCTATAAGACTCCATTATATCATTTTTCACAAATCAGACAAAATATGTGGCATGATTTGAAAGTTTGGAAATGAACATGTTATAGCTACAATAGCTACGATGCAGTATAGCATATTTGAACTTAGAGTTTTAAATGGCTGTTCCTGCAAAGGTTTTAGGACATGAACTCTATTTAAATGAACAATCTAAAAAGGCATTTATTGATCTACTTTTTATGTAAAGACACTGTGGTGAATCTAAAGATTAAAAAGTCACAGTTCCGATTCTCCAGAAGTTAATTCATTTATCCAACAAATATTAATTGAGCAGTTATGGTATGCCAGTCCTTGTAGGGGCTAGAGAAAACACCAGCCCTTGCCTTCTGGAACCTACATTTGCGAGCAAAGGCAAACACATCCACAGTCACTCTATTCCACAACGTTGTAACATCTGCAATATTAAGATAAGCCGTAGAGGGGTAGAAAGTGGTGCATTTTGATCAGTGGAACTGAAGGAGATGAGTTGGAGGAGGTCCCCTGAAATGCGGCCATGCAGGACAGAGAGAACACAGGTGAGAACTGTGATGCAACAGCCTGACAAAGGCCCACGGTGAGGAGCACCCTCAGCCCCAGAGACTATTGAAAGTCGATCTGCACCCAATCCTGCCTTGGGTGTAACAGTGGATTTACAAATGAACGACATGGTGTCTGAGAGAAAGTCCGGCAGGGACTGTGGCAGGTGGGCAGGAAAGCACGCGGTGGCCAATGCAGAACTGTGACAGGGTCCACTAGGAAGCTCCGTATCTAGGAAAACACAATGCACACAATGGACTAGAGTGGGGCAGCGAGGAGGAGGAGAAGAATCCGGAAGCTCCTCTAATGCGGGCAAGAGAGAACACAATGCTGGCCTGGGAGGGCTACAGGAGAAGAAAAAGGGAGGACAGAAAATCAAAACTGGGAGGGGGCAGTGAAGGGACCTTCCCCATCTTTTTATCTCCTTCCCTTTCCTCCATCCTCTCCAATTTCCTCATGAATGGCTACTACTCGTTTATAAAGCTATTGGGAAATTGCTATCTTGGCATTTAAATTCTTTACGACCCCAAATCGGATGAGAGGGGAACTTTTCAGGTACTTGCTGGAAAAGGGCCAAACCAGAGCCTACCGTATTAAATAAAGATGGCTGTCCTGGGATTCCACACCAGAGGAGAGAGGCCTCCTAAGCCAGGCCAGCTGGAACCTGTACTTCATAATCCTCCTTACCACAGACAAGCCCCAGCACCCCACACCTTCCAGAATGGCTGCCATCAATAAATCAACAAACAAGTGCTGATGAGGATGTGGAGAAAAGGGAAAACTAGTGCATTGTTGGTGGGAATGCAAATGGGTGCAGCCACTTTAGAAAACAGTATGGAGTTTCCTCAGAAAATTAAAAATGGAGCTGCCATTTGACCCAGTGATCCCACTTCTGGAAATATATCCTAAGAAACTAGAAACACCAATCAGAATATATGCACCCCTATGTTCACTGCAGCATTATAATTGCCAAGCTCTGGAAACAGCCCAAGTGCCCATCAGCAGATGAGTGGATTAAAAACTGTCATACATCTACACAATGGAATACTACGCTGCAGTAAAAAAGAAGGAACTCCTACCCTTTGCAACAGCATGGATGGACCTGGAGATTAATATGCTAAGCAAAATAAGCCAGTCAGAGAAAGATAAATACCTTATGATCTCACTTTTTATGGAATCTAGTGAACAAAATAAACTGACGAACAAAACAGAACCAGAGGCATGGATACATGGAACAGACTGACAGAGGTCAGAAGGAAGGGAGTGGTGAGGACTGGATAAAGAAGGGGAAGGAATTAGCTAAAGAATATATATGTATAACCCATGGACACAGGCAACAGTGTAGTGAAGGTAGGGGCAGGGGTGCTGGGCAAGGGGAGAAAAATGGGGACATCTGTGATAGTGTGAACAATTAAAAAAAACACGAGCTGAGTGATGGGAATCATTCCGGTCAGGATAGGGGAGGGGTGACTGTCTCAACAGTGGGCACTGCAGTAGAGCATTTTAGGAACTCCTACCACTGCAAGGCCTGTGGTAACAGGCTCAGAGGGCTGGAGACACCACCCTCTCCCCTCCGTATCTAGACGTTATCTCCCTGTTGAGCTAGCTTGTCATCGCTACTTGAACAGCAGATGCGCTTCACAATAGTAACTTGTCACAGCCTGATAAACGGTCTTTCACCCGCAGATCGGCCACTCCTTCCATAAACCTTCCACTTACCAAGTAAGAAATCATGGAGGCGCCCACGGGCTTCCCCTCTCTCATCCCCCAACGCTAAGTAATGAAGCTTAACCTCCTTGGCAGCCTCCCCTCTACTGTCCCCGCCTCTGCCCGCGTTCAGGCCTTCATTTGGGACTCGGATTTCTGCAGTTGCTTTGTTGTGTACTGGGTTAAGATGATTTCACATCCACTTGCTTATGACTTAAATGAAGTTCTGTTAATCCACTTGTTTATGACCCCCCAAAAGTTATTTGATATAAGAATAAAGTAAGTCCTGCCAGGATGTCATCATTCGACATCTGTTCATCACTGATAAGCAACCAGCTGCCGAGGGGTCCCTTCTTATCAATGAGAACACATGGAGAAGCAACTATGGGCCAAGGGGACATTTAGACCACATATATGGAGAGTTTGCAAGGACTATTTGAGAGGGGCCTTCCCTCCTGTCTTGGGGAGGCACTCCTCCTAGCCAGTGGTGACAGGCTGCAACCCTGGGAAAGAGATCAGCTCGCCCATCGACACTGGTATCTTCATTCCCTAGCAAAACGCTCTAGTAACTGGAGACGTTTACTCTGCGCTGGCAGCTGGAAATCTGGGAATTAGTCAGTCGGTCACTGACTCTCCCAAGTGCCTCCCTGGACTTTATTCCTTCATACTCCACACCCCCACCCCACCCCCACCCCCATCCCCCACTTGCCTGGAACAATGGTCTGATTAATGTGTCATTTGTTTGGCGTACATTATTTATTTGGCTTATTAAAAAATATTATCCTATATGCTACTGGCCTGTGAAATTATTATAATTCCCACAGCAAAGCTGTGCTAAACAAATTGCTGGCAAAGTCAACTCAGTTTCTGGCCGTAACACTTATGCTGTCTCCCCACAACAAAACTAAACATGCTTCTCTAACTGGTCCTCCAGCCTCCTACAATTCACTACCCACATGCCCATCATGGGTATCTTTCAAAACTGCAAATCTATCAAGTATTCATGTGAATGGAATTCTTCTATATACCGATTGCCTCAGAATAAAACCCAACGCGTAGCAGAACAAGGCTTGCTGTCTCATTCCCCCCGTTCACACCCGACGTTACAGCTATTCCAAGCAAGTGGTCATTCTGGGAACTTACTGTGCTTGTGTCTGTTTCTGGGCCATGCACCTGCTCTTCCCCCGTCCACCCCTCCCCATTCTCTTGGAACTCTTCCACTGTGGCCTCCTGGAGAGCTCAGTCCAGCATTCCTTCTTTCCAGAGAAAATGCTCTTCCCCCTTGCCCTTAACACCCGTGCATATGCAAACATAATACTATCATTCTCGTGAGGTTGTGTGGCTCAAAAATAGGCTGTGGATTTCTGGATATCAGGACCATGGTTTTTGTTTGAGTGTGCCGGGATCATAACACTGCATGGCACCTAGGAGGCAATCAATGAGTATTTGTTAACTGATTGAATGACAAAATCATCCCCAAATTACCTTCAGCAGAGAGGAGGATTTGGGTAGAGGAAGGTCTCCATGTGGACTTACGGGAAAGCGTGGGGAGTGTTGAGAATGTCAACTGAAAAAGTCCTGAAGGCAGAGGCTCATCCACCCTTCTAAATGGGCCAGGAGGGAGGCCTAGGGGTGCAAGCAACATAAAAGGGGGAATCTCCTGCTAGACCCAGACTCTGATGTTAATCAGCTTACATCCCAGTATGATCCACACATCAGCCTGTCGTGTGTCTCAGACACAGAGTCTGAGCTGGCCACAGCACTCATAGGCTCTAGGCAGGGGAGGGAGGTCAGGAAACAACATTCCTGTGGGCCCCAGATTTTTCAACAGGCTGTTCTGACCAATAACGGTCCTTGTTTTGTTGGTCATGGGTGGAACCTGGCAACATGGCAGCTGACTCATTCTAATTCCAAGGCTGTTTAATTGTCCATGATCCTCCTCCACTGATGGAAGGGAGAGATGGGGACAGGTACACCAAGAGGCATTCCTGAAACCCTACCTGTAAGGGAGAGGATCAGATCAGCAGGCTAAGGTAGAATAATGCTCTATGCCTCCTAGGGGTTCCCTGGGAAGGTTCAGTTCCCTGGGTTCCTTCTGAAAGTCAGTGGAGACAGATGACTTCCACTGAGCCCACGTATGCTGAAGGGTATGCTCTAGCCATGGGTTATGAGTTCAGAATCTCTCACAGATAACCTAGGAAGTAGCTGATGGGAGAAAGGCAGTTCAAGTGTGTTGCTCAGAGAATAAGTCTATTGTCTCCTTCAATAGACAGCCCCTTCAAGTCCACTTTCCTCGGTTCTTATGCTCCTTATTCTCCCTGATGGGGCAAATGCTTGACAACAATTTTAAATGTTAAGTTGATATTATAAAGTGCTCAAAACAATACCTGCCCCATACTAAGTGGCATATCAGTGTCTCTTTACAAAGCTGTATCAGCAAGGGTGATGACATGACACCATTTTCTTACAGAATACTAAAAAGAGTGAGGAAATGATGCAAATAGAGGAAACAAGTAAACAGGAGGCTCCACCTACTTCAAAGTCTGAAGGCCTTTCATAGGTGTATTTGATTCAACCCCTTCATTTCATGGCCCCAGAAGTCTCCCAGTCTAGTCATTACCATTCCACAGAAGAATGAGGGAACACAGGCTATATCTGCCAACTTGTTAAATGCAGTAATTTCCATAAATCATGCCAAAAGTAAAATTGTATTATATTTTAAAGTCCTTTCTCCCTATGAAAAACCTGACATTAATTCTGAGTAACTTTTATTCAAAGACAGTGAGCAGTTTTTTATATTTCTTGTTCTGTGACATTCTTGTGCATGTTCTCTGTCACTTTGGTTTGAGTTGTTAGAATTCTTTTTTTATTTGAAAGTGCTCTTTGCATATTAAAGAATCTAGCCCTATGTAATATAGTGTCCACATTTCTCTCAGCTTATCATTTGTGTTTAATCTTGTTTGTGGCATTTTTGCCACACAAAAGTATAAGTCAGACTTAGTGATCATTTTCCTCCCTAACTTCTGAGTTCTATATCATGATTAAAGTTCATTACAATTTTCAAGATTGTTTTTAAAGTTCACCTCCTTTCTCTAATTTTTATGAATTTGTTATTTTACATTTAAATTCTTGTTCATTGTAAAACTATTTTTCCCTATGACCAGCTAATTACACCTAAGTGATTTATTAAATTATTAAATTGTGTTATGATTACAGTACTCAGTACAGTAACATGATATATAGGTTTGTAGCCTAGGATCAACAGGTTGTACCATATATTCTCGATATGCAGTGGGCTATACCATCTAGGTTTATATAAGTGCCCTGTATGGTGTTCACACAAGGATGAAATTGCCTAATGACACCATTTCTCAGAACATATCCTCATCGTTAAAGCATGACTGTACATTTCTCAGACATGATTTTATAAGTGATAAAATAACAGTGCTCTCACAAGTTCTTCCCAAACAAAATCTTTGGTGGTTCAGATAGGTTCTAGTTGTATATGTTGTATTTTTTTTCTTTTTTTTAAAAAGTATGTTTATTGATTTTTTACAGGGAGGAAGGGAGAGGGATAGAGAGTTAGAAACATCGATCAGCTGTCTCCTGCACACTCCCTGCTGGGTATGTGCCCGCAACCAAGGTACATGCCCTTGACCAGAATCGAACCTGGGACCCTTGAGTCCGCAGGCTGACGCTCTATCCACTGAGCCAAACCGGTTAGGGCTATATGTTGTATTTTTAAACACCATAACAGCAATAACTAAGCATTTTATATTCTTCCAGACTTCTGGAATACAACTCATTTAAAAATGTTTGCCCTGGATTTTTAGTCTCTGCTCCAGCCACAGCCCCTTGCCAAGGTCAAGCTTAAACAACCAACTAAGCCATGACTGTGTAGCAAGCCAACAGTGAGCAGGAGACAGCTGCTAAATGTCTGGTGGAACTATTTTTTTGTCAAAACCATCCCACATGTTTAAGCTATTCTAGCCAAAAGCAATGGAAACCATTCACAACATTCCATCAAAATTCAGGAGAGGAAGGCTGCAGGCTGTATGCAGAAGCTGTGTGTGCCATGAAGCAGCCTTTGTCTTCCCCACTCCCTCCTGTCTTAGCCACTGAAATGAATAACCAGGGACTGCTGTGCTCCCATTAGCTCATATTTTGTCTAAATATCCAAGATATTCATGCAACACACAGATGAGGCAACCACTTTAGCAATAATTAAAGCAGCAAAATCTCTTTAAAATCTCACATGTGTTTTTTTGTTTTGGGTTTTTTTTTAGATAACTGGGTTGGCTTATTTGTGAGGTGAAGCTAACACTAAAATGAATATTTAAAAAAAGAAAAACAAAACAAAGGATTGCCACCTTCACAATTATTATCTGATTGGGCAATAACCTTTTACAGTGATCAAAGCACCTGATATGTGTACCCTGGGAAGAATTCCTGTTCCCATGGGGCCTTGCCTGTGTATTAACGTGTGTCCATAACTGCTATTCACCTGGGGCCAAGTTCCTGGTGTCAAGTTCTAACAAGCAGTGTCAGGTTCTTACCACAGACTGAAATGGATTGTTTCTCATAACGAGTGTCAGAATTTAAATCGAATGAGGACCAAACAGAAAGCACAGGTTCTCTAGGGGACCTGGCCATTCCTTGGCCTCTTAATAATCCTTCTCCAGACAGAAGTTTGGTCTAGTCCTGAAGAGGCCTGAGAGAACCACAGGAAAGAATCATTAGCTCCAAATGCTCTGAGCAGAATCAAATCAGCTGTCATTTTCTCTCAGTATTTCAGAAATTATTCTCCCTCCTGGATCCTGTTCACACTTCTTATGAGATACAATATAGCACGATGGTCAGGAACATCAGCTCTAGAACAGATTACCCAGGTTTATAACTGGGACCCTACATCCTCTTAGCTACAAGACCTGGGACAAGCTCCCTAATTTTTGTGCCTCAGTTTTCTTATTGATAAATGGGAGAATAACTGTAACTCGTTCATAGGATTATGAAGGTTAACATACACTACTTACAATAGTGTCTGGAATACAGTAATCATTCGATTCAGTAAGCATCGATGACAATGATTATTAACTTGTTTTCAGTCCACTGCCTAAGTGAACAGTATATAATTATAGTGAACACGGTGCCATTTGAAAGTAACCATTGAGACAGCCATAATTCTTAACAGAAGTTACATTTTGAAACTCTGAAATTTGGGGCAGCATGTAAAGTCAAAGAGAAAAGATTACTGTTTATCTATAAGAAATCTCCAGGAACAAAAGCTTACCATTCAGCTTAGTCAGACATTAGTTGATGACTTTTTAAAACATCCCTCCCACACACACTGAAGAAGGTTAGAATGAGTCATGTGGCTCTGGATTAGAATCAGAGCTATCAATATGAATTTATGTTATCTTAATTTAGATACAGATGGACAGACAGAGAAATAATTACAGATACGTATGCATACTCAGGTTAGCCTACATGCATATATTTTCTACCTCTGTTCATGTAAAGGGTCTATGCCCAATGACAACCCAGTAGCAACACGCACACCCAGTCCAGATGTTAGTTTCTAAATACCATTCTCCAATGAAAGGAATTAGGCTGCTTGGAGACATGGCTGATTCTAGGGCTGTATCCTCAAATATACAAGGTGAGCCTGGAAAATAATGTACCAAAAAGTAAGGAAGTGCTCAAAAACCAAAGTGATAGGCATATGCTAAGGGACACAGGAGCCAACAGAAAGAGTTCCCAGTAGCCAAATCTGCAACAATTTAAATAACACAGTATTGCATTAAAAACCAAAGTATAAAATAAATGAGTCTGTACTTTTATAAATAAACTAGAGGCCCAGTGCACGAAATTCATGCACGGGGAGTGGGGGCGTCCCTCAGCCCAGCCTGCTCCCTCTCATAGTCTGGGAGCCCTCAGGGGATGTTCTACTGACGGCTTAGTGCAGCAGGGAGCGGGCCTAAGCCACAGTCTGGCCTCCCTCTGTGGGAGGTGATCAGCGGGCCAGGCCAATAGGGATGGCAAGGGCAGCGAGAGGCCGGCCCCACCCCCAATTGCGCCATGGCCACTGGTGGCCTCCCTCTGCAGGAGGCAACCCCAGCAGGCCTATCTGGGGATGGTGCTGGGCGGCCCTGACCCGAATTGCCCCACCACTGCTGCCGCCTGTGGCCTCCCTCTGCGGGAGGCGACCAGGTGGGTGATCAGGGGATGGTGTCAAGCCCCCATTGCCCTGCCGCCGCTGAATGCTGCTGCCCCACCCCACCACTCCATCGCTGTCCCCTTCCTCTGCCCGCTGGCATGTGTCTTGGCTGGCCTGGTGACACCTGCTCACCGACCCTGCCCCCCACTGACCTGTTGTTCCGCCATTCGGTTGATTTGCATATTACACTTTTATTATATAGGATTGCTTTACTTGGAGGGAGATTTACCCACCAAAATGAGCTCTAGAAGGAGTGTTTTTCAAGGTGTGGTCCTACATTTTAACAGGCAACCCAGATGAGTGTTATGCACTGTATTATTTGAGAGGATCTCTTTAGTAGAGACATTGGCTCATTAAAATTATGCCTCTGGCATGACCACATTCAGTATCTGATATTTACTGTTAAAAATTGAGCACCCAATATCTCTTTATCAATCAATATAGACTCATAATGTTTCCAAATCTTGAAAGTCCCCATACTCACAGAGCATTGAATGACTTCGATAAGTATTTTTAAGGATCATGCAGGAAAGCTAATTTAGGTGATAGGAAAGTGTAGTAGATAGATAATATCCTAGATTAGGAGAAAAGATGGCACATTAGCCTTGCATGGTGGTGGCTGAAGGCAGAAAAACAAACGTTGCAGCAAAGAAAGAGCACTAAGTCTGTCTTCTGTCCTAATTGTTTGGCTATTGCTGAACTAAGCAAGCTCCCTTACACTGTTCCTTTTCCTCGATACCTTCTCCCAATTATTAGAATCACCCATTTAACGAAGTTGCCCAAACTGGAAAACCTGGGCTAATATCATTTGCTTTCATCCCTGTGCAATCAGCCAAATAGTTCTGTCAGGTTTCCTCATAAATATGTCTCTGATCCACTGCCTCTGTCTAGTCCTAGTTCCCAACATCAGTCCCTCTTTTTCTTGGGCCCAAAAACACTGCAGCTGTCTAAACTGATCCATGCCACAGCCACCAGAATGGTTCATTTAAAATGAAAGCAAGACCAGGATGCTCCCATGCTTGACATTCTTCACTTTAAGCTCTCTGCTATTGTATATAAGACCCTCAGTGGTCTGTCCTCTGCCTACTTCTCAGGCCGCCGTGGAAGTCAGGCCTGACTGGTGCCGCAAGCAGCCAGGACCCAGGCCTGACTTGCGCAGCGCCAGCTTCCGTGGAAGTCAGGCCTGACTGACGCTGTGGGTGGCCGGGACCCGGGCCTGACTTCTGCCCCAGGGCCCCCTGCCCCCCTGCCTGTGTCCACTCGGGGGCTGCCCGAGCCAGCATGGCGGCACGGTAGCTCGGGCAGCCCCCCACCCACCCACCCCCGTTTCTGTCTCTGTCTCCGCTCTGGGCCTCACCTGCACGTGTAGCCTCCTCCTGATCAGTCATGACTGTTACGGCATCCCAGCCTAATTTGCATATTACCTCCATATATATGATTAAATAAGTAAAGGGGAGAAGAGACAAATTTCACCTGCAGAAGAATTCCAAATAATTTATTTAGATACTCCTCCTTCAAGGAGATGAGTGGGGACTGAGCAAGAGACTTCCTTCCAAGGAATATAGTAAGGAAAGGAAGTGAGAGGTAACTACAGTGCAGAAACCTGACAACCACTATCTCAAACAGGTGGTCAAGGTCAATACCATCAGTGATAAGTTGATAACATGAACCCTTGATATGTTTAAATATATGATAAAGTAATAAAATAGTACTCTACCTCTGTGATCTTCCTCCCAAAAACACATAACCCCAGTCTAATCATGAGAAACATATCAGAACAACCTTAACTGAGAAACAGTCTCCAAAGTATCGGACTAGTACTTCCTTAAAACTGTCAAAATCATAAAAAATAAAGGAAGTCTGAGAAACTGTCACAGCCAAGAGGAGCCTAAAGACAGGACAATTAAATATGATATTCTGGATGGGATCATAGAACAACAGCAACAACAATAACAAAAAGGGTATTAGGGGGAAACCAATGAAATCTGAGTAAAGTATGGACTTTAGTTAATAATAAAGTTCCTTAATGGTGACAAAATTAACATAATAATATAAGATGTTAGCAATAAGAGAAACTAAATGTGGGATATATGGGAGCTCTCTGTACTATCTTTGCAACTTTTCTGAAAATATGAAACTATTCTAAAATAAGTTTATTTAACTATCCTATCTAATAAAAGAGTAATATGCAAATTAACCATCACTCCGCTACACCCACAAGCTACAGGCCTCCACTCAAGGCTACAAAGTTTCAATTATAGAAGATAAATAAATCCCAACAAAAATGGCGGCAGCCACGGAGCTGGAGAGAGCAGGAGGCTTGAGTTGCCCCCGGCAATGGAGGAAGCCAAGCTTCGGCAGCCCTGGCCTGGCTTGGCCTCCACTCAAGGCTACAAAGTTTCAATTACAGAAGATAAATAAACCCCAACAAAAATGGCTGCGGCCACGGAACAAGCAGGAGGCTTGGCTCTGCTCAAGGCTACAAAGTTTCAATTATAGAAGATAAATAAATCCCAGATACCAGGGCCTCCCCTTGGGTCACTGGGGGGCGTGGCCAGCCTGCAAAACACCACAGGCCTCCCCACACCCCAAGGGAACCCCCACCCTGATCCGGGACACCCTTCAGGGCAAACCAGCCGGCCTCCACCCATGCACCAGGCCTCTATCCTGATAGTTTATTTAACTATCCTATCTAATAAAAGAGTAATATGCAAATTGACCATCACTCCAACACACAAGATGGCTGCCCCCATGTGGTCAAAGATGGCTGCCCCCATGTGGACACAAGATGGCCACCTCAAGATGGCCAGCAGGGGAGGGCAGTTGGGAGGGACCAGGCCTGCAGGGGAGGGCAGTTAGGGGTGACCAGGCCAGCAGAGGAGGGAAGTTGGGGGCAACCGGGCCTGCAGGGAAGGGCAGTTGGGGGGGGGGGGGGACCCAGGCCTGCAGGGGAGAGCAGTTGGGGGTACCAGGCCTGCAGGGGAGGGCAGTTAGGGGTGACCAGGCTGCAGGGGAATGCAGTTAGGGGCAAACAGGCTGGTAGGGGAGCAGTTAGGCATCAATCAGGCTGGCAGGGGAGTGGTTAGCGGGTGATCAGGCTGGCAGGCAGAAGCTGTTAGGGGCAGTCAGGAAGGCAGGCAGGCGAGTAGTTGGCAGCCAGCAGTCCTGGATTGTGAGAGGGATGTCCGACTGCCCATTTAGGCCCCATCCTACTGGTAGGATGGGGCCTAAATGGGCAGTCGGACATCCCTCAAGGGGGTCCCAGATTGGAGAGGGTGCAGGCTGGGCTGAGGGACACCCGCCCCCCACCCCCCCGGGCCTCTAGTTTTAAATATAAACCATAGCCCTGGCGGTGTGGCTTAGTTGATTGCAGTGTTCGCCCCTTACACTGAAAGGTTGCAGGTTTGATTCCTGGTGAGGACACATACCCAAGTTATAGGTTCAGTCCCTGGTTGGGGCACATATGGGAGGCAACCAGTCAATGTATCTCTCTCGCATTGATGTTTCTCTCTCTCCCTCTCTCTCTTTCCTCTCCTTTCTCCCTCTCTCCCTCCCTCCCCCCTCTCTAAAATCAGTATGTCCTCAAGTGAGGATTAAAAATAAATAAACAAACAAACCATAAAAATAACACACATACCTCACCACATACAGATGTGAACATTCCCTAATATCCACCAGACTATAGCACACACATCCACATCCACACCATATGCTGTCATGAACTTCTCTGGGGTCAACAAATATTGCTTAAAAAGACTGAAGATGAGATCACAGTCCAGGACATTTATCAACTTATAATAAAGCTGTAATAGTTAAGTCAGTGTAATATTGGCATAAGGATGGATAAGAAGGCTTAAGTACACATAAATGTTTTACAGATTCTTCATTAAAAATATTTGAAACTGAGAAAAAAGAGATTCTGGATGCCTTTGCTTGGCTCTCTGGGGAGCTTGGTCTTCAGGTCTTAGCCTGCTGCTTGACAATAGGAAGCAGATACAGGCTCAGCCACCTGCACAGCATCAGAAGATAGAAACACCGGAAGGCACATCCCATGTTGGAGCACAAAACTCATATTTTAACAGCACAGCCTCTACTCTGCTTCCTCATCTCACGTGAACAAATTCTGTGTGCATTTTAACACTGGTCATAATATTGCCAGACCTTTTGGTGGCTTCTGATGTTCATTGGCTTTTGTGTGTTTAGTTTTTTAGTATTTAAAATAAGTTGTATTTTTATTATCCAGCATCTCAAGTTCTCTTATTTGATTTGTATAATTTTAAAGGACTTCCTATATCCACTTTTGGCCCACTACTAAGACTGGAATGAGTTTTGGAGTCACATCTAAGTAATGAAAGCAATTTATACATTCTTAGTAAAAACAAGTATTTTCAAATATATTTTAGTCAGCTAAAGACCTTAACTTTATCCAAAATTTGAAACAACAGATGTGTGGTTATTTCTCACCTTGGCTGGTGTGTATTTCAGGAAGCTGTAGATGGAGAACTTAGGCTGCCAAGCCCAGCTCCCGCGCGAGTTTCTAGCTCTAGAATACACAGGAAATTGCATGAATCCTTACTTGCTAAAGAATTCAGAATGCTCCTGCAGCCTACCTGGAGGTTGGCAAATAGGTTTCCTCTGTTTAACTGGTGGTGACTACATGGAGCATTCATTGTGTTAAGAAGGCACCTGAGGCCACAATAGACTCAGGAAAAGACAATGCTGTGACTCAAATATCCATCAACAGTAAGATGGACAGATAAACTGTATTACACTCATAAAACAGAAACAGTATGAAAATGTACAAAATACAGCTGTCATTAGGATGAATTTCTCAGGTATGTTGAGTGCAAGCAACAATTCACGGGTCTAAGAGACAGGGAAGAGGGGGCAAGAGCATCAGGTGTTTGCCATCCTGGCCCAGCACATCAAGCCCGAACCACTCTGCATACTTTTTAAAAAATATGTTTTTATTGATTTCAGAGAAGGGAGAGGGAAAGAGAGCTAGAAACATCAATGATGAGAGAGAATCATCATTCAGCTGCCTCCTGCACACCCCACACTGGGGATTGAGCCTGCAACCCCGGCACATGCCCTGGCGTGACAACCACTTTACACACTTTTAAGCCATTCATAAACTATCTTCTTACTATCTAGCTATCTTTTTCTCCATTCCCTAGGGCAAGCCATCAGGGAGATACTCTTGATGTCCCCTCACTCATAACATGTCACACTCCCTCCCACTTCCTTGCCTTTGTCCATTATCTTCCTTTCCTGGAATTTCCTCCTACAGGACTCATCCTTAACAGCTTAACTTGTGACTCATCTGAGAGCAAACCTTTCCAAGCCTTTTGAAATCACTCTAGATAACTAGAGCTTTCCCTTTCCTGAATTCCTTTGTCCTATCTGCACCATGACTTTTGGAACTCTGTTAAATACAGTCTTGTATTGCTCATTAGATATTTCCTTCCCATGGGTACTACTCTCGGCTCCCCAAACAGACATAAATATTTCAAAAGAAAGTATTTTCTTCTCTTTTCGTGTTCTTCCCTTAGTACTTTCTACACACAAAAGAACTAAGAAAAATGTATTGCTAATCGAATGACTGAAAACTGATAGCACAAATTTCCTTCCTTTTGTCCCACCCTAGTTTCACCTCTACCCTCAGATGCTTCTTTCTTGGAGCACAACCTCTACTCCAGGAAAAAAATTTGACTCACCAGCAGCAGCCCCACCAATCTCTCTCACCCTTTCTTTAGAGATAGCAGAAGTGTTGATATAAGATCTTAGAGACCATGAGTCCATTTCTCAGGAGAGAGGACACCCAGTCCTTGATGACCTCCTGGGTTGTATTTATGGACAATGGGAGGAACCTTGGGCAAAGAGAGCCAATGACAGAAGACCTACCTCCAGTTCATTACCTACCACCTCTGAATAGAAGGTTCCCTCACTCCTAAACTCCTAATTTCCACTATCACTTTTGTTAGGTAACTTCCTACTGCTACCATTTGCAAGATAAAATCAATCAGGCCTGAGAGCTTTTCTCCCATTAGCACTTCTATATGATCCCTCCCTCATCCTTACTCATTCCTTCACAGACCTAAAGATGCCAGTAAGAGGTGGAATTCCAAGGAAAAGCCACAGGAGACCATTGAGCTTGAAGAGCAGGTTAAGTCAGAACCCACTGGAGGAAGGCCAATGTCCAAATGATCAGCAAATCAGGAAAAATTTCTAATTTGGAAATCAAATAACTGCTTCTGGATCGTGAGTGATGGTAAGCCACTATTTCCAGTCTCCATGAGGTCTGAGGGTAGAGGGAAGCTCAGGCATATGTGGCCTGAAGTCAGACCTGCACAGATCCTTAGCTAGGTTCTCCCTCCTTCTTCCCTACCATAAGTTCCTTTCAACTAACTCAAATGCTTTTCCAAGTATGGCCCGTGGACCCCTTACAAATTACTTTCTTTTTTTTTTTTTTTTTTTTTAAATCCTCACCCGAGGATATTTTTCCATTTATTTCTGGGGAGAGAGTGGAAGGGAAGAAGGAGGGGGAATGAGAGAGAAGCATTGATGTGAGAAATACATCGATTGGTTGCCTCCTGCACGCACCCCTACTAGGTTTGGGGAACCTGCAACCAAGGTATGTACCCTTGACTGGGAATTGAACCTGAGACTCTTTGATCTGCAGGCCAATGTGCTTACCACTGAGCAAAACTGGCCAGGGCATAAATCACTTTGAAAAATGCTTATGTTCCCAACCTACCCCTGCCTAGTGAATCAGAATCTCTGGATCTGGATCCTGGAATCTGAATTTTTAAAAAGTGCTCTGCATGATGTTTTTATGTTCATAGAACTTCTGAAACTACTAAATCAAGGTGACCTATTTCATTTTTTTCTTTTCAAGACTTCTTTGCCCCAATTCTTCCACCAGGCCCAACACAGGGCCGAGCAGTTTATTCAGATTCTCTCTGAAGAACATTTCTTTTCTATATAGACCCCAGGCCAAATCTGCCCTCCTCAGAGTCACTGGAATCAGCGCCATGCCATGCATTACTTGTTCAGAAACTTGGTGGCCCGCCACAGACTCATGTCAGCTTCTCCTGCCATCTGAGTTAGGCAAATCACACCATTTACTCTATCTGCTCTGAGCTGCCCATGCTCTTCAAGTCAGCTGTTACCTCAGGCCCTGCACATTCACTTTAGTCGAGGTTCTCTTACTTTCTTTCAACCCTGTACATCCCTAAAATGTCCACAAGTTTGCAATCCCTACTTCAGCATCAGCAGATGACAAGGGAAAAGGGGTAGCCCCGTTTCCCAGGCCCCATCAGGAACGGCACTCCCTTACCAGTGCTTCCCTACAAGGCTCATCTCCACTGGGGAGGGAGAGGAACCACGGAAAAGAAGGGAAGTGATATCCACTGAGCACCTACTGTGTACAGCCTGCTCACCTACGGTAGCATCAATCCAGTTTACTTCCTCACCTCAGATTCAAGAGTCTGCACATTACTCCAATGTCACAACAACTTGGCACAGAAAGATGTTGTCTGGAATTCTTCAAGATACCCAGGAAAATCTCTCACAAAGATCAGAAGCTTAAAAAAAATCCAAACCAGAAGTCCTGAATGCCCCCTACCAGATGCCTCTGAATGCCTTTCAGTTAGGCTAGTGTAGTTAGACCTTCTGGAGCGTCATGAATATGAAACACACTAACCTGATGATGGGGCATCTCCTCTGGAGGCACTTCTGCACACAAATACCTCAAGTTCAGGGAGTTAATTCCATTCAAATTCCAGTACCCTCTCAAAATATGACAGGCACACAAGCTCCTCTTAAGGAAGCACAAGTTTCCACGACCACAGTCTGCTGGATGAGACTGGTGATACTACACACATGCACACACAAACACACACATGCTCACACATACAACCAAACCTAGATACTGTCCCTCTCCAACCTCCAACAAAAATAAAATATGGTGTCTGACAATTATAGGAGAGCAAAGTGCTTTAGGATTAAAGTAAAAGAAGGTCAAGTCCTAAATAAAGTTTGGAGTGCGAGATTTGGCTAACTCCCCAGAAAAAGTCGTACAAGCAGGCAGAATCTGGAGCAGCCAAATTGGTTGACCAAGAATCTGATTCCACTGACATGGAAAGGTGTCAACAAGCCGATGGGTCACTTCAGACTATGTTTACCAGACCATGCTTATCATTCACCAGACCATGCTTATCTAGTGGGAGAAAGTTTATACTTTGGACAAGGACCAATCCATCAGGCTTTCCCACATTCCTAAATGGGAGTTTTTAATATAGTTATCTGACTTTCCTTCCTTTTGTACATTGTATGTTCTGGGGATAAATTCATCATTTGGCCCCAAAACTCTATTTAATCATATGTATATATTGAGAATATATATACCTATACATATGGCACTGTTTTAATACTTAGTTATTATTTTTATCTCAATCAGCTTTTTGTTAATTGAAATTTTTATTGAGGTAACTGGAGATTCCCATATAGCATAGTTATATGAAATGATACCAATAGATTCTTTGTACACTTTGCCCAGGTTCCCCAAATGGCAACATTTTCCAAATCTATAGTATAATGTCACAAGCAGGATATTGCCATTGATTCACTCTATATTACTTATATTTCCCCAGTATTTTTATTTTTATTCTTACCCCAGGATATGTTTTTATTGATTTTTAGAGACAGAAAGAGAGAAACATCAATTGGTTGTCTCTTATACGCACCCCACCAGGGATCAAACCCACAGCCCAAGTATGTGCCCTGATAGGAAATTGAACACCCAGCCAGGATGACTTCCCCTGTTTTACTGGTACTCCTGTGTGTGTGTGTGTGTGTGTGTGTGTGTGTGTGTGTGTGTGTGTAAAATTCTACACCATTTTAAATTTTTATTTTATTTTTTGCTAATACTCACCAAGGGATATTTTTCGATTGATTTTAGAGAGAGTGAAAGGGAGAGGGAGAGACAGAGAAAAACATCTATGTGAGAGAGACACATCGATTGGTTGCATCCTGCATGCACCCCAACCAGGGCCAGGGAACCTGTAACCAAGGTACGTGCTCTTGACCAGAATCTAACCTGAGACCTTTCAGTCTGCAGGCCAACAGTCTCTCCACTGAGCCAAAATGTCAGGGCAAGTTCTACACCATTTTATCATCTGTGTAGGTTCACATGTCCACTACCACAGAGAAGATACTGAAGAGTTCCGATATGATAAGGAGAACTTGTGTTGCCCTTTAATATCCATGCCCACTTTCCTCCCTCTCTCCAGCCTACACACCCCTAACCATTACCTCTGGCAGCCTAGTTTGTCCTCTATTTCTAAAATGTTTTCATTTCAAAGTATTACACAACTGGAATCATACACTACGAAACCTGTGGAATTGGCTTTGTTCACTCAGCATAATTCCCTTCGAGGTTCTCCATAATTCCCTTCGAGGTTGCATGTACTATTAGTTTGTTTCTCTTTATTGCTGGGTAATATTCCATGGCATGGATACACCACAGTCTGTTTAAGCCATTCACCTTTTGAAGGACATCTGGGCTGATTCTAGTTTGGGACAATTACAAATAAAGCTTCTATGAATATTCATGTGCAGGTTTGTATAATTCAAAGTTTTCATTTCTGTGGGATAAATGCCCAACAGTGCAACTGCTGGGACAAATGGTAATTGCATATTTAGGGTTTTTTTAATTGCTGGGTGAAGGGGGCCAGTAGGGGGGAAGGGGGGGACAACTGTAATACTTTCAACAACAAAGATAAATTTTAAAAAACTGCTGCACTGCCCTAACTGGTTTGGCTCAGTGGACAGAGCATCGGCCTGCAGACTGAAGGGTCCCAGGTTCGATTCCAGTCAAGGGCATGTACCTTGGATGCGGGCACATCCCCAGTAGGGGGTGTTGCAGGAGGCACCTGATCGATGTTTCCCTCTCATCGATGTTTCTAACTCTCTATTCCTCTCCCTTCCTCTCTGTAAAAAATCAATAAAATATATTTTAAAAAAAACAAACAAAAAAAAAACCCCTGCTGCACTATTTTCTAAAGTGGCAGCACCATTTTACATTCACATCAACAATGTGTGAGTGATCCAGTTTTTCACATCCTTACATTTGTTGATGGTTTCTAATATAACTCCATTGTAATCTGAAAACATACTTTGTATAATTTTAAATTTGTTGAAGTTTATGGTACGGCTTAATATTGGGTCTATCCTGGAGAATGTTCCATGTGAGCTTGAGGCTAATAAGTTTTTAACACTTATTTTTATACTTCCTATTCTCCCTTTCAGAGAGCAAGAGACAGAGACAGAGAGACAGAGAAAGCAGTCTAAGGTGGAGGGCCTTTTGCAGACAACTACAGCCATGGACTGCTTAACCACGGGGATATGTTCTGAGAAATGTGTTAGGCGATTTCCTCATTGTGCGAACATCACAGAGAGCATTTACACAAGTCTAGATGGTACAGCCTATGACACACCTAGGATCTATGGTATATTCTATTGCTCCTAGGTATAAGCCTATACAGCATGTTACTGTACAAAACAGCATGAGATTAAATCAAGCACATGAGAAAATGATACAAAACTGGAAGTATCTGTAAATGAGCATGATGTTTCTTTGTAGGATGATGGAAATGTTCTAAAATTAGATGTCATAATAACTGCATAACTATAAATATGCTGACATTGATTGACCTATATACTTCAAACAGGTGCATTTTATGGTTTATAAGTTATCTTAATAAAAATATTAACACTGAAATGTTTAAATTTTTTAAATTTACTAGCATCAAACTAGTTTTTCTTGTTGACTTAACCAGAGGTTTGAAGGAGAATTACAAAGGGAATCATTTCTTTCTGCACGATTCAATAACAGGCAGATCTAAAATAACTTTGAGTATAACAAAAGATGCCTAGTCCACACTTTAACCTTCAACTGCAGGGTCTTAGAAGCCACATTCAGACCTCACTGAGGCCAAACTAGAAGAGAAAGGGTATCCTATTACCCAGACAACTAGGACTCGTGTGACAGTGGCCCATGATGTCTCCACTGGATGTAGTAGCTGAGATGTGGTCTTGAATTGTCCCCCATTGGGCATGGAGGGGCTGTGAGTGAATCTGTGGTTAGAGGTGAGATGGGTGAATTATGCATTATGAAAATTGTACAGGTAGGAATTGGCTAGCACAAAGCAGAACGCTTGCTGAGGAGAACCCTATACAGTGCATAAAAGCTGAATTTCACCCTCGGAAATAGTGTCTTTAGGTGCCAGTAGCCAAGCCAACATGTCACAGACATGTTTTGTCTGCCCAGGCTGTACTTTACTAGAAACTGCCCCTCCTCCAAACTAGTCACCCTCCCATTCTTAAAGTTACGGTGGGGAAAATAATTTTGTATTACCCAAGTCCCCTCCGTTGACCACAAATGCCTTATCATGGTGCGGGAAATCCTTCCATAGAAATGACTAGAAACAGAGAGTGCCAGAGACTGAAGGTGGAATATTGGCATACCAGAGCTAAAGGCAGCTCTGTGTTTTACCATGTGGTACCAGTACCTTCCAATAAATTCCTTTTTCCCTGGGAAATTAATTTCAATTGGGTTTTGGTTCCATGTAGCCAAATAATTCCATTCAAGTTTAAATCATTTTCTGCGTAGATTCTAGTCTGTCAGCTCTCCTACAATATACAAGGCTTAATTCACTTAAAGTCACACCTTTACCGCAGTTCAATGGTATCAGATGATAGCGCCTTCTCTCAGCAAAGGCCATCTCTACCCACTCATGCCACCCCCTTCTAATGACAAGTTATACTGGGAATACTAGACAAGTAAACTGCTTTAGGATTACAGTAAAGAAGGTAGGGATCTGAACTAAGTCTGGGGAGTTTAAAGGTTTGTCCAGCCCCCAGAAAAACAAATGATTAATTGGTGTTGATGGCTGTTATTATAAACCAACCCAATGCAATGTGATATAAAGCTTTTGAAATCCCAAAGAAACAGAGCAATTTGTTGAAAACCATGTTAAGAGCTTTTGCAAGATCTTTTTTCACTGTTACTTAACTTTGGTTTAATCATATTTGGATTAGCAAAACCTGGAGCATGATGCCATTGTCTTTATGAAAATCAACTACTAGAATTGCTGAGAATTCAATTAACCAGAGGAATGAAGACAACCCAAATTCTCTATTTTTCTTTCATAAAATGTTTATTGAGTAAAAATAAGTAGCTTATCAGGCTAGATAGAGTTATCATCAAATCTCTAGCCCATGTGGACTGTGTGTCTACAAACATCTCTCCAGGTATAAAAATTCATCAATCCAGTGTTTCTGGAACAAGCCAAAATGTTCATATATGATGGGTCACGTTCAGATCTTAGAACAAAACAGTGATATTACAGACTTTACTACATCTTTAACTTAAGTATAGAAATAAAACAAATAGGGATGTGTGGAAAATGTTAAGAATCTCTCACTGTGGCTGATGCGGCTCAGTTGATTAGAACATCGGTCCCATACACCAAAAGGTCATGAGTTCAATTTCTAATTTCTAATCAGGTTTCAGGTTCAGGTTCCAGTTGGAGTGCTTACGAGAGGCAACTGATCAATGTTTCTCTCTTACATTGATGTTTCTCTCTCCCTCTCCCCTCCTCTCTCTCTAAAATCAATAAAATCATAACCTCAGGTAAGAATTAAAAAAAAAATCTAACTCTCCTTACCATATGCAAGTTACTAAAATGGTGATTGTAGTAACAATGACAATAATAATGAAAGATAACAATAAAAATAATAAAACCATGTAGCCCAAAACATTTAGTGTCAGGGATGTAACTGTGCTGTGTGTAGGAGATTTTATATTAATATTCATTACTGTGTGGTCCATCAAATTTGCATTTCCCTACTATTTTCCCTTAATTCTACTCTTAATATCACCTTGACCATCACAAGTGAATGACTGTTGATTAAATTATTACAATGAGGATAATACAGGCATGACAGCTTTTTACACATAGACATACAGGGATAGAGGATATTAACTACACACAAAAAATTTTAAATGCATCTTACCTAATATCTGAGAGATCACATTTGTTTCCAGCGATAGCCATGACAATGTTTTCTGGACCATGTTCTTTCAGTTCTTTCACCCATTTCTTCAAGGTATGGAATGAGTCCTAAATCCAAAGGATAAATCAAGCATTGGAAAGACCAATCAACATACTAGAGTTATGTGTTCCTAACAAAACGCTATGTACATAATCCTGTGTAATTCTACATACAGTATTTCAACCAAGTAGAAATACAAACCCAACACAATTTAATGGAGAAAAATATTTTCAGGAGGCTCACGTAGATCAACAAACTACTCCTATCTTGATACACATTCTAATATTAGCTAAATTATACTTAAATAGCCTATAAAATGTTTCCTTTTCTAAAACTGGAACTTGATAAAGTTAAGCTATATAATCTTAACCAATGTCACCCCAGTAAATTTAATAAAAATATTTCTGTAAAAAATACAAATAAAAAATAAAACTGAAAACAAATAAGAAAAAAATCTTCATAAATATGGACAATAGTATGGTGGTTACCAGAGGGAAGAGGGGTGAGGGGGTAGTAAAGGGTACAGGGGGTCAAAATACGATGACGGAAGATTTGACTTTGAGTGGTAAATACAGTGCAATTACACATGAGGTATCAGAGTTGTACACTTGAAACCTATATAATTTTATTAACTAATGTCACCACAATAAGTTTAACTTAAAAAGTAATAATAGCTCCATTAAAAATAAAAACCAATAAAATCTAAAAAAAAAAAAAAGTATAGCTTTGACTTAGCATGAAAAAGGACTAAGTCATAGGACTAAGACAATGTTCATGCTTACCTCAGCAAAGAAAAAGGGAACTCTCTCTCTCTCTCTCTCTCTCTCTCTCTCACACACACACACACACACACACACACACACACACACACATATACTTTAGAGTCTGTTTTCCTTTCTATCCTTTACTCACAACTGTCCTCCAGGAAACAAGCCAAGGCAGACACCATGTTTAGGTAAAAGTGGTCAGGAACTCCTGGATGACTCATTAAACTAGCAGTCCTGTGCACTGAGTCAGCGCTCCAGGAGTGGGGAAAAAAAATGTCAGCAAAACACTGCAGTCAGTTGTTGATATCCTGGATCCTCAATGTGAGCACTAAAAATATACTTATATGTACACAAACACACTATCCATACATAAACACTCTCCTTGGCATTTTATGTAGTGTGATTGAAACATTAATAGAAGGTAAGTCTTTTATAATTATAAAGCATGCAGAACTTAAAAAACAATTTTCCTTTTCCTAAAAAGCTGACATTCTGGACAACAGTACTAGCAGGCATGACCCTGCCTCTACAGGCAAACAGTCAATTTTAAAAATGAATGTTCGCCCTAGCAGGTTTGGCTCAGTGGATAGAGCGTTGGCCTGTGGACTGAAGGGTCCCAGGTTTGATTCCAGCCAAGGGCACATGCTGGGTTGCAAGCTCAATCCCAAGAAGAGGGCATACAGGAGGAGCCAATCGATGATTCCCTCTTATCATTGATGTTTCTATCTCTCTCTCCCTCTCTCTTCCTCTCTGAAATAAATAAATAAATAAATAAATAAATAAATAAATAAATAAAGCCTATATAATAAAAGCCTAATATGCTAAGTGTCTGGTCCTCCAGTTGGCCTTTCAACCAATCAAAGTATAATATGCTAATGATATGCTAAGACTGCTCGCTATGATGTGCACTGACCATCAGGGGGCAGACACTCTGATCGGTAGGTTAGTTTGCTGCTGGGGTCCGGCCGATGGGGACTGAGAGATGGGCCGGACACGGCCTGGACACAATGGCTGGCCAACCTCCTGCGTCCCTCCCCAGCCCCAATCGTGCACCGGTGGGATCCCTTGGCCTGTGTCCTCTTGCAATCTGGGACCCCTCGGGGGATGTCAGAGAGCCAGTTTTGGCCCAACAGTAGAATGACCAGTCTCTATGATGTGCACTGACCACCAGGGGGCAGACGCTCTAAGCAGGAGCTGCCCCCTGGTGGTCAGTGCGCTCCCACCGGGGGAGTGCCGCTCAGCCAGAAGCTGGGCTCACGGCTGGTGAGCACAGCGGCGGTTGCAGAAGCTTCTCCCACCTCTGCGGCAGCGCTAAGGATGTCTGACTGACAGCGTAGGCCCACTCCCCAGGCCTAGGCCATCAGTCGGACATCCCCCAAGGGCTCCCGGACTGTGAGTGGGCGCAGGCTGGGCTGAGGGATCCCCCCCCCCCCCCACGAGTGCACAAATTTCGTGCACCAGGCCTCTAATAAATAAATAAATAAGAATGTTCACTGTTGTTTATTTAAGTTAGCAGATAAACCTGGAATCTTCTTTACATACAGGTGAAATAAACTCAATATCTAGTGTTCATTATCCCTGACAATCACATTATGAAATCTCATTCCAGGCTACTGTCAAGATTTAAGCAGTGAAATCTCTTCTTTGGTCTTCCTAAGAGAGAGAATCAGCATAAATGACATCTAAATTCTAAGGGTAACATGCTTACCTGTTTGGTAATATCATACACTATGACAGCCGCAGCGGATCCACGATAGTACATGGGAGCCAAGGAATGGAACTATTTAGGAATAATAAATAGTTTTAGGCCAAAGTGAACGCATTTTATGCAACCCCAAATTAAATATAAAACTTTACCCTACAGCACCCCTAGAAGATCCCTGAATCCCCCCTAGAATTTTCCCAGGGTTCGTATCAGATATAAATTTTTCTCCTCAACTGCACATATACACTTATGGTTTACAGACCATGAAATTCACTCTTGGGCAAAGGCCAAAAATAAATTTCCTTTTAAATGTTAATAACCTATGAATTGTCTTTTCGCTGCTGCTCATCACTTATTTAATATGGCTAACCCAGGGCAATCTTATTAGAATTACACAGCAGTAAGTAAAAAGATGTTTATCAAGAAGTGGAAGAGAGGAGACTGCACAGATCACAAGACTTTCACTGAGCCATTAATGAGGAACATTGCAGCAAGGGCACCTCGGCAACCACCCTCGGGTCTGGGTGGCTGCATCCCTCCACCACATGACAAATGGTGAGAGCGATGAGCTCCATTCCAGAATGGGAACAAAGCAAGTCTCACTGGTCACTGGAATCATTTATCCCTAAGCAGGATACATATAGATTTTATATATATTTGAAGAATGTATCTTTGAATATATTTGACTATATTGTGGAGGGGTTTTGAAAGTCAATAAGAAAAAGATAATTCAGCTCAACAAAAAAATGGGCAAAGGCGATAGATAGATAGATAGGTCACAGAGGAAGAGATATAAATTGCCAATGAATATTTTAAGCCATGTCCAATTATACTAAAATAAAAGCAATAATGAGGCATTTATTCATTTATTAAATATTCAAAAGATTAATCATATTCAGTCAGTGTGGAATAGGCACTAAGCTACATGGGAATGCATTTTAAGACTTTCTTATAAAAAGATGCTCAATATCATTGAACATCAGGGAAATGCAATTCAAAACCACGATGAGATATCACCTCACATCTATTAGGATGGCTATTATCAAAACAAACAAACAAAGACCCCAAAAGCTAACAAGTGTTAGTGAGGATGTGGAGAAAAGGGAACCCTTGTAAATTGTTGGTGGGAATGTAAATTGGTACAGCCATTATGGAAAACAGTGTGGAGGTTCCTCAAAGAATTACAAATAGAACTAACATAGGATCCCTTTGGGGTATATACATAATCAAGAGAAATGAAATCAGTGCCTCAAAGAGTTATCTGCACTCCCATCTTCATTGCAGTAAGACATGGAAACAACCTAAGTGTTCATCAACGAATGAATGGATAAGAAAATGTATATGTATGTGTGTGAATACATATATTTATATGTATACTAGGAGCCCAGTGCGGCACCACCCACCCTTGAGTCGCTGGTCCAGCCCTACCTCACTCCCTGGGCCCCACAGCAGCCGCAGCCACTGCTGGTCCGGCCCTGCCTCCCTCTCTAGCCCTTGAAGCAGCTGTGGCTGCTGCTGATCAGGCCCTTCCCCAGCGCAGGCACACGGAGGCCCCTGCCACCCCACCCCTGACGCTGCGCACGCAACCTCCTCCTGTCTTGTCAACCCGTTATGGTGTCCCGTCATTAGCATATTTCTCTATTTTATAGAAATATATATAGATATAATGGAATATTATCCAGCCTTATAAAAGGAGTGCCTGCCATTTTCAACAATATGGATGAGCCTGGAGTACATCATGCTAAATGAAATAAGCTAGACACTGAAAGAAAAACACTGCATGATTTCATTTATATATGGAATCTAAAAAAGTCAAATATATAGAAGCAGAGAGTAGAACAGTGGCTACAAGGAGTTTAGGGAGGATAGAAGATGTTGGTCAAAAGGGACAAAGTTGTAGTTATGTTAGATGAATAATTTATAGAGATGTAATGTACAGCACGATGACTATGCTATATAATCCTATATAATAAAAGGCTAATATGCAAATTGACCAAACAGAGGAACTAACGGTCGCTATGACACGCATTGACCACCAGGGGGCAGATGCTCAATGCAGTAGCTGCCCCCTCGTGGTAAGTGCGCTCCCACATGGGGAGCACCACTCAGCAGAAGCCAGGCTCATGGCTGGTGAGTACAGCAGCAGTGGTGGGAGCCTCTCACACCTCCGCGGCAGTGCTAAGGATGTCCAACTGCCAGCTTAGGCCCGCTCTCTACAGGGAGTGGGCCTAAGCCATCAGTCGGACATCCCCCGAGGGCTCCCAGACTGCGGGAGGGCGCAGGCCAGGCTGAATCCCCTCCTCCCCCGGTGAATTTCGTGCACCGGGCCTCTAATGGTTAATAATAGTATGTTAAATCTAGAAACTTGCCAAGAAGCTAGATTTCAGATGCTTTCACATCTAAAAAAAGGTAAGAAGATATGTTAATTACACTGACAATAGTAATCATTTTACTATGTATACATACATCAAATCATCATGTTGTATACCTGAAATATATATGAATTTTACTTTTTTAAAAGAAACACCTTCTTTCAAAGCCACTGTCAGTAATATATATCAAAAGTTTAAATGTGCATACTGGATAAACCAGTATTTCCACTTGGCAGGAACATATACTAGAGTGATCTTCATACACACAAAGATACCATCTCGGTTGCACATAGGAACAAATATTATGAAATCAATCTAGATTAATCACAGAGAATGCACTAATGGTATATGTATGTAAGGGAATATTCCACAACAATTAAAATGATGAGGAGGATTTTTATTTCTGGGAAAAAGTATCTCTGACTGTTAAATACTGTTAATTAAAAAAAAAAACAGACTCAAAGCAGCATATGCAGCATAATATAATTTAAGTAAAATGTGTGTAGGTGTCTATGTGTATAGGTATAAAATGCTTCTTAAAATGTTAACAGTGGGATTTCTAGTGATTTGTACATTTTCCTTACAAGAGTCTGAATAGTATACATTTTTACAATGATAAAATGGTTTAAATAAAATGGTTTTTAACTTTTAAAAAGTAGCCATTTTTTATTGGGGAGTAGGAGAGGACACAGGGAGGGAAGGAAGCAAGAATGGATCCTGAAGCTTTTCCAACAAACAACAAAAGCATCACTCATTCATTTTTATTTTTCACCCAATACTTATCCTGGAATAAGTACTTGCCAAACTGAAATGATCCTATTTGGAAATCTGAAGCACATCAGTCCCTCAGGTTTCCCTTTCACTGTTCCCCTCTTATTGATAGTGCGGCTCTCACAGAGTGGACAGAAGCAGGCAACTCTTGCCCAACTCCATGCCTTCATGCGCATCGCCACCTTCAAAAGAAGCTGGTGCCTCTGTGGTGGTCGGGCTGGATGGAGCTCAGGATGAACTCAGGAATTCCCAGCTGAAGGGCCTGGGCCACTTGCCAGGACTCACCAGAGGACAGCAAGCCATTTCCATGGGTGCCTTTCCATAGTCACTGACTGCCCAACACTGTTTGTTATAATTTTAATCCACCCTTTGGCAATTCACTCCACATGTAGAAAACAAAATAAAAATTTCTGCCCAGACGAAGAAAAATACCACAATGTATTTTTGAAACAGTCCTGCTTTGCTAAGGGTAGGGAATGCATTTAAAAGTGTCCTTGTAGTGTGATCATATAAAATGTTCATTTTTTCAAAACAGCCTCCATATAAGACGGGTCCATTTAAACACATCAAATAGGAGAATCAGTACAAAACATATTATCTCAAAAATCAAGATACATGTGGACTCAAGCACAAAGAGGGACATGGCTATCTTCTAAGACAGAGTTCATTTTCAGCTGTAAGACCATGAACTGAATCTAAAATGGTCACTGGTGTGCTGGTCTCATGAATTATTGAATAGGTCTTTGTATATAATGCATTACTTGTACTTTCCTTCCTCCAAATGGAATCATTTTGAAATAAATCTGTTGGTGAAGCCACTTACATGACTTTATTGCAGGAGACTTGGGAGTTTTAATGACTTCAAGTTTGCATCTCAGTTCTAAAACCCAATAATGCACTGACCAAAGGATAATACTTGTGGAGGACAATAGGATAAATCACTTCCAGCCTACAACGTACATACTTTTCCTCATACAAATATAAAACAAAAGCACCACAATCAGCCTCAATACTCAACATGACATAATTCAATTTCCACAGGGTCAGAAGACTGACAAAGCATAAAAGATTTCTTGTAGGAACAAAGTTCACAATCAGGGGAAGTTGATAAAATTTTTTTAAATCTCACCTTGAAAGGTTATTTGAAAATTAGCAAAACAGATGCCAATTCAAAACCCTTTCTTCCCTAACTATCAAACAGAGTATCTGTAATACCAAATTAAAGTGTTCAGATAACTCTTAGAACTCTTAGAAGAAACACAGGAAATTGTGAAAAACCAATTTGTCCCCTCAAAAGAAATGGCTGTTTGTGTCCTTTGTATGTGAATGCTTGTTTGTTTTTTTTTTTTTTTAATATGTTTTTATTCATTTTAGAGAGAGAGAGAAAAGGGGGGAGGGAGAGAGAGAGAGAAACATGGATATGAGAAACATCGATTGGTTGTCTCTCGCATGCACCCTGACAGAGGATGGAACCTGCAACCTGGGTATGTGCCTTGACCAGGAAGTGAACCAGCGACCTTTCGGTGCATGGGACAATGCTCAACCAATTGAGCCACACCAGCCAGGGCAAATGCTTGTTTTTTTATTGCTGACTGTCTACAGCACGGGTGGAGAATGTCCTGAGAAATCATTTGGTCTGGCCCTGCCAAGGCATTATGGGTGAGTTAATTAAATGTTAGATCAAATAGAGCAGGCTAATTTTTAAGTTGATAATTTTGTATGGCCCAGGAATGATGTTATAAATATCCAAATAGCCCTTGGCAGATAATAAATATCCAAAAGTTTCTCCATCCCTGGTCCACAGGATAAGAGAGAAGGGAATGGCCTTCGAGCTCCTTAGGCCCTCAGCTTTGACAGATGGATGCTAATAATCCTGTCCCCACTTTCACCATCTGGTACAGTGGTTGGCAAACTCATTAGTCAACAGAGCCAAATATCAACAGTACAACGATTGAAATTTCTTTTGAGAGCCAAATTTTTTAAACTTAAACTTCTTCTAACACCACTTCTTCAAAATAGACTCGCCCAGGCTGTGGTATTTTGTGGAAGAGCCACACTCAAGGGGCCAAAGGGCCGCATGTGGCTCGCGAGCCGCAGTTTGCCGACCATGAATCTGGTAGCAGCAATTGGCCAATGTATTTTGAGAGCATTGAAAACGTTCATACGCTTTGATTCAACAATTCCACTTCTGAAGGGAATAATCAGAGATGATCACAAAGTAACTGATAGATCCTCCCTTCCCCCAACTGGTGGGTGGAGTATGATGTAACCTGCACCTGCGGCCTGGACATACCTGAGTACCTAACCAGGCACCTTATATGGACTATACATTGAACCACCAATCAGCACCTGCCAAATACCCTAAGCCCTTGTCCCTAAGTACCTGAGTGACTAACTATGTACCTTATATGGACCATACATTAAGCCACCAATCAGCGTGTGCCAAGTACACTAAGCCCCCATTCCTTCCCATTCCTCCCCTCAAAAGGCGTGTTCACCTCTGCATGTGTTGCTGTCTCCCCTGTGAGACAGCCCGGCAGGTCCTTCTCCTCTAATAAAGCCTGTAGTCCTGGTTTTCGACCTCTGTCTGATCTTTCAGTAACCAGAATTCATTCTAGAATGATCAGTAATGCTGAAAAATTGGAACCACCCTTAATGCCTAACCATCAGGGACTGAAAACAAATTTGGCTTAGCAATATAATGGACTACTGGGCAGCAATTAAACTCAGATTTCTGAAGAACATGAAATGGCACAGGAGGAAAGATGGCCTAGTTTGGTATTTTCCAAAGGTCTTCTGCAGAACCCTGTATTCTTGAGGTGCTTCCTGGGGCGGGGGGGGGGGGGGTGGATTTCTTAGCCAAGTAAGTTTGAGAAACACTACATATAACAATGTTCCCTGGAGGCTTACAAGATACTATTAGTACCTTAAAGACTCTGAAAAATGTCTACAGTAAAAAACCCATTTATTTTGGTTTGAACTCAGGATTCCTAATTTATTTTTGAAGCAGTACATATTAACATCTAGGGAACCAGTGTGCTCAGCACCAACCACAGGGCGTAGTATGAAGATCTAGACTCAAGGAGGAATCCGGAGACCTGTACACTCTTTCATATTTCCTAAAATGGAGGAAGCGGTAAGGATAGGGTAGGTGGTGATAGCAAAGGTTCTTCCAGCTCTGTGACAACACTCGTAGCCAAGGTGAGGCAGGCTCTGGATAGAAAGAACCTCCTTCCCTTGCCGGGCTCTTGGTTTTACAGAGGCCTTACCTACAACACAAACCTCCCTTCTTCTTATCCTACACTATCATGTGTGTGTGTGTGTACTCAGCACACAGTGGAAAGTATTATTCCAAGAAATCTCCTAATCCCTCAGACCACCCAGTCTGCTTCAGGCAAAATTCCTTAAACGCAGGTTTGTGGCATCATAAATTCCACAGCAGCAAAACTCGGCATGTCAAGAATGAGCAGTGGTGGAAACTACACGAAGTTTCCAAACAAGGACAGGCTCCAGCTGGGCTTGGCCTCCCCAGATGAGGATTATCCAGGCCCCAAGTCTCAGGCATCAGGTCCAGGAACGTGCAGGGATTGGTTCTATCTTATGATTATCGGAGAACACTCTGTCCCTGGGGAGTGTCTTCAAAGCATCCTGAGAGCCGGTGCTGGTCTACCTCAGGTGCCAGTGCACAATCAGAAATGTTAACCCTCCCACAGAACACTGGGGCCATGGACAGTCAAGGGCAGAAGCCAAAACATCCTGAGGGCCATTGGGATTCAAACAAGGAGGGAAGTGGTAGAGGAAAATTCCGGACATTCCCAACATTCTCAGCTGGCAAAAGTTGAATGGAAAAACCATTACTGAATGTTCTCTCTGTGCCATTCAGAAGAACATCCCTGACTTTCACACAGACCCTCTCTCTCCACAGAAAAGCAGAGGGTCTGTTTCATATGCTTACTCAGATGTCCTAAAGCCCAACATTATAGAAAGTTGAACAGAAAAGGGGCTGGGAGACTACAGCACACTGAACTATTAACAGTGGTTATTTCTGAATAATTCCATACAGGCACACCACCATTTATTTTAATATTTCTGATTAAAAAACTTTTTAACAGGATACGGTACTTTTGCAATGAGAAGGGGCCTTTTTCCCTTTCTTTTTACTTTTTTCTTTTCATGTGCCAATTATCAAACAGCTTCCTCAGCATTCAGGAATCAAAGGGATGAAGCTAAGTACCAGGACAGGGTGGGGCTTAGAGGTGACCTGACATGCGTGTGACTTCCATGGACAAAGTGCTATGCAAATTTTCTGTAGGAGAAAATGATCCAACACAAATCCAAACACTTTTCCATTAAAAAGATGTTGTGGGGGACGGCATGGATAAGTGTCTTTTAAAAGACAAGGTAATGAACTGGCATATTTTGATGCCTAGAATAATGTATAAAAAACAGAATCAAGGTTCTGAAACGCTATTGAAATACATTTTTCCTACCCATGAATACCCAACTGCAGGGAACCTCAGAGCTAATCCCTGTGTTGACAAGCAAATGGAATCTCCTAAAATTCCAGAACTATGGCCCATCCCACCCTCAGCCACCGTTTTACGCAGTTGGAGGAAATGCCATTCAGGTTGGTCATGTCTCTCCTTCTCTCTTCTCTGCTCAGGTTGGTTTAGTCTCTCATCCTTAGCCCTCCTGTTCCATGTAAATGTCCAACTTTGAGATAAGTCTCCCTGCAGAATGGGACAACCGGCAAACAGCACTGGGGACCACGCCCAAACAGGCAAACATCACCAGGGAACATGCCCGAACAGGACAGACCCACTCCTCCCTCCTTTCCCCAGACCATGCCATCTTGCCTTGACTGCCATCCAGAAGCTTCCATCAGAACATTTAGATATTGCAGTGGCCTCCACGCTGGCTACACAATAGCCAGAGGGACCCTGTTTTTAACAGCTGACTTCATGGCATTTATTTACCTCAAGCATGTCAAACTCACCGCCCATGGGCCGCATGAGGCCCACAGTGAATATTTTTGTGGCCCAGCCAATATAATGATATGTAAGAAACATTTTAATAAAACTTTTATAACTTAATTTTTATACTATCCTGTTATACATAATTATTAATAACAAACTACAACATTCGCTAATGACTGATTACTATAATCGTGTTGCATTCATTTCCCTTACAAGCCTTACGCACAGGTGCACCATTTCTCTCCACTAATACTAGCAGCGAATATTTTAGCTGCCAACTGCCACGTCATTAGTCTTGGACTGACTTGTTTGGTATGTGCAACAGGAAACTTTTTCCTTTTGGAGAACAAGAAAAATAGGTTTATTTGCATTACACTTATTAATTTGTGCAGTTATTCAGTGTCTGGTAAGTTAATGTTCAAGAAAAAATATTAATTTTTATTAAAATGTTCTATTATTTTTTGTTAACAATTATTTATTTCATCCCTTTGTATTCAGCATGTCTCTATCGAAATAAACCTACCTTTCTATGAAAATTGAAGCTTTTGTTCTTTTGTGGCCCACATAAACTTAAACCTTGTTTATTTGGCCCATGTTAGTTTTTGAGTTTGACATGCTTGATTTACATAGACCATTAAATCTACTTTCAACATTTTATTATAGAAATTTTCAAACATATACACAAGGAGAGAGCATAATATGATGCACGTCCATTTTCTCATCCCTTAGGCTCAAGATCATCCCTAACACCTGGTCCCTGGCATGTTCCTACCCTCTCCTCACTTCCCACCCACTCTACCACTGGAGTCTTCTGAAGCAGACACTTAACATCATATTGTGCTAATTGTAAAGCAGAGCAATTTCTTCAAATAAAAGCCAAATTGTGTCACTTTCCTGTTCATATTTACTAAACATAAAACCCAAACTCTGTACTATGGTGTCTAAGGCCCTAGACACTCGAACACTAGGCCCCTCTCCTGTTTGCATCCAGCCTCTGGCCTCCTCTCTGCTCCGACACAAGCAGCCACATGGAACCTCAAGGCCTTCCCACATAACTTCCCCCAACCTGGACCCTGCTCCCCTAAACATCCGCAAGGCTCACTTCCTTATTTCATCACACCTTTTCTCAACTGCCACCTCCTCTGAGAACCCATCCCTGACCCCCTATCTAGGCCACAGCAGGGACTCATATTTAATGACTGAACACATAATGAATCAATAACCCTGTCAAGGCAGGTAGACGATAGGGCTGTTCTCATTCTATAGATGAGGGAATAGGTTCAGAATGGTTAAGTAAATTGCCCACAGACACCCAGCTCTTCTATGGTAGAACTAGACCTTGAACACAGGAATTCTAACAACAAATCCCATGCTTTGTCCACCCCTCAGTTGCTTCTCTGAAACAAAACATTGCTTAAGATGATGAAATGAAAATTTAGCTTATGCCGAATTTACTCATTTATTTGACAAGTATCTACTGAACACTTGATACATGACAGGTACTGTTCTTAGCAATGGGAAGATACGAGTTGGTAGGCAGAATGATGTCCACGTCCTAATCCTTGGAATCTGTGAATATATTATGGTCCATGGCAAAGGGGGATTAAGGTTGGAGTTAAGGTTGCTAACCAACTGATCCTGATAGGGGGAGATTGTCCTAGATTGTCCAGGTGGGCCCAATGTCAACCCAATTGTCCTTACTAGTGAAAAGGGGAGACAAGAGAGTCAGATTTGAAGATGCTGTGCTGCTGATTTTGAAGATGGAGGAAGGGGCCACTAACCAAGGAAAACAGGCAGTCTCTCTGAAAGAGGCAAGGAAACTGATTCTTCCTGGAGCCTCCAGAAAGGAACACAGCCCTGACTGTAGTTTATATTGGCCATAAGACTCATTTTGGACTTCTGCCCTTCAAATCAGTGAGAGAAGGAATATACTAAATGTGTGGTCATCTGTTACAGCAGCCACAGGAAACAAACAGAAAAGGGGAAGAAGACAAGATCCCAGGCCTCAAAAAGTGAATGTTTTCTTGGAGTGAAGGATGAAGTCAGACTGCCTTCAAAGGGGCTGCTCTGGATACAAGTGTCTCCAAACAGCAATGTCTGTGCTCTGAGGGCACGCCAGCTGTCCCTGTTTAGATGTGTCCTTGAGCACCTCAGGAGCATGTCCTTCTGGTAATTACATGAAGTCCAGGTGCCTAATTTCCTTGTCAAGAATGAGATTCATAGGCCTCGTAGTGCCCTTTGCCTGCATTTTAACCAGATTTAGGAAATTAACTGTATAGAAGAAAAAATAGGGAGAGGAGGGGAGAAGAGAAAACAACCAGGTAAAGTACTTCTTAGATGCTTAATAAATGCAACCCTACCTCACCCCCAATGCCTATCTCCAGCTCAGATGCTGTAATCTTTGCCACAGGTCCTCTGAGAGTCAGCAGAACGGAAATTGGCATCAACCCAAAGGCACAGACAGTGTCTCACAATTAGAAGCTACGTAGGGCATCCCAGACTAAAATACACACCAGTAAAACATCGTGGCGAACTTGTGAAGAATCTAACAGTCACCTTCCCTCCTAGAACCTGCCTGTCCCTGAGGAAGGCAAAGCGGGAGGGGAACGCCTACCAAGGAAAACAATGGCGTCCGTGCAGAAGGGGAAGGGGGCTGGGTCTACCATCACACAGGAGAAGCTCATCCTTGCTTTCTAAGATCAACTCAGGGTTGAGATTTTCCTCCCCTCTGTTCCTGTCTCACACTTCCCATTCCCTTTCCTTCACTCCCAGCTTTCCCATCTCACTGGCCACGTACAGAAATATTTTGAGTGTTTTCCAAAGGACTTACTGAATTTATTCTAACATGTGGACATGTCCTTCCTCCTCTCCTGTCAGTGGCATCCTGACACCCAAAGGGCAGTTCTGCACCTTAGTTCCTAATTTCCTATATGACATCAACACCCCAAACAGCATGGCTCTGGGGATATATGCCAGCAAAGTGGCTCCAGCTCTGCCCACACAGCTGCTAGCAGACACCCCTCCTCAAATATCACTGCCATGCTTTCCTTCTGCAGCTGTTGTCGCCAATTTTAAACATCACTGTACCTCTTCAGCTATAGCTGAATCACCTTTTAACTGAAGGTGATTCCTGAGGCTTCTTCTAAAAGAAAACGACATGGCACAGCCGTATTGATGGCTATTGATCTCACTTTTAATAGCATACACCTAATGGCAAGCTTCTAATCTGTCTTCTGACCATGCGGGGAGGGGGAGAGGGAATATTTAGAATATTTATCTCATCAGATCTCAATTTGCACTAATTAACGGCACTGTTCTCTTGGGGAAGGAGGGGGACAGCAAAATCGTGTATTTACTCTCTCTCACCAAAGGGAAGTTCTTAGGAAAACCGTTCTCAAGTGGATTTGTGGGAAGATGCCCTAGGGTGAAGCATTCCCCGCCAACAGCAAGCTAGGAGCCAGATTTTGAATGTGTGCTCTTTGCTGGTGGTGGTGTGTGGAGCTGGGCCTGCTGCTTCCAGTGGCTGCAGGGCAAGTGGAGGAGAAAACAAAGAGCAGCTCCTTCTGAGCTTGTAAGAGGCCTCATTCTCCAGGGACTCCCACAAGTCAGACTTTCTCTGTCTCTAGCAGTGGCCTATGAAGAGTGAACCACTTTCTTGACCATAGACTCTAGGGCCATGGAGAAAGAGAGAGAGAGAGAGAGAGAGAGAGAGAGAGAGAGAGAGAGAGAGAGAGAGAGAGATATTAAGAGATTGAGATTCTTTTGATGTTAAAGCCTAACCTTGACCTCGGATGTTGACAGCTTTGGTTCTCTTTTCTTTCTCATGGACCCATTCCTACCCAGTATTTATGCCACAGCTCTTTGATCACCTGCATCCTGGCTCTCTGAGCACAGGTTGCCCAATCACCAAACCTTTCAAATAATGGTAGACTGGTAGGCACTGACAAAATTAAGCCAATGCAGGTAAACAAGCAGTACACAGTGCTCAGATTCCAAGCTGCATCCACTGAACTGTCAGCTACTGGAGAGCATAGGTGTGACTTTTCCAGGGTTCAAGGAAAACTTCTGACAGAAGGAGCAAGTAAAGATTAAGGGAACCACAGTGGTACAATTAGAGATGTTTATTATATTATTTTCTGAACTTTTCTGGAATACTTGAACTATCTCACAATTGAAAAAGAGTTTATGCACTCACTAGAAAAGTGACTGTAAGCCTTTTGAATCCATGAGTTTCAGAATATTATCATATTATCTTTAGCAGTATGTATTAAGGTCTGTATAAAGTCTGGTCCTAAGTTAGATAACACTGCTGGGCGAAAAAACTAAATCAGCTTCAAATAATACTGTTTTGAAGATAGAGTATTTCTTTTAAAAAACACAATTTAGTCAAATATCATAAATTTCAAGTCTCATCATGGTTTGGTAAGTTTTAAGTGATAACTTGACAAATATAACCTTGTTTATGATTCTATATGAGTTTACTATAGGAAACACATTTGAACATTTGAAAGTTTTAATACTTTATTCAGAATTTTTCTTCAAGTACCACTTTGAGGTCAAGGCTGAATTTCCAGTCTATGCATAATCTCCAAAGAGAGGAAGATAGCATACAACTTCTGCATCGCTTATAATTTAAATAAGGAGATAGTAACCTCAAATTCATCTGTAAACTCAATATAATCCCTATCAAAATCTTAGCTGGATTTTTTGGTAAAAATTTACAAGCTGATCCTAAAATTCATGTGGAAATGCAATGGACCCAGGATAGCCAAAATAATCTTGAAAAAGAAAAATAAAGTTGGAGGACTCACTTCCCAATTTCAAAACTTACAAAAAAAGTTACAGTAATCAGGGCAATGTGGTACTGGCATAAGGATAAAATTTTAGATCAAAGGAATAGAACTGAGTCCAGAATTAAACCCTCACATTTGTGGCCAATTCATTTTAAACAAAGGTGCAAAGACAACTAATTGGGCAGAGTCTTTTCAATAAACTGTATTGCGTGCGACAACTGATTTTGTATATGATACTAACATGCAAAGAATGAAGTTGAATCCCTTCCTTACAAGATATACAAAAGTTAACAACAAATAGATCATAGAGCTAAATGTAAGAGCTAAAACCATAAAATTCATAGAACATAAAGGAGTAAATCTTTGTGGCCTTGAGTTAGGCAAAGACAAGTGTTGGCAAGAATGTGGAGAAATTGGAACCTCAAACACTACCAGTAGGAATATAAAATGGTACAGCCACTTTTGAAAATATTTCGGTAGGTTCTCAAAATGCTTCATGTAGCATTACCATATAACCCATCAATTTCATTCCTAGATATGTAACAAAGAGATTTTTTTAAAGCATGCATCCGCACAAAGACTTGTACATGAGTATTCATAAAACACCATTATTTTCATAAAAGTGGAAATAACCCAAACATCTGTCAACTGATGAGTGGATAAACAAAATGTCGTACATTCATACAATGAAACATTAACCAGCCATTAAAAGGAAGGAAGAACTGACCTATGTTACAACATAGATGAACCTTGATTACATTATGCTATGTGAAAGAAGCTAGTCACAAAAAAACACAGATTATCATTCCATTTATATGAATCATCCAGATTAAGCAAATCTAGACAGTGAAATTGGCCTAGGGCTAAAGGACTTGGGAGGAGACTTTTTTAGTCTTGTATATGTGTTCTCCAATTTCATCTTTAAAAAGCATAAAGTAATGTTTTATTTCAGAAGGCAATCTATTTAACTTCATATGTATTTATAGAGTAATGAAGAGTTTTTATGCTAATAATGGAATCATTAATTCACCTTTGTGGAATTTGTGACTGTGGCTCATTTGAAACCCAGATTTTATAAATGCAACCGTTATGACTCAGGCAGTCCACTAGGAAGGACAGGCAGCTATAACACAGACTTCAACCAAATGAAACAAAAGAATAAAATATTAATATTTTCTATATTAGATTCTTAAAATAATGCTGCTCTGCTGGGCCAGTGTGGCTCAATGGATGAGCATCAACCTATGAACCAGGTCACAGTTCCATTCCCCGGTTGCAGGCTCAGTCCCCAGGAGGATGCATGCAGGAAGCAGCCAATCAATGATTCTTGCTCATCATTGATGTTTCTAACTCCCTCTCCCTTCCTCTCTGAAATCAACAAAAAATATATATTTAATTAATTAGTTAATTAAATAATGTTGCTCTGATGGAGCAAACCAAGGGAATGAAGCCTGAAATTCTTCCGAGATACTGACATTGTAAATTCTGTTATCCCATGGATTGTGATTGTGTTTTACAGCATAAACAGAATGATTTGGAAGCACATATCTAGGAAATGAAGGTTGTATATCCTATTGTGATAAGAATATTTTAACAGCAATAAGGACATTATGGATCCCAATTTAGTAGAAAAACAAAGAAGGAAGTCAAAAGAAAACAGAATGGGAAAGAAGTCTCTCTCATCTCCCCACACAAATCCTGCTGGATGGAAGGTGGGAAGACAGAGCTGGGCAGATCAATTTCTTTTTCTCCCCTGGGACCTCTCTGAGCTGGGGTTCCTGCACACATCCTTTTGAGCTACTCTTCCTCACAGCTTAGCATGAAACAGAAACCAGCACAGCCCATCTGAAGAGGACAGGAGGAAAACCCGCCAAAGCCCACACTCTCCCCTCTCAACACCCTTCTCCATAGCAATAAACTAATTGCACAAATCTTGAAAATGTTGAGCTTTCAACAAATTGGATTCAACAATCAATTGGAAATGATTAAATTTTTTAAAACTTTTTTTACAGAGGCACTCTGTGGATTACAATTTGCCACTGAAAGAATCAAAGGATGCCCATCATATGTGATTGAATGCAAAGTAAGACAGCAAATCTTATACAAAGAGAGGGAAGAGGAGGAGAATCCTTTCACATTTCCGGTGCTCAGAGGGAAAAGTAATTTTTCAAGAATATGAATTATGCCACAAATATAATATAGAATTAGTACGGGGCCATGAGTAGGGCATTAACCAGAATACCATGTATGCTAGGGAGAACTTGGTTCACTCTGTCCACAAATAAACAAATATTGACTAATCAATACATGCAAAGAACTGGGCTGAGCATTATCCTCCTTGGAGGACACAGATCTATGTCTTTATATTGTCAAATCATAAATCCAAAGAGATTTTGTTTGTTTAAAATTATGAAAACTAAGGAGAACAGTAGCATATTTCTACAAAGATAAGGAGGGATACTAAAATGCACTGGATTCCAATAATTAATGAGACAGAACAAACAGCAGTAGGCACAAGCAACAGCGGGGAATTTATTTTTAGCTCAAACATTAGGCAACGTCATTACAAGCACGATTAAGTCTAGCAATAAGCTGCCAAAACGATTGAAAAATTGCCATCACTGGAGAGATGCAAGAATGCACCAAGGGACACAGGCAAGGACAGCTTGAGGGTAACTAAATCAGGCCTTCGAGGGTTAGAGGGATGGATGGCCACAAAGGCCATGTAGATATTGCTCACTCCACAAACCCAGATTCTAAAAAGCATTCATCTGAAATTATCATCCAACTCTCAATTGCTCATCCCTGAAGCAATGCTATGGAGTTATGCCTTGCATATATAATACTAATAATTGTAGCAATCTATAACACTAATCAAATATATAATACTAATATAATATATATAATGATTCTTTTAAAAGTACAGACATAGCAATATAGTAATAGATATCTAACAGTCAAATTTTAGGAAAAGCAATTACAATAATTAGAAATACAATCATATAAAAAAGTTTCTATTGCTGTTTTGCTTTGAGATGGTAAGTGGGCCAAACTACAAACCACATAGTCACTTTAGAGTACCAAATTTCATCAAAAGCTGTCAACCTCTTGAATATTGTATCAGAATAGGTAGGTAAATATCAAATACTCTGCTTACAATATACAGAAATCTCCCTGTAGAAAATGGTATTATCAAATGAAAACAGCAGGTTATGAAGAATCATGATCCCACTGACATATAATTATCAACACATACACAGTGAGATACCTGAAGAATGGCCATCTAATGTCAATAGTGGGAATATCTGGGTAGTGAAATTTTGGATAATTTTACTTTCAATTGTATAGCATTTGTGTGGTTTTTCTATCAGAACAAAACCTCAGGACTCAGACTACTGGATTCAAATTTCAGCTTTATATCATATTGACTGTGTGACCTTGAGCAAGTTACTTAACCTCTCTACGACTCTGTGACCTCACCTATAAATGGGGATAGAAACAGCCCCTACCTCAGAGTGCTGTGAGAGGACTAATGCGTTAGCACAGAAGGCACTCAGAATAGTGCATGGAATACAGCAAGCCCTTGGGACACAGCAGCCAGTCGTAGAAGCAGCAACATTAAACCAGCTATTTGTAAAATAGACTTATTACATTCATTAAAAGCAGCTGCAAAAGCAACTATTTCATGGCCAAAAGTAAAAAGGGGAGCAAGAAAATTCCACTGTTTTAAGTTTCACTAACAACCAAAAGCCAAAAAAACTAGCAGAACAACTACAAAGAACACAAAAGTATGTAACGAAGATGTCTCTAAGAAGACACTTTTTCCTTCAATCCGTCCTCCTGGTTTCAGGAGTCAGCGTGCACAGCTGACTAATTGAGTTGAAGAGATGTTTCAGGCAGTGGCTGCATGTATGCAAGCCTGTCCTTTTAATTTAGTAGCAAGACAGAAGACATTCTAATGAGGTTAGCATTTGTAGGCCAGAAGATTTGTCCTAATTTTCTTTTTTTAAAAAGAGATTTTTTTAAAGGCTTTAATCTATAAATGCTGGAAAGTTAGTTTTAAATGAGGACTTATATAAAATGAAAATTATATAAGCATACTCTTGTTTGTTAGAAGCTGATAATGAAAATGATAGATTATCCTGAACCCTGGATTCTCTTCCTTTGAGGGAGAGAGACAATAAACAGAATAAGTGCCCTGGCCAGATGGATCAGTGGTTGGAGTGTTGTCCCGTACACCAAAAGGTTGCAGGTTTAATCCCCAGTCAGGGCACATACAAGAGGTAACCAATTGATGTTTCTCTCTCTTTCTTTCTTCCTCCCTCCCTCCCTCCCTTACTGTCTCTTGAAAACAATTAAAAAAAACCATATCCTTTGGTGAGGATAAAAAATATACATCGTGTGTGTGTGTGTGTGTGTGTATAATAAACAATAATTAAGTGAATTAAATAGTATATTCGAAGGTGGTAAGAGCTATAGGGGGAGGGAACAGAAGGGAGGTGTTGACATTTTAAATGGGGTAGGTAGAGAAGCTGACCTTTGCATTTGGATCAGACAAGGGAAAGTTCAACCTATCTTGCTCCATAATTATTTGCTCTGATGAAAGTTTTAATCAGCCAAAAACTCTCAGTTAAGACAAGATATTGGTTATCCCTGTGCTTCATTTATTCTGACCACCCCTTTCAACTTTGATAACATACAATCTAGTTATTACACAAATTCTGTTATAGACACCATGTGCTGGAATTCATTATTTCACTTTTTAAAATATAAAAGACATGAGCTTCTTAAATAATCTTTTCCATAAATATTTTCAGCAAATAAAAAGAGTTAAGAAGAAGAGAGGAGTCATCTACTGTTCTAGTAACTCAATGTCCATTCCCCCATTTTTCAGTAAGAGAACCCAGACTTTCTTTGGGGAACTAAGTCTATCTGACTTGCAGCCAATGTGATTCAGATGGAGCGGATAGCTCTGGGGTAAAGTTATTACCTGGTGCTACTAGTAGGAGTGCCAACCTCCCTCCCAACCCCCCGAACTCTGTACAGCATCAAGCTCAAGAGTGAGCACGTGACCCAAATGACCAAAGAGAACCCTCAGGTGCCAAGACATATGGTGCAACTCATGGGAAAGAAGTGCTTTCCTTCATTAGGATGCTAAGGTGTCAGAATGCAGGCCTAGAGTTGCTTGCCACCCTTGGTGAAGGGAAGAAGAGGTTCTGCCTAATGAAGCTAATCTAAAGGTAAGCCTAGCAAAGAAAAGGAATATAATTGGGTGCCTCTGACAATACATTTGAAGGACTTGAACTCAGCCCTGCCTTAAAATAGGCACCCCCCTTACATTTTTCTCATAGCTGAAGAGTACATTTCCTTTTTTGTTTTAATCATTTCCAGCAGGGTTTCTGTCACTTGGAACCACTAGAGTCTTGCCAAATACAAAGAACCCTTCAGAAAGTGATCTTAGTATTTTCTTTTGAAAGCCAACAACAAGGGATCCTTACCCGTTCCTGACCAGCAGTATCCCAGATGAGGAATTTGTGAAGTTCATTTCCACAAGGCACAGTTTTGGTCATAAAAGACGCCCTGAAAAAACAGAATCAACATCTCCACATTACCAGTTATCCTCTACAATCTTCACAAAGACTTCTCTTTCAAACAAGTTAACATTATGCCTCGTTTTATGTAATTTAACATTAAAGTTCCAGCATCATCTTTGTCCTTGAAGGGCCACAAAGAGGAAAGGAGGGCTGTTAGGATTATGTCACCCAAAAGAAAATACATTTCCTGTTAGTCCAGCTGGAGGTTTTAGAAGAGGAAAAAAGGCAAAGAATGTATTCAAAATACTGTTTCCAAAAACAGTTATCTTCAGGTGTTCTAAGACGAGATGCCCAAGATCATAAAAACAAATGAAACTGTAGGTTTTAAAAACTTACTATAACTATTTTTTCTAAATAAATCTTTATTCAGTTTATTACAATTGTTTCTCCTTTTTCTCCCCATAGCTCCCCTCCACCCGGTTCCCACCCCACCTTCTGCCCTTACCTCCCCCGCACTGTCCTCATCCATAGGTGTACAATTTTTGTCTAGTCTCTTCCTGAACACCCCCATACCCTTTTCCCCCTAAGAATTATCAGTCCACTCCCTTTCTATGCCCCTGATTCTATTATATTCACCAGTTTATTCTGTTCCTCAGGTTTTTAATTCACTTGATTTTTAGGTTCACTTGTTGGTAGATATGTATTTGTTGTTCATAATTTTTATCTTTACTTTTTTCTTCTTCCTCTTCTTAAAGAATACCTTTCAGCATTTCATATAATACTGGTTTGGTGTTGATGAACTCCTTTAGCTTTTTCTTATCTGTGAAGCTCTTTATCTGACCTTCAGTTCTGAATGATAGCTTTGCTGGGTAGAGTAATCTTGGTTGTAGGTTCTTGCTATTCATCACTTTGAAAATTTCTTGCCACTCCCGTCTGGCCTGCATAGTTTCTGTTGAGAAATCAGCAGACAATCGTATGGGTGCTCCCTTGTAGGTAATTAACTGTTTTTCTCTTGCTGCTTTTAAGATTCTCTCTTTGTCTTTTGCTCTTGGCATTTTAATTATGATGTGTCTTGGTGTGGTCCTCTTTGGATTCCTTTTGTTTGGGGTTCTGTGGGCTTCCTGGACTTGTAAGTCTGTTTCTTTCACCAGGTGGGGGAAGATTTCAATCATTATTTCTTCAAATAGGTTTTCAGTATCTTGCTCTCTCTCTTCTTCTGGCACCCCCATAATTCTGATGTTGGTACGCTTGAAGTTGTCCCAGAGTCTTCTTACACTATCTTCAACTTTTTGGATTTTTTTTTGCTTTTTGCTTTTTCGGTTGAGTGTTTTTTGCTTCTTTGTATTTCAATTCTTTGACTTGATTCTTGTGATCCTCTAGTCTGCTGTTGGGTCTCTGTATAATATTTTTTATTTCAGTCAGAGTATGTTTAATTTCTAGTTGGTCCTTTTTCATATCTTTGAGGGTCTCGTTATATTTATCGGCCTTTTCTAGGATATTCTTGAAAAGCCTTATAACCGTGGTTTTGAATTCTATATACAGTCGTTTGTTTTCCTCCATTTCTTTTGTGATCTGTTTCTTTGTTGCCGCATTTTCACTGCTTCCCTGAGTTGGTAGGGTAGATTTGTGTGCTAGGTTTCCTATATGGCCCAGTGGGTCAGCCTCCCCAGTTAACCTGAGTTGGACACTCTTGGTGTACCCCTTTGTGGACTGTGTGTACAGCCTTGTTGTAGTTAAGTCTTGATTGTTGTTGGTATCACTGGGAGGAATTGACCTCCAGGCCAGTTGGCTGTAAGGATCAGCTGTTTCTACGCTGGGAGAAGTTCGGTGCTGGAGACAGCCTTATAGGATTAGACTTGCCAAATTGCAATAGCCTCTGTGCTCAGCTTGGATGGGGTGGAGTCTCAGGGCGGAGCAGACAGTCTTGGCTTCCAGTAAGCCTTGCCCTTGCGCGCGCGCGCCTCCAGACCTCTGCCTTCCCCGGCTCCCGAGTCTCCGCCCGAGAGTCCAGATTCCCCCCACAAGAGCGTGGGTCCCCAGGGGCTTGCCTGGAACTGGGGTTCAGTGCAGTCAGAACTGGGGCTCAGCGCAGTCAGGAGCTTCTGACTCCCTTCCACTAGGGAAAGCCTGTGGCAACCTCCGCAGCCTTTGTGCGCACTGGCACGCACGCGCCTCCTGACCACTGCCTTCTCCGGCTCCCGAGTCTCCGCCCGAGAGTCCAGATTCCTCCGTATGAGCGTGGGTCCCCAGGGGCTTGCCTGGAACTGGGGTTCAGTGCAGTCAGGAGCTTCCGACTCCTTTCTGCTAGGGAAAGCCTGTGGCAACCTCCACAGCCTTTGTGCACACTGTCTCGCGCTCCTCCAGACCACTGCCCGCCGGGGCTCCCCCGGGTCTCCCCCGGGTCTCCCAGTCTCCGGGTGCCTTTCTCTCTACCTGACAGTCTAGACTCCCCCTGTATGAGCCTGGGTCCAGGGGTTTCGCCCGCGACTGGTGTTCAGTGCAGTCAGAACTGGGGTTCAGTGCGGTCGGGGGCTTCCTTCCCCCTTCCGCCAGAGAAAGTCAGCCAGGCTCTCAGCCGTCCTTCCTCTCTGCGCACACAAAGACCCTTTGCCATACCTCCAATTCTCTGTGAGCTTTTCTCTTTCCTTCTAGTTGTAGAATTTCCACTCAGCCAGTTTTCCTGTGGTTCTGGATGGTGTCCGTTCTGTCTTTTAGTTGTAGTTTTGAAATTGTTGTGCGAGGCAGCAGTTTAGGTGCTTACCTATGCCGCCATCTTGGTTTCTCCAAACTTATTATAACTATTAAGAGTGGAAAGACAGCTGGTATTTGGGCATTTTCCAGTTTGGGCCTTGCAATGGCACAAGTAAAAAAAAATTGCCTGGCCCAGGCCTACATGGCTCAGTTGGTTGGGTGTTGTCCCATGAAACAAAAGGTTGGCAATTCAATTTCTGGGCACATACCTGGGTTGTGGGTCAACCCCTGGTAGGGATCAATGTTCTGCTCTCACATTAATGTTTCCCTCCCTCCCTCTTCCTTCTTCTCTCTCTCTCAATAAAAAAATCAATAAAAATATTTTTAAAATAATTACCTTACATCTTTACCTGTGCTATAAATCCCACACTACCAGCACCAAAAAAAAAATACTATCTTATTCCCATCCTACTTGCATAAATGCAGGAATAAAGATGGATAGCTTAATAAATAGTTACGCTTTCTCAACAAAAAAAGGAAGAATTTGAAATTCTTAGTAGATAATGAAACACATGGTATTTTCTTTTTGCATATTTTCTTTTTTATTTCCAGTAGTTTTATTTAATTTAAATATATTTTTATGTTCTTTATTTTATTTTCTATCACCATTTATTCCCAATATACCCTCTTCTACCTCCACCTATCCCCCTCCAACGCTGTAATCTGTGTTCATGAGTTCTTTTTCCTTTTGTATATTTTCTCTTAATAAGCTTTTTCTTTGTGCTCATGAAAGATGTAAAAATTTAATACAAGAAATGTTTAATACCCTTGACTTTTTTTGTGTAATATAAAGCTTCCCCATCATTAAAAAACAGTAAGCATCCCCAATAATGGGACAACCAGACATGAGAAGCCTCCTACTGTGTTGGAATAAGTACATACATCTCCTACACAGCGTTCTAACCAGAAAATGTTTCATCTGAATTTAGTCATGAGGAAACAGGCAAATCCAAGATGTGGAAGATTTTATAAAGTAACTGGCCTGAATGCTTCAAATAAGTCAATGTTATGAAAAGCAAACAAAAGAAAAGGCATGGAGATTGTTCTAGAATCTAGATTAAGAAAGAAGAAAGCAATAAAACAACCAAATGCATTCACTATATGGACCTTGACTGGATCCTGGATTAGGAGATAAACAGCTTTAAAAGTTATTTTGGGGTCAACTGGAGGAATTTAAATTTAGACTATATGTCAGATATTATCATATCTGTCAGATATGATAACTATATGTCAGATATTTGATTGAATCAAAATTATCTTTCTGGGTATGAATAATGTTCTTATTCTTAGGTAAGATTACGTTCTTATTCTTAGGAGATGCATACTAGAGTTTTTAGGGGTAAAGTGTCAGGATGTCTTCCTTCACTTTCATATGGCCCAGCTGGCCCACTCAGGCCAGTACAGAGTCCAGCCCTGCATTCACTCAGCACTCATCCCAGTAATATTTCCTCAACTTCCACTTTACCCTAAGACAAATTACAGAATTCCCAAGGACAAAAGTATAAATTCCTGCAATTCCCGCATTATTCTCACAACATACATATACGTACCATAGGTTAATAAAGAGTTCTAATTATCATACGTATTTTTCTTATGTGATATGATGAAATATTATCAACACAACGTCTGTCCCATGACATTTTATTTCTTTAAAAGTGTTCAAAATACATCCCAAACTACTGATAAGAGCAAAAATAATTCAAAAAATGGAAATATCTCTATTACTTTTCTCATGATAAAAGCAATATATGTACTTCGCTAAAAAGAAAATAAAAATCAATTGTCCATCTCACCACCTAGCCACAATCATTACTAATAAGTTGGTATATATCCTTCCAAATTATTTTTATACAACTTTTACCCCAAAATTGATCATAAATTTTGTTTCTTCTCTACTTTATATATCATGGACCTCTTTCTGTTTCTACAAATACAGATGAACATCATTATCTAAATGATGTTATACACCATGTTATGAATTTATTCACTACTCCATTGATAGACATTTTGGTCACCCATTTTCATTATTATGACAATAATTAAATGAATATCCTTGTACCTAGGTCTGTGGATCCTTGTACAACTACTTCTTTGGAGTTAATTCTTAGAAGCAGACATGAAGCTCTACTTTGCTACAGTCACCAACCTGTGGATTGTGCCAACCACACATCCATGGCAATGTATGGGACCATCTTCTCCCCGACCAGTACTAACCCTTCAAATCTTTTCCAGTATGACAGGTAGAAAATGCATCTTAGTCCTATTTTTATCATGCTTATTAGAGGTTTGAACATCATTTTAGTGTTTATTATCCACTTGCATTTTTCTTTTGTATCTTTAGTTCATAAACTTTGCCCACTTTTCAGTTGGGGTGCTCATCCATTTCTTATGCTGTTTTAGTATTTTATACTAATCTTTGTAATAGTATTCTTAAAAAATATTTTTTGCAGTTTAATCTTTGCCCTTTAACTTTGTTTATGGATTTTTTGCCATAAATGCCTTTAGTTATTTTTTCATTTTTTTAAATATATTTTTATTGATTTCAGAGAGGAAGGGAGAGGGAGATAGAGATAGAAACATCAATGATGAGAGAGAATCATTGATTGGCTGCCTCCTGCATGCCCCCTTCTGGGGATGAAGCCTGCAACCCACGTATGTGCCCTTGATCGGAATTGAACCTGGGACCCTTTAGTCCGCAGGTGGACGCTCTATCCACTGAACCAAACCGGCGAGGGCATAAATGCCTTTTAAACTTTTATGTAGACCAAGCATGTCAAACTCAAAGGCTAACACGGGCCAAATAAACAAGGTTTAAGTTTATGTGGGCTGCAAAAAAACAAAAGCTTCAATTTTCATAGAAATGTAGGTTTATTTCGAAAGAGACATGCTGAATACAAAGGGCTGAAATAAATGAGTAATTGTTAACATAAAATAATAGAACATTTTAATAAAAATTAATATTTTTTCTTGAACATTAACTTACCAGACACTGAATAACTGCACAAATTAATAAGCGTAACACAAATAAACCTATTTTTCTTGTTCTCCGAAAGTGAAGTATTTCCTGTTGCATGCACCAAACAAGTCAGTCCAGTACTAATGACATGGCAATCAGCTGCTAAAATATTTGCTGCTAGTATTAGTGGAGAGAAATGGTGCACCTGTGTGTAAAGCACGTAAGGGAAATGAATGCAACACGATTATAGTAATCAGTCATTAGGGAACGTTGTAGTTCATTATTAATAATTATGTATAACAGGATAGTGTAAAAATTAAGTTATGAAATTTTTATTAAAATGTTTCTTACATATCATTATATTGGCTGGGCTGCAAAAATATTCGTTGTGGGCCACATACAGCCCACGGGCTGTGAGTTTGACATGCTTGATGTAGACAGCTATGTCAATATTCTGTTTTTGTATTTATTTTTGTTTTTACTCTGAAATAAGACGGATTTGCATTCATTCCTCAATATGTCCTAGGCAACAGGATAAATGCTACATCAATCCTATCCTTTAAAAGTTCTCAGACTTGGAAAACTAAGTTCATGCCTTTAAAATCTCAGGATCATAGATGTTAGAGCTGGAAAAAACATGAAATATCCAGGCCAACCCCTTTAGTTTACAGACAGGGACAGTGGGGGCTTCTGAGACCCGAAAGACCACACTGACCTTGGTCAAAGAAGAACCTGAAGGCAAAGTCAGGAAAGAATGCAGAGGCCCTCCTCACTGCCAGTTGGAGTAGAATGAGTGCTTAGAAAGTCTGTCAGTTTACTCATCTGTGAAATAGGACCAATATCTACTCTACATAACCTAGAGGGCTGTTTTAGGATGAAATGAAGCAATAACATCTGTGAAATTTCCCCTTGATACACAATAAGCCTGTGAGGAACAGCTTTAGTAACAGTAATATGTATATCATATATGTGTATATACATATATACAAATACACACATACTAGTATGTATGCACACACACACATGTACATACCCTTCTCTGTTCCTGATTTCTTGCCACTAGGAGAAAGACTATCAATATTTAGAATCAAAATTGATCAAGATTAATCTTTTGGTTGTTTAGGGTTTTTTTCAGCCTCTTTGCTAGCTTTCAATCTTAAAAAGCTCAAGTGTCTTTTCTTCTCTATGGACTTCCTTCCAGAGTGGTAAAGAAGGAGCATCGAAAATGCTGAACTGACTTCATTATCTGTGGGAACCGAAATCTGGCAGAAATAACCCAATTTCCTTGTAAAAGTTAAAATAGAGAGGGAGATACACACACACACACACACACACACACACACACACACACACACACGATGTTAACACAATCTGCTTGAATAGCAGAGCCAAGATTTTTCAGGGTGAGTCACAGGAGACGATAAGAATTAACTCTTTCAATGGTAAGACAATGACATTTCATAGCCTATGGCCTTTTCCCAATGAGAATGTAATCTCAGTGGAAAGAAGGAGGGTGCGCTTGGTGAGTCCACTTTTAACATGCACCCTCATTCTTCCCACTGAGATCACATTCTCATTGGGAAAAGGCCATAGGCTATGAAATGTCATTGTCTTAGCATTGAAAGAGTTAATTTTTATCATCTCCTGTGACTAGGAACCCTCATGCACTGCTGGTGGGAATGCAGACTGGTGCAGCCACTGTGGAGAACAGTATGGCATTTCCTCAAAAAACTAAAAATGGAACTCCCATTTGACCCAATGGTCCCACTTCTAGAATATATCCCAAGAAAACTAGAAACAACAGTCAGAAAGGATATATGCACTCCTATGCTCACAGCAGCACAATTCACCATAGCTAAGATTTGGAAACAGCCTAAGTGCCCATCAGCAGATGAGTGGATTAGAAAACTGTGGTACATCTACACAATGGAATACTATGCTGCTGTAAAAAGGAAAGAACTCCTCCCATTTGCAACAGCATGGATGGACTTGGAGAGCATTATGCTAAGCAAAATAAGACAGTCAGAGAAAGATAAATATCACGTGATCTCACTCATTTGTGGAATATAATGAACAACATAAACTGATGAACAAAAACAGATCCAAAGACAGAGAAGCATCAATCAGACCATCAAACCTCAGAGGGAAAGGAGGGGAGGATGGGGGTAAGGGGGAGAGATCAACCAAAGGACTTGTATGCATGCATATAAGCATAACCAATGAACACAGGCACTAGAGGGGTGAGGGCATGAGCGGGGAGGTGGGGGGGGGGAATGGGGGAATAAGGACACATTTGTAATACCTTAATCAATAAAGAAAATAATAATAATAAATAAAATAAAAGTGGACTCACTTGGTTGGAGTTACAAGTTTACTGCTTACCTAAACAAATCACCTAGCTGCTCTGTCCCTTGGGGCCAGCAGGGTAACTGAGAAAAAGGCTCTTATGCAAGGGACATGAACTGAAATGTCTATGGGGCCAAGTAGGACATGTAAATGAGCAAAGCGGGCTAGGAGTAAAACACTGATAAAAATAATAGTAGCAATAATAATAATAATAATAGTGGGGACAACATGGAGCAGAGAAAGCCTGTCCACCCACAGGGAGTAGAGTGCCTCTGGCTCACCTCTACATGGCTTCTGCCACCAGAGCATGTGCTCCAAGCCTAATGACTTACGCGAGAAGCCAGAAATATAAGTGTATTATATAAAAATCTTCAGATTCATCATCATTAGCTTAATTTTTTAAAGCAGGCTAAACAAAACACATCTATAAGCCACAATGCCAGCCCACCAAATCTACCAGCTAAGGGATAAGCACACAATTTTTTGAAAAGTATTCCATTTAAGCCATCTTTCAAATATCTGTTTGTTCTGCAGGCTTTATTTTTCTGAAACTGGTTTGGAAACATTTTCTCAAAATCTCAGAAGAGACAAGAAATTTTGAGCAATTTTAAAATTGGGAAAATAAACTATATTAGGAAGAAAAAAAACAGATAAGAATGGAGGAGCTGAGCTTAATCTTGTTGCCAGAAAAAAGTGAGAAATTATGTAGATAAAAAGCAGAATGTCACATAATTTAATGCTACAATCATTTAAAATTGTGTTTATGAAGAAATTTGAAGGTGTAAGACATGTTTAAGTTTGAAGTCTACAGGAAAAAAAACAATTCAAAATCATATATACAAAAATTTTCTAAATTTTCTAATGCTGGTAAGTATATACAAAAATGAGGACAACCTTTCTGAAAAACAATTTGGCAATATCTATCAATAACTTTAAATATGTTCTTATTCTTTGACTAAATTACTCCATTGCTATGAGTTTAACCCAGTGAAATAAAAAGAGGTACATGCAAGTATTTATGCCCAAGGATATACATCATAACATTATTTATAATATTTTTAAATATTTTAAACAACCTAAATGCCTTAAATGAAAGTTAGAGCCATTAAAAATCATTATTGTTAAAGAACATTTAATGGCATAGAATTCACAATATAATGTTAAATGAAAAAATTATTTAATGCATACAGTATATAGGAAAAAAGACCGGAAGAAAATATAGCCAATGTTTGCAGTAGTTACTCTAGGCGATAGGTCATGGGTAACTTTTATAATTTTTCTCATGGTTTTCTTCATTTTCAATTTTTATAATGGGTACATAACTAGAAAAAACCTAATATTTTCATCATGTTTTTGAAGATTATGTAACATTATAGGAGCATGTTCAAAATATATTAAGTAGGAAATAGGATAAAACTATATATGTATTATGATTTTTATTTTATAAGTTATGTGTTTTTTAGCTTTTTAGAGTGAACATGAAATTAAAAAAAATTTTTAATACTCACCTGAGGATATACTTATTGATTTTTAGAGTGAGAGGAAGGGTGAGAGAGAGAGAGATTGATGTGAGAGAAAAACATCGACTAGCCACCTCCTGTACACACCTCGACCTGGAATTGAACCCGCAACCTACATATGTGCCCTGAATGGGAATCAAATTCATGAACTTTGGTTTATGGGTCGACACTCCAACCAACTGAGCTATACCAACCAGGGTGAACATAAACTTTTATAATCAGAAAAATTAGACTTTAATTTTGACTTTGTCAAGAAAATGCACATATAGAATTTAAAGTATTCTGTTTATGCCATCTTCCAAGAAATCTGTATTCATCAAAAAGAATAAGGAAGACATACGTGGATAAAGAATACATGCTGTAACACGTTAGGTAGTGTGTGATACTGTTTTTGTTTTTAGATATTTATGTATGGTCTAAACTTTCCATAATGTGCATTATAATTTAAAGATATATAATGTTTTAGTTAATACATAGAGTGTTTTTTAGAAAAATTTTAGGCTTACAGAAAAATTAAGCAGAAAGTACAGACAGTCTTCATATAATACATAATTTAAAAAAAAACAATTACAATGCATTTGCTAGACAAAGCACTGTCAACAGTATTTGATTGACTACCAATGATCCATTGGGGCGGGGGAAGGCTTCCTCATGCCGCCCCTCCCACCATGAAGTAGCGTTTATTTCCCCTCCCTTGAGCCTGGGTTGGCATTATGATCAAGAGATTGTGACGAAAACGACATACTTCTGTACAGGCATAATGATGTTTATAACTATACATCACAGTTACATTTAACACTTTTATATATTTACCATATTTGTGGTAGAAGCATTCATTGCCTTTTTATTTTCAAAAAATATCATTACAAAAGAAATTCAGATTTGTTATTTTTTAAAATTTTTAAGTTCAAAAGTAGACAATGAAAGTTTCTCTTCTAGAAACATACTTCAGAGTTAATTATTCTTATTGGTCTTACTTTTATTATCAAGAAAGACAAAGTGGCAAATTAAGGAGAAAAAAAGTACTTCAAAGGGAAGAGTGAAAAGAATTTCCTCTATAAAACTGTCCCCAATCTACAGAAGTGGCTATGTCGGGAGACAATACTCCATGGGTCTCTTGCAAGCAGAGGCACTGTCTTTCTCCCAGACTGTGTTTTCAAGGATGTCTGTAAAGCAAATAGCCTTGGTAGGGAGAGATAAGGTATCCCTTTGGAGCAAAGCAGAGACATGCCTACTGTCCATTGTAAAAGATTCGAGTTCCCTAACTTGGGGTTCCTCTCCTATTACACAAGCTACTGCATGTGGTGTGTCACTTGAACCTCTTCACAGCACCCTATGGAAAACTGGAGCTTATGGAATCAATGTAAAATAATACTGTAGCAACTGCTATTTCCCTTGCTTCTGACCCAGGAGTCCTGTGTCTTCTGTCAGTATCCATGACACTGGGAGAGTTAACTTGTTGGCTTGACATATATTTTTGTGAACATGTCTCTTTAAGCCACTTTTAACTGCAAAATGTGTTGCACCTCCACCGCTCCAACCACTGGCCTATCAACCAACTGTTCTTGAGCATCTGCTTATGCCCTGCCACTAACAATCAACAGAGACAATTGTCCATCATCAACCGTACAGAATTCTCAAAATATATACACGCATTGTTTCCCTTCTGAAGAAAATGATACTTTGCTCTCTGCAAGGATCATGCTATCTTCAGGGAGAAACATAAGTGAAGCCAAGCTCTAAGAGACTGAAAAATCAAGCACCTGCAAAACACATAGCAAAAGCACGTCTGGCAAAAGAATCCAAAGAAAAGGGGGAAATGTAAGGTCAGGGACCCAGAAGTGAACAACCCACCCCTCCGTCCCCAAGCATTAGAATGGAAATGCTGACACTCGATTGATCCAGAACATGAAAACCAATCTCTCCCGCAGACTGGGCAGGCACTTCTGCCATGTGTGTGCACAGCATTTCCAGGTTTACTGGCAGGCAAGTTACAACGGAGCCTTTGGGGATTTGTCCTGTGTCTCATCTTCCATCTGGAAAGAAAGCTGGCATCATTTTCAGAACAATACTCTTTGAGATCAAGGAAATGACCTTAGACTGCAGCATGACAATAGTTGGCTAGGAAAAAAGTCATTGACAAGAAAGTAAGCCCAGACACACAACTTAAAAGTGACTGAATTGCTGTCAAAGTCTTTCCCACTGAGATTGATTCTCACTGGTTGGGATGAAAGCTCCTGAAGGCTCAGGCACAAAGTGACCTCTCTGAGTGTTCTGAAGGGAAGAAATGCGAAAGGGAGGAATACACAGAAACTTACCCAATGGTCGGGCTGATGTTGTGGTCAAAGTGATCCTGGACAAATCGACACACAATGCTCGATTTCCCAACCCCGGTGTCCTGGAAAAGAATGAGGACACACCATGAATATCAACGGTGCCAATTATAAACTAGTATAAACACAGAACAAGAGGACAGAGAGGTCATTTCTGGTTAATTGTGTGTGGGGGTGGGGTGGGGAGGGGGTATATTTTCTTCTATTTCTTACCAGTAATTTCTATAATGAAATTGTATTGCTTTCATAAAAAGAAAAGAAGTATGGTAAAAATAAGTTTTAGAAACATGTCCTACATATATATAGTAATTAAACTAGAACTGGCATGTCCACAATACATATATTTTCAGAAATCTGGAAATTTTTAGAGCAGTCTAGAGAAGTTTGGCAAATCACCACATTATTTTGGTAGAGATAGAATTGACTTTGTTCAAAACCTCAGTGTTCAGAAAAATCTATTTTTCTAGGTATCACCTTGTGAGATCTATGAATTTTAATTTCTGTATTTATTTTTTGTAAGTTTTTTTTTTCATTGGTTGAGAGAGAGAGAAACATCGGTTTGTTATTGCACTTATCTATGCATTCACTGGTTGACTCCTGTATGTGTCCTGACCGGAGATTGAATCCACAATCTTGGTGTATCAGGATGATGCTCTAACCAACTGAGCTACTTGGCCAAGGCTCTAATTTCTGTATTTCTGACATTTTCTCTTTAGAATCTGATGTTTGCATAATAATCTCCAGTTTTGCTTAATTATATGAATTCATCTCAGCTCTTTCTCTATTAAATAATTCTTCTAAGCCAGTGGTCGGCAAACTCATTAGTCAACAGAGCGGCAAACCGCGGCTTGCCGACCACTGTTCTAAGCTAATTAGGATAGAGGTCTACTTACACATTGGAAATCAAATACATGTACTAGTATTTCTACCCAGTCCCTTCCAAAACCCTTGCAAAATGGTTTAAGGAATAAAATAAACAAGGTCAAAAGATAAGAGAAGAGATAACACCAGACAAGTAAAGTCAATGAAAAGCACCTGGCCGAATGGTCACTGAGAAAGAAGCACTGGAACCTTAAGTGCCTGCAGGAAGGAAAGCTAATGAGAAGCAGGTCAATTCATGCCACCGAACCCTGAATATATTAAGAACTGAAGGAGCAAGTTGAAATCACGGTCAGTGAAAGGTACACACAAGCATACCCTTAGCGCTCCCAGCCACATACCAGAGAACAGACCCTCCTGATAGGAGGGCGACTCTCCAGGAAACCTGCTCCGACCGCAGTTGGGTTTGGGCACTTCAGGTACAGCTCAAGGGAGCGCCTGATGCTTTTCCCTGCCCTGTGCAAGCCCAGACAGCAGAGGCAAGGATTCCCATCCTGGTAAGAGGTAAAACTGCAGCTCCTGATGCTTAGAGTCCCCCAACTAAAGGCCACGTGTGCACCAGTGGACAAGCCTCGGTGCAAACAGAGCTTGGGTCTTAGAAAAAGAAACAAGAAATACCAGGACTTTATACACACAACAAGAAAGCAGGATGCTCATTCAGAAAGTAAGGCTGATCTTACTCTCTCAGAAATTACAAATACAATGGTAGAAGTGGAAATTTCAAAGGAAGAATTACAAAACAAAGTTGGGAGATTGTCCAGAAAGGAGAACAAAGCAGGTGCCAGTAACTCCTCTTCCCAGAGGGGTGACAAGGCCAAAAGATTCGAGGTCGGCATACTATCAACACAGAAGTCCTCATCAAACTGTGCTTATCTGAAAGGATCATGGACACATTTTGAGATCTATAAGTGAAAGGGAAATGAGACCCAAAAAGAAAAAAAAATTTGTCATACAGTACTTAGTTTAAAGGTACAACTTTAAAAACATAAATATGAAGGAGAAAATGTTAAAACTCAGAGAAATGTGTTTTTCTTTAGACAGAAATATGAAATAAGATTTGAAATACCAACTGGCAATCTGAATTAGTTTTACTCCTTCTTGCTTCTATATTTAGGGGGCAATTCCAGCAAACCTCAGGGAAGAGGGGCATTGGCTGGCGATACTCATCAGAAAATCATTCTCCAGAGGTGTCCCATGCCAATGAGAGCGGCCTTCGGGTTTGGAGCCATAATAAAACAACTGCACCAAAAGCTGTTTATCTGCAGTGAGCAGATCGATGTGCAGAGTTCAGAGAAGAGACGACAGAATTAAAACTTCAGCTCCTCAGATTCCAAATCAATGCCGCAGCTATTTCTGAGCTGCACTGCACCTTCACTATGGATTCTGGCTAATGTTCCCCGCACTCCCCCAAACCACAACTCAGTTCTTTTTATCTCAGTTGCTTTTAAAACCCCCTGTGGATGAGTGGCTCCTGGCCCTCCTTTGAAACTGAAGAACTGTGCTGCCTTAACCTTGAAGACAAGGAAAACCCACTCTTTTCAAAGTGAACCGTTTTCTGCAAACTGCCAACACTGACCCCACTAATTTTTATTTTATCATTGCCACGTTCGTGGGGTGCAACCCCTCCCCCACGCTACACAGCTTCTAAATTTATTATTCCACAAGAAATGCTAAGTAATTCATCTCTGGCCTCTCTGAGCATGTGAAGCCATTCCCACAAGGGGAAGGCAGGTTAATGCGAGAGTCTGTCTTGTCCCTCTCCAGCCCGCTCGATCACAGTTTAGGAATTCTCTTTCTCAGGACACTTCTATGCATCCATTGTCCACGGGCCCAGCAAGCAATCATCAAGTGCTACCTTCCACGTGCCAACTGTAGGCGAGCCCTGACCAATGGGTGATAACCTGGCCCCCTCCCCGGCTTCCTGGCCTCAGATCCCAGAGAGAGAGGCCTTCCCGGGTTCTGAGCCATAATAAAACAACTGCACCAAAAGCCGTTTATCTGCAGTGTGCAGATCAATGTGCAGAGGTCAGAGGTCCACAACCATGGAAAGTGCCTGACAGAAGCAAGTTCCTGCACACAGGGGTGGGCAGGCTGCTCTGCCTGTGGCTAACGTACCGCCCAGGGATCAGGAGACAATCCTTACCTCCCAAGTCTTTTGCGTTTTTGGCCCTCCTTGGTGTCCTTTCAACTTACGCCAGGCTCACCCTCCTTCCCAGCTGAGAAAATGAGCCCCCTGAAACGCCCCTAGTTCATCCCAGGCCCTCCCCGCTGTTAGCGGCATGGCACTTAATCTCTGTGGTCAGCCTCGGGTGTACAGGCTTTGGCTACGAGTGTCTGCAGTCAGGACTCTGCTCTAAGAAGCACATTTTGGAGTCTATCCATTCACTCTACCCAATAGCTCTGCTCAAAACAACTGGCTCTAAATCCTCCAAACAGCCAAGCAGCTCCTGCAAAGGTGACCCTTAAAACAACCCCTGAAGATGAAAAATTCAAAAGCCATCTCATTCATCTCTACTCATCAACTTCTACAGACAACTCAAGCTAAAACACCAGCTTTTCTGAATTGTTCAAGCAGCAAACCTGCTCAAATTTGGATTTAACAATCAAATCTTTGGTCAAATACACTCAGTGTCTCTTTTCCAACTTCTTTTCTTATACATTTGATAGGGGGGGAAATAACAGGACAAACGGATAGGCAAAGTTTTAGTTTGTTTCAGAAAAGAAAATATTCTTACAAAAAAAAGAAAGAAAAGCCTCAAATCATCTCTGACCAGTGGCTTTGTGAGGGCTCAAGAAATGACCTCCAGAACCTCCTTCTCCCAGGCCCCTGCTGTTCCCCTGCTGGCCACGAGGGGAAGGCCCTGCTCAAGGATTGCTGAGGTGGCCTGAAGCCAGGAGACTGGGCAATTTTCATGAATCACTCAGCTTTGTGATTTCCTTTCCCTGAAGGAACCTCATTCAGACATGACACATACACAAGAGGAAAACGTTGCCTGTGAGTCATGACTATCACACAGGAATACATAAGGTTTAAAGCAGAAAAAGAGAAGAAAGCCTACTGGGTGAATAAAGGAGTCAGTGAAGAAAGAGAAAGGATGAGAGAGGAGGATCATGGCTGCCCACCATTCTCTAAAGCAGTGGTTTCTCAATTTGTGGGTCGTGATGTAGAAAACCACTGCTGTAGAGCCTAAGACCATCGGAAAACACAGATATTTACATTACGATTCATAACAGTAGCAAAATTAGTTATGAAGTAGCAATGAAAATAATTTTATGGTTGGGGGTCACCACAACATGAGAAACTGTATTAAAGGGTCACGGCATTAGGAAGGTTGAGAACCACTGCTCTAAAGGCCCCTGTATTTGTAGTGGACTTACAGCAATGGAAGGAAACTTGTCTATGATGTATTTTTCCATTCTATGAGAATGTCGTAGCCCATCTTGCAAATCTCCTCGTTTTGCAGAAGAGGAAGTGTGTGACTTCCTCAAGGTCACACAGCTGGCTGTAGAGTCAGAACCAAATTTTCTGAGTCCCACTGAAAACCTCTGAAGGTTCTGACCAAGTTAAATCGCCTCCCTGCCAAAGCACATTGCTTCAATAGAAAAGGCCCCTTTTCTAGGGTTCACAAGGAATACTTTCATTACTGCTTTCCAGTTTTACCTTCCATAGTAGTACCCTGTGTTCTCAAGAGATAGCTGCTGAGTGTTTTGTTGTTGTTGTTGCCTATAATGCGGAGGACGTACTACCAACTACTGGGGAGGTAGAATAAAACCAAGTCTGATTCCACAAATCAGGAATAAAGTTTGCTAAATCCTGCCTCACGGATAACCAGTGTTTCATTGTATCCCCTGTAAGGTTGATGTCAGATGCATTCTGAAGACTAGCAATTAGTCCCAACTAACTGGGCACTGGATCTCTCATGATATTCCTCCCATATGCATTATTTATTGGGGCTCATTAAAACAATTCTCTGAGAACAACCACTTACTCTGAGACATGACAACCTCTGCTTTTGGCCATGTAGAAACTCTAAGCATTATCTGATTCGCTCCTGAACTCCTGCAAGGGGCTTCTGGTAGGAATTCCCACCTCCCAAAATAAAGAATAGTAAATCCTACGCAGATATATCACTGCTACCTAATCCTCTCTGATGGAAGACATCACCAATCAATTCAGAACACATTATGTTACTGAACCTGAAAAAGGCCTCAAAATCTTTTCAATCCAGCTCTGCAGAGAATCACTACAACTCAGAACAAATGGCTGTCCTCTCCCATCGCTGACTGTTCCCACTCCAACCTCAGTAAGTGCTGCTCTGCAGCTGTTTTGGACATCTTTATAGGTGGTAAGGTTTTGGAGGAAACTAGTAAGGAAAATACATGGTTGGTAACGTTATAAATCAACATGCCTCTACGGAAAGGAAATCACAGACCATAACAAGACACACAGATACAGGAATTCCATTCCTAAGATTAATTGAAAGAAGGAAAAATGATCACAAAAAAACGTTAATTGAAGTATTATTTATAAAAATTAGAAATGGCCTAAAATTAACCATAAATTAAATCAATTATGGCATAAACAGTAATCTTTTCTGTTGTTGTTAATCCTCACCTGAGAATATTTTTTTTCCCATTGCTTTTCAGAGAGAGTGGAAGAGAGGGAGAAGGAAAGAGAGATGAGAGAGAAAGAGAGGAAAACATCAATGTGAGAGAGACACATCGATTGACTGCCTTCTGCATGCGCCTCAACCAGGACCAGGGATGGAACCTGCAACCCAGGTATGTGCTCTTGACCAGGAATCAAACCTGAGACCCTTCAGTGGGTGGGTTGACACTCTAACTACTGAACAACACTGGGCAGGGAAACACTAATATTTTTTTAATATGTTTTTATTTATTTCAGAGAGAGGAAGGGAGATGGAGAGAGATAGAAACATCAATGATAAGAGAGAATCATTGATCAGCTGCCTCCTGCATGCCCCCTACTGGGGATCGAGCCCACAACCTGGGCATGTGCCCTGACCAGGAACCAAACTGTGACCTCCTGGTTTCATGGGTCGATGCTCAACCATTGAACCACACTGGCTGGGTCAACAATAATCTTTAAGCTTTCATTTCATGCTTATCAAAATGTGAAAGAATGATACTATGTATATGTAATCCTTTGAAATCAAAAACTAAATAATTCAAAGTGCTTTGTATGTACTTAGGCGGTTATTAATGAGATAAAAGGATAAAAGGAAATAATTTAAGCAAGAATAAATTAAAAATTCTGAAGCTCATGACCTGTTGTAATGCAGTCACTATTTTTGCCCATCTCTCCTTTTTAAGCCATTTGACCTTAAAATTCCTCCACAAAATCTGGTCTTCTTCTAGAATTTCCAGTTTCCAAGTCATCATCATCATCATCATCACCCATCCAGTTGCTCAAGACAGAAGCTTGGGAGTTGCCCTTGACATCAATCTTCTTCAGCAGCCATACCCAATCAAGCACTAACTCCTGACCATTTCTTCCCAAAGAGCTTCAAATTTTTATTCTTCTTTTCATCTCCTCTGGTACTATCCCCGTTCAACAGAAGTATACTTCAATGTTCTCCCCAAGTTTCCCAAATCTCTAATTTCTACCAAATCTTTGCGTCGGCATGAACATCTGATCGCACCACTACTTCTGATAACTTCTCAGTACTCCGAGAAGGAGACCAAATCCTAACCATGGTCCACAAGGCTCTGTATGACTGGACCCTTGCCTCCCCCAGCTTCTCCCCCTACCCCTCTGACCTTGTATTCCAGCCACAGGAGTCTTGTATCATTTCCCATTTCTTAAAAAAAAAAAAAAAAAAAAAGTGAAAGAGCAGAATACAATTAGCCCATAACATAAGTCATGGAAATGATAAATCCAGCATCTGGTCTAGGAATCAGAGAAAATCCATGTAGCAAGGAGTTTTGCATTTATTTCTTTGTTTCATTCAGCCATCCATTTATTTGTTTAGACTTTAAGCTTTGCATGCTTCTAAAAAGTCTTGTCTTACACGTTGACAAGGAATTAAATTTAGGAGGACTGCAGAGGTCAGCCAGATCTTGTGAGTGGAGATAAACAAGATAAGGAGAGAAAGAGGCAGAACCATAGAATGACAAATGGTTTGATCTTCTGACCCCAAAGGTGAGGGAAGCCAACAGCGGCGCAGAGCCCGACCCAGTGGAGTAAAGGTCTTCTCAAGGGCACTGGACACGGCCACCATCCCCCACGCCCTTGCACACAAAGGCCTTGTGTGAAGACAAACTGGAGGCAGATGCAGAGAGGAGTGCCTGGTGATAGGAGACAGTGCCTCTCACACCTGGCTATTTTTTCCTCTTTGGGAAAATGGAGGAGAAATCTGGAAGAAGTGTGTGCTGCTGCAGAAGAGGGAAAGAGTTTCCGTTTCCTGTATCTGTAGGGCACCACAACGCAGGGCTTCATCACCACACCCTGTGTCAGAAGACCAGGTCCCAGTCATCCAGGCCAGTGAAACCCAGGGTCCTTTTGACTTTGATTAAATTTAGCTTCAAATCCTAGCTTTAGACGTTATGTATATGTGCCTTATAGAGACCTAGGATAACCAGCAACCCCTGAGGCAGCAGAAGACAGTAGCCCGGACCTGACTAACAATCACAAGGTCCAGACCTCTGGCAGGCTAAAGACAGCATTTTGACTTAAGTTATGTTTCAGTTCCTGAACTCTAAGGCAGAGTGACTTGCTGGCTACTTTCCCATGAGACCAGACAGATGCCAGAGCTGTCCTCAAGACCTAAAGAAACGCTTTATTACCTTTACCTCACCTTCGACCAATCAGCTCCCAGCACCACCCTGAGCCCTCTAACCTACAGTGTCTTGTGATTTTGCCCTATATAATCTGTGACTTATAAGACATCAGGGAGCTCATCCTTTAAGCATTAGCTTTCCATTCTCCGGGGTGGTGCCATTAATAATAAAATATCCAATCTTTCTCCACTGCGGTTCTCGGTGTTCAGTGTTTGCCTCTGCTAGTACAGGTGGATGAACTCTCTCTGCTCTGTAACACCAGCGCTCCCCAATGGCAATACCAGCCCTTTGCACAACCCAAAACCTGGGTCCACCCAGAAAAGAAAACAGAACGGAAGTCAACACAAAGGAATATGCCTCTGTCAGGCTCAGGAATCAAATCCGAGAAGCTCTGCAGTCTGCACTTAGAGGCTTCAAAGAAATCCCACAGAAATGCAGCACAAATTCCATATGAATCCACTTTTTTAAAGCTTTGGCCAAGATGGAGAGCATACACACATCCCTTCCACTTCTCTGCACTGGAATTATAACAAAGCAATTATGAAAACTCCAATCGCACACACCCTTTACAAAAGTCAAAGGCCACTGCTTCGGAGGAAACGAAATGGACCGAACTGAGGACTCAAGGTCAGAGTCCTACACATCACTCCCAGAGCTTCCACTGTGCTCCCTGGAGATCTTGATTCTGTGTTTACAAGTCCCTTCCCACAGGAGGACTGAAGCACTTTGTTCCTGGATACTGTTCAAGGTTATACTACAATTATACACGTAATGGGCCTATTGGCCTCTGAGTTTTAAATAGGTCTTGCTGGTATAAAATAATTCCTATACATCCCCAGCACAATTTACCAGATTCTTTAGCACTGAAAATGGTTCAGTATTTATCAATCAAAGGAACCACTACCAAAAAAAAAAAAAAAAAACACAAAACAGAGCCATAAAAGCAAAAAGCATCACTAAATTCAAATCCATAATATGCTTGTTTCATTACCACATATTCTATCAGATTTCCTCTGGTGGTGGTGAGAACTCCATCCAAGCAGAGTAAATCTCAGCCTTCAAGCTATGTTCTTAGGAAAAAGTGAGCTAACAATGCAAGAAAATCCAACTCTAGGCATCTTACTATATTTAGGAAACCATACCACAAAATTATTTGAGAGAAACACAATACAAATAAAAAGCTCCTGAGCATTCCCAGAAACAACTCGGCAATTCCTCATCATGGTAATGTTGAAAAATGCCAATGGTGCATATTATAACAAATGTCTTAAATCCATTTACAAAGGGGAACTAACTATATATATGACAAAATGAAACTAAATTGTCATACTGAAAAAGGTGGGGTGAGGGCATGAGTGGGTGGGTGGAGGAGCAATGTGGGGGATAAAGACACATATGTAATACCTTAATCAATAAATAAATAAAAAGAAAAAGGTGGGTTCTGCCCCAAGTCTGATAGTCATTAGATTTTGTTTTCTCTATCTCGTGGGGGGGAAAAAGCTTACAGACCTAATTTTTAACATATTAATAGCATTAATGAATTTAAGCATTAAGGTTAATGCCCCCATGGAAATTAGTGAACATAGCTTAGAAATTCCACAATCCTCTAGCCTGGCCAGTGTGGCTCAGTGGTTGAGTGTCAACCTATGAACCAGGAGGTAATGGTTCGATTCCCAATTAGGGCATATGCCTGGGTTGTGGGCTCAATCCCCAGTAGGGGGTGTGCAGGAGGCAGCCAAAAGATGATTGTTTCTCATCATTGATGTTTCTATCTCTCTTTCTCTCTTCCTCTCTGAAATCAATAAAAATAAATTTTTAAAGTTATAGAAAAGAGAATTTTAAATAATAATAACTAATAATCTAAAGTCCAGATACAGAGAATAAGGTGCAAAAATGACTAGGAGAGATGTGTGTGTGTGGGGGGGGGGCAGCGGGGAATCCTACTAGAGAGTATCTATACTAATAAAAGGGTAATATGCTAATTAGACCGGATCAACCGGACATCTTCCGGATGTCTGAATTCCTTCCGGAAAAAGCCACGATGGCGGGGACCGAGGCAGAGGTAATTAGGGGCGATCAGGTCGACAGGGGAGCAAGCAGTTAGGGGCCATCAGGCCCACGGGGGAGCAGGCAGTTAGGGGTGAGATCAGGCCAGCAAGGGGGAGCAAGCAGTTAGGGGCGATCAGGTCGGCAGAGGAGCAAGCAGTTAGGGGGCAATCAGTCCGGGAGGGAGGGCAGTTAGGGGCGACCAGGCCGGCAGGGGAGGGCAGTTGGGGGCAACCGGGCCTGCAGGGGAGGGCAGTTAGGGGTGACCAGGCCTACAGGGGAGGGCAGTTGGGGGTGATCAGGCTGGCAGGGGAGGGCAGTTGGGGGCAATCAGGCCAGCAGGGGAGGGCAGTTAGGTGGCAATCAGGTAGGCAGATGAGCAATTAGGAGCCAGCGGTCCCAGATTGTGAGAGGGATGTCCAATTGCCAGTTTAGGCCTGATCCCACATTGGGCCTAAACCGGCAGTCAGACATCCCCCGAGGGGTCCCAGGTTGGAAAGGGTGCAGGCTGGGCTGAGGGACACCTCCCACCCCATGCACAAATTTCATGCACCAGGCCTCTAATGAAGAAATAAGCAGAAATGAGGAGCATGAAAGCACAAGAAATAAATTATTAAATGGTTTAAAAAGAAACAAAGACACACATATTCTCTTACTTTATTCATTCAGTCCTCACCACAACCCTTTGTAAAAGGGAGGCTAGATGGCATTGTCCACGTTTCCCACATAAGGAGAATATGGTCTTAAAGTTTATGTGGCCCTAGCCGGTTTTTCTCAGTAGATAGAGCATTGGCCTGCGGATTGGGGGGTCCCAGGTTCCATTCCAGTCAAGGGCACATGCCCGGGGTTTCAGGCTCGATCCCCATTGTGGTTAGGAGCCAGCAGGAGGCAGCAGATCAATGATTCTCTGTCATCATTGATGTTTCTATCTCTCTCTCCCTCTCCCTTCCTCTCTGAAATAAATTTTTTTTAAAGTTTATGTGAATTGCCTGCAATCCTATAAAGTAGTAAAAGCATAAACAAGATTCAGACTTCCCTTTCCCCATATCTAGCACTCTGTTCGCCGACCAAACCCTCTCTCTCCAGAAAGCATCCATCCATCCACACATCCATTCATTTATTCAGTCAGCAATATGAAAGGACAAGAGATAAGAAGATAAAATCCTGATTCCTCCAGTCAGGATACGTACACATCAGACTTAAACTTTACAAAAGAATCAGACAGGGTAAGGGTGATAGTGACTGAGATTATCGTACAGGTAAACATCAATACATCACCTGGATGGCTGATGCTGTGTTCCAAAAGTGCATTTGTTGGCCAACCATTTGAAATTCAGACATGCGTTTTTCACCAAAATAATGCTGTAAATAAATAATGATTATTTCCCAAACTTATGCTGTACTGTACTCTACAAGGAAGAACCTGATACCCATTTACATCATTGTTTCCATAGGAAACTTACTCTAATTTCAAACTGGGGATTTCAGCCAGTGGGAACCAGACTCCCAGGCCTGTAGTACAAAGAGAATGCCCCAGGACAGTAAGATCTTGGGGGAATGAATGGTCTTGTGGATTTGGGTTCCAGTAATACTGCCAATAGTACACACTTTTCATAGGAACAGCAGTGGTCAAAATAGTAATAAGGGCAATGACAAAAGCTGACATTTACTGAGCACCTAAAAAGTTCCAGGCACCCAGCTAGGCTTTTTACATGGAAAAGCATCAGCTATTACTCTTCAAGGGTTGCTTCGGCTCCATTATATCTTTTCTACCCTTCTGGGACTCCAATTATGCCTGCATTTATCTTTTTTACCTTATCATGTATATCTCTTATATTCTCTTTTCATTTTCTATCTTTTTGTCTGAATTTCAGTTTGGAGATTTCATTCTGAGCTAATTTTTAGTTCTTTCTACAGACGTATTTAACATGAGAGTAATCCCATTTATTGATTTCCGAATATCAATTATTATATTTATTCTATTGTAAAATTTTCATGGTATAGTTTTCAATTGCTTGCCAAATTTTGACTGCATGACTTTTATTTCCTTAAACATATTAAACATGCATATTTTAAAGTTCATGTTTGATAATTCCATTATCTTGATTCTCTGTGGGGCCAGTTCTATTGTCTGTGGGGAGGCATTCAGTCATTGGCTTATCTCCCCATATCTTTGGTCAGATCTAATTAGTCTTAGCAGCACCATTTCAGAGGAAGGAATTAGAACAATTTGTCCAAGGACATGATGTTAAAGCTAAGACTCCACCCAAGATCTTCTCTGACTCTTTGATGAGTGTTTAAAAACGAGAACTGGCCTTGCTTCTGGGACATCATCCAATCCAAAGAAACTAATAGTAGTAAGAAAATATTTATAATACTTTTAAAAATGGTTCCCTTTTACTGTTGTAAGATTATTCCAGATTTGGCAGATCTGGTGGATTCCAAAGTTCAGCAATATTTCAGTCATGGAGTGCTGTGGACCAATGGCTGGGTAGCTTCTTGACCCTGCTGATGGCAAAGAAATGTCTTAGGGGCCAAAGTCAATGACATATCTATTGGGAGTAAGAAATGATGAATACCAGAGGCTCCATCCCTCTCCTCATCCCAGTTCTTAAAGAAACCCCCATGGTCACCATCTCTCCTCCTGCCTTACTTTTCAGATAAGTTAAAGAAAAAAAAGGGAAGACACTTATTAAATGGAGAAGAGGAAGGTCCATAACTCCGTCACTTCTGTTGTTCTTCTAATAGCCCTCATTGTTTCTCTGCATTTTCAAAGAGCAATCTGTCCCAATGTGCAAATTCTGTGCAGCTAAGCAAAAATTTCAGTTTATGTAATAAATCCTAGAAGGCGTGACCTGTTTTTTTTTTAAAAAATTTTAACACTTTTTTTATTTGAATCATACTTCCTGCCAAAGGAACCAACTGTTCTTATGCCACCTTTCTTTCTTCACAAGTAATACATGTGTGGGCTCTAAGATGGGTAAACACAGGTCACTAGACAAGTGACATAGACACAGGCTCCCCTTGTCCTAGAGGGAAACTCCACTGATTCCATGAAATACCTGGCCAACACAGGCACCAATCATTGGATTTTATTATATTCTGTAATTTTTTATGAAACCCTCAATATTCCCACTATTCCTGACTTGCAGATCTAGCAACTAAGGATAAATAATTATCATAATTACAGTAGGCTGCTTCCAAAATGGTTCCCAGTGATTCCCTGTATGTGGCCTGGACCTAATGACTTGCTCCTAAAAAAACAGAATATGACAAAAGTGATCAATGTTACTCCCAAGATTAGGCTATAAAATACTGTGATTGCCCTTTTTCTCACATGCCCATTTGCTGCCTCTCACCGGCTTGCTCTAATGAAAGCCGCCATGCATGGGAGACCAGGAGGCCAGGAGCTGAGAGAGGCTCCAGCCAATAGCAGGCAGGCCTCAGTGCACACCTACAACAGGCTTCCAGCAACTGCTTCCTGTCACCAACCACCAAATGAACTGGAAAGCAGACCCTGCCCCAACTGACACCTGTTGCGGCCTTGTAAGAGACCCTAAGCCAGAAGACCCATGAACTGTGCCCAGATTCCTGACCCACAAAACCAGGAGATAAGTGCAAGTTGTTTTAAGCAGTTATATTTTTTTAGTTGAGGTATAATTGATATATAACATTATATTATTTTCGGGTGTACAACATAATAATTCTAAACCACTACATTTGGGGGGCAACAAATAAGTATTATAGATGTTGTAGATAACATTTTTTAAGCACTGGCTCTGAACCAATTTTACTTAATCCATTCAGCAACCCCAATGAAGTAGGGTTATTACCATTTTGCAGAGTAGGAAATGAAGGTTGAGGGCAGGTCAACAGTGTGAGAGAATGAGCCGCAGTGAGGACAAAGTTGAAGCTCTGCCCTGAGAGCAGTGATTCTGAATATTCCTATAAGACTCCACTCTCAGGTCCCTGAGAACGAAAAGATATTACATTGCTTTAACTGACAAAACCTATTTAAAGTGATTTAAGCACTGAGGATAAACCTAAAGCCATCAAGTGAAGTTGTCGTAGACAAAGAGCTAGAGCTAGAGCGTAAAGCAATAATTCAGCCTTCAGGGCAAACCTCTAGAGAAGATACAACATCTCAGATCAGAAAACAAAAATCTGAAAACTTCAGAATTTTCTGTTAAGATCTCATCATAGACGTTCCAGAGTTGCTTTGAGTAACCGTTCATACAGCTCCCAGTGAAGTGTTGCGCCATTTTATTAAGTGCCTTTTCATTGCATTAGGAACATTCTCCTTCGTTTGGTTCATTTCCACACACTGTGAGTCAACGTCAGAGGATGGGCTGTTTTGGTTCCTCCTATCTCACCTCCTCCCTCCACACACACAGCATGAGCCTTAGGAACCATGAGAGGACATTTCAGAGGAAATGTAGAAATGTTCTCCCAGCCAGCAGTTGGGCCCCGGCCAGGAGGGTTGGTGCTTGAACCTGGAAGATGGAGGGAGAAAGGAAGCATGGAGGACATATCTGGGAGCTCGTTCCCTCATCACGCAGCTTTAGATAATCCTATTAACATACCTCAGAGCACTGTTCTAAAGAACAACTCATTAAATTGACCCTAAATCTCAGTGGAAAAAAATGTGGAATAGCAAACTCTTGGATGAAAGACAAGGCAAACAACAATCTAACAATTTACCTACCCTCATGCCCCCTGCAAATATGTTTATTGGGACCACCTCAGGCTAATGCTCCCTTCTTCTCACCATCCTCTCCCTGCTCCAGCCAAGGGGCTTCTGAGCAGACACAATCCTGATAACTGACACTTTGACACATCACACCCACAGCACCCAAAGACCATTCAGGGCATTTACCCCTTATTAGAATCCAATGGCATTTCTGTTCTTTCAGTACCACCATAAAGAGTGTGAACAAAAAAAAAAGGGCAATGTAGCAAACCTGACAAGCTTAGTGACCGGAAGTAACAAAGATGACCTGATCATAAATTCCTAAGTGGGCAGGTCATGGTGGGTAGTTCCACCCTAGGCCTATAGCTTCTTAGTGAAAGGTTAATCTTTGCCTTAAGTGATCCCTACCCCATGCTCTTCTGCATCTAAGGTAACATGCCTTTGAAATGGCAGAGTAATCCTTCTCAGACCCCTTGGAGATGGAACCACCCTCACAGGAGCACATGCACCAAAAATACTGTGATTTTGTTGCCTGCATCCCATCTCTATTTACTATAAATGCTAAATGTTAACTACCCGGCACCACCAATATAAAAGAAGTATCTCTCCATTTTTCTTTTTATCCAATTCCAGATAGTTCCCCTCTTTGCTTTCTCCCACCTTCTTAATCTGCCACCAATGGATTTCATGTAACCTTCCTTCAGTGTTCTCCTTTAATTCTAAGTATATATATATATAATGAATTCCATAACTGTCATTCTCCAGAGCATTTTCTCATTCTATTGCGATCTTGCTTCCAGTAATGTCCTCAGTTTGGATCAAATAAACTCTAGTAAACTCTTTACATTTTTTTCTATAGGTTTTGTTCTTGCATGGACAACAGGCAGAAGTACTTTCCATTCAAGTGAGAGGCAAGACTATGAACTGAAAAAGCTCTGGGACAAGGACGAGGAGACAACATCTCACTCCAACCTCCCCTCTGTTTCCACCAGCCATTCGACCACATACAAACAAGCGGCATACTGCTTTTTAGTCCTGCTGCCACACCTCTAGGATGAGGGTCAGAAATGGATCACAAATGTCAGGCAACCAATAACCCCCCCCCCCTCAATTTTATGTAAACCTTGTAGGTAGGCAAGTTTTTCTGGTGAGAAGGTCCTTCATCAGATTCTCAGTGTCACCTCTGACCTAAATATTTTAAAGATCCACTCAAAACACAAAAGCCTCTAAATCCCTTCCATTCTAAGAAGCTGAGGGGACACCTCTCAGGCTCCCTTCCTGATCTCTGAATGCCTATGAACACTGGAAAAGACAGAGCTACCACTTCCTATCCATCTCAAATCCACATACTGCCTGATCTAAAAGATTGTAAATTCTGCTTAATCTTCCACTGCCCTACCTCCCGTTCCCAACCACCAGAGCCATCTGGTGAATTCTGAAGATGTTATAAGTTATACAGTCTTGAGATCCTGCCCCCTGTGCTTCACCTTCAGAGCAGAGGTCCCAGCAATGGTGGGCATCAGTCATCCTCATAGGCAGAGAGGGAGGCAAGGGGATGAGTCAACATACACACACATGCACACAAGCACAACTTAGAACTTGAAATCAGAAAGGCCAGACCACTTATCACTTGTCTGACATCAGAAACAGAATGAAATGGCTATTGCTGGTAAGTCCCAGCAAGATCAGATGTCCCTACCACTACAGAACTCCTAGTCCTGAAGAACAGACAAGTAAACTAGAAATACCATGATGAGTGCTATGATGGGGAAACAAAGGGACATCTAACCCACATTTGAGAGATCAGGGAAGGCTTCATGGAGGCAGGGGCATTAAATCGGAAGCCAAAAGCACAAATTAACTAGGCAAGGTGGGGAGCAGGATTGGAAAATGAAGGAAGAGAGAAAGGGGAGGAGAATTCCAGCAACATGACAAACAAAGGCCATGAAAAGGAGAAAATGGCAAAGATGCCTCCCCATGATCATGTGGTTGCCCCTTCTGCCTCTTCCTTTGACCCTGCTCTGACTGGAAGGAATTGTCCTTAAAGAGGCTCCCTAACCCAAGGCTCTATCTCCCCGCTTCAGACATTCCTGAACATGTCTCTGCAGGGAATCTGAAGCACATGAGTGCACATATACACATGCACACACAGATGCATATCTGTGCACATGCATGCATATACACATATATACACACACACACACAGACCCTCTACAGGCACCATTGCACTGGCCTGCTGTGCACCATCCTGGATTATCCTATTGTCCACTTGGCTAAAGCAGGGATGACATTTCCCAGAAGCCCCTTCTCCATAGGGTTCTGGGTTAGAGTTGGCCAAAAGGGAAATCTGCAGTAAGTCAAGCCCAGCCGATACTCTGAAGGTCTTCAGCATGCTAGTAGGATAAAGCTCCCAGCAGAGCTACATGCATGTCCATCTCCTCTCCTGACAGCAGCCCCAGGAATCACTCCTTGTATGAATCAATGAATATTCCCAGAGGTACTGTAGGTAAACATCCTATATGTAGTGTAAACATTCCATAAAGTAACAGTCTCCAAACTGCTTTGATTGCACATCCCTGAATGCAGAAAAAGTTTGTATGCATCCTCTAATGTGTGTATATTTATTTACAAATGTTATTCATGTATGACTGTACTAAGATACTATACAATGTGTAAAACATGTACAGAAATAGAAATTTAAAGGAATGACCTATCAATCAGGGTCTTCTCAATACCGTGCCGCGGAAATACAGATATTACTTCCCACTGCACATTGAAGATAGTGGAAGCTGCAGCTGCCCTCCCTACCTCTAGATTCCACGTCTCTGTGCTCAAAGAGCCTCGCAGGTGATGCAGATAGACTTCTAACAACCGCACGCAGCACGAGGGGGAAGAACTCTCATGCAGAGGCTGGGAAACACGCAGGGCAGAAGCTCCCTGAAGCCAGAACCATGACACATGAAGCGAGGCTGGAGGCAGCCATGCTGTGACTCCCTGCCAGGGAAAATAGGAAGCAACTGTGCAGAGAGAATGAAGTCAAGCAGCCCAAGACAGCCCTCCAGGACAGCTATGATCCTAGTACATCCCATCTCCCTGAGGCCCAGCTGCATCCCTGCTGTTGGGCTCCATGGAACATTCTGCACTTCTTCTTTCTTTAATTGGGCCTCATGGTATGTTGGAACCTCCTGATGTCCACTAGCAGCACACCAGCAGGCTGCCCCACCTGCAGCTTGACCACCAGGAGGAAACATCCCTAAGGATTTTATAGATGAGCCCTGGTCATGTTACACATCGCCAGGCCCCTTCCCACTGGGCTTCTTCCCTTTGCCATCGCACCATTACACATCCTATGTTTTTACAGGCACTGATTAGCTCAAGTTGGTTTCTTCGACAAGTATTATTAGTCTGTCTGCCTCTGCCCACAGCACCAGGAGCACTCACTCGATCGAGCATATCTCCTCTGCATCATGGGCCACAGCCAGGCATTGCAATATGTGCACTCAGAATCTAAGTTACAGAAAGCTACGTGCATCCTCTAATTTGTCAGAGAATGTTCATTTCTATATTCTAGCTTTACAAAAATACAACTGATTGACTTTGTTTTCTTAAAAAAATGAAATAAAGTATATGCCAGGAAAGAGGATTACTTGTTCCAAGAGTGAAATCATCATTCTGGTCTGGAACCTTTGGTCTGTTAATGTTTTTACTCTGGGGAGCAACGATTTGCTGCCCCCACCTCCTCCACCAAATTCTCTCTCAAGCAGGCAGAAAGATTGCAGTTAGATTGAGGCAAACAACCCAAAAGTTTACAAGAATAATTTGGTCAGATGAACCAAAGGAAGTATGTTTCTTCACTTAGTGGTTTGGACAACTTCAGGGCAAGAAAGAGATTACAGACCTTCTCTGAACTCAGAGCGCAAACTTCTGCTTTGCCGTGATCTGACCACACGACCTTAGCTGCTAATTACAAACTTTGGTTTCCTACCCAGAAATCTGGTGTCTTACCCAAAGTGGCACAAAATACTTTCCCAAGTATCTGACGCATATGAAAACATGCTGGTAAATGTGCCTACAGTCCCGTTTTATGTGCCTGCCCCTCTCCCCTAAAAGGAGTAGTATAATTTTAAAACGTGTTCCCAGAGTCCCAGCACGCCAAGCCGACATTCTTACCACAAGCTAGGACCCTTTTCTGTTAAATGGATCTAAATGGCAAACTGTATCTGTGGCGGCCAGGAACACAGGGTCAGCCAGAACACACAGACGGCAGCAGCATCCTGCCATTCTGCTGACAGAAGGAAAAAAAATTTGGAACTTGCATTTTCTATTACGCTTAATCTTAGACCCAAATCAGCTAGCTGTTTATGCTCCCTCAAAACAGTAGCAGCTAGGCTGGCTGTGCTATCCGTTTCATTCCTTCTCCACTAAAGCCAAAACACACAACCCCAGTGTACAACTGTTCTCACACACACATCTCCAAAACACTCCCTCCTTTATAAGATGCCAGATTCACAAAGCATCCCAACCCCTACCCTCTGACCTGCTCATACCACACTATCAGCTGAGTGGCCAGCTACATTTCAATCTGGAGCTCAGTTTGGGGAGAAACAATGACCTAGTATGAAGAAAGGTTAGAAAGAAACAGCAAAGGGCCCACCAGCCCAGGATCAGGAGATTCTTCAGCTTAGCCTTTCATTTTTTGAACCAGCCACTGCATGGGGCTGGGGCAGCCGTGGGCAAACTACGGCCCGCGGGCCGGATCCGGCTGTTCTATCCAGTTCTCTTGCTCTCCCCTCCGCTTCTTTACTTTGAATTTATATTAGTTCACACAAACACTCCATCCATGCTTTTGTTCCGACCCTCCGGTCCAGTTTAAGAACCCATTGTGGCCCTCGAGTCAAAAAGTTTGCCCACCCCTGGGCTGGGGGGAGGCAGAGGGGAAGGGAGCAAAGGAGACTTAGCAAGTCTGTGTCTCACCCATGTAGTGTCCAGAGGAACCACCAGGATTTGCCTCCCTTACAGAGAATCAGTCTCTAATGATTTATTTTTGTATATACAGCATGCTATAAAAATTACAGACACTCTGTTTTCCAAGTAAATAGATCAAGATCTGATAGCCATTCTTGGGAACTATTTTGCAAACTTTAAATCACAATTGTTTTTACGGTTCTTCGTTACTCCCTATCTCTTTTCATTGGAGGAGGACACCATAAGAGAACTCCAATAAAACAGACCCTTGAAGAGGTCACGGTCTGGAATACAACACAGACAGCACACACCGCTTAGGGGCACTAACAAAATGAAAACAGGAAACAACAGTCCAGGAGTAGAATGAGTGTATACTGTAAATAATGACAACCCCCCACCCTCCCACAAACTAACTGCTTATGGAGCACAAGATTGGGGTGGTCATAGGAACAGAGATCAGACTGTGGTTACCAGAGGCAGGGCATGGGGAGAAAACTGGAGGAAGGTCAAAGGTTCAAACTTGGCAGTGCCCTTAGCGGTCCCAGATCTGTCTCTTGCTTCAACAATGTTTGGACGGAACAGACCCATGGACGCCCCTTCTTCCCACCTCCGGCCTCTCTCCTGAGCTCATCCAGTCGCCACCTTCAGAGCCACCTCGGGGACCAGTCAACACACCGTTGTTTTTCTGCCTTAACTCCCTATTGCTGAACCACCATGAGCTCCCGAATTCGTCAGCGTTATTCCACCAAGGTGGAGGCTGCGGTCACCGCCTGGCCTGCCTGCATCTGCGACCGCCTGACCTCCTAGTGCCTCTCTCTGGCTTCTCTCCCGAGGGCAGGGTCACTTCTTCCGAAGGTTCCTCGGAGAAGCGCGAGGGCACTGAGTGTCTCTTAAAGCTGCAAACCAGCACAGTGGCTGCAGTCTCTTATAGGACGCGCTGAAGACTCCCCAAGATGAGTGGGCAAATCTCAGGACCATGGCAGCCGCCTGGCCTTGGAGAGGCACCTGAACCAGGCCCTTTGGAGCTGCGGGCCCTGGGTTCTCCCCGCACAGCCCCTCATCCTGTGGCTCCTGCAGAACCACTTCCGGGTGAGGAGGTGAAACTCATTAAGAAGATGGGCCACACCTGACTCACCTCCGCAGGCTACCGGCCCCTGGCTGGGCTGGGCGAGTATCTTCCAAAGGCTCACCCTCAAGCACGACTAGGAGCCTTTGGAGCCTAGAGGCCCCTCTGCATCCCCTGTGTCTGGCTTTTACCTGAGCCTCTTCCCGAAACTACTAGCCATTCTTTAACCACCTGAGGCCCTCTCCCATGCATTGGACCAAATGAAACAATAAAGCATTTTGCAGGGGAAAAAAAGGTACAAACTTCCAATTATAAGGCAAATACTAGGATATAATAGAACATGATGACCAAAGTTAACACTGCTATATGATATATAGGAAAGTTAAGAAAGTAAATCCTAAGAGTTTCATCACAAGAAAGTATTTTTCTTTTTTTCTTTTTCTTTATATTATATATATATGAGATGATGAATGCTAACTAAACTTACTGAGTAATCATTTCACAATATATGTAAGTGAAACTATTATACTGTACACCTTAAACTTATACAATGATTTATATCAACTATATCAATTATATCTCAATAAAATGTGGGGGGAGCCATAGGTTCTGAGCTTTTTGTTAAAAAGTTTTTTATAACTGATTCATTCTCTTTATTTGTTACTAGTGGCCCGGAGTATGAAATTTGTGCACAGGGGGCAGGAAGGGGGTGTCCCTCAGCCCGGCCTAAACCCTCTCCAATTTCAGACCCTTTGGGGGATGTCCGACTGCTGGTTTAGGCCCGATCCCTATGCAATAGGCAGTTGGGCATCCCTCTCGCAATCCAGGACTGCTGGCTCCTAACCGCTCACCTGCCGGCCTGCTCACCACTACTGCCCCCTCCCCCTGCCAGCCTTCTCACCCCCAAATGCCCCCCACCCACTGCCGGCCTGATCACCCCCAACTGCCCTCCCCTCCTGGCCTGATCACCCCTAACCACCTCTGCCTCGGCCCCACCACCATGGCTTTGTCCGGAAGGTCATCTGGAAGGTCTCCCAGAAGGTCTCCCAGTCTAATTAGCATATTACCCTTTTATTAGTATAGATAGGTCTATTCTGATTATCTATTTCTTCTTCAGACTGTTTTGGTAGTTGGTACTTCCAGAAATCTGGCCATTTAATCTAGGTTATCTAACTTTTTGGTATAAAATTGCTCATAGGATTCGGTTCGAGTCCATTACACTTCTGTAAGGTCAATATTAATGTCCCCACTTCCATTTTTTTATTTTAGTTATTTCCATTTTCTCTCTTATTTCTTCACAATCTAGCAAAAAGTTTGTCAAGTTTGTTGATATTTAAAGAACCAACTTTTGGTCTAATTGATTTTCCCTATTGTTTTTCTAATCTCTGTATCATTAAAGTTAGGTTATTGATTTGAAATATTCTTTTTAAATTTAGGCATTTACATAAGCTACAGATTTCCCTTTCGTAGCATCCTCTAAGTTTTGGTATGTTGTGTTTTCATTTTCATTCATTTCAAATCATTTTCTAAATAACATTTAATTTCTTCTTTGACCTATTGGTTGTTTATGAGTCTACCTTCATTTTTACAATTTTAAGAGCAAAACTTCTAATGTCTTGATTCCCTTAGGATTAAATAGTTCTTCCACCTTTTGGATCCAAATTCCTCTCACGAGGGTCCATTCTTATCACTGGTTAACCAGGAAGCACAGCACCTTTGTTTTTTTAATAGAAACCGTAAAATGTTATGTTAAGAACAATTACCAAAGGTAATATCATGACTCTCATACAGCTATAAGATGAACATGTGCTAAAAGATTTTACTGACCTTGTTATTAATAAAGGAATCAGTAAGAATGTTTCAAGTTCAAAGGAGAAGTGGAAGAAGCACAAATTTGTATGGATTAAAGGAATGATCTAAGCCAGTGGTCGGCAAACTCATAAGTCAACAGAGCCAAATATCAACAATACAACGATTGAAATTTCTTTTGAGAGCCAAATTTTTTAAACTTAAAATTCTTATAATGCCACTTATTCAAAATAGACTCACCCAGGCTGTGGTATTTTGTGGAAGAGCCACATTCAAGGGGCCAAAGAGCCGCATGTGGCTCGGGAGCCGCAGTTTGCCGACCACTGATCTAAGCAAAGGTTGAACTGAATTTGCAAATAGACAACAAATTGGCTTTTTATTCTTCTTCATTAAAATTTAACTCCCTCAGCTGAAAGTAATTTTAAAAGAAAGGGATTACTGGGCCACTGCTAGCAAGAAAAAAGAACAGGTCCTGGGGTATGAAGTAACCACCAGCAGATGGAGAAGGCAACATGTCCACTGTCCTGGGGCTGACGGGCTTTTCTCCTACATCATGTAGGGAGAAGACAGATGTAAGTTGTTTTGAAAGAATTTACATTGACTATAGATATACATAAAGGGGGTGGGAAAAGGTGAAGTGGGACGGATACCACTGTAATTAACCCAGTTATTAATTATCAGGAAAGAAGCAGGGGGAGGCCTGATAATATAGGCATGCCATTTGTGCCAGAAAGCTGCAGTTTCACACTCTCCAGGTCTGTATTCCGCAGATCCCCAGGGAAGGGACTGGACAAAGAAAGAATAGACACATGCCCACTAAGGTCTTCTGATGGTAGGGGAGGTGATTATCTGTCAGTCACACCTGGGAGCAGGTCATTGGCCAGAATAGGCATGGCCACTGCAAGGGAATGAAATCTGAGACACAAACGCTCCTGAACAAAGAAGCCTCCCACCCCCACCCCCCCCCACCGCCACCACACACACACACACACACACACACACACACACCCCTTCTCTCCCGCTTGCTGCTGCTGGGGCCTGACTCCTGGCTTGCGGGGCTCCCAGGCTCTGTACTTGCCCACATGGCCTACAGCCATGTGGACCACACACACAATGGGATGATAGACTAAAATTAGGCTGATGTGTGCCAGACTCAGCGCCACCATGGAACAGAAACTCTGGATTCTGGCTTTGCTTCTAGCTCTGCTGGATCCCCAGCTGCACCTCTTCCAGGACTGGATTAAGGGAAATGGGACTTGACAAACCCAAGGATAAAATTCCATGCAAATAAAACTTTCTACCACATCTCATCTTCCCATGTGGGCCTCTGGAAATTCTTATTCCAGCAGCACCCCAAGAACCCCACTGCCACTAGCAAAAGAGAAGGGCAGTCACTCAATTCTCTGATAACAGGACAGGTGCAGAGTCCAGGAGGAAGAGTTGGTTCCCGTGGACTGGTTGTAGCAATGCTCTGGGAAGTAAGTTCCTGTGTAAACAAGAAGTGGAGGCTCCCGAGGAATAGCCACCTGGAAGTTAATTCTAAGTTCTAACTCAGGAATGTGAGCAGTGTTGTTAGCTAACCCCCAGCTATTCTCTTTCTCTCACTCTCCAGGCTGCTATAATTCAATTCAGAATGTCTCAGAATTTTTCTCCTGGCATTTTAACCACACTGATAGATTTTTTTCCATGTCTATAAACAGCAATTCTTTTGCATTGCTACCAGTCATCTACAACTTACAGAGATCCAAAACAGACCAAAGGCAAGAAAAGGCGAGAACCAATACCTTGGAAGGGAGTTCTCTACATGACACATAGTTTTTTATTGGAGACACCCAGGAATCTTTTCTGCTTATCCACATTTCCTCACAACATGACATAGAAAATGAGAGAAAAGCTGAAGTTGTGGATGAGAAAAGGAATTAGCAGAAGCAACTCCACCACTAAGTAAGAATGAGAACTAAAATGGGAAAAGATTAATGGGCTTCCTAGTAACATCAGGCCCCAGGCCTGCAGTGTAGTTAGGAGGTGACCTGGGGGAGGAGGAGGAAGCACTCACATGGAGTGAGTCTCTGCCCCACAGGCACATGCCACTCCACGGGAGTCAACAGTAGTGGAACCTGTGGGCTAACGTCCAGATCTCTCTGCAAAATGAGACGGAGGCCTAAATGATAGGGGCCCAAAGGCACCGGACACAGGACAAATAAACCAATCTGGGCTACAAGGTGGCAAAACCTGGCGTTGTCACTGCTTCCTGGAAGGGGACGTGAGGACTCCCAGCTTGCCAAGAATGACTAACAGAACCGGTTTTGCATGTAGGCTGGGAAGGAAGGTTTCCTGGAGCCCAGGAGCAGGGAGCACGTGTCTGTCGAAACCGGGGAGTTTTCCCAAATCCACCCAGGGCCCAACCTAGCATCTATCTTAGGAGCTCAGAAGAGGATAGGGTTGGCCACTGCCTTCCTAACCAATTAGCCCTCCTGTGAACAAGCCCTTCTAAAAATCTAGAAAAAAATAGTAACTTTCAAATACTTTCAGACAGGCATTATGTAAACATTCAGGTTTTATTATTTGGCTTAAGGTGATACTTCATTTTCAAGTGAATTGAGATATCCTATCTAATAAAGAGGGAATATGCTAATTGACCATCATTCCATTACAAAGATGGCTGCACCCACAGCTGAGGCCAAGTTCCCATCAGGAGCCTTAAGGAGCAATCAGCAGGGACCTGAGGCTATGCCCTCCCCCATCCCCATGGGGCTTGACAGGGGATCTCAGGCCATGCCCCCCCACCTGGCAGGGCTCGACAGGGGACCTCAGGCCATGCCCCCCGCCCAGCGGGGCTTGACGGGGGATCTGAGGCTGCGCCTCCCTGCCGGTGGGGCTTGACGAGAGACCTGAGGTTGCGCCCCCCTCCTGGTGCTGGGCCAGGGGACCTGAGGCTCCTCCCCCCTGCCTGGCAGGGCTTGATGGGGGACCTCAGGCCATGCCCCCCACTGAGTGGGGCTTGACAGGGGATCTCAGGCTGTGTCCCCCACCTGGTGGGGCTTGATGAGGGACCTCAAGGCATGCCCCCCCCGCCCCAGTCTGGGCTGGGGGACTTCAGGCCATGCCCCCCATCCTGGCGCCGGGCCAGGGGACCTGAGGCTACACCTCCTGCCTGGCAGGGCTTGACAAGGGTGGGACTGGCGAGGTCTGGATCTAGCCCAATGTGGGGAGGGGGGGCGGCTGGGTCTGGGTCTCACCCGATTTTGAGGCGCATGTGGGTGTGCGGGGATTTGACTCTGGGTCCCGTGGTGAGCCTCAGACTCTGACAGGAGGAAGGTTTTCATATACATTTTACTAATTTTCTTTCATCTCTGACACTTCTATTATAGAGAAAGGGAAAATAGCAATATTAAATTATTTCCTCTAATTAATCCCCTTTTAATGTGCACAAATTTCATGCACCGGGTCGCTAGTATAGTATAATCAGATATTACACCCATCCTGTTTATATTTGGTAACATATTGTTTTATAGCTTTTGAACATATGAAAGTTATTTGTACATCTGTTAATCATTCTCTTCATACGCCAGTAAGGCCTGTACATGAAAAGTCACCACACAAAACTTTTAAAAAAGTCACAAAATCCAAGGAAAATAAATTATTTCAAGCAAAATTATTTCCATCAAAAGTAGGTCTAGGGGCTGAATTATTGTCCCTGGTCTTCATTTTACTTGGTAAGCATTACTTGGTTACAATTGCTTTTTAAATGGGCATTTATTCCATGCATGTTTTTTAAGTGTATACTTTAATGGCTTTTACTATATATTCAGAGCTGTGCAACCACCACCACACAATTCAAGAACATTTTCATTACCTAAAAAGAAATCCCTCACCCCTTAGCTGCTCCCCTTTCCCCCAGCCCTAGTTCCATCCACGCTTAGGAATAAAAACATATCTTTTATTAGAAGACAAGAAGCTATGAAGAAAACACTGAGTGTGTCCTTAGCATATGCACTTGAAAGCAAAGGGCTGGCTCCACACTCCCTTCCTGCTACATTAACAGGGCTTGGCTGTTCCTCTGTCACATTAGCATTTCTTTACTCTTCCTGCCCAGACAAATGGGATGATTGTTCAGGACAGGAACTTCCCAGAAGACTCATCAGCTCTTCAATAGGAAGCATCAACAGACAGTTTAAGTCCTAGGATTCTTTGAAAACCTCAAAAACCTCCTTTCTGTTTCCATCAATCCTGCACCGTGATGTCATGAATCTTACCCAATCCCAACCAAGTTCCTGCTCTGAAAGCCGCCTTAGAGCAAACGTGTCATTCTCAATCATCAGACCTTGCTTCCCCCTACCGAGACACTGCCAACACTTGGGCATTGCCAGGTGGTCAGCAATGAACTCAACTCTGTCTTATCCACAGGCTGTTGGTGAGGCCTGGGGACAACTCTGGAGGGCAGCAAGCCTGAGCCCCCCACCACCACAGGCCTGGAAGTCACTTTGAGGGGCCATTGATGCCCTTTCCCTGCCTGCCCCAGGGACCCCAATATCATCAGGAATCCTGTGGGCACTGAATGAGGGCGAGGTTCAGTTCATAAAAGACAAACTGAGGTGAGAATTTCCACATGCAACCCCCCCAAACGGCAATCTCAGGGTTCATGTAGAAAGTAACCTCACCTGAGGGAGCTAACAGGCCCTGTCGCTTCCCAGGAGCAGCTGGAGGGACCACCATTGTGCAGTGAAGTAGATGGTAACTTAAAGCGCACATGGATGCTGTAGGGAATCCAGGTGGGAGACCGTGGTCTCCACTCCTAACAGCCTTTGAAAGCCAGCAAAGCACTCTGGACAGCTGCCTGTGCGCATGCGTGTGAGCCTGGCCTGGGAGGGAGTGCTGGCACATGTGCATGTGCACAATAGTGGTGGTGGAAGGAAGGTAGGTGACTTCCCAGGTGGCCGGTCTCGGGGTGTGAATCAGCACTGTACCTGCCAGGGGCTTGCTCAAGTCCATCTTGCATTACATACCAGGAGAGGAACATCTGCACTTCAGTGAGGGCTGCCACTCAGGACTGCCTCAAAGCCTCCTTGGGGCCACGTACTGCCACGACAGACCCCTATAAGGCAGCTTGCATGTCATTGCCCAAGGAAACCTGATTTTTTGTTCACCCCTTCATTTTAGCATTGGTATTGATACCGTTGTAATTTAACCTAGTTATTAATTAACAGGTTAGGGAGCAAAGGGAAGGCCAAATATGCAGTTTAACACTCCCCAGGGAAGCCACCCATCTCGCTGGAGAAAGAGCCTGAACAGGGTGAAGAGACCCATGCCCAATAGAGTCCGGGTGATATAGGAAAGGTACTCGCCTGTCAGTCACACCTGGAAACAGGTCATTGGCCAGAGCAGGTGTGGCCACTGCAAGCACAGGAAGATTTAAGATGTTTGATCTCCTGAACAAAGGAGTTTGCTCTCTTGGTTCACACACTGGGGCTCTCGCTCTCTTGCCCTCTTACACTCCTGGCTTGCAGGGCTCTCGTGCTTCTGTACTCACCCACATGGCTCATGGCCATGTGGACCTCACACAATGGACTGATGGACGGTAACTAGCCTAATGCAGAACTGAACCCAGCTCCATCATTTTGGAGACTGAATTTGCTTCTAGCTCTGCTGAGTCCCCAAATGCACATCTTCCAGGACTGGATTATGGGAAACAGGTCTTTGGAAATCCAAATAAAAATTATTCATCCTCCTGTGAGTCTCAGGAAATTCTTTCCCTCAAGATATCTTAAGGACCCGACCCCCAGCACCCAATGGGGAAAGGGATACCCCACTTCCACCAATAATAGTATGACGGAGCCAGAAGAAGATGTGTGATGGCTGTGAGTTACCGCTGGGTGGGTAACATTAGCCCATCAATAGAATTTTAAAATTTACATTTGGAAAAGTAAAAGTACTTTTATTGTAAAGTGATGTATTCCTGGTGGAGTAGAAGTACTTGTATTGTAAAGTGATGTATTCCTGGTGCAATAATGCAAATTAAATCAAGTTTCTGAGAAATTCAACTTGTTTTTCTAGAAGTGTTAGGAAAGTAGGTGACTTCTACAGTTCTTCCTAAAAAAGAACAAACTAATTTTTATTGAGAATTTATCATATCACTGGCATGACCCTGGATGTTCTCACATTACTTGTGCTATTTAACTATAACAATAACTCTGTGAGACAGATATTGTTATCAACATTTTACAAGTGAGGGATTTGTGCCTCAGGCTCAGCAACCCCAACTTAAGGACACATAAATAGGAAGTGACAGAGTCAGGATTCAGTCATTGGTTGGTCTAATAGGAATCACCATGCTCTTCCCATGACCCAATCTTGCTTCTCTCTTCTTAGAGTCCAGAGCCCAAGAGAAAAATCAATTCAAAGCTACAGTCGAGGCATTGCTGGCCTGGCAGTGACCTTGTTGGAACATAAAAGGTGCTTATGGGAGAAGCTATTGCAGGTGCACTATACCCACTCTCCCCTTTATCCATCAGAAAAAGAACCCCAAGTTTAGCTGGTAAAGGGGGCCATGAGACTAGGTTCTGGCAAACAAGAGAGAAGCACAGGCAATGTGTTGACCTCATATGACAGCAAACCAGCCCTAAACCAGCAACCAGGAATGATAAAGGAGAAAGAAATTAGTTCTATCCTATTTCAGTCACTATACTTTGGGACTTCTTATTTCAGCAGCTAAGCCTGTATCCTAATGAATACAAGAAACTTAATCTAAGAACTTAAAAGCCTATGTATTCCCCTCTAGGCTAAGAATTATCCTTATAGCTTCTTCAGCATATGTCCTTGCTTAGCCCCAGTTCAGAAGGGGTACACAGGTACATTCCTCCTGGGCCTCTGTCTGAATTCTTGCAAATTCCAAATCTAACTTTACAAGATTTACTTGTAAAGATGACACTATACCAGGCGTCACAATCCATTTCTTTAAACCCATATTTTTCCCAATGTCCTTATTTGGGAAATGTCACCCACCCATATTTAGCTATTGGACGGGTGGTCTGTCTGCCACCTTGGTTTCCCAGTGCCCCGGGCCGGCATCACCTCATTTGAACTGAGGCTATGCTCACTGTGCTGTCAAGTTACACTGTTCTTCAGCAGCTGCATCTAGTTTCACACACATGCGGCCAGTGGGTTGCCATGGCAGCGAGTACCATTTAAACGCTGGCAGGCTGGCTGCCTGCCAGGCCCAAGTTGTTGGTAATCCTGTCTTGTTGGTTAGCATTAAGACAGACAAAACACCTTTTATGACCATTCAGTAACAAGAGCTTTTTAAAAAAGCTGAAAGGGATGGGGTATCTGTTGGAATCCTGTGACCTATTTAGAGACACCGGCTTAGACACCTTATGCAATGTAGTATTTCAGCCCCACTGCATATAGCCTACCATCATTAACTGAGATGATATAACAGCTATAGGTCAATTTGTTCTAGCCTGCCATTTCCTGCCTTCACGATAATCTATTACCAATCCCAGATTGATTAGCTGTGACATCTGCTGCGATCCATGACCAGAATAATCAGCACAAGCAATTCACTTTGGCCATGACATTTTTATAAAGAGCTGCAGTAGAGAATAACATGCGTCTGCTCAGTAGTAGTAGCTCATAACTAACAGCATTATTTATCCACCCAATAACAAGCAGTATAATGAAAACATTTTCACAAAGAGAAACCAGCATCCTCCTCTATATGTTGAATTACAAATGCTATACTCTATCACCACTCAACACCTACTACAATATAAATAAGTATACTTTTATATTACATAGAATATACATTTATATATTGTAAACTACATTGTAATACAAGGCAACTCTGTGTGCATGTGTGTGTGTGTGAGAGAGAGAGGGACCACCTATTACAGAGGCATGACTAGAGCTAATCTTAAATTGAAACAGATGGAATCACCAACTACGCTGACAAAAAGACTGCTACAGAATTAAACTGACATATGGACCTGTGCTTTTTATGGCATTTGATTGGATTTTTTATGGGCTTGACCTTGTCACAGGAGCAGAATCCATCATCCACAAAGTCATAAAACACAAGTGTCACCTCAGCACAATATTCTAAACTTGTTAACCGATCCTCTGCTAGACGCATAAATCTATTGATCCATTCTTAATTGGATTGGTGTACAAAACATTTTATAAGTACAAATAGCTAATAAACTGTAACAGGCATCTGAAAGAGTGAAATAGCAGTTGCCATCCCAGGGAGATTTCAGTCACCTAATCCAAGGAATGGATCTCACATTCCTTCTCACTTAAGAACTCAGTCATCCCGTGGCTGTGTCCACCTCTCTTCCGCACTGGTCACACGGGAGCCAGGTCTGCAAAGGGCTGAGCCCTGGGCACCTTCCCCTGGGCGGTCCCTTAGATCTCCGTGGACTGGCTGGGTCCACAGAACCAAATGGAAGACAAGACCAGGTTGAGGAGCCATGTGGTCAGGGTTTTCACAAATGCTTCCTCCACAGGGACTTCTCTGGGTCTCCTCTGTACATCTTCTCTGTGTGACCCTTCCTCCACCCCCACTGCTCTCCTTTCCTGTGCTCATGAGCTTCACTTAATATGACTTATTCCTCCACTCTTGCAGTCTGCCTACCCAAGTTGCTTCAAACCCATCACCACACTTCTCACCATAATATCCTGAAGTTAGGGTCGGAGGTCAAAGTGGCACATTGAAGCAGAAAGGGATTTATTGAAAAGATATTAGCATAGAAACAAAAAAAGACACACAATAAACACAACAGAATGGTCAGAGCTGGGTAGAGGCCAGAAGTGGAGTAAAGAGATAAAAATGAATCAATCAAAGCTAACAAATGAGAGAGGATGCACATGGACCTGGGATAATAATGTGGCATGAACTGAGGAGTATTCATTTAACCCTCCATACCTGAAGAACACAAATGCGGGGTGGGGTGAGAGTCTGAACTCTGATAAACTCACATGATTTTCAGAAAACCTGGGCTGGGAAAATAGACAGTGACTACAGCCAAAATCCCACTAAGATGTCAGGCTGGCTATGTAAGTCTGCTGGGTACTGCTCATCCCAGCCAGTGTGGGGCATCCCAGCCCCTCAGGGTACGGCTCCTACGCAGAGTTCGTGGTGTGTGCTCTGCCTGTAGAACCAGATCCTGTGCCTGGAACCAACCTGCCAAAGGGGTATTTGGCTTTTTCAGCTTCTATTTCAGAAGCCAGGATCTATTTCCATCCTAAATTAAGTGAATTTCCTAAAATAAGAGACAAATATCTATACATTCCTTTCATCCAATTTTGTGGCTTTGTACAACTCAGACCTAATGCTGCACCCAACTCAAGAGAAAACTCAGGTTAGTTCCAAGAAGAAGCTGCTCCCTGCTCGGACACGTTTTGGGTTCTCTGGAGGAAGCTTCTCTACATCTGATCTGGAAACTAAGCTAAGGGAGTCTTCCATTCCATGATTTCTGAGGATCATAGGCAACAAAAGTGTTAACATTCCAGCTAAAGAAAGCTCTGTTCATTTAGAGAGCAATGAGCACCTCTCCTATGTGTGAAAGTTCACTATTGACAAGCATGACTTCACATGTGTGAAGTGAAACTGAGGTAAGTAATACACGTACAAGCTCACTCTGACAATTTCCCCACCACTTTACATGAGAGTTTCATAGCAAAATAAAAAATAAAGTTACCATCTCAATAAATACTAGGCAACTAAAGCTGAAGGAAAAGACCCCAACCCAAAACTTGAACTGTGCCAGGCCTGAGCTGTGGGGTTGTTGTAAGGGCAACCCTTCCTGATCTGTCTTTCCATTTTCAAACACTTAGACTTTAACTCACAAACCTGAACACATGTGTGCAGTTTAAATGCACCCAAAAAAAGAATGCTTCAAAATTTCTCCAACACTTCATTTCAGTGTCCAGTAGCCTAACTCCTCTATGCGGTTAACGTGGGAAAGACACAGCAATGACTTCTTACTTACAGCTGAAAGGGGAGGTGAGCGCCAGGGCTGCTTCCTCCTCTGCCACTCCTGCAAGGTGCCTGGTGGACATCCCTCAGCCCAGAGCCATGGTCTTCTCCCTCCACCACTAACCAGAAATCTGCCCACACAAAATGCTAGCCTAGGTTTCAGAAAATACGTAGCGAGCATGTATGTATGCCCTCACAGCGTGGTCACCCAGCTCTGTTTACACATCTCATGTGACAAAGAATTCAAAGGTGATCTTCTAAATTCCTTCAGCCAGTCTTGAGATGTCTCTACTAAAGGTGCCCTCATCCAGGTAGGCCCATCCCGCAAAACAGCGAAGCCTCAGGAGTGGCTCAGGGATACGGCTTCCCCCTTCCTCGTTCAGGACCAGCTTCCAGTAACCAAACCTGAGAGCACAGTGACCTTGGCCACCATCATCTTGGAGGCTTAACCTGAGCTCACTCACAACTTAAATACCAACCTTTGACCACACTCCCTGGTTAGACACCTGACCTCATCCAGCCCCTTTACAGGAGGCAGTTAGTGTGGTGGCTGAAGGTGAACACTGGTTCTGCCGCTGATGGGCTGGGGGTCCTAAGCAAGTTTATAACTTCTCAAGAATTCTATTCCAACTGTACAACGATGGGCCCAGGAAGCGCTATCCTCCCGGAGCAGCCAGCCCCCAGTCTGACTGGCAACAGCAATGCTAACGAGCACTGTAGTGTGGACCAAGGCTTCACTCACCAGAGCATATGCCCTATAGTCTGGACACACACGCACTAGAGAGCTTTCACCTGCAGGAAGAGGGACTCCAGCACAGCTCATTAATTGTGGAGATGAACCTAGGTTCTAGGATCATTTTAAATGGACTGTTACATGTTAAACTTGATTTATCCCTAACATTTAGACTCACAATTCCCACTGTCATAGCAATTTCTGAACTATCTCCAATGGAAGTAATCCCACACATACTGAAGTGGAAAAAAATATTTACAGCTTGGAAAATACTCGAGTGCTGTTGATGGTAGAAACTGTAACTCATGGCTCCGCTGGGTTTCTACCACCGATCCAAACACAAAAGCCGTTACACTTCAAAGCCAGGTACCACCCCAACTCAGGTCACAACACCCCTTTCCCTTTAGCTACCCTCAGATTTTTCACTCATGAAAGTGTCTTCCAGTAATGACTGAAGTAATTCAATATATGCAATGTTACAGATTATTATTCTCGGTAAGATAAGCATCGTCATGGCCAATCAAAACTTGCTATATACTCAGCACCTAGCAAAACTTTTGCCTGTTAATAATGGCTCAATAAATATTTGTTGAGTGAGCAAACCAGTTAACCAGCTCTGACTTGCAGTCCCTGGCATTCAAGGCACCTATACGGTTCAGCTCCCACAAGTTGATTCCTTTATGTGATTTCTAAATTTGCCTGAAGCTGCTTGATTCAGAAATCAATGAAACTTTTCATAGAACAATAGAGAGTCGAAAAATAGACCCACATACACATGGGAATATCACTTATGACAAAAATAGCATATTAGATCAGTAAATAACAATCAATTAATCAATAGATGGTGTTAAAAACAATTACCGAGGTAAAGCATTAGTAGTTAAAAAACAAAAAACAGAATCCCTTCTGGCTCTTTATACCAAAACTAGAGGCCCGGTGCATGAAATTCGTGCACGGGTAGGGTCCATAAGCCTGGCCGGCGATCAGGGATGATCAGGACCTTCCTTCCCCTGGCTGCTCGCTGCTGGCTACCAAGCCAGTGCCTTCCTTCATTCCGTGCCACCCCCTGGTGCTCAGCGTACATCATAGCGAACGGTCAAACTCCTGGTCGGTTGTACACCCGAGGGGATAATTTGCATATTAGCCTTTTATTATATAGGATAAACTCCACATGATCAAATAATTTAAAATGTTTTTTTAAAAAGGCATTATTGCCCTGGCCAGGTGGCTCAGTTGCTTCTGATGGGCCAGGTGGCCAGGTGGTAGGAGTGTCGTTCGGTACACCAAATGGTTGTGGGTTTGATTCCCAGGCAGGGCACATACCTAGATTGAGGGTTCAATCTCAGTCAAGGCAAGTACAGTAGGTAACAGATTGATGTTTCTCTCTCACATGGATGTCTTTCTCTCTCTAAACATATATTCAGGTGAGGATTTTAAAAGTAAATAAATAAATAAATGAGGTCGATTGATACATACTAACGAAGACATATACTAAAGGTTTGCCTTTAGGTGAAAAAGGCAAAAAAATAACACGTGCATATCTATATATATAAAAGCCTAAGAGACCAAACATTGGTTGACTGGTCTCTGTGACACGCACTGACCACCAGGGGGCAGACACTCAACACAGAAGCTGCCCCCTGGTGGTCAGTGTGCTCCCACAGCCAACCTCCCGTGGCCGGCTAACCTTCTGCGGTCCCTCCCCCCGACTGGCCGAACCTCCCGTTGTCCCTCCCTCGGCCAACCTCCCACAATCCCAATTGGCCCCAAATCACCGGCCAGGCTGAGGGACCCCACCCGGGCACGATTTCATGCACCAGGCCTCTAGTGAATAGATAATATCTAGAAAAATACAAAAGGAATAGATGAGTGGAGGAAAAAAGTGGTCTTTTACTTTTCAATCTGTACCTTCTGTATACCATTTTTATTCTTTACAAGTATGTATTAAGCCTAGTCATTAAAAAGAACTTTAAGAAAGACTGATCTTAGCAAAGATTTTCTTCATTAAAAATGGAAACAATATTTTTAATATTTAAGAGAACTGCTTTCAAATGCCCATAAACACTTTTAAAAAGGCTTATTTATCTACTACTAATATGCTCCTTAGTTAACTGATTGATTAAAATAGGTCTCCAACCCCTTGCACATAACAGCACACCCAGATCATTGTATTGTTGTACAGCACTGGCCACCAGTGGCTGCAGCCTGCCCTGCCCCATCTGCCAAAGCCAGACCAGCATCCGAGTGTCTGCACCCCTAGGACCCAATGGCAGCCCCCAGCCCACTCACTGGGAGGCTCCTGTTCTAGGAACCTCTGTCAAACAATACCACCTTAGTATAATTACTTCAAAATAATGAAGATCCTACAGAAAGTATATGTTACAGTTTTACGGTGTTGGAAGGCAGGAAGAGAGTGGGTTACTTTTTTTTTGTAAGGAGGAATAGGGTGGGCTTCTGGGGTACTGGTAATACTCATTTTGGGTCTGTTCAATTTGTGAAAATCCATGGTGCGCTATATTTAAGACATAGTTTTTTGGAATGTATATTATACTTCAATATAAAAATGTAAAGAATTTGTTACAAATTTGGTCCAATTAGTGAAAATAATGAAGCTCTACAGTATCACATAGTAAATCAAAAGCTGTTGCCTAGCACCTGTGCCTTGCCAGATCCCCTAGGAAAGGAGATACAAGAAAAGGTCTAAGCTGGAGCCCCTCTTGTAGAAAGAATCTATTCAAACTCTTCTGAGCCTTGAGGTTATCAGGTGTAAAGTTGCTTGGGGCACCCTGGCTGGGGAGCTCAGTTGGTTAAAGCATCATCTCAATATGTCAAGGTTTCGGGTTCAATCTCCAGTCAGGGCACAAACAAAAAGAAACCAATAAATAAGTGGAACAACAAATCGATGTTTCTCTCTCTCTCTCTCTCTCTAAAATCAATAAATATAAAAAAATACTTTTTAATTGTTTGGGGCAAAATAGGTAAGAAAATTTTTTGTATATGACATGCCATTCAGGGTTCCCTGCTAAAGGGTTTCCCTGCAAACTGTCAGTGGTTTACAAAGCAGGAAACGGAGCCCTAATGTTCCGTGACTGGCACAGTAATCACGTCTGCCTGCCCGGAGGCGTCCCCACTCTCACTGTGCTGCACTGGCAGGAGGCCTGTCCAGCTGTGATTCACAGCTATAATGGCAGACCAAGAAACGTCTAAAATCTAACAGGCCCCTACAGTCCAGCAGGCTGGCCTTCCTGATTGATTGATCACAGTTCGCAAAATGAAATTTCCTAAACCCAAATAGAGCACTTGACATGGATTTTATGAGGGAACAAAGGGGGAAAAGGACTAAAGTAAGTCACCTACTTCCTGGACACGTGAGCTGGGAAATGGAACAGCCAAAAAGCCTGGGCTCGAGGGTGCTCTCTGGACAGAAGCTCTGTGACCTGGAGCAAAGCCTTTAACATTGCTAAGCCCTGGCCTCTCACATCTGCAAATAGAGACAAAATGCCTACCACATAAGGTTGTTTGAGGATTAAATAAAACAACATATGGGCAGCACACTGTGAACTGTAAAATGAGAAACAAACACAAGGTGTTGTTGTTTGGCTGTCACACCTTAGTGCTGTTATCAACAACCGACCTTCCCCAAGAAAGCACTTTGACTCTTCAAGTCTAATACATTCCCAGAAGTGAGAAACAGCCATCTTACTCCCAAAAAAACCTGCCCAGGACCCTAATCTTGTGGCAATTTGCCTCTTTTTCTCCCATGAGGTACTTCATACCTGGTTCAAATTATTCAACTAGATTATCTATATATATAAAAGCCTAAGTGGCCGAACGAATGGTCACTATGATGCACACTGACCACCAGGGGGCAGATGCTCCCACAGCCAACCTCCCGCAGCCAGCTGGCCCAGATTGGCCCCACCAACCTCCCATGGCCCCTCACCCCGGCCAGCCAGCCCTGACCAGCCCCGAGCCCCAATCGGGGCAGGAGACAGCCCCAATCAGCCCCAATCACCAGCCAGGCCGTGGGACCCCACCCGTGCATGAATTCGTGCACTGAGCCTCTAGTTAAATTATAATTCTTATTGATACAAGACCTCTTACATTTTTAAAATCTTATTCTATTGATTCAGTGGTGCCCTCCCTACTACATGCCGGTTGTGAACAAGTCATTTGTGACTAACAACAGTTTGCCACACAGCAAAGAGGTTACATGCATTGGGTTTTGGAGGCCTACAAAGCTAGTTCTAATCCATGAAGCATCGTTTATTAGCAGTGAGTCTTTGCAAATGTTACTCAACCCTCTGAGCTTCAGTTTCCTCATCAATAGGATAACAATAATAACAGAACTCACCCTTACAAGTCCTTTAATGCCATAATGTATGTAAACCACTTATTCAGCAGAGGCCATATAAGAGGGCCACAAATTGTTGCTATTCCTGCCATTCAGAGGTAGAGTGTAATTCTCCTGCCTTTGCTTCTGGGCTGGCCTTAGTTACTTGCTTGATTAATACAAGTGGCAGAAATGATATTCTGGGATCTGTGAGGGTAGATCACAAGAAACCTTTTAGCTTCTGCCCATGGCTCTTAGAACACTTGCTCTACAAACAGCCAGCCACCATGTAAGTCTAACTGCCCTGACGGCCCTGAGACTCCATGCTACAGGAGCCCAGGCTAACTGTGTGGAGAAGCCACATGCCAAGAGGTGCCTGGTTAATCCCAGCTGATACAGCCACCCCAGCCCAGCCACCAGACATGTGCATGAGCAAGTGTTCTGAGGCTCCAGCCCCGGCTACCACCTGACGGAAACTACATGAGAAACCCCACACAAGAACTGCCCATCTGAGCCCAGTCAACTCCAGCACTAAGAAAAATAATAATAAATTGTTATTGAAAACCACTAAGTGTGAGGTGGTTTGTTATGCAGCAATGGATATCTGAAACACTCAGCATCGTGCCTGGCACATGAGATAGAGCCAGCACCTGTTTACTGCTATTATTAAAGGGATGTTGATAAACTAGAGTGACTTCAAGGTGACGTCTTTTTTAATCAAAGGCAAAGGCGTTCCATCATGCTTTCCTGATTGGAAAAGAACAGAGTAAGTTTGGCTGCAATTTCAGAACTGTACAACCATCTTTCTTAACTGTTACTGATGTCGCTGTGATTAGGGGTAGGGGCAATTACAAATTATTATTGTGCTAGTGAGTTTTTAATTACTTTTTTCCTTTTTTAACTTATCCTTATTGTTGCAAGTATTACAGATGTCCCATTTGTTTGTTTGTTTGTTTGTTTTTTCCCATTGACCCTCTCCACCCTGCCCCCACCCCTCCCAGGCCTTCACCACTCTATTGTCTGTGCCCATGAGCTATGGATATATGCATATAAGTTCCCATGGATATTTTTTAATAAGGAGGAAGTCAAGGATATATGAAGAGAACAAAATTCCCTCACACTCCATGCATAAGCAAGAACAAAAATGTGCCCATTGGCTTGTGGCATGTTCGTTATGATGAATAAATACAAAGCATAGGGCTGCTGCAAGTGAAATGTGCAATAACACAATTCATGTTAAAAGCAGCAACATGTTCAAAGCAATAAATTATAGCAATCATAATTGTAACAATATTTTTAAATTTGTACATTTTTATTGTACAATCTATATATATAAAAGCCAAGTGACCAGAACGACAGAATGACCACAATGACCAAAACGACCAGTCACTATGACCACACTGCAGCCCCAACCACCCGAGGCCCCTAACCCTGGCTGGCCCCGCCCCCAAGTGGCCCCCCCATCCTGATTGGGGGCGGGGCCGGCCAGCCAACCTCCCGAATCCCCTACCCGCCACCAGCCCAGCCCCACTGGCCCCCATTGGGGTGGGCTGGCCGGACCCCACCTGAGCACGAATCTGTGCACCAAACCTCTAGTATCATATATTACGTTATCTTACTAAGGTTAACCTATGAGGTGGAGGTTTAGAAATAATACAAATCATCTTTTTAAATAGAGGTGTTTCTTTTAAAAAATTGATATACCATATTTATTAGTAGTTCCTTTTAAACTGAATTGTGTTGGGAGATCTTGAAATGACTGAGTTCATGACTCACATGCTTCTATAAATAATGTCTTCATGAGAAGAGCATTTTAAAAAAGCAAATGTATAATTTGCTTTATTTTGTCACATATATTTGAGGTTTCATCAGCATCTATGTGTTTCTATGGCAGTATCTAGGGTTTTCAAGATCGTCCATTAGTTGCATCACACCAGGAAAAGCAGTAAGACTGTGAGTTGAGGCCTGCTGCTCTGGGATAGCATCTCGGGCCCACACCGGCATCGCTCAGAATATACCTCCACATTCCACCTGGTGGTGCCCAGGGACCGATGATCAGACGCAGCCTTCCTTTCCCTGAGTCCTGCCAACACTGACACTTCATTAGGGAAAGAAAGCCTCCATTAGCCATGGCCAACCTGAGTGCCTACAGCAGTATTTCTCAGACCTTTTTAAGACCCTACGGGCTTGTTTAAAGGGGAAAGCAACCTAGAGACCCCAATGCAGACTTTAATTATTGTGTAAATATGTACAAATAATGAAAAATTACACAAACTGTTTATGCTACTATAAAACAACAAAGACAAATGTATTAATTAGATGCAAGTTAAACTATAAATCCAATAACACTCAAATTAGCAGTCTAATATGATGGATGATGTTGCTCTGCTAAGCTGAACCAGCTCAAGGCTGTGCTGGATTCTGAGACAGCACATGCCATGTGATGGTTCAATTCTCTCACACTCCACTCGCAATCTGTGGGCAGTTTTCAGTCTGCCTTCAAGACAGTCCAAGTGGGACTCCACTCACCACCGAGGCTGCTGCACTCTGGGGGAAGTCACCACGGCCTGACCTCCCACCAGGCCAATGGCAGCAGAGTCCCCTGCTGGCTAGCTCCCTCACATGCGTCCTCCTGTGGTCACAGTCCACCCTCCCCATGGCTGGTAGGTGTCAGATGGTGTCACTGCTCTGCTTCTCGCACCGGACCACAAGTCCCCACATAATCAGCCCCCCAAATCTTCTGCTCTCTTCCCAATGGTCACTCTGCTCTAGCCACACTGGCCTGCCTGCAGATCCTCAAACTCACCGGGCAAGCCCCTTCCACCCAGCCTTGGGGTCCCCGCTGTTGAGAGGGCCCGAACATAAATATTGTCTCTTTGTCTTTGCTCAAGGCCTTCTCAGTGAGGCCTTTCTCAAGCCCTGACTTAAAGCCACCACTTGCCAGCCAGCACTACAAGGCCCCTCTCTGCTTTCTTTCTCCGAAGCACTTGTCACCATCTGTCATATTAAGTATTTATGTCTGTTACCTCTACTAGAAGGTCAGCTCCATGAGGTCAGGGGTTATGGGTCTGTTTTGTCACCTGCTGTATGCCCAACACTAGAGGTTTCTGGTAAACATCTGTGGCATGTGCTATGGAATCATCTGGTCTTCACACGGTCCCAGTGTATTATTTCTGTACTAACTCTGCCTCGGTTCTTTCCTCATTAGTCGGTTTTAATGGGCATTAAAGTTGTGACACAGAGTTTTGTTATAGGATGATCACTTGGAGGTCCAGGATATAATTCTATTTTAATTTTTTAAAGAACATCATTGAAATTAACAGGCACAAAAAACCTGCAGAATAGATCAACACCCATAACTTTCCTAGACCCCATTTAGAGAAATACTAGATTAGAGAATGGTGAGAAAGCCATAGCCCCACCAATGAGGAGGTCACAGAGCACACCTCAAACAGAGGCAGCTGCCATCCAGCAATGGAATAGAGGGCACAAATGAAAGCACAGCACGACCTAATGAGCCACTCAAAGTCTATGTCCCACTGATGACACCTGTCCTTTGCCCACCCGAGGGTATAAACTGGCACATTTCAAGGCCCTTTTACATCTGATCCAAGTTTATATTCCACTTTCATTATCAGTAATTTCCACTGACAGCCAAACGAAGATCTACCCACCAAACATCTCCTTGGGCACTGCAGTAATTTTTTTATGGGCTTTGTATTAATTACCCCAGTATTTAATGCACACAAAATCAACCAACACAGAGAGGCAAAAGAGGTAACTTACCAATCAGCCTCTACCCCACTTGGACAACCACTATGACGCTTGAGTCTTTTCAGAACCTTTCCCATCTATTGGTGCATAATATAAATAGAGGCACACATTTCCCTCTTCTGCAGCCAAACTAACATTAGGCATTCGAAGGCGGCAGTCACAAGCCCTCCCTAGCCAATCCTAAATTCCGCCAGCCCTCATCTTAGGGACGTTTGGCAATTGTCGTGCACCATCCCATCAGTTGTCTGGTGTTGTTACTTTACCTTTCCCATTTAGGCCCCAGCTGACCAAGATCACTGCTGGACTGACACCTCCAGGACAGAGGCCCCTCCCCTACAGGAAATGGTTCTGTGAGCCTGCCACACAGCAGCCCTGCATCTCTAGTCATTTCTCACAGCACAAGATCCATTAGTTAAATCTTCACTGACTTTATACAGACCCATCTTGTTGTTTTTAGAACAGAAAATGCCTGTGTTACTCCTCAAAGCGTAAACCTGGCCGTGTTACTGGCAGCAGAAAGGAAGGTCCCTGTGCAGAGCTCAGCATGCTCCCTGCTCAGTGAGGGGAGTAAGTGAAAAGCAGAGTTAGAAACTTTTTCCTGGGTGTCTCTTTAAAAGGAGGACAGACTGATGATTCATCGATGAGAAGTGCAGAGAATCAGAAAACAAATTTAAATGGGGGAAGAAAATGACCCTGTGGAGCAGAAAAGAATAGAGAAGTAGCAGAAGAAATGGGGGAGGATGGTGAGCCTGATGTTGAGCATACAATAAAAAAGCAGTCACCCGAATGTAAAACAGAATACAGGGAAAGAAGAAGAGCTATGAGCAGGTGAGCCATGAGGACGAGGAGGCAGGCAGGATGACTTCTTTACGCCTGCAGGATTACAAACTAACCAGAGGAAAACAAGACCTCAGCAAGTTGGTACAATTACATATGTTATTATAAAGAAAGGATGTTAAAGGCATCAAACTGCAAACCTCAACTTGTGATCTCAAAGGAAAATCAACATGTATCATTTTATTACTATTTCCCCTACCTCATAATTAGATTTAAAATTGAATTAAGATGAACATGTATTACTTTGTGAAAAAAATAGCTTTCTAGAAGTTTATTATGAAAAAGTTTAGGTAATACTTTAGTTCTAAAATAAAACGTATCTATGAAGCATGTATTATGATGCTATGAGATGTTCTTTAAAAAAAAGACTTAACACATTGTGGGCGGATCACGAGCATTCTCGTGTTTTCATATTACACAGTGTTTTACATAAATGTTAAAGGCACGCCTTAAAATTAAATACCCATTGCATTTTGAAGTTATTTATTACATGTTCTTACAAGCTAATATATTTTTAAAGTATGATACTTTGTAAAACTTTTTTGTACTCATTCAATAGAAACTTATCTGGCCACTGGGAAAAGCTAGCAATAAAAGTACTGGTGCACAATGTGTTAATAAGCTTAAGCTTGCCATAAATGTAAATGCCTTAGCTAATAGTTTAACCAGTAAAATAACAAAACACACACACACACAAAACAACAACAACAAAAAACAAACAAAAAAACAGGAACAGTTCACTCTTTCCCCTCGCCAGCAAAGGTAAGTTTTACATGAAACCCTGTGTGTGTGTGTGTGTGTGTGTGTGTGTGTGTCCCTCCCTTCCTCTCTCTGTCTCTACCCTTTCTCTCTCTCTTTCTCTCTTTCTCTCTCTCTCTCTCCCTCCCTCCCTTCTTCCTTTCTAGGGGGTCTTGGATGGAAGCACTTTTTTAAAACATGTTTTTATTGATATTTAGAGAGAAAGGGAGAGGGAGAGACAGAAACATGGATGGCCTGGCCATCTCCTGCACTCCCCCTACTGGGGATAGAGCCCAAAACTCAGGCCTGTGCCCTGCCCTGGAATCGAATCAGCGACCTCTTCGTGCATGGGAGGACAGTCAACCACCTGAGCCACACCGGTGGGGCCGATGGAGGCACTTTTTTTTTTTTTTAATATATTTTATTGATTTTTTACAGAGAGGAAGAGAGAGGGATAGAGAGTTAGAAACATCGATGAGAGAGAAACATCGATCAGCTGCCTCCTGCACACCTCCTACTGGGGATGTGCCCGCAACCAAGGCACATGCCCTTGACCGGAATCGAACCCGGGACCTTTCAGTCCGCAGGCCGACGCTCTATCCACTGAGCCAAACCGGTTAGGGCGATGGAGGCACTTTTTAAGGACCATACAATCTATTTGCAGACCTCAGTTAGAACAGTGATTCCATGGGGCAGAAATGAAGTAACACCGAGAATTCAAAAATTTTGACAAACAAATACAGTTGGTACAAAGGGATCCAGCTCACTGGTATCTTGTTCAAGAAGAGAAAAATGGAAGGAAAATGTTTTCCCCTAGGTCGGTCCTGCTTGCTCTCCTGCAGGGCCCACTCAATCTTCTGATAACACAAGTCTTCTAGGAGCACCTGGGGGAACTGACCTAAGTAGCCTAGGCTACCTTCTGGGTTAAATTCTGAGCAAGCAGAAGCCAACTTCATGACCTCCAGTGAAGTGGAAGCAGGTCCAGGACCTCAGAAGTAAGAAAATATATCAGAAAAAGATTCATCGAAACAGAAGACGCCACAGTGAGAAACTCATTCAGTGACACCGATGTTAAATCCCACTTTCCTTTTCCTGATTTCTGCTGACAAAGTTAGAAAACAAGAAAGACAACTCTGGCTCCACAGGACATACGTGTGACTCTCAGGGATCACACCACTGAACTGAAGATACAGAACCAAAGTCAGCCCTTGGTTAAGTGAGAGGTGATGCTCCCCTCTGGTCCTGCCGGAAACTGAACACACTTGATCACCCACCACCCAACGAACCCGCTCCCCACCTCCCAGAGCTCCTGGGTCCCTCACTCGGCTCTGTCGTGTCTTTTTTTCTATATAAGACCTTCTGACAGGCTGTAGATTTTATATTCCCCAGCTTCCTGCTAAAATCTAAATTCTACAAGTCCAAATCCCTTTGTCTGTTTTGTTCAGACACATCATGCCTGGCACTTGTAGAAGCGAAGAGATATTTTCTGAATGAGTGTCACAGAAGTAAATGGGAAAGAATATTTTAATATTATACATGAGCACATAAAAAATAAGACCAACATCACTTTTGTTGTCTTCTCGCCAAAAAGCTGAGCCAGAAGAAGCAATGAGGAAGCAATCAGACTAAGGTCTTGGGACTTTCTACAAAGCAGCTGGCCTGGGATTCTGCAAAAATACTAATGTCATGGTAGAAAAAGAGGAGAGGAGTGGCTTTAGATGAGAGACATGACAAGCCAAGGTAATACAAGATCTCTGACTGGAACCTGGATTTTTTTAAACACCTGTTAAGGCCATTTAGGGACAAATGAAAAAGCTGAGTATGGACCCTATGCTCAGCACTATTGTTGTATTTGTGAGATAATGCTGTTATACTTGTGTGGGGAACTGTCCTTTTTCCTAAAAGATATATACTGAAGTATTTAGGGGTGAAGTGTTATAATGTCTGCAATTTACTTTCAGGTGGTTCAGGGAAAAAAACCAGTTTGGCTCAGTGGCTAGAGCGTCAGCCTGCAGACTGAAGGGTCCCAGGTTTGATTCCGGTCAAAGGCATGTAACTTGGTTGCAGGCACATACCCAGTAGGGAGTGTGCAGGAGGCAGCTGATTGATGTTTCTAACTCTCTATCCCTCTCCCTTCCTCTCTATAAGAAATCAATAAAATATATTTTTAAAAAAATTTTTTTGCATGTAACCAAACTTTCAAATCTGAGAACAATCAGAGAAGTGATTCCACCCCAGATACTAAGTCATCAATTTCTTCTTGCAAATTTTTATTTGCTTCTTCTAACATTTCTTGTGTTTCTTCTTGAGAATGGCTAATGAAAACATCACCAATTTGATAAGGTATCATGAAGCAGCTAGGATCTGCAAGCATGATGTCCTCACGTGCATCTTCTAAAATTCTGGAGTTGTTTCTTTTTTGATATCTATTTCTTCCTTCTGTTCTGTGATTCTACTTGTATGCTGTGCAGATTTGTTTATCTTTTGTTGATTTTCAAAGGCAACATTGACATCTTCTGCAGCTGCCTCTTCGTGGTGGCCACCATCTTGGGACTGGACCATAGGGAGAGGCTGTATCATTTACGCTGATTCTCTGCCCAGTACCACCAACGCTGAGCCACACTTTCCACAGGGGTTCAATTTAATATAGGAATCAGTTGTAGTAAAAAATGCATTATATTGCTAACCTCTCTGCACACCCTCTCCACACTCCCCACCACCCCCACCCCCCCCGCAAAGAAAATGCTAGTTTCTGGGAAAGAAAATAAAAATGTGTATGTTAACTGAATCTCAGACTGAAAAGAAAAGCAAATGTGATAGTTGCCTAGCCCAGTCCTCCCTGGTATATTCATTCCTTCAACAATGACACCGACAAATTCAAGTAACCTATAGAATACTTACAGTAACGGGAGCTCACTATTGCTCAAAGCAGTCCATTTGAGGCTCCACAGTGCTCACGGATATGCCTATTGTGAGCATTCCACTCTTGTGTCCTCGAGAACCACATGCACCTTACATATGTACCTGAAGCCCCCACTGCTCAGATGTCCCACCAAATCCCAGGTATTTGATTTCTAGGTGATGAACCACCATACAGATTCAACAAGGCCAAAAAGAGAAGCATCATCAAGCTCCTTATCAGAAGCAGGAATGACTTCAGTTGTCTCTTCACCATGCCACTCAGCTGTTGAGGAAGTGGCAGAAATCTCTAAAATGTTGTCAAGACAACCAAAGTCCAAATATAAATCTCTTTGGGATTCCACTCAGAAGTAGTTTTTAAGTATACACCATACACACCCACAGAAAATAATATAAGAAAGATCCTCTCCTCCTCCTCCTCCTCCTCCTCCTCCTCCTCTCCACTTCTTCCTCTTCCTCCTCCTCCTTCTCTTCCTCCTCCTCCTCCCCTTCCTCCTCCTCTTGCTTTGTCTTCTCTCTCTCTCTCTCTCTCTCTCTCTCTCTCTCTCTCTCTCTCTCTCTCTCTCTCTCTCTCTCCCTCTTGCTTTTTGCCGGGGGTAATGTGTGTTAAAAATGCATACTGGGAAGCTTTCCACCTTTGGGGGTGGAACAGCTGTTGCCTCAGTATTGTTTTCGTTAGTTGTGTGTTTTTTTTTAACATACTTGGCTGTTTTTAAGGGAGTTGTTTTTAAGCTACATGCTTTATAATACTAATTGAGATTACAGTGTGAGACAATTGGTACTCCATTGGCAAAAACCTAGGGTCCTAAGTATCCAGCTAGAACCCCTATCAAACACACCCTCCTGTATGGTTAGCTTCCAATAGATGGCCCAACTTATCCCAAGAAAGGTCATTCACAAAAGATTTGGGATAAAAAACGAGGAAGTACACCCATAAGAATAATGAGAGTCAAGAATTTATAAAAGGATATCTAAAGAAATACAAGGTGCTTGAGTCCTTGGTTTTTCCAACAGCACAAAGCATTCAGAGAATGTACCACAGACTACTGTCAATTCCATGTGGGAGCATTCGCCAGAAGAAATAAGATCAGACATACCATAACATCAGGGCTCTGAAAGGCACAGGTACAGGTAGAGAAGGCATGCCATCTGGCCCACTCTCACTTCCACCTGCTACAAATGACCCTCTTGCCAGGAACCTCTGACCCCACCATGGAAGCAAGAGACTACAGTGCAGAAAGATAAAAGTCTACTCTACCTATGCCTAAAACAACCTTGGGAAGCACATCCCCAAGTAATCACTAAGCAATCAAAGTTAACGATCAGGCACAAAAAGCCTCCCAACCTCTCCAGTGAGACAGCAAGAGTCCAATTAGGAGGCCCACATTTTCCATCGCCTTCTCAAGGGAGCCCAACAGAAAGTGATCCCGAGAGAGGGTGTGCCTGCTAGGGTCTTGGTTATACTGAGACTTCAGGGAGGTGTGGCAGTGCTAAAAAAACAGGAAGCTTAGTGCTAGCCACATGCAACACTTCACAGATCTCCTGACACAAACAGCAGAGGAGCTCAGGGTTCTTATCAAATTTTTGAAAGGACTTCTGGACTTTCGTAAGTCCAGCCACTGACCCACAGAGTTCTCTCTCAAATCAAGAGAACAAAACCAAGGCAGTTACAATTGTTTACCCAAATGCTCTCTCACCCCCAAAAATCACCGTATTTGGGTGAACAATTGAGAATATAGCCTGTCACACACATCTTGTCCAGGACAGGACCAGCGAAACCTGGGGACTTAACAAATAGTATTCGATGTGGATAATAAGGTCACTGGCCTTTCAAATAAGATATCCTCTGACTTAAGTAAGACTAAAACCTAGAGCCATTCTCAAAAAAATTTTTAAAAGGCCATGAAAGTGGTGTGATATGATTGGTACGTCAAAGCCTCTGTTTGTTCAGAAATATCTTTCCTGCTCTGTTCTCCTTTTCCAAGCTCAAACTCCTCCACCAACAGAGTAGAGTCACTGCAAAGAACAAGCAAACCAGGGTGAAGCATTGTGTCCAGGACGCCACTAAGAGCGTGGTTCATTCTCAGAGATAAGAGGAAAAGAAGTGACGGGATTTCTCCCAGCTTTCTCATCTCCCAAGCTTGCTCACTGTCACCTGGAATCATAGCTTGGCAGGAAATGGTACCATATATCTAAGAAGATCATCTGATATAGTCCTCTGCCTTAAAAGATGTTATTATATCCATTTTACAAAGGAGGTGACTGAGATACTTGTCCAAAGCTGCACAGCTAGTGAGTGGGGAAGAATGGGAACCTGGTTGCTGCCTCCTGGTGCAGGGCACCTTCCACTGATCTGTTTCCTTATAGAAAGATACAGAGATTTATCAAACAGTGAACTTGAAAATAACTCATGTGATGGGGCAGGGCCTGTGCCATTCAAGGAGATGACAAGGGAGAAAACATGAGGGGGGAGGAGGCCAAATATTTCCTACATCATTTGTTCTCATGGCCTCGCCTGACACACACAACACGTGTCGAAGTTGCTTCTCGATTCCCGGGGACATGACATTCCTTCTAAGTCTTGGAAGGCCTTCTAAGAGTCGGAAATGACTCCTCACAAGGAAAACACGGGATCCCTGGAACTGGTGTCTGGACTACATTACAGAGCCTGGCAGACAGTGAAACCTACCCCTGAAACACTGAGAAAGGTCAACAGAGGAAGCCCAGAGCAGCATCGCATTCAGATCCCAACGGGGCAGCTGAGCCAGCCAGGGGGCAGGAACACCAGGGGGCTTGTGCAGGAGTAACAGGCAGTTTGCCAGATGCCCTGGGATTCGAGGGGAACCCCACAGCCCAGTGGACATGAGAGTTCTGGCGAAGGACAGCACTAGGAGACAGTCAGGAACACCTCCTGTCAAAGGTTCCAGAGGAGCCTAGTCGTGGCCTGGACACCCCGCTGAGCTGCTACGAGTCAATCCTAGCCTAGAATCATTTCCTCTTTAGACACTTCCTGCACATCCATCTTGACAGACCAGTTAGCATTTCTTTGAGACCAGTAAGAACGGGTCTACCCCCACCGATGCTCTTGTTTCTGGAAATGGTTTTCTTGGGACCAGTGGTTTTCTTTGCCAAGGGCAGTACAATTAGGTACGGACGCCAAGGCTGCTGAAAACACCGCTTAAAACCAGCTCTTTCAGAAGAAATAATTCTGGAATTTAATATTGCCCCCACCCCACCCCCCAGAAAAGGAAAGAAAGGGAAAGAAATGACCGTTAACTCTCTGAACTCCCTGGGGCAGTTCTCAAAGGGCTGCCCTGTCCTCTGCCAGGTCCGCCAGGACCCACGGCTTGGGTGTTTGTTTTTGTCTTTGTCTCTGGCTTCTCTCACGTTCCTTGGGGCTCAGGAAGACCCGGGTTGGAAGGGGACCTGGGGACGGAGGGCTTTCCTCTGGGCACAAAAGTTTCCCGGCGCACGCAGCCCTCGGCCGCGCTGGCCTCACCGCCCAGCCCGGCATCCCCTCGCGCGCTCCCACCTTCGCCGGCGTTTCTTTTTGAAGTCACCAAACCAACGGCCCCCGGAGGCCAAAGAGCATTGGGCGCCCTGCCTTGTCCGAGTAACTTAAAGTTTCCTCCGGAAGGAAATTATCGAAAGCGAAGGAGAAAGCCCTCCACGGCCGTGGCCGGGACCCGCCGCGGCTCTAAGTTCCAGCCGAGGGTCTCGGGCGGCCCGGCCCTGGCCCAGCCCCGGCACCGCGAGGCCCGAGCGGATCCCGGGAAACGGGCCGGCGGGGGTGGAACGAGTTGAGAAAGCCGAGCAGGCTCGGACCCGAACCCAACGGGGCTGGGACGCGGCGGGGTTGTGGGGGTGGGAGGAGGGCCAGGGGCACCGGGACAAGGTGGGCGCACGGGCCAGGGAGGGCAGGGGACGAGGAGGTGCGGGGGGGGGGTTGGGGGGGGCGGGGGCCACAGAGACTACGGGGGCGCACGGGCTAGGGGAGCGCCGGGACGGGCGAGGGGAGGTGGACGCGGGGGAAAAGGAGGGCGTACAGACCAAGGGGAATCGGGGTCTCGGGACAAAAGGGGGTGCAGGGGACAAGAGGGGTGCAAGAACGATAGGAGAGCAGGGGGCGTGGGAGGCGCACGGTCGAGGGTGTCCCCGGCGGATGGCAGCGCAGGACTCACCCCGAGAAGGCACACTTTGAGCTCCCGTATCGCCATCATGTGCTCGGGACCGGTCCGGGCAGGGGCTCAGCATCCTCCGGGGCCCCGGCCGCGCCGCGCCCACGCCGAGCCAGCGTCCTCCAGTCTCCGCCTTTCCCTCGCGGCGCTGGCGGAACCGCCACCGCTGCTATTTCTGGGCCTGCCGCGGCCGGTCACGTGGCCCCGCCGGCTCCTCCCGGGGCTTCGGCCTGACTCCACGGCCCCCGGCTCCCAGGAACGCCCCCAGACAGCGTCAGCCGCCCCGGGACCTGCGGCGGTCCTGGGAGTGCCTCCTCCCTCAGACCCACTCAGCCGCTAGCCCAGGTTCTCCAGAGCCCGCTCTGGCTTCTGCCTCTCCAGCCCCGACCGACCGACCGGCTGCAGTGCCCGGGGGGTGGAAGGAGGACAGGACCCCACGACCGACGGCGTCACTGACTATTCCCTTCCTCATCTGAAAAAGAAAAAAAAAAAAGTGCGTGCTGTCAGTCGAGGTCATTTACATAGGAGCATTTTGGAGTCTGTGTCCATCCCATCGTTAAATGACATTAGAGGTTCCTGACAGAAATGAAGCCAAGCAAGAGACAAATGTGAGGATTAGAAGAAGGGGTTAACTTTGCAGCCCACATTCTCCTGCAGTTCCTAACACTGGGGCTCAATTGACCCCCATGTAGCTCTTTGCTCTCAGCCCTGAGTTCATTTTTCTGTATGTAGTTGAAAATGGTTCTAGAAGCAATATTCTATTCCTCCCTCCAAAACGGGCCTATCAGTGTCTGAAAAGGAAACACACATTCTAGAGAAGAAGCTGCCTTGCTCAGTACAGAAAATGCTACAACCTGCCTGGGCAGACAGGCACCCAGCCCTCAGACTCTAGAAATATGTAGCTCCAGGCAGACCTGCATCCTTTCTTAACCTGTAAACGAAAAGAGGTTCTGGCTGGAGACAGTCAAAGGCTTGTGGGAACTACCCTCTTTTGTTCTCCATGCATGGCCCAGTGTGCCTCATCCACTCAGATGACTACTTGTTGCTGCTAGAGAAATGACATCCCTTACCTGAATAATTCACTGGCATTTCTAGTTGGAAATAATATGGTTTAAGAAACAAGCCAAAAAAAAAAACAAAACACTTCATGCCCTATCCCAAACTCTCAGGCCTTTCTCCTGGCTTGCCAATTTTGACCAAAGACATTTCCATTCCCCCAGCAGACCACTCACCTTGATTATCTGTCTTTGTTCCCATTGAAGCCAGGGAAGTTAGAAGCACCCAAGTAGCCCAATACAATGGAGACTTCTGAATCAAGGCCTCCAGAGAGAAAATCCTAGAAGCTGGGGTCAAAACAGGCCACAAAACAGAGAATTGGCAATTAAATTCCCAGAGCAGCAGGGGCTTCCCTTTGACAGGTGCAGGCTCACTCACACAAATCTGGACTAAATTATCCAAAAAGTAGCCATGTGAGAGCCATGCTAGCCAGGGCTAGTCCATTCCTTTTAAAATCCTGTGTAGAAGCACCTAAACTGCTGCCCCGCACAACAATTTCAAAACTACAACTAAAAGACAGAACGGACACCATCCAGAACCACAGGAAAGCTGGCTGAGTGGAAATTCTACAACTAGAAGGAAAGAGAAAAGCTCACGGAGAAGGAGCGGCAAAGAGCTGAGGTACGGAGACACGCACACGCAGAGAGGAAGGGCGGCGGAGTGCCTGGCTGGCTTTCTCTGGCAGGAGGGGGAAGGAAGCCCCCGACTGCACTGAACCCCAGTTCCGGGCGAAACCCTGTGGACTCAGGCTCATACAGGGGGAGTTTGGACTGTCAGGTAGAGAGAAAGGCACACAGAGACTCGGAGACTCGGAGACTTGGGAGCCGTGGTGGCAGGGGTCTGGAGGCGCAAGTGAGCACAAAGACTGACTGCGGAGGTTACCACAGGCTATCCCTAGCGGAAGGGAGTCGGAAGCTCCTGACTGCACTGAACCCCAGTTCTGACTGCACTGAACCACAGTTCCAGGTGAGCCCCTGGGGATCCACACTCTTAAAATCTGGACTGTAAGGTGGAAACTCGGGAACCACGGAAGGCAGAGGTCTGGAGACTCGAGCGCAAGGGCAGGGCTGACAGGAAGGCAAGACTGTCTGCTCCACCCTGAGACTCCGCCCCTTCCAAGCTGAGCACAGAGGCTTTTGCAATCTGGCAAGGCTAATCCTATAAGGCTGTCTCCAGCACCGAAAATCTCCCAGTGCAGACACAGCTGATCCTCACAGCCAACTGGCCTGCAGGTCAATTCCTCCCAGTGATACCAACAACAATCAAGACTTAACTACAACAAGGCTGTACACACAGTCCACAAAGGGGTGCACCAAGAGTGTCCACCTCAGGTTAACTGGGGAGGCCGACCCACTGGGCCATATAGGAAACCTAGCACACAAAGCTACCCTACCAACTCAGGGAAGCAGTGAAAAATGGGGAGACGAAGAAACAGATCACAAACGAAAGAAATGGAGGAAAACAAACGACTGGATATAGAATTCAAAACCACGGTTATAAGGCTTTTCAAGAATATCCTAGAAAAGGCCGATAAATATAACGAGACCCTCGAAGATATGAAAAAGGACCAACTAGAAATTAAACATACACTGACTGAAATAAAAAATATTATACAGAGACTCAACAGCAGACTAGAGGAATGCAAGAATCAAGTGAAAGATCTGAAATACAAAGAAGCAAAAAACACTTAACCAGAAAAGCAAAAAAAAAAAAAAAAAAGAATCCAAAAAGTTGAAGATAGTGTAAGAAGCCTCTGGGACAACTTCAAGCGTACCAACATCAGAATTATGGGGGTGCCAGAAAAAGAGAGAGAGCAAGATACTGAAAACCTATTGGAAGAAATAATGACAGAAAACTTTCCCGACCTGGTGAAAGAAATAGACTTACAAGTCCAGGAAGCGCAGAGAACCCCAAAAAAAAAGGAATCCAAAGAGGACCACACCAAGACACATCATAATTAAAATGCCAAGAGCAAAAGACAAAGAGAGAATATTAAAAGCAGCAAGAGAAAAACAGTTAATTACCTACAAGGGAGCACCCATACGATTGTCAGCTGATTTCTCAACAGAAACTATGCAGGCCAGACGGGAGTGGCAAGAAATATTCTAAGTGATGAATAGCAAGAATGTACAACCAAGACTACTCTACCCAGCAAAGCTATTATTCAGAATGGAAGGTCAGATAAAGAGCTTCACTGATAAGAAAAAGCTAAAGGAGTTCATCAACACCAAACCAGTATTATATGAAATGCTGAAAGGTATTCTTTAAGAAGAGGAAGAAGAAAAAAGTAAAGAGAAAAATTATGAACAACAAATATATATCTATCAACAAATGAACCTAAAAATCAAGTGAATTAAAAACCTGAGGAACAGAATAAACTGGTGAATATAATAGAATCAGGGGCATAGAAAAGGGGTGGACTGATAATTCTCAGGGGGAAAGGGGAATGGGGGTGCAGGAAAAGACTGGACAAAAATCGTACACCTATGGATGAGGACAGTGTGGCGGGAGGTAAGGGCAAAGGGTGGGGTGGGAACTGGGTGGAGGGGAGCTATGGGGCGAAAAAGGAGAAACAATTGTAATAATCTGAACAATAAAGATTTATTAAATTAATAAAAAGGAAAAAAAAGACAAAAAGTAGCCATGTACAAGATACAGGTCCTATTCAACATGGAGATTATTTTATCAGTCTCCGTCCTTGGTTTAGTGTCCAAAGTAAGGACAGTCTTCTATGTGGGCAGTGTGAAAGGAGGCCAGCCTAGAAGTGCCCAGCCCGGGGAACAATACCTTGCTGTCGTCAGATTTACTGCAGAGAGAGAAAGTGCTACACAGTTGCCGAGGAGACATCATGGTAAAGCACCTCCTGACCAAGGCCTTCAGCAGGCTTCCCTAGCATCTAGCTCATCCCTGGAAGTACGACTTGAATCTCCATGTAGAAGTGCTTCCCTTTGGCCTTTCTTCTCACTCCCCAAAAGCTGGTCAAATCAGAATGGAAGTCTTACCCATTATCTACACCCAATGGAACGAGTGGGAATTCATGAAATTGCAATAGGTTGCTGAGGACAGGACCATCTCCAGACAAAAATGAGCTGACATAATTTTTCTTAAATTCTCTTACTCTTCTTCATGATTCTTCTCATTCCACGCTCTTCAACATTAACCACGGTGTCTGAGATGCTTGTGTGGTTTCTAGGCTTTCCTGAAATAGTCCCTTATTCAAGTCTTCCCGCACCCCCGCCCAAAAACATACCCTAGTCTGCTTGCCCTGCTCCCCACCCCCAACCCTATTAAAAATCACCTCATTTGAGATGCAAATCAAAACAACATTGAGGTACCATCTCACACCTGTTGGAATGGTTATCATCAACAAATCAACAGACGGAAAGTGCTGGAGAGGATGCAGAGAAAAAGGAACCCTCTTGCACTGCTGGTGGGACTGCAGACTGGTGCAGCCACTGTGGAGAACAGTATGGAGTTTCCTCAAAAAACTAAAAATGAAACTTCCATTTGACCCAGTAATTCCACTTCTAGGAATATATCCCAAGGAAACAGAAACACCAATCAGAAAGGATATATGCACCCCTATGTTCATAGCAGCACAATTCACTATAGCTAAGATTTGGAAACAGCCTAAGTGCCCATCAGCAGATGAGTGGATTAAAAAACTGTGGTACGTCTACACAATGCAATACTATGCCGCTATAAAAAAGAAGGCATTCTTACATTTGCAACAGCATGGATGGAACTGGAGAACATTATGCTAAGCTAAATAAGCCAGCCAGAGAAAGATAAATATCACATGATCTCACTCATTTGTGGAATATAATGAACAACATAAACTGATTAACAAAAATAGAACCAGAGTCATAGAAGCATCGAACAGACTGTCCAACCTATTAGGGAAGGCAGTGTGGCGGGGCGGGGGAGGGGGGGGGGGAGGAGGGGGTGATGGGGTAAGAGATCAACCAAAGGACTTGTATGCAAGCATATGAGCATTACCAATGGACACAGACAGGGAGGGTGGGGTGAGGGCATGATCTGGGGGGGGGGGGGGGAGGGGTGCGGCCGGGGAGTGGTCAGTGGGGGGAAAAGGAGACTTATGTAATACTTTAAACAATAAAGAATTTTTTAAAAATTTCTTTAAATCACCTCATTTGAGTCTGATTCTGACCAGGCAGAATGCTGTGCTTTACCAAGTGGCAATCCTACTCTGTCAAACGGACCTCCTTCTTGAGTTTATACGCCCTCCTCAGCCAGGTCACCCTTGGGGACTTAAAAACTGGCCTCATGAAAAACCTGGTCTCCATGATCAACCCAAAGTGACACATTGACCCTCACCAGGGAAGAGGGAAGAGGACTGCTATGAGGCATATTTGGGAGTGACAGGCCCTGGGTAGCTCTCAACTTTTTAAAGACATAATGTTCTCTACGAATGCTATTATTATACTCTAAGATTACTGTAGTAAGGGCCTATCCTGACTCCTATCCTCTGGAATTTTCTGAAAATATGAAGAGGTTCTGATAGGACTTAAGCAGGATTAAAAATTCAATGGCATATAACTGAGAATTTATCAACTAAAGCAATAGAAAATGCAAGTTTTTCTTATGAGGCCTTTGTAAAGTAAAAGGTCATGGTACTAATTCAGACTTCTGCTTTTCTGCTGCTTTAATGTGTTCAGTGGCGCCATACAAGAAGAAATCCACACTCTTCAGTATAGCTTGCCCAAACTAGCCTCTTCCCTCCCACCTGGTGACACCCCATCATTTTTCAAAGACCTGCTCAAATTTCATCTCCTTAGGAAACTCTACCCCTGAGCTTGACTATACTCTGCTCACATTTTTTCTTAGCATTTACTGAACATAAATAAAGTAATCAGCAACTAAAGCCCTTTTATAAGAAGTCAGAGTCCAAACAGATACACAACTGTAATTATCTGTCCATATGAGAAGTACCCATAGATTAAGAAAGGATCATCTTTGTATCACCAGGGTTTTCAAATCACAAGACTTTTTTTAAAAAAAAGAAGAGTGACTAGAAATGAATCTTTTTATCTCTGTCTACCTAGGATTTTTTCTAGAAAGATCTTTGGACCCATATGCTATTTAAACAAGCCTACAATTTTGTATGTCTCTATGCCTGGGAGACCAGAGTCATCTTCATGATGTTTTAACATCTGATAGCTCAATTGATGTTTCTTTCTTTTCAGATTTAACCCATTGTAATAATTACTCAAAGTCTGCATACACTTTTTGGGGACACCTTGTGTATGGCCCCAGGATCCTAGAGCTATCCCCCTAACAGGGTGGCTGAGCCTATTACAGTCCTCATCCTGGAATTTCATCTCGGAAGGTCCTGAATGGGAATTTCTTTTAAAGGAAAAGAACAATTCACCAACAAGTATTTAGAGAAAGTCTCCCAAGAGACTGCAAAGTGACTGGGAAAACCATCCCATTGTTTCTCTAAAATCTGCCAACAGCCAAAAACAGCCATAAAACTGGTCCTGTTTTTGGACCCAGTAACTACTTTTTTGAACAATAACATAGAAGCAAACATACAAAAGTGAACAATTATACAGCCGGCCTGTTTATGCAGAGACATGTACCCAAAGAAATACGTTAGAGAAATGAAGAAAACTACCTCCACTGAGATAAGGGGAAGATAGTTGCATTAACGGCAACATTAAAAGGGAGAAACAATTGAAATCGCTTAACATTTGGGGAATGGTTAAGTAAACTATGGCCTTTACAAGGGTACATTTCATGGTGTATGATGGTGTATGTTACTTGGATATTAACCGAAATGTGCATACTATGTAGGTGTATAGAGAAGTTTGTAGTAAATAAGTTTCTGTGACAGTAACATGACACAGACTGCAAGCTGATCTCAGCAGACCAGTGGTGAGTCATCTAGTCTGCTCACGGACCAATTAAGGAAAACTGAAAATGTTTATAACCTTGTTTTTAATAATTATATGTTCTCTATGGAACTTCAGTATCTGCAATATTCGTTAAATAGCCTCTTAACATGTCTGATTTTTTCTGAACAACTTTCTTTCTCCCTTCCTTTTTTCTTCCTCTCATCCCTAAATTCCATAGGCTTTCTAACTAGCAAGTGTTGCCATCTCTTATTTGTAACTCAGACCCTTTAAGCACATTTTTAGGAGCTGAATCTGGGACATACCTGGTTCAGAGAGGGATCTGAGGGATTTAGGAAAGCAGAGGTAAGAGGGTCCCACAATTCACCCACAGACTTGAAGAAGGGAAAGCATACATCGATAGGGGGAAGAGAGATGTAAGTTGTTTGGGGAGAATTTAAATTGGCTAGAGATAAAGGGGGCAGGCAAAGGTGAAGTGGGACTAGTTCTGGGACAGGTGCTGAGTCCCTGAGGAGGAAGAGTTGGCTCCTGTGGATTGGTTTGAGCAACACTCTGGGAAGTTCCTGTGTAAACAAGAAGTGGAGGCTCCAGGGGTTCCATGGCACCTGGCTCTTCTCTCTTTTAGATAATCAGGGAATGGCCGCCTGGAAACTAATTCAAAGTTCTAACACAGCTCAGGAATGTGAACAGTCTTGTTAGCTGAACCGCAGCTATTAACAGGTTATTCTGTCTCTTTCGCTCACTCTCCCGGCTGTTATAATTCAATTTAGGACATTTCAGAATTTTTATCTTGTCACTAGGGACAACTGAGAACAGAAGGAGCCTCCATCTGTGGTGAGGAGATAGCCCCCAGGCACGAGGGGATGGAGCGCTGTGGGGGAGGGCAGGGGAGGGCAGTGGATACAAATCTCTCTGTAAATTACTGTCCTCCATTGGTCACTCTGGCTGTCTTCATCTTCGTGTGGAAAGGACAGTGACATCTTTTAGAAGCTTAGGAGCAGCCGCCAGAGAAGTGAGTGAGTTGTCAGCACTCGAGACAGACAGAGGGGAGCAAAGGATGGTGGAGACCGACCTTCCTCATTTTCTCCATCCCCACCGGAATGGGAACACTCAGAAGCGTTAGGGAAAAATCACCCTCACTTAAAGCAAAGGAAGCATCTGTCAGACTTTCACAAAGGACTGGTATCAGAGGATCATTTTCCAGATCCACCTTCCTGAGTCTCCACACTGGGCACCATGCCAGCCTCCTCATCTAACTGGCTTCTTCATGGACGCTACTGCCCATCAGCCTCTCGTCTTTCCGATCCCTGGTTGAATTAAAAAGATTGAGGTAAAAGAAAATATTAAGATACATGTAAACATCTCCCACAAAATGTAAATGAATGAATTCAGCTGGGAGACCACCTCCCATAAGCCATAAACAATGTGTAACCCAGTCAGTGTTACTGAGAAATGAAATTTGCAATGATGCAGACCAAAGCCAACCCAACCCAGTTTCATTTCTTAGGCCATCTATAGTCTGGTCCTTAGCACAGCACGTATTCTGCACTGGGAAAACGTTTACATGAGTGGATGAGAGTGAGTGTCAGCACCACAGATAGTCTTAAGTGTGACAGGGTAGAAAGAACACTTTGGCATCAGACAAAACTAAGTTTAAATCTAGGCTCCTTCATCCCAGTTTGTGTGAATTTAGGGCTCTTTCTGAATCTCTTTGAACTGCAGTCTCATGCTTTGTCAAAGATGTATATAAAAAAGCTGTTGCACTATTTGGTGGGAGGATTAAATTAGATTTGTGTAAGTGTGTGTCACTAGCAAGCCTAGATGACCAACGACCCCAGTGTGCTTGGGCCAGTCCAGGTTGTAACGCTGAAGGTCCAGCATCCTGGGAAACAGCACCAGTTGGTAACCCCAATCCTTCCCTAAGCCTGTAAAACTGTTTCTGAGCCTTCCCAGCCCCTGAGGCCCCATTGCCCCCTTTTGGTCTTTTGGTGGTTCACAATCTGTTCTCCTTCTCCCTCTCTCTCTCTCTCTCTCTCTCTCTCTCTCTCTCTCCCTCCCTCCCTCCCTCCCTCCCTCTCCCTCCCCCCCCCTCTCTCTCCCTCATTTCAGATCCCTACCACACACACAATCTTGAATGTTATATTCCTCTACTGAAATGAACCTTTTCTTCAGAACCAACCAGTTATAGCTCTAGCAGAGGGAATTTTAAGGCAGAATCCATTCTTCGTTAAACAGCTCTGGGAAGTTTGACTTAGCTCCCTGAGTTTCAGGCTGTGGACCTCTCTTGGTTCTGCTATCAGAGGTTGATAAAAATGGGTGTGCCAAGATTACCCACTGGTAGGTATGGAGAGGCTGAAGAAGGAGGGACTCTGGCTCTATTTCTCCTAAATGTAGGAAGGAAAATGCAGCTTTGCTTTTATAAAGCACAAAGAGAAAGACTAATAGATTTGAGCACAGAAACATTAACACCTACTTTATGGAGGAATTATTATAAGCATAATTTTTAAATTGCAATCTAGAAGACTACTTGGCATGAATATAGTTTAGTTAATGATCTTAATATAGAAATTGAAATAGTAAAAAAAGAAAATAATTGGATCTCATCAGAAAAAAATGAGCAGACACTCCCACTAGGATCAGGTCTGAGACAAAGATATCCCTTCTCACCAATTCCTTTTCAACATGGAATTGGAACTCCTTGCTAATGCAATAAAACAAGAAAAGGAAACAAAAAGGTATACAAATTAAGAAGAAAAACATAAAACTGTCTTTGGTGGTAGGTATGTGATTGTCTATGCAGAAAATGTTAAAATTAAAATCTGAAACTAATAAGCGATGATAGCAAGGTTAGAGGATACAAGTTAATACACAAAAGTCAATCACTTCCCTATATGTCAGCAACGAACAAATGGAATTTGAAATTAAAACCACAGTACCACTTACTTTAGCACCCCCCCCCAAAAATGAAATACTTAGGTATAGAGCTAACAAAATAAGTAAGAACTATATGAGGAAAGTTACAAAACGTTGATGAATAAACTCAAAGAACTAAATAAATGAAGAGATATTTGACTAAGCTTCCATAGTGTCAAGATGTCAGTTCTTTCCAACTTGATCTATAGATTCAACACAATTCCAATCAAAATCCCAGCAAGTTATTTTGTGAGTATTGACTAATTCATTCTAAAGTTTATATGTAGAGGCAAAAGACCCAGAATAGCAACTCAATAATGAAGGAGAACAAATGCCAAGGAGCATGATTGCTGGGTTGTATGGTACTACTCATACCTATTAGAATGGCCAAAATCTGGAACACCAAATGCTGGTGAGGGTGTGGAACAACAGGAATTCTAATTCATTGCTAGTGAGAATGCAAAATGGTACAGCTACTTTGGAAGACAGCTTGGGAGTTTCTTACAAAACTAAACATACTCTTGCCAAAACCGGTTTGGCTCAGTGTATAGAGCGTCGGCCTGCGGACTGAAGCGTCCGGGTTTGATTCCGGTCAAGGGCATGTACCTTGGTTGCGGGCACATCCCCAGTGGGAGGTGTGCAGGAGGCAGCTGATCGATGTTTCTCTCTCATCGATGTTTCTAGCTCTCTATCCCTCTCCCTTCCTCTCTGTAAAATATCAATAAAATATATTTTAAAAAAAAAACTAAACATACTCTTACATACGATCCAAAAATCACCCTTCTAAAAAAAAAAAAAAAAAAAAAAAAGAACAAAAATAAAATCACGCTTCTTAGTATTTACCCCAAGGATTTGAAAATTTATGTTCATACAACAACCTGCACGTGGATGTTTATAGCAGTTTTATTCATAATTGCCAAAACTTAAAATAATATTGAGTGTCAACTATAATTGAAATATAATAAAATAATAATAATTGCCAAAACTTGGAAGCAATCAAGATGCCCTTCAGTAGGCAAATATATAAACTTTTTTTTTAAAGTATGTTTTTGTGTATTTTGGAGAGAGGAAAGGAGAGGGAGAGAGAGATAGAAACATCAATGATGAGAGGGAATCATCAATCGGCTGCCTCCTGCACACCCCACACTGGGGATCGAGCCCACAACCAGGCATGTGTCCTGACCAGGAATCGAGCCATGACCACCTGATTCATAGGTCAATGCTCAACTACTGAGCCAGGACGGTGGGGCCATAAATAAAGTATAGTACATTCAGACACTGAAATATTATTTTATGCTAAAAAGAAATGAGCTATTAATCCATGAAATACGTGGAGGAACTTTAAATGCACATCACTAAGTGGAAGAAGCCAATCTGAAGAGGCACATATTGTATGATTCCAACTATATGACAGTTTAGAAAAGGCAAAACTATGAAGACTATGAAAAGATCAGTCATTGCCATGGGTTCGGGGTTAGGGAGAGAGGATGAATAGGTTTTTTAGGGTAGTGAAAATACTTTGAATGATACTTTGAATGATGCTTTGAATGATACTAGAGGCCCGATGCACAAAATTAGTGCAAGGGGCTCGGCCCTCGCAGCCCCGGCTTCATCCAGAAGGTCGTCCGGAAGGTTGTTCGGCTGTCCAGTCTAATTAGCATATTACGCTTTCATTATAGATGTATATGCTATTATACATATGTCTACCCATAGAATGTACAATATAAACACTGAACCCTAATGTAAGCTATGAACGTTGGGTGATTATGATGTGTTACTGTAGGTTAGTAGCTGTAACAAGTGTAGCCTCTGGTGAGGGATTTTTATAATGGGAGAAGCTATGCAGGGGTATATGGGAAATCTCTGTACCTTGGTAAATCTCTCAATTTTGCTGTGAATCTAAAATGGCTCTAGAAAAATAAAGTCTTTTTTTTTTTTAATGAACAGACACAATCAGGCATTTTACAAGGAGGTAACCAATGTATGAAGAAAGTATCAGTTTCACAAGTAAGTAAACATATAGGTTAAAACATCAAGAAACAATTTTCCATTTATCAAATCAGCGAAGTCATAAAACCTAAAGCCCCATGCTGCTGTGAGCAGTTAGAAATAGGGATGCTCAGGCTGGCCATCTGTGTGTTAATATCTTCACAGCCATTCTGTCATGGGGTGCCTTCACACATCTTTTCTCTTATGCAATATTTATTTTCCTTTTTACTCTCCATGAGCAAATTTATCCCCTCACCATGCTTATTTTTAGGTTTGGTGGGAGGAGGAGGATAAAGAATCTGAAAGCTCTCTGCTCATCACCAAATATATTTTTTCATATCCTATATAATAAAAGGCTAATATGCAAATTATCCCCTCAGGAGTTCAACCAACCAGGAGTTCAACCGCTTGCTATGACGTGTGCTGACCACCAGGGGCAGCGCGGAATGAAGGAAGGCCCCAGTTGGCAGCCGGCAGCCGGCAGCTGGGGGAAGGAAGGCCCCGATCGGCCCTGATTGCTGGCCAGGCCTAGAGACCCTACCCGTGAATGAATTTCTGGAACTGGGCCTCCAGTAGAGTATAAGGAGGGGAAGAAAAAGAACCTAGAAAGCTTAGGTCTAAATAACTGGTGATACTCTCCTCTTTTGAATATGAAATCTTAAAAGGAGAATGACTTTTAATAATGAGAGCAAACACTGAGTGTTAATTGCTAACTAGATACTGAGAACCATACTGCCAAGTATCTTATATCAATTATGTCACTGTCCTCCTGCTTAGAAGATGGTGCTATTGTTCTTGAAACTGAGGCATAGAGGTCTCTGTAAAGGTTTGTTTTTACACATTGAAACCCAGACACTGTAACTGTCCAGTGAGCAATGTAACTACCACATGGTATGATTAACTTTACTTGGTTTTTAGTCTGAGGCATTGACAAGGATATACAGAAATGATGAGTGAAAAGTAAAATATCAGAGCTAGATGTAGAGAGTCAGGACTTAGCTGCAAAGAGGAGAGAGTCAGTGCTGGATGGCATAAATTGTACAGATTCTATTTCTCCCTATTGACTGGAACTCCTAGGCATCTAGAATCATATCCTGAACATTTTAATAGTCTGCTCAGGGCCAAGGAGTCTGTCCCAAAGAGTAAAAGTAATAAATATTTGTGGAACATATCAGATCATGTCTATGAAACACAACATTTTCTACTCACCTGTATTATTCTTAATGCCCTAGAATTCTTACCCAACACATTACTTGGCGATGATTAATTGTATGTGTCAATTTAGCTAAGCCATGGTACCCAGATATTTGGTCAAGCATTATTCTGGATGTTTCTGTGAAGTATTTTTAGATGAGATTAACATTTATCAATAGGTTTTGAGTAAAGCAGTTGACCCTTCATAATGTGGGTGGGCCTCATCCAATCAGTTGAAGGCCTTAATAGAAAATGACTGATCTCCTGAAGGAAGAGGAAATTTTGCTAGCAGCCAACCTTTAGACTTGAACAGTAAGTATTCCATGAGTTTCCTGTCTACTGGCCTACCCAACAGATTTGGGACTTGCCAGCCCCCACAATCACAAAAGGTAACTTTACAAATAAATCATTCTGTAATATATACACATCCCACAGATTTTGCTTCTCTAGAAAACCCTGACTAATACAACATTCAGATAACTTTTCCCTGTCCTGAATTTACCACCCAGTGTGGACAGATACTGGTCCTGAGTCTGTTCCTCCAAATATTAATCAGGCACCCACTGTGTGACAGACATGAGTTCAGAAGCTAGAGATGTAAAATGTCAACAAGGAGGCCCTGGCAACAGGAGGTCTACAGTCTGAGTTTACCTCTGACTGTGACCCTTTGAAGAAATAGATTGTTTCCCCAAATCCCTATGTCTATGGCCACAATGTGAGGACCCATGAATATAGATGTGGGTTTGGGCCACATTCATATTGTAAGGAGAGGGCAGCAATCATTAAAAAAAAATAAAAAGTGGAGATAATAGATCCAGGTCCAAAGCAGAAAATACATGGTCTATAAGGTTTAAGCTAGTGACCAAAAAGTGGCAGACCTAGAGAGAAGGATCTAGTGGAGAAGCAGAAATTGTCGTTCAGAATCAAATAATAAGACTACGGGGGGGTAGGGGTACCAAGATGGCGGCATAGGTAAACACCTAAACTGCTGCCTCGCACAACAATTTCAAAACTACAACTGAAAGACAAAACAGACATCATCCAGAACCACAGGAAGGCTGGCTGAGTGGAAATTCTACAACTAGAAGGAAAGAGAAAAGCACACTGAGACTCAGAGGAGCTGCAGGAGGCAGAGGTACTGAGTCGCAAGCACGGAGAGGACTGGCAACTGAGTGCGCGGCTGGCTTTCTCAAGCGGGAGGGAGACAAAAGCTCCCAACTGCACTGAACTCCAGTTCCAGGTGAGACTCTGGGGACCCAGACTCATTTGGGGAGAAATTGGACTGTCTGGCAGCGGGCGGAACTCGAGAGTGGCTTTCTCTCAGAGGTGCTTGCAGCAATTACCATGGGTCACTGAGACACAGGGGCCTATTAGGGCAGGGCTGACAGGAAACCAATGATGTCTGCTGGGCCCTGAGACCCCGCCCCATCCAAGCTGAGCACAGAGGCTTTTGCAAGTCTTGTCTCATAAGGATGTCTCCAGCACAGAAGTTCTCCCAGCGTAGACACAGCTGATCCTCACAGCCAATTGGCCTGGAGGTCAATTCCTCCCAGTGATACCAACAACAATCAAGACTTAACTACAGCCGAAACCGGTTTGGCTCAGTGGATAGAGCGTCGGCCTGCGGACTGAAGGGTCCCGGGTTCGATTCCGGTCAAGGGCATGTACCTTGGTTGCGGGCACATCCCCAGTGGGAGGTGTGCAGGAGGCAGCTGATCGATGTTTCTCTCTCATCGATGTTTCTAGCTCTCTATCCCTCTCCCTTCCTCTCTGTAAAATATCAATAAAATATATTTAAAAAAAAAAGACTTAACTACAACAAGACTGTGCACACAGCCCACAAAGGGGTGCACCAAGAATGTCCACCTCAGGTAACTGGGGGAGGCTGAGCCACTGGGCCCTATAGGACACCTAGCACACAAAGCCACTCTATCAACTCAGGGAAGCAGCGAAAATGCGGAGACAAAGAAACAGATCACAAATGAAAGAAATGGAGGAAAGCAAATGACTGGATAGAGTTCAAAACCACAGTTATAAGGTTTTTCAAGAATATTTTAGAAAATGCCGATAAATTTAGCGAGACCCTTGAGGATATGAAAAAGGACCAACTAGAAATTAAGCATACGCTGATTGAAATAAAAAATATTATACAGAGATCCAACAGCAGACTAGAGGATCACAAGAATCAAGTCAAAGATTTGAAATACAAAGAAGCAAAAAAACACTCAACTGGAAAAGCAAAAAGAAAAAAAGAATCCAAAAATATGAAGATAGTGTAAGGAGCCTCTGGGACAACTTCAAGCATACCAACATCAGAATTATGGGGGTGCCAGAAGAAGAGAGAGAGCAAGATACTGAAAACCTATTTGAAGAAATAATGACAGAAAACTTCCCCCACCTGGTGAAAGAAATAGACTTACAAGTTCAGGAAGCACACAGAACCCCAAACAAAAGGAATCCAAAGAAGACCACACCAAGACACATCATAATTAAAATGCCAAGAGCAAAAGACAAAGAGAGAATATTAAAAGCAGCAAGAGAAAAACAGTTAGTTACCTACAAGGGAACACCCATATGACTGTCAGCTGATTTCTCAACAGAAACTATGCAGGCCAGATGGGAGTGGCAAGAAATATTCAAAGTGATGAATAGGGAGAACCTACAACCAAGATTACTCTACCCAGCAAAGCTATCATTCAGAATTGAAAGTCAAATAAAGAGCTTCACAGATAAGAAAAAGCTAAAGGAGTTCATCAACACCAAACCAGTATTATATGAAATGCTGAAAGGTATTCTTTAAGAAGAGGAAGAAGAAGAAAAAGGTAAAGATAAAAATTATGAACAACAAATACATATCTATCAACAAGTGAATCTAAAAATCAAGTGAATTAAAAATCTGATGAACAGAATAAATTGGTGAATATAATAGAATCAGGGGCATAGAAAGGGAGTGGACTGACAATCCTCGAGGGGAAAGGTGTGTGAGGGGTGCGGGAAGAGACTGGACAAAAATCGTACAGCTATGCATGAGGACAGTGGCGGGGGGTAAGGGCAGAGGGTGGGGTGGGAACCAGGTGGAGGGGAGCTATGGGGGAAAAAAGAGGAACAATTGTAATAATCTAAACAATAAAGATTTATTAAATTTAAAAAAAAAGACTATAGGGCGGGGAAGGGAGGATGGGACAGGGTTGGTATGCACCTATGGAGGAGAGGCACCACTTGAGGAAGGTTTCATTGACCACACCATCAGATCTCCAAAACCTTCTCTGGACTGCAATATCTAGTTTGACTCAGAACACAATCCAAAGAAGTAAAATGAAAAAGGCATTGCTTCCTCACTGTCCAAGGGAATTGAGAGAGAGGGCTGAAACTCAGACCAGGACTAGAAAACTGTTGTGTCTAGGAAATGAAAGAGAGGAACATGGTAAGTTTGGTGTGCTAAACCAGCCCCAGCTGGCCAGAAGAACAAGACTGCGTGCTTACAACGAACGTAGCTATGCAGATACAGGCGTTGTCCTGGGGCACGGAGTAGATACTCAATAATTATTTGCTGACAGTAGTAAATGAATGGATGAAATTAAATCCCTAGAAGACGCTGACAGCTGAATGAAGGAAGAAAACCAAAGGGAAGTAAAAGAGAAGAGGCTGGATGCCCAGGAGGCGGTCCCACAACCCCAGGAAGTGTTGGTGCTCTTGGGTGTGTAGTGGGCAGCTACTACTTCTGCTTGGGAGGAGACAGCTTATTTCCTCCTCCGGTGCCGTCCTGAGTCTCTCAACCCAGGGTGACTTCTCCAGTCCCTGTGTCTGAGACACGCATCTGTCCCAAAGCTCAGGCTCAATTCTGCCTTTCTAGACAATGCTCAGTTACTCTCGGGGAACTTACACCAAAGCTGGTGCTCTCCTTTTCCTCCTCTTTTAAAGCGTTTTTTAAAATTATACAAGTAATATATTGTTATTTATTGAAAATTAAGAAAATCTCTGAGGGAGGAAATCATATTTTCAGCACTCAAAGCACACATACACATTCACTTACACACATGCAAACCCAGAGCTAACAGTGAGTTACTTTTCACCTTTTTTCTATATATAAAGTTTCATCTTGCAATAGTTATAATCATTCTACATACACAATTTTCATCTTTTATCTCTTAACATTATACCCACAGCATTTTCCTGTGATATAACCTAATTTTGTAAAAAATATGATACCTTTTTTATTATAGTAGAATGCACAATGTAAATTGACCGTTAGTGATATTTCGTATATTCACAATGTTGTGCAACTATCACCACTATCTGCTAGTTCCAGAACATCTTCATGACCTCAAAAGGAAACCTCATGCCCTTTAAGTAGTCATTCTCTACTCCCCACTCTCCCAACCCCTGGCACTCATTAATCTGCTTTCTGTCTCTATGCATTTGCTGACTCTGATGTTTCACATAAATGGAATCACAATATGTGGTCTTTTGTGACTGTCTTCTTTGATTTAGCATATTGTTTTCAAGGTCCATCCATGTTGCAGCATGTATTAGCACTTTATTCTTTTTCAGGTGAAACTGTTTTATTTAATTATTTTTTAATTTTTGTAGTTTTTGTTTTGTTTTTTTGTGTTTGTTTTTATTGTCTAAAGTTTTACATCTGTCTCCTTTTTCCCCAAATAACCATTCCCACCCTGGGCAAGCCCCCACCACCCCAGTGTCCATTGGTTATGCTAATATGCATGCATACAAGTCCTTTGATTGCTCTCTAACCACCACCACCCCCTCCATTTGTCTCTAGACTGATCCATTCTTGTTCATCAAATTATGTTGATCATTATATCCCACATATGAGTGAGATCATGTGATATTTATCTTTCTCCGACTGGCTTATTTCACTCAGCATAATGTTCTCCAGTTCCATCCATGTTGTTGCAAATGTTAAAAGTTCCTTCTTTTTTATAGTGGCATAGTATTCCATTGTGTAGATGTACCACAGTTTTTTAATCCACTCATCTGCTGATGGGCACTTAGGCTGTTTCCAAATCTTAGCTATGGTAAATTGTGCTGCTATGAACATAGGGGTGCATATATCCTTTCTGTTTGGTGTTTCTGGTTTCTTGGGATATAGTCCTAGAAGTGGGATTACTGGGTCAAATGGGAGTTCCATTTTTAGTTTTTTGAGGAAACTCCATACTGTTCTCCACAGAGGCTGCACCAGTCTGCATTCCCACCAGCAGTGCAGGAGTGTTCCTTTTTCTCTGCATCCTCTCCAGCACTTGTCATTTGTTGATAGTCATTCTGCCAGATGTGAGGTGGTATCTCATTGTTGTTTTGATTTGCATCTCTTGGATGATTAGTGACTTTGAGCATATTTTCATATGTCTCTGGGCCTTCTGTGTGTCCTCTTTGGAAAAGTGTCTATTTACATCCTTTGACCATTTTTTGATTGGATCATTTATCCTCCTTTTGTTAACTTGTAGGAGTTCTCTGTAAACTTTGGAGATTAAGCCCTTATCAGAAATATCATTGGCAAATATGTTCTCCCATGCAGTGGGCTTTCTTGCTGTTTTGTTGATGGTTTCTTTTGCTGTGCAGAAGCTTTTTATTTTGATGTAGTCTCATTTGTTTATTTTCTCCTTAGTCTCCATTGCCTTAGAAGCTGTGTCTGTAAAGATATTGCTGCGACATATGTCTCCTATTTTTGCTGCCTATGGAGTCTTGTAGGATTTTTATGGTTTCCCATCTTACATTCAAGTCCTTTAACCATTTTGAGTTTGTCTTTGTGTATGGTGTAAGTTGGTGATCTAGTTTCATTTTTTTGCATGTATTTGTCCAAATTTCCCAGCACCATTTATTAAAGAGACTGTTTTGACTCCATTGTATGTTCTTGCTTCCTTTGTCAAATATTATTTGAGCATAATGGCTTGGGTCGATTTCTGGGTTCTCTGTTCTGTTCCATTGGTCTATATGTCTGTTCTTGTGCCAGTACCAGGCAGTTTCGAGAATCGTGGCTTGGTAATATAGCTTGATATCTGGTATTGTGATATCTCCAACTTTGTTCTTTTTTCTCAGGATTGCTGTGGCTATTCGGGGTCTTTTTTTATTCCAGATGAATTTTTGGAGAGTTTGTTCTAGATCTTTGAAATATGCTGTTGGTATTTTCATGGGGATTGCATTGACTCTGTAGATTGCTTTGGGTAGTATAGACATTTTAATGATGTTGATTCTACCAATCCATGAACATGGTATGTTCTTCCATTTGTTTATGTCTTCCTCTTTCTCTTTTTTCAATGTCCTGAAGTTTTCCAAGTACAGGTCTTTCACATCCTTAGTTAAGTTTATTCCTAGGTATCTTAGTTGTTTTTTTTGTTTGTTTGTTTTTTGGTGCAATCGTAAATGGGATTGTTTTTTTTGTTTATTTGTTTGTTTCTCTTTCTGTGAGTTCATTATTGGTGTATAAAAAGGCCATAGATTTCTGGGTGTTAATTTTGTATCCTGCTACATTTCCAAATTCATTTACTAGGTCTAGTAGTTCTTTGATGGAGTCTTTGGGGTTTTCTATGTATAGTATCATGTCATCTGCCAACAAGGAGAGTTTTACTTCTTCTTTTCCAATTTGGATGTCTTTTATTTCTTCTTCTTGTCTAATCGCTATGGCTAGCACTTCCAGTACTATATCGAACAGGTCAGGTGATAACTATTTTAAATTCTACTCTTTGGCTCAAAATCTTGTGTGGCTCCCCATTGCTTATCCAAATAAAGTCCAAGCTATTTCACATGGCATTCACTATTCTACAAGTCCTGCCTGTCTATCTTATCTGCACAAACCTACTCTACTTTCCTGCTTCTGCACTTTTGCCTTAGCCCAACCTCTACATCTCTAAATCCATGGTTCTCAATGTATGGTCCCTGGATCAGCAGTATCAACATCACCAATAGGTTTTCATTAATAGAGAGGTGTGTTCATGGTACATTATCCACTTAAAAGCAAACCTATGATAAAAAAAAAAAAGAACCAAACCAAGCAAAACATCATGGATATATTCCTAAAAGAGTGATGCCTCCTCAAGAAAAGCCTCAGACAAGTCCTTCAAAAGGTACTCCAGCCCTAGCTGATTTGGCTCAATGGATAGAGCGTCAGCCTATGCACTGAAAGATCCCAAGTTCGATTCTGGTCAAGGGCACATGCCCAGGTTGTGGGCTCAATCCCCAGTAGGGAGTGTGCAGGAGGCAACCAATCAATGATTCTCTCTCATCATTGATGTTTCTATCTCTCTCTCCCTCTCCCTTCCTCTCTAAAACCAATAAATATATATATATATATTTTAAAACAGGTACTCCAAAAGAAGGCATTGTTATCATAAGAGATGACAGCTTCACGCATGTTATTGCCTCTGATGACCTGCTAGTAGGATAAGATGTAGAGGTGATATTAATGTATAGGCCTAGGCTAATATATGTTTGTGTCTTAGTATTTAACATAAAGATTTAAAAAGTAAAAAAGTTGAGAAGCCAAGATGGCGGCATAGGTAAGCACCCAAACTGCTGCCTCGCACAACAATTTCAAAACTACAACTAAAAGGCAGAACGGAAAACATCCAGAACCACAGGAAAGCTGGCTGAGTGAAAATTCTACAACTAGAAGGAAAGAGAAAAGCTCACAGAGAATTGGAGGTATGGCAAAGGGTCTTTGTGCGCGCAGAGAGGAAGGGTGGCTGAGAGCCTGGCTGACTTTCTCTGGCGGAAGGGGGAAGGAAGCCCCTGACCGCACTGAACCCCAGTTCTGACTGCACTGAACCCCAGTCCTGGGCAAAACCCTGTGGACCCAAGATCATACAGGGGGAGTCTGGACTGTCAGGTAGAGAGAAAGGCACCTGGAGACTCGGAGACCTGGGGGAGACCCGGGGGAGCCCCGGCAGGCAAAGTTCTGGAGGCGCGCACGCCAGTGTGCACAAAGGCTGCGGAGGTTGCCACAGGCTTTCCCTAGCAAAAGGGAGTCCGAAGCTCCTGACTGCACTGAACCCCAATTCTTACTGCACTGAAACCCAGTTCCAGGCGAGCCCCTGGGGACCCACGCTCTTGTGGGGGGAATCTGGACTCTCAGGCGGAGACTTGGGAGCCGGGGAAGGCAGAGGTCTAAAGGCGTGCATGCGCGCAAGGGCAAGGCTGACTGGAAGCCAAGACTGTCTGCTCCGCCCTGAGACTCCACCCCATCCAAGCTGAGCACAGAGGCTATTGCAATTTGGCAAGTCTAATCCTATAAGGCTGTCTCCAGCACTGAACTTCTCCCAGCGTAGAAACAGCAGATCCTTACAGCCAACTGGCCTTGAGGTCAATTCCTCCCAGTGATACCAACAACAATCAAGACTTAACTACAACAAGTCTGTAGTTAACTACACACAGTCCACAAAGGGGTGCACCAAGAGTGTCCACCTCAGGTTAACTGGGGAGGCCGACCCACTGGGCCATATAGGAAACCTAGCACACAAATCTACCCTACCAACTCAGGGAAGCAATGAAAATGTGGTGTCAAAGAAACAGATCAGAAACGAAAGAAATGGAGGAAAACAAACGACTGAATATAGAATTCAAAACCACGGTTATAAGGCTTTTCAAGAATATCCTAGAAAAGGTCGATAAATATAACGAGACCCTCGAAGATATGAAAAAGGACCAACTAGAAATTAAACATACACTGACTGAAATAAAAAATATTATACAGAGGCCCAACAGCAGACTAGAGGAACACAAGAATCAAGTCAAAGAATTGAAATACAAAGAAGCAAAAAAAAACACTCAACTGAAAAAGCAAAAAGAAAAAAAATCCAAAAAGTTGAAGATAGTGTAAGAAGCCTCTGGGACAACTTCAAGCGTACCAACATCAGAATTATGGGGGTGCCAGAAGAAGAGAGATAGAGCAAGATACTGAAAACCTATTTGAAGAAATAATGACAGAAAATTTCCCCCCTGGTGAAAGAAATAGACTTACAAGTCCAGGAAGCACAGAGAACCCCAAACAAAAGGCATCCAAAGAGAACCACACCAAGACACATCATAATTAAAATGCCAAGAGCAAAAGACAAAGAGAGAATCTTAAAAGCAGCAAGAGAAAAACAGTTAATTACCTACAAGGGAGCACCCATACGATTGTCAGCTGATTTCTCAACAGAAACTATGCAGGCTAGACGGGAGTGGTAAGAAATTTTCTAAGTGATGAATAGCAAGAACCTACAACCAAGATTACTCTACCCAGCAAAGCTATCATTCAGAATTGAAGAGCAGATAAACAGCTTCACAGATAAGAAAAAGCTAAAGGAGTTCACCAACACCAAACCAGTATTATATGAAATTCTGAAAGGTATTCTTAAAGAAGAGGAAGAAGAAAAAAGTAAAGATAAAAATTATGAACAACAAATACATATCTATCAACAAGTGAACCTAAAAATCAAGTGAATTAAAAACCTGAGGAACAGAATAATCTGGTGAATATAATAGAATCAGGGGCATAGAAAGGGAGTGGACTGATAATTCTCAGGGGGAAAGGGGTATGGGGGTGTTCAGGAAGAGACTGGACAAAAATCATACACCCATGGATAAGGCCAGTGGGGGGGAGGTAAGGGCAGAAGGTGGGGTGGGAACCGGGTGGAGGGGAGCTATGGGGGGAAAAAGGAGAAACAATTGTAATAATCTGAATAAAGATTTATTTTAAAAAATAAAAAATAATAAAAATAAAATAAAAAAGAAGATAAAGATTAAAAAAAATAAATAAATATAAAAAATAAAAAGTAAAAAAGTTTAAAATAGAAAAAAGCTTATAGGACAAGAATATAAAGAAAGGAAATATTTTTGTATGGCTGTATAATGTGTGTGTATTTTAAAAATACCACAAAGGTGATGTGTATTCCTCCCATTGCACCATAGCAGGGAACATTTATTGAGCACCTACCACATGCTAAATGCTTTCAAATATGTGAGGTCATTATCCCTCCTACCAAGCCAATGAACCATCCCTATGTTATAGATGAGAATATTGAGGTTCAGAAAGTGTAATGGGTAATTGTCCATAATCATAGAGTAAGTAGCAGGAGTAGGAGATAGACAATTTCTTCTGATGAGAATTCTGATGTTCTTTTCACTCTACTAAATTCCTTCTTCCTAGTATAGAATTTGATTGTGTGATCCTAATTCTAAAAATCGAGACACTAACAGTCATCTAGTGGCCTCTATCCAGGGAGTGAAGAGAGAGCTTCTAAGAAACTAAAACAGCCATTGGACAACTTTCCATGTTCAAGCCTGCTCCAGTGGTGGAAACTACCACAGCATTTCTAAGCAATTATGTAAAGCTCAGCTGAGAGCTACTCATGACTTCAATATTCATCAACAATGGATTTACAAAAAACAGAGTAAGCATCCAAGTAAATAAATCATTTTATGTATATGTTATAATTGTCTTGGCTAAAAAAGTTTGCCTTGATAAGAATCAAGTAGAAAACAGTTTGGAGGCCCAAGTCTTTTCTTTCATGACCTATTAAATATCCTAGGCCATTTTCAAAATATTTTTATCATTCCATGACCATTAATTAGGTTCTTGACAACAGAATTAAGTTCCATCCAAGTTAAAGCATCGACATTTATAAGATGTGACAAGTTTTTATAAACAGGATCCTTTGCTCTTATAATAGCACATAGACTCACACTCTTTAGGGCCCTGAAGGGGTGGAAAAAGAGCTTTATTTATTCTGTTTTAAGAACTTCAAAAAGATTTATCTTTTTCTTTTTAAATAAAAGTTTAATGCATTCAGTAAAACTCACAAACTATTACGTGAACTGTTCAATGAATCATGGCAAATTGAGCACACTCATATAACCAACACCCAGATCAGGAAATAGCAGAACCTTAGAATCACCCTTACCTTGATCCACCTCCAAGTCACTACCTCTCTCCAAAGGTAATGACTATCCTGGCTTTTCCTGCTTTTGAATTGAGTATAAAGAGCATCATAAAGTTCTGTGTATCAACCTTTGGATATATGCCTAATAGTGGAATTGCTAGCTCATAAAATATGAATGCATTCAGCTTCAGTTGATGCCACCAATCAGTGTTCCAATTTGGTTGCATGAAGTAGAGTCTGAGCATTCCAGTTGCTCCACATCCTTACCCACTCCTGGTATTTCCATCCTTTTCAAGAATGTTTGCCGTTTTGGTGGGTGTGTAGTAATATTTTACCGTACTTTTAATCTATTTCTCTGATGACTAAGGAGGTTGAGCCTCTTTCCTTATGTTTTGTAGCCATTTGGATAGTCTCTTCTATCCAGCCATTAAATGAGGGAAATCCTCAAAATCTTGGTCCTAGGTATTCCCTTCTCATCTCAGTCGTATGTTCTCTATTTCAATAATCTTTATCCACAGCTTGAATTAGCTGCAATTTTGTTTCACTTGTTCATTCACTTAGTATTCATTTGCTCAACTCCTATTAAGTATAATTCTAGGCACTGGGTAGACAATAATGAACAAAAATAGACTTGGGCTGTACAAAGAACTCTTAGCACTCAACAGTAAGAAAATGAAGAATCCAATTTAAAAGTGGGTAAAGGACTTGAACAGACACCTCACCAAAGAAGATATACAGGTGACAAATAAGTATATAAAAATATTCTCAACGTCATACATTATCATGGAATTGCACATTAAAACAACAATGAGGTACCAGGGTGCATTCATTACAACAGTTAAAATTCAAAACACTGTCAACCCACAAGAACTCTAATTCAGTGCTGGTAGGAATGCAAAATGTTACAGCCACTTTGGAAGACAGTTTGATGGTTTCTTACAAAACTAACAACATAGTCTTACCATATGATCCAGCACATGTGCTGCTTGATATTTACCCAGAAGAATTGAAAATTTATATCCACACAAAAATCTGCATGCAGGTGTTTATAGCAGCTTTATTCATAATTGCCCAAATTTGGAAGCAACCAAGATGTTCTTCAGTAGGTGAATGGATAAATAAACCCTGGTACAGCTTGACAATGGAACATTATTCAGCACTAAAAAGAAATAAGCTATCAAACCATAAAAAGACATGGCGGAACTTTGCACATTACTAATGGGAAGAAGCCAATCTGAAAAGGCTGCATATTGTATGATTCCAACTATATGACATCCTGGAAAGGGAAAAACTATTAAAAAGATCAGTGGCTGCTGGAGTTGGGGAGAGAAAGGGATGAATAGGAGAGCACATGGGATTTTTAGGGCACTGAAACAATTTTGAATGATACTGTAATGGTGGACATATGTCATTATACATTCATCAAAACCAAAAAAATACACAGCATCAAGAGTGAAACCTAATGTAAGCTACAAACATTGGGTGTTAATTCATTGGTCATAACAAATGTGCCTCTCAGGTGCAGGATGCTGATGTGGGGAAGGTTGTATCTGTGGTGGGGGTAGGGAGCTTATGGCAACTGGATTTCCTGCTCAAATGTTTTGTGAACATAAAGCTACTCTAAAAAAAAAAATAAAGTATATCTAATGGGGAAAAAAGGATTTGTTCTTATATTCTAATAACAGACACAGTCGTTAATCAAATAAGGATGCAAACAAATGTAAAACTGTAATTGGTAATTGCTCCAAGTGCCACAGAGGTAAAGTATGTGATACTGTAAAGGTTTATTGTAGGCATGGGGGTCAGGAAATGTAGCCCTGAGGAAGTGGCAATTGATCTGGAATCTAAGAGAAAGTTAGGGGTCACTAAGGAAATGGGAGAAGAAGGATTTGGGTAGATGGAACAACATATGGAAGGGCACTGAGCATAACATCTTGGAGGAAGTAAAGGGCAGGGCGTCCAGAGAATGGAGTGTACACAGATGATTTCAAAATCATCTTCAGTTTTGACCTTTCATCTGAGCTTCAGACTCTAATATCTAACTACCTACCTGATATTTCCACCTTGAATGTCTCTTGGGCCCCTAAAACTCTAGGAGAACTTTTTCTCCAAGTCTAGTCTTCTTTATAGTTGTTCTAGCACAATGATTATAACGAGCCCCTACACCCCTTGACAAATATCTGTCTGTCTTACCTTCCTGACATTTCTCAAAGTCGCCTGCTTCTCTCCAGCTCTTCTGCCATCACTTTCACATGGGCCCAAACAGTCTGCTGTGGAGATTACTGTAGTAGCACCCTGAGTGCTGTCTCCATAGATACTTCTTATCCTCCTCAGGATACTGTACACATTGTAATCAAAACGACTTTTCAAAACTGAAACCTGAGCCTGGCTGGTGTGGCTCAGTGGTTGAACATTGACCCATGAACCAGGAGGTCACCGATTCGATACCCAGTGAGAACACATGCCCCGGTTTCAGGCTGAATCCCCACTGGGGTGCATGCAGGAAGCAGCCGGTTGATGTTTCTCTCTCATCAATGTTTCTGTCTCTCTCCCTTCCTCTGTCTCTAAAAAAATCAATTAAAACAACAACAAAATAACTGAAACCTGATTACATCATCTCTCTTGTTTTAAACCCAACAATTGTTTCCAATGTTCTTGGGAAATAGGTGTAACCTGGTCTAACACACAGGGCATGGCCTGGCCCTTGCCTACACATTCTGCCCCATGCTGCACTGCTCTCTGTTTTCTGCACTTCAGTCCCACAGGAATTATTTGAAACCCAGAATGGGCCATGCTTCCTGCCACCTTTGCACATGCTCTTTCTTCTCCTGGGATGTTCCCCCCTCCTTTTTGCCTGCAGGTACTTACACATCTTCCAAACCTTAGCTCAAACATCCTCACATCAAGGAAGCTTTCCCAAACTCTAAAGCAGATTAAGTCCTAGAATCTGCTCTCATCTCTCTGACTACCTTTCCTCCATATCACTTAGCACATTTATTTGTGTGATTCTGATAAATAGTTCTCTTCTTCTAGAGATAGCAATCTCCATGAACATAGAAAATGCTTTTATTTTTAAATTTCCACTTCTAGCATAGTTCTAGTCAGGGGTCCTCAAACTACGGCCCGCGGGCCACATGCGACCCACCGAGGACATTTATCCGGCCCGCTGGGTGCCACTGCCTGTCCTGCTTAGCAGCTGACTCGTCCCGGGCCCGCAGTGCGCATAGGAATTTGTTCATACCGTGTTTCCCCGAAAATAAGACAGTGTCTTATATTAATTTTTGCCCCCAAAGACACGCTAGGTCTTATTTTCAGGGGATGTCTTATTTTTCCATGAAGAAGAATACGGTACACATTTATTGTTAAATGAAAATAAAGGAAATTTATTACCTGTATACGGTACGGTAGTATGGTAGTTGTCAACACAAACCAGACAAACTGTGAATCCTACAGTATCAAGAATTTACTCATTTATTCAATGACAATCATGTCATCATCTTCTGGAACATCATCATAACAATCCAATTCCTGAATTTCCTGGTGAATTTCTTGTGACTCCATTTCTTTCAGAATCAGTGGACCAAATCTCTCATGTTTAGCAATAGCACTATCTTTAAATGAGTACTTCTTGTCAAGGTAGCCTGCTCTCAGTGCATTTGCAATGCAACTGTCAGTGATTTTCTCCCATGAATTCTTCACCCAAGTCACAACTTCTTGCAGTTTAGGTTTCACAAAGTTTCCATGCTGATTTCTCTCCATTCTATTTTCAATGTAGTCATTAATTTCCACGCGCAAATTGTCTTTGAATGGCTTGTTTATTGCAATATCAAGAGTCTGGAGATAGGCCGTCATTCCTGCGGGAATCATTATCTGATCTATTTTTCTTTCGTGAAGAAATGTCTTCATGTCTTTAGCGCGGTGAGTGCTGGCTGCATCCCAGACTAGCAGACCTCTTTGGCTCCCTCGCATAACAAGCGGCAGCATTAAATCGACCCACTTCCTTATAACTGCTTGTGTGGCCCAGGCTTTTTCAGTTTCAAGAATAAAAACGCCCAAAACACGTTCAATCTTTTCCTTCTTGCCCTTAGAAATGATTAAAGGTGGGATTTTAGTGCCATCCAGACGAATTGCCAAAATACAGGAAACACGTGCACTTTCGTAAGCAGTGGAGGGAATGTACGCTAAGGAGGCACCCCGCTGTTCAATTGTTGTTTGAGATGATTGGCCCATAAACACTGCAGTTTCATCCATAGCAATCATGTTGGAAAGATTGTATTTAGAGAAGTCAGCATCATCAATAAAGGACTTGAATGCAAGTGCTTGCTTAATAACTTGAGTATCTTCCAACCTAAACAATGTTGTAGATCTTCTTAAAGACAGTTCACTTCGCTGAAGAAAATTATCCAGCCAGTGTTGTGATGCTTTGAAGTCTTCGGGGGCTATGTCAAACTGTGGTGCCATTGCAAGGGCAAATTCTTGAATCTGAGCCCTATTCACAACCAAAGCCTTTGCTCTCCTGTCAACAACCCATTCACAGATCAGGTCTTCCAGCTCGGAAAATAATGGTTGCCAACCTGATCCACACTTGCGCTTTTTAGCATTTCCCTTGTCCACTTGTTCAATGAGGTTACCATACTCTGCTCACCATTTTCGGACCAATCGGATACTCAACATCTTCTCTTTGCAGAAAGCAGTAAGATTTTGGCCCCAAGAGTCTTCCACAATTCCTTTCTTGTACTCCACGAAGTAGCTTTTTCTTTTTGCGCTCATTTCTAGGGGTAAAAAAAAGGAATTGGGGTATCAAGGTGGGGGGAGGGGGATCACTCAAAATGACACAGGGGGGATCAGAGGGGGGAATCAAAATGGCACAGAAGAATCAGAGGGGGGATTACCATTTTAGTAACCCCTTTTGATCCTCCTGTGTCATTTCGATTGCCCCCTCTGATCCTCCTGTGTCATTTTAAGTGATCCCCCTCCCCCCACCCCTGTGCCACTGAACACCTTCACCAGACATCCCCCTACCCCTTTATCAGACATTTACCCCCTGGGGCCTGCCTGGGGACTGTCACTGGGCTTGCTGGGGCCTGGATCTGGGCTGGAGCAGGGTCTGCCACTGACTGAGAACCTTCAGTCATCATGAAGGCGGCTGCGAGCATCAGGTAGTGTCACCAGAGACAGACCAGCACTCACCACCTTCGCCACGTCCTGTCTGCTCTAATCCTCCTGTTCTTCTACACGCATCTGCAAAAGTCTCCTCCTCTCTCCCGCCCCGCGCTCACTGCTCACTCCGACATCCGCTCTGCCTCCACACAGCAGTGACTTCAGGACTCCGCGTAACGTCACTGGTTGCTAGACGCCAGTTGGGGCGGCCCTAGCGACCAGTTTACGGTAAATTAATTTTCATTCTGAGACAGAGCCTGGGCCTTATTTTCGGGGGATGCCTTATATTTCACTCAGAAGGAAACCTGTAAGTAGGTCTTATTTTCGGAGGATGTTTTATTTTCGGGAAAACACGGTAGTTGTTTTTTTTTAACTATAGTCCGGCCCTCCAATGGTCTGAGGGACAGTGAACTGGCCCCCTGTTTAAAAAGTTTGAGGACCCCTGTTAGGCACACAAAGGATATTTTTGAACACGTAATGAGTACCCTCATTGCTATCCTATTTATCTTCTTAGTTTTGGACAAATGCCTTCTCAGTAGAGTCCACCTTATAAAGGAATAGAGTTGTTTTCCTCTGAGGTACAGTATTGTGGGAAGGTTATCTACTTCCCTAAAATAATGTCTAGCCTGGCCAGCATGGCTCAGTGGTTGAGGGTCAACCTATGAACCAGGAGGTCACGGTTGATGCCCGGTCAGGGCACATGCCTGGGTTGCGGGCTCCATCCCCAGTCATGCAGGGGCATGAAGGAGATAGCCAATCAATGATTCTCTCTCATTATTGATGTTTCTATCTCTCTCTCTCTCTCCCTCTCCCATCCTCTCTGAAAGCAATAAAAATATATTTTAAAAAATAATAATGACAATCAGTTTGCTATGGCATTTTAAATTCCCACTATTAAATTTATTTCCATTAGTTAAAGCCACCAGAACTGTGCTGTCCAGTAGCCACTAACCACATGTGGCTATTGCGTGCAGGAAATGTGGTTAGTCCATAGGTGTGCTGTACAGATGTGAAATACACAAGATTTTGAAGACTTAATTTGAAAAAAAATTCATAAAATCTCATTAATGATTTTACTGATTACATGTTGAAATGATAATACATTAGATATAGTGGGTTAAATAAAATATTTTATTAAAATGGATTTAACCTGTTTCTTTTTAGTTTTTCAAATACAGCTACTAGATAATTTTAAATTACATATGAGGTTCATGTTATATTTCTGTTGGACAGCACTTTCCTAACCTATAACTTTCAAAACATAAAAATTCCTACATCATTAACATCCCCCAAGCAATTACCACAGGGTTTTTTTTAATAACCCAGGATCAGATTGATGTGAAACAGATGTGGGAGCGACTTTGTGCCATGTAATAGGAACCAACTCAGGAGCTAGCTGAGGCCAGAAAACCTGGTAGCTAGGGGGAGACAATGATTGAACGGCGTCAGGAATATCTCATAAATCAAGATGGGGAATGCATCTGGGACTCAGGAAGGACTGGACTCAAAAAAACAAAGTCATCCAGACCCTGCTTTTTGCCTCTGCAGGCACATCTGTTTCATTCTTCTTTCCGTCTGCAGGCTGGGCTTCTCTGCCTGTATTGTTCCCACAGCAGGACCTGACCATCACACCATCCCTGAAACTTGCAGGGGTCCTCAAACTACGGCCCACGGGCCACATGCGGCCCGCCGAGGACATTTATCCGGCCCACCGGGGGCCACTGCCTGTCCTGCTTAGCAGCCGACTTGTCCCGGGCCCGCAGTGCGCATAGGAATTTGTTCATAGGTTTTTTTTTTAAACCATAGTCCGGCCCTCCAACGGTCTGAGGGACAGTGAACTGGCCCCCTGTTTAAAAAGTTTGAGGACCCCTGTCACACACAAACTGGAAGGCAGGACCTGAACTTTTCCTGCACCGCAAGTTGGTTGTGCTGAGAGAAGGCATCGTCTAAAATGGGACACTCACAGCACAAAGGGCCCCAGGAACTGGAAATAATGAGAGAGGAATTGCAAAATGCAACATGAAGAGAACAGTTTGCCTGCTTAACAGCTTCTCTCTCAGCTTGAATCAGGTCATCGTGGAAAGAACCTAGGGAGAACCAATTTTTCTGGACGTAGTTGAGAAGGAGTAAGTGTGCTATGGCACTTGAGGCTCCCAATGATGAAGTCATTTCTGTTAACGCCACCAGAACTGTGCTGTCCAGTAGCCAGAGAAAATCCTTCAGAGAACCCAGGTCAGACCAGCGAGAACCCAGGAGCACAACCCGAACAGAGGCGGGCAGAGAAGTGATATATCTGACGCTTGGCCTTCACTGCTTTTGAAGAAGTGAAACAGACCAAGAACAAATGAGCAAAGAAGGTGAAATAGTTAAATGTGGCTCCTAAGCCTTTCTTTTCCAGGAACTGACATAAGTTCTGTTTGTCTGCCTACATGGAATTGTGGTTAAGAACACATTTCTGAGGGATTGGTTTGGTTTCAATGTTTTTCAGCATCTGGTAAAAACAGAACTATGAAAGTTCAGTAGTCAGACTTTTGTTTGGGTTTTAAAACAGGAACATGCCCTGGTCAGTTGGCTCGGTTGGTTGGAGCATCAGCCCATACACCAAAAGGTTGAGGGTTCAATCCCCAGTCAGGGTGTATACAGGAAGCAACTGATGGATGTGTCTCTGTCAAATCTCTCTCTCTCTCTCTCTATCTATCTATCTATCTCTCTTCCCCTTCCTCTCTCTAAAATCAATAAACATATCCTTGGGAGAGGATTGAAAAAATAAACAGGAACATTTTGCAATACTGAATATGTGATTCTTTCATGCCATTATTTTATTTAAAGATGTATTCTTTAAATAAAACCAATTTTTTGCCACTATCATAAGCACTGCAGTTTTCCTTTTTGCTCAAAAACCAGTTCCAGATATCACAATTTTAGAGGGAGGGAGGAAAGGAAGAAAAGAAGAGAGACCATATCACAAATAAAGGGAAAATTTGAGACAGTTACACATGCTCTTCCTGAATGTTCTAGGTCAGTGGTCAGCAAACTCATTAGTCAACAGAGCCAAATATCAACAGTACAACGATTGAAATTTCTTTTGAGAGCCAAATTTTTTAAACTTAAACTTCTTCTAACGCCACTTCTTCAAAATAGACTCACCCAGGCCATGGTATTTTGTGGAAGAGCCACACTCAAGGGGTCAAAGAGCCTCATGTGGCTCGAGAGCCGCAGTTTGCTGACCACAGTTCTAGGTGATTACCAAATCCCATTTCTTCCTTTGACCATGGAGATCTTGCCACAGAGTGCAACAAACAGGAGAGGTAAGAATTTATCTGGAGCAGCTATTTGCATTTGATTTTTAATATATTTTAATAATGTGTATGTCCAGGTGCTTTTTATTTATCTATAATAATAACAGCATAATATGCTAATTAGACCGGATGTCCTTCCAGACGAAGCCAGGGCTGTGAGGGAAGCCCAGGTCCCGGGTGCCGGAGGGAAGCCAGTGCTGGCAGCTGGGGGAAGGAAGGCCCACTCTTGCACAAATTTCGTGCATCAGGCCTCTAGTTTACACATAAAAGAACTTTATTATGTATGCTTTTGAATTTTCTTATTAGCATATACATCTAATATTATTTTATTTTACTGGATTCAGAGAGATATATAGAAATTAAAAAGGGGTTCCTAGACTTCTATTTCTAGCCAAGATGAAATAACAAAAAACAGATTTATGTTACTGCCTGAAACACCACCACCCCCACCCACACAAAACAATGGATTTTAAAAAAAGGTTTTAAGATACTAGATTTAGGCAACAAAGGACAGTGATCCCTCTGAGAATGAGAAGCAAACAAGTGAGTGAGCCTTATGACTGCCCCATGTGGTCAGTTGCCTTGAGACAGTTTCCAGACTGTGGTGCAGAGTAGGGAACAGAGGCGAAGCGTGGTGGGTTCCTGAATTGTGGAGACAGAGATGAGGTCTGGATTTAATTTGATCAGACAGTGGAGCAATTAATTTTTTCAACAGGGTACTGTTGAAAACAATAGAGCAATCAACTGCCAATCAGTAGAGGCTAACCACTGGTTGTGATTCCAACAGAGAGGCAGACAGCTTAACAGGAAGATCAAGGAAAGAGACAGTCGAGCTAAACCCACTGTCATCTAGGATTACTGTGCACATGCCCAAAGCTGCACACACCAGGAGCTTTGCACTGTGGGAGAAACAGACTTCACTAAAAGCGTACAACCAAGCCAGTAGACAAATAAGCAAACATCAGTAAGCTTGGGATTGGAGAGGTGAAGTGAAGACTCAGTACCCAGAGTTGTTACAATATCTAAAAAGTTCTCTCTCTTTTTTTTTTTTCAATGAAAAATTACAATACATGCAAAAGAAACAGTGAAGTATGAATCACGCACAGGGTCGGGGGGAAGCAGACAACAGAAACTCCCTGTGAGAAGGCCCAGATGTCAGAATTAACAGACAAAAACTTCTCAGCAGCCATTCTAGATGTATTTAAAGAACTAAAGGAAGAAAAGGAAGGTGTGATGACAGAATTTCATCAAATAGAAAAAGTAAATAAAGAGAAATTATTTTTAAAAATTTGATCTATAGATATCAATTCAACACAGTCTCTCAAAATCCCACATGGCTTCTTTGCAGAAATTAACATAGTGATTCTAAAATTCATATGGAAATTCAAAGGACGCATTCTTGAGGGAAGAAAAAAACAATTTGGAATGATCTCACATCCCAATTTTATAACTTACTTTAATGCTACAGAAATTACGACAGTGTGCACTAGCATAAAAATAGACATATATATCAATGGACTACAATTCAGAGTAAAAAATAAACTCTCACATTTATGATCCAGTGATTTTCAATAAGAGTGCTCAGTTAACTCAATGAGGGAAAGAATAATCTTTTCTACTATATGCTGCTTATAACAAACACACTTTTAAGTATAAAACACAACAAGTCAAAAGTAAAATAATGGAAAAAGACATGCCATGCTAATCAAAAGAAAGATGAAGTAGCTACATTAATATTAGAGAAAGTAGATTTCAGAAGAAAGAATATTACCAGGGATAAAGAAGGTCATTTTATAATGATAAAGGGTCAATTCATAAAGAGGACAGAATAAACTTAAACATTTGGGCACAATGATAACAGAGCTGAAAGATACGTGAAATAAAAACTGATAAAACTGCAAGGTAAAATAAAGATTCCAGGAACCCTCTCTCAATTGTTGGTAGAAAAAGTAAACAGAAAATCAGTAAGGATATGGAAGATTTGAAAAACACAATGAACCAATTTTATCTATTTAACTCATCAGAGTCTACCTCCAAGAAATAATATATCACATCCATTCCTAATAAAAATTATTGGTAAAGTAGGAATAGAAGGAAATCTCCTCAATCTAAAAAAGGGTGACTATGAATACTTCCAGCTAGCATCATACTTAGTGGTGCAAGACTGAAGTCTTTTCCCCTAAGATTAGAGACAGAACAAGGATTTCTGCCTTTACAACTTCTATTCAGCAACTATACTGAGAGTCAAGCCAGTATGATAAAGGAAAAAATATAAAATAAACATAGACAGTTTGAAAAGGAACAAGTAAATTTTTTTTTATTTTTTACAGATGTCTTGATTGTCTATGTAGAAAATAGAAGTAAGCAAGTTTAGCAAGGTTGCAAGACACAAGATCAATGGTATTTTTAAAAATTGTATTTTATGTGCTAGCAACTATCATAAATTTAAGTTTTAAAATACCATTTACAATAACATCAAAAGTTATAAAAATTTTAAGGATAAACCTGACAAAGGATGCACAAGACCTATACATTGAAAACAACAAAACATTGCTAAGAGAACTTAAATGAGACCTAAATAAATGGAGAGATATACTGTGTTCATTGGATAGAATACTCAATATTGTTAAGATGCCAATCCTCCCCAAATTGATTCATAGATTCAACATAATTTATAATCAAAATCCGAGCAGATTTTTTATAGAAATTAACAAGTTGATTCTAAAATTCATATGCAAATGTAAAGAATCTATGTAGCCAAATCAAATTTTTAAAAAATATATTTTACTGATTTTTTACAGAGAGGAAAGGAGAGGGAGAGAGAGTTAGAAACATCGATGAGAGAGAAACATTGATCAGCTGCCTCCTGCACACCCCCGACTGGGGATGTGCCCACAACCAAGGTACATGCCCTTGACTGGAATTGAACCTGGGACCCTTCAGTCCATAGGCTGATGCTCTATCCACTGAGCAAAACTGGTTAGGGCAAATTTTTTTTAAATTGATTTTTAGAGAGAGAGGAAGGGAGAGGGATAGAATAGAAACATTGATGAGAGAGAAACATCAGTTGGCTGCCTCCTGCATGCCCCCTGCTGGGTATCGAGCCTGCAACCTGGACATGAAACTAGACCACCTTCTTAGATCACACACAAGAATAAATTCAAAATGGATTAAAGACTTAAATGTTAGACTAGAAACCATAAAAATCCTAGAAGAAAACATAAGCAGTAAAATCCTGGATATTTCTCAGAGCAATACTTTTTCTGATATATCTCTTTGGGCAAGAGAAACAAAAGAAAAATAAACAAATGAGACTACCTCAAACTAAAGAGATTTTGCACAGCAAAGAAAACCATCAACAAAACGAAAAGAATCCCACTGAGTGGGAGAACATATTCATCACTGATACATCTGATAAGGAGTTAATTTCTAAAATATATAAAGAACTCATACCACTCAACAAAAGGAAGACAAACAATCTAATTAAAAAATGGGCAAAGGACCTGAATAGACACTTCTCCAAAGAGGACATATAGATGGCCAAGAGACATATGAAAAAATGCTCAAAGTCACCAATCATCAGATAGATGCAAATTAAAACTACAATGAGTTAAAATTGCCAGAATTCCTACCATCAATAATCAATAAATCAACAAACTACTGGTGATGATATGAACAAAACAGAACTCTAGTGCACTGCTGGTGGGAATGCAGACTGGTGCAGCCATTATGAAAAACAGAATGGAGTTTCCTCAAAAAATTAAAAATGGAAATGCCGTTTGACCCAGTGACCTCACTTCTGGACATTCTAGAGGCCCAGTGCATGAAATTTGGGATGGGTAGGGTCCCTAGGCCTGGCCGGCGATCAGAGACGATTAAGGCCTTCCTGCTGTTGGCCAAGGCCTCTCTTCCCCAGCTGCTGGCTGCCGGCCAGGGCTTTCCTTCGTTCCACGCCACTCCCTGGTGGTCAGCACATGTCATAGCGAGCAATCGAACTCTTGGTCTCCTGGTTGAACTCCCGAGGGGACAATTTGCATATTAGGCTTTTATATATATAGATATACTAAGAATCCCAAAACACTGATCAGAAAGAATACATGCACCCTTATGTTCATAGCAATGTTATTTACAATAGCCAAGATCTAAAAACAGCCCAAGTGCCCATCAGTAGATGAGTGAATAAAAAAGCTGTGGTACATTTACACAATGGAATACTATGCAGCTGTAAAAAAGAAGGGTCTCTTACCCTTTCCAACAGCATGGATGGACCTGGAGAGTATTATGCTAAACAAAATAAGCCAGACAGAGAAAGACAGATATCACATGATCTCGCTTATACGTGGAATCTAATGAACAAAATAAACTAATGAACAAAATAGGTTCAGGGGCATGGATGCATGGAACAGACTGACAGATCTCAGAGGGGAAGGAGGTCAGGGGGACAGGAAGAGATTAGCCAAAGAACTTGTATGCATATGGTCACAGACAATAGTGTGGTGAAGGCCTGGGTGGTGCGGAGGCTGGGTGTAGAGGGGCTAAGGTGGGAAAAATGGGGGACCTCTGTAATACTGTCAACAATTAAAAAAGTGAAAAAGATAATATTCAGACATCATTAGGATGAGCCATACTGAGTAACCAGTTTAAGGAGCAGAAGTCAAAAGCTATTTCAAGTCTCCCACTGTGTACCATTTCAGAACAGGATCTATATCTCTTTCTAGAATCTAACATTCTCCTTTTCAGCTGGAATTCATTTTTCCCACATATTTTCAATAGACCTTGGCCTTATCTATTATTTTTTAAATATATATACTTTGAAATCTTTATTGTTAAAAGTATTACATAAGTCCCCTTTATTCCCCCATTGATCTCTTCTAGCTCGCCCCCGCCCTGCCTCCCCCAGGTTTTCCCCCCTATTGTCTGTGTCCATGGGTTATGCAAATATGCATACAGGTTACCATATTTTTCCATGTATAAGACACTATTTTTTTCTAAAATGTTAGATTGAAAATCGAGGGGCGTCTTATACATGGAAGTCAGCCGGGGAGGGAGCCGCTCAGGTGCATAGCTGCCATACCTTGTCAAACAGGCTTCCTCCAATCACAAGCCTTATTGTTACTGATGTCAGCTGATGCTGTAATTGGAAGTGGAGGTGGAGAGTGTACAGATGCAACAGGGACCAGAGTGTTCTGAGCCCATAAAGACGTCAAAAAATAAAAAGATAAATACCAGTAAGCGATTGTCTTACTCTGCAAAATTCAAACTGAATGTAATCAGCTATGCAAAAGAGTATGGAAATAAAGCTGCAGAGAGACAATTTGGACTTCCTCCCACTGAGTGTATGATCAGACAGTGGAGAAAACAGGAAGAACAACTCCTTAAGATGCCAAAAAAGAAGAAGGCCTTAAGAGGAAAATGGCAAACTTGGAGCAGAGGCTTAAGACTTGGATTATGGAGCAGCGCCAGAGTGGCTTATGTGTGTCAACCAAACTTATTCAATGTCAAACAAGAATGTTTGCAAGCGAAATGAACATTGCTGATTTTACAGGAAAGGCAAAATGGTGCTTCAGTTTCATGAGGGGAGAAGGGTTGGCCATGAGAACACGAACAAAGCTAGCTCAGAAAACGCCGCCCATTTGTGAGGATGATCTCACATATATAGACAGTGACTCAGAAGAGAGCAGTGATACAATAGAAGTTGAAGAAAGTGATATGTCTGGAACTAATAGTGATGAAGAAGACAGCAGTGATGAAACAGAGGCTGAATAAGGTGCTATGCTGCATAATATCATAGTACTGGTAGGTAAACATTACCTGTGGTAATTACTAAATAAAAATATGTTCTGTTCTATGTTTAAAATATTGATTTCTTAATTTGGGGTTGGAAAAGTGGGAAGGGGGTGTCTTATACATGGGGGCATTTTATACATGGAAAAATACGGTATTTGGTTGATCTCTTCCCACCACCACGACCACCCCCTCCTCGCACCCCCCCCTCCCACATACACACACACCTTCCCTCTGAGGTTTGAAAGTCTATTCCATGCTTATAGGTCTCTGGATCTATTTTGTTCATCAGCTTATTTTGTGTCTTATCTATTATATTTAAAGAAGGAAAAATTCCCTGGAGCCAGAAAATCCTCCTGATCCTTGATTCAATCAGGGGTTTCAAATGCTCTCTGTCAAATGAGTATGGAAAGGTCATCAGTAGCTACCCCAAGGTTTAAAATGCTTAATATTGAAATTCTCCCACTGACCTGATATTGGAGGGTAGGGGGAGTATAGGAAATAAAAACAATGGACCAGGACTTAGTTTATTTAAAACTGGTTAAAAATAAGTTTGGTACTTTGAATTGTTTCAGGAGAAATCACAAAGATGAGGTTCAGTGGTGGAAGCAAAGAGGTACACGGGAGAGCTGTAAGTATCCCATCATCTTCATAGCATCTCTCCAGCAGTTAACCCTCAAAGCAATATTGTTGTGTGCAAAAAAACGGTCCTTTTCTCAATATTATTGAGTAAAACCTATTTCGTCTTAAATGATGTGCAAGTTTATATGATATCTAAGTAAAACTGGGTTTACTATGAAATATTGTCCTGATTTCAGCCAGATTACTACCTCTAAACATTTCTTAGGCAAAAATGCTGCAGCCAGCCCACTTTTGTTCCATAATATAAGTTAAAATTACCTAAACTTTTACAATCCAACACTGCTCTATTTTCTTTACTGTCCATTTCTAGGGACACTATCATCATTGAAGTGTTGAAGATTTTAGGTGTCCAGGTATCAGTTAAAAGTTATAAAATTTTAAGCCTACACTTACCAAATGTGATATACAGTTATTAAGCACTTTATGTGTTATTTCCTTTTTAAAAAATATGTTTTTATTGATTTCAGAGAGAGGAAGGAAGAGGGAGAGAATGAAACATCAATGATGAGAGAGAATCATTGACCGGCTGCCTCCTGTAGGCCCCCCACTGGGGATTGAGCCCACAACCCCAGCATGTGCCTGAGTGGGAATCAAACCATGACCTCCTAAAAAAAAAAAGAAAAGAACAGAAAACGTGACCTCCTGGTTCATAGGTTAACGCTCAACCACTGAGCCACATCAACCAGCTGTGTTATTTCCTTTAATACTCACAGTGATTAATGATATCTACCTTTGCTATGATTGCCCTGGTTTTATAGATGAGGAAATGAGACATCATGGGAAAATCAAAGGCTGGGAGATCTGGGCTGGAACCACCACCTTCCTCAAACTTCCTGGTGACCATGGGCAGGTGTCCTTGGGCAGTTCACCTGGCTCTTCATTTGCAAAGAAACCTCTCTGGGTGGCTTTATTTTAGTTAGTTAGTTAGTTAGTTAGTTAGTTAGTTAGTTAGTTTATTGGGTTGACATTGGTTAATAGGATTATATAGGTTTCAAGGGTACCTTTCTATGATACAGGATCTGCACATTGCATTCTGTGTCCACCACCCAAAGTCAAATCATCTTCTGTCACCAAATATTTGGCTCTCTTTACCCCTCCCAAGCCCCACCCTACCCCGCCTTTCCCTCTAGTAACCACCATACTGTTTTCTGTGTCTATCAGTTTCAGTTTTATAATGTGGGTGGTTTCTAACATCTAACATTAGATGGCAGTGACTCTAAGCTAACAGCCCTTGTAGGTCCACTATGCTCCTATTAAGCAGTGGAAAGGAAGCATCCGTGTTACAGAAACTTAGAGATGAAAGGAACATCTTTTACTGCCCTGTGAACTGCTCCAATAGGAGGTTTTATTTCCGGATGACATCCCTTTACTACACAAAAGAGAAATGATCACATTGCTTGCGGAAGTACACACTAAAATAGCATGGAATTTATGTAGCGGTGAGAGAGTGCCATCTGGGTGATATGGTTGTAGTATTAGTATCTAATTACCTTTCCTTGGAAGCTAGAGAATCATGTGACTTGTTAACTCTAAGGCCTCTTAGCTCACAAAAGCATGGTTTTAGGGGTGGTATAGGTCTGAAGACACTGTTGTGAGAGTGCTATGACTCAGGCATCTCAGACAATACATGTAAATTATTAACTCCAATTCTAAGCACTCTGTTATTATTAAAGATAGAGTCCGTAACTAGGGAAACCAGGTGATGGTGAATGAAGTCAGAAAAAAGGCAGAGCCTACCAATCAGGTTTAAAATTTCCCCCCCAAAAAAACATTTCTGTGCATCTAATAGTATTTATATGATGGAATATACTTATTTTCCATAAAAAGGATATTTTTGTTTTCTTCTTATCTAATATATAACTCAGAACACAGCAGACATTCAGTGAAGCTCTAGCTGGTTTGGCTCAGTGGCTAGACTAGAGAGAGGGTCGCCTGTGGAATGAAGGATCCCAGGTTTGACTCCGGTCAAGGGCACTTGCCTGGGTTTTGGGCTCAATCCTCAGTAGGGGGCGTGCAGGAGGCAGCCAATCAATGATCCTCTCTCATCATTGATCTATCTCCCCCTCTCCCTTTCTCTCTGAAATCAATAAAAATCTATTTTTAAAAAATGGTGTCCCCTCAAAAAGATATATTAAAGCCCTAACCCCCAGTACTTCAGAATGTGACCGAATCTGGAAATGTACAGAGGTAATCAAATTAAAATGAGGTCATTAGGGTGGGCCCTAATCCAATATGACTTACAAAAAGGGGAAATTTGGACACAGAGACAGATATGCACAAAGGGAAGACTATGCGAAGAGACACGGGTTGAAGATAGCCATCTACAAACCAAGGAGAGAGACCTGGAGCAAATTCCCCCCTCATGCCTTCAGAGTGAGCACCGCCCTGCTAACACCTCACCTCCGACTTCTGGCTTCCAGAACTGGGATACAACCCATGTCTGCTGTTCTAAGCCACCCAGCTTGTGGAACTTTGCTACAGCAGCCCTGGCAAACTAAGACAGCTGGGATTTATGACTTTCCTCTTCCACAGAGCAGTCTGCCTTCCTCGGTTGTTTCCCACCCCTAGCTCAGTGGGTTACTTTTCTGCGTGAGGAAGCCCAAACCTTATTTAGGATCTATATTTTCAGCCAAAACTGTGATGCACTTGGGCATAAAAATCCTGAAAAGGGAAAACCTGTAGCCATTTTATCCTCTCATTCAATGCAATCAGCATTGTGTCCCTGCTGCAAACTTCACTCTGAGTATTTAAACAAGCGATGATTAAGGACCCACCGCCTAATTCCCTAAGAGGCAGATTAGTTTTCTTTGAAAGCAGGAGCCTCACTTACAGCGTAGACTTCAGAGCCTAGGCTCAGCACAACCAGCCTTTGATGTTCCCGTTCTCCTTCGACCCAGAGTGGAAAAAAATAAAAAGAAAGCTGAAGGGTAGAGTTTAGAGTGACAATATCTCACTCTTCAGGCAGGTTCAGGGTCAACTGACAGTGGAGTAGGAAGTCTGAGTCAACCCAACAGCTGAAGGGTCCGCAGTCCAGGCTGCATGACTGTTGATGGCGCCCAGCAGGTGCAACAGGAGCAGCCCCAGGTGAGTCATTTTTCTATTGACACAGGCTCTCCCAAGGAAATGGCCCTCTGGGGCCCTCCCATTTATGGGTTAGCTGGATCTAGTTATGACTTTTATCAAGAGTGGACAGGGCCACATAGACTCAGACAACAGTATGTTGATAGCCTGAGGGACAGGGGGAGCAGGGATGGAAAGAGACTTTTCTTTGGGCGATGGGCGCATGATGCAGTGTGCAGATGATGTTTTGTGAGCCAATGTAATCACGATAAAATAAAAAGAAGAAAGAGGAGGAGGAAGAGGAGGAGGAGGAGAAGAGTGGGCAGTGGTGAGCAAAATGGGTGAAGGTGGTCAAAAAGTACAAACTTCCAGCTGTAAACTAAATAAGTTCAGGGGTTATAATGATGTAACATACACATGTTATTTCCTTAGTTAATAATACTGTATTGTATACTTGCAAGTTGCTAGGAGAGTAGATCTCTAAAGTTCTTACAAGGGAAAAAATTTGTAACTGTGTGTGTTGATGGATATTAACTAGACTTACTGTGGTGACCATTTTGTAATGTATACCGATATTGTGCACCTGAATCTAATATATGTCAATTATGCTAGCACAACGATTTAAAAATAGAAGCATAATGTAAAAAAATAGTAAATCCACTACAAAAGGTATACCTGGATCCAGAGTCCAGAGATGTCTTGTTTAAACAAAAAGGAATGTAGGCTCGAGGATATGACCATCAGCCTGTTGATAAGTAAAGACTGGTATCCTAAAAAGGAAAGGAAAAATAAAGTCTTGATGTGCATTAACCAAACTTGCACACCCTAACTGTTTTACCAAATCGAGGTTGGAAGTCAGATGTCCAGACAGGGTCCAGTATTCTATTTCTTTTGCCAACTCTTATTCTATAGGCAATAGATCATCAGAACACTTTATGTTTTAAAGTAGTCCTGTCGTTTTTTCTTATAATTGCCACTACTTTTTCCATCTATTTATTCTTCCCACAAATTTTAGAATTATTTTGTTCCATTCCTTCTAGTTTCTTTTTTTAGAATCTATTGTTATAGCTGTATCCATGTCTATATATAATGTTATTATCTTTTTAAATGGTACATTTAAAACTTTTTTCTATAGCTACATAGCTTCATAATTATATTTATTTAAATTCTATATTATTGGACATTTAAGTTATATCATCTTTTTCACAATTTAAATAATTCTATAACAAATATCTTTATGCATATAATCTTTTCAAATAGTGTATTATCTCTTTAGAGTAATTTTTCTGAGGTAAAAATTATTGGGTCAAAGAAGTGGGAGCATTTTTAGGAGTTTGGTACAGAATGCCAAATTGCTTTACAAAAACGTTATAAAAATTTACACTCCCCACTAGTAATGTACACAGATAATACCACCATTACCCTAGAACTGCCTGTTATATTTTGTGTATTTCAATTGGAAAACAGTTGTACTTTATATTTTTGTTTGACCTGTACTTCTTTGATTACTAGTGATATTGGACATTTTGCCATCTATGAATTATGGATTATCTATTCATGTCCTTTATTAATTTATATATTGGAGTCATTTTTTTCTACTAACTTTGTGAGAGTTTGTTTGGGGTTGTTTTTAGGAATTAACAGTCAATTTTCTTAGTCTCAGACCAGAAGTCCATGAGTCTTGAGGACCTCTGTGTAGCTGTCAGTTTTCTTCTCCACATTCTTTTCAGTCTGTTTCTGAGGCTCATTCGCTGGTTTTTCTTCCCAAAATGGATCTTGGCCTTATCCTTTCTCTTCTCCTCCAGTGGCTATAACTGCCTGGTACTTCACAGGCAACCTCATGAGCCAGGTGCCCTGGGGAGGCAAACTTCTATGTAGGCTTCATATGTACAACCTTGAGGGCAGCAGGAACCACTGTTCACTTTTTCTTGTCTAAGGGCAGCAGGATCCCATCAAACATCTTGAGGTGGTCCCGGGAGGCGAGGCCTCACTGGGTCTTGTGCCACAGCATGCATTGCAAGGTCCACCAAAAGATGAGGCTCAGGGATCCAAAGTGGTAAAGCTGTAGAATGGGTTGGTGTTCATCTGCTGGTGGAGGAAGGCCAAGGACTTCAACTTATCCTGTCTAATAAAAGAACAATATGCAAATTGAACATACCTCTGCTACACCCACAAGCCACACCCACAAGCCAATCAGGAGCGAGTATGCAAATTAACCCAACCAAGATGGCTGTGGCCACTGAGCAAACAGGAGGCTTGGGTTTCCCTGGCAATGGAGGAAGCCAAGCTTCCTGCACACCCTGGCCGGCCCTGGACTCCACTCAAGGCTACAAAGTTTCAATTATAGAAGATAAATAAATCCCAACAAAAATGGCTGCAGAGGCTTGGGTTTCCCCGGCGATGGAGGAAGCCAAGTTTCTGGCCTATCCTGGTCTCCACTCAAGGCTACAAAGTTTCAATTAGAGAAGATAAATCCCAGATACCAGGTCCTCACTTGGGTCGCCGGGGGGCGTGGCCATCCTGCAAACCACCACAGGCCCCTCACCCAGGCCAACCTATGTCCCAAGGGAACCCCACCCTGATCCAGGACACCCTCCAGGGCAAACCAGCTGGCCCCCACCCCTGCACCAGGCCTCTATCCTATCTAATAAAAGAGTAATATGCAAATTGACCGTCACTCCAACACACAAGATGGCTGCCCCCATGTGATCAAAGATGGCTGCCCCCATCTGGACACAAGATGGCCAGCAGGGGAGGGCAGTTGGGAGGGACCAGTCCTGCAGGGGAGGACAGTTAGGGGTGACCAGGCCGGCAGAGGAGGGAAGTTGGGGGCGACCCTGCCTGCAGGGAAGGGAAGTTGGGGGGTACCCAGGCGTGCAGGGAGAGCAGTTGGGGGGGACCATGCCTGCAGGGGAGGGTAGTTAGGGGTGACCATGCCTGCAGGGGAAGGCAGTTAGGGGCAATCAGGCTGGCAGGGGAGCAGTTAGGCATCAACCAGGCTGGCAGAGGAGTGGTTAGGGGGTGATCAGGCTGGCAGGCAGAAGTGGTTAGAGGCAATCAGGAAGGCAGACAGGCGAGCAGTTGGGAGCCAGCAGTCCTGGATTGTGAGAGGGGTCCCATATTGGAGAGGGTGCAGGCTGGGCTGAGGGACACCCCCAACCAACCCGTGCACGAATTTTGTGCACCGGGCCTCTAGTTTTTGTATAAAATGCCAGAAATGTCGAGGCCCTCACAGCGCACAACCATCACCTTGCAACTCAGCAGTACCTGCTTGGCCACGATGGTCGCCAGACGGCCATCAAGCTCCAGGGTCTGGCCCTCGGCCATCTTCTGCACCCGCCTGGAATAACCAACTTGGTGAGTTCTTGAGTGTTTAGCTCTTTACAATGAATGTTAGCGTGTGCCACCCAGAACCCCGTTGAAGATGGGAGCTCTCATTCCCCCACTGCTAGGCAGTGTAGTTGCTAACATTTTGCAACTGCTTCCCTCTCTGGTTTTCAGGGAAGGGAGCACCTTGCCTGAGGCCCCCTCTCTGGCCCTCCCAAGGATGTGCGCAGTGGAGACCAAATTTCTTGACTTCATTTGAGATGATTCTGAAGGGCCATCTAAGCCTCAGCTGCTGCTGTGTCACCTCTCAGCTTCTCCCAGTCCCACAACACTAAATCCCTTGTGGATGCTGTTTCTAGAACCCTTCCTATTAAATTTTCTGACAGCTTTATTGAGATATAACTGACAAATCAAATATTGTAAGATATGTAATTGTTTTATATGTGTATGCATTGTGAAAGGATTCCCCTATCGAGTTAACACATCTCACCTTATATATTTACCTTTTTGTGTGCGTATGAGAACATTTAAGTTGTACTCTCTTAGCAAATTTCAATTATACAATTGCCAAGTGTTATTAACTATAGTCATTATGGTCATCATATTATATATTAGATCCTCAGACCTTATTCATCTTATATCTGAAAGTTTGTATGCTTTTACCAACCTCTTCTTATTAACCAACCCCCCAGCACCTTTTCTACTCTCTGTTTCTGTGAGTTTGCCTTTTTTTTTTTAAATTCTACATACAAGTGAGTGTTTGTCTTTCTCTGTCTGGCTTATTTCATTTGGTCTAATGCCTTCCGGTTTCATCCATGTTGTTGCAAATGACAGAATTTCTTTTTTTTTCATGCTAATGTGTGTGTGTGTGTGTGTGTGTGTGTGTGTGTGTGTGTGTGTGTTGTGTACACCATATTTCCTTGACTGGTCATCATTGCATCATTAATAGACACTTAGAGCCAAAAAAGTCCTTGTACAAAGCTTCATCTGAGCCTGTTGCCAGGAAACCTGATTTATTTCTCATTGACCTGTGATTATTTCCCAGTCTTTTTCCTTTTTTTTTTTTTTTTGCCTTTTTTTTAATTTGCAGATGCTGAATTTCAAAATATCATACAATCTTTTCTCTATGTAATTTCTTCTAAACTTAAAAGGCCCCCTCACATACATACACCAGAGGTTTGATTAACATCCAGTTCTATGTTCTTCTAGTCTTCCTATGGTTGCCATATTTTTAATTAAATCCTAATTCTAATGAACTTAATTTTTAGTGAAGGATTTGAAAAAAATGAATACATGCCATTTGTTGACTCAGCCTCTATTTCTCCTTTCACTTGCAATGCCACTGTTATATTTTAAATGGAGGCTGTGTTCTTACCATGGCTGCAGCTGTAAGAAGACTGCCAATGAACCACTGCTTGGAAATGATTTCCGACGCTATCAACAATTTCCTCCCTGTGCATGGGTTTCTCAAGTGTTGTTGCCCAGTCAATGAAGAGTTTTGGCCAAGTACCCCCACTGTTCCCCTGCAGTATAGCCCAGCACATTTTCATGTTTAAGAAAAAGATTGAATCCCAACACTGACCCTCCTTTACCTTCCAAGAAATTTACCCCGATTAATGAGCTGATAACTTTGCCCCAAAATACCAATGGAAACTTCAAATTCAATACAGATGTCCATGTTTGTTGCCAAATTGCCAGGAAACATTCACAATTACACTTCTTAATTAAACCAAATATTGCAAATGAGAGAGGGAAAGAGTATTAAGTTAAGGTCAGGATTTTATTGTCCAGTAAGTATACTTTTGTGTGTATTGCCAAGTGAGGATAATATGCCTTTTTAATACACAGTCAGCATTCATGTTTTGCCAAGCAGGCATGAGGCTTATTTCAAAAGATCCCAGTATATTTTGTGCCAACCAAGAAGTTGTTATTCAGATCTAGCTGCAGAACCTTAGCCAATGGGTATGGTTTTATTTGTGTGTGTTTTCCTCATAAGTGTTCATGAGGAACCTATTTATAACTTGTCCCACCAAACTAGAAATTCTAAACATACCTGAATGGAAGTCACAGGTTCAACACATAGGTGTGGTCTAAACCCCCTGTAACCAAATGAGGAGCCATAACATTCAGAGTGTGGTTTTCCACAAAGCACACCTGAGTAACCACAAACCATGTCCTGGGTTAGGGGATGTGAGAGGAGTTGTCTAGTGCATTCATACACATCACATAAGACTCAAGCAACTCAAGATCTCTGCTATTAAAATCCACATACTAGCCGAAACCGGTTTGGCTCAGTGGATAGAGCGTCGGCCTGCGGACTCAAGGGTCCCGGGTTCGATTCCGGTCAAGGGCATGTACCTTAGTTGCGGGCACATCCCCAGTGGGGGGTGTGCAGGAGGCAGCTGATCGATGTTTCTCTCTCATCGATGTTTCTAGCTCTCTATCCCTCTCCCTTCCCCTCTGTAAAATATCAATAAAATATATTAAAATCCACATACTAGAGAGTTTGGGTGGCATTAGAAAGAGGGTGATAAAGCTATTCTCTCTAATGCATCCCTTTGTTCATACTGGAGAGCCCCACCTCACTGCCCAGACTTCCTTGGTAGAAATTCACCAGGTAAACATACTTTCTTCCCATGAGCCTCACTTTTTCCTCACTCATTGACATTTGTCCTTTTAATTCCTTTTCTTCTCTCAAAATTCTACCTTCCTATTTCTTGGTAGTACCATATTTCCCAACTCCCACCCCCAAGATGTTAGCAGGTCCCAAACGTCCTCTGGTATCACAAATTTTCCCAGCTCCCTCCATGAGCTGTAAACCAAAGCTATTCTCATCTCTGTCTCTATCTGCTGCTAAGTAGAGAAGAAGTACAAACATAGGAGCCTGAAATTAGATGTGGTGAGGAGAAAGGAGTTTGCGGTGATTCTCCATTTCCCAGATGTAGTTACCTTTTTTTTTTTGCTTTTCTTTGGTTGTTTCCAAGTATTTTTAATTACACATAGCTTGCACTGCAAGATTTAATCTCTTTATCATTGCCCTCTTTGGGTTTTCGTATTGACTCAAATCTCCATTAAAACCCTTGCTATAATGTGAGAGTTTATTATGAAAAAAGTACTGGTTCCACTCTGACCTTGACTTACATGACAAGGCCTCGTCTATCAATTTGGCATTGGTAGGAGCCAGGCCAAAGGACCCTTCCCTAATTCCTGAGTAATTCAATTGTTGCCTATGGAAAGAGGGTTCTTCCATGGAGTCAGGAGAAAAGCATTTCAGGGATGCGTGCACAAGAGAATAAGGTGTAGTGGTAAGATTTATTGGAGCAAAAACAAAGGACTGCCCCCAAGTGTCTGTTGTCTCATTCAGGATCAGATGGCTCAGCTCTGTCTCTGGGGCTGCAAAGCCTGCACTTGTCCTCATCAAGCCCAGAAGAACCAGGCCCCAGAAATGTAGAACTTCTCTGCGTCTCATTTCCTGATCTGCACGTCTGCTGCCAAGGCTGCGCTTGGGCCCACGCAGCTGCCAGGCCCACACAGCTGCTCTGAAAAGAGAGCATGGGAATGAAGGCAAACAAATGAATGAAAATTAGTTAAGCTTTGATTATATTTCCTTGGATTTTGGAAGGGGTAAACTTTCAAACTAACCAATCTCGTTCCTGGGTCTCTGCGGACTTCTGCTGGGCCCTCCCCCTAACCAATCCCTTTTCTGGATCTTCAGGAGTTTCATGTCCCTTATTCAATTCGATCCTTTTCTCAGGCTAGCCATCTCCCCTTTATGTTGCCATCTTGGCTCCTACTCTGCTTGCTTCCAAGCTTTGCCTTGTCATCTGGTTTCTACTGCACATGAGCTTACCTCCCTCGGTGCCATCTTGGTTTCTACTGCACGTGAGCCTAGCAAAGGAATTTCTCCCAGTTATATTTCTCCCTCTGATAATCCTGGTGGCCAATTATCCCCCTGGAGAGATTAGAAAGCCAGTTCTTCCTGCCCACTCTGAGATTAAGTCCCCTGGGGAGCCTGTGAATGGTGCAACTTCCTAGTGAATCAAGTTTAATGTCCAATTCAGCTCCCTAGTAGATTAAGCTTAATGTCTGATTCCATTTGCTCCTTTCCTTTATTAATAACTAGCCAGCTACCTACACTAACTTAACCACATCATTTTGATGCCATTGATGTATTTCCACTGAAATATATATTCTCACTTCTCCCCACCTCACTATTTGCTCCCCTCTATAACTGCTATTTAAGTGTGTAGAGCAAGCATGTCAAACTTGTTGCCCGTGGGCCGCACGCGTCTCCCAATGAATATTTTTGTGGCCCAGCCAATATAACGGCATGTGAGAAACGTTTTAATAAAAATTTGTAACTTAATTTTTACACTATCCTGTTATACATAATTATTAATAATGAACTACAACATTCGCTAATGACTGATTACTATAATCGTGTTACATTCATTTCCCTTACGCGCAGGCGCACCATTTCTCTCCACTAATACTAGCAGAGAATATTTTAGCAGCTGATTGCCACGTCATTAGTCTTGGACTGACTTGTTTGGTGTGCACAACAGGAAATATTTCGCTTTCGGAGAACAAGAAAAATAGGTTTATTTGCGTTACGCTTATTAATTTGTTCAGTCACTCAGTGTCTGGTAGGTTAATATTCAAGAAAAAATATTAATTTTTATTAAAGTGTTCTATTATTTTATGTTAACGATTACTCATTTATTTCAGCCCTTTGTATTCAGCATGTCTCTATCGAAATAAACCTACTTTTCTATGAAAATTGAAGCTTTTGTTTTTTTGTGGCCCACATAAACTTAAACCTTGTTTATTTGGCTCGTGTTAGCCTTTGAGTTTGACATGCTTGCTGTAGAGCAAAGAAATTGGAGGAGTTGACTCTGCCCCACAGATGTCTATAGGTAGCCACTGCACCTAATCTGAGAAGTGGTTAAAAGTCACACTCATAGATGACCCAAGAGGCCTTGGCTGAGACACTATGACAATTTCCTAGAAAAGTTTCAACATGTTCTTGGCAATCCTGTTGAAGAATAAAGTGCCACACAATGTACATATTTGACAAAAGCATGACTCAGACCGCCATTACACCAATACCTTTAGCATTCTTCTCCAAGACCCAGTAAAACTACCCTACTAACCCTTGACTCATGACACATCTAAAATATTTTGTCTTGTATATCCATTGTTGGAGAGCCTCATGGACCTGATCACCTCTCGTATTTGCCTGAGGGATAAACTCAGCATAAGGTCCTGAAACCAGTTCCTGATTTCACCAGGAGATTGTCCTGGAAATATACTACTGAAAGGCAGGGCAGAGCAGCTAGGTGATTCAGCAGTCTCTCGCCCTGGTAGAAGTCCATTTATGTAGCTGTGAATGTTTACCCCACCGAAAAATCTCCACGACTGTCAATGGTGTCTTAGGGGGGAAACTACTAGTAGTTATTGCCCTTAGTTCCATATTGAGTTTAAACTGAGTACATGGCTATCCAGCTAGAGACTACATTTCCCAGATACCCATGAGGCTAAGTGTTGCCAAGTGAATCATTTACTAAGTGACTAAGCAACGAGCAACTTCCTTCTTGTTGCTTAAAAGGAAATTGCTTATCCTGAACTTGTGCTTTTAGTTCTAACCTCTAGCTGGAAAACCAAAGTGCCCAACTTTGACCGGGCATTTCAACAGGTCATAGTGTGACCAAGACTGTACCCTAATGCAGAGTCTTAGAACATTTTGTGCCACGTGCCCCTTTGAGAATCTGATGACATATATGCATCCCCTCTCAGAATAAAATAAAATATACCACAAAACACCCACTAGAGTGGCTAAAGTTTAAAAGACTCATAATCCGCCGAGACCGGTTTGGCTCAGTGGATAGAGCGTCGGCCTGTGGACTGAAGGGTCCCGGGTTCGATTTCGGTCAAGGGCGTGTACCTTGGTTGCGGGCACATCCCCAGTGGGAGGTGTGCAGGAGGCAGCTGATCGATGTTTCTCTCTCATCGATGTTTCTGGCTCTCTATCCCTCTCCCTTCCTCTCTGTGAAATATCAATAAAATATATTTTAAAAAAAGACTAATAATCCCTAATATTTGTGAGAATGTAGAGTAACTGCAACTCTTATACATTGCTTGATAATAAGAGTATCATCTCATTCATTTTGAAAAGTAGTTTGGTATGACCCAACAATTCCATACATACGTTTATACCCAAGAGGAATGAGTGCATATGTATACCAAAGATATATCTAAGAATGTTCATAGTAGCTTTATTTGTAATAGTAAAAAAAACAGTAAATAATTCATGTGTCCATCAACAGGAGAATACATAAATCAGCTGTTACTACACAACAATAAAGGGCAGGGATTACCAATGCACAAAATAACTTTGATGAATCTTACCGAAGACAACACAAAAGTGTACACATGTTAACTAGATTTATTGTGGTGATCATTTTGCAATTATATAACTATTGAATCCTTATGTTGTATACCTGACACCACTATAATGTTATATGTTAGTATATCTCAATAAAAATTAATATTCTGAAATTGGGAGGAAGATGAATAGGAAGAGCATAGAGAAATTTTCAGGCAGTGAAAATACTTTGTATGATATTATAATGATAACTATATGTCACTGGAGGCCTGGTACACAAAATTCGTGCACTCAGGGGAGGGTCCAACTGACAGCAGTTGAACATCCTTAGCATTGACGTAGAGGTGAGGGAGGCTACCGCCATTGCCGTTGTGCTTGCCAGCCATAGCCCAGCTTCTGGCTGAGCGGCACTCTCCCTGTGGGAGTGCACTGACCACCAGGGGGAAGCTCCTGCATTGAGCATCTGCCCCCTGGTGGTCAGCACACGTCATAGTGACTGGTTGTTCCACTGTCTGGCTGAAACTGGCTCTCCGACATCCGCCCAGGGGTCCTGAATTGTGAGAGGGTGCAGGCCAGGCCAAGGGACCCCACCAGTGCACGATTGGGGCCAGGGAGGAATGTGGGAGGTTGGCCATCTGGGGAGGGACTGCAGAAGGGCTCCAGGAGTGTCTGCCCCCTGGTGGTCGGTGCACGTCATAGCGAGCAGTTGAGCAGCCTTAGCATATCATTAGCATATTACGCTTTGATTGGTTGAATGGACGACCAGATGACCAGATACTTAGCATATTAGGCTTTTATTACATAGGATTATACATTTGTCCAAACCCAAGAGTGAACCCTAATGTATACATGGACTTTGGGTGATTATGATGTCCCAATATAGGTTCACCCTTGATATAAAATGTGCCATTCTGAAGAGTAATATTGGTAATGGGGGAGGCTATGCCTGTATGAAAACAGGGGCTTTATGGGAAATCCCTGTACCTCCCTCTAAATTTTGTTATAAATCTAAAAAATAGCCTTTTTTAAAAGTGCATACACTATATGATTTCATTTATATGGATGTTAAGAACAGATAACAACACTTACTGATAACAGAAGTTCAAATAATAATTACCTTTGCAAGGGAGGCACCAAAAAAGAATTGGCAAGGACCACAAGGAAACTTTCTAGGGTGATGAAAAAGTTTTATATTTTGATGCCATTGAAAAGTGTAATTTCACCTAGCTGACACTTAGGATTTGTGTGCATTTTATTCACCTTACTGTGTATATATCATCTCAGTGAAAAAGTAGAATACACAGCCCTAGCTAGTTTTACTCAGTGGTTAGATCATTGGCCCATGGACTGAAGGGTCTCGGGTTCCATTCAGTCAAGGATGGGTTTCTCAACTGCAGGCTCGATTCCTGGCCCCAGTCAGGATGGGTGCGGGAAGCAACCAATCGATGTGTCTCTCTCACATTGATGTTTCTCACTCTGTGTCTCTCCCCTTCCCTTCCACTCTCTCTAAAAATAAATGGAGCCCAGCCAGAGTGACTCAGTGGTTGAGTGTCTACTTATGAACCAGGAGCTCACAGTTCAATTCCTGGTCAGGGCACATGCCTGGGTTGTGGGCTCAATCCCCAGTGAGGGTGTGCAGGAGGTAGTCAATCAATGATTCTCTCTCATCATTGATGTTTCTCTCTCTCTCTCTCTCTCTCTCTCTCTCTCTCTCTCTCTCTCGCTCTTTTCATTCCTTTCTGAAATCAACAATAATTTTTTAAATAAATTTCCTTATGCTTTTCTACTCTGAATACAAAAGAGAATATAAGTTTAATTTTTTAAAGTTTTATTAGTTATTTAAGAACTTGAGAAAATTTTTTTTCATTAAAGTTTGAAGCACTTTTAAAAATCAAGTATATTATCATTATACAAACAGTTAGAAATAGCTCATGGAATTTAAGTTTTAAAAACCCCTCTAAATATGATGGCCAAAAATGTGTCAAATTAATAAATAGAGTAAGGTATGTGAATTGAATGGAAATGCTTAAGAAAGAACTAGGTATTTACAGATTTTAACTAATTGCAATTAATTTTTAACATCAAAGTAAACCTCTAAAAGATTAGCAAAAACTCCATTCATGATGACTAACTGCCCATAAACTCCTGTTTGTGAAGTTTTCACATTGGGCTGGTTTTCAGAGTCTAATTTAAAATACAGATTGCTCAGCCTCCACTCCAAACTGAATCAGGGATTGGGGTGAAGTCTGGGAGCTGTGCACTTCCTCTTCCTGTACCAGGGATGAGGAAACTTCTAGGGCATTGAAGTCTGTTTAATATTTATTTCATTCACCACCATGCTTTCAAAGAGGAACTTAAAATGATTTGCATAGGCTATCTGATTCATGCTAACATCTGAACAGGTGGTAATCATAACTCTGGCCATGGTGGAGTTCCAAAGGTCTCCCTGGCAACAATTCACTCCCTGGTCTCCTTGGTGAGGTTTATAAGGACCCTCAGATTTACTTCAGTTAAAATTCAAAATTATTTTGCTATTGATCAGACACACGTAAAGAGCTGTTTTTCAAAATAACTCTCTACATCTTTTTCAGGAGTATTTAAAAAAAGGAAATAGGAAGAAAAGTATTAGTAATAAATCAGTCCTTCTTATGAGAGCTCATTTTATGTGGCAGTGAATTAAAATATCAAGGTCAAATGATGTAAAACTGAATCACATATTTTTAAATCTGATACCTACCAGTATTTGTCAAAATTAATTTTCTATTATTTAATACACAAAATGATTCATTGTTCAACTAGACATCACTTTTGAAAACTAAAAACATATAAATAATCTCAATATTCTTTATGCAGGAAATATATTTATTTTTGTCTAACACATAGCTTACCCAGATGTCTGATCATGGGAGAACTGACGAAATGCTGCTGAATTAAACTACCAGTCCTAATAGGGAGAACACCTCACAAGCAAGTACACGATTTAAAAAGACAAGTTGTACCATGAATTGTTCCTTCAAAAATGTCATAAAGTTAAGTGCACCACTTTTTCCCTTTTATTAAGATTTTGGTTAATTTAGAAATGGAATTGCTAAATAAGGAGGCACCCTGCATATTCCAACGTCAGGGCCAGTGCAACAATGAACTTACATTGATTACTTGCCCAAGGATTGGTAGACTGTACTCATTCGGAAAACCAAAATGAACAGATCGTAAGTGGTCATTGAGTTGTAACAGTAGTTTCCAAGGGTCAATGAAGTTACCCTAAAGCAGCATGACAAACTCATATTTTAAAAATCTGATCAGCGTTCCTGCCTCTGCCCTGGTCTACTTGATCCATCCTCTCATGGTATTTGTCCAAGTAGCTGCCTTCTTGCAGGACTGCCCTGGGGAGAACATCCTGCCTTCTGCACACTCAGACATTTCTAACTGCAGAACTCCCCAGGCTGTGTTTACTTCTGTGGGTTGTTTGACAAAAGTCAGTGGTATGAAAGTTAAATACTATGAACAGCTCAACTAGACAGTAGGCTCTGTAAAATCAACACCCACAAGATTATTCATCTTGTCATTCTCTGCAGTCCTCACTGCACTGACTCTCAAAGCAGGTATGTATTACATGTTTGTTGACTGAGAATGAGTGAATGGATGAATGAACGAATTCCTATAGACAGCATGAGCCAGGGCATAGGGAGAAGTACTTGGATAGTCTGTGGGTCATTGTTTTGTTGGGCCAGCAGTTGGAACCATCAGTGCTGGAGTGCAGCTGGCCTCATACAGGATCTGGAAGAGGGACACACCCCTTTTTGGCCCCACTGCCACATCTAGGACAACTTCTTTTTTCTTTTTTTAAACCTTACTGGAGGAATGAGGATATTTTTCCATTGATTTCTAGAGAGAATGGAAGGGAGAGGGAAGTGGGAAAGAGAGAAAAACATTGATATGAGAGAGATACATTGATTGGTTGCCTCCCGCACATGTCCTGACTAGGGTCAGGGATCGAACCTGCAACCCAGGTACATGCCCTTGACCGGGAGTCCAACCCACGACCCTTAGGTACATGGGCTGACACTCTAACCAGTGAGCATCACCAGTCAGGGCTAGGACAACTCAGGAGGAAGTACCATACCTCCCTAAGCTTGGCCTGAGCATATGAAAATAGCTTATTCTAAATACAGGCTTAATCATAATCTTTACTGTGTGACTTCTCTTCTCTGTATTTTACCATATCTTATCTCACTTGTACTTTTGGAACAAAGGACTTGCATCCTTCTATTATCATTGTCACACATAAGTAATATTGACATTCTTGTTAAAAGCAAGTATTCTTCTAAAAGAATTCTAGATATTACCAGTGGTAATTTAGGAAGAAAACAGGGTGGCTCTCTCTGGCCCTTCCAATATCTGCTTCTTGCTCTGGTCTCTAACTCTACCTACATATCTTTTTAAAGTCACCTAGGATCCTGAGTTTCATTTTCTTCATCTATAAGATAAGCTGGGGGGAAAAAGATAATCTCTACCTTCAAAATTCTCTTCTCTGCCTGTGGGTCTCCTGTACCCATCACAGTGCTGGACACCAAGGTGACTCAGGTTGGACCGTGCTGGACACTGATGTCACGTCCCTGGGACGCATGCCCTAATGCAGCACAGCTGGTGCCCTGGGGCTGAGCAAAGAACAAGTTCAGGGTTGTGCTGGGGCAACAGCAATAAATGATAAGTGTATGTCATTTATTCTGTTATCTAAAAGGCAGCATCATAAGGATCCGGAGTTCATTCGAAATTACCAGGTGCCCTTCCTGAAAATCTGGAAAAGCTGAGTTAGAAATCAATGGTGTTGGGAGCATGAGTGGATCAATCGCCAATTTGTTTACTGGTAGACAAATTTCACTGCTTAGAATCTTGGTCATCTGCATGGTTTTCATAAAACCAAGCACTTTATTATTGGGATAACTTTTGCCCTGGATCCCCTTAAAGTGATATTTAATCTCTAATGTGGTATATGGTAGGCAGAGTAATACCCCTCCCCCCAAAAAAAGATGTCCACACCCTAATCCCTGAAAACTGTGTATATTTTAGGTTACATGGCAAAGGGGGAATTAAGGTTACAGATTGAATTAAGATGACTAATCAGTTGGCCTTATAGGGCTTATTCTGGATTACCCAGCTGGGCCAAGACTTCTACTTTAGAGTCTTTTAAAGTAGAAGAGGAAGGCAGAAGCCCTCAGAGTCAGAGAGATACTTGAAGATGCTATGCTGCTGACTTTGAAGATAGAGGAAGAGGACATGAGCCAACAAGTGCAGGCTGCCTCTAAAGGCTGGAAAAGACAAGGAAACACATTGACCCTAAAGCTTCCAGCATGCAGCCCTGCTAACCCCTTGACCTTAACTCATTCAGACCCATTTCAGACTTCTGGCCTCCAGAAATCAATGAACTGTAAGAGGGCAACTGTGATGTTTTAGGCCACTATTTTGTGGTAATTTGTAGCCGCAGCAATAAGAAACTAGTATGTGGCATGCATTCTAATGCTCCAGAGATTTACTATGGTGATGTCACTAAGATGGCTGACAAAAATTCATACATTTAAAGCAAAAGAAATGCTAAATTACAAATTCCAGAATAAAACTACACATTATTAATAGCTACTGTTAACGAATCATAATGTAAATATCTGTGTTTTCCGATGGTCTTAGGCTCTACAGCAGCGGTCTCAACCTGTGGGTCGCGACCCACAGGTTGAGAACCGCTAGCAGGGTCGCCTAAGACCATTGTAAAACACAAATATTTATATTACGATTCATAACAGTAGCAAAATTACAGTTATGAAGTAGCAACAAAAATAATTTTATGGTTGGGGGTCACCACAACATGAGGAACTGTATTAAAGGGTCGTGGCATTAAAAAGGTTGAGAACCACTGCTCTAAGGTAAGAGATTGTCTTCATCAGCCAAGGTGCCTCTTACACACGCCCCATTGGGTCAAGAGCCATTCTGGGGGCACAGAAGTAGGACCCCGTGAGATGTGTCAGGGAGCCTCTAGTTAGGTTAGCCTTGCTATCAGGAAGTGCGGGGGACACAGCAAAGAACACATTTTGACATTTGCCTAATTACAGAATAAATGATTTTATTTATCTGGTCATTTTAAAACTTTTTACCATGAAAAATTTCAGACATATACCAAAAAAGAGAGTGAGCCCATTTTATTTGCACCCTCAAGTACTTGCCCCCAGGATAGCAATTTCCAGACATCATATCACTTCCTCTGCAAATAGCTCAGCATTTGTCTCTAACAGGTAAGGACTCTACCTGACCAGTTTTTTTGTTTGCTTTTTTAATATATTTTATTGATTTTTTTACAGAGCGGAAGGGAGAGGGACAGAGAGTCAGAAACATCGATGAGAGAGAAACATCAATCAGCTGCCTCCTGCACACCCCCCACTGGGGATGTGCCCGCAACCAAGGTACATGCCCTTGACCGGAATCGAACCTGGGACCTTTCAGTCCGCAGGCCGACGCTCTATCCACTGAGCCAAACTAGTTAGGGCTACCTGACCAGTTTTTAATAAAAATACTCATGCTCAATTGTTTCAGTTCTCCTGCCCAACCTGCTTCTCTGATCTTCCCAGCAGCCCGTCTGGTTTACCTTCATCCTTTGAAAACACTGTCATTGGCTAGCAGCTGGGAAATCTGCGAACCACCTCTGACAGCCAAACTCACATGAACACTAATTTCCATGTGCATTGGATTTTACAGTTCACAGAGAACTTAGACATATGTACACCCATCATCTCCAGAATACATTCTGATCAACACTGGCAACATTCTTGCAGTTCCTTCTTCATTGCAGGTGAACTAGACTTACAGGCAAGAAAGTGAGGCTTTGCAAAGGTATTTGAAATAGGTATATCACAGTTTCCAGATGACTTGTCCTCCATGTTGTTAATCACGTGTGGTGAGCCAAGGATTGGGCTAGGTACAATAGACTTGTTTTTTTTTGTTGAAACTGTCCTCTGAAGTTGGCAGTTTCCCCGTGTTTACAAATGAGAAACCTCAGGATGAAAAAGGAGGAATCACTTGTCCAGGATCAACTCTGGAACATTCTGGAATACCAGCCCATGTCTGTCTGCCTCCTACATCTGTGCGATGACCAACTACCTCAGCCTTTCTTCCCTCACCCTCACCATCACCCTTTCCCTGTACCCCAAGGGCAGAAAGCAGTTTGGCTCCTGAAAATTTAGGACCTTTACCCCAGAATACAAAACAATTCTCCATATTTTAGTGAAGAACAGAGAATAAACAGGTTTCTGGTTTCCAAGCATTTCAAATGTCAGAGTTGGATTTCTCAGAAAGTTAATGAAGCTTAAACTACAGGGTATTTCACTTGCTGAGGCTCTTCCAAGGCCCTGGGGGGTGCCCCACCAATATGTCCATACAGACTTACGTTTTTGTAAAATTGGCAAAAGCCGGTGATTTTAAAATTCTTTTTCTTAAATAGAGCCTCCAAGATTATATAAGCTCTCCATACCTGGATCCTCTCTTGTAAATCTCCCCCATCACAGAAGCCTGCACCATCCTTGTGCGTTGGCTTAAAACCTGAGGGAGCTGCAAACAGGAGGGAGCCTTGATCCTGAGATCAGGCAGCAGGAAGTGGTGTGCCTAGTTTCAAACTTTTGAACGGCCTGATTTTTCCCATAGGAATCTTGACATAATATCGCTGTGTCATTGAAAGAATATATATATATATACACATATATTTATATATATACATATATATATATATACATATAAAACTTTTAATTGATTTTAGAGAGAGAAGAAGGAAGGAGAGAGGGAGAGAGAAACATCGATGTGAGAAACATCAATCAGTTGCCTCCCGAACACACGCCAACCAGGGATCAAACTCGCAACCTGGGTATGTGCCCTGACCAGGAATCTAACTGGCGATTTTTTGGTGCACTGGATGGCACTCCAACCAAATGAGCCACACCGGCCATAGTGAAAGAATATATAATATTCCTCAGGTAACATTGTGGGTTAACTGAGCTTTTGTGGACAGGGAAGCCAACGACCAGATAGAATATTATTTCTATGCAAAATATGTTCCAAATACCAATGGACAACTTGAAAAAATTGTCTATGCACCACTGATGAAAGTGATTTTAATTAACTCCATATGTACAGATCCTGCCTGTTCTTCAAGGCTCCGTCTAAATATCTGCTTTGTGAGCCTTCCTGGATTGGTTCCAGGCTGAGTTATTCCTTCTTGTTCTGAAATTCCAACACATTTATCTCTATCTCTCTTGTGGCACCTATCACTTTCTTCCTTAAATTAAAGTTATTTGTGTACATACTTAGCTTGTCTACTTTACTATAAGTCCAAGAGGAAGGTTTCTTATTTATCCTGAAATCCCCTTAACACCTAAACAAAAGAGTTCATAAACACTCATTGGTTGAGTGAATGAAGAACGTTGGTAATTGAGTGAATGAAATGTGTTAAGGGTCTATCTCTCTTCTGAACTTCTAAATCACATTTACATTTTTCCTTTAGCAATTAATTTTATTACATACTCCCAATGATAGCTCTTGGTTGTTCATTTTTTTTCCCCAACAAGAAATTAAGCTTCTTTTTAAATATATATATATTTTTTATTGATTGCAGAGAGGAAGGGAGAGGGAGAGAGAGAAAGAAGCATCAATGATGAGAAAGAATCATTGATTGGCTGCCTCCTGCACACCTCCTACTGGGGATCGAGCCCGCATTTGCCCTTGACCAGAATGGAACCTGGGACCCTTCAGTCCCCAGGCCGACACTATCCACTGAGCAAAACCAGCCAGGACTAAGCCTCTTTAAGAAGTAATTATGACCTTTATGACCTCCTTTTTTTTTTTTTTTTTTTTTTTGTATACTCCACAGTAATGAACACTGTGGCTTGTGCAGAGTAGGAAGCTTAGTAAATATTGGTTGGTACCTTAGAGTATATAGAACCACACAATGATTAAACTAAATGGGCCTTGATATATCAGTCATTCATTCACTCTCAGGAAAGATCAGCTATCAGAAACTTAATACTGATCAGCATAACTAAGAGTATTCTCATTCTATCTAAATATCTTTACTACCAGGTCTGGAGCAAGGTTGCCCTGCACTGCCTTGAACTGCTGAGAATAAAAGAGTAGTAGCTCCTTTAACTTTCAAAATGATATTGAAAGTGAAAAAAATAAATAAAATCCAATATCAAAAAACTAAAAAGCAAAAGAGCACGCATGTTGCTCTCTATATCATTATCTTAGATTGGAAGTGCTTCTTATAGGGGATTGGTACTTCTCTTGTAAGGAATGAACGCCTGAGTTTTCATCCCCATAGGCACAGTAGGGAGTTGACAGAATTCATTTCCTTTTCTTGCCTTGTTCATCTTAAACAACACAGGGAGTCCTGGTCCTTGCCTGAGGCTCCTTCTGCTATTGTTTGAGCAAGGACCAGTGTGGATCAGGGATACTTATAATTCCAAGATAAGGGCACCACAGGGCTTGGGACCACAAGGCTAAATCACTTTGTCTCTAAGCCATTATCAAAACATTCTTTTGCCTTGGAGTAGTCTGAAACAAAGTGGCACTTGTTAAAGAGGGAAGTTCCATACATTTTTCTGAACAAGATAAGAGCTAGATTAAACAATTAACTAGTTCAGATTGTATTATGCGGAGTTCCAGGGGTTACAATTAGTGACCCATCTGAGGGTCTCTATGAAGTCAAATCAGAACAAGAAACCCTGACTCAGTGCCACAGAGAGGGTTAGCATGCAGCTTGTCCATGTTTGCCCCATCGCAACAGGCTTACACTTGGTTCAGTGGCGCCATCTTGTCACCTCAGTTTATATTTGAGGAAAGTCAGGCCCAGAAAATTTGAGTGGATAGCTCCAGATCTTGCTTGAACACTGGAAACGCTAGAGAGAGGAAAGAAGAAATGGGGACGAAGGATAGATGATGGGTGAGGGAATTGGAGCTCCACCCAAACTCTGTCCATTTGTGGTTTGCCTTTTCCATTACCCTGGTCACGTTCTTAGTGATTAAAGCTATTAAAGTTTCATAATCAGACAGATTTGGGTGAGAACCTTACTTCTAACTCTTGCTAACCTTGACCACCTTGGGCAAGCTACTTGATCTCTCTAAGGTTCAATTTTCTCATTAATTTTCTATAATTGGAGATAGTACTTCTTCATAGTATTATTATGATCACTAAATGTAATACACATAGAGTCTGAGTTACAATAAACATTCAGTAAATTATATTTCTATTCCTTCTTATCCAAAATGATATTCCAAATTGGGATAGTACATCCTATAGATCCACCTTTCTACATTTAAAAAAAATGTTTTATAAAGAAATTTTAAAAATATTTTTATTGATTTTAGAGAGAGAGGAAGGGAGAGGGAGAGAGAAACATGTGTGGGCTGTCTCCTGCCCATCCCCCACTGGGGATCGAGGCTGAAACTCCAGGCATGTGCACTGACCCAGAGTCAACCGGTGACCTCTTGGTGCATGGAACCAACTGAGCCCCACCAACAGGGCAGTATACTTTTTATTGAGTCTTTAGCCTGTTAGGATTTTTGGTTCCAGGGTATCAAGAAGTAGTGGACAGCCCCAGAATCACTTCTTTCTTCAAATTAGCACGAGTTGCCATTTGCGGGAGCCAGGAGGCTGCTATGACTTCCCCTTCATGTCCGGCCCCTTTAACTTCTCCAGCCCACTTACATACAGCTCATTGCCAATTCTGAGTCCTTCAAGTTTGACTTTCCGATAAGGCATGGGGAGCAACAATGTTTCTCATTCATATTATTTGCCTTAGACTTAGGTTTCACAGGACAGCAACACATGGCTCAGCCCTATGGCCTTCAGTAGGGCTCCTAACAGCCTGGAATTTCTTGGAGCACATGGAGTGCCACGCAATTATGTTCTTCCCCTGGCTGGAAAGGAGTAAACGAGGCACAAGAGATACCCAGTGACTTAATTGTCCTTGGTACCCAAGCTCAGTGGATTTTGCAGTCTTCTGTTACTGACACATTTGGAGCAGCAAAAAAACTGATACAATTGGGCCAAGAACCATGATCAACCACGGTTTATACAAAGAAGTGCCCTGGCCAGTGTGACTTAGTCGGTTGGAGTGTTGTCCCATACACCGTAAAGTTGCAGGTTCAATTCCCGGTCAGGGGACATACCCAGGTTATGGGTTTGATCCCCTGTCAGCAACCAATCGATGTTTCTCTCTCACATCAATTTTTCTCCCCCTCTCTCTCCTTCTTTCCTCTCTAAAGTCAATAAACATATCTTGGGTGAGGATTAAATAAAGAAAAATCATAAAAAGGACAGACAAATATGCATAAGCAAGTGCAATAGGTCAAAGGAAAAATTCAATACAGAGAACAAATCAGATAAGTGTGAATGCCAAATAGTATCACACATTTTAAAGGGACAAGAGTCACTATTCTTTTGTGGATGACATAAATGGCTTGGTTTTGGTGTCCCAACTTACAGCATTTGGTGCCAGTCTGTCATCTGTGAGAATGCCTAGGTTTTATTTACAGAAATTGAGAAGGTGGTATCTTGCCTAATTTTTTTTTACCTGTTATTTGAGAGAATCAAGTATTAGGAACTTTTATTTTTGAACATTCTAAAAGATGGGCATCTTGAAATTACCTAGGTAACTACACGCAAGTACAGTTCTGACATTGTTGGGCCTGAATTCTGGAAGCAGCGGTTGGGGGTTGGTCAGCAGGAAACAATGGTCATTTGTGAAAGAGAGGGCACTGATAGCTCAGTGTCCTTATAACAGGGGACAAAATCATGTTGACCAATAAGGTTTCAAACCTTTATTTAGTGAAATGAATTGTTAGAAAACAGAGTAGGTTTTTAGATTATCCATCCATCAGACTTACACCAAAAATTTAACATAAAAGGAGGTATGAGAAGAGAACTGTAAAGAGCAAGAGACTTCCTCAAATACCCGTGGCTTTTTGTAAGTATGAATATAATAAGGAAATGTAATATTCTACTCTAAAATTGTTTTAAATTTTTAAAGAAAATCTTGTACACTTCAAATGGATACATAATTCTGTAAGAGATTTATTTATTTTTTTAAATATATATATATATATATTATCGATTTTTTACAGAGAGGAAGGGAGAGGGATAGAGAGTTAGAAACATCGATGAGAGAGAAACATCGATCAGCTGCCTCCTGCACACTCCCCACCGGGTATGTGCCCACAACCAAGGTACATGCCCTTGACCGGAATTGAACCTGGGACCCTTGAGTCCGCAGGCCGACGCTCTGTCCACTGAGCCAAACCAGCTAGGGCTGTGAGAGATTTATTAACCTTCTAAATGCATCATTTCCCAAAACAACTGAGTACCAGTTTAGAGGAGAAAATAGTTGTATTTCTGCCTAGCAGATAATGTTTGTCATATTAATTACAGGCATGTTTGCTTTATAGATGCACCCCTGAACATGTAGCATATAAGGTATACTTTACCTTGACAAAAGGGCAGCATTTTAATACCACAAGGTTAGCCTTCCTAGAAGAGGGAGGGAAAGGGTTTCAGTCTCTGAATATAAAATGTTTTAATAGGTTTGATATTATTTAAAATATAAACACAAGAAAACTACTTGACCTGTAATAGACTTTTGCCTGATTCATAAACCCTTTACTTTTCAAATCTTCCATATACAAATTTAAAACCCCGTAGGCAAGGGAAACTAATACTTGGAAAGTGTCAAAAATATGCCAGGCATTTTGCTAGGAATTTTGATACATTGTTCCATTTAATTTTTACCATAACTCTAGGAGATATGTGGCTAGGAGCTGTCCTGGAGAACATGTGATTGTACTGCTTCTGGGTATATCAAAGATAAGGCACTGTTTCCATCGCTGTCTGTTACCAAAATAATAGAATTAGGGCGTGGAAATTCTTTTCTTTGAGAATATGACTTTATCGCTGTGAAATCATTGGTACCTTCAGTAATTTTAAAACTAATATAGGATTGTAAAATTTTATCCAATAAAGGAAAACAAACAGGGGTTTTTCTAGTCAAAATGCAAGTGTTTGCATATCATCATTTTGTAAATCTTGATATATTTTGTGTATCATCTGGTGTGTAACTCGAATGATGGGTATTATGAGTTAGAAACATTCATAATAAACCTTAACATACTAATATAATTGGGGAACATTAAACTGTTCCTATAAAGTTTTGGCTTACTTATTTTTAAAATTACACTTCTCAGTGTTATATTTCCTCAAATGATAATATGCTATCAGAATCCAACAGCACAACTGTGAATCTATATGAACATTTCTTGGTCATGTTTTGTGTTAAATATATGGCTTTGACTTTGGAAAGATTGATGAAGATCTAATAAGTTTGTGAAAATTATCACCAAATCCCTGAAGTACTGTGCTCATTCCTCATCCCTTAGGTCATTTTTATATAAGTGTATAAACATATGGGTGAGTGCCCTAGCAACCACAGGCAGAGAGCGTGTCAGTGGAAAGTCATCCAACAGCATTCCACAGTCATGACTCCTCCTGAGCATCAGGAGCTCGGAACATTGCTCTTCCCTTTCAGAAATGTGGAAACAATTAGATGATTTCTAATGTAAATCAGAGTCAATGTATAAGGTGGGAAAGGGAATACACTACATACAAACTCTATGGCTTTCATGGGATTTGATTCCTCTATAGTTATAAGAGCAGAAATATTTCTGAATTGTCAAAATTGGAAAAGGTCATTACGAAGGAAAACAAAGGTGGGACATTACTAATTGGTGAGCTGATCCCTAGAGTGAGTTAATTCCTGCTGATGTACTAAGATGACAGTTTTAACATATTATCCTTTGTGAGGTACTTATGTTTTCATTGAGACTACTGGAAAGTTAGCATCCCTTCAAGATCCAAAGGAATACATCCCAAAGGGTGGCACTTCAAGCACTTAATGCCCTGGGATGACAAGGAGATATTTTAAGAAAGGCAGTCTCACCCCACATCAGTTGCCTACTGGTGAGCCCCAGGGCTGGCTCCATTGAAAATTCTCACTAGAAACTGTTAAATGATTTCAATGTCTGCATGTCATTCCACCTTTGTGAAAGACTCCATGCAGAATATATTTGAGTATTTTCTCAATATATCTTCATATTTTACTTAACAACTGCTACTTCAATAAACCTAATTTCCAAATGTCCAGGGAAAAAGTAAAATGTTTCAGATTAAACTGAAATGGAATATCTTCTGTGCATATGAACTGATACTAAATTTTTAGCATAGAACTAGTGGCCCAGTGCACGAAATTTGTGCCCAGGGGGAGGGGGGCGGGTGTCCCTCAGCCCAGCCTGCACCCTCTCCAATCTGGGACCCTTCGAAGGATGTCCTACTGCTGGTTTACAGGGATCGGGCCTAAACCGGCAGTCGGACATCCCTCTCGCAATCTGGGACTGCTGGCTCCTAACCGCTCACCTGCCTGCCTGCCTGATTACCCCTAACCACTCTGCATGCCAGCCTGCTCGCCCCCAACTGCCCCCCGCCACCAGCCTGCTCGCCCCCAAATGCCCCCCTGCCAGCCTGATCACCCCCAACTGCCCCCTGTGCCAGCGGGCTTGCCCCCAACTGCCCCCTCTTGCTGGCCTGCTTGCCCCCAACTGCCCCCCTGCTGGCCTGCTCTCCTCCACCTGCCCTCCCCACTGGACTGCTCACCCCCAACTGCCTCCCTGTTGGCCTGCTGACCACAAACTGCCCCCCACTGTCCTGATCACCCCCAACTGATCCTCACTGACAGCCTGCTTGCCCCCAACTGGCCCCCCCTCGCCAGCCTGATCAACCCCAATGGCTCCCCCCACCGGCCTGATCACCCACAACTGCCATCCCATCCTGGCCTGATCACCCACAACTACCCTCCCCTCTTGGCTTCTAACCCCCTCTACCTCGGCCCTGCCACCATGGCTTTGTCCAGAAGAATGTCTGGAAGGTCTCCTGGAAGGTCTCCCAGTCTAATTAGCATATTACCTTTTTATTAGTATAGATCAACCTTGGGCAAACTACGGCCCGCAGGCCGGATCCGGCTGTTCTATCCGGTTCTCTTGCTCTCCCCTCTGCTCCTTTACTTTGAATTTATATTAGTTCACACAAACACTCCATCCATGCTTTTGTTCCAGCCCTCCGGTCCAATTTAAGAACCCATTGTGGCCCTCGAGTCAAAAAGTTTGCCCACCCCTGGTATAGATAGAGGCCTGGTGCACGGGTGGGGGTCGGCTGGTTAGCCCTGAAGGGTGTCCTGGATCAGGGTGGGGGTTCCCTTGGGGCGTGGGGCAGCCTGGGCGAGGAGCCTGTGGTGGTTTGCAGGCCGGCCATGCCCCCATGGGGTGATGGTCCCCATTGGGGGGGCATAGCCAGCCTGGGTGAGGGGCTGAGGGCCGTTTTCAGGCTGGCCACACCCCCTTCAGGATGGGGGGTCCTGTTGGGGTGTCTGGCCAGCCTGGGTGAGGGGCTGAGGGCCATTTTCAGGCTGGTCACACCCCCCTTCAGGATGGGGGTCCCCACTGGGGTGCCTGGCCAGCCTGGGTGAGGGGCTGATGGCTATTTGCAGATTGGCCAAGCCCCCCAGCAGGGACCCTCACCCCTTGGGGGTGTGACCAGCCTGGGTGAGGGGCTGAGGGCCATTTTCAGGCTGGCCATGCCCCCCGGTGACCCAGGCCCCCAGCTCCTCCTTGAGCAGAGGCTAGGGTGGGCTGGAAGCTTGGCTTCCTCCATCACCCGGGGAACCCAAGCCTCCTGCTTGCTCCAGCTCCATGGCCACCGCCATCTTTGTTGAGTTAATTTGCATACTCACTCCTGATTGGCTGGTGGGCGTAGCAGAGGGGCAGTCAATTTGCATGTTTCTCTTTTATTAGTGTAGATGTATATATGCAATATCTTGGTCACAGCTTACTAATTGCACTTTTGATATCTGCTCAGTTCTATCATCATAGATTCATTCATTAATATTTCTTAAGTGCCCAACCTCTGCCAGGCACTGCCCAAGTTACCAAGTCTATAGCAGTAAAGGGATATAGAGACACTTGCTATCATGGGCTTTACATTCTTATTATCATGGAAAATAGGAAATTTACTGTGTTTTGTTTGAGGGTAAATTTCAGCATCAATTATATTGAGATTTGTTTTTTAAACCCCAAAATACTTATTGCTGGTTAGAAAACTATGACATCAAATGACTCAGGATGGCACCAACAGCAGGTCACTTTTGTGTAACTGCACAGAATTCTACAGAGCGAAACACTAGATACCTCATTAATCAATTATTTATTAAACACTGTGTTAATTAATTTTATGTGTCAACTTTGATAGGCCACAGTATCCAGATATTTGGTCAAACATTATTGTAGACTAGAGACCCGGTGCACAGATTCATGCACATTGAAAGTAAATTAATTAGAAGGTGGCCGTCAGGGCGGGACTAGGCGAGAAGGACCGGACATGCCCTGGAGCCAACCTCCAGCAGTCACTCCCCGGCCAGCCACACCTGGGGCGGAGCCGGGGCTCAAAGGGTGTCTGTGGAGTGAGTGGGGAACCTCAGGCAGGCAGATTCCTTCAGCCTGGCCTGCGGGAATCGGGCCAAAGCCGGCAGTCTGACATCCCCGAGGGGTCCAAAGTGTGAGAGGGCACTCTGCAAAGCTGCTGTTGCTCAGCAGCTCCTGCATTAAGCGTCTGCCCCCTGGTGGTCAGTGCGCATCATGGCTACCAGCCAGTTGGCCGATCAGCTGGTGCCGGTTGCTTAGGCTTTTATATATATAGATGTTTCTGTGAAGGTATTTTTAGATGAGATTAATATTTAAGTCAGTAGATAAGTAAAGCAGATTACCCTCAAAATGTGGGTAGGCCTCATCTACTCAGTAGAAGGTCTTTTTTAAAAAAAAAAGTCTCTATTTATTTTAGAGAGAGAGGAAGGGAGAGGGATAAAGAGATAGAAACATTGATGATAGAGAAACATTAATTGGCCATCTCCTGCATGCCCCCTACTGGGGATTGAGCCCACAACCTGGGCATGTGCCCTGACTGGGAATCAAACCCAGACCATTTGGTGCATGGGACTATGTTCAACCAACTGAGCAACACCGGCCTGGCAGTAGAAGGCCTTAATAGAACAAAGACAGGAGAAACCAAGATGGCGGCATAGGTAAACACCTAAACTTGCCGCCTTGCACAACAACTTTAAAACTACAACTAAAAGACAAAACGGACATCATCCAGAACCACAGGAAGACTGGCTGAGTGGAAAGTCTACAACTAGAAGGAAAGAGAAAAGCACACTGAGACTCAGAGGAGCTGCGGAAGGCAGAGGTACGGAGATCCGCGCATGGAGAGGGCTGGCAACTGAGTACGCAGCTGGCTTTTTCAAGCTGGAGGGAGAAACAAGCTCCCAACTGCTCTGAAATGCAGTTCCAGGAGAGACTCTGGGGACCCAGACTCATACGGGGAGAAATTGGACTGTCTGGCAGTGGGCAGAACTCTAGGGGGCCTTTCTCTCAGAGGTGCTTACAGCGATTACCAAGGGACACTGAGACCTGGGGGCCCCTTAGGGCAGGGCTGACGGGCAGCTATTGCTGTTTGCTCTACCCTGTGACTCTGCCCCATCCAAGTTGTGCGCAGAGGCTTTTGCATATGAATGGCCTGGTCCTTTGAAATCTAAACTTACCTATCAAACTGGAGCTGGGTCAGAGAGACCCAGAACATCCAAAAGAAGGCCCAAGGCCCCACAGCAGCTTGCATTGCTTCACAGCTGGGCCTCATTTGGGCACATCCAAAACCCAAACAAAGAAGAGGAATCTGCAGATCTCTTCATAGCTCCTGCTGGGTGGCCTCAGCAGAGGGTAAATTAGCACCTCCTTGGAGATCCAAGAGCCAGTGTACCCAGGGATCAGAGTGGGACCATCCAGATTACAACTGCTCAGATCCATAAGGGACACACTCAGGAAGCAGAGTCAATGAGCACCAAAGCCACACTGAAGCAAGTCTTGCCTCATAAGGGTGTCTCCAGGACAGAGCTGACACAGCTGATCCTCACAGGCAATTGGTCTGGAGGTCAATTCCTCCCAGTGATACCAACAACAATCAAGGCTTAACTACAACAAGACTGTGCACACAGCCCACAAAGGGATGCACCAAGAGTGTCCACCTCAGGTAACTGGGGAGGCTGAGCCACTGGGCCCTATAAGACACCTGGAACACAAAGCCACTGTATCAACACAGGGAAGCAGCCAAAATGCGGAGACAAAGAAACAGGTCACAAATGAAAGAAACGAAGGAAAGCAAACGACTGGATATAGAGTTCAAAACCATGGTTATAAGGTTATTCAAGAATTTTCTAGAAAAGGCCGATAAATTTAGTGAGACCCTTGAGGATATGAAAAAAGACCAACTAGATATTAAGCATACACTGGCCGAAATAAAAAATAATATACAGAGATCCAACAGCAGACTAGAGGATTGCAAGAATCAAGTCAAAGATTTGAAATACAAAGAAGCAAAAAAAACACCCAACCGGAAAAGCAAAAAGAATCCAGAAATATGAAGATAGTGTAAGGAGCCTCTGGGACAATTTCAAGTGTACCATCTGAATTATGGGGGTGCCAGAAGAAGACAGAAAGCAAGATACTGAAAACCTATTTGAAGAAATAATGACAGAAACTTCGCCCACCCAGTGAAAGAAATAGACTTACAAGTCCAGGAAGCGCAGAGAACCCCAAACTAAAGGAATCCAAAGAGGACCACACCAAGACACATCATAATTAAAATGCCAAGGGCAAAAGACAAAGAGAGAATATTAAAAGCAGCAAGAGAAAAACAGTTAGTTACCTACAGGGGAGTACCCATACGACTGTCAGCTGATTTCTCAACAGAAACTATGCAGGCCAGATGGGAGTGGCAAGAAATATTCAAAGTGATGAATAGCAAGAACCTACAACCAAGATTACTCTACCCAGCAAAGCTATCATTCAGAATTGAAGGTCAGATAAAGAGCTTCACAGATAAGAAAAAGCTAAAGGAGTTCATCACCGCCAAACCAGTATTATATGAAATGCTGAAAGGTATTCTTTAAGAAGAGGAAGAAGAAGAAAAAGGTAAAGATAAAAATTATGAACAACAAATACATGTCTATCAACAAGTGAATCTAAAAATCAAGTAAATAAAAAATCTGATGAACAGAATGGACTGGTGAATATAATAGAATCAGAGGCATAGAAAGGGAGTGGTCTGACAATTATCGGGGGGAAAAGGAGTGTGGGGGGTGTGGGAGGAGACTGGACAAAAATCATACACCTATGGATGAGGACAGTGGGGGCGGTAAGGGCATGGGGTGGGGTGGCAACCAGGTGGAGGGGAGCTATGGGGGGAAAAAAAGAGGAACAACTGTAATAATCTGAACAATAAAGATTTTTTAAAAATATAAAATAAAATAAAATAAAATAAAATAAAATAAAATAAAATAAAATAAAATAGAACAAAGACAGGTCTTCAGGAGAGAAGGGCATTCTGCCAGCACACTGCCTTTGAATTCAAAATGTATTATCTCCTCCTTGGGTCTCCAACCTGCCAGTCCTGCAGATTTTGAACTTGCCAGGCTCTCCAATCACCAGTTCCTTAAAATAAACCTTTTTCTGCCTCTCTCTCTGCTTCTGTCTCTGTCTTCCTCTCTCTGTCTCTTTATCTCTCTACTTATTTATTTATATTTGATGGTGGGTGAGTACCCTAGTAACCACAAAGGATAGTATGTTAAATCTGTTACTTTAATACTTCAATAAGGATCAGCTCAATCTAGCAATCAACTCATCTATATCTATATCTCCTGATAGAAATTAGCATATGTCATATTTATACACATTTATGTGTGTGTTTATATAAATGCATCTTATTGGTTCTATTTCTCTGGAGAACCCTGATTAATACAAGTACCTACATCACTTTGAGAGATGATGAACCTCCTTACAATCAGAGTTTATTTCAAGACTTTAAAAAGCCATGTGTATAAATAAGAAGGAGCAAAACTGTGAGCTTTGCCTCCTTAATAAGTATTTTCATGTACATATTATTAAATCTTCATACAACTTTGAATTTATTGTTATCACCCATTTACCAATGAGGAATAAGAGACTTAAAATTTAAATGACTTGCACAGGTGCATACAGCTGATAAATGAAAATGGCAGAAAAAAATTTTAAACATAAATTTGAAATCTAATATATTTTTAACCTTTCATTTTGGAAAAATTTTGAACATCAGAAAAGTACAAAGAAGAATGTAATGTAAGCAAACCGTTACCTATATTTAACAATTAATATTCAACGTTTTCTTTTGGAAAGTTTTCCACTATAGACATGTCATCTCATCTTTAAATACTTAGAATGTTTCTCTGAAAAATAAGGACATTTTCTTACAGAACTATAGTAGCATCATCACACCAAACCTAATTAGCATCTGTGAATACACAACCTATGTTCAAATTTCCCCAATTGCACCAAAATTGTCTTTTGTTTGTTTGTTTGTTTTGTTTTTTTGTTTTTTTTGTGTGTGTGTCTTTTTTTTTAAGTGTATATATTTATTATACTGAAACAAAATCATGCCTTTTGGCTTAATCCTACCAAGTTAAGAACATTAACAATAATTTGCATACAACAAAGTTCTCAAAACATAGCAGATGGATTACTTTACATATGTATTTTAAGCATACTAGGTATTTATGACTCAGAAGTAACCTTGGACATATTTTAAACAGCAAAAATATACAAAACAGTTACAATTGGAAATGATACTGGCCCAAGTGCCCCGTGTTTTTATCCCAGAGATACACTACAGAAATCCCAAGTTAAGACAGCTTCGCAAAATTTTTTGAATATTAAGAATGTTTTTCGGGAGCGGACACAATTCTGAGGCAGGAGTCTGGTGAGGGAGCACACCTGTTTCTCCACTCCCCTAGAGAGGTTCAGCTTCCACCGTGAAAGAGCTGCTGGGGTCACTTCTGTTTCAGATGGGCAATCGTTGGATGGTGTGACTTTTGCACCTTCACTGCAATGAGTGATAGTTTGTGAAATGCATGTCTATTTTAAAACATAACCATATCCCAGCAGACGAAGCAGCAGGCACTGTTGACAGTCTGAGAGTAACATCTGCTCCCCTCCCGTCTGGGCCCCGTAAGCAGGGAGTATGGAGTGTGTCAAGCAGCCTGGAGTTGCTGTCAGTGGCACCGTGGAGTTGATTGTAGTCACCTTTCTACCATATTAATTACAATCATAGCCGTACCCTTTTTCTTGGCAATGGAAGCTTCTCGCTCATACCTTATTCCTATGAATGCATTTGGGGCACAGCATGTTATCCTCCAGGTGTGGGGGTGGAAAGTTGCGGGAAGGTATCAAGAAGAGTGCACACACTTGGCCCGGTTTCTCAGGAACCCAGGCTTGCCCAGCATAAAACTGTAGCTGAACCTGACCCTCTGTGTCTGCAGGGAGATTTTGTCCATGGACTACACACCACTTGTAACCAGAGGCCTCCTGTGTCAACCTCACAGTCTCCATCTCCCCCGTCTTCCCAGTAGTGGCTGCAATTCTGCTCCAGGAGGCAAACACATCATCGGGGTGGAAGTTGTCAGGAAAATATTGTCCATTCCTTCCAGGAGAGCAGCAGCACCCCCGTCAGGAGCAGGCCCCCCCACCAGGGGAGCAGTCAGTTCAGTAAGACCAAAACTGTCTAGAGTCATTTCCCCCTTTTGCATCTTCAATCTCCTTTGTGATAATGTCAATATCTTTGCCTCCTCTGGTTTGATAGGAATATTCTTTTGATTAGTGTAAGCATATGCACGCAGCCTATCATATGTTTCCCATTTCTGGCCGCTGGTGCTCAGCTTTAATTGCTGGAACCAACCCCTCACGACGTCTCGGTTAATTCAGTTTAACTGGTGGCAAGTGAAGGGGCAGCGGAGGAATTGGTAACTTCTTGTGAATTCTTACCCTTTTTTTTGGTGCCATCTTTTGTAGACAAGAAACTTTGTCATCTTTCTTAGATCTCTTCCCTTTGGTCTCCATCTCTGAGGTTCTTTGTTGACTTGGTTCACCAGCAGCCCCATGTTTCTCTGTAGTTGGTACCAGTTGGGATTTTGAAGCTTTTTGCCGCTCCCCTGACTTCTTTGGGGACTTCTGCTTCTTGCCTTTTGCATTTTCCATACTGAGAAAAGTATTCAAGGCTGACGAAGAAAATGTTCTTACTTCTCCCAAAATTGTCTTTGACAGCTGGTTTATTCAAACCAAACTACTATTGAAGTGATGCCTAACATTTGATTGTTTTAAAATGTTTTCTTTTAATCTAAAACAGTACTCCTCTACTTTTATTCTTGACAATGACTTGAGGTGACCTGCTGTCCCCTTCAATCTTCCACTTTCAAGAATTCTCTGTTTTCTTGAAATGCTGTTTAGCTTGCTCCTCTCTCCCCTGTATTTCCAGTAATCTGGAAGTGAGATGCCAAAACTTGATTAGATTCAGGTTAAACATGTTCTTGATCTCCTACATCACCCTGATTTCTCTGTAGAGAAACCTTACTCAAAATAGTTATCCATTTAGCTTTGTCAGTGACTTTTTTGTTTTGGGAAGTTGAGAAACCAGGAAATACATTGTTAATGAAAACCGGGCAGGCTATGGCAGGCTTTCATGCTTCTGTAGACTCACAACAGAAGTCCTCTCTCTCTCTCTTGCTGTATTACCCACAAGGCTGGCTAACCTATTGACTATATGAAGTCTCCTCATTTCCTAATCACTTTATGTAATAAAGGAATAAGTTTCTACTTATGAGAGGGTAAAGAAAGTGCTACTAATCTGCCAGCAAAAGGAACTTGGGTCCTTCTCCCAGACATTCTTGGTGGTCTGCGCAGCGGCAGGCTTGAGTTTCGGCCTGGCCCCTTCAGTGATCAACAGCTACCTGGGGTGAAGAAGCACCTGTGGCCACTGCATAGTGCATGTACCCTACAGAGCAGGTCCTCGAATGACATTGTTCTGGTCAATGTTTTTTCATTGTAATGCTTATGCAAAAAAAAAAAAAAAAAAGATTCCTGGCTGGGGCCATTGTTTGCGTGGAATTTGCATGTTTCCCCTCCCCACACCATGTCTCTGTGATGTAGTTAAATGAACTTGTGTGTCTACAATGTGAGTGTGGGTGTGAGTGTGCCTTGCAATGGAATGGTGTCCTGTCCAGGATGGGTCCCCTCTTGCAGCCTGAGCTGTCTGGTTGTGCTCTGGCCAACCATCATACTATACTGGAATAAATAGGTTGGAAAATCATTATCTTACTTGTTTGCATTACTCTTCTTAAATGTGTGATAGCTCACAGTTATTTCCATGTTTAATATTAGAAGTGTTTGGGGTTTCTATTTATTTATTTATTTATTTATTTTATTGGTATTTTACAGAGAGGAAAGGAGAGGGATAGAAAGCTAGAAACATCGATGAGAGAGAAACATCGATCAGCTGCCTCCTGCACACCTCCCACTTGGGATGTGCCCGCAACCAAGGTACATGCCCTTGACCGGAATCGAACCCGGGACCCTTCAGTCCGCAGGCTGACGCTCTATCCACTGAGCCAAACCGTTTTCGGCTTGGGTTTCTATTTAGAAGTTTGGTGTTTTGGTGGCCAGAAATATGCCCTATGAACTTACCTCTTGTTTACATCAATTAGCCTATGGTAAAATTGGTTTTTCCTTATGTGCAATTTTGCTTAAAGTTCCAGTTTCCAAGAACCTACCAATGATATTAAGTGAGGACTTACTATGTAAGGATGAAACCTGTGGTCTGGCTTTATTAAAACTATTCTCCAATTAGCTGACTTGACCACTATTTACAAAAGAATTTACTAAGAAGATATGATTTTTGGAATTTAAGAATATAGCCTTTCACATCTTTCTCCTTAATTGTACTCTCCAAATAATTTTTCCCCTATGTACTACTTCCAAAGATGGAGTCAGCATAAGATGGAAGATGTTTATTCCATGCTTAATTCAAGAGATGTTTTTTGTTTGTTTCAAATATGAAGTGGGGATATGCCACAGGAGATTAAATTATTAGATATTTCTTTTAAAACAAGTTCCTTTTGACAATAACTGCTTCAGAGCATTAAATTTGAGGGTGCTTGGTTCAATTTAATAAATAACTGAACTCCCACTAAGTGTAAGGTACTATGTTAGGGGCTTTATAGGGACTGCAAAAAGGGCTCTAATTGTGGAATAATGCCAGGCTGATTCACTGCAAAAGCAAGGGTGACGATAAAATATGCAAATGTGTATTTGGTACTCAGCACGCTCCGTAGCACCTTCCAGGTGCATGAAGTTCTTTTAAATGGCTTCATGTGTTTGATGTCCTAGAGCTGAGGAAGCAGTTTCCAGGCACTTTCACTACTTTGTTTCTCATCTGGCTCTCAAAACACCTAAAGTCTGGAGGGTCCCACTGAGTAAAGGAGGCAGCTATCACCAGATACCACGCAGAATAAGCTGAGTGCCCAGGAGTGGTTCTCCTGTTGTCAGGAGACAGAATCCCCGGAGGTTCTGGCCATGTGGTCCCCGGCCTTGGGGAGGTAGGTTAGCATGATCCCTATCTTACAAAAGAAAAATATTTAATTCCTTTTTGTAAGCCATGCACCTGGCAGGTAAGGAGCTTTTAATAATTGTTTTCCAAGTTAATGAACATGTGATTAAGTTAAGGTCACACAGCTAATAGGTGGCAGAGATAAGGTATGTTCCAGATCTCCTTTCACCCCCATATTTCATGTGTTCCATGTTTATTATAAACTAGAGGCCCAGTGCATGGATTCGTGCACCGGTGGGGTCCCTTGGCCTGGCCTGCACCCTTTTGCAATCTAGGACCCCTCAGGGGATGTCGGATAGCCAGTTTTGGCCCAATCCCCGCAGGCCCAATCCAGACGGGAGGGAGCCTGGTCCTCACAGGCCTGATCCAGACAGGAGGGAGCCCAATCCTGTGTGCTGAGTGTCTGTACTTTGGTGGTCAGTGCACGTCATAGCGACCAGTGGACTGGTCGTCCGGTTGCTTAGGCTTTTATACATATATAGATGGGCAGATCAGTAGCAAATAAATCAGCTCCAATCCTTGATTTGAAGGACTTCAAGGAAAGATTTAAATCAAAGACAAGACAAGCCCTCTGAGGAGCTTCCAGGAAATTTTCTCCTCCCTTGACTTCGATTGATTCAGATCAGACACTGTGTGTCTCACACTTGAACCTTACCTAAAAGATCAATATCATTGTTCTTTAATTTTATAAAAATGGAGATTTCTTTATTCCTCCCCTGCAAAGAAGGAGAAAGGATCAGAAAAGACATATCCCAGATGTCCTCTGACATTCCCAAAGATAGAGATGCTTTTCAGAATTGAAATTCAGTATCTTTTCATTGCTGTCCTTTCATCTACGTTGCATCTTGATGTCATGCTGTAAACACTGCTGCTAGTCAGGAAAGGACAAGGGATGGGTCACAGTGCCCTGATCGGATGCCAGAGCCTCTCTCCAACCTTGTCTGATCCGTGGGCTGTTCGGCAGGGTCTCAAGGGAATCAGAACACGGCCTCTAAGTTCATTGCTACCTTTTCTTTCATTAGAAAGGTGTCTTCTATGGGAATAATCATGCATTCTTGTTACATAAAATTTTGAAAAGCTCTCTCAAAATGCCACCCATTCTATTTTTTTTAAATAAAATTTTATTGATTTTAGAGAGGAAGGGAGAGGGAAAGGAAGAGAGAAATATCAATGATGGGAGAGAATCATTGATCGGCTGCCTCCTACACTCCCCACACTGGGGATCGAGTCAGCAACGCAGACATGTGCCCTGACTGGGAATTAAACCATGACCTCCTGGTTCATAGTCAATACTCAACCACTGAGTATTGCCTGTGGGCTATTTTTTTTTTTTTTAAATACTCACTGGAGGATATTTTTTCCATTGATTTTTTTTTTTTTTTTAGAGAGATTGGATGGGACGCAGGGAAGAGAGAGAGAGAGAGAGATGTGAGAGAGACACATCTATTGTTTACCTCCCGCACACACCCCAACCGGGGCCAAGGGATCAAGCCTGCAACCCAGGTACGTGCCCTTGACTGGGAATCGAACCCAGGACCCTTCAGTTTGTGGGCCAATGTTTTAACCACTGAGGAAAACCAGCCAAGGCTACCCCTTCTATTTTTAAACTTTTTCTTTGCAGTGTAATATGTATATGTACTCCATTGAAGAAGAGGGAATTTTGAAAATTTGAAAAGAAGCAATTGTTATTTAATGCAAATTTGTGAGCTTTGTACATGATTTCACTACAACTTTGTCTATATCAGTAGTCCCCTAGGTGTGGCCTCCAGACCAGCAGCATTGGCATACGTCAGAGATGAAAATTCTCAGGCTCCTGAAGCAGAAACTCTGGAGTGGGGCCCAGCATCTGTGCTTAGAAAAGCCCTCCAGGGCATTCGGAAGCAAGCTGGTTTGAGAAGCACTGATAGAAATATTATGCAATATGCTCAGCAGGCAGCTAAGCTGCCTAACTCTAGGGGATCCGATTTAATTAATTGAAAACTAGAAGATGTCAATTATGTAATTTTCTCACTATGTAACTTGTAGAAAGACATTATATCCTTAAGCAAAGATCATCTCCGTAGCCAACAAATACATTTTAAATAAATATGCTACAGAAATCATTCACACACATTCCTGTCCTACTCCTCTGAGCTAAGACAGCCAGGATAGAATGGTCAGAGGCAGAGCAGCCAGCAGACACAGGTCTGGCCATAGAAACAGCCCATGAGCATCGATCATGCCTGTTCATTGCAAGGCCAGACCTGCACACAAACTCCTGGTGTGCTGTCTCAGTAGACTTTTCACAGCAGACTGTGAAAATCCATCAATGGGGATGGATTAACAGATACATGTTTATAGGGAATCTGCTAAACTGTTTCCCTAGAGGCAAACCTATGAACAGGGAAAGAACTCGGGCCCTCAGTGAATCCCATTAAATTGCTTTAAATTAGCTTACATGAAAATGCTTATCCTATCTAATAAAGAGGGAATATGCTAATTGACCCTCATGCCGTCGCAAAGATGGCAGCGCCCACAGCCAATAAGGAGGAAATATGCTAATTGACTGTCACGCCCTCAAAGATGGCAGCACCTACAGCCACAAGATGGCGGCGCCCAGTCCCCTCAGCCCCGCTGGGGTGGCAGGTGTGCAGCAAGGCTGGGCCCGCCCCTAGGTGGGCCTGGCTGCGCCATGTGCCTGCCTCCGGAGTCCCCTAGTCCCTTCAGCCCCCCCAGCCGCCTAGGGCTGGCCGAGGCACAGGCAAGCTTCAGATGGTGGCTGCCCAGCCTCCCAGGGCCGCCCGAGGCTCAGGTAACCAGGGCCGGCCAAGGCTTGTGCTGCCGGCAGTGGCAGCAGCAGAGGTATGATGGGGTGTCGCCTTCCCCTGATCACTGGGTCACCTCCTGCCCTTGAGGGCTCCCAGACTGTGAGAGGGGGCAGGCTAGGCTGAGGGATCCCCCCCTCTAGTGCATGAATTTTCATGTACTGGGCCTCTAGAGTGAAATAAAAGTGAAAAAAAAAAACACATTAAAATATATGTATACATGGGTCCATGTACATTAAACATAAATTGAAAGTAAATTAGAAATTATGACAATTACTTAAAATTCAAAATTACAAGGTTCCTCTTTTCATCAATGTTGCCCATGCACCCACTTTAAAATAAGTGCTTACTTTAAAACTTCGGACTGAGTCAGAGAGGGGTGGCTCTCTGCAGTCCAGAGGACTGGGTCTCAGTCCTGACTCTGCCACAGACTACCCACCAGGCCAAACCTAAGTTTCTACCCTTCCAAAGCTTCAGGCCCATCATTGGCAAATTGAAATCACACCTGTCCTTTGATCTCACAAGACTATTTTGATTAACAATGAAGATAACTTATGCAGGGGCTTTAGAAACTGTAAAAGAAAAAAAAAAGGATTATTGTAATGGGCATTTGGCAGTATTGGACTCAGGCAGTCATATGTATGGAATGCCCTTTGTAGGTAGGGCCTAGTTGTAGCTAGTGAGGAAATGGAACATCCGCCAAACTACAGTCTCACACAGGTTGCAACCCCCTACATCCTGGGTAGCACTAAGACACTGACACCACTACTGGGGCTTGAAACAGCAGCACATGAACACAAAAACTTGCATTTATTGGGCACTTACTATGTGTCAGGTGGCAGGCAACTCTTTTCATAAACCAGGTCATTTAATTATCACAGCAACTCTAATAACAGTAGCATTCCCGTTTTACACCTGAGTAACGCTGACCAGTGGCACAATAAGTAGGGAGTTGTAATTCGAGCAGGTCTATATGGTTCCTAGCAGCCCAGGTTTACTCCTTTAATTTAGCCCTAGGTGCCCACACACCACATCTTCCGTCTGATAAAATAGAGTTGTGGCACGTGGCATCTTTCACAGTGGCATTGAGGGCCTTTCTTGCTCTTTTCCCACTTGCTCATTGAAATCTGGCTTGGAGTCCCTCAGTTACCTTCCTCTCCCCTGTTCAGAAACGGCAGGTGACTGGCTCCAAAAACCTGCATACCTTTTTCTAAAAATTCTTACCCGAGAACATGTTAAATAACTTTAAAAAAATAATTTTTATTGATTTTTGGAAGAGAGAAAGGGAGAGGGAGACAGAGAGAGAAACATCATTGACTGGCTGCTGCCTGCACATCTCCCACTCAGGATCAAGCTGGCAACTGGGGCATGTGCCCTGACCAGAAATTGAACCGGCAACCCTACGGTGTACCAGATGACACACAACCAATTAACCCACACCAGCCAGGGCAACATTTTTTTTTTTTTTTATTGATTTTAGAGAAAGAGAAAGGGAAAGGGAGAGAGAGAGAAACATCGATGTGAGAGAGAATCATCCATCGGCCCTGGCTAGAGGCAGAAAGATGTGACTCCTCCCCTTATTCAACCAGACAATGCTCTCCTAGAAGATTTACCAATTCTAGCTGCACCTTAGGAACTAAATAGTATGGCCAACAAGACCTCGGGCTAGTTACATGTGGTCTCTCAGCTTTACTCTCCTTATCTGTCCAATGGGGACAACCATAGTTCTTGCCTCATTGACTGCTCTTTGATGTATAGTTGTTTTGCGTTTCAGCAGAATCTCATGTATAGGCTGAGGTGGCCTATACAGCTGGGTTTCAAGGACTGATCTCATATCTTCCATTTTTCTAGGATTAAGAAAAAAAATCATACAGTGAAGTAATACATTGATGTATATTCCACAGACGTGATTGGGTTTGTTACCATTTCAGTCTACCATTTCCCATCCAGTCCCCAGTTTAACTCCCTCTCACCTTGATTCAATCAAGGCATGTTTAGCCTTGGTATTTGCATGTGGCCCACCCAGTTTTTCTACTTGGGAACCCCTTTAGAAGGCTCATGTGTGGAACCCCATCCCCAAGACCTCCCAGTCTTAGATCACCTAATGTATTTGTTGCAGCTTTTATCCCAACCTCATTAAAGTCATAAGATATTTCAAAGAAACTCCTCTTTCCACCATAGCCTTGGTGCACTAGGAAAAATGCTTTATCTCTAAAGTTAAAGCACCCAGATCTGTGTCCTCCCCTTCCCGCCCCCCTTCTTCAGGAGTGTGATGTCCTCAACCTGCCCATTGTAGACAAATAAACATATATACTACCTATAATGTTTTAATTATTGTGGTGAATGTATATAAAATTTACCATTTTAAAGTATATAGTTCAGTGGCATTAAGTGCATTCACATTATTTATGCAACCATCACCACTATCCATCTCCAGAACTTTTTCATCTTCCCAAATGAGACTCTAAACTTATTAAACACTAACTTCCCATTTCCTTCTAGCCCCTGACGACAACCATTCTATTTTCTCTCTTTATGAATTTGACTATTCTAGGTAACTAAAGTAATTGGAATTATACAGTAGTTGCACTTTTGTGGCTGGTTTATTTCACTTAGCATAATATCTTCAAGGTTCATTCATGTTATAGCATGTGTCAGAATTTCCTTCATTTTCAAGGCTGAATAGTATTCCATTGTACATATAACACATTTTGCTTACCCATTTATCAGTGGATATTCTTTTTTTTTTTTTTGCTATTGTGAATAATGATGCTATGAATAGGGGTGAACAAATATCTGAGTTTCTACTTTCAATTATTTACCTAGAAATGGAATTGCTGGATTATAATGGTAATTCTATATTTAATTTTGGGGGGAGCCACCATACTGTTTTCCATAGTGGTACACCATTTTGCATTCACACCAGCAATGCATGAGGGTTCCAATTTTTTCACATCCTTGCTGTGCTTGTTATTTTCTTTCTTTTTTAATCCAATGGGTGTGAAGGGTATCTCATTATGGTTTTGATTTGCATTTCCTTAATAATTAGTGATACTGAGCATCTTTTCAAGTATTTGTTGGCCACTTGTATATCTTCTCTGGAGAAATGTCTATTCAAGTCCTTTGCGCATTAAATATATAAAATAATTTTTACTGTCATTCAAAGGAACTCCTTTCTTATAGTTCATTAATATGTAAAAATATTTTCATCTATCACAGGCTAGTATCCCTTATCAGCCTACATTGATTTGAAAGATGTTGAGGAAAAATGTAAAGAAACTATAGATGTGTCATACATATGCATACCATATTTATTCATGATGTACATTTGAGCAGTGCACTGAATATATATCATGGCCAAATGCCAAGTTACCAAATCTTAAAAACAATATTTAGCCAAACCTGGGAGAGCTCCAAATTCACTCAAAGTTGAAGCAGAAGTTGAATATCACAAATCAAGCAAATAAAAAATAAATGGCATGTTGTAAAAAAAATTAATTAGGGGTTTCTTTCCCTGGAGATGTCTGGGCACAGTCTCCAGGAAGCACTCGGTTGTATTGTTGGGCCTGACGGAGCCTGGACGATGCCCTGAGGCGTGTGGGTGGAAGGACACCTGTCTGGGTGTCCTGTGTGCCCCTGAGCGATGAGTCCAGGGACCTGCAGGAGGAGATAAGCAAGGACTTATGAGAACCTTTCATGTGGTAATAGAGAAGAGCAAGAAGTGTCTGTATGACTTGTGGAACTTGGACACCATTTTTTGAATGTGCTCTGATGACTTCCCTCATGGTTAAGTGAGGGAGACAGTGTGAGAAGTGAAGGGACCCTGGAGAGTACAGTTGCTGAAAGCATGGGTTTTCAGGTGTGAGGCCAAAAGCCAATGACCCAGATCCTCTGTGTGCAAAGTCACTCAACCTGGAATTCCCTGTTTGCCCATCTATGTCAGGTCTGCCTTCCTTGGGTCTGCCCTATGTGGTCACTCAGTGCGGGTCTTGGTGGATGCCTTCATCTAGCCAACAGGTGTCTGCTCTTCCCGGTGTCTACGTCCTTGCCACTGATGTTGCTGTTGGATGGAGGCTTCCAGTTTTCCCCCTGTACTGACCTATTTTTGGACTACTTTTGGAATGTGTGTGTGAGGCCACAGCCTCATGTCATGGTGATGCTTCCTTGAAAAGCCTGTCTTTGTGTAAGCTGTGAATCTGTGTGCCAATCCCCATGAAGCCCAGGTGCTTGTGTCCATCGGGGCTTGAACTTCCTTCCTCAGTATCTGAGCATAGTCTTGTTTTTGAGTGAATAGTGTCCTTTCATATGTCATTAATCTTCACATGATCTCACACCGTTTTGGGTGGCCCGTAAGCACGCTGGCTGGTGTTTTTTTTAAGAAGAGAAGACAGAGCCGAAACCGGTTTGGCTCAGTGGATAGAGCGTCGGCCTGCGGACTGAAAGGTCCCGGGTTCGATTCCGGTCAAGGGCATGTACCTTGGTTGTGGGCACATCCTCAGTGGGAGGTGTGCAGGAGGCAGCTGATCGATGTTTCTCTCTCATCGATGTTTCTGGCTCTCTATCCCTCTCCCTTCCTCTCTGTGAAATATCAATAAAATATATTAAAAAAAAAAAAAAAAAAAAAAAAAGAAGAGAAGAGAAGACAGAAATGCATTGTGTGAGAGTGCCATCCTGGATCCCTGGACTTGTCTGCTCATAGCATTGCTCTCCTATTCTCCTGCTTTGTCTCCCTGGATGAGATAGGGCTCGCTGTTCTTTGTGTACAGTCTGCGGACTGTGTGTTTGTCCTTGTCCTGTTCCCACTGTTGTCATCTGCACTGTGTCTATTTTATTGCTTCACAGTCCAGAAATGTCACACTATCCTGAACCATCTGCACCAAAGGTCATAGTCAGGATCTTACCTGTGACATCTTAGTCTTGTTTCACAGAGAGCGAGGTGACACTCAATGGGCTGTAGTTGCTGTCAATGTGGGACTGCAAGGTCCTGTTGTTTGTGATTTCCATTGACATTCCCTAGAATAGATGGGACGTTTCTGCCTGCCTGCCTGCCTGCCTGTGGTTTCAGCTGCTGTAGTAGTACTCTACCTTCCCAGGCCATTGTTCTGCTTCTACCACACGTGCCTGCTCCAAAGTGCCTCTCAGGTTGCCCATTGCTGTGATGGTCACCCCTACCTACATTTCCCTCCAGTTAGCCCAATGTTTACTCAAACACATTATGGAGCAACCAGCTGTGTATCCCATTATGTATTGTGGCCCAAGAAATCCATTCTACAATCTGTGATGGTTGCTGTGACAGCATTGGAGGACATTTCAAACCATGTAACTTCACTGAGTATGTGAAGGTGGTGTGTGTTGCAGCCAAGTCCTCCCCACCCCCCCAAAAATGGTGTGTATCCTTGAATAGTGGTCTGTAAACTATCCCCTGGATCCAATCTCTCCTGACTCAGTCTATCCCTGCTAGCAGTTATCTGTTTCTCAGTTAGTCATGCATCATGCAGATTGTCTCACCTTCATTCTACCCTTGTCTACTCCAGCCCCTGTTCCTTAGTTTCACTAGAGCGCTCATCTGTCACTCTGATTCCTAAAGATGATGTGAGTGAATGGTGTTAAGGTGGTTAATATTCTTGCAAGTGGTGCTCTTTGCTGGTGACTCATGCCCCCCATGTGTATTTGAATTCTACAAAATGTAGGGGGGGCAATGGTAAGATATGTACACATATAATACCTTAATAAAAACAAACAAACAAACAAAAAAAAACAAAATGTAGGGAAGTCCAATGAAATCACCTGGTGATTATCCCAAGGTCTGATGCCTAGTTGGGAGCATATCATTGTGCAGATGTACAGTGATAACCTTGCGTCATGCCACCAGTCTCCAGTCTAGTTCATTACACTTAAATCTCAGTCACTACCCCCCCCCGCCCATCGCTTGGTAGCTGCAGGAAGGAGGGCTGTGAGAAGTCAACTGTACACGCACATCCAAACCACCCCCACCCCTACTCTGCAGGGAACCCAACTTTTACTCAAATATATAGCATCACAGGCAGGAAAAAAAATTAATTAGGATTTTAATTTTACCCTTAAATTTTCTAGTAATCAATATTTTAAAGTTTGACATTATAGTGTAGGAACAAAATTTGTCAATGTTGTCATCTGCGAAATCACTTTTGTAGTCACTCTATTGCACATTCATGAGACTAAACTGTTACCAGCACATTGAACAATGGCACTAATCTTTTGTGTATAAATGAATATAATTCAGGAAAATAATTTTTAATACCATATTTCCTCAAAGGAATTGTGCACTTAGAAAAATCTCAAAACCTATGTGTTCAATTACCAAAAAAATGGTTGGCAGATCACAGCAAATATTTTGACAAGTTTTTTATTTTGTGGAGGCTAAAAAATCACTTTCCCTCCCATCTCTGCATTATTCTAGCTGAGCTAATAATCAAATTAACAGAGGCACATTAACAGGAGAAAATGTTCAAAGATGTACATGCGGGGGTTGGGGGCAGTGCCATAAGATAGAAGACCCCAGAATGCACTGGGCAGTTGTGGTTTATACATTATTGTGGACAAAGGAGTGAGGGGATGGGGCCTGAGATTTCAAAGGAAATAGGCAATTTACAGGTAGTTGAGGAAGAACTGAATACATTTGGCAGACAAATTCTTGCTAAGCAACCCAGAAACAATGGTACACGGGGTAATCTAGTTAACAGGCCCCTACTTGGAGCCTTCCAATCTATCATACTTAATTCATATTAGACTAAGGTGAATGTGCTAAGATTTCCTTCCTGGAGCAGGTCTTCCCATCTGAATCTCTTAGACAGGAAAGGGGGTGGGTCAAACATTCTTTCCGATTCTTTTGTTTCTTAATAAACAGCTTTAAATCAATATTCCAAAAGGCAGTTTTAGGGTGCAAAACTTTGGTCCTCTTCAGTGTTTTAAAAAATATATATTTCTATTGATTTCAGAGAGAAAGGGAGAGGGAAAGAGAGATAGAAACATCAGTGTTGCCAGAGAATCATTGATCAGCTGCTCCCTGCGTGCCTCCTACTGGGAATTGAGCCTGCAACTCAGGCATGTGCTCTGACTGGGAATTGAACAGTGACCTCCTGGTTCATAGGTTGATGCTCAACTATTAAGCCACACCAGCTAGTTGGTCCTCTTCAGTTTTAATGTTGAGTTTCTATGGGTTCAAATCTATAAGAAACTAGTGACCTGGTACACGAAATTTGTGCACATTAAAAGGGGATTAATTAGAGGAAATAATTTAATATTGCTATTTGCCCTTTCTCTATAATAGAAGTGTCAGAGATAAAAGAAACTTAGTAAAATGTATATGAAAACCTTCCTCCTGTCAGAGTCTGGGGTTCACCATGGGACCAAGAGTCAAGTCCCTGCCCACCCACGTGCGCCTCAAAATTGCGTGAGACCCAGACCCAGCCACCCCCTCCCCCATTGGGCTAGATCCAGACCCGGCCAGTCCCACCCTTGTCAAGCCCTGCCAGGCAGGGGTTGTAGCCTCAGGTCCCCTAGCCTGGCGCCAGGATGGGGGGTGTGGCCTGAGGTCCCTCAGCCCAGACCGGGGTGGGGGGCGTGCCTGAGATCCCCTGTCAAGCCCCACCAGGTGTGGGGGTGCAGCCTCAGGTCCCCCAGCCCAGCACTGGGAGAGGAGTGAGCAGCCTCAGGTCTCCCATCAAACCCCGCTGGGCGGGGGCATTGCCTGAGTTCCCCTAGCCCAGCACCAGGATGGGAAGTGCACCTTGAGGTCCCCTGTCAAGCCCTGCCAGGTGGGGGGCATGGCCTGAGGTCCCCTGACAAGCCCCAGCTGTTGGGGGGCATGGCCTGAGGTCCCCCGGTCTGGTACTGGGGCGGGGGGAGCAGCCTGAGGTCCCCTAGCCCAGCACCAGGACAGGAAGCACACCTTGAGGTCCCCTGTCAAGCCCTGCCAGGTAGGGGACAGGACCTCAGGTCCCCTGTCAAGCCCCAAGGGGGCAGGGGAGGGTGTAGCCCAGCCGTGGGCAAACTACGGCCCACGGGCCAGATCGGCTGTTCTATCCGGTTCTCTTGCTCTTCCCTCCGCTCCTTTACTTTGAATTTATATTAGTTCACACAAACACTCCATCCATGCTTTTGTTCCGGCCCTCTGGTCCAGTTTAAGAACCCATTGTGGCCCTCGAGTCAAAAAGTTTTCCCACCCCTGGTGTAGCCTCAGGTCCCTGCTGATTGCTTGTTAAGGCTCCTTATGGGAACTTGGCCTCAGCTGTGGGTGCAGCCATCTTTGTGATGGAGTGATGGTCAATTAGCATATTCCCTCTTTAATAGATATGATTGTTTTCCTGTAAGTGTTCTTGTGGCATCTATTTTTAACTTTATTAGAAGAAACAAAATATAATTGGGGTACCTACTTTTTCTCTAATATTCCTCTTTTTCCAACTGCTTTTATACTTTAGTGTATCTATTTGGATTAAAGATAGTTCATTATGAATTTATTTTATTTTTTTAACATTTAAAAATATATTTGTATTGATTTCAGAGAGAAAGGGAGAGGGAGAGAGAGATAGAAACATCAATGATGAAAGAGAATAATTGATTGGCTGCCTTCTGCATAACCCCCACTGGAGTTCCAGCTCGCAACTCAGGCATATGTCCTTGACCAGAATTGAACCTGGGACCCTTCAGTCCGCAGACTGATGCTCTATCCACTGAGCCAAACCAGCTAGAGCTATTGTATGTTGTTTAGAACTTTTTTCTCCTTGTGAAATTGAGATGGCAAGAGTTTTCAAATAGGACTCTTTTTGAAAAAATTCTTAGCTTAAAGAGTATTTTTTAGAACTTTAAATCAAATGCAGTTATTATAGATTATTTTATTGTTTTGAGTCATAAAATTAATGTAAATATGCAAATAATATAACAAACTCCTCTTTAACTCTGTTATATGCATTTCAAATATAATTTTTAATATACAGTAACTTGAAGCTTTTTTTATAGCCCATTTCTAGTCTTGTTTCCTTCCCCATTCCAATAATTAACCAGAATTTTATCCTTCTTATCTACTTTTTTTTTTTTTACTGGAAAGGGGACCTGGCTCACAGCAGGTCTGCCTCGGGCCAGCTGGTAGTGTGTGGATTCCTAAGTTCGCCCAGGAAAGATTTCACAACATGAGTCCAAGTGACTATCAGGATATGTTTATTAAAGCTGGGGACAATAAAACAAGGAAGGGCTTAGCATAGAAGAAGCAACAGGAGAGACCTAGGCAGGGCTCTTTGGCTCACTTAGAAAGTCAGAGAAAAGGGGGCCTTGGAGACAGCTTCAGTGGGTTAGGTATGGATGAGCTGACGCTGTCCATTGCTTCGCTGGTTGCAAGTCTCATGGGTACCCTTAGAGTTTAGGAGATTCTGGCCTGTGAAGGGAAGAATATAGGAAAGGGGAAGCTGTGGGCATACTCCCAGGAGGGAGAGTAGAGCTGGGTCCTTCCTTGGTTTTGGGGTTTTTTAAAGGCTGGGAGTTTAGGGGAGTTTCAGAGGAGATTTCAATAGCATATTCAATTAGCATAGTCATCAGCTTTTTCAGGTGTGTCCTTTCAGGATCATGGCCTCTACTGATTGGTCAGCACCAGGGCAGGGGGTCATTAAGTCATTGCAGCTGGTCCTGACATCACCCAGGAATTTTCCTAGCTTCTTACTATCCTACCTCACTTATAGCATTTTTATGTACACATACTTCCACAAAAGGCGAATTATTTCAAGTATAATTCTCAGACCTTTTTTGCACACAACATTCTATAATTGTGATCTTTATATATACACATCGATCTAGTTCATTTTTTAATTTTTATTTTATTTATTTATTTTATTTTTGTTAATCCTCACCCAAGGATATTTTTCCACTGATTTTTAGGAAGAGTGGAAGAGAGAGAAAAAGACAGAAACATCGATGTGAGAGAAACACATCGATTAGTTGCCTCCTGCATGAGTCCTGACCAGAGCCCTTGACTGGAATCGAACCCGAGACTCTTTGGTCTGCAGGCTGATGCTCTATCCACTGAGCAAACCGTCTAGGGTTCTAGTTCATTTTATTAAACAGCTATATAACATTCTGCGACATAGATATTATTTATTTATTTATTTATTTATTTATTATTTTGATGAATGGTGTAGTTCCTTTAAATTTGCTGTTTAAAACAATGTTTTTAGTGAGGATTCATAAACATATCTCCTTGTGCACAGGTACAAGAATAATATTAGGCTGTGTACCCAGAAGTGCAATTGCTGGGGAACTGTGAAATTTTTAAACTAATAGGTATCTTAGAGGTCATCTGACACTATGAATTCATTTATCAATTAAACCAGTAAATGGCAAGGCTAAAAGTAAATTTCAAGCCTTCTGGATCTTATTTCTGTGCTCTTGACACTGAGTCAGTACTCTTCTACCATCCATGTCTTTTTATTTGATACAGAGGTGCTTGTGCACTTATTCTCATTATGACCTATGAAAGTAAGCCCCTATATCTAACTAAGTGATACCATAATGTCATTGCCTAGGCATTTGTATGAGGCGCAAGAGCACAAGACTGGGAATCAGAAGACTTCCACTGCTATGTGTTCCATACTCTGTAGTCACTACACATGTTACTTTCCTATCTTTTTTTTTTTTTTTTTTTTTGCCTTACTGAGCTTTTATTTATTTATTTATTTTTAAAAATTTAATAAATCTTTATTGTTCAGATTATTACAATTGTTTCTCCTTTTTCCCCCCATAGCTCCCCTCCACCCAGTTCCCACCCCACCCTCTGTCCTTACCTCCCCCCCACTGTCCTCATCCATAGGTGTACAATTTTTGTCCAGTCTCTTCCCGCACCCCCCACACTCCTTTCCCCCTGAGAATTATCAATCCACTCCCTTCCTATGCCCCTGATTCTATTATATTCACCAGTTTATTCTGTTCATCAGATTTTTTATTTACTTGATTTTTAGATTCACTTGTTGATAGATATGTATTTGTTGTTCATAATTTTTATCTTTACTTTTTTCTTCTTCTTCCTCTTCTTAAAGAATATCTTTCAGTATTTCATATAATACTGGTTTGATGGTGATGAACTCCTTTAGCTTTTTCTTATCTGTGAAGCTCTTTATCTGACCTCCAATTCTGAATGATAGCTTTGCTGGGTAGAGTAATCTTGGTTGTAGGTTCTTGCTGTTCATCACTTTGAATATTTCTTGCCACTCCCATCTGGCCTGCATAGTTTCTGTTGAGAAATCAGCTGACAGTCGTATGGGTGCTCCCTTGTAGGTGATTAACTGTTTTTCTCCTGCTGCTTTTAATATTCTCTCTTTGTCTTTTGCTCTTGGCATTTTAATTATGATGTGTCTTGGTGTGGTCCTCTTTGGATTCCTTTTGTTTGGGGTTCTGTGCGCTTCCTGGACTTGTAAGTCTATTTCTTTCATCAGGTGGGGGAAGTTTTCTGAAATTATTTCTTCCAATAGGTTTTCAGTATCTTGCTCTCTCTCTTCTTCTGGCACCCCCATAATTCTGATGTTGGCACACTTGAAGTTGTCCCAGAGGCTTCTTACACTATCTTCCAATTTTTGGATTCTTTTTTCATTTTGCTTTCCCAGTTGAGTGTTTTTTGCTTCTTTGTATTTCAAATCTTTGACTTGATTCTTGCGTTCCTTTAGTCTGCTGTTGGATCTCTGTATAATATTTTTTATTTCAGTCAGTGTATGCTTAATTTCTAGTTGGTCCTTTTTCATATCCTCGAGGGTCTTGTTGAATTTATCGGCCTTTTCTAGGAAATTCTTGGAAAACCTTATAACTGTGGTTTTGAACTCTATATCCAGTCGTTTGTTTTCCTCCATTTTTTTTTGTTTGTGATGTTTCTTTGTCTCCGCATTTTCGTTGCTTCCCTGAGTTGGTAGGGTGGCTTTGTTTGCTAGGTTTCTTATATGGACCAGTGGGTCGGCCTCCCAGTGACCTGAGGTGGACACTCTTGGTGCACCCCTTTGTGGACTGTTTGTACAGCCTTGTTGTAGTTAAGCCTTGATTGTTGTTGGTGTCACTGGAAGGAATTGACCTCCAGGCCAATTGGCTGTGAGGACCCGCTGTGACTATAATGGAAGAACTGCTGCGCTGGAGACATGCTTATGAGGCAGGACTTGCTTCAGTGGGGCTTTGGTGTTCACTGAGTCTGCCTCTTGAATGTGTCACTTAGGGATGTGAGTAGTTGAAATCTGGTGTTGTCTCACACTGACCACTAGATACACTAGCTTCTGGATCTCCAATGGGGTGCAGGTCAGCTACTGTCTGAGGCCACCCAACAGGAGCTACGGCGAGAACTACAGTTTTCTCCTCTTTGCTTGGGGTTTGGAGGTTTTGGAGCTGTCTGACCAGAGATGCAGTTTGTTAGGTTAAGCTTCGATAGGGCAGGACATTTATATGCAAAAGCCGCTGTGTGGAGCTTGGGTGGGTTTGTAGATTGTGCGGGGCGGGGTCTCAGGGAGTCAGTAGGCTAGGGCGTGGCAAACAGCGATGGCTGCCAGTCAGCCGTCTCTGCATCTCCGCGTTTCCAAGTCCCCGCATCTCGCGCCCCAGCGCAGTAAACAATGTTTGCTGGGTGCACCTCTGCTAGAAAGTCACCCTCACTTTCTGACCCGATGGCAGACAGTCCAGCTTCTCCCCGTAGGAGTTTGGGTCCCCAGCGTCTCCCCAGAAACTGGAGTTCAGAGTAATCGGGAGCTTGTCTCCCTTCGGGTTGAAAAAAGCAGCGCACCCAGTCACCCGCTGCCAGCCCAATTCGCGCGCCTCCGTACCTCAGCTTTTCAGCCCTTGTGCACGTCTCAATGCTCTTTTCTCTTTCCTTCTAATTGTAGAACTTACACTCAGCCAGCTTTCCCGGGGTTCTGGGTGATGTCCGTTTTGTCTTTTAGTTGTAGTTTTGAAATTGTTGTGCGAGGCAGTTTAGGTGTTTACCTATGCTGCCATCTTGGCTTCTCCCCTACTTTCCTTTCTTCACCTCCACCTTAGATCTGACCCAATAAACTTCCCATTTAACATCTCTCGTTGGCTATCTCTCTCACAGGCCTATCAGTTTTAACATATCCAGCAATGAACTCTTGTTCTATTATACCTCTTCTTGCCCTCCCCTAGCCCTTTTCTCCTCAATAAGTAACACCTCAATAAGAAACACCCAATAGCTCAAGAGAAAAACATGAGAGTAATTTATTTTGTGTATGTGGTTTTGATTATTTTCTTCCTTGTTTTTTTTTAATATTTAAAAAATTTTCAATTATAGTCAACATTCAATATTATATTAGTTCCAGGTGTACAGCATGGTGGTTAGACTTTGACATAACTCACAAAGTTATGTGAGTCTAGTATCCCCCTGACACAATATATAGTCATTACAATATTATTGATTATATTCCCTATGCTGTACTTTATATCCCCATAACTATTTTGTAACTACCAACTGGTACTTCTTTATCCCTTTACTTTTTCCCCCATCCTCCAGACCCTCCTCCCACCTGGAAACCATCAGTTCTCTGTATCTGAGTTTGTTTCTATTTTGTTTATTATGCTTTTTAGATTCCACATGTAAGTAAAATCACGTTATTTGTCTCTCTGCCTGACTTATTTCACTTAATACCTCTATGTCCATCCATATTATTGCAAATGGTAACACAGAAGGATGAAATTAGATACACAGGAAGATGAAATTAGAATAGAAGTGATTTCTTCTTAGTCATAGAACCATAGGGCAGCATTAGTATGAAAGGACCTTAAAATCAAGGCATCGTTTAATCACCAAGTTTATCTGCGTTTGAATGTGTGGTTTGCCTATGTTTTTTTCCTGGATCAACTTGACTCATCCATTCAGATTCAGAATAATAAGCTTTTCCTCGGCACATACTCTGCACTCTGCCAACACTGGGATAGGCTCTTGCACATTGCTTTGAATGTGATTGCAACTAATGCTTTCTGCATTAAGATAAAGGTATAAAGAAAACCAACACTGCCATTGTAATCAATTTAATGCTCATTATTTTTACATCTTAATTTTTTAAGCAATTAAAATGTGTGGAACAAATTGTAGAGGATGCCTTACCTCCGCTGGAATAACTACAAAATTGCTCAGTGGAGAATCCTTTTGGCTCTGCTAATCTGGGGCACAGTGAAAAGCACTGAAGTAATTAACGTGGTATGGGGGTGGGTAAGAAACAGGGTTTATTTTCCTTTATACTCAGTTTACAGTGGTGGTCCTAACAGGATGCACTTTTCTGTCAGAAGCCTGTGCTAAGAACCTTGCAGCCTTGACTGATGGTGGGACAGAGCCTATGTTCTGTTGCATTCTATGGGCCACCTCCAACTCCTAAGATGAAAAAATTATTGCCTGAACAGGGATAACTCTGGGTGGGGCTCAGTTCTGTAGCTATTTTTTCTTCTTTCCTTCCTTTTTTCTTTTTCTAGGATGGTATCTTTAGCTGATGTGAATACAGAAATCCAGTGTCTTTGGAAAACAAACCAAACTGAAAGCTCTACCAAAGGCTATGATTTCATATTTTGGAATGTCATCTTTTTAAAAAATATATTTTTTTATTGATTTCAGAGAGGAAGGGAGAGGGAGAGAGAGATAGGAACATCAATGATGAGAGAGAATCATTGATTGGCTGCCTTCTGCATGCCCCTACTGGGGATCGAGCAGGCAACCTGGGCATGTACCCTTGATGGGAATCAAACCTGGGACCCTTCAGTCCGCAGGTCGACACTCTATCCACTGAGCCAAACTAGCTAGGGCTTGGAATGTCATCTTGACATGAAGCTTTAAAAGGGGCTAGAAAACGCATAGGAAGACAAGATAAGACAAATTTCACACAAATATTTCCCTTTATAAAATATATCAAAATATATATATAGGAGGGTTCAAGTAAGAGATTGGCAATACATTAAAAATAAAAAAACCCTCTATGTGTTCTTTTTACTTGGGAATGACACTCTGTGAGGGACATCCATCAACTTGTCTCAAAAACTAAATAAAAAAACAAGGTGAATGAAATGTTTTGTTTTTTAAAAAAAATATGTTTTTATTGATTTCAGAGAGAGGAAGGGAGAGGGAGAGAGAGAGAGAAACATAGAAACATCAATGATGAGAATCATTAATGGGCTGCCTCCTGCATGCCCCCTACTGGGGATCAAGCCCACACCCTGGACATGTGCCCTGAATTGAACCATGACCTCCTAGTTCATGGGTCGACCACCGAGTCACACCAGCTAGGCTGAAAGGTTAAAAATTTGTTTAAAAAGCATTTTTATCGAATTTCTTCATTTTCAGATTGATTCATTTTTATTACTCAAAACAATAATTGATATTCTTCCTTTATGTACTTTCAGGTTCAGGAATGATCATTCTGAAGAAAAAAGTAAATGGTTCCATTATCAATATAAACATTAATAAATGGGGTAGCATCAAGCAATGCCAGGTAGGTTTTGTTTATTATCAATATTTTCCCCATGACATTTATTATGTTTGTGTTTGAAGAACCAAATTAGTTAATTTTCAAGTTTTCTTGGCTACTAATGAGAGTTTTCACTACCATTTGGAAGAGGACTTATTCTGAAAAATTCAGGCCTTAATAGACACAGATTTGGATAATACTTTTAAAAAAGTTTACTTGCGACACTCCCTCTATTTCCAGGGACAGAGCAGGTTAAGAATTCAGACATTGTGTTGTGTTCTGACCACTACACACAGCTTCTGGTATACACGGGCTAAGACTGTAAGTGAAATTGGAGTAAGGGTACATAGAATAATGATTGCTATTGTTTAAATATAATTTTCATAAGGAGGAAAGAGTACATTTAATAAAATACTGGTTTAAAAACCATTGATCTTATTTTGAGGAAGGAGTAGAGAATGAGAGAAAATTAAATGTAAAAAATATGTACTTGTGCTGAACCACTGAAATGTCTAAAAACCATGCTGACTAAAGGAACCTACTGAGGCATATAATGGAGGTAAGATGATACCCAAATGCATAGCTTTTAAACAATACAGGCAAAGTTATACAGGCCCTTCTCCTTTGCTGCCTTCCCAGAGAACACTGAGATAAAATTTACTGAGGTCTAGCTACCACAGACAGTCATTATGTACCCCAGGCTAGCATTTGGTACACAACCTCTATTTATCATGATCACTGAAAATTATACTGAGTAGATCATCCAGATAGTTTTGTCTTTGGATGTCCAGTAGCTGAAGAATAGTTGGCACTCGGTAAATTCTGTGTTGTTTAGAGATTACCATTTAGAGTAAAGGGCCAAATCCTATTTCCCCCTCCTTCCACCCAGAATTGCTAAAGTGGTAGGTGTCAACAAGACAAGTATCACAGCAAAACTGTCACAGATTGAATCAATTGAGACCCGTTTCTGTCGATAGTTTGTGAATTTCTAATCAGGGGTCCTCAAACTTTTTAAACAGGGGGCCAGTTCACTGTCCCTCAGACCGTTGGAGGGCTGGACTATAGTTAAAAAAAAAAAAACTATGAACAAATTCCTATGCGCACTGCGGGCCCGGGACGAGTCGGCTGCTAAGCAGGACAGGCAGCGGCACCCGGCGGGCCGGATAAATGTCCTCGGCGGGCCGCATGTGGCCCGCGGGCCGTAGTTTGAGGACCACTGTCATCATTTTGAGAGTTGGTGTCAGCAGAATTCATGTAATGGCATTTTTCAAGGGAAGGAGAGAAATAGATGACAGTTTTTAGCCTTTAGTTTTAATCCTACATAATAAAGCCTAATATGCTAAGTATTTGGTCGTCTGTTCAACCAATCAAAGTGTAATATGCTAATGAAATGCTAAGGTTGCTCAACCGCTTGCTATGACGGGCACTGACCACCAAGGGTCAGACGCTCCAACCAGTAGGTTAGCTTGCTGCTGGGATCCAGCCGATTGGGACTGAGCAAGATGGGTCGGACATGCCCTGGAGCCCTCCCAAGGTCCCTCCCCAGCTGGCCAACCTCCTGCATCCCTCCCTGGCCCTGATCATGCACTGGTGAGGTCCCACTGCCTGGCCTTGTGCCCTCTCACAATCTGGGACCCCTCAGGGGATGTTGGAGAGCTGGTTTCAGCCTGATTCGCGCAGGCCAGGCCAAGACACCCCACTGGTGCACAAATTCATGCACTGGGCCTCTAGTTATTCTATATTTGACAAAATTAGACATACACCTGGAATTATAGATTGTATTCCAATCTTTACTACTCTTAGAAATTTAATATTTACTATACAAAGTGTTCCATATCTGAGAGGGAAGTTTTGGGAATAGCTATATAGAACCCATTTTATTACACGGAATTATGAACTTCAGGAGATCTGATTCTTTAGACTGATCCTTCATTGGTTAAAGCCACAATGCAGAAAGGAACAAGCTGATTAACTATTTAGAATTCCCTCTCCTGCTCGAGACCAGACCCCCAAAGTGGTATTAATTAAACAAGTCCTTGTTTTGTTCTGCACATCAAGAGATTACCATATTGGAGGCCTTGAGTAGAACTGGAGGTAGAGATAGGATAGTGTGAAATGGAATCAGAAAACCTAGGTTTAGCTCTCACTGTGTATCTGGGAGCTTGAGCTAACCAATCACACACATGTGAAAAGGGGAATGATAAAATCTGTTACAGAATTCAGGTGAGCACCTACTACTTTAACGGGAAAAAATAATCATAGGCACCGTTCATGGAGCACCTCCAACATATCCAGTACTGTGCTAGGTTCCTTGCATTCTTCTTTAATTCCGATAATCCCAAGAGGCAGTTATCATCCTTCATTTTACCAATGGGCCACCCACCTACTAAGTAACTGGCAGAATGAAGATCTGAACCCAGACCTGCCGCTTGCTGGAGGGTTTCCGCTTTGTCAGTTCACGATTAGCCGGGCACAGGGTAATCACCTGCGTCTAAGACTGAAACGCGCGGGCGGGCAAGCCGGCTGATCAAGGCTGCCTCGGTCCCTCCGAGACCAGGCGCCCGAGCTCAGGGCTTTGTTACCAGCCGCTTCCCACGGGCCGGGGCGCGCGGGGGGGCGGCGCTTCCTCCGCCCGGAGGGTGGGACCCTCGGCCTCCGCCAGGCCTCGGATCGCCGCCGACGTACGTGCAACCTGGGGAGGGGGCGCGGGGCAGCGAACGCCCGCCCGCGGAGAAGGGCTGCGGCCGACGAGGCGGTGACCCAATAAAGCGGGTCGGACCGCGGGGGGCCCTGCCCGGCTCCGGCCACCAGCCGCAGGGTCCCGGGCCGGCGGCAGCTCCGTCCGCTGCTCGGCGTGAGGGCGCCTCCGGCCGAGGGTGTGAGCGCGCGCCGCCGGGCCGGGCCGGGAGCGAGGGAGGCGGGAGGAGGAAGCGCCGGCCGCCCCGGTGCCGCCCGTAGCGGACGGGCGAGGCGGGGCGAGGCCCAGGGCCCGCGGCGCCCGCCCACCCCCGGCGTCCGGGAGCCGCTCCGCCCGCGGCCCAGTCCCGGGCCCTCGGCCCGCCCCGCGCGCGCGCCCCCGCCGGCCCGTCCCTCCTCCTCGCCGCCCCTCCCGCGCGCGTCCACCGGCTCCCCGGCTCGCGCCGCTCCATGTAGCCCCGGATCCCCGGGAGACCGAGGAGGAGGGGGCGACCACAAGATGGCGGGTACGTGGCCCCCAGTTCTCCGGGCGGCGCGGCGGCGGCGGCGCCTCCCCGCGTCCGCCCGTCCGCCGCCGCCCCATGTGGGACCGAGGCTGGCGCGGGGTCCCGGCGCGGGAAGGCGCCGCGGGGCCGGAGGGCGGGTGGCCGGGAGGCGCGCCGGGTCGCGGGGCGCTAACTGGGCCTTTCTTTTCTCCCCGGCGCAGACCTCTCGCTGCTCCAGGAGGACCTGCAGGAGGACGCGGACGGATGTGAGTGCGCCCGCCCGCTGTCGCTGTCGCTGTCGCCGGCGGCCCGCGGGGAGCGGCCGGGAGGAAGGGCGGGCGGCGGCGGCCTGGGCCCAGCCCGGCCCGGCCCGGCCCGGCCCGGCGGGGGTACGGGCTCGGCGAGGCGTGGCCCTGGGCCGGCCGGGGTCGCGGTTTGAGGGAGCATTGCGCTTCCTGGAGGACACGGGGCGCCCCTCTGCCGCTGGGGGAGAGAGGTGCCCCGTGGAGCACTTCAGCTTGGGCTCTGCCCCAGCGCCCACCCCGCTCACATCTCTTGTGGGCTCAGGAACGCCCGGCGGTCCGTTTTGGAAGAAGAAACTAGTAGGCAGAAATTTGAAATAGGAATTTGGGGTGTGTTTTTCTCCTTTGAGTGCCTTCCGGGGGCGCCCCTCCCCTCGGCCCTCCTGAGGAAGGAAGAGGCTATAATGAAGGAGGTGTTTTTTCTTCGAGTTGCTCGCGGGGTTCAGGGCGGGCAGCCTGGTCCCGCTCAGCCCCCCTAGCTGGTTGTATGGAGGTGGCTTACCTGTGATTTCACTTCAGTGCCTAAGTTCCCGCATTGCTCCATGTCCATGTTCCTTGCGGATTAGAAGGCGGTTAGAAGGTCGTGTGGCCTTGGCAGGAATGACTGTTTAGAGGGTGAATTTCTTTGATGCATATGTTCACACATTACCCAGTCCTTAAATATTACATTTCCAGCTTTTCTTTGAGATTTGAAGTTTTGAAGGAATTGATTCCTTTGTTTAAGAAAAAAACTTTGACATTGTTTCCAGAATAGTGCCAGAAAGGAATTGTTCATTTCATATGTGCTCTTCTAGCATCCGAAGGTAATTTGGAATGTGTTCTGAGTTGAAATGATAACCGTGGTAGAATTTCTGATGTATTGAGAGGAAAGCCCGCCAGATGCTGAGATTTACTTTGATTAATGCCTATACTAGTAATTCAGAGATGGCTACAGTGTGAAATTGATCTTTTAAATACTGTGTAATTAATCCTTAGTATTGTCTATTATAGTTTTCCTTGCACAAATTAGGCTTAATTTTTAAATTCCTGGGGTTTTTTTGAGTGAATTAAGGGGAATTCGCTATTTAGAAGGATTCTATAAGAAGAGTGATTATTTTTAAAGTAACTGAACCATATTCAAACTTACCTTTGCTAAGTATGGATTTGTTTTTGGTCTTTTTTATTTTTTCTTAAGTAAAAAGGTCTTAAAGGGAGCAGTCCTCATATAGTAGACTGTTTTTATATTTCATTCAATGTTTTACCTTAGTCCACTAATCTGCCTATGAGTGAGTTTAAAATGTTATTTAAGGCAGCTGTTGATTTCTTGCAAAGTTAGGTTTAGAGAGGTGCTTCTGGTTGTTGTCTCCATACAGGGGCTTCTCATTATTGTATTTTGCTTCAAGACTTTGTAAATAGAAGATATATTCATTCAGCAGGTATTTAGGAATGTCTGGAGCAAGAACTTGTGCATATTAATTTATTTTCATTTATGTGCCATCTACTCTTACAGGATGAGCTGCAGTATCACTTCTGTCTTGTCTGACCCTAGGGAACATAGTCTAGAGGGGAAAGCATACCTGTGAAGAACTCAACAATGATTTATTCATGAGCCTCAAGACTTCTGCTCGGTCCTGAGGATATAGCTGTGCAAAGGATGGTCACAATCCATTGCCCTCTAGTGGTTTATAAGCAGTTTTAATGTAAGTGTGATAGTGAAGGCATCGTAGCACAGTAGTCAATAGACAAGATGCTAGAGCCAGACTGTGTTGTTCCAATCTTGGCATTGTCATTTTGGACAGACTCCTGTAACTCAGCCTGTCTATGCCTAAGATTTGTTATTTGTAAATAGCCTATAAATATTACATACCTTTTTGAGTTGTTCAGTGCCTTATGGAAATTAATACATGTAAAGCGCTTAGAATAGTACCTCGTAGCCCCGGCCAAGTGGCTCAGTTGGTTGGAGTGTTGTCCCGAGTACTGAAAGGTTGTGGGTTCAATTCCCAGTCAGGGCACATACTCAGGTTTCAGCTTCGATCTCCGAATGGGAGGCAACCAATCCATGTTTTTCCTTCACATTGATGCTTGATGTTTCTCTCTCCCTTCCTTTCTCTCTAATAATAATAATAATAATAACAACAACAGTACTGGTAAATAGTGACTATTGTATGTTATGAATAAAGTATAAGGAAGCTTAAAAGAGAGCAGAAAAGAAAATACTGATGTTGAGTATTACACTGTAGAATATATATTTATAAATGCTTTTAATGCTTACAGTTAACTTTTTAAAGGTTCTGTTAGTTCCCAGTGTGTTTTAATTTAGGATAAAATGCTAGACATTTGACGGCACAAATAGTTTATTTGCATATGTATAATTTCATTGAAGACTTTATTAGAATAATTGTTTCTTTTTCTCAGTTGTTAGTTTTTATAGATGATACTATCATGGCCAGGAAAACTTTCCCTTACCCCTTTATTTTTTCTGGCTAGTCGAATAAGTCAAACAATATACATCAGATTAACAGGAGAAAATCAAATTTTTTACATGTGCATTTTTTCATAAGCATAAAAATTCCAAAGACAATGAGGCGAAATGGGGTATAGATGTCATTTTGGACAAAGGTGAAAGGGGTAAGGGCAACTCATAGGTAGCTGAGAAAGTAGCAAATACATTCTTGTTATGCTACTCAGAAACAACAGGACAGAGGGAAATCTAGGGAACAGATTTTTTCATGGATCCTTTCTGTCAACCACACTTAATTTATATGTGCTAAAGTGAATATGCTAAAGTGCTAACCCTAAAGTTCCCTTTCTGAAGCAGGTTTTTCCATCTGAATCCCTTTGAGAAGAAAAGGGGGAGGTTATAAAACAAACACACAAAAAAACCACTTCCTGAGTTAGTTGGGCTTTAATTGTTTGCAGCTCAAAATAATCTTTATGCCAGGGTGACACATCGCAGGGAGAGCTCCCTACCCTGACAATACCTTTATCCAGAATATTCAGAAACAAGGGATCTTTGAACATATGGCCAGTTGAAGAACCATTTGCCTTCTATTGTGAATGGAGAAAGAAGGAGAGAAATTTGCCCATGGTGCCTAGATCGAGGGCAAGATGTTTGGTAAGGGAATGCAAAAGCTTGTCACTTCCTGGAGAATGTGGAGAAGGTAGAGAACCAGAGAAGTCAGCAAGGATGGAGCTTGGGCTCCCCTTACAACTAGGCTCTGTCTTATGAGCCCACTTTCTGTCTCAGGCAAGACTGGTATGAAGGCCGACCTCAGGGTAGCTGTGTACCAGGTCCTGCCACTTCATCCAAGCTAAGTCTGAGTTGGCCTTGAAGATGGGAAGGAATTATTTTCTAGCCCAGCTCTACAATCCTTGATTGTTTTTCCTAAATGCAGAACCACTAGACTAAGGCAGAAGAGAGGATAAGTACCATTGTACTGGTAATCTGCAGCTGTGGAGACCAGGAGAGGACCTAGGTAGGGTCTGTAACTTGAGAAGGGGTGAATTGCCAGACCTTGGTAAGAGTCTCAAGTCTTTTGTTCTGATTTGTTTAATTTTAAGCCCTAAAGTCTATGTATAGAGTCAGTAGAAAAGTGGGTGGAATGCATAAAAGGGTTAGTCCAGTGGTCGGCAAACTGCATGAGCCGTGGTTTGCCGCTCTGTTGACTAATGAGTTTGCCGACCACTGAGTTAGTCAAAGACTGCCTTGACTGATACCCCAAGGGAGGAAAAGAAACAAAGTTCTAGTATGTAAAAAATGGTGCATTAAGGGGGAGAGATCAACCAAAGGACTTGTAGGCATGCATATAAGCCTAACCAGTGGTCACGGACAACAGGGGTGGGGGCATGCGTGGGGAGGGGTTTGGGATGGGAATGGAGGGATGAGGACAAATATGTGATACCTTAATCAATAAAGAAATTAATTTAAAAAATTGTGCATTGTACAGGGTGGGACAAAAATAGGATTATAATTGTGAGTACATGAAACCCAGTTTATTTTTGTATTATTATGTATTATTTATTGTATTGTCCATATGAACAACTTTAAACCTATTTTTGCTCCACCCTGTTGTACATATAAAAATATCATAAAGGTAAGTAAATAAAACTTTAGGAAAATAATGCAATAAAAGTATGTTTTAGTTTAAAAGTAATACTTTCAGTACTGCACATGAAACATACTTTGAATTTCAAAATGAAAGCAAGCCAGTGATTCCATTTGAATAGGTGACTTCAGAGTTGGGTAGACCCTTTTTGTTCTTTGAATAATGAATGGGAGGCAATGCGAAATAACAGGTAGACTTTCAGAGAAAGATATTTTAAATTTCTTTTTTAAAGGGTAGATTATTGATTTTTAGAGAGAGGAAGGGAGAAGAGAGAAACATTGATTGGCAGTCTTCTGCATGCCCTGTACCATACCGGGGAATCAAGCCCAAAACCCAGGCATGTGCCCTGACCAGGAATGGGACCAGCAACCTTTCAGTGCACAGGACAACACCCAACTAACTGAGCAACACCAGCCAGGACAAGATATTTAAAATTTTTATTGTCAGTTTTCCAACAGTTGCTAGATTTCTAAAAGAGGTAAGATAGGCTTAAAATATAGAAAGATTTGCCCTGGCCAGGTTGCTCAGTTCATCAGAGCATCTTCCCAATACGCCAAGGTTACTGGCCGGTTTGATCCCTGGTCAGGGCACATAAAAGAATCAACCAAAGAATGCATAAATAAGTGGAACAACAAATCAGTGGGGGTTTTTTCCCCTCTTTCTCCCTTTCTCTCTCAAATCAATCAAAAACAGAAATTTTAAAAAGAGATACAGTAAGATTTGATAAGTTAATGCTTATAAAAATAAATTTATTAAAGGAGTTTGATTAAAATTTACATTTTTAAGAAAAGAATATATTGAAGATATTTTAAAAGAATGATATAATACTTAATAGTTTCTAGTGGCTTTCATAAACAAACTATTCATAGCAGCCCTGTGATGTGTAGGCTGTGGTATTCTGATATTAATTAAATAAGTAAGTAAACTAATATGCAAAGGGACTAAACTATTTTCTTGGGGAAAATTCCTAAATACCAACCAGAATTTTAAGCTAGGCCTCCTGATTCTAAAATATTGTATTTTAAATATTGTCTCTTCTTAAATTGCCCAGTTTATAACATCGAGCAGCCCCAGTTTCTTACATAGGCAGTTTGTTTGAACCATGTTTAAAATACCCTTGAAGAGTAATCTAGTATGCTGCATGTGGTTTAATTTAGAGATAATTAGAATGGAAGTTGGATATAATATAGCTTATTTCATTTTTTATGTTAACTTTTCTTTCAGCTGTAACTAGCATGATGTTAAAGAGCTTTGGGAGCTATATTATGGAATATGCCATACCACAGAATTTTCCATATTTCTTTAAGCTTTGGAATCCTTTTACATGGATCACAACTAATTGGGTGTAACTGCCTATACTGCACTATAACTACTTTTAAAAACCTAAAACTAGTTTTGGTAAACTTCCTTAAATCCTTGCCACCTGGGGAAGTGCTGGAGCCAGGGAATCAGTCAGAAATCCTAGGACGGTGCCCTTGGAAGTCATGATATTTATAAATGTTGTTAAATGGGGATTTGGAAAAGTGAGTCATGGGACTTGGTAGCATGTTTTAATTGCTACCAACAAGACTGGACAGGAGAAATCTTTATTTAGATTGAAATACTTGATATCCTAGAAAAGATTGCTTAAAATGGTTTTAATGATACCCACATGTGTATAGAATTAGTTAATGATGCCTTGAGTAACAATTCCCCGTATAGACTTTTTTTAAAAAAAGAAGGAAAAAGCAGGGGAAACCCTTTGTAAAAATATACATGTTGGCTGCCTGGGATTGTAGCTGCACACAAAAAAACCCAACCCCATCTAAATACAGAAGTTTTTGTTTATTCTTCCTGCTTCTGAAAGATAAATACCTCTTATTAGATAAAGTTCATTCATCTGCTACATGATGTTTGATCACCGGTAGATTTTATTTCTGGTCCTTTTATCTCAGTTCGTCTTCTCATCAAAACGAAGAATTAATATTTATTAAACTATTATTCATTCTTACGTTTGCCTTATATTTTGGATTTTTTCTTCTTGATGGCAAACAATTTTTGCCATCAGCTACATTATGGGCAGTCCCTAAACTTAAATTAGGGTATTTTGCTGTTAGCTTGGATCTGAAAATAAACCTAATTTTAAAAAATTTTTATTGATTCATTTTAGAAAGAGAGAAAGGGTGGAAGAGAAAGAAAAACATCAATTTGTTTTACTTATTCATACATTCATTGGTTGATTGTGTGTGTTTTTTTAAATATGTTTTATTGATTTTTTAGAGAGGAAGGGAGAGGGAGAGAGAGAGAAACATCAATGAAAAAAAAAAAAAAAACAGAAACATCAGTGAAAGAGAAACATCGATCATCAATTGGGTGCCTCCTGCTTGGTTCCCCGTGGGCATGCGCCCAACCGGGAACTGAACCAGCGACCTCTTGGTGCATGGGACAACACTGAACGAACTGAGCCACACCGGCCAGGCCATTGGTTGATTCTTGTATGTGCCCTTACCAGGAATCAAACCCTCAACCTTAGCACATCAGGATGATTCTAATCAACTGAGCTACCTGACCAGAGCTGAAAAATAAACCTAATTTAATGTTTTAGGGAGAAGAGTGAGGTGGCACATCTATGGAATTTTGGCTAAGGAGGTTCAAAGGACTGCATTCCCTATAACTTCTAAGAAGCTATTTTTGTACAGATCTTTCTGGCCCATCACCAAGGATTCCCTTTCTCCAAAGCCATCCCCTGACTCTCCTAAGTCAAGTCTTGTGCTCCTTATCCCCTTAGATTTAGGAGCAGACTTGTTTTCTGGCCTAATTGATATCAGTTTGGTTGATATTTGAGCATTTATCATTCTGTAATTCTGAAATATGTTCCAGTAAAGTTTTGTGTAGGGGGAAAGAGCACTGGGCTTTATAAATCTTCAGACCTGGGTTCAGATTCTGACCCTTGCCACTTACTCACTGTGTAATCTTGAGCGAGTTGCTTTTCTCAGCTGTTTTCTGTCTTTAAAATGTTAATGGACTTCTGGATTGTTTCCAGTTTTGGTCTATTGAAAATAAAGCTGCTATGAGCATTCATGTACAAGTCTTTGTGTGAATATATATACTCATTCTCTTAGGAATATACTTAAGAGTGAATTGGCTGGTTATCTTTTTTTTTTTTAAGTCTTTATTGTTCAGATTATTACAATTGTTCCTCTTTTTTCTCTCCACAGCTCCCCTCCACCCAGTTCCCACCCCACCCCATGCCCTTACCCCCCCCCATTGTCCTCGTCCATAGGTGTTCGATTTTTGTCCAGTCTCTTCCCGCACCCCCACACCCTCTTCCCCCCGAGAATTGTCAGTCCACTCCCTTTCTATGCCCCTGATTCTATTATATTCACCAGTTTATTCTGTTCATCGTATTTTTTATTTACTCGATTTTTAGATTCACTTGTTGATAGATATGTATTTGTTGTCACTTTGTTGTTCATAATTTTTATCTTTACCTTTTTCTTCTTCTTCCTCTTCTTAAAAAATACCTTTCAGCATTTCATGTAATCCTGGTTTGGTGGTGATGAACTCCTTTAGCTTTTTCTTATCTGTGAAGCTCTTTATCTGACCTTCAATTCTGAATAATAGCTTTGCTGGGTAGAGTAATCTTGGTTGTAGGTTCTTGCTGTTCATCACTTTGAATATTTCTTGCCACTCCCTTCTGGCCTGCATAGTTTCTGCCGAGAAATCAGCTGACAATTGTATGGGTACTCCTTTGTAGGTAACTAACTGTTTTTCTCTTGCTGCTTTTAATATTCTCTCTTTGTCTTTTGCTCTTGGCATTTTAATTATGATGTGTCTTGGTGTGGTCCTCTTTGGATTCCTCTTGTTTGGGGTTCTGTGCGCTTCCTGGACTTGTAAGTCTATTTCTTTCACCAGGTGGGGGAAGTTTTCAGTCATTATTTCTTCAAATAGGTTTTCAGTATCTTGTCCTCTCTCTTCTTCTGGCACTCCCATAATTCGGATGTTTAGTGTTTGCTTAATTTCTAGTTGGTCCTTTTTATATCCTTGAGGGTCTCACTAAATATCTCGGAGGTTTCTAGAAGATTCTTGAGTAACCTTAGAACCGTGGTTTTGAACTCTATCCAGTCGTTTGCTTTCCTCCATTTCTTTCATTTGTGACATGTTTCTTTGTCTCTGCATTTTCGTTGCTTCCCTGTGTTGATAGAGTGGCTTTGGTGCTAGGTGTCCTCTAGGGCCCAGTGGCTCAGCCTCCCCAGTCACCTGAGGTGGACACTCTTGGTGCACCCCTTTGTGGGCTGTGTGCACAGTCTTGTTGTAGTTAAGCCTTGATTGCTATTGGTATCACTGGGCGGAATTGACCTCCAGACCAATTGGCTGTGAGGACCACTTATGTCTACAATGGAAGAACTGCTGTGCTGGAGACACCCTTATGAGGCAAGACTTGCTTCAGTGGGGCTTTGGTGCTCACTGAGTCTGCCCCCTGAGTGTGTCTCTTATGGATCTGAGGAGTTGTAATCTGCTGTGGTCTCACTTTCACCACTGGGTGCACTGGCTCTTGGATCTCCCAGGAGGTGCAAAGTCAACCATTGCCTGAGACCACCCAGCAGGAGCTACAGAGATATCTGCAGATTCCTCCTCTTAGTTTGGGATTTGGAAGTGCCCAGATGAGGCGCAGCTGTGAAGCAATGCAGGCTGCTGACGAGCCTTAGGCCTTCTTTAGGAAGCTCTTGGGTTCTTTGACCCAGCTGCAGTTTGTTAGGTTAGGTTGCAAAAGGCCAGGCACAGCTTGGGTGGGGTTGTAAATTGGGTGGGGCGTGGTCTCAGGGAATCACTGGGCTGTCCAAACAGCAATGGTTGCCTGTTGGCCCTGTCCGAATAGGTCCTTGGGTCTCTGTGTCCCGTGGCCCCCATATAGGAACAATGAACACTGAGACCACCTCTGAGAGAAAGCCTCCCTCGTGTTCCCACCAGATGCCAGACAGTCCAGTGTCTCCCCGTATGAGTCTGGGTCCCCAGAGTCTCGCCCAGAACTGGAGTTCAGAGCAGTCGGAAGTTTGTATCTCCCTCCCGAATGATCGGAAGTTTGTATCTCCCTCCCGAATGATCGGAAGTTTGTATCTCCCTCCCGAATGAAAAAGACCACAGCAAACCCAGTTGCCAGCCCGTGCTTTTCCACACCTCTGCACCTCCTACCACTCTGGATGTGCTTTTCTCTTTCCTTCTTGTTGTAGAACTTCCACCCAGCCAGCTTTCCCGTGGTTCTGCAAGATATCCGTTTTTTCTTTTAGTTGTAGTTTTGATGTGGTTGTGTGAGACAGCAAGTTCAGGTGTTTACCTATGCCGCCATCTTGGTTCCTCCGGCTGGTTATCTTTTTAAGAAACTGCAAACTTTTTCAAAGTAATTGTACCATGTTACCCTTGCACCAGCAAGGTTTAAGAGTCCGAAGTGCTCCACACCATTGTTAGCACTTGGTGTGAGCAGTCTTTATTTCAGCCATCCTGTTAACCATTTGTACGACATAAGCGTTTATAGACACAAGCGGCGGACCTTTATTAATTAAATTCAAAATATCATGGCAGTTAACTAGTCAAATGTGTAGTGGTTTTTCTTCTGTAGTTTGAATTTGCATTTCCTTATTGACTAATATTGCTCATCTTTTCATGTGTTCATTTACTATCTATATATATATCTTCTTTGGTGAAGTGTTTTGATCTTGTGCCCATTTTTCATTGGGTTAATTGTTTTCCTATTAAGTTTTGAGAGTTCTTTATATATTCCAGATACAAGTCTCCTCTTATGATTTGCAAATATTTTCCAGTCTGTGACTTGTCTTTTCATTGTCATGATTTGCAAATACTTTCCAGTCTGTGACTTGTCTTTTCTTTGCCATAAGTTTATTTCAAAAAGCAAAAGTTTTGAATTTGATATTCAACTTATTTTTTTTTACAGGTGCCCTTTATCAGATTGAGAAAGTTCCCTGAATTTACTGACAGCTTTCTTGAAATTAGGAATGGATGTTGGATTTTGTCATTGCTTCTTCTGCATCTATGATGTTTGTTTTATAAGTTTAAAATGAATTATGTTGACTTTTTAAAGTAGATACTGTGAATTTTTCAGTGGGAAATTTCAAATATACACAAAAGGTAATGAGTCAGCTTATACTCAGTATACCCACTACTTAGCTTTATCTTTCATCTATCCCTTTCTGTAACATCTGAACTTTTGGGGGAGTGAGGGAAGAGGTAGCTAGAGTACTCTAAATACATCCCAGGTGTTATTTTATTTTAACTATAAATATTTCAGAAAGGATATACTTGGAAGTGTGATGTTCCAGTCTATAAACATAAGGACTTCTAAGGTTGTGGTAAGGTGCGTTAATTTATGAACCTTTGATTTATGGTTTAAATGATTAAATTCTTTAGACATTTGCCTCGCTGGTTTTACTGTAGTAAAGCATATCTGTATAATTACTAAACCCACTTTCATTTTAATCATATTGATCACCAGATTAAGAGAAGCAAAATCTTGCTTATTTTTATCTTGTTAAAGCACATTTCACCCTTTTGGGTCAGCCTAATGCTAACAAAGGAATATTGGTAAACAAAAGTTTAATATTAGTTGGTTTGTTATATCATCTATAGAATTACATGAACTTTTAAAATTTGAGTTGTGCTACACCTTTGGTGAGCCAGTTATCTCAGAATTACTAACATGAAAGTTTAGGCCCAACATGTCACAGATATAAAGGTGAAATGTTGGCATAAGCTGGAGTATAACTCAGACCTTACAGGTTTTAATAGTCTTTTCCTAGGTACCATCTAACACAGCTCTGTAACTTGCTGCAAAAAGAAGATGGGAGACATATCTGGGTTTTTTGTTTGTTTGTTTTTTTATTGTTTAAATTACCATTTATTGCCCTGGCTGGTGTGGCTCAATTGGTTGAGTGTCATCCTGTGCACCAAAAGGTTGCCGATTCGATTCCTGGTGAGGGCACATGCCCAGGTTTCAGGCTCGGTCCCTAGTAGAGGATGTGCAGGAGGCAGCCAGTCTATGTTTTGCTCTCACTTGAATGTTTCTCTTTCTCCCTCTCTCTCTAAAAATCAATAAAAAATATTAAAAGTAATTATGTAAAAAATTACCACTGTATGTTGGACATTGTGCTATAACCTTACTTATAATATTCCCCTGAGACATTGGTCGGCAAATTGCGGCTCGCGAGCCACATGCGGCTCACGAGACGCGGTTTGCCGCTCTGTTGACTAATGAGTTTGCCGACCACTGACTTAGACTCTTGATTCCAATAATTACAGGTGGCTGTTGTTCCTTGTGATTAAGCCCCTATCAGATCCAGTGGTCGGCAAACTCATTAGTCAACAGAGCGGCAAACTGCGGCTAGCGAGCCGCATGTAGCTCGCAAGCCACAGTTTGCTGACCACTGCCCTGAGAGATATGTAGTCCCACAAGTTTACGGAAGTTGTACTTCATAAGCTTATCTAATAGTTCATTAACTTGAAAGTGGTAGGTTAAATTAAAACGTGACACAATATTTATTATTTTATTTACTTGTTTATTTATTACTGTGCTCTTATTGCCTTCCAATTTTGGCTTCCCTTAATTTACAATTTATTTGGGTCATTTAATCTCCTGAAGATTCTAGAGTATATAAAGGTAATAGCCTGCTCTTTAAGTATTTGGTGGGTAAAATACTTTTTATCCTCGGTAGCTCCTGTCTATTATGAGAATGTTAAAAGCAAAATATATTCTTCTCTTTGTTTTAAAGCACTCATGTATTAGGGAACCAGTCATTGGAGTAAAAATGGGTAAGAATGAACCAATGTCACCCCAGTAAATTCAATTTTTAAAAAAGGGGTAAGAACATTGATGTGATCTGATGGGTCTTTTATTGTTGTTAATCCTCACCTGAGGATATTTTTCCATTGATTTTTAGATAGAGTGGAAGGGAGTGGGAGAGAGAGAGACACATTGATTGGTTGCCTCCTGCACATGCCCTGACCAGGGCCAGGGATCGCGTTTACAACCAAGGTTTGTGCCCTTGGCCAGAATCGAACCTGGGACCCTTCAGTCCACAGACCAATGCTCTATCCACTGAGCCAAACTGGCCAAGGCTGATCTGATGAGTCTTGAACCTGTCACTAGGAATGACCTGAAGTAGTCACTCCAAAATCTTACTGCCTAATTTATATTTAAATTTATATCCTCCTTTGAATTTATATTCAAAGTCAGATTTGATAAAAATAATTTTTATACCTATAAAAGTAATTTAAAATTTATTAGCGTAGTTTTTGGTAGAAATAACTTCCAGACTTCATATAAATTTAAGACTTTATTGGGGGATGGTGGTAATTTGGACCTGGATTCGCTCAGATTTTATATTTGGATTACCTGTGGGGAAAAAAGAATTACTAACCAAAGTAATTGGGTTAATAGATTATAAGAAAAATGTTTACTCGCTAAAGGGAACAAGCAACACAGCTATAATGTATGGGAGATCCATGCATGCAAGTGCTTTGATAAGCTACATATTTCTCAGATTGTCAAATACTGTTTAGAAAGCATGATCTTCAGTGTAAGTTAACTTGTGTACATGTGATGAATGAATCTATGACCTTGGTAAAACTACTTAGGAAAGGAATATACACTTAGGAATAAAGGGCCTCAGACCCAGGGGTGGGCAAACTTTTTGACTCGAGGGCCACAATGGGTTCTTAAACTGGACCGGAGGGCCGGAACAAAAGCATGGATGGAGTGCTTGTGTGAACTAATATAAATTCAAAGTAAAGGAGCGGAGGGGAGAGCAAGAGAACCGGATAGAACAGCCAGATCCGGCCCGAGGGCCGTAGTTTGCCCACGGCTGGACTAGACTCAAGGAAACTAACAATCAAGGGTGAATTTGCAAAGGAGAGCAAGGAGATTCCAAAAGAGAAATTTAAAATTATTCTATGTGAATTCAGAGATTTTTCTTCTTAGTATTAGATCTCCATTTCCTTGACACTACTATTGTTCAACTCTTTTGGGTTATGTGGGCGGGCACTTAATAATTTCGGATTTACAGAACTTTAAAAACAGAAAAACATAAGAAAGGTTACATTTACCAGGGTGGGGAGGAAAATAAGGCTTCAATTTGAAAGAACATGAATAAATTTTAAAGGTAGATGGATCATGTGAATAGAGAATTAGTGTAGTGCATGTCAGTGACTTGAGACCAGAGTTAGTTCAAAAGATCTTTATCTCACTAGACAAGAAAGACAGAAAAAGTGGATTAATATGACATAGAGTCTGTTGTTGCTTATAATAGTCATCCTTAAAATTATATATGAATTCAAGCCTGACAAACTCTATTTGAATCTTTTAGTATCTTTAGAACAAGTGAACTCAGGTCTTAGGGAGTTCAGAATTAACTAGAATCACTATTGGTGCTACATTGGATTTAAGTAAAAATACAAGTGAATAATTCCTGTGTAAAGCATATAAATGCATTCTTATTGCACAACATTATGTAGCTAGTTTTGGAATTAAGGAAGTGATATGCTTACCAGATAAATGGAATAAAGTTTTGATAGACAATGTAAAAAAGAAAAAAGAAAGAAAGCATGATTTTGGTAGCTAATTGGAAAGAAGATAAATACACTGATACCTTATTTGTTTATGTGCATACTTTAGGGAAATGTTTTTTGAAATATTCATAGAGTGAACTTTAGCAAATTATTCTTGTTTAAATTAATTGTGAGATTCAACATGCTACAGGACAGTTTCATACTTACTAGTAAAAGTTTTATTGGAGAAATGCATGGATCATCTTTCTCCTTTGCTAGTGGGAGTAGGGTTCTTATGATATCTCGAGAAAAAGAATTTTCTGAGACTTGCACAGGAGTATGAGTGATTTTTATTTGGGTGGAATTACATCTCTTGGTTTCCAAAGTCCTATTTTCCTTAATCCAGTCCTGGAAGATGTGCAGCTGGGGATTCAGTAGAGCTAGAAGCAAAGCCAGAGTCCAGAGTTTCCATTCCATGGTGGAGCTGGGTCTGGTGTAGCATCAGTCTAGTTGTAGTCCATTCGTCAGTTGTGTGGAGGGTCCACATGGGTGTGAGCATGAGAGTCCTGCAACCAGGAGAGCAAGAGGCAAGGAGAGCCAAGAGCGAGAACTTAGTTTAGGAGATTAAATACCTTAAATCTGCCCACACTTGCAGTGGCCATGCCTACTCTGGCCAGTCACCTGTTCCCAGGTATGACTGACAGACAAGTACCATCCCTGTTTCACCCAGTCTTTACTGGGCATGCATCTAAACTGCAGCTTCTTGACAAAATTGTACAAGTGGCATCCCCATAATATTTGGCCTTCCCTTTACTCCTTTGCAGTTATTCATAACTAGGTTAAATTACACCAGTATCATTAGATCATTTGTAAGAATTTCGTAAACATTTAATATTTATATTTGTAGGGAAAGTTTCTGATAAACATATTTTCACAAAGTACAAATTGAAACTTGACATACCTGTTTGCTTAAGGCTATACGGTCCTTCAGATTTGTTTTTCTTTTTTTTGTGTGTGTTAATTTTTGTCCCTAAGCAGTGACTTAATTGCATTTCTGCTACATCATTAGACCAAGGGTTGGAAAATTTCTGAAAGGGCCAGATAGTAAATATTTTAGGTTTTGTGGGTCATGTGCTGTTTGTTGTACCTACTTAGATCTGCCATTGTAAGGTCAGAGTGTTACTGGAGAAACAAATTTCTCCATCGCTTGTGGGAGCAGGGTTCTTACAATATCTTTAGAAAGTGAATTTTCTAATATACACAGGGTAGAAGGAATGGTTTTTATTGACGTGGTGTTACATTCCTCAGGCTGTAAAGTCCCATGCCCCTTAAGCCAGTCCCGAAAAAGGTACAGCTGGGGTTCCAGGAGAGCCAAAAGCAAGGCCGGTGTCCAGAGCTTCTGTTCTTGTTGCAGCCGGGCCCAGTTTGGCATCAGGCTAATTGAATTCCATTGGTGTACTGTGTGGAGCCCACATGGCCCACACACTGTGTGTGACCCCTGCAACAGGAGTCAGGTGCAAACAGCAAGAGAGCGAGCCAAGAGCCTCGAGAGCAAACTTCCTTTGTTCGGAAGTTTATTCAGATTTCATGCCCTTTCATTGGCAAGCCTCTTCTGGCCACTGACTTGCTTCCAGGAGTGACTGACAGACAAGCACCTTTCCATGTCACTAAGACCTTACCGGGCATGGGTCTGTTGTCCAGTCCCTTCCCCCATATATCAATGGGGAACAGACGTGGAGAGTGTTAAATTAGCAAAGCTGTATAAATGGCATGCCTATATTACCTAGTCTTCCCTTTACTCCTTTCCTGTTAAATAATAGCCAAGTTATTACAAAGGTATCAAAAGCAGTCGTAGACAATACATAAATGAATGAGCATAGCTGTCTTCCAATAAACTTTATTTACAAAAACAGACGGGCCAGTTTAACCTGTTGAACACAGGTTGCTGATCTTGCACTATACTGTGGTAAGTTCAAGGTCTATAACATTTTTATTCTTTAGCCATCACAGTGTCCAGCACACAGTAGGCCTTTACAGCATACTTGCTGGGTGAGATGAATCTTAATTTTTCTGGCCACACTAAATAAGGACATAAACCTAACTGGCAGTCAAATAATGAAATAATTTCTTTTAAACTAAACTGTTACTTTGAAAACTTTCAGCCCTACACAAAACATTCAGCCCTACACAAAACATTCAGCCATTGTTAGCATTTTGCCAATTTTCTCTATTTTTCTCTATAATAATTTATACACACACAATGTAATGTATACATTTTTCTGAATCTTTTTTTTAAATTGATTTCAGAGAGGAAGGGAGAGAGAGAGAGAGAGAAACATCAATGATGAGAGAGACTCATTGATCAGCTGCCTCCTGCACGCTCCCCACAAGGGATCAAGCCCACAACCCAGACATGTGCCCTTGACCAGAATCGAACCTGGGAACCTTCACTCCACAGGCTGATACTCTATCCCCTGAGCCAAACTAGCTAGGGCCATTTTTCTGAATCTTAACTTCTTCATTGCACCTTTTGAGAATAAATGGTAGAGATTTTGATCTTTTAGCCTGTATCTCTTAAGAGTAAAGCCACTCTCTCACAATCACCAATGAAATGCAGAAAAGATACAATTAAATTATGTAATATGTAGTCCGTTTTCAAATGTGAGCAGTTGTCCAAAAATGTTCTTTATAGCCACTGTCTTGCCAATCCAGGCTTCTGCATTGCATTTAGTTGTCATGTCCTTTTAATTTAGAACAATTTTTAGCCTTAATCTTTCATGATAATGATTTTTTTTTTTTGATAATGATATTTTTGAAGAGTCCGTTTGTTTTTTGTTTTAGGGGATGGGGGTAGGAATATTGTGTAAATAATACTATGAGTTTATCAGTGCTCCCTCAAGATGCACCTGATATCTCTTGTTCATTATTGGTAATCTTAACCACTTGGTTAAGGTGATGTCTTCTAAATATCTCCACTTAAAGATTCTGTGTTTTCCTTTTGTAATTAGTAAGGGAAATAAATAATTTGACACTGGGGAAATAGCTCATTCCTAAACAAACTTCTATCCAGTAGTGTTAGAATGTTTTATGGCTGGCATTCTGCTTTATAGAAGATCTTGCCCTCCCTCTCTATTCATTGATTGTTATCTATTTGTTAAAATATCATTTTTAAAGTCCCAAATCTTGAGGTTACTTCCTATAAAATAATGGTATATCTTTTTCAGTTTCAAGAAAAGAAAATTTGGCAAGTTTATTGTGGCCTAAGCAGTATGAAGAGAAAAATCGAAGGGAGGGTCAGACTATCAGCTTTTTTCTGCTTTAGAGGATATTATTAGAGACTCTGTATGTAAAAGATTTCAGAGAGGAAGGGAGAGGGAGAGAGAGAAACATCAGTGATGAGAGAGAATCATTGATTGGCTACCTCTTGCACACCCCCTACAGGGGATGGAGCCTGAAATCCGAGCATATGCCCTGACTGGGAATTGAACCAGTGACCTCTTGGTTCACAGGTTGACGCTCAACCACTGAGGGCTGGGCCCTCACAGTACGTTTTTAATCTTTTTGTTTTATAGTACATATTTTTTGCTTTAAACAGTTAATTATCTTTTAAAGAGATTTTTTTAAAATAAGAAGGCCTTTGTATTTACCCATATAGTTACCATTTCTGTTGCTCTTCATTTCTTTGTTGTAAATCCAGATTTCCATCTGGTATAATTTTTTTTTCTTGAAGTACTTTCTTTATTCTTATAATGTAGGTCTGCTGGTGATAATATGTCAGTTTTTGTATGTCTGAAAAAAATCTTTATTTCACCTTTGCATTTGAACAATATGAATTTCAAAGATATTTGAAAGATTTCTATTTACAGGGTATGTAGAGTTGGAGGTTGACATTGTTTTTTCTTTCAGTCTCTGGCTTGTATTGTTTCTGATGAGAAATTTGCTGTAATTCTTATCTTTCTCTTCTGTGTATAATGTTTTTCTCTGACTGCATTCCAGAATTAACTATCAGTGTTTGACATTTTATTTATTTACTAGAGGCCCGGTGCACTTGGCGGGGAGGAGGGTTCCCCTCAGCCTGCCTGCATCGTTTAGCAATCCGGGAACCCTCGGGAGATATTCCACTTAGGCCCACGGGGAATGGGCCTAAGCCATCAGTTGGACATCCTTAGGGCTGCTGTGGAGGCGGGAGAGGCTCCCGCCACCACCACCTCTGTGCTCACCAGCCGTGAGCCCAGCTTCTGGCTGAGCAGCGCTCCCCCTGTGGGAGCACACTGAACACCAGGGGGCAGCTCCTGCATTGAGCATCTGCCCCCTGGTGGTCAGTGCGGTCATTCAGCCATTCGGTCGATTTGCATATTACTTTTTTGTTATTTTATTATATAGGACAAGTTGTGTTCCAATTGAATGTATAAGTTCTCAAGTCTCTGTGATTACTCTTTTCTGATCACTGTCCTGTGATCACACCATCTGAGTTTCTGCAGCCTCTTGACTCCTGTGCTTCTAGAGGCAATTTAGAACATACCTGTAACAAAAAAGCAGAGGAAGCATCCTTCAGTTGTTCATGGCTTCTGAATTGATTCTAAGATTCTCTTGTGATTCTTTGTACCACTCCAGACTCATAAAGGGCAGTTTTACTTGAGCTGCTTCAGACAGGCAAGGGGTGCTTTTTAGTTTCAAAGTATTATAAGGAGTATTTCTGATGTCTCTGATAGTTGGTGTGGATGACTACAGCTCAGAGTCTGATGTGATTATTATACCTTCAGCCCTGGACTTTGTCTCACAAGATGAAATGTTGACGCCACTGGGGAGATTGGACAAGTATGCTGCAAGTGAGAACGTATTTAACAGGTATGTGCATATTTTTTTTCACTAAAGTAGAAATGGAAGGATAGTTTTTATTACATTAATTTCAGGAGGGAAAATAAATACCTACCAGTTTAAAGTAGGTATTATTAACATGAGCAGTCTGAGTCTCCAAGTTCTTTTAATAATCACAGCCACGGCCTCTTTTATAATTGTTTGCTCCTTGATCCTAGAAAGCATACAGCACTCTTTCTTTGCTTTTTGGCAAAAAAAAAAAAAAAAAAAAGAAAAGAAAAGGTTGCTTTTTGCTGTTAGACATAATTTTGATATGCATGTAAAGAAATTCCTAAGGTGTATCTTATTCTTTCAGCAGATGATGTTGTATACCTACCTTGTGCCAGGTGATGTTCAAGGGAATTGTGACATGCAAGTGACTAAGATAACACTCTTTCTAATGCATTGTTTCTCCTATGGTCACAAGACCACCCGTATCAGACTTTTCTGGGAAATCTGAAAATCTTTGCTTAAATTTTTTGAGAATAGATGTATAAAAGTCATTCAGTAAAAATATGTAAAGATGTTTTATATAATGAAGAATGAATAAATTTTCCCATTGTTGTACTTCAAGATTACTGATATGAATTTTCAGTGACTTTAGAAATTTGTTAAATCAGGCAAAGATGAAAAATATATGTTCAATTTCATCTTGTTAAAATAAAATCCATGATGGTATATATCACTAAAGGAAATTAGTCACTTAATATAATGCTATTAAATGTATAACGACAAAATTTCTTTGAAACTGTATAGATTCTGCCTTTTGAAATTTTGAATATTAACTATTGATGCCACTGAACACTATGTAATTTTTTTTTTTGTGTGTGTGTGTGTGTAGACAAATGGTGGCCCGGAGTTTGCTGGATACATTGAGGGAAGTCTGCGATGATGAAAGAGATTGTATTGCTGTTTTGGAAAGAATTAGCAGATTAGCTGACGATTCAGGTATATGTTTATGCAGAGAAAGTTTTCATTTACCAAATTTGTGTTTTTAAAACTAATGAAAAACTTAGTGTAATAAGAAATTTCTTTAAAATTTTTCCTAGGTAAATTGTCAAACCTATTAGTAGCAAGAAAATAAAAACCTATTATTAAAATCCAAACATCTTATAATAGACCCATATAGTTTAATATTGGAAATTTCTCAATAGAAAAATCTTAACACTGTTTTGCATCATGTATGTTAATATTTTAGGATTAATAAAAACTTTAAAAAATAATTTCAAATAAATTATTTGATGGGATGGAGTGGGTTGTAACTATTTTTAGGCATATATAAAATGTTTACTTTTGTATGCTTTCTCACTTGCAAAAATGTTTAATCACCCACTGTAAAACTAAAGCTGTTAGTCTCCAAAATGAAAAGAGGAGGGTCTGCTTAAGAAAGAGGTAAACTTGCCCTGGCTGGAGTGGCTCCTTTGGTTGGAGCATAGTCCCAAGCACCCAAAGGTCGCAGGTTCAGTTCCTGGTCAGGGCACATACCTAGGTTGCGGGGTTTTGTTACCAGGTTGGGGCTCCTGTGAGAGGCAATCAGTCGATGTTTCTCACACTCAATGTTGCTCTCTTCCTCTCTCCCCTTCCTCTCTCTAAAATGAATAAATATAACCTCAGGTGAGATTTTTTAAAATTAATTTTTAAAAAATTCTTTAAAAAAAGAGGTCAACTTGATTTGAGGCTTAGAAAACAGTTATATTCAGTTTTTAAAAAATATTTTTTATTGTGGTAAAATATGCATAAAATAAAATTTACCATTTTAGCCTAACACTAAGATTGTTGTTTTTTTTAAAATTTTTAAATTGAATTTTAGAGAGAGAAGGAGAGAGAGAAGCATCAATTTGTTCCACTTATTTTTTTTTATTTTTTATTTTTTTCTTAATATATTTTATTGATTTTTTACAGAGAGGAAGGGAGAGGGATAGAGAGTTAGAAACATCGATGAGAGAGAAACATCGATCAGCTGCCTCCTGCACACCCCCTACTGGGGACATGCCCGCAACCAAGGTACATGCCCTTGACCGGAATCGAACCTGGGACCTTTCAGTCCGCAGGCCGATGCTCTACCACTGAGCCAACCCGGTTTCGGCTCCACTTATTTTTATTTATGAGTTTGATTTCTTACATGCGCCCTGACTGGAGATTGAACCAGCAACCTTGGCATATCGGGATGATACCCTAATTATGCTACCCAGCTAGGGCCCTAACACTGAATTTTAAGCATAGTTTTATATTTGACTTTAGAAACAATTTGGAAAAAAAATTTTTTTTTCCTTAAGAAACTTTGTTAAAATGTGTTATCTTTCAATAGCTAATGAGTTTTTTTGGCATGTCAGCAAGTATTTTAATTTTTAGTTGAATTCATCTTTTGGTAAGCAGTTTATTTTATGGGAATATCTATTTACTATTATAAGTCTTAAATTATATTTTCTTATAGGGTAGAAAAAACATTTGTAACCTTACTAATCTTTTTTATTATGACATTCTGTGTACATAATTGCTCATGTATATTCTTGTTCTAGAATGGTTTTAGGAGAGAGTCTTATCAACTATAATTTGTACTTATAATTTATTTTTTATTTGACATGGATAAAATTTAACTTAAAATTTTGGTGATGTTGCATCCCATTGTGATTACTCCTTTCTCTTAGAGACATAGGTATTCTTTAAGAAGGAATTTGTATTTCTTTTACCTGGTTATCAACTAGAGTGTTGGTTTTTATAAATATATATGTTATATATTTTAAAAATATGTTCTCAAGTTATTGAATTTATCATAAATATCTCTATTGACATTTACACTTTCCATTCACTCAGTAAACATAAAACAGTGCATACTCTTATGTCAGATTCTACATTAAATGTTAGAGCAGTTACTAGAATGAATAAGATTCCTGTCACCAAATTAACAGTTTGATGAATGCAACCAACATATAAAAAATCAGTTATAATGGGGAGGATTGGGGCTGGCTTCAGAAAGAAAGGGACATTTGAGTTGGATTTACTACAGAGGGGAAAAGCAACACTCAGGAGAGGAAAAGATAGGCTCACTTGAGGACTTCAAGATGTTGGTCCATTTGATCAACCGTGAGTTAACCGAGTCTACAGTTTAGAAAAATGAGACTGCTCTATAATAAGGTAGTTGAAGACTAGATAGTAAAGAGTTATCTTGTGCCCTGCTAGAGAGTGCATTTTTGTGATTTAGAACATAATGCGGCAATATGGATTGACGTGAAAAAGGTGGGTGCCAGGAAGACGAGTTGGGAGACTAGTAATTATTATGAGTTGTTTAAGAGAAATTAAAGTGCTAGGGAAGGATTTTAAAGCTGTGATAGTTGAAGAGAGTGAAGGAAGAGAGGGAGTTAATCCTAAGGTTTCTAACTTGGTAGACTGGGTTGATTGTGATGTTTAAGTAAGATAAAAACTGTTAAAAAAATATACAACTTTAAAATTAATGTATATAATCCATCTTCCTAAGCAAATAAGGAGCTTAGAATCTTTAAACCTTTGTTCTGCCTTATTTTATCAACTTTTATCTTGATTTTTTTCCCTTAAATTTAGCATTTATATTTTTATGATTTTATATAGTTAATGTGTTATTTCTATTTGTTGAAATCCAAAGCTCTTCTGGACATATTCATGCATATTTACCTTAAGGTAACTTTAATAATATCAGTAATAGGTGCCAAAGTTCTATTTAGGTCTGATGTAATGACTTTTATTGATAATCCATCATGTCTGTATGTTTGTCAGTCACGTGCATCTCTTCTATGAATTGCCTATTCATATCCTTATTTTCTTTCTTGTATTCATTTGAACAGTGGATTCAGGGTATATTTAATTATTAATATTTTCTTGTACATTATTTTGTTCTAGGCGGTTTTGCCTTTTAATTCAGTATGTAGCAGTATGTTGCCTATAATGAAGCCTTTGTAAAGTGAAATGTGCTGGTATTTAGTTGGTTTTGGATTTGTTCACCTTGAAAGAGCTTCCCACTAAAAATATTGTCTTTCATTGCTTCGATCTAAAAATAAGCACAGCTTTGGGAACTTAAATTTTCCTAGAATTCATGTGAGGTGTGCAGTATGGGAATCTTTTTTTCTGATATAACTAGCTTATTTTTTTTACCATTATTTATTGGATACTTCATCCTTTTGAAACCCAGAGATTTGAAATGCCTTATTTGTCATACTTAAATACGCCATATATACTTGGGTCTTTTTCAGGACTTTTTGGTTCTGTAAAAAAATCTTTTAATAGTCTCCTTTAATATCACATAACCTTTTTAGTCTTAGTTAAGTCTAACTATAAATCCTCCATTCATTGACTAAACTTAAATTAGAAGCCAGTCCTTATGACTTGTCCAAAGAGGTTTTTATTTTTTTATTTTTTATTTAATTTTTTTTTTGTTAATCCTCACCCGAGGATATTTTTCCATTGATTTTTAGAGAGAGTAGAAGGGAGGGGGAGAGAGAGAGAGAGAAACATCGATGTGAGAGAGACACATTGACTGGGCCCGGGGATCCAGCCTGCAACTGAGGTACATGCCCTCGATAGGAATCGAACCCAGGCCCTTCAGTCTGAGGGCTGATGCTCTATCCATTGAGCCACACTGGCTAGGGCCTGAGGAGGTTTTTAAATAGTAGAGTTTATAGATAATACCATATTATAGTTGATGTGACTTGGATATTTAATCTTTAGCACAGTATGGCACAATGTAGGTGATGTATAAACTCATTCAGTCACTGTAGGAAATGATTGCATAATAAGTGCATACTATGAAGATACAAGCTTGGGCTGGGGGTAAGGGCCTCCTTTAACTCATGGGGTTGACCTGTACCAGTATATGATTGTGAAAAGGATTGCAGAGTTAGAGAACATCTTGTAAGACCTTTTATAATGAGGATGAAAAGTCTAAACCTTTCCTAAATAGTCTCAAGCCCAGGCAAAGATTTTATTATTGTGGGGAATGTTTGCTCACATTTTTATCATTTCAATAGAACCAACTGTGAGAGCAGAGCTGATGGAACAGGTGCCTCATATTGCATTGTTTTGTCAAGAAAACCGGCCTTCAATTCCATATGCTTTTTCCAAATACTTACTACCTATTGTGGTTAGATATCTCGCAGATCAGAATAATCAGGTAAGAGTGCCATTACATGTTCTTAATGGAAATTTATCTAATATGATGTATGTAGAATGATCTATTCATTTGAATGTTTTTTTTTCCTATTTGACATGGTTATTCTGTTTTACAAAAGACCATTTGTCTTAGACAAGCTGTGTTGAAAATTTGGCAAATCTAGGTCTCCTTAATGCCATTATAGACAATGCCTCCTATCTGCATCCTCATTGGTCACTTGGCTCCCTCATAAGTGTTCCTCAGAAAGTTTCTTTGTGAGACATTTTACAAGATGGCTTCTTTGTTCCACTTCTGTTATAACTCAATCTACTAGGTTCTATGTTTGCAATAGTTGAAGAAAATAGTCACACGTTTTTATTTGCATGGTTTTAGTAGTTGAGGTGAGAAGTCTTCAGTTTTGTAAAGTCAAGTAATAGAGTTAAATCATGTATGTACTTTGCTATGTCATATATGTACTTTGTTTACCGTATACTGTTAATTTTTTCCTAGGTAAGAAAAACAAGTCAGGCAGCTTTGCTGGCTCTGTTGGAGCAAGAGTTAATTGAGCGATTTGATGTGGAGACCAAAGTGTGCCCCGTCCTCATAGAGCTAACTGCCCCAGATAGCAATGATGATGTGAAAACAGAAGCTGTGGCTGTAAGTAGAATGTGATTTTTTAATTTAGGTAAAAATTAGTCCTATATTGACTAATAGAAGGTGCTCAATAAATATTCTACATTATGTGCTATAGGGTTTATACATATATTAGGTATCAAAGTAGCCACAAATAATTGGAATTTGAAATAGGATGACGGGCTATAAAAAGACATAGGCTTACAAGAAAAGAAGTGTATTTTTTTTGTGGGCCCCATATTGTTCCCAGCAACTGGAAATTAGATGGTTCTGTCACTGGGCTCACAAGCAAGATACATAGCAAGAAAGTAAGTAACTAAAATATTATTATGTCAAAATGGAAAAATAAGATGGGAGAAAAAAAAGTGCAGTTAAAAACAACAGTATTGAATGGAGAAACATTTGAATCCCTTTAATTGCTGTTGAACACTTTTCTAGGCATTGTGTAAGCACAATAGGAAAAAAATAGTAATACTTGGATCCTGCGCTTGACACTATGGTCTTTGGGGGAAGGGTAATCAGGCAAGTAATTTTACTTGATGTAAATTATGGTTATTAGTGATATACAGATACTAATTCATTATGCACATAATAAAGTCAAGCATAATAGTAAACTTTCTGTTTTTTTAACATGGTTAACAAATATTTTTATAGAGAACCATAAAATATAGGGTATGAATTAGAATATATAGTAATATCTGTTGCACTTCACATCTATGATTCCTGAGTTCAGATAGTAAGAATTCTGATAATAAATTAGGAAACTGATAAATTCACCAGAAAATTTATTCAAATCTGTTTGGATAGAGAGACCAAAATTTTATGGTACTTCTGAATCATTAGTAGGATGAATTTGACCATCTTTCTAGTCCATTTCCCTTAGAAATTCCTTGATTTTATTTTATTTTTATATACTAAAGTACCAGTTAATAAGATTAGATACTCTGGTACCTGTTAATGTTTAGATACTTTTTCCCCAGTAATCCCATTTTTATTGAAGTGAAATTCACATAATATAAAATTAGCCATTTAAGGTGTACAGTTAAATAACATTTAGTATTTTCATAATGTTGTACATCCACCACCTCTGTCAAGTTCTAAAACATAGTTGTTGTTTTTTTACAAGTTCCTCATGAAGGGAAATCAATTTCAGCATCATTGTTGGTTTGGATTGAGCAGAGTTTAACTTGCTCTGCTATAATTTGTGATAGGATTTAATAATAGTAAAATATTATAATGACAGTAAAAAGACTATACCCAGCACTGGATGAAACCTGTGATGCTCTTACAATTGGTTCACATTTATTTTGTCACTAGAGGCCCAGTGCACGGAATTCGTGCACAGGTAGGGTCCCTAGCGGCTGCCAGCTGCCAGCTGGGGCCTCCCTTTCCCCAGCTGCCTGGCACTGCAGCCTGCCTGGCGGAGCCGACCAGGGGGGGTGCCGTGGGTGGTTGGCCAGACGGCCCTGCCCCCTGATCAAACTCCCAGTCAAGGGGACAATTTGCATATTAGGCTTTTATTACATAGGATGTTTTTCATTCCCTGACTTCCCAGCTATTCTCTATCTGGGGAATAATTTATTCTAATAAATATAATTTATAGATCAGTGATACAGTATAACTTTGGATCTTTAACCTAGGGCTTGGAAATTCTTAGAAACAGTATGGAGTCAAATAACAAAACTGGCTTTTGGGTTTAGGAGATGTAGGTGTTATCCCCAGTTCTGAGGATGTTTCTACTTGTTCATTGCTAACTTACAGAAATGCATTTGATTTTTGTATTCTGACATTTTTGTATCCTGCAAATTTTCTAAATTCGCTTATTTGTTCTAGTGACTTCTTTGTAGATTCTGTGGAATTTTCTATGCAGACAATCGTGTCACATATGAGTAGAACTTTCTTTCCAATCTGTATGCCTTTTATTTGTCATATTTGCATGGCTGGGAGTAGATAGAACAGATGAATAGATAAATGATGAGAAATCATCAGAAATCTTTCTATATTAACTGTGGGGCAAATTTATTTAAAGAACGTTGGGCTGGTTTTCAAACAGTTCATCCTCACTTGGCCTAGCCCTGCATTAACTGACACATGTGCGTGTGGGAACTGTGTCCTGGCCTTCCTTGGAACCTAGGCTTTGCAGAGTAAGGATGTGGTTCCAGTGTGCACAAGTTTCATTTAAAATAGTACTTTGTAAAGTAAGAACTGCCTCTGTTTAGTCTTTTCTTAGCAATACGTATACTAAACCCAGATCCTCCTTATAGATACTCTTTCCCATTAAATTAGTCAACATTTATTTTCTTACTGAGAAAATGTAGCGTTTTATTGCTTTTAAAGTTATCAGGAAAAATGATTAATAAGATTGAAACTAGACAAAAATGAAGTTTTAATGATTTTCTCTGGGTTTACTATGCATTTAGTAACTACTAGCTGATGTTATTGGTGGTAATTACTATCTATTTTTCTGTCTTCAACTCAGATAAGATGAATGTTTTTTGTAATGGTATAATGATGCCATAGCATATATTACATATTCTTAAATTATGTGCTTCTAATAAGTTAGCAAACTTACCTGGGAAAGCCAGTTTAAAGATATTTTCAGTGTATTTTTGTTCTTATTTATTTTAGATAATGTGCAAAATGGCTCCCATGGTTGGGAAGGACATTACAGAGCGTCTTATCCTGCCTAGGTTTTGTGAGATGTGCTGTGATTGCAGAATGTTTCATGTTCGAAAGGTATTTTTTTAGTCTTGTTTGTTTGCTTAAGAACACTTGGTTCTAGTGTTTACTATATTGATATGTGAAATTTAAAAGATTATTTTTAGCCCAGCCAATGTGGCTCAGTTGGTGGAGCATCGTCCCACGCACAAAATGGTCACTGGTTAGATTCCCTGTCATGACACATGCCCAGGTTGTGGGCTAGATCCTCAGTGGAAGCATGCAGGAGGCAGCTGATTGATGTGTCTCTCTCATCAATGTTTCTGACTCTCTTTCTCTCCCTCCCTCTCTCTCTAAAAACAAAAAAATCAATTAAGAAAACTCAAATTAAAAAAATGAAAATAAAAGTTTATTGTAGAAGAACTTTATGTATAACACTTTGAAATGTCAGTGATGCTTTTGTTGTCAGGTCTGTGCGGCCAACTTTGGAGATATCTGCAGTGTAGTTGGCCAGCAAGCTACTGAAGAAATGCTGGTGAGTATCACAGAAACAAAGGAGTAACGAGGAGTGAGTAGTGCGTTACAAAATAGCACATCAAGTTTAAAGTGCATACGTTGACCCCCATATTTTATTAATACAATTTCACAAATATAAACCAGAAGGGAGTAGGACTTTGAGTTTAGGAGTTTAAATTTCTGTAATCTGAACTGTGTTTTTGATAAAGACAGTTTGTTAAAAATGCAAATATGGCCCTGGCTGGTGTGTGTTCAGTGGTTAGAGCACCGGCCCACACACCAAAGGATCTTGGGTTTGATTCCTGGTCATGGGCGTGTACCTGGGTTGCAGGTTCGATCCCCAGCCCTGGTCAGGGCATGTTCAGGAGGCAACCAATCCATGTATCTCATATCATGTCTCTCTCTCTTTCTCTCTTTCTTCCCCTCCTCATCCCTCCCTCCTCTCTTCCACTCTCTAAAAAAATCAGTGGAAAAAAATACCCTTGGGTGACGATTAACCAAAAAAAAAAAAGGCAATATGTGTAAAAATATGTGATCAATTTTTACCTCATTTTTATTAAATCAATTCTTATTTATTTAAATTAATCTTTATTAGCAACGCTCAAGTCTTTCAATGACAAATCAACAGCTGGTTCTTTTTAAATAGATAATTCATAAAATAAATATACTTAATGTACAAGTTAACATACTTGAGAGTTTCTGAAACCATCTGTTATGCAAAATAAGTTTAGGTATAAGCTCTTGAAAAACAACATTTAAGCAATATTTGTTGGAAGTATTTTGTTTTTTCATAGCCAATAGTTTGTGAATTAGATGTATTTCATTTAAAATTACTGAGTATTAATGCTAAACAGGTCTTCTAAATTTTGTTAAAATCTAATATTTTAAAACACTGTAAAAGTAGAAAATGAAATAAAACTACATGAATACTTCAGAGATACTGTGAGTTTGGTTCCATACCACCACAATAAAGTAAATGTCACAGTAAAGAGAGTCACGTGAATTTTTTGGTTTCCCAGTACATATAAAAATTATGTTTACATTATACTGTAGTCTATTAAATGTGCAATAGCATTAAATCTTTAAAAAAATGTACATACCTTAATTTAAAAATACTTTATTGTGCCCTGGCCAGTGTTGTGTTGTTCAGTGGTTGGAGCATCGGACCGCACACCAAACGGTTGTGTGTTCAATTCCCTGTCGGGCATGTATACCTGGGTTGCAAGTTTGATCCCTGGCGCACCAGTCAGGGTGCCTGTGGGAGACAACCAGTCGATATGCCTCTTTTACATCGATGTTTCCCTCCCTCCCTCCCTCCCTCCCTCCTTCCACTCTCTAAAAATCAATGGAAAAAATATCCTTGGGTGGGTATTAATTTAAATAAATAAAAATACTTTATTCCTAAAAAATGCTAGCCATCGTCTGAGTCTGTTGAAAAAATGATGGCAATCGATTTGCTTCATGCAGGGTTGCCAAAGCGAAGCACAATAAAATGAGGTATGCCTGTATTGCACTCTGTCTGCCTAACGAAACACTGTCCTTGCATAGCTGCCCAGGTTTTTTCAACTTTGTTCTGATAACGTATGGGGAGTCCGGAAAGCTTGTGCTGAATGCTTCATGGCGGTTTCATGTGCAACATGTCAAGAAATCCGACGGACTAAATTATCAGCACTCTTTATTAATTTGATCAGTGATCCTTCACGTTGGGTAGGATTTTGTTTAATTACTATTTTTGTAAATAATACATTTTACAGCAAACATGATTTGGAGTTCATAATTCAAGTACTAATTTGTTATTTAAGGCATGTTATTGTTCATTCTAGGAGTAGACAATAGATAGACAACTGTATTAACTGTTTTTTTTAAACTGGACAAACTTTCTGTTCAAATACAAAACATGTTCATTCCATTGTTATGATGTAGTCTATTGAATTTCAGGTTTTAAGCCAGGGGTGGGGAACGTCTGGCCCACAGGTTATATAAGGCTCACAAAATCATTTGGCCCTACCGAGGCATTAGGGGTGAGTTAATTAAATGCTTCACCAGATATGCAGGCTAATTTTTAAGTTGATAATTTTGTATGGCCCATGAATAATGTTAAAAACATCCAAATGGCCCTTGGCAGAAAAATGGTTCCCTACCCCTATACATTAACCTTTAATATATGGGATGTCTCACTTGGTCATAGCGTAATAATTCTTTATATGTTGTTGGATTTTGCTAGTATTTTGTTAAGAATTTTTATATTCATATATGAGGTAATTGTCTGTAGTTTTTTCTTCTATGGCTTTTTATTATTTTTGCTATCAGGGTAATAATGGCCACATAGAACAAGTTGGGAAGTGTTTCCTATTCTTCTATGGTTTGGGAAGAATTGGTAATAATTCTCTTCTATTTTTTTTTTTAATTTAATCTTTAGTATTCAGATTATTACAATTGTTCCTCTTTTTTCCCCCATAGCTCCCCTCCACCCAGTTCCCACCCCACCCTCTGCCCTTACCTCCCCCCCACTGTCCTCATCCATAGGTGTACGATTTTTGTCCAGTCTCTTCCCGCACCACCCACACCCCTTACCCCCTGAGAATTGTCAGTCCACTCCCTTTCTATGCCCCTGATTCTATTATATTCACCAGTTTATTCTGTTCATCAGATTTTTTATTTACTTGATTTTTAGATTCACTTGTTGATAGACATTTATTTGTTGTTCATAATTTTTATCTTTACCTTTTTCTTCTTCTTCCTCTTCTTAAAGAATACCTTTCAGCATTTCATATAATACTGGTTTGGTGGTGATGAACTCCTTTAGCTTTTTCTTATCTGTGAAGCTCTTTATCTGACCTTCAATTCTGAATGATAGCTTTGCTGGGTAGAGTAATCTTGGTTGTAGGTTCTTGCTATTCATCACTTGAATATTTCTTGCCACTCCCATCTGGCCTGCATAGTTTCGGTTGAGAAATCAGCTGACAATCGTATGGGTGTTCTCTTGTAGGTAATTAACTGTTTTTCTCTTGCTGCTTTTAATAGTCTCTCTTTGTCTTTTGCTCTTGGCATTTTAATTATGATGTGTCTTGGTGTGGTCCTCTTTGGATTCCTTTAGTTTGGGGTTCTCTGCGCTTCCTGGAGTTGTAAGTCTATTTCTTTCACTGGGTGGGGGAAGTTTTCTGTCATTATTTCTCCCAATAGGTTTTCAGTATCTTGCTCTCTCTCTTCTTCTGGCACCCCCATAATTCGGATGTTGGTACGCTTGAAGTTGTCCCAGAGGCTCCTTACACTAACTTCAAATTTTTGGATTCTTTTTGCTTTTTGCTTTTCTGGTTGGGTGTTTTTTGCTTCTTTGTATTTCAAATCTTTGACTTGATTCTTGTGGTCCTCTAGTCTGCTGTTAGATCTCTGTATAATATTTCTTATTTCAGTCAGTGTATGTTTAATTTCTAGTTGGTCCTTTTTTCATATCCTCGAGGGTCTTGCTAAATTTATCGGCCTTTTCTAGGAAATTCTTGAAAAACCTTATAACCGTGGTTTTGAACTCTATATCCAGTCGTTTGCTTTCCTCCATTTCTTTCATTTGTGATCTGTTTCTTTGTCTCCGCATTTTGGCTGCTTCCCTGAGTTCTTGATAGAGTGGCTTTGTGTGCTAGGTGTCCTATATGGCCCAGTGGCTCAGCCTCCCCAGTTACCTGAGGTGGACACTTTTGGTGCACCTCTTTGTGGACTGTGTGCACAGCCTTGTTGTAGTTAAGCCTTGATTGTTGTTGGTATCACTGGGAGGAATTGACCTCCAGGCCAGTTGGCTGTGTGGATCAGCTGTGTCTACGATGGGAGAACTTCTGTGCTGGAGACACCCTTATGAGGCAAGACTTGTAAAATTGCAAAAGCCTCTGTGCTCAGCTTGGATGGGGCAGAGTCTCAGGGGGGAGCAGGCAGCCTTGGCTTCCCGTCAGCCCTGCCCTATGAGGCCCCTGGGTCTCAGTGTCCCTCGGTAATCGCAGCAAGCACCTCTGAGAGAAAGCCACCCTTGAGTTTCTCCCGCTTCCAGACAGTCCAGTTTCTCCCCGAATGAGTCTGGATTCCCAGAAACTCACCCAGAACTGGAGTTCAGCGTAGTCGGGAGCTTCCATCTCCCTCCTGCTTTAGAAAGCCAGTCGCGCACTCAGCCGCCCATGCACTCAGCAGTCAGTCCTCTCTACGCGCGCGTACCTCCGGACCTCTGCCTTCCACAGCTCCCCTGAGTCTCAGTGTGCTTTCTCTTTTCCTGACAGTCCAGATTCCCTCCGAATAAGTCTGGGTTCCCAGAGTCTCGCCCGGGACTGGAGTTCAGCGCAGTTGGGAGCTTCCGTCTCCCTCCCACTTTAGAAATCCAGCTGTGCACTCAGCTGCCTGTCCTCTCGGCGCGCGAGCGCGTCTCCGTACCTCAGCCTTTTGCAGCTCCTCTGAGTCTCAATGTGCTTTCCTCTTTCCTTCTAGTTGTAGAATTTCCACTCAGCCAGCTTTCCTGTGGTTTTGGATGGTGTCCGTTTTGTCTTTTAGTTGTAGTTTTGATATTGTTGTGCAAGGCAGCAGTTTAGGTGTTTATCTATGCCGCCATCTTGGTTTCTCTATAATCGGTAATAATTCTCTTTTAAATGTTTAATAGAATTCAGGAGTGAAGCCAGGCCATCTGGGCCTGGGCTTTTCTTTGTGGGTATAGTCTTTTTTTATTACTACTTTAATCTCTTCACTTGTTATAGGTCTATCCATATTGTCTATTTCTTCAAATATTTTGTGTTCTCTTTTTTCTCTCTTCTTCTGGTATTCCCATTACTAATATGTTGGTGTGCTTAAATGGTGTCTCGCATTATTCTGAGACAGTATTTATTTTTCCTCATATTCTCTTTTCATCTTGTATGAGTTATATTGATATACCTCAAGTTCACTAATGTTTTTTCTGCCAGTCCAGATCTATTGTTGAATTCATGTAGTGAATTTTTTTATTTCAGCTATTATACCTTTCAACTTCAGAATTTCCATTTGGTTCTCTTTTTAAATATTTGTCTCTTTATTAATATTCTTTATTTGATATGATATTATCCTCATACCTTTACTTCCTTAATCATGCTTTCCTTAGTTCTGTGAACAGTTTGTAATGGCTGCTTTGAAGTGGTTTTTTTGTTTTTGTTAAGTCCAACATTTTATTGCTCTCACACACAGTTTCTGTTACTTAATTTTTTTTTTCAGTGTATGGATCATACTTTTCTGTTCCTTTCCATGCCTTGTAATTTTTTGTTAGAAACTGGACATTTTAGTTAGATAATGTATTGCAGCAAATTTGGGTATTGATGTCCTTCTTGGGAGCTTGTAATTGTTATTTGTTTGTTTAGTGACTGAGGGAATACTTTAGTGGATTCTTATTTCCCCCTTCTGGAGGCATAACTTTGGGTCTACACGCCCACAGTCACCTTTGGGATGAGAACATTTTGGTGGGAGTGGGAGGTTCATTCACCAGCTTGAGGTTCCCTTGGCTTATCTCTCCCAGCCTCACCAACTCGGGCATGGGCTTTTGGGGCCTCAGGATTCTGATCCCCGTCCAAGGTAGAGCCTCTATTTCACTAATGGGCCTTAGGTAGGAGAAGGGAACCCCCAGCACTCCACTGCACTTGCCCAGGACCTGTTCTCAGCAGCAGGTAACTGAGGGCAGGGGACAAATGCTGAAAGCCCTCCAGCTGGGAGCTGGAGGAGAGGCAGCCCACTGTTCTTGGCTACAGCAGTCTGGAGTGGCCGCTCAGCCTCCCTGAGCTGGCCTTGGTTCATAGACTCAGACTCTCAACTTTTTTACTGAGCTTTTGTGGATTTTATTGACTGGATATTACTTAATTTGTTGTTCGCCTTTGGGGCTTTTCCAGAGGTGTTGAATGGTGGAGTTTTTTTCCCATTTCCCTGGAGAGTGTGGGCCAGTGGAGCTCCTTATGCTGTCATGCCAGAAGTTGATCTCAGGATCTTACCACATCCATTTTCAAAACAAAATTTACATACAGGAAGCGACTGTTAAGCCTTAGTACTATTTTAATGTGTTTATTATCATCTTGTATAAGATTATTAGAAAGGACTTTATAGTTTATTTGAAGCTTTTATTTTGAAATTTTAACTACTGTGTTAGAGCAACATGCAGTATTTCCTGTTAATTTGGGAAGAGGTATATATTAAAATGAAGGATTCCTTAAATCTCAGTCATCTGAGGTATATATAAATCCTATGCCTATTTGAGACAAGCTCAGAGTTTTAACAATATCCAGGGTAGACTAAACGCGTGCATATAATTTTAAAAGTTACCTTTTGTGCTTTTCTGGAAATACAAAGAAGAAAAAAATCTAAGTTAACACATACACACTATTCTTTTTGCTATCATGAATGTAATTCTAGCCTTTTAAAAAAATCAATTTAATGGTTTGGTAACCTGCTTCTCTAAGCAGGTCAATACCAATAATAGGCATACTTTACATGTATTTATTTGCCTTTGTAAAATTTACACATCGCATGTAATCCTCATTTTAAAACTTGGAAAAGGTATTGTTATGCCTAAAAGGTGAAATCTCAGAGAAATTGGTTTATAGTTTTTCCCATCATAGTTGCATATGTCAGATTGTGTCCATCCTTCTGTTTCCTCCCATGAACATCTCCTTTACAAATGCTTGTGGTTTTTGATCATATTTACAAATATAATACAGGAACACAGTATGAAGTAAAATTCTATTACCTTTTCAGTTCTCCTACTTGAGACATTTATTGATAACACAATATATGCTTCCAGAGTTTTGTGAAAAATATTCTAAGTCAGTATTATATTTCTGATGAGTATGTATATAGTCCCCATACATCTGCCTTGCTTCCTTGTAGTGAATAAATTACAGTCTTTCCTATCCTAAAACATTAAACAGATTTATCACATTTTGTGGACTTCATTGCTTTATAGTTTCTGTTTGGCATCATGATTTTATTCACTCTTATTGTTCCTGAGAACACAACAGGACTTTCTTTAGTTTTGTTCCATGTAAATGTTTTATAGAATCTCATATTCATACTCTCATGGTTTAAATATTCAAGCCAGTATAAAAAAGAAAATTGAAAGTAAAAAAGAAAGTAGTTTATAAAGAACTTTAAATTCTAGCTGAGGAATGATTTATAGTTCTGAATCTGCGTTTCTTTTAGAAAAGTTTATTATTATCTTAAACTGCTTCATTAATTATATGGAAAATAGATTGTTAATAATCCCATATTTTTATGTTTCATGACTTTTTCTTTTCTTCCTAGGTTCGCCAAGCAGCTTTTCAGTCTCTGGGACCTTTCATATCTACTTTTGCTAATCCATCAAGCTCAGGCCAGTATTTTAAAGAAGAAAGCAAAAGTTCAGAAAATACGTCAGTAGAAGACAAAAATAGGTATAAATTTTTAAAACTTTGCTTCCAGTTTTACTGCTTGGGAACATTCTCTTTTTCATTTTCACTATTTTATAATAAGTTCCTATTGGAGAATTTTCTCTTTCTCTTGATTATACAAATTGGTAAATATTTTTATAGTTCTAGTTTTAAATACATTTGTTAAACGTTTTGGTTGCTTGTATGTTAGATGAGTAAATGAAGATGTACGTGACACACTTAGTTTGATGCCAGTCACATGGAAAACTATAAATGATGAATTCAGTAGTAGTTTGGAATAAGTTTACTTAATAAATTATTACTTAGGAAACCATCTGTTGACACTCAGAATGTATGAGGTAATGGTTGTACAACTTAAAGGGCTTGGTTTTTTTAAGGAATAAATCCTAACTTATTGTTTTAATATATAGTTCATTTCTTACTATATAATAGTCAATTATTTAATTGTGGATCTTGGATTCTCTGTCTACAGAATGATGATTGTAATCTCAGTTGAGGAGGAAAATATTCTAATGATTAGCACCAAATTTCTGTACTTAGTAACTGGAATATCAGTTTTAAGTGTATTAAACTAATAGGGCAACAGGTTTTTAAATGAAACTTAGAGGACAGCTCTGATTTTTATTTTAAAAATTTTTGCATTTAAAAAATTTAATTGAGTTTTAGTTTTTTAAATTATATTACATACTTAGGGAAAAAAACAATTCAAACATTACTTAGTGCATGGGAATTAAGCACAAATTTTTGCAGGTGTACATTTGAAATAATTGAGTACCTGTTTTTGAAACAGCCCCTACTATAATGCTTGAGTTACCATAGTGCTTTGTCCCTCCCTTGTCATAATGCTAATGGACATTTTCTTCTGTAGGTCTTGATACTGTGATATTTGCTTTCTTGGTGTTTTGATTTGGCAGTTCTTCCTTTCTTCTCTGCTGCCTTGTTTTACCTTTTTGCCTGTTCTCCTACTGTCCTGCTGAATAGCCAAACAAACCTGAGGTACTGTTTTTTGTAAAGGAAGAAAAATCACTCTAAACCTCTCTTCCTAGCAAGCACTATCAGTTCTTTTGAAAACAGCTGCTGCAAGGAATTTGACAAAAATACTGATTGGGGTGGGGGGTATTATCTGTTTTTCATTTTTAAAGTCAGTATATATTTTCCCTATCTAATTGTACAAAGGCTATGATGTAACTTATTTATTTTTAAAACTGGAGGCAGTCTAGTAAGTGAAAATAAAGTTTACAGAAAATTGTGTAGCATAGGGATAAGGAAACTTTCTGTAAAGGCTAAATTATGTTTTCAGTCTCTGTCACAACTACTCAGTTCTGCCTTTGCAGTGTGTAGCAGCCATAGACAATACATAAACAGATGGGCTTGGCCCTGTTCCAGTAAAACTTCATTGGCAAAAATAGTTGGTGTGGCTATCATGGCCAATAGTATTGCTCACTGCCAGTATTGGACATTATTGGGAGAGCTATTTAAAGGTAGTTACCTTTTAGCTACAAACCTTAATTTCTCTTCCATTGTATTGAGGTATGTCTTACTGTCAAGCCAATACTATTTATAGTATTGGATTTTCACTATTTTATATGACTTTATTGAAATGTGTTAATGGTGAAGGGGAGAGAAGAGAGAATTCCTGACTAAGGAAGTTTGTTAAAAACATTGTAAAAACTTTTGTATAGTTTTACTTCCTAGTTTCAAAAAGAGTCGTCCTATATATTATTAATCTCATAACCATTAGTTTGTTTGCCCTCTCTTAAATACTGCATTGGCTTTTGTTTTAAACTGCTGTTTTATTATTTAGGATTGATTGATTGAGCAAAAATTAATTGAGCACCTACTAACAACCAGCTACTGTAGATAGAAATAGAGAGCTTGGAACCTGTTCTCACGGTCCTCTCAGTTTCCTAGAATTCAGATTTCTCAACTATGTTACAAAATAAGCAAGGTTTTGGCAATATATTTCCATTACTACTTATTTATTATATATTGTTTCATCTGACCCTGGAAACATTTAATATAATTTAACAATGTTTGAAAATTTTATTAATTATAAACATCTAACTTTATATACAAAATTTATCTTTCATTCACCCCAGAGTAGGCTATTTCAGTGGTTCTTTGAAGGTGTTAATAAAAGCTACTTCCAGAAGGCTGTTTTCAAACTTGCATTTCTAAATTATGTCAAACCAACAATTACATTATTCTTTGAACACATTGTTCTTTTGGTTCTCCGTGCTTTCTCTTTGGGAAGCCCTGCTGTTCCATTTGTACCTTATTTAACAAAGTCAGTTTCAGTGTGTTTGCTGTCTCTGGACTCACTCCTTCCAAGAATATATCCTTGCATTTTTTTCAGGAAATTCATAGCTTTTGCATCTTGGCTATCAGGAGGACCGGAATGAGAATAATTTTTAATCAGGTCTCTTTTTTTTCATTTTTAAAGGTATTTTTTATTGTTGATAGTTTTACAAATATCTCCCATCGCCCCCCCCTTTCCACCCTCCTCCCAGTCTCTTACACACCCCTATCTTTTTAATTTTGTATTTCTGTATGTCACCTAATAGACTACAAGTCCATCCTATGTAGCAATGTAGTTTTTTATCTTCGTATACTCTTAACACCTTCTTTTGGTCTAGCACATAATTGGCACGTAATACATCTTGAGTGACTTATTATTAAGGAATATATTTAATTTTAAAATCCTTAAATAATGAGCCACTTAGGCTAGTTTTTGTCAGTTTAGCTTAATGCCATCTATGTGAAAGTAATATTGTTATTGGTACAAATTCAGAAATATTTCACAGTTAAAACTTGATTTATTTAATTCACAGTACTTGAAAGATGTATCTTGGAGAGTGCTCTTTGCTTTTATCCCAGGATACAGTGCTTCTCTAACCAGATGTTCTATAGATCATTTTCTCCTTGAAAAGCAGGTACAGGTACTTATTTTCTAGGCCCATAGTCTCTAGTCAGGAATGCTGAGAATATTAATCATAAACTAAAGGAAACTTAAGGTTCTTTTTGAGAGAAATTTCTGGCTTACTCTCTGGTGCTCTTATTGCCTATGATCTCTTAGGAAATAATTCTCATTATGCAGAACCATGTCTCCTCAATTTTCAAAAAATGTTTGCTTGTATAATGGCATTTGGAAGTCTGATAATTCAGAATATCAGAATTTTGGCATCTAACAGCTTGATCTTGCATTGACTCTTATCCAGTTCTAGGAAAAATCTGTATTATTATTTTTAATATATTTTTATTGATTTCAGAGAGAGAGGAAAGGAGAGAGAAATAGAAACATTAATGATGAGAGAGAATCATTGATTGGCTGCCTCCTGCACAACCCCTACTGGTTATAGAGCCCTCAACAAGGCCATGTGCCCTGACCGAGAATCAAACCATGACCTCCAGGTTCATAGGTTGAGGCTCAACCACTGAGCCACTCCAGCCAGGCAGAAAATCCTGTATTTAGAGAACTTTTATTTTTTGACAGTTTGAAGCAACTTATAATTCATACATGTATAATTCTTCCCAGAATTTTAATAGTAGGAAGTCTTTTTTTTTCTTTTTTTTTTTTTTTTTAAATATATTTTATTGATTTTTTACAGAGAAGAAGGGAGAGGGATAGAGAGTCAGAAACATCGATGAGAGAGAAACATCGATCAGCTGCCTCCTGCACACCTCCTACTGGGGATGTGCCCGCAACCAAGGTACGTGCCCTTGACCGGAATCGAACCTGGGACCCTTCAGTCCGCAGGCTGACGCTCTATCCACTGAGCCAAACCGGTTGGGGCGTCTTTTTTTTTCTTTTAAAAACTGTGCAAACTAATAATTTTACATTAGTCAAGCAGAATGACTTGGCTGTTCTTTGTTTTTTAGGCTAAGAATATTAAAATGTAGTATTCCTTTTTTAAAAAATGTGTTTTTATTGATTATAAAGAAAGAGGAAGGGGCGGGAGAAAGAGAGAGAAACATCAATCTCCTGTCTCCTACATACACCCCGACCAGGGATCAAGCAGCAACCTGGGCATGTGCCCCGACCAGGAATTGAACCTTGACTTTTCAACCAACTGAGCCACACCAGCCAGAGAAAAATTTAATATTCTTAATTAATTTTAATATTAAGATTTAATTTGAATGCTAAGGTGAAAATAGTGATCACAGAACTTCAGGCCCTGGGAGTAGTTTTATATACTTAATTGCATTCTTTTTGTATATTTTAAATGGAACTTTCTAAAATTCATCAGATAATAGTTGAAGTGTTACAAGTTTTACTCATTTGCTCCCTACCCTCACAAAACAATACCTTGTTACTATAATTTTTAAAATTTAGTTTGCATTATATCAGAAAAATTGCAAAAATAACAGAATTCCATATACTCTTTACTCAGATTCTCCAAATGTCAACATTTTACCATATTTGCTTTATTATTCCTTTTTTCTGAGTTTTTGAGAATGTTTTAGACATATGAAAACCTTTTTACTTTTTTTACTCCCTTAAATATTTCACTGTGTATTTCCTCCAAACATAGACATTAATATATAACATAGTCCAATTACCAAAATTAAGAAATTAATGTAGATACAATACTGTTGTCTAAAGACTTTATTCATATTTTACCAATTATTCCACTAATGTTCTTTTTTTTTTTTTTTTTTTTTTCAAAAAAATGTTTTTATTGATTTCAGAGAGGGGAAGGGAGAAGGAGAGAGGGGTAGAATCATCAATGATGAGAGAGAATCATTGATCGGTTGCCTCCTGCTTGCCCCCGACTGGGGATTGAACCCAGGCATGTGCCCAGATCAGGAATTGAACTGAGACCTCCTTATTCATAGGTCAACACTCAATCAGTGAGCCACACTGGAGGGCCACTAATGTTCTTTAAAACAAAAGAAAAAATATCTTTTAATAAGAACAACATAATTGGAAAATATTACATAATTCATACACATAGAGAAGACATTTGTTTTGCATAATAGCACTAGCTTTAAGAACTCTTGGAGAGGGAAAGGATCTTATAAGCCATCTAAGCCATTCCCTCATTTTTATGAATAAGGAGTACATGTAGAATGTGAGTCCCTAAAAGGCTTGGAGTTTTAGATTAATGTAGTGCCAGTACTGGGATAAGTATCTAAGAACTTGCAATTCAGTCTTTTCACAGTTGTAACAGAATTTTATTATGTGTGCATACTATATATTTTACAGTTATAAGAGTGGAAGGGGAAAAAAAAAAAAAAAAGAATGGGAGGGCAACACCAGAATTTAAAATGTCACTGTGTGGCATATTTTCAGATGACTTATTAGATATTTTTATCTCTATATTAAAACTTTTAAAAAATAATTATGTGTTTTTTTAAAGTGTTTCTGATAATAACATGAACATCGCCATTAGATAAAGCCTAATCAGAGGAAAGTTGATACTTTCATGAGAATGTGTGTGGTTGACTATTTAACACATATGGGATTTACATAGGTGTTAACGTCACCTTCTACTTTAGCATAGTCCTGGCAGACGCTCCTGTTTAATATCCTTCATTGTGTATATGTTAAAGGCACATGATGTTTCAAGGGAGCGACTTTAATTCTCTACCTCCCCCCACATATATACTCATCTTACAAATTTACCTACATATCCATCCTTACTTCTCTCATGTTTCTTAGAGTTTTCATCTATCCATCTTGTTCATATTCTTTCTGCTTTATCATTATTTCATCAGTCTCCTGTGTCTCCAGTTCCCTCACCTCTTAAAACCCTTTCTTTAAGCCTAAAAATAATACTCATCTTTACCATCCCTTATACAAGAAAAATGCCTTCACTCTGAGTTATTCTATGTGACTGCTGTGTTTTCCTTCATTCATATTTCTTGCCTCACATCTAAGCCCTACACATGTCCCTCTGACTTGATGACCTCCCAATCTGTCTCCAGTGTCTGACCATTTTCCCATGGACATCACCACCACCTTTGACATAGATACCTAACTCAGTCTATCCAAACTGGAACTCTAGCTTTCTCATTAAATTGTTCTTGCATTTTCCACTTTTAGTTGGTGCTACTGGTATCTAATCAGTTGTTCTAGCCAGAAATCTGGATATCTTCCCAGGTTCCTCCCTTTGTTTCTCCAGCATGCAGTAAATGAACAAATCCTATTGGTTTTGTCATCACTGAATGTGCTTGCTTCTACTGTAGCCCCAAAGATAGTGCTTTCATTCAGAAAGTCATCACTATCACCCACTCTTCTATGTTTCCTGCCTCTTGTCTCACTTCCAACCAATTTTCTGTACTGCTTCCAGAATGGTCTTTCAAAAATAACATCTGAAAATGCAAGTCTTTTAGTTCCTACCTTATTTCCTATAGCCCAGTGGTCGGCAAACTGCGGCTCTGTTGACTAATGAGTTTGCCGACCACTGCTATAGCCCATACCATAAACTCCGGAGGTATTTAGTATGGAATACAGTGATTTCTGCAAAGTTTTTCATTCTTGTCATCTATCATTTCCTTCTTTTAGCCATAATAAACTTATTGCTCTTTTCTGAATGTGTTATACCACCTTTGTCAACCTTACCTTTGCATATGCTGTTTCTTCTTTCCATACATTTTCTTCCCCTTAGCCTCATAAACATTTATGGGTTCTTCTAAACACAACTTAAATCATTTCCTCTGAAGCCTTTTAATTTCAACTCTCATTTCTATCTCCTGTGTTCAGTGTGCTTACTTATATATTTACCATTCTACCTGACAATTATTTGCTTATAAGTTCTTTTTTTTCTATTTTCTTCTAATTGTAATCTCGTGAATAAGATCTACATTTCACATATGAATCCTCAATATCCAATTCATTTCTGGTTCCTAGTAGGTGCTCAATATATATTAGTAAATTTAATCGAGTCTAATAAAATGTAGGAGATAAACATTAATGTAGTGCTTTAGTTTACATAATGAATGGCGGTAACCGGTGGTCTTGAGGAATTTGTACCATCTGTCCTTATCAATTAAGTCATGGCTCCATTTTGGTAAAACCTATGGGAGTAGAGCTGGAAAGTGAAAAGAGCTGGAAGAAATAAAAATAACTTAAAACACTTGAGTGGATTTCTATATATTTTGTGAGATAGTAAATAAAGTCTTTCGTAATGCTGTGTAGAGGTTTTTTTCTTTTTCTTTTTTTAGTATTTTTAAAATTGATTTTAGAGAGGAAGGGAGAGGGAGAGATAGAAACATCAATGATGAGAGAGAATCATTGATCAGCTGCCTCCTGAATGCCCGACATTGGGAATTGAACCCGGGCATATGCCTAACCAGGAATCGAACCATGACCTCCTGGTTCATAGGTCAACACTCAACCACTGAGTCACGCCGGTCAGGGTTTCGTTTCTTTTTAATGTAAGCAAATAGGTTTTAATTCTCAGCTTCTCATTATGTCATTGGAGCAGAGTGGCAGTGCCATAATCCTAAAAATCAGATACCTTCAAAAATGTGTCTATCTTAAAATGCATTGTAGGACTTTACCTTCCTACTATTTTTTTAAAATTATTGAAATGATCATGGTATTGTAAGATCCCAGGATTCTTAAATGTTATCGTCTCCAACTAATATCTAATGCTTTAATATTTAGAATTAGGCTTAACAGATGTTTACATCTCTGAACACAGAACAACTGATGGAAAAAGAAGCATTATCAGTAATTTATGCAAATTACTCAATATGTATGGATAATCTGTACTTTGTAATATTTAGCTTGTTTAAATGCTTTATGTAGTATCTATCATTGGTTTTTTCCAGTAATTATTTTTATACTTTCATTTTTCCCCCCAAATGAAACAATAAAAGCATCAGAGATCAAGAAGTCCCAGAGGATGTACAAATCAGGCCAGAGGATGTTCCTTCAGATCCCAGTATTAGTAATTCCAGTGTCAAACTGGAAAACACGATGGAAGATCATACTGAAACAACTAGGAAACCTCCAGGTGAAATAAGTGTTCCAATGGACAGTTCTTTACTTTGTACTTTGTCCTCAGACTCTCATCAGGAAGCAGCTAGTAATGAAAATGATAAAAAACCTGGTAACTACAAATCTACATTACGGCCAGAGGTCGGCACCAGTTCACAAGATTCTGCTCTCTTAGATCAGGAATTATACAACTCTTTCCACTTCTGGAGGACTCCTCTTCCTGAAATAGATCTAGATATAGAGCTTGAGCAAGGCTCTGGGAATAAACTCAACCCAGAGAGACCAGAAGAAACACCTGAAGTAACTATACCAGGTTCTTCAAACATCACTATGGCCACCAGAAAGGAACTTGAAGAAATGATAGAAAATCTAGAGCCGCATATTGATGATCCGGATGTTAGAGGTATGGAAGATTCAATCAAGTTCTTTATTCTAAAGTTGGTATAAAGTGTTTGCTTACCTTTTTTTCCAGGAAAAAAAAAAAGCCTTTCTTAAAAATTTGATCATTGACATCATGTCTTATCTTGATAACTAAGATATTTTTAGGTAAATTCATTTAGATAAGCTCATCATTGTGTTCCTAACTAGTATTTACAGAATTGTTGATTCATAAATCTCTAAAATTTTCACAGTCATTCCGTGTTTTACATTTACAGTTTTAAATATTGTACTGCCTTAACTATTTTGCTCTAGGTCTCATTAGCTTTTTTATAAAATAGCAGGGGACGCAGTGTTTTTAAAGGAAGGACCATGCGTTATTAACAGCTGACAAAAATACCTATTTTTCTGTGGAATATGATATGTTTTAAGAGCTGTAGTTGTCTGTCCATAAGAGTCACTTAGCTTACTTTCTCAGTTTGACTTTTTTCCATTGGATTACACATTTATCACCTACATTATTACCTTGTGAATGCAGCCATAAAGTTGTTCTATGTTCAAATCAAAAGTTGCCTCTTATTAAGTGGAATATGTGTTCTCAGGGTATGGGAACCAGATGTCCTGAAGCAGTCCTATTCTACTTGCTGAGGCTTGGGAAGTGATCAAGCCAGAACCTGAGCAGATGTTATCTTTCTGCCCCTTTGAAGACTAAGGCTTCCATAACTTCACTCAGTGAAATCTGAGATGCTATGTAAAACAAAAACAATTTTGAAAAATCTTATAATTAGAAGCCTTTAGAACTTACATCTCTTTGTGGATTTTTTTTTAATAAATCTTTATTGTTCAGATTACTACAATTGTTCCTCTTTTTCCCCCCATAGCTCCCCTCCACCCGGTTCCCACTCCACCCTCTGCCCTTACGTCCCCGCCATTGTCCTCATCCATAGGTGTACGATTTTTGTCCAGTCTCTTCCCTCACCCCCCACACGCCTTTCCCCCTGAGAATTGTCAGTCCATTCCCTTTCTATGACCCTGATTCTATTATATTTACCAGATTATTCTGTTCATCAGATTTTTTTATTCACTTGATTTTTAGATTCACTTGTTGATATATATGTATTTGTTGTTCATAATTTTTATCTTTACCTTTTTCTTCTTCTTCCTCTTCTTAAAGAATACCTTTCAGCATTTCATATAATACTGGTTTGGTGGTGATAAACTCATTTAGCTTTTTCTTATCTGTGAAGCTCTTTATCTGACCTTCCATTCTGAATGATAGCTTTGCTGGGTAGAGTAATCTTGGTTGTAGGTTCTTGCTGTTCATCACTTTGAATATTTCTTGCCACTCCCATCTGGCCTGCATAGTTTCTGTTGAGAAATCAGCTGACAATCGCATGGGTGTTCCCTTGTAGGTAATTAACTGTTTTTCTCTTGCTACTTTTAATATTCTCTCTTTGTCTTTTGCTCTTGGCATTTTAATTATGATGTGTCTTGGTGTGGTCCCCTTTGGATTCCTTTTGTTTGGGGTTCTGTGTGCTTCCTGGACTTGTAAGTCTATTTCTTTCACCAGGTGGGGGAAGTTTTCTGTCATTATTTCTTCAAATAGGTTTTCAGTATCTTGCTCTCTCTCTTCTTCTGGCATCCCCATAATTCTGATATTGTACTCTTGAAGTGGTCCCAGAGGCTCCTTTCACTATATTCATATTTTTGGATTCTTTTTTTCTTTTTGCTTTTCCAGTTGAGTGATTTTGCTTCTTTGTATTTCAAATCTTTGACTTGATTCCTGCGATCTTCTAGTCTGCTGTTAGATCTCTGTATAATATTTTTTATTTCAGTTAGTGAATGCTTAATTTCTAGTTGTTTTTTTTTCATATCCTCGAGGGTCTTGCTAAATTTATTGGCCTTTTCTAGAAAATTCTTGAAAAACCTTATAATTGTGGTTTTGAACTCTATATCCAGTCGTTTGCTTTCCTCCATTTTTTTCATTTGTGATCTGTTTCTTTGTCTCTGCATTTTGGCTGCTTCCCTGAGTTGATAGAGTGGCTTTGTGTGGTAGGTGTCCTCTAGGGCACAGTGGCTCAGCCTCCCCAGTTAACCTGAGGTGGACACTCTTGGTGCACCCCTTTGTGGGCTGTGTGCACAGTCTTGTTGTAGTTAAGCCTTGATTGTTGTTGGTATCACTTGGGGGAATTGACCTCCAGGCCAATTGGCTGTGAGGATCAGCTGTGTCTACGCTGGGAGAACTTCTGTGCTGGAGACACCCTTATGAGACAAGACTTGCAAAAGCCTCTGTGCTCAGCTTGGATGGGGCGGAGTTTCAGGGTGGAGCAGGCAGCCTTGGTTTCCCGTCAGCCCTGCCCTAATAGGCCCCTGGTTCTCAGTGTCCCTCGGTAATCGCAGCAAGCACCTCTGTGAGAAAGCCGCTCTCAAGTTCCGCCCACTCCCAGACAGTCCAGTTTCTCCCCAAATGAGTCTGGGTCCCCAGAGTCTCGCCCGTAACTGGAGTTCAGCACAGTTGGGAGCTTTTGTCTCCCTCCCGCTTGAGAAAGCCATCTGCGTACTTAGTTGCCCACCCTCTCCGCGTGCACGCTTCGGTACCTCTGTCTTCCGCAGTTCCTCTGTCTCTCAATGTGCTTTTCTCTTTCCTGACAGTCCAGTTTCACCCCATATGAGTCTGGGTCCCCAGACTCTCACCTGGAACTGAAGTTCAGTGCAGTCAGGAGCTTTTGTCTCCCTCCTGCTTGAGAAAGCCAGCCATGCACTCAGTTGCCAGTCCTCTCTGTGCGTCTCAGTACCTCTGCCTCTTGCAGCTCCTCTGAGTCTCAGTGTGCTTTTCTCTTTCCTTCTAGTTGTAGAATTTCCACTCAGCCAGCCTTTCTGTGGTTCTGGATGATATCCATTTTGTCTTTTAGTTGTAGTTTTGAAATTGTTGTGCGAGGCAGCAGTTTAGGTGTTTATGCCGCCATCTTGGTTTCTCCTTTGTGGATTTTTTTTGGCCTTGTTCTAAAACCTAAAATTTAATAAACTATTGTTTTGCTCAATGTTAGTAAATACCCATTTTTAAAGCAGATAAAGTGATAACTTTCAGTATCCTTCTAAAACATACAAAACCCTGTGTTCACACTTTTTAAATTGCAGTATGGTTGTTAAGTTAGCAGTATCTTTATTTGGCCTTATTTTATCATGATTTTTAAATGATTTCCTATTATAATTTTACATTTGGAGGAAAATGATTTGATTAAAGGCATATTCATATCCTTGATTGTTGAAAGTTAGTTGGAAAATGGTCAGTTTCATTCTTTTTTAGGCTTATTGGGACATAATTTATATCAGTAAAATTTGGCCTCTTGAATGGACAGTTCTATGAGATTCAACAAACATACAGTTGTGTGTAACCACCACCTCAGTCAAGATACAGAACAGTTTCATCACCAGAACATTCCTTTGTCCCCCTTTATATTCAGTCCTTTCTTACATGCCCAGCCTCTGACAACCTCTGGTCTGTTTTCTGTCCCTATGATCTTGCTTTTGTAGAATGCCACATACATAGAATCAAGCAGTAACATCTTTTTTAGTCTGTCACTTAACATAATGTGTTTGAGATTTACCCTTGTTTCATGTATCAGTAGTTCATTCCTTTTTGTTATATTCTGAAACAAAAGCAAGAGCAGAGGAGTGAATATTTTCTTTTTTTTTTTTTAATGTATTTTATTAATTTTTTACAGAGAGGAAGGGAGAGAGATAGTTAGAAACATCGATGAGAGAGAACATCGATCAGCTGCCTCCTGCACACCTCCTACTGGGGATGTGCCTGCAACCAATGTACATGCCCTTGACCGGAATCGAACCTGGGACCTTTCAGTCCGCAGGCCGACGCTCTATCCACTGAGCCAAACCGGTTTCGGCAGGAGTGAATATTTTCAATAGCATATCCTATTTTTTATCTCTCCTGGTAGATTATTTTTTATGAAAACACTAGAAACCCAGTGCATGAAATTCGTGCAATTGGAGGGGGGTCCCTCAGCCAGCCCTGCACCCTCTCGCAGTCTGGGCCCTCAGGGGATGTCCAACTGATGGCTTAAACCTGCTCCCCGCGACATCCTTAGCACAGCGGGTTAGTGCACATCATAGCGACAGGTTGTCCCACTGTTCGGTCGATTTGCATATTAGCCTTTTATTATATAGGATTACAGCTTCACTTTCTTTGCTCATTCCTCAGTTGTGGCTTCTGTCGTTGATTTTATTTACCCTGTTGAACCAGCATTCTGCATTTTATGACAGCTTGATGTAGCAAGTACTACATCATCAAGTTTTGTTTTGTTTGATAAATTAGAATATTCAGCAAAATCTTGTTTTTGTAGTCTCCCTCCATTTCTCTACTCTCTTCCACCCCCAGATGAGGAAAATTGAGACACAGAGAATTACACCTAAAACTAAGGATGCTCATAGCTGAGGATAGTCAACTCTTGATAAATGTTTGTCTTCACAGCTTTCAGCTTTTTGTTTAAATAAATTTTATTATCATTTAACAACTTAAGTTTTATTCAGTTGATCAAACTTCAGTAACTTTCATACTTTGTTTTTTTTACACTCCATTTTTATGGAAAAAGGCTGTAAGCCTGTTCTGGGAATTCTCGCTGTGTTTACTATACAGTACCTTCTAGTTTTCTGACACACAGTAGGTACTTAACAAATACTGAACTATTGAATAGCTACTTTAATTTTTTTAACAAATAAGCTAAAAATGATATTCATAGTTTGCTTTTTAAAAAGACCTACATGTACATATAAGCTTCAGTATATGACCTTGTATTTCAGAAGATGGCTAATACTTAGCATGTTTGGCTTAAAATTGTATTGTAAATTTGCAGGTTGTAATTGAGAGATTTCAACACAAATACTATATTGTGATTTAATCAGTTCTCTTTCTGATTTACCTCTTAAACCTGCTATGTTTTAAATTTGTCATGTTCTTGCCCCACCAGTGTGGCTCAGCAGTTGAGCATCAACCCATGAACCAAGAGGTCACCAGATCTATTCCCAGTCACCCGGTCAGGGCACATGCCTGGGTTGTGGGCTCAATCCCCAGTAGAGGTCATGCAGGAGGCAGCCGATCAATGAAGTTCCTCTCTCATCGATGTTTCTATCATTTTCCCTTCCTCTGTTTCTAAAAATCAGTAAAAACATAGCTTTAAAAAAAATTCAGTTACAAAAAAGTTTTAAATTTATCATGTTCTTTTTTTTATAAAGATAACTTTTATAACATAGCCATTTATTTATTTATTTATTTATTTATTTATCATTATTTATTGAGCACTTACTATATTCCTGATACGCTCCTTGTTACTAAATATATAGCAGCAGCAAACCAGACAAAAATCCCAGCCTCAGAGAGTGCAGAACGTTGGGACAATACGTTAACTGCCTGTGTCAAATGGTCTATCGTAAAACAGCTAGGCATTGCTGGAGATTTTCTGCTTTGGCTACAAAATTCTTAAGCATTTGATTTTATTGAAATCTGAGGCCATTTTTAATCCATGTTAATTTCATAGTTAATTGAAAATTTACTATGCCTTAATTTTCTATATGTTAGGAGGTGTTTTGAGTTTTTAAAGGCATATATCTTAGTTTTGGATGTTTTTCCTAATCTGCCATCATGGCAAATTGTCAGAAAATGTCTACTTTTTGCAAGGGTAGAACTTTAAGCCAAAATTGGAAACTAAATTCTGACCAGGGACTAAACTTCAGCTTTACAAGCTTCTGTGCCACTTGTTCTTTTCCCTTATCACTGTTGGGTGGGGCATATCATGGGGGGGTTGTGGGGGTGGGAGCAAAACTTAGGTTTTTCAAAATTTTAAAGCAGCCCTTGCTTCCCAATTTAACTCACCTTCCTTGAAGCATTGATGATTTTTAACTTCCTTGTAAGTTTTTGAGCAAACATTTTAAATGTTTCCATGGACTATAATGAGATATTCCTTTTCAGAAAAAGAAAGCCCTTTCTCAGTTACAACAGAAATAGATCCTACATGAAAGGCCAAAAGAGAAGTAGTAAAATATGAAGAAGGTGTAAGAGATCCTCTTTTCCAAAATGCTTACCCAGGGAATTTGAGGTCTTTCTGTTTTTGTCCAGGACATTTGGGACTGCCAGGCTGATTCAGGATTGAATGTCAGCAGTGCCCAAATAGAATTATTGATGCCAGCTTGATTTACCACAGCTAGGTTCATAGACTACAAAGGAAAAATGGCCCAAGCTCACAAAATTAGAATTCTTTCCATTTTAGGCCCAATGAAAGAATTGGGCCCTTTGGGCAGTCATGGTCAGAAAAAAAATCATAGTGTTCACTGATTGAAATCAATAAATAGTTAGGAATTTTGACTAACCTCCAGTATAGTTTGTGGAAGAGTTGGAGATTATAAAGGTCTAGCTCAGCGAAACCAGCTTCTTCAGGGAAGGAGAAAAGCTCAGTTTCCAGGTGGTCCCTTTTTCTGAGCATGAATTACTATGGACAGTATTTCTTCACTAATCTCTAGTTACATGAGCTCTGATTCCTGGGATTTAAAATCAGTTATGAAGAAACTTAACTTCAAAGAGTAATTTATTTAAACTTTTATGAACGTACAAACCTAAAGATGAAGTTTAATGTAGACAAAGAGAAATACGTAGTCCATTTAGAGGTAAATGATCTGTGTAAGGCATTTTCTGTGAAAGGCTCTGATCTATTAGTTCATTCTAGGGAACAGGATCAAAATGCATTAGCAATCTCTCCTGCTCTCCCCCTCCCCCTCCCCTTCCCCCTCCCCTTCCCCCCTCCCCCTCCCCCTGATGCATTTTATGTGACACAAAACTTTTAAAAATGTTTTTATTTCTGAGAGGATGGGAGAGGGAGAGAGAGAGAGAAACATCAGTGAGAGAGATACATCCATCTGCTGCCTCCTTCCAGCCCGCTACTGGGGATCCAGCTCACAATCTTGGCTTGTGCCCTGACCAGGAATTGAACCAGCAACCTCCTGGTGCATGGCACAACGCTTAACCAACTGAGCCACACCAGCCAGGCTGGCATAGAACGTTTTAGCCTTTATGTATTGTTCAGTCTTCTTTAGTACCATTTTGATTTCATTTTGGAAACTTAAAAGATTCCAAAAAGGGTAGTTAACGTGATTGAAAGGATTAGTACACATTGCAGCTGAAATTCTTAACAGAATGAGTATATATTTCATGAGTAACTTTTTATGATTAAACACCTTCCATTTACTTACTTAATTTAATAAATAATGACCTAATAGACTAGAACCTCATCCTGTAGGTTTCATGTATCTCTGTTGCCAGGTACCTAATATACTTAGACTAGAATTTTACAAATGCATCAGTATGGTAGTAGGTTATCTTAAGAAAACGGGGACTCTGATTGCTTTAGGGGCACACTTTCTAATCTTTTTACTGAATTGAAGTTAAAATTTTATATTTTGAGTATCCAGGTGGATTGTTACTTGAAGTAATGCTAAGCAATATTTTTTTGGTCAAATTTCTCATTTGTGGGGAAGGAAGAATGATTTATCTCAGTTTGAGTCACTTTCATAAAAAAGGAGTAACTTAAAACTTAGTGCTACTTGCCAGATTTAAGAACTTGGTAAGTTGTCACTTTGGTTTGTTGTAAGCAAGACAGTGCTCATTTGGGATCTCTGTGTTTGGGGCAAGTCATTGATTTCATTTTCAAAAAGAATTAGAGAAAAATAAACTGGAATAAGACATGAGATGTTTAAATGTAACTGCAACAAAAATCTTTGTAATCGCGATTGTTTTATGTTGGCAGGGTTTGTAAAGTGACTGCTCTTCTGCTAAAATAGCTTAGTAAGTAAGTCTTATAAGTTCGATTCATGCACTACCCAAACATAGTTAACTCACACTGAAATTGACTCCTTTTAATAAACTGGAGGTACCTCCAAAACTAGATAGCATTTCTCTTTTCATACTAACGCAGAATAATGTACAGTAGTGGATAAGCATTTTTAATCTCATGAAAGCATATTAGTTTTCTACTTTTTCTCTCGAAGGACTAATGATTTACCACGTAGAGGTTTTTTTCCCCAGCTTTTTGGTGGCAGTGTCAAAAAGTATACATTTCATTGGTAATATATAATGCAAATGGAGAAACACTTGCAAGCACATTGTAATTCTGCCACTTATTATCCTTTCCCTATTCTGCCTATAGCACAAGTGGACGTGCTGTCTGCCGCACTGCGAGCTTCCAGTCTGGATGCTCGCGAAGAGGCCAGCGATACAGAAAAGAAAAGTGATGTGCAAGATGAACTGTGTGTCAGTGAGCAACCAAACTGTAAAATAAATCACGATGCCTCCGTGCCTTTAATCAGCGATGCTGTTGAGGTAACAAACTCAGTAAAGTGCTTATCAAGTGAGAGTAGTTTGAATCAGAAGTGTTTCGTTGGGGAATAGTTGTAGCTAATCACTTTCTAGTTAGTATATTCGTTTGTTGCTGATTTTCTTAGCTCTACCTTTTGCATACAGTAAAAGTAAGTGTCACCACATCCTATCTTTGTGACTGGTGTTACGTTCAGTACTTAGAAAGTAAATCCTAATCCTGTCTACATGACCATTTTAGTAGCTTCAATGTTAATGTAGCTTACTGCAGTGAAATAGTCTTACTGGAAACAAAGCCCTTTATCAAGAATAATTAACTCTTCCCTTTTCTTTTTGGAGAGGTGCTTTGTTTCTGATCGGACCATTTCACTGCAGCAAGCAACACAGTATTCTGAGCAGAAGATCAGGACTTGAGGCCATGTTGCGGAGGGCCAGTGGCATTATCTGGACTCTGGAGTGTGAGGGTGGGTACTATTACTAGCATCATTTTTGCTGTATACTTGGAGCTGTTCTATATGATCCTTCCTTAATTTCCTACCACATCCCACCAAGCCAGCATCATTTGGTATCAGCATTACTGATCCCTTGTTTTTACAAACAGAGAAGAACTACACCCCTGAATGCCAGAATCAAATGGTCACAGACAGAGAGGGCTGAAAGAAAAGCTCAGGAGAGAGTACCTACATACACACAGTGGGGATGACAAGAGGGTTTTTAAACTTCAGTGGATTTCTGTTTTGGTTTTTAGTTGATGACATTTAGTATATTGGAAATTTTGTATAATATCTTTGGTTCAGAATGAATCCCTAACCACTATTATCATTGGAGATTTGAATACTATGGTATCTTTGCATTTGGAAGGTGTTCTATTTTATTTTGAGATTGTTTTGTGTGGGGGTTTTTTACTGTTAAGAAAGTATATTTGTGAAATTAGAAATAGCTAAGATTAGAAACAGTGGAAGAACTACATATGACATCCCAAGTCCTCTATGTACTATTTTATAAACAAGCTAATTTTAAATATTTGGGACATTTCAAAATTAATTCTAAATGTTTAATTACTTTTATTCTGAAATTCTTTTTCATACATGTAGCATCCTATTCAACAAGTTTGATTTAAGGCAGGGGGAAGTTCTTAATGAAGCCTTATGTATATTTATAAACTTAAAAACATGAAGAACTTATATGTATTTATATCTTTGGCAGTCTCAAAAGGTAAGATAGTTTAGATGAAGGAAACTTATAGGCAGTTCAACTTTTTAAGTAAATATTTTTTCCTAACAGAACATGGACTCCAACCTTCGTTATATTCATAATGATTCAGACTTGAGCACTAGTAGTAGTTTCAGCCCTGATGAGGAAAGGAGACCTAAAGTACAAGTAAGTGACAAAGGTGCTCTCTTTGGTGTGACTGTTGTTAATTCCTCTTTTAAAGCTATTTCTCACTGAATTTGGTCTGTTTTAAAAATTAAGACTAATATATCATGCTTTCTTTTTTCTTTTTTTAATTAAATGTATTGGGGTGACATTGGTTAATATCATATAGGTTTTAGGTATGGATTTCTATGTGACAAGATCTGTATATTGCACCATGTGCTCACCACCAAAAGTCAAATTTTCTCCTGTCACCATGTATTAGGATCCCCTTCCCTTTGGCAGCCACCACACTGTGGTTTGTGTTCACGAGTTTTAGTTTTATGTCCCACATATGAGTGAAATCATATGGTTCTTAGCTTTTTCTGACTGATATCACTTAGCATAGTATTTTCAAGGTCCACCCATGTTGTGGCAAATGGCAGTATTTCATCCTTTGTTATGGCTGAGTGGTCTTCCATTGTGTGTATGTACCACATCTTTGTCCAGTCCTCTATTGCAGGACACTTTGTTTGTTTCCATGTCTTGGCCACTGAATAATGCTGCCGTGAACATAGGGGTGCATTTATCTTTGCAAATACATGTTTTCAAGTTTTTTGGGTATATACCCAAGAAAGGGATTGCTGGGTCATATGGTAGGTAGCTCTATTCCTAATTTTGTTAAGAACCTCCATACTGTTTTCTATAATAGATGTATCAGTCCATTCCTACCAGCAGTGAATGAGGGTTCCCTTTTTTCCACAACCTCTCCAACACTTGTTAGTGCTTATCTTGTTAATAATAGCCACTGTAATAGGTATAAGGTGGTATCTCATTTTAGTTTTGATTTGCATTTCCCTAATTGCTAGTAAGTTTGAACATCTTTTCTTCTATTTATTGGCTGTTCATATGTCTTCTTGGGAGAGGTGTATTTTCAGGTCCTCTGCCCACTTTTTGATTGCGTTTGTTTGTTGTTGAGTTTTATGAGTTGTTTATATATTTTGGAAATTAAACCTTTGTCAGAGCTACTGTTTGCAAATATCATCTCCTATCTGGCTGCCTGCCTCTCTCTTTTGTCAGTTTCTTCGCTGTGCAGAAGCTTTTTAGTTTGATATAGTCCCATTCATTATTTTTGCCTTTACTTCCCTTGCCTTTGGGGTCAAGTTCATAAAATGTTCTCTGTGACCAAGGTTCATAAATTTGGTAAATATATTTTCTTCTATGTAAACTGATCAGCAGTAAGGAAATTGAAACAACCATCAAAAACCTCCCAAAAAACCGAAGTCCAGGATCAGATGGCTTCATAAGTGAATTCTACCATTCAGAGAAGACTTAAAACTTATCCTCCTCAAACTCTTCCAAAAAATTAAGAGGCAATACTTCCTAACATATTTTATGAGGCCAATATAACCCTGATACCAAAACCTGGCAAGGGTAACACAAAAAAAGAAAACTACAGACCAGTATCTCTGATGAATACAAATGCAGAAATCCTAAACAAAATACGAGCAAATAGAACACAACAGTACATCAAAAAAATAATATGTCATGATCAAGGGGATTTATTCCAAGGACACAAGGATGGTTCAACATATGCAAATTAATCCATGTAATACACCACATTAACAAAAGAAAGAATAAAAATCATATGGTCTTATCAATAGATGCAGAAAAAGCATTTGATAAAATACAACATCCATTTATGATGAAACACTCAATAAAATAGGAATAGAAGGAAAGTACCTCAATATAATGAAGGCCATATATGATAAACCTTCAGCTAATATCATACTCAGTGGGGAAAAACTGAAAGCTTTTCCTCTAAGATCAGGTATAAGACAATGATGTCCACTCTCACCACTCTTATTCAACATAGTTCTGGAAGTCCTGCCAGAGCAAGTCCTGCCAAGGCAAGAGAAAGAAACAAAAGGCATCCAAATAGGAAAGGAAAAAGTCAAACTGTCACTTGTTGCAGACGACACAATCCTATATAGAGAGAGAACCTTAAAGACTCCACCAAAAAACTATTACGGTCAAGTTGGCAGGATACAAAGCCAGTGTGCAGAAATCCATGCTTTCCTGTATACTAACAACAAAACTTCAGAGAAAGGCAATTCCTTTTACAATTGCAACCAAGAGAAGAAAATACCAAGTAATCAACGAAGAACATGAAAGACCTACATACTGAAAATTAAAAGCGTTATTAAAAGAGATTGAAAAAGACACAACAAAATGGAAAAATATTCCATGTTCATGGATTGGAAGAATCAACATAGTTAAAATGGCCATATTGTGCAAAGCAAAATACATATTTAATGCAATCCCCATCCAAATCCCAATGTCATTTATTAAAGAAAGAATGAGAAATCATCAGATTTGTATGGAACCACAAAAGACCCCGAATAGCCAACACAATCCTGAGAAAAAAGAACAAAGCTGAAGGTATCACACTACCTGACTTCAAATTATACTACAGAACTATGATAATCAAAACAGCATGGGCCGAAACCGGTTTGGCTCAGTGGATAGAGCGTTGGCCTGCGGACTGAAAGGTCCCGGGTTCGATTCCGGTCAAGGGCATGTACCTTGGTTGCGGGCACATCCCCAGTGGGAGGTGTGCAGGAGGCAGCTGATCGATGTTTCTCTCTCATCGATGTTTCTAGCTCTCTGTCTCTCTCCCTTCCTCTCTGTGTAATATCAATAAAAATATATATATATATATATATATATATATATATATATTTAAAAAAAAAACAAAAAACAGCATGGTATTGGCAGAGAAACAGACACACAGATCAATGAACAGAATAGAGAGAGAGCCCAGCTATAAAACCACATGTATATGGACAGATGATTTTTGACAAAGGAGCCAGAAACACACAATGGAGTAAAGATAGTTTCTTCAATAAATGGTGCTGGGAAAACTGGAAAGCCACATGCAAAAGAATGAAACTGGATTACAGTTTGTCCCCCTGCTTTCAATAAGAAAATTCAAATAATAAGAATCCTATCTAATAAAAGAGTAATATGCAAATGGACCGTCACTCCAACACACAAGACGGTTGCTCCCATGTGGTCAATGATGGCTGCCCCCATGTTGACACAAGATGGCTGCCACAAGATGGCCAGCAGGGGAGGGCAGTTGGGGTGGACCAGGCCAGCAGGGGAGGGCAGTTGGGAGAGACCAGGCCTGCAGGGGAGGGCAGTTGGGGTGGACCAGGCCAGCAGGGGAAGGCAGCTAGGGGTGACCAGGCCAGCAGGGGAGGGCAGTTAGTGACTCCCAGGTCGGCAGGGGAGGGCAGTTAGTGACAACCAGGTCGGCAGGGGAGGGCAGTTAGTGGCGACCAGGCCTGCAGGGGAGGGCAGTTAGGGGCAACCAGGTCGGCAGGGGAGGGCAGTTAGGGGTGACCGGGCCTTCAGGGGAGGGCAGTCGGGGGCAACCAGGCCTGCAGGGGAGGACAGTAAGAGTAAGGGGCAATCGGGCTGTCAGGGGAGCAGTTAGGCGTCGATCAGGCTGGCAGGGGAGTGGTTAGGGGGTGATCAAGCTGGCAGGCAGAAGCGGTTAGGGACAATCAGGCAGGCAGGCAAGCGGTTGGGAGCCAGCAGTCCTGGATTGTGAGAGGGATGTCCGACTGCCTGTTTAGGCCCGAACCCCCCAGAATCGGGCCTAAACGGGCAGTCGAGCATCCCTCGAGGGGTCCCAGATTGCAGAGGGTACAGGCTGGGCTGAGGGACACACATCTCGTGCACGAATTTCGTGCACCAGGCCTCTAATAAAATATAAGCAATAATCTTTCTCTTCTCACAGCTCTTATCCCATTTTTCATTTAGAATAATCACAGATTACAGTTTCTTCTGTATTCATAAATTTATTGTGGATATATAAATATTGTGGGTATGTATGTATCCTTTTTTGTTTTTCAAAGAAAAATAGAATCATACCATCATACCAAGGTATTTCATCATGCCTAAGTTGCCAAGAATTCTAAGATACAGCTTGATTTTAGGGATGAAAACATGAAAAAAAAGGGGGGGGGCCTTAATAAAGTGCCATCAGTAACAAGTGGCACTCCAATTGTAGAGATTTTAAATGTGGGAAAATATGCTTATGGAATAATCAGAACATGATAGTTTGTGTCTTGCCTTTTGTGTTTTGTTTTTTAATTGTGTCTTGGAGACTTGAGCACATAAGAACTCCATTGGGAGCAGGTGCTATAATTTCAGTCGTCCTTCACATGCTTCCAGGTCTCGTTGCATTGTCCTATTACAAGCGATGTTACATTCATCATGATTATGCATGTTATTTCCTTGTAGGACTATAAACCTTTTTTAAAAAATGTATTTTTATTGATTTCAGAGAGGAAGGGAGAGAGATAGAAACATCTACGATGAGAGAGAATCTCCTGCACGTCCCCTACTGGGGATCAAGCCCACAATCCAGGCATGTGCCCTTGACTGGAATTGAACCCAGGACCCTTCAGTCTGCAGGCTGATGCTCTATCCACTGAGCCAAACCAGTTAGGGCTATAAATCTTATTATAAGTGTATTTCCTAGGTCAAATGGTATATGTTCTTTATTTTTGTTGGTTCTGTTTATTAAAAATGGAATCGGTCTTTTAAAAATGTTCATTGTCTTTTAAGTATGCTTTTACCACTTATATTGGAGATATTTTCAAGTCAATACATGCAGATTGTCTCATTCTTTTAATGAATTTATTTCCATTTTAATTTATTTTTTAAAAGTAGATAAGTTTACATAGTTCAAAACTTAAAAGGTACAAAGGCATTCAGTGATTTTTTTCCCTCCCAGTGTTTCTCCTACACCATCCATTTTGCTTCCCCCAAACCAACCAATTTTACCTTTTGTGTATCCTTCCAAAGCTATATTATACATACATAACCAAGATTGTATATACATTCTTTTTCTCACATTTATATAAATAGCTACTGTGTATACACTTTAAATTTTTATAGATAATTGGTAAATTTCCATCTGAAGGCAGGTGGTGGTGTTTTAAAAAACAAACATATGTTGGTAATAGTGCATAAAAGTACCTGTAACCACATTCACTAGGTTACATCAACCTTTATAATCTTTGCTAACATTGAAAGGTGCTGGTCATATTTTTAATGTTTCTTTTAAATTTAGAAATCAATTCTAATTGTCCTTTAAGCTGTTTTCTGTTTTAAGATCTTATTCATTGTTTTTCCTCTAGAGTTGCTTTTATTTGTATATGCATTCCCCTCATCATGTTTCTTTTCAGTTATTATATAACTGAAAATTTCAGATTGTTTTTTCTTTACTATTTCAAATGCTGTGTTGAATTCATATATTTAAAAATAAGTTCACCTAATTTATATCTAAACTGCTCAAAATGCATTCCTGTCCTGTCTCTTCATTAGGACGTTGTGCCTCAGGCTCTGTTAGATCAGTATTTATCTATGACTGACCCCTCTCGTGCACAGACAGTCGACACTGAAATTGCTAAGCACTGTGCATACAGTCTTCCAGGCGTGGCCCTGACCCTTGGCAGGCAGAACTGGCACTGCCTAAGAGAGACTTATGAGACTCTGGCATCAGACATGCAGGTGAGTAAAACAGCCAAGGAATTAACAGCATGTGCATATAGAAGGCACAATGTTTTGCCCTTCAAAAACCAATAAAATTTCTGTTCATGTTCTAGCAGGTACTTGGTATTATAGGAAATTATGTGCAGAAGAGCTTGAACCAAAGACTTTTCTTTTTACATTGTCCAAGTTCCACAATTTGGTGACTTCTTTTTTATCTCAAGTGTTAGAAATGATCACATCTGACATGTCTAAGTTCCTAATTTATAAATGTGTTATTGTCTAAACAGGGGTCCTCAAACTTTTTAAACGGGGGGCCAGTTCACTGTCCCTCAGACCGTGGGAGGGCCTGACTATAGTTAAAAAAAAAAACTATGAACAAATTCCTATGCGCACTGTGGGCCCGGGACGAGTCGGCTGCTAAGCAGGACAGGCAGCGGCACCCAGCGGGCCGGATAAATGTCCTCGGCGGGCCGCATGTGGCCCGCGGGCCGTAGTTTGAGGACCCCTGGTAAAATTTGTGTAGGTTAATTCTTAAAAATATAGGATCTCATTTTCTCCATAGAAGCAGTGTTATAAATGCTTTTACTATTTAAAAACCTTGATAGAACTGTAGTATTATTGACACTGTGGAGTTTTGAGCTTGGAGTGCTGTGAGTGTCACTGTACAGGTGGGAGAAGGTTAACAACGTGTGCGTGCATGCTCCTTTCTGTACCACACACCACCACACCCTTTGAAAGAACATGGAGTGTGAAACATTGACCCTTGGTGGTAATTGGTCTAGATCAGTACTCGGCAAATTGCAGCTCGCGGTTTGCCGCTCTGTTGACTAATGAGTTTGCCGACCACTGGTCTAGATATCTGTGACTTTTTGTGGCTCTTAGGCTTTGTTGACTTGACTTCCTCTGCCACAGTTTTCCAGAGGAACTGAGACCCCAGAAAGCGAAACTGCCGATAAGGGGGAACTACCGTATTGTCTAAAAGTTAAAGTACTAAGTACTTTGTGTTTAGCTTACTAATGCAATTATTTTTATTTCTTGCAGTGGAAAGTTCGAAGAACTTTAGCCTTCTCCATCCATGAGCTTGCAGTTATTCTCGGAGATCAGTTGACAGCTATAGATCTGGTTCCAATTTTTAATGGATTTTTAAAAGACCTCGATGAAGTAAGGATAGGTGTCCTTAAACACTTGCATGATTTTTTGAAGGTAACTTTAAATTCTTTTGCATAAAAACACACTAAAATTCCACTGTAGATCTAAAATTTTAATTTTCTGCTACTACCAAGATCAGTTTCTGTATGTTCTATAGAGGAAAATGCATCCAGGAGTTGATGGTGAGCTGTGACTTAAAAAAAAAAAAAGTCCCATTCTAATAATGTTTTCTGGTGTCATTTTAATATTTAATTAAAAAAAAAAATTGCGCTGCCCTGGCCAATGTGGCTCAGTTGGTTGGAGTGTCGTCCCATACACCAGTAGGTGGTGAAATCAATTCCCAGTCAGGGCACATACCTGGGTTATGGGTTCGTCCTCCAGGTCAGGGCACGTGCAGAGGCAACCAATCGATGTTTCTCTCTCATATCAATGTTTCTCTCTCCCTCCCCACTTCCTGTCTCTAAAATCCATTTTAAATAAATAAATAAATAAATACGCTAAATTTCATTTTTAAAGATATTAGAACATGTTTATAAATATTAGTACTTTTTCAAAATTATTGAATTAAATATATAGTAAAAGATTTTCATTAACATTAAGTGTAGAGGCTTTATGGGTGTTTCAGAAGAATTTTTCTTCGATGTCTGAGGTGAACAGCCCTGACATTACAAATTGCTTGATACTGGCACACTGTTGTTAGACTTTAGCCTTGAAATTGGCACTCTCATAGTTCTTTTTTTTTTAATTTTTCAATTACAGTTTATATTCAATATAAATTTTATTAGTCTCAGGTGTACAGCATAGTGGTAATCAAATACTTCATAAAGTGTTTCCCCAATATTTCCAGTACCCACCTCGCCGCATAAGCAGCAATTTCCAACCAGTGTGCCACAAAGAATTTTTAAAACATGCAAATACCTGACTATTTGGTCAGGGACACTGACCTCTTTTCCCTTAGATTGTCAAATAAAAAAATGACAGTAGCCAACACAACAATAGTCATCCAGTGTGAATGAACCAAAATTATACTCATTTTTTTGTCAGATTGGCACAAAATCTATTTTTTGATGTGCTGCAGAATTGTAGTAATTAATTTGTGTGTGCCATGAGATGAAAAGGGTTGAAAATCGCTGACATACATAGTTATTACAATATTATCGGCTGTATACTCTATGCTGTACTTTATATCCCATGACTATTTTGTAACTATAAATTTGTACTTCTTAATCCCTTCACCTTTTTTCACCCAGTCAGCCCCCCAACCTCCCTCCCCTTTGGCAACCAACAGTCTGTTCTGTGTATGGTTTTCTTGTAGTTCTAAGGTTTGAGGAATTACCTTGTAATCCTACTTTTTAAAAAACATTGATACCATGTTGTATTTTATACAGATTATACTTAAATTTTTCTAATTGTCCCAATTAATGTCCTTCGTGGCTATTTTTTCCTCACTTCAGAATCCAATTAGGAATTGCATATTGAATTTAAATATCATGTATCTTTAGTTCCCCTGAAATCTAGAATAGTTTCCCTGACTTTTTGTTTTTAATGAAATTGGATTTTTGAAGAGGCCAAGCCAGTTGTTTTACAGAATGCCCCTCAATTTGAAATTGTCTGATTGCTGTTACACAATTAGATTCAGGTTAAACAGGTTTCCTTTGCAGGAATATTACCCATCTATATAGGTCAGCAGGTGTTTTCTGAATGCATCACATCAGGCCTAACATGATGTTAGCTCTTGTGATTACTGGTGACATAACCAAGTTGAGTCCCGTCAACTTGGTTATGGTAGTTTCGGCTCACTTCCTCCATTGTAAAATGACCTTTCACCTTTGTGATGCGTAACTTCTTAATGAGGTGATCTTTCAAACTTTGAACGTCTTTTCCCCCAAGTCTTCACCCAGTGCTTTTTGCATCCATGCATCTAAATGAGGTTCTTGCCTGAATCAGTTGGTACTGTGTTGGCTGTAAAATACCTATTTTCTGTTTTTATAATTCCTTCTACATTTATTAATTGCCTTTCTCATGTAAAGATAACCTTTTTTTTTTTTTCTTCCCCTTTTTGGAAATATTTTTAGTACTTGTGTGATTTCTAGAATTACTTTTTTATTTAATGTAACGTAATCCATTTTTGTCATTTGTTTTGAACATCAAATTTGACTAATTTGATATTGTTATCTCTACTTCTAGTCTAATACCTTTTTTCACTTTATATTTTTTCTTTTTTCATATTAAAAACTTTTGTTAATAACATTAATATAGTCATTTTTTTTTCAGTTCCACTACATACATGAAATAGTTTCAGAATTACTCCACCAGTAATAATTGCAACATGAAATCAACTAAGTCATGTTCAAGATTTCCTTCAGCACTTTCTATCCTTAGAACATATCCCATGAAGATGTATGGTCAGAGTACTAAGTTCACTCTGTGATTCTTATCTATTTATGTACAGTTATGTTTATTTGCTTTTATTTGTATAAAATTTTAGCATTTCCCCTATGTTGACTATAAACCTTTTAAATATTTGTAGAGCAACTATTGGGATAGGGTGTGGCAAAAATAGGTTTACAGTTGTGAGTACACAAAACAGTTTATCCTTATACTAGAGGCCCAGTGCACAAAATTTGTGCACAGGTAGGATCCCTAGGCCTGGCCGGCGATCAGGGCCAGTCTGTGGGGCAACCAGCGGGGCAATTGGGGGCCCCCGCTGGAACCCACCTTGGCCAGCCTGGTGCCAGCCCCACCCCCCACTGCCGCTACCGGTGGCCTCCTTCTGCGGGGCAACTGGTGGGGCGATCGGGGGCCCCTGCTGGCACCCGCCTTGGCTGGCCTGCATTGAGCATCTGCCCCCTGGTGGTCAGTGTGCATCATAGCAACTGGCTGTTCTGCCAATTTGCATATTAGGCTTTTATTATATAGCTTAAATTATATTTTCCTATATGAACAACTGTAAACCTACTTTTGCCACCACCCTGTATTTATTGAACACCTGTTATGTGCCATCATAGTGCCATCTGCTGGCATATACACTGAGTGGCCAGATTATTATGATCTCTGAACGCATAATAATCTGGCCACTCAGTGTGTGGGGGTGTGTGTGTATATATGAATTCATGTGTGTGTGTGTATATGAATTCAGTGTGTGTGTGTATATGAATTCATGCACCAGGCCTCTAATATATATATATTAGAGGCCTGGTGCATGAATTCATATACATATATATATTATGTATATATATATATTAGAGGCCTGGTGCATGAATTCATGCATGGGTGGGGTCCAGCCAGCCTCGCCAGGGGGAGGGGACATGAGCAGTTGACCAGCCTGCCTGCTGGTCGTACTCCTGGTCGAGGGGACAATTTGCATATTAGCCTTTTATCATATAGGATATACACTGAGTGGCCAGATTATTGTGTTCAGAGATCATAATAATCTGGCCACTCAGTGTATTTGTGAATATAAGAACATAATTTCGGCCCTGACCGGTTTGGCTCAGTGGATAGAGCGTCGGCCTGCGGACTGAAGGGTCCCAGGTTCGATTCCGGTCAAGGGCATGTACCTTGGTTGTGGGCACATCCCCAGTGGGGGTGTGCAGGAGGCAGCTGATCGATATTTCTCTCTCATTGACATTTCTAACTCTCTATCCCTCTCTCTTCCTCTCTGTAAAAAATCAATAAAATTATATATATATATATAAAGAACATAATTTCGGTCTTCAAAGAGTTTATGATAATGAGGGTGTCATGTGTATAAAGTAGATGTGCTGTAATAAAGCTGTGCTATGGTACTGTAGAGTTCAGTGGAAGTCACTTGCTGGCTCAAGAAACAAACCTTTGAAAAGAGGATAATGACTCTTAAAGGTAAAAGTAAATGAGATTACCAGGGAAAAGAACCTAATAACTATTTTTAAGACCATTAAATGTATCTACTGAATTGTATTCTCCTGTAAAAAAATTAACCGTATCATTTATAGTCATTTTTAAGCTATCTAGTAAAAGAAGTATGTCTGTGCTTTGTCCTAGTGAATTTGTTGTTTTTATTTCAGCTTCTTCATATTGACAAAAGAAGAGAATATCTTTATCAACTTCAGGAGTTTTTGGTGACAGATAATAGTAGAAATTGGCGCTTTCGAGCTGAACTGGCTGAGTAAGTTGTGACAGTTTATTAGACTATGTTTTGGAAGGGTGTGCATTTACTTTACCTTTTCTGGGTTTGTTCATTACTTGGTGTAGATACAGTTTTCTGTCTGGTATCCTGCTCTTTAACATTTCTTGTAATGCAGTGAATTCTCTTAGCTTTTATTTATTTATTTATGTATTTATTCATTCATTCATTCATTCATTCATTCATTTATTGTCTGTTTCTCTCTCTCTCTCTCTCTCTCTCTCTCTCTCTCTCTCTCTCTCTCAATTGTGGTAAAATACACATAACCAAAGTTGCAATTGGTGACACACAGTATGTTCACAGTATTATACTGCCATTATTACCACTCTCTAATTCTAGACCAGTGGTCGGCAAACCGCGGCTCGTGATCCGCAGTTTGCCGACCACTGTTCTAGACCCTTTCATCATCTCAAAAGGAAACCTTCACCCCTCTCCACCCCCATCTCCTAGCAGTCACTAATCTACTTTCTGTCTCTGGATTTGCCTATTCTGAGCATTTTATATATAGAACTAGAGGCCCGGTGCATGAAATTCGTGCACGGAGGGCAAGGTGTGTGTCCCTCAGCCCAGCCTGCACCCTCTCCAATCTGGCACCCCTCGAGGGATGTCCAGTTGCCACCAGGATTGGGTCTATATGGGCAGTCAGACATCACTCTCACAATCCAGGACTGCTGGATCCCAACTGCTCACCTGCCTGCCTGCCTGATTGCCCCTAACCTCTTCTGCCTGCCAGCCTGATCACCCCCTAACCACTCCCCTGCCAGCCTGATCGACGCCTAACTGCTCCCCTGCTGGCCTGATTGCCCCTAACTGCCCTCCCCTGCAGGCTTGATCGCCCCCAATTTGCCCTGCCTTGCAGGCCTGGTCCCTCCCAACTGCCCTCCCCTGCTGGCCTGATCATCCACAACTGCCCTCCCCTGCAGGCCATCTTGTAGCGGCCATCTTGTGTGTTGGAGTGACGGTCAATTTGCATACTACTCTTTTATTAGATAGGGTTATGTAACATGTGGCTTTTTGTGTCTGGCTTCTTCACTCAGCATAGTGTTTTTAAGATTTATTCACAGATAGATTTGTTCTTATTGTAGATCTTAACCTCAGCATACGATTTTTTTTTAATTCTCTCATTAAATCAAGAACTTGCACTCTTTCACTTATAGGAAGCACTTAACAGCTTCTCGTTGGCATATCCGGTTTGCCAGCATCACTACTCTTGTGCTTTGGGGCCAGTAATAGAGTTAGGCTCACTGGGACACAACAAGCTCAGTGATGTCACATCAGGCAGTGTGAGAATCAGCTGCTTAGTGACCAATAGGCGGGTAGGGTGTACAGTGTGGAGATGCTGACAAAGGGATGATTCAGTCCCAGGCAGGCAGAAACAGGATGGCTCGAGACTTCATCACTCTACTCAGAACGGTGTGCAATTTAAAACTTAAGCTTTCCTTACTCCTGGAATTTTCCATTTAATATGTTTGGACCGTGATTTACATCTGGTTACCAACACCATGACCACAATTCACTTCCTGCTGATTATAAGTAAATAATCTTAAACATAAAATCTGAAAGGCAAAATTCTCATTCATATTCAAGTTATTTCTTCATGAGCATTGTTGCGTCTATTCAAATTGGCCTGGTGGGTGCTGCTAGTATTAGTTCCCATCAGACGTAATGGGAAAGTTGGTAGAGGACCACTTACTATGTTATCCCTAGTAAATGTATCATTCCCTCAGAAGCTGTACTTAATAAGTACACTGCTAGAACTCTCTTATTTATTTATTTACAAACAAAACGCTTTTTAAAATATATTTTTATTTCGGGGAGGAAGGGAGAGGGAGATAGAAACATCAATGATGAGAGAGAATCATTGATTGGTTACCTCCTGCACATCCCACACTGGGGATCAAGCCCCCAATCCAGGCATGTACCCTGACCAGGAATAACCACTGAGCCACGCTAGCTGGGCTAGAACTCTTATTTACATAACTGGTTGTAGATGGAGGTTTCTCAGCACATTCTAAACAGTTACTAGGAGAAAAATGTGTTTTGTGTTCCAATTGAACATACTAGGGAATGCTTTGCAGACACAGCTATACAGAGACGGGAGATGATGCTCTCTGCATGAGAGACCAGGTTAATTACTAGTCTTTGCCTGTGTTCATCTTACAAATAATATCCAGTATTACAAATTATTCAGATGATCAACCTGTTTCATTTGTCTTGTCTTAAAATTTTAACTATATTTTTGTAATTCATTTTTGTAGACAGCTGATCTTACTTCTAGAATTATATAGTGCCAGAGATGTTTATGACTATTTACGCCCCATTGCTCTGAATCTATGTGCAGATAAAGTTTCTTCTGTTCGTTGGATTTCCTACAAGTTGGTATGTTTTAAAATTGTTACAATTTTAGGTCAACAAGATGACTTATTTAATAAGATCATAAAAGGAAGATATTCCTCACTTCTCCATGTTCACTCTCCTAGGTCAGTGAGATGGTGAAGAAGCTGCACATGGCAACACCACCAACATTTGGCGTGGACCTCATCCATGAGCTTGTAGAAAATTTTGGTAGATGTCCCAAGTGGTCTGGTCGTCAAGCCTTTGTCTTTGTCTGCCAGGTAAGCAAAGACTTAACCATTTGTGACACGTTTTTTATCTAGAACTAGGTTTATTCTTTTACTCTTTCTCTCTCTCAGCAACCTCTTTATTCTTGAAGGACAGAACTTTGCCACCTGGCTGTTTATAGGATCCCCTATTCCTCAGTTGGGTTTCTGCCTGGTTCACCAATCATTTATAAAGTCCACTGAGCTCTTTATAAAGCAGTTCCCAAGAGGGCACTCGGAATCTGTGGAGTAGGGCACAGGTGTGAGAATGAATGTGACCCTGAACCCTCCAGGTCTCTGTGGAGCAGTTTAAAAACTGTCTCAGCGGGGGCTTAATTATGTTGTTTTGTCTTGAATTCCCAAGTGCCTGGAATATTGATTTAAAAAGCAGTAACTAAAATCTGTAGCCATTATATTGTTATTAAAAGACTTTTCTTAGCTGGTATTATGGCTTAAGTAGATTAAATTGGCAAATCTAAAGCAGTTACTTCCTTTCCCCAGACTGTCATTGAAGATGACTGCCTTCCCATGGACCAGTTTGCTGTGCATCTGATGCCACATTTGCTAACCTTAGCGAACGATAGGGTTCCGAACGTTAGAGTGCTCCTTGCAAAGACACTAAGACAAACTCTGCTAGAAAAAGGTGGGTACACGACTCTTAGGAAAAGTGTCTGTGGCGGGGAGGAGATTCATAGCCTGTGTGATAGATAAGACTCTAAGCAGAAGTATAACACGTTTATAGAAATAATCTGATAGAAGAATGCACTGCAAGTTGTTCATAATGGTTCCCTCTGTGAGAGGACACAGAAGATTAAGGGCGATGAAAGGGACTTTTAATTATTGCCCTGCTAGTGAACTTTTTATAATGTAAACCTTACTGGTTTGAATATTGCGCATTCACTTATGACTGAAAAATTACTGCCCTTGGAGCCCCACCCCCACCCTCTTGACATCTGTTATGTTGTTTGGGGCCCAGGAGGCATGTTTGTGTTTCCTCCTCATGTTCATTCTTAGGCAGAAGACATATGCCCCATATTATTTGCTTTGATACAGATTATAACTTCTCAAGATTCAGGTGGTTTTATTTGGTAAAATCCCCCAAAATGTCCCATAAATATCATTTGAATGCATGAACTCATGAATGAATCACAGACGTTTTTAATAGACTTCAAAGAATATGAGTAAATTAATATTGCTTTTTTCTCCTTTGGAATTCATTTAATTTTTTAAAATAGCAATTACAATAAAACAGCTAGAGAAGACTGGTTTTCAGTGTGTTTGGTATTTGGAAGTGTTCCTTTTACTGAGCTAATTGATAGCTGTAACACGCATAAGTTTTAATACATTTGTTAGCCTCGCTGCCATTGAATATCATGAGACATGAGATTTAGTCAAGTTATATAGCTGATAATTCTCTTACGCTTGGGGATTTTTTTATATAAGAAATCAATTTGGATTACTGTTTATAATTTAACATAGCTTGTGTTTATACTTGTAGAAAAATCCTGTTTTATAATGACTAAGTACTTTGTATACTTGTACTTAACAAAACTAAAAGTTAGACTGGTTTTGTTTATAATCTGCACTTCTTGTTTTTAGATTATTTCCTAACCTCTGCCAGCTGTCACCAGGAAGCTGTGGAACAAACCATCATGGCTCTTCAGATGGATCATGACAGTGACGTCAAGTACTTTGCAAGCATCCACCCTGCCAGTACCAAAATCTCTGAAGACGCAATGAGCACAGCTTCCTCAACCTACTAGAAAGCTTCAGCCTCGGTGTCTTTCCCGCTTCCTAGGAAGCCGAGGTTCAACACGTGCTCCACACGCGTGTGAGCTGGACACTTTGAGGACGAAGAGAGACCTTCCTCTCTTGCAGACTTAATTGCAGATGCAAGTTGCCTACACCGACACCAGGGATTTTAAGAGTCAAGAGAAAGTACAGTAAACACTATTATCTTATCTTGACTTTAAGGGAAAATAATTTCTCAGAGGATTGTAATTGTCACCGCAGCCTTAAATCCTTCTGTCTTCCTGACTGAGTGAAACTTGAATTGCAGAGCATTTTCCTTATGGAAGGGACGAGATTCCCAGAGACCTGCGCTTCTTCCCCTGGTTTTATTTAATGACTGATAGATGGAATTATAGCCAGACGGCGGCTGTGAGCCAGGATGCGAGAGAGACCTTCAGTATTAGCCTCACTTTCCACACAGGCAAGGACCTGTGCGCCTGTGGCTAGCCGCCCAGTCCAGCCCTAAGTGTGAATAGTTTTTGACGTGTGTTAATGGGAAAGGAGGTTTTTTAATTTCTCATAAGGGCTTGATGCTAACACTAAAGTAGACTATGATTTTAACTCATAAATGCAGCATATTGCTGTACACATTTACGTGTGCTGAGTTATCTATGTCCTGAATTTTTTTCATGCTGGTCATGACCTGAATGACATTTATTAGCACGTATACTGTGTCAGGTGTTTTTAACTGGATCATGATCAGCCCTGAGGTGCATCTTTTCCTTCCCATACTGTACATATCTGTGACACTCTTAGGGGTGCTGCAGCCTTTAATCATGCTGTTTGAAACTGTTGTGGCACAAGTTCTCTTGTCCAAATAAAATTTATTAATAAGATCTGTATAGAGAGAGATATACAGTTTTGATTGTTTTATAGATGTCTGCGAATAAATGCAATTTGTGACCTGTATTAATGATTTAGTATAAAATGGGAAAACTAGATTAAAAATTTGTCTTTTAACTAGTTTAGTAATTTCTTTGAAATCGGCTCATGCCCCCTGGGCTGGGTTCCACGCTTGGCAGGTGGCAGAGGCCTGAGCGCTGTGCTCCCTGGGGCTGGTTGAGGTGTGTCTTGTCTCTCATCAGGTGTGTTAGGAGCAGTGGCAGCCACTTCCTGAAGATGGCAAGGGTGTTGGAGCCTGTCTACTGTGCAGTCTTCGTTATACTACAGGATCTTCCAGGGGGGAAAATGGGCTTCCAGAGGCGGTTATAAAAGCAAGCAAGCAAAGCTAAAAAATTAATGAGTCAGCAGTTCTTTCAAATCCTCCTGGAAGCAAAAACAAAACTGCAAAAGAATTCATACTCAAACTATTAACTTCACAATAGGTAAATGAATAGAGTGGCAATAATTCTGTCCTTGGAGGGACTCAACACTGGTGGCTGATCTCAGAAGATATTCTGGTATCTCAGGACTTTTGAATAACCAAGGTGAAGAGGAAAACTACATTTTTCTCAGCCCATTGCCAGGTGTCTCCCCCACACAGGTCCCTGCCTCTCCACCCTGCCTGACTCCTAGGTCATGGCACACTAGGTGAAGTCTGCTGCCCTTCCTCTTGTCTGGGAGAAAGTTTTGTGAGCTTTCAGAGTATCCCTCACTAAACCAGCAGACTTCCTCTTTGCCGGCTGGAGTGGCTCGAGGGTCACCTTTTTGCCAAGTCTTGTGGGTATTTCTGTGAGCCAGACCACTGTTGAGTTGTTGTTTTTATAAGTTTTTATTGATTTTAAAAGAGGGGAAGAAAGAGGGAGAGAGATAAACATCAACATCCTGCATGCCCCCACCAGGGATCGAGCCCAACTTGGGCACGTGCCCTGACCGGGAATCGAACCGGTGACCTCTTGGTGCATGGGATAATGCTCAATCACTGAGCCACACTGGCTGGGCCAACTGTCAATTTTCTAGAGTCCTCTAATTGAATCGGGCAAGCGTTGAGTTCCTGAGAGCACCACCCTGTTAGGAGCTGCCCAGGCTGCCAGCATGTTGTCAGGGAACGCTGCTCTGGGTGATTCTTAGTCTGCTGGGCAGGCACGGGCTGCACTGTGGGTACTGACCATTCTCAGACTCCTTGGTCCAGGTCCCACTTTCTATCTGGAAGAGAAGTTGCCTGCACCCTGCAAGCTGAATATACCAAAGGAAATGTCCAGAATCTCACGTCCTCCAGTGTCAGCGTTACAGAGGAACATGGAATGCTTGAAACACCAGGCATGTGTGGTAGTGTATTTGGGGGGCGTTGGGGAGCAATGCTGCGCACATGCATCTCAGGGCAGGCAGGAACTGCGAGAAGGGGGTGGCAAGGCTTTAAACTGATCAATGTTTAGGAAAGAGCACTGTGTCTCAGGGTCCAGGACACATTATCTTTCCTGTGTATGGTAACATTTCTGTAAATTCCAGGAGACAGAGAAGCAGTGAACGAAAGGGAGGAAAAGAAGGACTCGACTCAACCAAGCAAATGGCCTCTTTAAGATGAATAATCCTCTCACTCAAACCAGAGGAAAAGAAGTTGAGCCTGGAAATAATCGTAAGCAAGACTCTGGTTTCCGTTGTACTTTTGAATTTCTGCTGGAAGCCTTTATAAACTCATGCTGGATGTAGAACATCTAGTAGGGCCACCGGGAGGAGTTGGCCACAAGAGAGAGGCACCAGTGGGAGGAAGGCTGGCTGGGCTCATTGCACCCAAATGCACCTTGCACTAGAGCCCATGGATGGACACAGTGGGGGACCCACATGGAGAGTGGCCAGGCCCCATGATAGGGCCTACAAGTTCATATAGTATTTCCTTCCCACTAGAAAACCAGGTGGCATTTTAGGGGAGAGTGGGGAAGGAGACCCAACTTTCAAACCGTCCATCAAAAATTCCAAACAGTAGTTTTGTGATCCCTTGAGTAGGAATATTTTGACCTTACAAAACTTCCAACAGCCCAGCCAGAGAGGCTCAGTGGGTTGTGTCGTCCGTGTACCAAAAAGTTGACTACTCACATTCGTCAGTGCACATACCTGGGTTTCAGGTTCGAGCCTCAGTCGTGGCATATACAGAAAGCAACCAATCAATGTTTTTCACATCGATACCCCTCTTCCCTCCCCTTTTTTTCCTCCTTCCCTCCCTTCCTCTCTCTAAGCATGTCCTCAGGTGACGATTAAAAAAAAAAATTCAACAGTAACATGTTTTTGATGAAGGAATTTTCTGAACTCCATTAAGCCAATTTTCATTTTTAATCATCACCCGAGGATACAGATTTTAGAGGGAGGGAGGGAGAGGGAGAGAAACATTGATTGCCTCCCGTATGCAACCCTACAGGGGATCAATTGGACCCGCAACCTGGGTAAGTGCCCCAACGACACTCCAACCGAGCATGACTGGTCAGGGCCCATTAAGCCAATTTAATTCCTGAGTCCATTTTCTATAGAGAATTAAACTATTTTTAGTTTTATCTCACAGAAATAATTTTCCTTAGGAATTCTTTTCCTTGAAAACTTGACAAATATTCCATTCAGTTATTAGATTTTATCCTGTGACATTTTACAGTACTATTGTATTTATTTCTTTTTTAGGTCAAGTTTTGTTTATTTAAATTAGGCAAGATTTGTTATTTGGAGCCTTTACTCGGTAATTTTAGCATAAGACTCTTTCATACTGATTAGGTATCTTTTTGTTGTTTTTTGATTGGGGTAAAGTTGGTTAATAACATTGTTTTAGGTGTGGAACGTTATGCCATCTGACTACTCTATTGTGTGCTCACCATCCCAAGTTAAGTCTCTTTCCATCACTATTTGATCCTGTTTAACCTCATCCTCCTCCCTCCACCCCTCTGCCATTCTGTTGAATCTATGAGTTTTTGTTCATTTGTTGCTTTTTTTTTAATATCCCACAAGTGAAATCCTACAACTGTCCTTTTCTGACTTATTTTCACTTAGCATGATACTCTGAAGATCCATCCATGTTGTCCCAATTGGCAATATTTTACCTTTTTTTATGGCTGAGTAGTATTCCATTGTATACATGGTGCCACATCTTTATTCAATCATCCGTCAGACACAGATTGTTTGCATGTCTTGGCTATTGTGAATATTGCTGCAATGAACATAGGGGTACATACATCTCTATAAATAAGTGTTTTCATTTTTGGGGGGTAGATAACCAGGAATAGGGATTACTGGGTCATAAAGTAGTGTATTGAATATGTATGTATGTGTATATACATATATATATACTTTTTAAAAATATTTTTAAAATTGATTTTTAGAGAGGGAGAAACATCCATGTGAGAGTGAAACATTGCTTAGCTGCCTCCTGCACACCCCCTACCAGGGATCTAGCCCACAACCCGGACAATCCAGACAAGTGCCCTGACCAGGAATCAAATTGACAAACTTTCCATTCACTGGATGATGCCCAACCAACTGAGCCATACTGCCAGGGTGGTAGCTTACATTTTTAATTTTTGAGGAAGCTCCATACTGTTTTCTATAGTGACTGCACCAATTTACATTCCTACCAGCAGTGTATGAAGATTCCCTTTTCCTTATATCCTCTCCAGTACTTATTGTTGGTCTTATTGGTAATAGCCATTCTAACAGATATGAGGAAATATGTTATTGTGATTTTTATTTGTATTTCTCTTTTGAGTAATGATGAGCTTCCTTCCATGTCCTAGGGAAAATGTCTAATTCAAATCCTCTGCCCATTTTTTAATTGGACACTCCAACCGAGCACAGTTGGTTTGTTGTTATGTATTTAGGGTATTAGCCCCATATTGGAGGTATGTTAGTTTGATGTAGTCCTATTCATTTATTTTTGCTTTTACTTCCCTTGCCTTTGGAGTTCACAAAAACCCCTCGGGTTTAGTGCCTATGGTTTCTTCTGTGTTTTGTTTCAGGTCTTATGTTCAAGTCTTTAATCCATTTTGAATTAATTTTTGTGTATAGTACTAGCATCTAATTTTCTTTTGCATGTGACTTTCTAGTTTTCCCAACACCATTTATTGAAGAAACTTTCCTTTTTCCATTGTATGTTTTTGGCTCCTTTGTTGAAAACTAGTTGGCATATACTAGTATGTGTGATTTAGGCTTCTGGGCAATTCTGTTCTTATTGATACCTTTTCTGCCAAAACCGTACTGTTTTTATTACTGTAGCTTTGTAAAATAGTTTGAAGCCAGGGAGTGTGATACCTCTAGCTTTGCTTTTTTTCCTTCAGTGTTGCTTTGGTTATTCAGGGCTATTTGAGATTCCATAGAAATTTGAAGATTTTTTTTTCTATTTCTGTGAAAAATGCCATATTGATTGGGATTGCATTAAATTTGTATAGTTTTTTATGTAATAAGACCATTTCAACAATACCAACCTATGAACACAGAACATCTTTACATTTCCTTGTGTCAATTTCTCTCAACATCATCTTGTAGGTTGTTTTTTTGTTTTTTTTTTAAATATATTTTATTGATTTTTTTTACAGAGAGGAAGAGAGAGGGATAGAGAGTTAGAAACATCGATGAGAGAGAAACATCGATCAGCTGCCTCCTGCACACCCCCTACTGGGGATGTGCCCGCAACCAAGGTACATGCCCTTGGCCGGAATCGAACCTGGGACCTTTCAGTCCGCAGGCCGACGCTCTATCCACTGAGCCAAACCAGTTAGGGCCATCTTGTAGTTTTTTTTGTTTTTGTTTTTTTTTAATATATTTTATTGATTTTTTACAGAGAGGAAGGGAGAGGGATAGAGTTAGAAACATCGATGAGAGAGAGACATCGATCAGCTGCCTCCTGCACACCTCCTACTGGGGATGTGCCCGCAACCAAGGTACATGCCCTTGACCGGAATCGAACCTGGGACCCTTCAGTCCGCAGGCCGACGCTCTATCCACTGAGCCAGACCGGTTTTAGCCATCTTGTAGTTTTCAAGATACAGGTAGGTCTCGCCTTCACTTCCCTTAAGTTTATTCTAGGTATTCTATCATTTTTGATGTAATTCTAAATGGGATTTTCATTTTTCTTTCTGATGTTTCATTGGTAGTATATAGGAACACTTCTGGTTTTTGTACATTGATTTTGTATCCTATGACTTTGCTGTTTATTGTTTTTAAGTCTTTGGTGTAGGGTTTTCTGTATGTAGAATCATGTAATCTGCAAATAGTGAGTTTTCTTCATTTCCAGTTTGGATGGCTTTTCTTTCTTTTGCCTGATTGTTGTGGCTAAGACAGTGCCTTGTTCCTCTGATCAGCTGTGTTTACTGTTAGTGATACCAATAGCTGTTACTAATTGGATACAAAACATCTATTGGGCAGTGTTTTGAGATAGGAATCTCGAAGAACTGCTTGCATTTTTCTCATGGAATGAGTCAAGCTGTCATGCAGCCTTGGGGAAAGTCATGCTTCAACCCCCCCATGGCTCTGTTATCAGGTACTTCAGTGTTAGTCTGAGAAAGTACAAGTTTGGGCACTAAAATTTGAGGAAAGAAGTGTAGGGAACATTTCCTAGGCAGACCTGAAGGGAGGAAGAGCAGAAATGGAGGGGAGAGGCTTCTTACAGGGACTCAATTGGCTTACTCCTCTGTTTCCCAGAGGCCACAGCAACTGCCATTTAACTACTAATGATGCCAGAGTACGGGCTGACCCCTCCCAGTAGCCCGGTGCCAGTCCACGAGGAAGTTCTCAGGGGCTCAGGCAGAATGAGAATGGAACAGTGTAGTGTGTGTGTGCATGTGTCACATTGTAGGGCTGCCACCTAACTTACCTTCCATGGTCATTCTGAGATTTTTCTGTGTGTTTTGTTTTGTTTTGTTTTGGCTTTTAAACATCTACAGTAAAATGTTGGTCATTTAGAATGGTGCCTCTCAAAGAATGTGCATCTCACTCTCCTGGGAGCTGTGATGGCAGCACCAGCTGCTGAGCCCAACGCCTAGCAACATCCAGCAAGGGCCAGCCAGGTACAAGGTCATACATGGGACGAGTGCAGCTGCCCGCTTCAGCTGCCCGACTGTTCCGTTTGGTTATCTGTATTAGAGAGCTGCTTCCATTTGTGACCAAGTAACTGGCTGAGGAACACCATGTGAGTGAGAACATTTTTTTTCACTCTAGGACCTTAAATATCAAACCAACTCCTTGACAGCCATAAGCTACTCAATTATTTCAAAGAAAAAATGTATACAAAAAATGAAAAGCATTTTTTTTCTCAAATGGCTGTTGAATTTATTTGCTTGATCAATAATGGTCCTGGCAAAAATTAGTTAATCAACACTGAGACAACTGTAATGAAATACTAAACTTTAAAAATCCATGATACCTTGATAGAAATTAGAGTTTACACAAACAAAAAGAAACCTCCAATATTGCCAGCAAATATAAAATGAATGTCATATGACCAACAGGACAGCAAGAAGGCTTTTATACATTTATATTTGACACCTGATCATATTTTCAGTCACCATAGTATCTTCTCTCCAGGTTTAAAAAAATAGTATGCTGATTTCTATAACAAAGCTTTCTTTTCGTACAAAAATCAAATAATGGCCAACAAGTCACAACAGTGCAATAGGTAGAAGATTAAAAACTGCATCAAACAGGTGCTGAAAATAAATACTAACTAGGAGGAGGAGAGGACGAGCCTCCTGGGGGTTTGTTTCCATCACCTTGGCTGTGGGTCTTCACAGCCATGAGCTGACCTCCCTCTTGGGTGCCATTGATCTGGGCGGAACAAAGCATGACTGAACAAAGGTGCCTGAGAGCCCCCTCAGGTCACCAGTGAAGTGGCAAAAGCAAGAAAACGGAGTTGGGGACCACAGCTATCATTAAAAGGAAAAGTTGTTTTTTCTATTGCTCAGTCTTGTCAATTGGGAGTCCATCGGCAGTTCACTGAAACATATGGATTATTGAGAACTTTTGTTTAACAGCATATATGGCTTATTCAGGCAGAGACATTTACATTCTAGCCCAAGCAAGCAATCGAAGTCATTCTGTTTGTAATGGAAGGTCAGTAACATAGATTTCTGGTTTGAGAAACAGATCCTTTGTGTGGATTCCTTAGGTCAAGGTGGCTACCTCAGACCAACCCAGCGAAGAGCATTGCTCATCAATAGCAATGAGGACCTCGAGGAGCCAGGCTGCTCCGGGGCTGGCAGGCAGCTGCACAAGCAGCTCTGCCTGCCACCAGCCAGGCCATCCTGGTGACTCAGGCGCAAGGACTGTGTTTTAGGACTGTCAAAAGAGAGGATGACAAGAGTGAGTAAAGGTAACCCCAGTAAGAGCCATTCTGGCCAATCAGGAATTATGGCAGCTCCCCATGATATAATCTGCACCAAAAAGGTATAAAAGGCACAAGCAAGAGTGACTAGGTAAGCAGTGACCCTGGAGGGTGAGACTGGGGCGAGCCACAAGGCAGGAACAGTATTACCTTGTTTGGTTCCTCCCCTTAAACGAGAGAAAGAGATCCTGATTCTGCCGTAATAAAAAAGCAAAGATGATTTTTGGTTTAAAAAGAAGCCACTCAAGGGTTAAAATAGTTATTTTAAGTTAACAAAGAAAATTAATCTTCAAATAAGCTATCTGGAAAACTCATCTGTCCCCTATAAGCCTACAGCGCGACCACTGTGTTCTCCTCCCATAACCTGAGCCTGACGCAGAGAAGTTCGTGTGTGTGTGTAAGAAGGAAGAGTCTCTGGGAAGAAAAGGTATCTTTACAGAATGTACAGCAGAGAGTTGTCCAGTCTGACTCTCGGGATTACAGTAAGATGCACAGGTCTGGTTAGGTCTGGAGATTCCACGACCTCAGGATGCTCAGATGGGCGTCTCCTTCCTGTCTCTGCTTGGGGACGGCTTGGCCTGCTCCTTGCCTGCCTTTGGCTGCTCTTTAGTTGCTTTTGTCTCCGGGGCGCTGTCTCTAGGTGGTTGGACAGCACCCCCACGCCTCTCGGGCTCCTCTTCCTCCGGTGCCTGTGGCTCAGACTTGGCTCGTTGCAGCTGGAGCAGGCGGAGCTGCACACGCAGTTCGATGATGGCCTCTCGCTCTTCATGGATTGCTTGATTCAAATGATTGTTCTTTATCTTGAGGAACGACAGAAAAGAACCATTCTCTCAAAATGACAATGATTCCCGAGCAGAGAACAGTTAGATTTGCTATTTTTGTTTTAGTCAATTTAGTTGTGAAGTGAAAGACATGACCATGAATATGCAACTGAGGCCCATAAAAATTCAAGATATAAACTCTATTCCAAAATACAAAAGAGTATCTTAAGACAAATGTACTAATAGAAAATCATTATTTTAATAAGGTTTCTAGTGTTTAAAAAGTCAGACCTGGACGTCTGCTGAATGAACTATATTAACTATCTTGTTCAAACCATGAGTATTATCTTTGTATCCCAAGTGTTATAATCCTAGAATATATTTCCCTACTTAGGATTTTTAATATAATCTGTAAGATGTTAAGAAAACAAAATAAGGTGCCAACTTGAAATCTTTCTAAAGAATGGAAGCTACCTGGTGGCCTAGGTCTCAACCACTGCTCAGCTTCTCCCACCATACCCCTGGCTATATAGCGAACGTCTTGACCTTGAGCCTCACTGGGCAGCCTCTATGAACTGTCCACAGGTTCTGTGGAGGACTTTTATGGGTGGTGGATTTGTAGGAATTCATCTAATTTTCTATGAGGTAGGTAGGTTCTGATGCACCGGAATGAGGGAAACAAAGCTGTATCACTTTCTTACATTTCCTTTCTAAGAAGAGAATAGCCTCTCTGAACCTTTAGATTAAGCATCTAGAGACAATGTTTTATTTGGGGTAAGAAGGGAAATTCTGATCAAGATCATTTACTTTTGTTGTTTTACAGCAGTTGTCTCCCAGTTCCCTAGTGCCGAGTTTACTCTCTCTGGCTGCTTTACAGGTTAAGTTCCAAGAGAAAACTGTCATTCATTTCTCCCAGAGGGAGATTCAGAGGTTTTTCCTTGTTGCGTTAGCATTTCTTTTTCTGTTCACCTTCTCTGTGAACACAGACCAGACTACTCAAAGCTGCTCCAACTGGCACTGTCAGGTGAGGCTTACCCAAGTGGGAGAAGTGTGGTACTCTACAGTCAGGAAAAGTCACCGCACCTCAGGGACAGCCTGGCCAGGCCACACCTGTGCCATCCACTTGGCCAGCAGTCAACGTTCACCTGACTCCTCTCTACTCAGCCTCCCTAGCTGGTTACCAAGGAGAAGAAAAACTCTAAGGGGAAATACATAGTTGCTACAACTTTCTAGAAGTTAGTGTGACTTTTGGTTATTTTCCCAAAAAACTCACTTCTAGCTCTTCATTCTGTCTCTGTAAATCTTCCAAAATGATCTGGAGCTCTTCTTCATCTTCACTCTCACTCTCACTCTCAGAGGAGTACTCCTCCGTCTCACTCCGGCCGTGCTGCTGACGACTAAAGGGTGAGAGATGCAGAAAAACGTGACAGGTAACTGGAGAAAAGTATGCTTGTCTGTTACCTCCCTTCTTTTAGATTTACCAGGTTTTCACAAGTCTACTTAATATAACACCATTTTTAACATTTAATAAATAAGAAACTTAGGATGATTAATTTTGCATGCCTAATTCGTTTATATGAAAGTCTGAGAGCTGAAACCATTATGCTTATATTTAAGTAAACACCTGGGAAATTTCAAAATCCTTTACCTCTGAATTTCGGCAATCTCAGCTCTAAGGCGCTCGATCTCTTCTTTCTCGGAGGCAATCTGTCGGCGGAGAAACTGCTCCATGGCTAGAAGCTCCTCCTGTTCAGTCAGGATCTCATTCTCCTAAAATAATGATCAGGGTGAACACCTTTGAGAATAGGAGTGTAAGGTATGTTACTCTTTTGGGGTCTCCTATGTTGTCTTGAATTCTTTAGCCTGATACACATAACACACTAGTAATGGGAAAGCTTGTTGTACTGCACAACCAAAAAAGATCCTGTTTCTTTATTACCAAGAAAAGGCTCCTTTGAGAAAAGGTAAACTAAGTTACTTGGAAGGAATGACTAGATTTTTCTCAACACATAAAATGCCACTCAGGAGTCCCTGTGGGGCTTACACACTGGGCACAAAGCCAAAGTTCAAGTTTTTGCTTCCCAGTCCTTTCTCAATAAAGGGAGAGTATTTGGGGCCCAAGGTGGCCGGCCTCCAATAGTGTCACTGAGAAGAACCCAGATGTACTGCTGGTGTCAGCATCACCTTAAAGCAGATCCTGTGCAGGAAAGATGTTCACAGAAGAAATCTCACGCAAGCCACCATCCTCCATAAATCACGCCCCCAGAGATAATATTCAAACAGTAAATATTCTGCTTTAACAGAATATGGATTTCTAAAACTGATGGATTCAGCCCTGGCTGGTTTTGCTCAGTGGATAGAGCATCGGCCTGTGGACTGAAGGGTCCCAGTTTCGATTCCAGTCAAGGGCACATGCCTGGGTTGCGGGCTCAGTCCCCAGTAGGCAGCCAATCAATGATTCTCTCTCATCATTGATGTTTCCATCTCTCTCTCCCTCTCCCTTCCTCTCTGAAATCAATAAAAATATGTTAAAAAACAACCTTTGTAAATGAGCTTCTCAATTTATAAGATAACCAATACACTCTTGAATAACCAATGGGTCAGAGAAGAAATCAAAATAGTATCTTGAGACAAATTAAAATGGAAACACAACATACTAAAACTTATCAGATGAATAAAATTATAAATGATACCACAGAAATACAAAGGGTTTTAAGAAACTACTATACTATGAACATTTATACACCAACAAACTGGAGAACCTAGAAGAAATGGGTAAGTTCTTGAAACATAAAATCTACCAAGACTGGGTCATGAAGAAACAGAAAATCTGAACAGACCAATAATAAATAAGAAGGAGATTAAATCCATAATAAAAAATCTCCCAACAAACTAAAAAGACTCAGAAGAAATGGCTTCACAGGTGAATTCTACCAAGCATTCAAAGAAGTAACGTCAATCCCTCTCTTCCAGAAAACTGAAGAGGAGGCAACACTCCCAGATTTATTTTACAAGGTCAACATTACCAAGAGCCAGGCAAGGACACTATAAGAAAAGAAAATTACAGGCCAATATCCCTGATGAACACATGCAAAAATTCTCAACAACATACTAACACCACAAAAGAGCAGATGCCATGATTCAGTGGAATTTATCTCTGGGATACGAGGACAGCTCAACATAATAAATGTGATACTCCACATTACAGAATAAAGAATAAAAATCATATCTCAATCGATGCAATCAAACAGTTGACAAAATTCAACTAGAAGTCCTAGCCAGAATTAGATAAGAAAAAATAAATAAAAGGTAACCAAATTTGGTAAAAATAAGAGCAGGTGATCATGATCTTATATGTAGAAAACCCTACAGCCTGGCTGGTGTGGCTAAGATGGTTGAGGGTCATCCCATGCACCAGGAGGTCGCAGGTTCAATTCACAGGGCATATGCCTGGGTTGTAGGCTCAACCCCATTAGGGGGGCATGCAGGAGGCAGCCGATCAATGATTCTCATCGATGTTTCTATCTCCCTCTCCCTTCCTCTCTCTGAAGTCAATAAAAACTTTTTTTAAAAAGAAAGTTTATAAAAAATAAAGAAAACCCTTAAAGACTCCACCAAATAATTGTTAGAGCTAATAAATAAACAGTAAAGCTGCAGGATACAAAATCAACATTCAAAATCAGTTGCATTTCTATATACTAACAACAAACCATCTGAAAAATACATTAAGAGAACAATTCCATTTACAATAGCATCAAGATACTTGGAATAAATTTATATAACAAGGTGAAAGATCTATACACTGAAAAATATAAAACATTGATAAAAGAATTTGAAGATATAAATGGAAAAATGTCCCATGTTCATGGATCAGAAGAAATAATATATTTTTAAAATATATTTTTATTGATTTCAGAGAGGAAGGGCAAGAGAGAGAGAAACATCAATGATGAAAGAGAATCATTGATTGGCTGCCTCCTGCACGCCCCCTACTGGGGATCAAGCCTACAACCCATGTGCCCTTGACCAAAATCAAACTTGGGACCCTTCAGTCCGTTGGCCGACGCTCCTGAGCCAAACCAGCTAGGGCAGAAGAAATAATATTGTTGAAATGCCCATATTACCCAAAGCAATCAATCTACAGATTCAATGAATCTCTACCAAGTTCCAATGGTGTTTTGCACAGAAATAGAAAAACAATTCTAAAACTCATACAGAAACACAAAAAGCCAAAGCAATTTTAAGCAAAATGAATAAAATTAGAGGCATCACACTACCTGATTTCAAAATATACTACATAGCTATAATAATCAAAGCAGTATGATACTGGCATATAACCAGACATATAGACTAATAGAGAATAGAGAGCCCAGGAATAAATCCACACATTTATGGTCAATTGATCTTTGACTAAGGTGCCAGGAACACCCAATGGGGAAAGAACAATCTTTTCAAGAAATTATATTGGTAAACTGGTTTTCCTCATGCAAAAGAATGAAATCAGACCCTTATCTCACTCCATATAAAAAAAACAAACTCAAAATGGATTAAAGATTTAAATGTAAGACCTGAAACCATAAAACTATTGCAAGAAAATGTAGGAGAGTTCCTTGACATTGGTGTGGACAATTTTTTTAGACAGGACCCCAAAACACAGGCAACAAACAAAAATAGATGGAATTGCATCAAATAAAAGGCTTCTGCGTAGCAAAGCTTTTTTTCCCCAACAGAGTGAAGAGACAACCTATAAATAGAATATATTTGAAAACCATACATGTGATAAGGGTTTAATATTCAAAATACATAAGGAACTCAACTCAATAGAAAGAAAACAACCCAATTAAAAAGTGGGCAAAGGCCCTAACATCTCAAAAGATATACAAATGGCCAACAGATTTATGAAAACATGTTCAATGCCACTCATCATCAGGGAGATGCAAATCAAAACCACAATGAAATATCACCTTACACCGATTAGGACGCAGAAAAAAGGAAACCTTGTACACTGCTGGTGGGAATATAAATTGGTACAGCCATTATGAAAAACAGGTGGTTCCTCAAAAAATAGAACAGTCATTCTCCAGTAATCCCATTTCTGAATATACATCCAAAGGAAATGAAAACAAGATACTGAAGAGATATATGCACTCCCATATTCACTACAGCATTATTCACAAGAATCAAACTACAAAAAAAACCCCAATCAGCAACACATAAATGGATCAAGTGGTGTGTGCACACACATACACAGAGGAATATTAGGCTTTTATTATCTATACTAGAGGCCCAGTACACGAAATTCGTACACGAGTAGGGTCCTTAGGCCTGGCCAGTGATTAGGGCTGATCTGTGGGGCGACCAGTGGGGCAATCGGGGGGCCCCCACTGGCACCCGCCTTGGCCATCCTGGGGCCTGCGGGCTGGGGGCAGCTCCTGCGTTGAGTGTCTGCCCCCTGGTGTTCAGTGCATGTCAAAGCAACCAGTCATTTCACTGGTTGTTCCACCATTGGGTTGATTTGCATATTAGGCTTTTATTATCTAGGATATATAAAACACTAATACGCAAATAGACCAAATGGCCGAACAACAGAACTGGTCGCTATGATGTGCGCTGACCACCAGGGGATGCGCGCAGAATATGGCGGGCTTCAGCAGCAGGCAGCAGAGCGTGGAACATGGTGGGCATTGGCTGCGATGGGATAGTGGAGCAGGTGAGCAGGGGCGCCAGACCAGGGCGGGGCGCTGGTTGCCGTCATTGGGGCGAGCCTCTGGTGGTTACTGAAAATTCTTTGCTCCCGGGCACTGCAGTCCCATCAAGCACTCGCACCTGCTGCCAGTGCTGGCCCTGCTCGCACCCACTGCTGGCACCAGAGCTGCCGCTCGCACCCGCTGATGGCACCTGGCACTGGTCCTGATCGCTAGGCGCCATCAGCGGGTGGGAGCAGTGGCTGCTGGACCCGATCGCCCGAGGGCTTCTCCACCTCCCCCTGCTCCTGAGGGGCGATTGGGGCAGCAGCCACCACTCGCACCCACTGATGGAGCCGGCCCTGCTCACACCCACTGCTGATACCGACCCCAATCACTCCACGCCATCAGCGGGTGCAAGCAGGGCTGACCCTGTCAGCGCATGGGAGTGATGGTGGCGGGAGCGGGGCTGCCGGCAGACGGGACCGGGGGCCGTGGCAGGACGGGCCTGGTGGGGGTGCGGAGGATGGGCCAAGACCTGCCCCTGTGCCCACCGCAGCCTCACAGCCCATAGTTCCTTTCAAGGAGCACGGATTCGTGTACTGGGTCCCTGGTATAGGATAATACTGTGTTGAATATTGAAAATGTACTAAGAGTAAATTTCAGGTACTCTCATCACAAAAGAAAAAGTTAACTATGGGAGGCGATAATATTAATTAACCTGACTGTAATAACCATCTCACTGTGTATACCACCTCATCATTTTGTACACCTTAAATATATACCATTTTTATTTTTTTTTTAAAAAAAAGAAGCTTGCAGAACAGAGAAAAAGAGTTTAACTTACCTGGGCAAGGAGAATATTTATAACTTCTTCATTTTCATTCATTTCTTCTTTGGAAACATCCTCTTTTGAAAGACTGGCTATTTCTTGTGCAATCTTGGTTTCACACTCCTGTCAAGTAAGACAAATGAAAAAAACAACTGATCAGCCTATATGTAACACATATTCAACAAATCACACCATTACCATTCTAGAAGTTTCCTTCTCATTTACTAGAATTGAAAAAAAAAATAACATTAACCATCAGAGGAACCATCTGGATAAATGGACATTTGTTAACAGGAAATGTTAATTGGAAAATAACATGTGGATCTTAACCTGTAGCTACAGTGTGAAAATGTGCAATTCTGGTTAGTGTGCTCACCATTTCCGGAACCCTTTCACACAAATTGTCTTCTGTGGTACTTTTCTTGGTGGGGATTTTAAGCATACAATTCAATTAGTTTTAACAAATGTATACAGCCAAGGAACCACCACCAAAATCATAATATAGAACAGTTCTATCACCACACAAAATACCCTTGGGTTCTTCCACCATCTGTTGTCCCTGGCACCACGGATCTGCTTCCCATTGCTATAGTTTTGCTTTTTCTTAGTTTCATATAAATTGAATCAATCAGTAGTCTGTTTTCTCTGGCTTCTTTCACTTCGCGTAATGTTTTTAACAATTCTATTTTGTTGTTTGTATCAGGAGTTTGCTGAATAATATGCCATGATGTGAATGTACCCCAATTTGTTTATACACTCACCAGGTGATGAACATTTGGGTCCTACTTAGTTTTGACCAATTATAACTAGAGCTGTTATGGACATTTTGTAAAAGCTCTGTGTGGGTGGGTATATACTTTCTTAAATAACTAGAAGTGGCATTGGGTTATATGACAACCATATGTTTAACTATAAGAAACTGCCAAACTGCTTTCCAAAATTACTATTTTGTACTATCAAGAGCAATATGAGTATCAGTCGCTCCATATTCTTGTCAACACTTGGTTTTTTTTAATGTTAGCCATTCTGGTTGTTGTGTAGTGTTATCTCATTGTGGTTTTAATTTGTATTTCCTTAATAACTAATGATGTTGAACATCTTTACACATGCTTATTTGCCATCTGTATATCATCTTTGGTGAACTGCCTGTTCAAATTTTTACCTATTTAAAATTGAATTGTTAATGTAATAAATGTACCACTCTGGTGAGGGATACTGATAATGGCAGAGGCTATGCATGTGTGTTGGGGAGGGGATATATGCAAACTCTCTATACCTTCCTCACATTTTGCTGTAAACCTAAAACTACTCTAGAAAAATAAAATCTAAAAAAAAAAAAAAAAAAAAAAAAAGAACGGTTTTGTCTTCCTATTAAGTTGTAAGAGGGTTTTTTTTTTTTATTTTATTTTTTTTAATATATTTTATTGATATTTTAGAGAGAGGAAGGGAGAGGGATAGAGAGCTAGAAACATCGATGAGAGAGAAACATCGATCAGCTGCCTCCTGCACACCTCCCACTGGGGATGTGCCCGCAACCAAGGTACATGCCCTTGACCGGAATCGAACCTGGGACCCTTCAGTCCGCAGGCCGACGCTCCATCCACTGAGCCAAACCGGTTCCGGCTGTAAGAGGGTTTTTTTAAAATAGATTTTAGTTCAAGTCCTCTATCAGATATGTGTTTTTTGCAAATATTTTGACACAGCTTCTGGCTTGTATATTCAGTTTCTTAACAGTGTCTTTTGAAGAGCACATTTTAAAATTTTGGTGAAATGCAATTTATCAAATTTTTCTTTTAGAGTCCTATTTAACAAATCACTACCTAATCAAGTCAGTAAGATCTGTGTTTTCTCCTAGAAGTTTTCTTTAGATCTTAGTGTATGATTCATTTTTAATGAAAGGTTCTTCTTTTGCATATAAAAATCCAATTGTTTCAGCACCATTTGTTGAAGAGAAAATTTTTCTCCCACTGAATTGTCGTCTTTGTAGAAAATTAATTGCCCTTATATGTGTGGGTCCATTTATGACATTCTATTCTATATGTCTATCCTTGACTACTGTAGCAAGTCTTAAAATCAGGCAGTGTGAATCCTCTAATGTTTTTGTTTAGGCTACTCTAGGTCATTTGTATTTCCATATACATCTTAGAAGAACTTGTTAATTTCTACAAAACCCACCTGTTTAGATTTTTATTGAATCCACAGATCAATTTGAGAAAACCTAACATCTTAACAATATTGAGATATACTGCTCTGTTATTTAGATCTTTTTTTTAGGTTCGATATCTAAAAGTCCACTGCTAATATACAGAAATACAATAGGCTGTTATATATCTGATCTTATATCCTACAACCTTGCTAAATTCACTTATTAGTTTTTGGAGGTTTTTATTGATTGATTGATTTTTGAGAGGAAGGGTGAGGAGAGAGAGAGAAACACTGATTTGTTGTTCCGCTTACTTATGCATTCTTTGGTTGAATCCCACTCCCCAGGGGATCGGGCCTAAGCTGCAGTCGGACATCCTCAGCGCTGCGAGGAGGCGGGAGAGGCTCCTGCCACCGCCCCTGTGCTCGCAGCCATCAACCCGGCTTGTGGCTCAGCAGAGCTCCCCCTGTGGGAGCACACTGACATCCAGGGGGCAGCTCCTGCAATGAGCATATGCCCCCTGGTAGTCAGTGTGCATCATAGCGACTGGCCATTCCCAGGTCATTCTGTTAGGGTCAATTTGCATATTACCCTTTTATTATATAGGATTATTTACTTTTATCTTTAAGTCATTTATTCCTTAAAGTTGAAAAACACTTGATAGACTGAGTATTTTGTGAATTAATGAGCAGGCATGGAAAGTTAGCATCAAGAAAAACTGATAATGGTAATCCATTCCTTTCTGTTATTGACTCTGTTTTATATCATGATTCCTTTAACCAAGAAATATGTAGAAGCAAGAGAAATAAAAGCCAAACCTACATTAGTTCTATTCTAAGTCAGAGGCCCTTCATTTAAAGACATGGGCAATGCTACCTCGTTAACAATTACAACCATGAGGCCTGGCTAGTCGTCTGAAACCCAATTCCAGGTTGAATCATGAGGGGAATAACAACAATAATAAAAATAGGCATAGGAAGCAAAATAATAAGATAATCTGGTAAACAGGAGAAAAGAAGGAAGAAAAATACTAGTACACAGAGGGCTTCGGCTAGTCCTGGAGTTCACGTGTAAAAATAAAGTGACCCCCCGATAATTCAAGTACCCACTTGGCACCATACATAGTCATTACAATATTACTGACTATGTTCCCTATATATACTTTACATCCCCATGACGACTATGTAACTGCCAATTTGTACTTCTTAATTCCTTCACCTTTTTCACTCAGTCCCCCAATCTCCTCCCTTCTGGCAACCATCAGTTTGTTCTCTACATCTATAAGTCTATTTGTTTTGTTTGTTCATTTATTTTGTTCTTTAGATTCCACATGTAAGTGAAATTATTGAGTGTTTCTTTTATGACAAAGTTATCCTCCAAATAAATGTAAATCTCTAGCCTCAAAACAACAAAAGTCCTTGGGTTGTCTTTTGTCTTTTAGGACAACCACAATGGCAACCCACCAGCAATCATGCTCTCCCAGTCTGATAAACACTAACTAGTGTTCCTTGGCAGTGTTATTTGGATCCTGCCATTCAATTGGCATGTAGGTTGTAAGAGGGTCCAGAAATTTGGAGTCAGCCTTGGTGTGGCTGGGAAACTCAGTCCCAGAGCAAGCAACATACACTAAACTACAGGGGAGATCAAAAGTCTGACTCATGCACCCACACTTATCAGGAGTCACATGCCACTCTTCCTATTCCTACGTAAAGGAAATCCCTCCTGATCTTTAGTACCTCCATGCATTTCCAAAGATCTGACTCAAATGCCCCAGTGAAAGTATCACTCTCCAACTGCTTCTCATGCTTAGGAAGCTCCTTTTACAGGTACAACCAACCAGGAAATGACAAAACATCTCTTGGTCAAATAATTTGTTCAAATGAAACATTTCTCTGATACCAACCTGAAGAATCAGTAATTTAGAACTGGGAACTTCTGAACAAATAAGTTTCCCATCAGGACCTTCGCTTCAAATAATGTGTATATATTGTATTTTTAAAAGAAATAAAAGAGTATATGAAAGATCCTAGTACATTCTTTTTATATTTTATTATAAACACAATGTACCAAAAATAATAAATTTACTCACTTGTCTTTTAGCTTCTCTCAGTTTTCTTTTGAGGGCTGTCAAAATTCTTTGTACTTCCCATAATCTTTCTTCTTTAGATAAATCCTTTATCCCACCCTGCAGATCTCGATGTAAACAATTCAAAAGAAACTCCTAGAAAACAATAAATTACACACTTCTGATCATTCACATCCTATCACCTTAAAATAAATCCATGCAATTTCTAAAGATGTAGAATCAACTGTTTTTCTTTTCTCTTTAATTCTCACCTGAGGGGATGTTTATTGATCTGAGAGAGGAACGGAAAAACAGAGAAACATCAATGTAAGAGAGAAACATTGTTGGGTTGCTTCCTGTGGGCACCTTGACTGGGCGGGGGGGGGGGGGGGGCAAAGGGGGGGTCCTGGAATGGCATGGGGGGCCAACCCACAACGTAGGTGTGTGCCCTGACTGGGAATTGAACCTGCAACCTTTTTGGTGTACAGGACGATGCTACCGGGCTAGGGTTCCACTATTTTTTAATCATCATTAAAAGAATGAAGTAGCAGCACAAATTATTTTTTAAGGATATGACTAAAAAATCATGCTTGAGAGAAACCAAGATGGTGACATAGGTAAACACCTGAACTTGCCGCCTTGCACAACCACTTCAAAACTACAACTAAAAGACAAAACAGACATCATCCAGAACCACAGGAAGGCTGGCTAAGTGGAAATTCTACAACTAGAAGGGAAGAGAAAAGCACACTGAGACTCAGAGGAGCTGCGGAAGTAAAGTCCAGAGGTACGGCAACTGAGTACGTGGCTGGCTTTTTCAATCCGCAGGGAGACACAAGCTCTCGAATGCTCTGAACCCCAGTTCCAGGCGAGACTCTGGGGACCCAGACTCATACGGGGAGGAGAAACTGGAATGTCTGGCAGCGGGCGGAACTCGAGGGCAGTTTTCTCTCAGAGGTGCTTGCAGCAATTACCAAGGGACACTGAGACCCGGGGCCTCTAGGGCAGGGCTGATGGGAAGCCATTGCTGTTTGCTCCGCCCTGAGACTCTGCCCCATCCAAGCTGTGCGCAGAGGCTTTTGCATATGAATGGCCTGACCCTTTGAAAACTAAACTTACCTAACAAACTGCAGCTGAGTCAGAAAGACCCAGAACATCCAAAAGAAGGCCCAAGGCCCCACAGCAGCTTGCATTGCTTCACAGCTGGGCCTCTTCTGGACACCTCCAAAACCCAACCAAAGAAGAGGAATCTGCAGATCTCTCCGTAGCTCCTGCTGGGTGGCCACAGGCAGAGGCTAAATTAGCACCTCCTTGGAGATCCAAGAGCCAGTGTACCCAGGGGTCAGAGTGGGACTATCCAGATTACAACTCCTCAGATCCATAAGGGACACACTCAGGAAGCAGACTCAGTGAGCACCAAAGCCCCACTGAAGCAAGTCTTGACCCATAAGGGTGTTTCCAGCACAAAAGTTCTCCCATCGTAGACACAACTGATCCTCACAGCCAACTGGCCTGGAAGTCAATTCCTCCCAGTGATACCAACAACAATCAATGCTTAACTACAACAAGACTGTGCACACAGCCCACAAAGGGGTGTACCAAGAGTGTCCACGTCAGGTAACTGGGGAGGCTGAGCCACTGGGCCCTATAGGACACTTGGCACACAAAGCCACTCTATCAACTCAGGGAAGCAGCCAAAATGCAGAGACAAAGAAACAGGTCAGAAATGAAAGAAATGGAGGAAAGCAAATGACTGGATATAGAGTTCAAAACCACAGTTATAAGGTTTTTCAAGAATTTTCTAGAAAAGGCCGATAAATTTAGTGAGACCCTCAAGGATATGAAAAAGGACCAACTAGAAATTAAGCATACATTGACTGAAATAAAAAATAATAGACAGAGATCCAACAGCAGACTAGAGGATTGCAAGAATCAAGTCAAAGATATGAAATACAAAGAAGCAAAAAACACCCAACCGGAAAAGCAAAAAAAGAATCCAAACATATGAAGATAGTGTAAGGAACCTCTGGGACAACTTCAAGCGTACCGACATCCGAATTATGGGGGTGCCAGAAGAAGAGAGAGAGCAAGATACTGAAAACATATTTGAAGAAATAATGACAGAAAACTTCCCCCACCTGGTGAAAGAAATAGACTTACAAGTCCAAGCGCACAGAACCCCAAACAAAAGGAATCCAAAGAGGACCACACCAAGACACATCATAATTAAAATGCCAAGAGCAAGAAACAAAGAGAGAATCTTAAAAGCAGCAAGAGAAAAACTGTTAGTTACCTACAAGGGAGCACCCATACGATTGTCAGCTGATTTCTCAACAGAAACTATGCAGGCCAGAAGGGAGTGGCAATATTCTAAGTGATGAATAGCAAGAACCTACAACCAAGATTACTCTACCCAGCAAAGCTATCATTCAGAACTAAAGGTCAGATAAAGAGCTTCACAGATAAGAAAAAGCTAAAGGAGTTCATCAACACCAAACCAGTATTATATGAAATGCTGAAATGTATTCTTTAAGAAGAGGAGGAAGAAAAAGGTAAAGATAAAAATTATGAACAATAAATACATATCTATCAACAAGTGAATCTAAAAATCAAGTGAGTAAAAAATCTGATGAACAGAATAAACTGGTGAATATAATAGAATCAGGGGCATAGAAAGAGAGTGGACTGACAATCCTCAAGGGGAAAGGGGTGTGAGGGGTGCGGGAGAGACTGGACAAAAATCATACACCTATGGATGAGGACCGGGGGTGGAGGGGGGATAAGGGCGTGGGGTGGGAACCGGGTAGAGGGGAGCTATGGGGGGCAAAAAGAGGAACAACAGTAATAATATGAACAATAAAGATTAAAAAAAAGTCATGCTTATTTGTGTTGCCTAGTCATTGGGTTCTCATTATTTACATTAGCTCAACAGTAGTTCATTTACATCCCTTCCCCCAACACATCATCAACTACTGAAAAATGAGGGAGCTCAGAGCCGATAGAATAGAAGAAGCAGGGATTTGATAATGTGTATGCAAATAAAAGATGTAATAATAATAAAATATAAGTTTCTTATTTAGTCCTGAGTTTCTTACTCAGCTTGCCAAGCACACACACATAACCAAATGGCACTGTTTTCTTCTATCCAAGTAGCAAGTGGGAAAGCACAGGATATGGGGTCAAGTCCTGGTTCTATAGCTTAGTGACCATGTGACAGAGTAAGTTATTTATAATGTCAGTATTCTTATATGTAGTATAAGGTCAATAATAGCAATCTTGTCTAGATAAGCTAACCTTTTTAGACTGCTTAAAACATTCCCAGAACCATGCTGAGCATCTTTAATGCATTATTTCATTTATTGTAACCTTCACATCAAATTATGAGACGCCCCATTTTAAAATGAGATAACTGAAGCTTAAAGAGGTTAAACGATTTTCCTAAAATCTGTCAGTTAATTAGAAGCAGAGCAAGAATTTAAAGCCAGGTTTTTCATTTCAAAACCTGTATTCTCTCAATGATATTGACTTATCTCCATAACATGTGCCTAACATAGCTTCAGGCATACTTTAAAAAGTACCTATGAACAACAGTTTATCTTCCTCATCATCATCATGTCTCCAAAAGGGTCAGAGCAAAGGTAGGCTCTTTCAGGGCTAAAGCACAGGCTGAGCTCACATACCTGTCTTCTGATCTCCTCCTTGATGCTCTCCTGGGTCTCTGGCAGTGTGGGCATAGTGGCCATGTTAGACCAGCGAAGAGGTTTTGTCACTTGCTTTAGTATCACATTTCCAAAGAGCTCTTGCACATGTGTGAAAAACACATACAGGACACGATTGCTAATCTAAGGGGAAAAAAGTAAAGAAAAAGATTTGCAAGAAAACTATTAACATTGTTTTGTTTCATTTAATTTGTATCTATTGCATGTGCATCCTTTAATCCTGGACATGAGAATGAAAATTCTCCTCGATAGTGACTAGACATGCTTTGCTAATTAACGAACAATTTAAAGAAGAGAATGGAAAAAATATAACTTGAGTCTATACTTAAGCACCATAAGGAACTGAAAAGAAAAGAATACAGAAGCTGATAACCAATTTATTTCTTTTTAGCATTATAATATTAACTGATTTTTTAAAAATCTTACCTTCTTTCTTATAAGTTATTTTGAGACCTTTTAACACACACATCTGGATCTATTGAAGAATATGAGGAAAGTAAGAGCACTTGCAGTTGTAAAGCTGGACTGAGAGTTTGAGACCTCCAGAAACAATGTCATCTGGGCACATTTGCATAGCTAGTGTTTAAATATGATGTTTCTTATGCTAGATCAGGACATGAAGTTGGCTGAAAAGCTAGTAAGAATTACCTTCTACCTAAAACTTACTCCTACAGCACACTTGAATCTTCTATGATACTATCATCCTTATTATAGTAATACTAAATAACAATGTAATATTTACCAAATTCTGAAATCCTAAGAATGATAACATTGAAATTTGAGAAACGTTTTGCTTCCAAAGTATAACCAATGAGCAATAAAAGAATCTATAGTAAAAGAAAATACACTTACACAAGTGTACTTAGACAATGACTAATAATAATACAGTATATTGGCCCAAAAGGCTTAAAATAAAAAGTATAAACATCATCTCATTTTTTGTCATTTGTATTTGACCTGAGTAAAATATCAATAACTCTAATTAAAGGAAAACACATCCTCCTATGCCAGCACCAAGTGAGCAGCAATAAATGAAGGCCAAGTATTTTTGTTATAAAGAGATACCAATTAACACACTACCCAGTTCCCTGAAATCTTCTCAGATTAAGATTCTATAAAATGCTTCTCTAGGACCTATCTTTATGAATGGAACCCTCAGCTTAAATCCCTAACCAAGCAAATGCTAGGTCCCTTTGTGCATGAGTCTGATATGTGTGTGTGATATATTGAAGCAATAATGCTATTTGCAGAAATAGTTGAAATTCTATGGATGAACTCTGTAATTGCAGGTACCATAGGTTCCTCTTCTTCTAATGACAGACCACTATCATCAGGAACTGGTTTATAAATCCACACCAAAGACTACAATATTCATATTATACAGCTACAAGCGAATGGGAAAATACATTCATCATCCTCTGTGTTGACATTGTCCATATTGTGAAAAGAAAAAATAATAATATTCAGGCTAAACCATTATCTACTTTTGCTGGTTAACTGCTTGTATGCAACTCAGCAGTGAAAATGTTCCCCCCACCCCCCATGGCACATGTACCTGAACAGTTGGGCTGAGCACTATAGAAATGTTCTGTATATTCATTTTTGTTTCCAGTTCTTTCGCGATAACATGGTCCATGTGCACGATCAGCCAGGAAATCAGAAGAAAGTTACATTCTGGCAGTTCTTTCAGTAAGCGTTGGAATTCCTGCACTTTCTCACTCTCTGTGCTCCTCCCACAAGCCTCTTCAAAGCGAGGCATAAGCTCTTTGGTAAGCAGATTTTCCGGAAGGTCTCGCAAATACTGCTTCAGCAAACTGGCTACAGTGTTAGGCTCATACTCTTCCAGATTTGGAGACTCCTCTCTGTCATAGGCTGCTTTCAGCTCATCCACCTTTGATTTAATTCCTTAAAACATTCAAATTCAGAGAAAAAGAGAATATCGAGAAGAAGAAAAATCAAACAGCTTTATTTACCCTTGTGCCCACCCCTTGGGGGGACATATGAGAAAAGCCAATCTGAAAATGACAAATCTCTAATTATGAAGTGTTTATCTGTACAAGGTTCACACAATTCCTCCGTAAACAAGAGAATAGGAAAAACTATAATTGGAGGGTGAATTTTACCAAAAGTTAAATGATAATAGAAACTCAATATTCAGAAACAGAGTCATAGCAATCAGGGACATTTTAAACAAATATGCCAAGCAACTCAGGAAAATATTATTTTGAAAGTTAAAGATAGGTCGGTAAAAATTCAGGCAAAAACTAAACTACAATCTAAGCATAAAGTCTTGCTCTACATGGGCAGCCAACTGCTTTTTCTAACTAGTCACAAGACTGACAACATAAAATGACAACTCGGTATATAAAAGCATGTTCCAATTTTTATAAGTAAAATGCAAACAGTGAGTTCACTATCAAAACAAACTCTTTGAAAATTCTTCTCCAATAATCCCCACCTAATTTTTATTTTTGTTTTAATTCTTTACATATTTTCTTAATCTGGGACAGAGCTGGAACAAAAAAGGTAAAATTTGGGTTTCTAAAATTTGGGTTTTGCTTTTCTTACTAGACTGAAAGAAACACTGACACACAAAACAAATGTTTTCAAACATTACATAAGTTTTTTAAGTCTTAAATCCAATCTGTATTTAAGTAACATGTAACAGTGACTGCTCATAAGAGTACAAAGTAGCTTTCCGTTGTTTTTTTAATACTTAAAACTTTAGGCTAATTATTAGAAACAAGAACAACTTAAGGCTGAACAACTGTAATGGCAAATTCGAATACTAAAGTGTTATCTAATCTAAACAGCATTTTAACTTATAGCACTGACATCTGGGCTTTGGCATTCCTTATTTTATGTGAAAACCTTTTAATGGCATTATAATAAATGTGTACCTTACCTAGCACTGACAAAATAAAACCAGTAACTCCACAGAGGAAAGTATTATGAATCTCATTTTTGTATAATCTTTATTTTGAGGCAGGAAAGTTAGAAAATAATCCCTATTTTCTTAAATGTTTTCCTTTTAAAAACTGGACACTTCAAATAAAGTATTCCAGGTAGAGAAAGAGCACATAGAAAATGATATTAATGTATTTTAAATTTTAAAACTGGAACTTATATATGAATAAGTGAGAATCAAAAATCTCCAGCAGAAAACAATATTCTTATTAGCATTAAAACAAAAAGAAGTCACAGCCTTAAACTGTAGTACAGTGTGCTGAATGCAGCATACTACCAGAGCTTAAAAAGGTAAATAACAAATTGATCAGAGCAGGAGCTCAACCTCCAGAAGTCCATGGGGATGGCTCAATTTGAATGCTTTGATATACAAATGAAGGGTTCTGCAACTCTGTCTCCCCAAAAGAACACAAACATCAAAAATAGGTCAAAGACAAAAGACAAAAGACAAAATAGTTTTTTGAACAAAGCTATAGAAACTCTTCAGAGAAACTTTCACCAAAACCAAATTTTTTTCATGCCTACCAAAACCATGTGAGAGAAGCAGCTTATTTTAATACTATTTAATTCTTTAAAAATCAATTCATCATAAATTCTTAAAAGTCAAAATTTTAAATTTACTTAAATACTTTTTATGTTGCTAAGGAGTTATAAATAAGTTGTATTCAATTTTTAATTTTTTTTCTATAAATTAGTACTCTTAAATGGTATGTTACCTATGAGATTGTGTAAAGGGTTTCCCCAATTTAAAAAAATGCCTGCCCTTTTTCAACAAAACTTAAATATCAAATCTACCTTCTAGAAATGTGTATGAACCAATTAAATGGGAAAACTAAGTCTAATTTCTTTATATATTCTAAATGAGTATTACTAACTCATTCCAGGCTGCTGCTAGCTATGATCAACTCGTGTGTGTAAATCCTCCTAATGAAAAGGAGTATCATAAAAAAAATCAAACTGCCAAAATACGTAACACACACACACACACACACACACACACACACACACAGGGAGGGATTTTTTTTCAAATGGAAGAATCAAGGAAATGAATGTCTTAGGACTCATGTCACAATTTTCCTCACAAGTTAATATTTGTCCTTCCTTTGAAAAATGGATACAATACACAGATGACATATCATAGAATCGTACACTTGACACCTATATGCTTTTATTAACCAATGTCACGCCAACAAATTAAAAAAAAAAGAAGCTAATTTTTAAAAACCACCAATGTGTCCCCAATACCTGAAACTCTGTAGATGCCTTCACACTTCATGCCATACTTCTCTACATAATCTACACATTCACGGAAAACTGCCGGCAGTCGAATGCCATCATACATCATGGTCCTCTCTGCTGCATCGGCCAAAGGAATTCCAAAAATGGGTTTAAGATTTAGAACATCAATCTGAGGCACCTCTGGCTCCTGAATTGGCTTCTTCTTTTTCTTCTTTTCCTTCCACTGTTTAACAACATCAGCTGCTGTCAAGTCTTTTGACTTCTTCTCCTTATGTTTTTCTTCTTTGTGCTTTTCTTCTTTATGTTTTTCTTCTTTGGGTTTCTCTTTTATTTTAAAATCCTTCTCTTTCTTTTTAGAAAAGCTGGGCTTCTTGAAAACATGGATTCCCTTGGATCTCTTCATTTTGGAAGGACTTTCAGCTTCATCTCCAGAGCTATCCTCCTGAAAGGCAGCATAGCCTTCAGCTGCCAAAGAAATGCAGGGAGTATAACTTATATGTTTGTTTAATGTCAAACTGTTCATGTGCTTTTTAAATACAGGATAAAAAAATTCCACCTGGCACTAGCTACCTACCTTTTCACATCATGGCCAATCCCGGTACTTACTCCTAGCAAAAACTGGGTTTCCTCTCAGCTAAAATGAGATGTTGCAATGACATCTCCTGACCACAAGAGGGCAACACGGAGAGAGCTAGTTATTCTTGCAATAGTAGGTGGTGAAAAGTGGATTTATTGTATGTGTTTAAGTGGAATTTTAGTATTACAAGTACACAAGAAAGTTCTACACGGATGGCTAAGGAAAAGAATCCTATAAAACAGAGCATTCTTTTGTCATCTGAATTTACTTTATTTAACTTATATTTTTCTCATATTTGGTCTCTGAATTAGAGTCCATTTCAAACCATGACAGGAACTGTACTGCTGTTTAGATGCTCCAGTCAGTCCTCTATCACACTTCGCTCTCCTGTCACTGTTTAGTTCCTTCTGAAGGCTGCATTAGAGACTGAAGTCTCATTTGGGTGGAGGACAAAATCAGAAACTCCCTAATCTCCAGATGGTGGCCGAATCCATCAGCCCACTTCCCTGCATCAGAAGCCCTAGTTTACACACACTGACAATTGCTTTATGTCATATCAGTTATCCTAGTTTGGTTTTGTTTTTTCATACCTATAACTCTCCTATTCTTTTTTTTAAGCTAGCTACTTTACTAGCTATTTTATTTAAAAGATTCAAGTTTTTCATAAATACCCTTCTAATTAAAATATCACAAACCCCACACCAACCAGAATAACATAAATCTTCAGGTCATACTATGATGCATAGCAACTTGAGTTATCAGACACTGCTGGTGGGAATGTAAACTGATACACCACTGTGGAAAACTGTTTTACAGGATCTACCTGTAATAAGCATGTCTGTGAGCGAGCAATTCCATTCCCAGGCATGTACACAACAGAAAATAAAAAATGAACAAATTACTGCCACATTAACACAGGTGAATCTAACAGACATAACATTGGGCAACAGAAACTAGACACAACAGGAAATTTGCTTCCATTTACGTAAGTACAAAACCAGGCAGGTCCAAGTTATGGTGAAAGAAGTGCACCTTTGGGAGGGTGGGAGAGCCCCTGTGCAAGGGCAATGAAGGGAATTTCTAGGGTGCTCATAACATTCCATTTCAGATCCTTGTGGTAGTTACACAGGAATATCCACTCTGTGATAACTCATCAAGTTGTACACAATCGATGCATTCTATCTGAATGTTATGCCTCAAAAACAAATTAACTGAAAAATACTGTGAAATAAAAATAAAGCAATACTTAAAAAACTCACCTGATTTGCTTTGAATGTACTAAAGATATATGCTTAAAACAATTCATCCTTCCTACCAAATAGTGACTATAAACAAATGCATCATGACATTTGCTTAAAACAAATAACTTTGTCATAGTTCCAATAATGTGTACCCCCATTACCTACACAACTTAGCCAAAAAGTAAAATTCTATAAGGGCAAAATTTCTTAATTAATGTATAAAAAGTATCTATTTTTTTATCCTGTATTTAAAAAAGTATCTACTTTTTATACATTAACTAGAAGCCCAGTGCATGAAAATTCATGCACTGGAGCGGGGGGGGGGGGGGGGGCAGTTCCTCAGCCCAGCCTGCCCCCTCTCACAGTCCGGGAGCCCTCCGGGGTGGGAGGCGACCCAGCAATCAGGGAAGGGTATGCCTCATCACACCTCTGCTGCTGACACTGCCGGCAGCGCAAACCTCGGCTAGCCCTGGTTACCTGAGCCTCAGGCAGCCCTGGGTGGCTGGGCAGCCACCATCCGAGGCTTTCATGCGCCTCGGGCCAGCCCTGGGCAGCTGGGCAGCCGCCATCGAGGCTTGCCTGCGCCTTGGGCCGGTCCTGGGCGGCTGGGGAGCTGAGGGGACTGGGGGATTCTGGAGGCAGGTGCGCAGGGCGGGCCCGGCTTTGCTGAGCCTGCCGCCCTGGCCGGCCTGAGGGAACTGGGCGCCGCCATCTTGTGGCTGTGGGCGCCGCCATCTTTGAGGGTGGGGCAGTCAATTAGCATATTTCCTCCTTATAGGCTGTGGGTGCCGCCATCCTTGAGGGTGTGGCAGTCAATTAGCATATCCCCTCCTTATTGGCTGTGGGCGCTACCATCTTTGAGGGCATGGCAGTCAATTAGCATATTCCCTTCTTATTGGCTGTGGGCACCACCATCTTTGAGGGTGGGGCAGTCAATTAGCATATTCCCTCTTTATTAGATAGGATTAAAATGACTACTTTAAGATACTTCCACAAGAAAACTACCATTCCTGGAAATTCAGCATTCTTTTGTGTGTGTGAAAGACCCTAAAATATAACTCTATTATACAAAAATTGAGACCTTGAAAAATAAAGAACAATAAATGTCAAATGTTAGTTTTTGGATATATTTCCAGAAGATACCCGGTATATATGACTTGAGTAGACATTTATCTAAAATATATCAAAAACAGAAAAATGGCACTTACTCCTTTTTTCCTTTTTCTTAAATTTTCCTTTTTTCTTCCCATAGTCTTTTTCATCATCAGACACAATATCAGGAGGCTCATGGAGGCTGTCATGGGGAGGCGAGGGCTCACCAGTGCGGTACAATCCAGGAAATTTAGTAGGGCTGATTTCCTCAGAGCTGGGGGTTCTAGTAAGACCACTGCCATGCTCCACCCTGCGATGTTCACTGGGGCTGCTGGTGGGGGGCAGGAAGCACTCGGTCATTCTGCCTCCCTGATACAGTGCAGAAGGCTTCTCTGTTACCTATCCATTACACCTGCACAGAGGAAAAAAAGATAATCAGAGTCATCAAATGCCAATCAAAAACATAAAGCACCACACACACACAACAGGGCAATTAATCTTGCATTTATAAATCAAAAGTATTTTTTCCATTATCCTCCTTTAAAAAGATGCTTTCATTTTATCATCACAAGTTACATTCCATGCATCATACATTTTAGTTCTAGAATTAGAAGGCCTGGGATCTTCAAGCATTAGAAAAATAAACCAAATGAAAATCAGAGTTAGAGTACTCAAAATAGAATACAGAGCTCCTTTTAAAAAGAACTATTATAAAGGGCTTCATTTCAATTGCTATCCATCTTAAAATATTACTGTTTTCCTTTAAGCTATGACCAAACAACTATAAATAATAAAAAGACTATATACCTACACATGAATAGTTCAGTATCAAAATTTACAATACAGTTAAAATTATATATTTAACTAGAGGCCTGGTACACGAAATTCGTGCACGGGTGCGGGGGGGGGGGGGAGAGGTTCTGTGCCCTCTCATAGTGCAGGAGCCCTGCGATCGATCGCCCCAAAGAGGTAGGCCCTGCCCACCCATCCGGGGCTCCTCGATAGATTGCCCCCGCTATGCGTGCGCACGGGGCCATGGGAACCCCGCCTCCACTGTGCGCGCAGCCATCTTGTGATGGAGTGAGGGCATCATGGTGTCACATCATGAGGACCACCTAGGTTTTTATTAGTAAGACTAGAGGCTCAGTGCATGAAATTCGTGCACAGGGCGGGGGTCCCTCAGCCCAACCTGCCCCTTCTCACAGTCCAGGAGCCCTCGGGATGTCCTACTGATGGCTTAGGCCCACTCCCCATAGGCCTCCACGGGAGGCGACTGGCCAATCAGGGTAAGGCGACACCCCCATCACACCTCTGCTGCTGCCAATGCTGTCCGCGAGGCTGCCTGAGCCTCGGCCATCACAGCCACTGCGGCTTGCCTGAGCCTCGGGCCCTCGAAGCAGCAGCGGCCATCAGCGGCTTGCCGGAGCCCCGGGCCGGCCCTGGGCAAGTGGCAGCCGACAACGTGTCAATGCTGCAAGTCCCCGCCCACCCGCTGTGCACGCAGCCTGCTGATCGGTCGTTACTGTGACGGCATCCCGACCAATTTGCATATTACCCTATTATTACATAGGTGATTGACACAATTATAGATCAGTAACTGTAATTCTATGTTGCAAACAGTCCAAGTGTTGATAATAACTTTATTTTGCACCACAATTACCTCATTTGCTCAATCATAAAATACAAATAGTTTCACTACAATGGACATTACAAAGGATAAACATTAGTAAGAAGTCAAGGTTTGTTTGCATTGTTTCTTCTTTAGACTGAGGGTACATCATAGTCAAGTACTGTGTTTATAAGTTATTTGCATTAGTTCTCATGATATTCAATTGAAATACTATTGGAATCACTTGTTTCTCTTTGCACTCACTTTTAAGGTTAATTTGCAATTTAAAAAATCCATAAGCCATAAATAACAAGACTGATAAATCTGACCATAAAGTCAAAAAACAAGCAAATATAGAAAAAAATTGCAAATCAATTAAAATATAAACAAATCAAGAGACCTATACAAAGAATATGAACAAGCAGCTCATTGAAGAATGACTAATACCTATACAAAAACAATGGTTAGCTACAATTACAATTCTTAAAACAAATTAAGCCCAGCCAGCATGGCTCAGTGGTTGAGCCTCAACCTATGAACCAGGAGGTCAGGGTTTAATTCCCAGTCAGGGGATATGCCCGGGTTTGGGGCTTGATCCCCATTAGAGAGGCATGCAGGAGGCAGCCGATCTATGATTCTATCTCATCACTGATGTTTCTATCTCTCTCTCCCTCCCCCTTCCTCTCTCAAAGCAATAACAAAATTTGGAAAAAAGGAGACAATAATTACATTAAATGCATGGACTAAGCATTCTAAGAGTTAGAGAAAATCATACTGAATGAAATAAACAAGATTCAACTATATGTTGTTTACAAGAGATGTGCTTTAAAAATTCTACTATACAAAACGGTTAAAGCAAATGAAGGGAGCCCCAGTTTGGCTCAGTGGATAGAGCATCGGCACATGTCCCGGGGTTGTAGGCTCGATCCCCAGTCCGGGGGTGTGCAGGAGGCAGCCGATCATGATTCTCTCTCATCACTGATGTTTCTATCTCCCTTCCTCTCTGAAATCAATAAAAATATATTTTTAAAAAAAGGCAAATGAAGGGAAAAGATATACCAGCAAACACATATCATAAAAAGGTAACTATACTTTCAAACAAAATAGACTTCAAGACAGGAAGTATTGTCTGAAGTAAAAAAGGATATTCCCACAACCATAACAGACATAAATCTACACATGTACTAGTACACGCCTAATAACAGATTCAACTACATAAAGGAAATAAAGGAAGACAAGTCCCCAATTATCACTATGACAGAACTCTCTCAGTAAACTATAGAACAAGCAGACAAATATAGGCAAGAGTAAATCAACTAGGACACTAAAAGCACAAAGCATAGAAGAACAAATTGATAAATCAGTTTTCATCATAATTAAAAACCTCCACTCTTTGAAAGAAAATGAAATTAGGAAATCAAATGGCAAGTCACATACTTGATTAAAATACCTGTAATACATATAGCTGACAACTAATTTCTTCAGGGAAAAAAAATGTATATGTGTACATATCATTGATTTATAAGATACATATAGTGTACATATCATTGATTTATAAGATACATATAGCTGTACTATATATGTAAGATATATGTATCTTATAAATCAGTTAAGACAACTCAGAACGCAATGAGCAAAAAATATGACTGGACACTTCACCCAATAAAACATACAGTCAAAAATACACATGAAAACAATCTTCAATATCATTACTCATTAGAAGAATGCAAAGAATGCAAATTAAAAGAACAAAATACCTATACACCTACTAGAATTACTAAAACTAAAAGCACTGACAATGCCACGTGTTGGTATGAATGTGAAGCAACTGTTGGTGGGAATGTAAAATTGCACAAGCACTTCAGAAAACTGCTTAAGTTTCTTATAAAATATACTTATTCACCTAATAATTCCACTCCCAGATGTTTACTCAAGAGAAATGAAAATCTAAGACAACCAAAGACTTTTCAAAGTTCACAGTACCTTTATTCACAACAGACAAAAACTTAAAATAGTCCAAATATATGTCAACAAATAGTAAATATAAATTATGATATATCCTTAAAATGGAATATTACTCAGCAATAAAGTGGGACAAATTACTGTTAGACACAACATAGATGAGTCTCAAAAACAATAATGAGGAAAGACTCCAGACAAAAAAGAACTCACATTGTATGAGTCCATGTATATGGAATTCCAGAACAAGCAAAACTAATCTGTAGAAAGCCAATCAGTGGTACTGTTGGGCTAGATGTGGCCAGCTAGGAAAATGAATGCAAAGGAACATGACAGAGTCTTTGGCATGATAAAATGTTCTATGTCATGATTGTGGTAGTGGTTTCATAGGTATACACAACTGTCAAAACACAAGAACCACACTTTCCACTGGTTGCATTTTGCAGTACATATACATCAACTAAGGGCCCGATGCACAAATTCATGCACAAGTGGGGTCCGGCTGGCCCGCCCCAATTGGGGCTGATAGGGCCGGACCAGCAGGGGGGAGGGGCCGTGGGAGGTTGGCCAGCTGCACCCACCCCCATTGGGCCGGTTGGCCGGCCGCAGTGCGCATCATAGCCACCGATCGTTCCGGTGTTTGTTGCTTGGCTTTTATATATATATATATATATATATATGTAAGGTTTTTTTTTAACTTTTTGAAAGAAACTGTCAAGCTGATACTAAATTTTTTAGAAATGGAAAGAACTTAGAACAGCCACAACCATCTTGAAAAGGAACAAAGTTATTAAAGCCAAAGTAATGATATTAATGGAACAAAACAAAATTCAGAAAGAGACCCACCTGTATATAGTCAATTGATTTTTTCAATTTTTTTTAATTGATTGATTGGAGAGAGGGAGAGAGAAACATTGATTTGTTGTTCCACTTATTTATACATTCATTAGTTGATGCTTATACATGCCCAGACCAAGGATCAAACCTGAAACCTGGCATATTGGAACAATGTTCTAACCAAATGAACTACCTGACCAGGGAATCAACTGATTTTCAACAATGATTCCAAAGGAATTCATGCGGGAAAGGAAAGACTTCAACTGCTGCTGAATAACCATGTGGGAAAAAAAGAGAAGCTTGGCCCTCCAGATCACACACAAGATGTAATTAATGATAAATCACAGACCTAAAACTTAAAAGCTAAAAACCGTAAGACTTCTAAAGTAAACCATATTTTTGAGACCTTGGGATAAGAATTTTCCAGACAGGACCAGAAAGCATTAAGTACAAAATTAAAACCTGACAAATTGGACTGTATCGAAAGTAAAAACCTCTGCACATCAAAAGACACTATAAGAAAAATAGTCAAGTCAAAAAGGCCTGGAGAACATATTTGAGACTATATATATCCTCCTATCTAATAAAAGAGTAATATGCAAATTGACCGTCACTCCAATACACAAGATGGCCACCACAAGATGGCCAGCAGGGGAGGGCAGTTCAGAGGGACCAGGCCTGCAAAGGAGGGCAGTTGGGGGCGATCAGGCCTGCAGAGGAGGGCAGTTAGGGGTGACCGGGCCAGCGAGGAGAGCAGTTGGGGGGGACCAGGCCTGCATGGAGGGCAGTTAGGACCAGGCCTGCAAGGGAGAGCAGTTGGGGGGGGGACCAGGCCTGCAGGGGAGGGCAGTTGGGGGTGACCAGGCCAGCAGGGAAGGGCAGTTAGGGGCAACCAGGCCAGCAGGGGAGGGCAGTTGGGGGCGACCAGGCCGGCAGGGGAGGCCAGTTAGGGGCAATTGGGCTGACAGGGGAGGGCTGTTAGGGGCGACCAGGCTGGCAGGGAATGGTTAGGGGGTGATCAGGCTGGCAGGCAGAAGTGGTTAGGGGTAATCAGGCAGACGAGCAATTGGGAGCCAGCAGTCCTGGATTGTGAGAGGGATGTCCGACTGCCCGTTTAGGCCCGATCCCACCAGGCCTAAACAGGCAGTCGGACATCCCTTGAGGGGTCCCAGATTGGAGAGGTTGCAGGCTGGGCTGAGGGACACCCCTCTCCCATGCACTAATTTCGTGCACTGGGCCTCTAGTCTATATATACATATGCCTATTCCAGAAAACAAACAGCTTAACTGGCTTATAAGTTAAACAAATTAAATATTTTATAAATGTTCTTTATTAATAACTACCAGGCTAAAATTCACTAGAAACAGCTTTTCCTCATTTATATGGTTTTTAAAAAGCATCTGTAAATTAAAAATCTCTAATCTAAAACTCTATCAGGGAATCCAAATACAGCTCATTAATATATTACATACTAAACACTAACCAGTATTAACATACTATTTGAGAATGCCAAATTTTGTAAGCAGTATTTGTATATACAATACATTTTTCTTCTTGAAATGGTGTGAAAAAAATTTTTCTCAGAATTAAAAGACAAGAGTGTCCAGATCATAAGGGACTACTAGGTACCCTGCATAGCAAATGACAAGACCCAGAACAAAGCACATCATGAGGTTTCAGAGCACGGGGGATAGAAAGACGATACTAAGATTCCTGCTGGATCTGGGACAGGGTAAACAACTTGCATACAAAGGACCGGGACTAACTTATCAACAGAACCACTGGAAACTTAAAGACAATAAAGGAATATCTTCAAAATTTTGAAAGAAAATTAGTTCCAATAACCATTCAAGTATATAGGTAGAATAAAGGCATTTCCACACACACCATGGCAAGGAATGTAGTTCCCATACATTTTCTCAAAAATCCTGAGAACCTGAAATGCAACCTTGGAGAGCAGCAAAGGAAGCCCCAGAAAACATGTGACACATTTCACACTGACACTGTGGAAAAAAGAGCTCCAGAGGACAATGGGAAACACAGACACATCTGACCATGTGGAAAAGAATAGTAAGATGTGGTAAAAAGCCATTGGTGCACTTAGAATAAATTTGTCATAAGAAAAGACTAAAATAGCAAATAAAAATAACCATTAATGCTAAGAAAAATAAAAATGTAGAGGAGAAAATGAAATTGTAGTCTACTGCCTGGCTCACCATTACACAGTATTTCTCTAATCATCATAATGAAAACAATGAATGATTCAATCAAACAATGTGCCCCACATGATTCTATCAGAGGACTGAGGCAGAAACTAGGGGGAAGTGGATGTGAGACCTAAATTCTCTTCTACCATAATACCTAGTTAATAGACAATGTCTAAAACAGTATCTTAAAAATTAGCAGTTGAAGTGTATTATTTAGAAATAAGAAAATACCAAAATAGAGGAAAGAAAAAAACTAAGACTGAGAGAGATACAAGAATGAGGCAGGGCATAGCATTTCCATTGTAAGTCTTTTAGTTCTATGTGGGGGGGTCTTCAAAACCACCCCCAGGATAGGTGATTGCTAGAAGGACTCACATATCTCACTATATACTCATACTCACGGCTAAGGTTTATTACAATAAAAGGATACAAAGCTGAAACAGCAAAGGAAAAGAAAGGAGTAAGAGGAATTCTTTCAGCAACAGTAACAACATGTGTTAAGTGTCTGCTGGGCAGCTCCTTAGGCTCAGAGGCCAAGGCCTTTGTGGACAAGGCCTTTGTAGGCATGCTCCGTCTATGTACCAAAATTCCAGACTCCCAGAAAGAAAGCAGAAATTCAGCATATACCACACTGTTTTTATAAATGGTTTAGGCACAGTGAGCCACTCTTACACATTTAGGAAAGGTTTTATATATAAGGAACTTTAACAGTCAAGTTCCCAGATGCCAGCCAAGGGCCAAAGGGCCAACCGTACAAGCAGGCCTTTCTAAAGACAGCAGTTCCAGGCCTGCTATCGTATTTCTGCTTCAGTACTATTTGATTTGTTAAACTATTCTTATGAATTACTCTGATAAAAATTTAAAACACAAAAAATAAAATTATCTCTCAAAAAAAGATCATTGCAAATCTTATTTTAAAATCTAATAAAAGAAATAAAGAGCTTTCTCTCAATTTTTTAAGTTTACAAACTGAAATGGGAGAAAAATAATGCTTCAGACAAAGCAGATTAGGTTTGAAGGGTTTCACATCATTAACAGTGAAATCTTTCCCATGATATTATGTTTGAGGTTTTATGGCTGGTACCCAGTAAAAATGCAAACTAGTATTCACATTTACAGCCTTGACAGTAATTTCTCATGCACATCCTCACAGACCAAATGTCATCCAATTTAGTTATGTAATCAGTCCCTTCAAATCCTCTAACATTTGTTTAAGGCTGTACCTTAATACAGATTTTACTCTTAATTTAGGTTATTTCCTTTCTGTATCCTTCTTATATAGAATCAGATTTCATCTATTTTAGTTTCTATCCTACCCCCAGGTGCTTATCCAAACTTTTAATTAGAATCCCATATGCCACTCACAGAAATTCAATGAATGACACAGTGAATTAATGTTTTTCACTCAGCTTCCCAACATTCTCAGTGTTACTGATTAAAACATGCCTAAGACATGTTTGTAAAATCAGTTTTAAAAATATGAAATTCTAAAGTTCTTCATAAATGAATATGAATGAGTTTTTAATGCTGATAAGTATTACATGATTAATAACATGAAAACAAAATAATTTAACAAGTTATTTTAGGAGACTGGCATAATATAATATGTAAAATCAACCTCCAGATGAGACCAAAATATAAAGAGCACAGATTATGTCTATTATTTAAAATGAAAATTCAAACTCTTTGAGGATTAGTGTGTCAGGTGCTAGAAAATAAACAGCCAAAACATATTGAACCTAGCAGACAAATAATTTAACCATTAGCCTACAAGGTTAGAAAGGCTGGAAAGGACCAAATTCAGTTCTACAAACAGCTGCCCAAATAAAATAATGTATTTGTATATTAAGTATTGGGGAAAAACCCACATTGGATTCTTGCCTTTTAACAAAATCCAAAGTGTTATCACTAGCAGTCATTCTAATACAGAGGACAAAAAAAAAAGTTTTCTTATAAAAAATAATAAATAGCATTTGGTTCCTACCAGTGAAACAGAACATTGTTACAGGGATGATATATCCTTTGGTGGGGGGCAGGCCTCTTTTCTGCCACATTTCATAATCACAGGCTCTATCCTCAAGTAAATCTTAAATTAGAACTTAATTAAGGAGTGGGGGAGGAGGACAAAAAACTTTATTTAATAACCTTTTTAAAAGCACACCACTAGTTACAATAGAAATTGGCTACAAGTATCCAGTCCACGATCCAAAACAATGCCCTGAGGTACACAGCACGGTCAGCAAACTCATGGAGGAGCCATGGGGTTATCTTGAATTTGAGGGAAACAGAGCAGTACAACAGTCTCCCCCTTAACCACAGTTTTGCTTTGTGGTTTGCTATCCACGGTAAACTGTGGTCTGAAAATACTAAATGGAAAATTCCAGAAACAAACAATGCATAAGTTTTAAGCTGGACATCGTTCTGAGCAGTGTGATAAAAACTCATGCCATCTGGCTATGTCCTGCCCAAATTAGGAACAGAAAGGAACTTCTTCAAACTAAAAAGGGCATCAGTGAAAAATCCACAGTAACATCAGACTTAATGGTAAAAGATTATAAGCTTTCCTCCTAAGATGAGGAACAAAACAAGGTTTGCTCTTTCCACTTCCATTCAATGTTGTACTGAAAGTTCTAGTCAGGGCAATTAGGCAAGAAAAGAAATAAGTAAGTAAATAAATAAATGGTATTTATATTAGAAAGGAAGAAGTAAATATCTATTCACAAATGACATGACCTTATATAGGAAACCCAAAAGAATACACAAGGAAACTATTGAAAATTACAGGACACCAGGTGAAGATAGAGTAAGAAAATAAACCCTGGTCAGGTGGCTCCGTTGATTGGAGCGTCGTCCAGTACACCAAAAGGTTGCAGGTTTGATCCCTTGATGTTTCTCTCACATCTCTCTCTCCTTTCCTCTAAAAATCAATGGAAATATATCCTCAGCTGAGGATTTAAAAAAACACACACACACACACACACAAAATGAAGTCCTGCCAAATGCTACAACATGGAGGAATCTTGGAAACATTATGCTAAGGAAAGGAAGTCAGTCACAAATGATCACATATATGATTCCATTTATGTGAAATGTCCAGAGTAGGCCACTCCAGAGAGACAGAAAGTCGATTAGTGGTTGCTAGTGGGTGGGAGAGGGGGAATAGTGAATGACTGATAATGAGTACAAAGTTTTTCTTTTGGAGTAAAATGTTCTAAAATTTATTGTGGAGATGGCTGCACAACTCAGTGAATATACTAAAACCACTGCATTGTAAACTTTATTTTAAAAAAAATATTTATATTGATTTCAGAGAGAAGGGAGAGGGAGCAAGAAAAACATCAGAGAATCATTGATTAGCTGCCTCCTGACAACCCCTACTGGGGACAGAACCCCAAACTTGGGCGTATCCTGACCTGGAATCGAACCATGAGTCCACTGAGTCATTTGTAAACTCTAAGAGGATAAATTTTATGTTATCTTAATTATATATCAACAAAACTGTTAGAAAAAAGCAGTCTCAAGTCTTTGCCATGTTAAAAATCCCTCCTTTAACCTTTTATTACCCCCTTCTAATACCTCCTTCTATTCTTCCCTTCACAGCTAAGATTTGCTTATTCTTGAAGTAGTCTACATTTGCTTTCTCAGTCTCTGACCCCCAGCTAAAGTAAACCTAGCTTCTTTCCCGATTGTTAGCATTAAGTAGAAGGCTACAAAACTATTATCAAATTCAATAGAATATTGCATTATTAAGGTTCTACCTTAATAATCCTGTTTAACTAAAGTTCTCACAGCATTTGAAGTACAGCTTCCTTTTTTAAATTTTTATCTTTCTGGAGTTGGTATGAAGTATAGCTTCCTTTTAAAATGATCCCATTTGGGTTTCTACGACATTTTCTTATGGTTTCTCCACAACTCGAAACACTTTGGCAATTCCTTTTCCAGTTCTCCTATCTGGCTTTACGTGTTTTTTTCTCCATGCCCTATTTCCAGAACTATTCTCCATCAGTAAACTCTTCCTATGTAGTGTCATCAAAGGCTTCAGCTACCACTTATAAATGCATAGCCTGATGATTATCTTATCAAGACCTCTCTTGTACTCCAAACCCACACATCCAACTCTGCAGTAGGGGTTTCCACCTGGATGCTTCCTAAATAACTTCCACTCAATATATTCAAAAGCAAAATACTGTTCTTCCCCAAATTTGGACCTCTTCCAGAATTCCGTCTCAGTATACTTTACCATTGTTTATTCAATCACCCACATTAAAATCCAAGTTATCTTATCCTATTATTTCTCATTTCCCAAATCTATGAATTCTACCTTCTAAATATTTGTGGTATTAACCTATTCCACTGTGTCTCCACTGACATGACCTTTGTTTAGACCCTTACCTGTCACCTCAATTATTACAAAAACTTCTAACCAGCCTTTCTGCCTGCTGCCTTATCTTCCCATTATCCCTTCTGAAATTTATACAATACCAAGAATGATCTTTCTAAATAAAACCCCTATCGTGACTCTTCCCTGATTAAAAATCAATAAACTCTATTACTATCTATAGGAAAAGATTTCTAGAACCCTTAGAACGCCAAATACTTGAGGATCTATCTGTGCAGCCTCATCTTCTGCTACTTACCATAAACCCAATAAACCCAATGATAAAGCGGTAGAGAGCAACTTTCCATTCATAAAGATGTACCATGCTCTCTCATCAAGTCCAACTTTCCCTCTGTCTTAAGTTCCTTTCTTCCTTCAGTCACGCCTAAGTTTAAGGAGCTAAGGTATAAAGAACCTGATATAATGCTTAACACAGCAGGTGGTTAAAATAGGTTGTGCTGGCTTAAGCCTCTCCTTTATCCTGTCTCAATGACCCCCATTTACTTACAAAGTAAAGTTGAAATCACTTCAACTGTATACAAGACTATCCATAATTTGGTTCTGCCTAGCTCCCCAATTTCATGTTTTGCCACCAGCCCATACTCTCTCTAGCTATACTTGCAGATCCAATTCACTATGTAAGTTTAGACTCCTGTGCTTCTCTGCTCACACTGTTCCTTCTACCTAAATGCCCATCTGTCTGTATACTTTCTATACCTATACTTAAATGTTTTCAGCCCTCCTAAATATACTTTTTCCTTACTACTGCCCCCTTTCTCAACCTCTCTCTTCCCTTAAGAAACTGACCACTACCTCCTTCTTTCTACACCCACTGTACCTCATACTTTCTACAATTAAAGCAATCTTAAAAACATATTGTACTTGTTGACAATTCAAATGAGATAGTCTTACCACTCTGAAGGCAGGGGCACTGCCTTTTCCATCTGTAAGTCCTCTTCACCTAGTACAGTTGCTACACAGTAATTCCTCTATACTGAATGATCCACATTTTCCCTTATTCTCTCCACATACACTATTGTGACTTTTCTTTCAAAAAAAAAAAAAAAAGAACAGCCCTAACCGGTTTGGTTCAGTGGATAGAGCAACGGCCTGAGGACTGAAGGGTTCCAGGTTCGATTCCAGTCAAGGACACATGCCCGGGCTGTGGGGCATGCAGGAGGCAGCAGATCAATGATTCTTTCTCATCATTAATGTTTCCATCTCTCCCTCTGCCTTCCTCTCTGAAATCAATAAAAATATATTAAAAAAAACAACAACATACTTTTGGGTTACGTCTAGGACCCAATCTCTTCTGGACAAGCAAACAACTGTGCAAATACAACTGTACAAATTAAAGTTAATATACGTTTTCTGATACCACTTTTTCTAAATTAGGGAATAAATGGTCCCTGAAAGGTCTAAAGTGAGAAATACTATTTTGAAGAGAAAGCATTTAAGTTGTGGTACACTGCTTGAAGATACTTTGTTTAAAGAATGCTCAATGGTTACTGTTAAACTTGCCTACCCCACTTAAATCATGGGTCACTTTGAAAAGTGGGAACCGCTCCACTAATTCCCTCCTACTGCCAATACAGCTTACTGCAATTATTCACCTTCGGGAAAATACTCAGAAAGGAATGATCAAATCACCGAGACAACTCAAAAGGCAGAAAGTGAGGTTACCTTCTCATTCACCGTCCCATTTGGAAGTGCTGCCTCCGTGATCACCAAACCAAGAGTGGGCCTATTCCTTATCACCACTTAACTATTTTGTGAATAACTGCCAAGTATGAAGGAATGCTACTCAAAGTGTTCCAGCATTGGACATGCCCACTCCACTAAACAAAAAAATTCAGGGAAGAGCTTTTCTAATGAGGCTAGAAGACAGTGTGTGAACGCACTGTCCAAACGACTGTACCGTACTTTTTTTGTACGCACATGCAAGCAATCTCGAATTAACATTTTAATTATCTTCGAGAATTCTATTAGGCCCCTAGGGGAATAATGATGCTTGCTCAAGAGGGAGGCTCTGTAGTAATGAATTCCCGAACTTGAAACAGCATAATTACTTCAGGTAAGACTGGGGTGTGGAATGTTTTGTAAAACCTGTTTTACAACGATTAAACACACACACAAGAAAAAAAATAAAACAGCTGACCTCAACAACAGCATTTTGGCAAAAGCACAGGTGGAAATGTGCTGTGAAAGTAAGTCTCGGCCCCAGATCTGTCCATCCATTGCCACTGAAACCTGAACTAAGGACCGCAGCATGCAAAGGAGCCCCACTGCTTACACGCCAGCGGTGGGCAACACCAAGAGCCTGCTCCTGGTCCACTGGGAAAGCTTTGGAGACGGGTCAATATTCCGGGTGCGATTAGAAAACAGTGTAGTTACATAAAAGACTGAGCCCCCTCTCTTCCGTTCCGAGGTGCCCAAGAGCTGCCCTGAGGCCTGGAGCCCCAAGGGGGGAGGGGCTCGGTTCCTGGCGGTGCTCCTCCAGACCTCGAGCTCCAAATTACAAATGCGGCTGCCACGAGGGAGGCCCGGCCGGGAAGTGGGAGGAACACACAGCAAAGGGCGAGAACTGAGGAAAAGCCTGCCTGGGAAGAGCCCGCACTAGGGGCAGCCACGCCCCCCACCCCCAACTCCAGCCCAGCCCCGCAGGCTGCCTGACAGACGCTACTGCGAGGCGGGTGCGGAGAGGGCTCCCCGGGCACGCGAGGGGGGCACACTGCGACCCCGGTGCGCCACCGCTGCCCCTCACTAACCTGTGCCCGCCGCCGCGCGACCGCCCACCCGCGCCGCAGCCACCGCCTCCTCGCGCTCACGCTGCAGCCCCAGCCACCGAAGCCTCCTCCTGCGCTGCGCCCCTGGCCGGCCTCGGGCGCCCCATTCTCACCCCGCCCTGCCTCCGCCTGTTTACAATGATTGGGACGAACAGGACTGGCTGGCCCAGCGCGCAAGCGCATTCCCTCCTCCCGCCGCAGCCGGCTTCCAGGGTCCTCCACTCTGCGGTGACGGCTAAGGCCGACCTGGGCACACGCCCGGTGCCCTCGCGCGGGGTGCGTCGGGAGACGTAGTTCTCGGAAACCCAGAGCTCAGTCTACAGGAGGGCCCTTTGTTAAGGAAGCACACTACAACTCCCAGGAAGCACCGTACCTCCTGCGGCCCTGAGGCTCGCGGAGGAGACTGAGGGAGCGCGCGAAAGAACGCGCCGCTGGTGTCCTGGAGGCGCCTGCGCAGTTCCTGGTCTTGGGGGACTGGGTGGGACGTACACCTACCGCCGCTTATCTTGGTTTGGGGGCAGCGCCTTGAGAAAGGAAATACCTTCCCTCTTCACGCTGTGGCCAGTCTGTTCCTCAGCTACCGAAGATCAGACCTTTTGTGCCAGCGGCTTCAGTCGTCCTAACCAGTTAAACCAGCCTAGAAGGCCGGCCCAGCCTGTGACTGGGTGGGACATCTTCCCGGCCGCGGGCTGGGTGCGGCATCTTTGCCTTGGGGCGAGGACTCCTTCTCTGAGGGCTGTTGGTTAAAGAAAGCGTCGTGGGCCCGTGAGGAAAGACATGAAGCCCTGGACCATCCTCAGAATTCCAAAAAAAAAAAAAAATTCAGGCGGGTTTGACTCAGGGGATAGAGCACTGAAGGGTCTGGGTTTCCCTTTCCTGTGGACTGAAGGGTCTGGGTTTCCATTCCCCGTCAGGGCACATGCCCGGGTTGTGGGCTTGATCCCCAGTAGGGGGCGTGCAGGAGGCAGCTGATCAGTTATTCTCTCTCATCATTGATGTATCTGTCTCTCCCTCCCTCTCTCTGAAATCAGTAAAAATATATATCTTTTAAAAATCGGTATTGACAAGAGTCGGGTTTGCTCTTCCGCCACCTTCTCTGGTTCAACATTTACAAAGAAACATCTTAGAATTGCGCAGTACATCTAGAGCTTGCAAACTGAACTGAATCAGGAGGAAGAGTGGAAATAAGGAGTTCCTCCAGAAGTCCTTCATAAAGTCTTAAGGAATTCTGTTAATGCATAGCTGGAAATCAGGGATCTTTTGAAATGTTCTTGTTTTCTAAAGTTTGGCAGCTTAGTAAGGGAAATACGATTTGGGATAGATAGTCCTTCCCAACGCCTTCCATTCCTACAGTTGATACACTCTTTAGAACCTCCTTACATATTTAGTTAACCTCTGTAATCCATCTTGCACTGTGCCTCTCAAAGCAGGTCCCTCAAATCTGACAAGAGGTCTCTCCCTTGTACTCTGCACTTTCTCCCCAGTGAAGTCAGCCGCCTCCGCCTGACATTCAAGAGCAGCCGTGGGCAAACTACGGCCCGCGGGCCAGATCCGGCCCGTTCGGCTGTTCTATCCGGCCCGCGGAGCCGAAAGAGTGGAGGGTTCTCTTGCTCTCCCCTCCGCTCCTTCACCAGCAGCAGTGTTAACATGGCAATCTCGGGAAACATGGCGCAGCTCCTTCTTCTGAGTGGGCGGATTTATATCCGCCCATTCAGTAGAAGGAACAACCTCTCAATCTTCCAGAGGCTCCTTGTAATGCCCGCGGACGCGTCCCCCCCCCCCCGCCCCCCCCCCCAACATCACCCTGGGAATGCGTAGACACATTATCCTGGTGATGTAGGGAGACACGCCCCCGGAGAGCACAGTATCAGAGCATTAGCGAAAAAGGAGACCAACAACACTGTTCCCACTGAAGTTGATGTTTTAAAGACCAAAAACCTTTCAACCCAGTCTACATTGCCATCTACATCTACGTCCCGGGCATAATTTGGAAGTTGCACTAAAGAAAATGTTTAATTTACTGTTTACACATTTTGTTCTTTTCTATTTGTTTTAGTTTTAAATTATTTTATTATATTTAAGTTTAATTTGAAAGGCTTTTGTACCTTTTCTTTGTTAGGCAATTTTATTTTGCCTTTGCCATCTTCAATATAAGGTATGTTATTGTGCTATGATTCCTCCATTTTTTGAAGTTTCAAATTATAATAATTAGTGTTTACATTCTTCTTGTTAAAATGTTTGAAATGAATAAAACTATTGAAATAAAAAAAAAAGACCATACCCTTTTATGTAATGATGTTTACTTTGAATTTATATTAGTTCACACAAACACTCCATCCATGCTTTTGTTCCGGCCCTCCGGTCCAGTTTAAGAACCCATTGTGGCCCTCGAGTTAAAAAGTTTGCCCACCCCTGTTCAAGAGCCTCCCACAATTAGACACCAAGAAACTGTCTTCTGACTGCTGTGGAGCTTTCTTGTTTTCCCTCTGGCAACAAGTGTGCCCTGGTTACTAAGATGGGCAACTCCCCATGCTCTTTGCCTCTGGCAACACTAACTGGGCCAAAGGTAGACACTGACTCAAGTTGGGGCATTTTTGAGCCCTTGCTTGAAATTATTATATGGACATAGACATGGAAGGGAGGAGAGGTTTTTCCTGAGGTAACTGGAAGGTGAACACGGTGGGTGGTTAACATGGTGGTGTGCCCGGGGAGGCTAAATAGCCATCTCAGATGGTGTTTTAATTGAATTTATTAAAGGGAAGGGGATAGGGGATGGGATATCCAAAAGGGAAGGGGCACCCAGCCAAGGGGACATTGGGTCCATGATGGCAGCACCCAGGAGCTGGTGTCTCATCCTTATATGCAGTCACTGGTGGGAAACTTGTCATCAGTGGGTCTGGGGCTGAGCTGGTGGGTTGGAATGTGAAGGGAATGCAGGTGTGTGAGCAGGTGCCTTCAGGCAGTTTTCATGCCTTGTGGGGTCTTACCCCTGGTGTCCAGCGAGTTTTTCCTGGTCTTTTGTTCTGAGGGGCGGTGGGGGGGAAGCTATCTAGTGGCCCTTAAGGATTGTATTGCCCTGTAGACCTAGCAATAACAGCGGCTGGCCATGTTCTTCATAACGTAAACAGGCCTGTCTACAATAGGAATGAATGAGGCCAAAGCGGGGAGAGGCAGGTGATGTGATGGAAAGGCAGAGAAACCAAGAGCTGGCAGCACGAAAACTGGTTTCCGTTTCGGAGGCCATCGTTTTTGTAACTCTTCTTTGAGTGCTTTGAGCATGTGAGCCTAGCTGGGTGAGCTGATACGTTTATTTATTTTTTATTATTTAGGACTGATTGGTGTGGTTATAGAACATACTTGTTTTTTGCCTCCTGAGTCTTCATTCCTCCCATTGAAGCCATGCGGCATAATTATACCCTCGAGTGGCTGAGCGTTTCAGAGGTGGTCATGGAACCCAATCAGAACCAATGAGCCCAACAGAGACTTCACTTGAGGTTTGTAGTTAAGTTGTTTTTCTGGTGTGGTGTAAGTACATGAAATCTAAACACGTGCAACCATTTTGCTCCTATAAGAGGAAAGCCTGAAGGAAATGGATTTAAGGGAAAGACACCAGAGAGCCTGAAGATGATGTCAATATTGTCAAATGAGCTCTGGAGAGAAGAACCTTATGTTTGGTGGCATCATTAGAGCTGCACTATCAGACCTCGCCTGTTTGACCTACAAACTAATGTCTACACTGATGTCATAAATGTCCTGTTGTTTAGGCAGGTTTGTATTGGGGGTTTTCTGTGACCCAAAACTCTAAACGTACTAAATAATTCTGTTGGGTTTCTTTACATGACACTGAAAGGTCCTGACAAATACAAATTAATACTTAAAAATAAACTGTGGAAGTGACTTTCGGCTATGGCTATGTGACATGGCCAACAATTCCTCTACACAAGCAATTTTCTTTTTTAATTGTTTGAAGTATTACAAATAGTAGTACATATGTATCCTTTTTTTCCCCCATTGACCTCCCCCGGCCTCCCCTACCCCCCAGTACATGCCTTTACCTGCCCACCCCCCAGTGTCTTATATCCATTGGTTATGCTTATATGCATGCGTACAAGTCCTTCAGTTGATCTCTTACAGCCCCCCCCCCAACCTCCCCTGCCTTCCCGCTGTAGTTTGACAGTCTGTTCAGTGCTTCTTTGCCTCTGTATCTATTTTTTCCCCATTTCTTTCCTTTAAAAAATCTTGCCTCTGCAGACTAGAAATAAACATATAATAACAAAAAATGTTTGAGTCCCAATTTCAATGTCCAACAGTTTCTTATGTGTACATGTCAGCAATGATATCTGGATGGTGGGCACATGGTGGCAATGCAGGTCCGAACCTCTCTGGTTTGGTCCTAGGCAACCTGCTGAGACGCACAGCTGCTGACTGCTAGCGTGGCAAGGCGTCGTCAGCATCTTCCATCTCTGGACTGTTTCTCCTCTTGTCTTCGTGGTTGGAGCAGACCTGTCAATTCCTCTCTGTTGCAGGAATCCACATGGTCTTGGAGTTGTTTTCTTTATCGGGGGGATCTTTGTCCTTTCCGGCTGCAAACTGTCTCACCAGCTGCGCCTCCTTCGCCAATTCGGGCTGGATTCCACTCGTTTCAGCTGCTCCCTCTATTTGCTCCGGAACAAGGCTCAGGACACGTCCGTCTATTCCACCGCCATTTTATCTCCTCTACACAAGCAATTTTCAACTGGTGTGCTGCAAGAATTTTTAAAACATGCAATAACTGACTAGTCAGGGGCAGACCTGTTTTTCCTTACTGTCAAATAAAAAAATGACAACAGCCAACAACACAATAGCCTTTGGTGTGAATGAATCAATATTATATTATTTTGTCAGATTGGCAAAAAATATATATACTTTTTGGTGTGCCACAGAATTTTAGTAATTAGTTTATGTGTGCATGAGATGAAAAACGTTGAAAACCACTGCTCTACACACAAAATTTCAAATGTTTGGATGTCATTTACTAATGTCACATTAGCCAAAGTATGTCACAAGCCAAACCCCCAGAAACAGACTCCACAAAAATCTGTGGTCACTTATTTGCAATCTACGACAAGAACTCTTGAATTTCCTTGACTTCTGAGGGGATGATTGTTTTCCCTCCAAGGATCTGTAAATTACCATGAAATGACACCTTTTTTGAACCAGCTGCTTCAGGTAGTTGGCTAGCACTGTGAAAGTAAATCCAAGAACAAAAATCATAAGTATGTTGACTGTTCTGATTACTGATAGAGTGCCTGGCACATAATAGATGCTTAAGAAGTTTTTGTACAGTAAAGCTGCTAAAACTCTCATTAGCAAGTGATGGAAATTCAATTCAATTTTGCTTAAACAAAAAAGGAGAATTTGCCCAGCTGGAGTGGCACAGTTGGTTGAGCAACATCGTCTCGTGCTCCTGAAGGTTGCCAGTTCAATTCCGGTCAGGGCACAAACCTGGGTTGTGAGTTTGATCCCTAGTGGGCCGCAAACCGAAGGCAGCCTAGCAATGTTTCTCTCTCACATCAATGTTTCTCTCGCATATTGATGTTTCCCTCTCTTTCTCTCCCTCAATTTCCATCATCCCTCTCTCCCTCTCTCCCTTCTAAGTGTGTCCTCGGGTGAGGATTAAAAAATAAAAGGAGAATTTATTGACACACATAACCAAGTCCAAGATACTGACTCCAGGCACAGCTGGTTCTTGGGTCTCAAATGCATCATCATGATTCTTCCTTACCATCTTTTGGTCCTTCTTTCTTTGTGTTGGGTTTATTTTCTGGTAGACTTGCTCCATGTAGTAACAAACACACCAAGTTTATATTCTTGAATAGTGTACCCTACAACTGTATATGTCTTCTTCCTCTGCTTGAAATAATAACATCTGCTACTCATAGACTTGACTATTCTGTGCCAAGCACTGTACATTTAAGTTAAATGTATGTTTACTTTCAGTGAAATAAATATTTATATCACATAGTGATTAAGATCATGGATTCTAGAGCCAGTCTGCCTGGATTTAACCCTATATTTATACAAATCCCAGATTATGCCAAATAATTTATACTTAATACTTAGAATGCAGTTTAATTATTGTGTTTGGATGTTCTTTGCAATCACTCATATTAACGATGAAGCTATACTAAATGATGCAACTCAAAGTTTGGTGGGGTGAGGGGGTGATGGAAAATGATTTATTTTTTGTTTATATTTCTGCCAAATTCTTCTTTCTCTTTCTCACTGAAGTTGAAATAGCATTATCTCTAAAACTTCCCCCTTCCTTCTGAGTTTTTGAAATAGCTTGTCAAACCCATCCTTAAAAGAAAGCATGGTAAGGCTCTCTTCAGCTCCAAGAAACCACCAAAATAACGTGCAGCAGTCCCCCTTTATCCATGGTGTTATTTTCTGTGGTTTTAGTTACCAACGGGCAACAGTGATCTGAAAATATTAAATGAAAAACTCCAGAAGTAAACAATTTATAAGTTTGAAATTGCATGCTGCTCTGAGTAACATGATGAAATCCTGCTCCATCCTGCCAGGACATGACTCAGTACTTAACTCATCCCTTTGTACAGTGTATCCACACTGTATACACTCCCTGCCCCTTAGTCACTTAGTTGCCATCTCGGTTATCAGATTGACTGTTTTGGTATCTCAATGCTTGTGTTCAATTTTACTTAGGTCTACCCCAAAAGCCATACACATAACTTTTATTACAGTATATTGTTATAATTGCTCTATTTTATTATTATTTTTTGTTTTTTAATCCCTTAGCGTGCCCAATTTATAAATTAAACTTTATCATAGGTATGTATGCATAGGAAAAACCACAATGTGTATAGGGTTCTTTGGTACTATCTGTAGTTTCAGGTGGGGATCTTGAAATGTATCCCTCATTAATGAGAGAGGACTACTGTATATATAAAACATATATGTGACTGACTGGGCAAGTCCAGACTGTGAGATGACCTTCACCTATAGACACAGAATTTACATGTAACTATATTATCATCCAGGCCACAGTACTCTAATGTGTCCACAAGGATAAGAGGAATACTGTCAAAAACTTTGCAAAAATATGTATACACAATGAGCAGGCATAATTATACTAAGTAATGGGGCACAAATTATTTGGAATTTGATTATTGGCTCTAATTTCTACTATATGCCAGGGTCAACAAACTTTTTTTTTTTTAAATATATTTTATTGATATTTTACAGAGAGGAAAGGGAGAGGGATAGAGAGCTAGAAACATCGATGAGAGAGAAACATCGATCAGCTGCCTCCTGCACACCTCCCACTGGGGATGTGCCCGCAACCAAGGTACATGCCCTTGACCGGAATCGAACCTGGGACCCTTGAGTCCGCAGGCCGACGCTCTATCCACTGAGCCAAACCGGTTTCGGCCAAACTTTTTTTTTAAGATATATTTGTATTGACTTCAGAGAGGAAGGGAGAAAGAGATAGAAACATCAATGATGAGAGAGAACTATTGATTGGCTGCCTCCTGCATGCCCCACACTGGGGACTGAGCTCACAACTGGGCATGGTGCCCTGACCGGGAATCGAACCATGACCTCCTGGTTCATAGGTCAAAATTCAACCACTGAATCACATAGGCCAGGCAACAGACTTTTTATTATAGGGCCAGAAAGTAAGTTGTTAGGTTTTGGGGGGACCATATGGTCTCTGTTAGAACTACTCAACTCTGCTGTTGTAATGCAAAAGTAGCCAAAGACAACATATAAACAAATGAGTGTGGCTATGTTCCAAAAATTCTTTATTTGGAAAAACAAGTGGAGGTGCTTTGCTAACTTCTGCTCTGTGAACATATATTCTTACCTCATTTGCAAAGTTGGTCCTAATGTTAACTACTTTGTAAGGTTGTTATGGCACTTATAGAAAATAATATGATGGATCTTAAAAGTTCTTTAAGAAATTGTAACTATGTGTGGTGATGGATGTTACCTAGACTTACTATGGTGATCATTTTGCAACATATGCAAATATGGAATCATGTTGTACACCCAAAACTAAGAGAATGTTATATGTCAATTCTACCTCAATAAAAATAAAATAAAACTCCTATTTTAAATTGGGGAAAATATGAACCAAGGCATTGAAGTGAGTCCCAAAGTCAGATTGATTTTGGGCTGAGCCTGGGATTTGTCACTAACTAGTAACAGGTGACCTTGGGCAAGTTTCTTAAGCTCTTGCCTGGCTAGCTCGGACAACGGCTGACATACTTTAATTTTGCAGGGTTGTTAATGGAGCAGTAGAATTTCTGGTTCACTGACCTACCTGTGGTCTGGCTCTGGTGCAGCTCTGCTTGTGGAGGCATGCCTTTAACGACTAAAGATCTACTTCTCAAGAAAAGGAATCAGGTATTTCATCTTTTTACTGAAGCGGAAACAAAAAGAAAGGAGCCTTAACCAAAACAAGGCTTTGAAGTTCGCCATCAAAAGGATTTCCTTGTCGTGGCTGTTGAAAGCTTTTAAAACTACATAGGCTTTTAAAAATATGGTGGGTTGCCATCTCCCTGGGAAGTTTATGTGTGGGTCTAATTACAACAGAATATCAATTGAAATAATCTTTAGAGAGTCTTTGATTGAAATAGGAGTCTTTGGTAAGTAAAGGATGAGAAGTATTCTCCTAATAAATATTTAAGAGTTCCTTTGTTAAATATTTTACTTTGTAAGATAGGAGCTGCAGATTTCTAGAAGCTGCCCTTGATGGAACTATAAATTGCTACGGCCTTACGAGAGAGAAATGTAGGATTTCTAACAAAATTTAAAGTATGCATAAACTGTGATTCAAAAACTTATTCCAAGGCTATCCTAGGCCAAGATATACACAAGGCTATTTATAATATTGTTATTTTTAATAATGAATACATTGGGGTCCAGCAACAAGGGATTGATTAAATCAATTGTAATATACCCACTGCAGTAGAATACTATATTTCCTATTTTTTTAAAAAAAGTACTGTGTAGCCCTAGCTAGTTTGGCTCGGTGGATAGAGTGTAGGCCTGCGAACTGAAGGGTCCCAGCTTCGGTTTCAGTCAAGGGCACATACCTGGGTTGCAGGCTCGATCCCCAGCAGCCAATCAATGATTCTCTTTCTCTTTCCCCCTTCCTCTCTGAAATCAATAAAAACATATTTTAAAAAAGTCCTGTGTATCTGTATGTTTTGGCATGAAAGATGTCCCTGATAGCAAACAGCAAACTTAGTTATCTGGACAGAATATATATGAGAATGTGTTCACTGTCTCTGTATTATTTGAACTATTTATGAAAATTATGCATTATGAAGGAGAAAAATAATGATGCTTTCTGTTTGGAAAAAAAGCAGCTGTAATTTGTATTTTCATTGTTCAGGAAACAGAGCAAAAAGCAGAATATTGGACTAAAGAGATCTATGGTCACCCAATTCAATTTCCTCACATGGGATATAGATAGTAAAACAACTCAAAAAACTCATATAACATAATTCTTAACTTGCAAATACAAAGAGTACCTCTTTTTTTTTAAATAAATCTTTATTGTTAAGATTATTACAATTGTTCCTCCTTTTTCTCCCCATAGCTCCCCTCCACCCGATTCCCACCCCACCCTCTGCCCTTATCCCCCGCCACTGTCCTCATCCATAGGTGTACGATTTTTGTGCAGTCTCTTCCCGCACCCCCACCCCCTTTTCCCCCAGAGAATTGTCAGTCCATTCCCTTTCTATGCTTCTGATTCTATTACATTCACCAGTTTATTCTGTTCATCAGACTTTTTATTCACTTGATTTTTAGATTCACTTGTTGATAGATATGTATTGTCACTTTGTTGTTCATAATTTTTATCTTTACCTTTTTCTTATTCTTCCTCTTCTTAAAGAATACCTTTCAGCATTTCATATAATACTGGTTTGGTGGTGATGAACTCCTTTAGCTTTTTCTTATCTGTGAAGCTCTTTATCTGACCTTCAGTTCTGAATGATAGCTTTGCTGGGTAGAGTAATCTTGGTTGTAGGTTCTTGCTATTCATCACTTTGAATATTGCCACTCCCGTCTGGCCTGCATAGTTTCTGTTGAGAAATCAGCTGACAGTCGTATGGGTACTCCCTTGTAGGTAACTGTTTTTCTCTTGCTGCTTTTAATATTCTCTCTTTGTCTTTTGCTCTTGGCATTTTAATTATGATGTGTCTTGGTGTGGTCCTCTTTGGATTCCTTTAGTTTGGGGTTCTCTGTGCTTCCTGGACTTGCAAGTCTATTTCTTTCACCAGGTGGGGGAAGTTTTCTGTCATTATTTCTTCAAATAGGTTTTCAATATCCTGTTCTCTTTCTTCTTCTGGCACCCTCATAATTCAGATGTTGGTACGCTTGAAGTTGTCCCAGAGGCTCCTTACACTATCTTCATATTTTTGGATTCTTTTTTCTTTTTTCTTTTCTGGTTGGGTGTTTTTTGCTTCTTTGTATTTCAAAACTTTGACTTGATTCTCGGGATCCTCTAGTCTACTCTTGGATCTCTGTATATTTTTCTTTATTTCAGTCAGTGTATTCTTAATTTCTAGTTGGTCCTTTTTCATATCCTTGAGGGTCTCACTAAATTTATCGGCCTTTTCTACAAAATTCTTGAAAAACCTTATAACCATGGTTTTGAACTCTATATCCAGTCATTGGCTTTCCTCCATTTCTTTCATTTGTGACCTGTTTCTTTGTCTCCACATTTTGGCTGCTTCCCTGAGTTGATAGAATGGCTTTGTGTGCTAGGTGTCTTACAGGGCCCAGTGGCTCAGCCTCCCCAATTACCTGAGGTAGACACTCTTGGTGCACCCCTTTGTGGGCTGTGTGCACAGTCTTGTTGTAGTTAAGCCTTGATTGTTGTTGGTATCACTGGGAGGAATTGACCTCCAGGCCAATTAGCTGTGAAGATCAGTTGTGTCTACGATGGGAGAACTTCTGTGCTGGAGACACCCTTATGGGTTAAGACTTGCTTCAGTGGGGCTTTGGTGCTCACTGAGTCTGCCTCCTGAGTGTGTCCCTTATGGATCTGAGGAGTTGTAATCTGGATAGTCCCACTCTGACCCCTGGGTACACTGGCTCTTGGATCTCCAAGGAGGTGCAAAGCCATCCACTGTCTGAGGCCATCCAGCAGGAGCTATGGAGAGATCTGCAGATTCCTCTTCTTTGTTTGGGTTTGGAGATGAGGGTCAGCTGTGAAGCAATGCAAGCTGCAGTGGGGCCTTGGGCCTTCTTTTGGAGGCTCTGGGGCTCTCTGACCCAGCTGCAGTTTGTTAGGTTTTAGATTGCAAAGGGCCAGGCCAGTCATATGCAAAAGCCTCTGCGTACAGCTTGGGTGGGGTTGTAAATTGGGTGGGGCGGGGTCTCAGGGAATCACCGGGGTGGAGCAAACAACAATGGCTGCCCGTCAGCCCTGTCCCGAAGAGGTTCCCGGTTCTCTGTGTCCCGCAGCACTGTGCAGGAACAATGATTGTTGCAAGCATCTCTGAGAGAAAGCTGCCCTCGTGTTCCGACTTGATGCCAGACAGTCCACTTTCTCTCTGTATGAGTCTGGGTCCCCAGAGTCTCACCTGGAACTGGAGTTCAGAGCAGTCGGGAGCTTGTGTCTCCTTCCCGATTGAAAAAGACAATAGCATACTCAGTTGCCAGCCCCTTTCCGCGCGTGCTTCTGTACCTCTGCACTTCACCTCAGCACCTCTGCACCTCCTCCGAGTCTCCATGTGCTTTTCTCTTTCCTTCTAGTTGTATAATTTCCACTCAGCCAGCCTTCCTGTGGTTCTGGATGATGTCCATTTTATCTTTTAGTTGTAGTTTTGAAGTGGTTGTGCGAGGCAGCAAGTTCAGGTGTTTACCTATGCCGCCATCTTGGTTTCTCTATCAATAGTACCTCTTTTTTAAAAATGTGTTGCTGAGAACTGTGATACAGAGTAAATTTATTTTTTCCAAAAATAATATAATTTATTTCAATATTAAAAGCATTACAGATCTGATCAAAATTGTGTCATAAACTCAAAAAGACATACATCAATTCATCTTATTTTTGTATGCATTTCAAAGTAAATTGCAGACATGAGTATACTTTATCCCTAAACATGTCAGCTTGAAATATTTGTTCTATAGTTCTTTTTTAGTTTAAAGTAAAATTTAAATACAGTGAAATAGACAAATATTAAGTGAACCATTCTGGGTTCAGAAATATGCAACACTCAACCAAACCCCTATCTATTAGATAAATTTTCTAGTTTCTTCATATTCAAAAATTCTTTGTTATTGAATTTATTGGGTTGACATTGGTTAATGAAATTGTATAGGTTTCAGGTGTATGATTCTGTAATACATCATCTGTATCTTGTACTGTGTGTTTACCACCCCAAGTCAAGTCTCCTTCCATCACCATTTATCCCTCTATACCCTCTCCTACCTCCATGTGCCCCCTTTCCTTTCCCTTCGGTAATCACCATGCTGTTGTCTGTGTTTATGAGTTTGTTTGTTGTTTTTGCTTAATTCCTTCACCTTTTCACTTGGCCCCACAATCCCCCTCCCCTCTGACAGCTGACAATCTGTTCTCATAAATTTTCATCACCCAAGAAAGTTCCTTCAAGCCCTATCCTAGTCAGTCCCCAGCTTTACCCTCAGTAAGAAACAACTGCTGCCTCATTTGTTACACAACAGATTCGTTGTGCCTATTCTAGAACTTCATATAAGTGCAATCATCCAGTTAGTACTATTTTGTGTAAGGTTTCTTTCTGCCTATTTTGGAGAGTCATTCTTGTAGGTTTCAGTAGTTCATTGTTTTTTATTACTGAGTGGCATGCCATCATTAAGTACTATATCACAATTCATCTCATCCCATTGATGAACATTTAGGTTGTTTCCACTTTGGGACAATTGGGGGTGGCGGGGGGAAGCTGCTATGAACAGGTCAAGAACTATGCAGGGTCTGAAGTTTCATACCTCATGCATGATAACAAAGTAACCTGCCAGTTTCATGGATGCTGCCAGAAGACACAAAGACTGCTGAGTCAGGCATGAAGGGTTTTATTGCTCATAGGAATAGTGGTAGCCAGAGTTTCAGTATTTGCTCCAGTTCCCTAAGCCCCATTTCCACAGGGTGATGTAACAGAGCCAAGTGACACCTGCTACACCCAGTTATGTCACAGGAGACAAACCCTGATCTTAGGGAACCTGAATCATTTATGACTGCTCTGGAGAAAGACATTATCTTGATCTTCCAAGGTTGTTCTTTATACAAACAGCTCAGAACAAAGGCAGCCAGTGCTTCTGCTCACAAAACATGCAAAAAACCAGAGGCCCATGCAGAACTGTCTCCAAACGAAATCTTCTTGTACATGCCTTTTTGTGAACATGTTTTTTTTAATATATTTTTTTATTGATTTCAGAGAGAAAGGGAAAGGGAGAAAAATTTAGAAACATCATTGATGAGAGAGAATCATTGATCAGCTGCCTCCTGCATGCCCCCTATTGGGGATCAAGCCTGCAACCCAGACATGTGCCCTTGACCGGAATCGAACCTGGGACCCTTCAGTCCACAGGCCAAAGCTCCATCCACTGAGCCAAACCAGCTAGGGCTGTGAACATGTTTTCAATTTCTCCCAGGTAAAATCCTAAGAGTAGAATCGCTGGTTACAAGATAGATGTTTCTCTAATATCAGAATTTTTTCCCAAAGTAATGAACCATTTTATAACCACCAACAAACAATGTCTGAGAGTTCTTGTTATTTCAACGCTATCAATGTTGGTATTGTTAGTGTTTTAATTATAGCCATTCTGGTTAGTTGTAGAGACAAGTTAATTATAGTTTAATTTGCATTTTTCTGATAAATTAACGATGTTGAACATTTCTATTTGCTTATTGGCCATTAATACATTTTCCTTTGTAAGACATCTGTTCAAATCTTTTGCCTTTAAAAAATAGCTTTTCGGAAGGTCGTTTTTATTATTGAGTTGTGAGAGTTCTCTATATTCTGGATCCACATCCTTTATTAAATATATATTTTGCAAATGTTTTCTTCTCATTTGCTTATTTATCTTAAGTGTGCCTATCAGCGAGTAGGCTTTTTTCAATTTTGCTGAAGTCTAATTTATCAACTTGCTATTTTATTACTACTTTCTGGGTCCTGTCTAAGAAATCTTTGCCTACTTCATAGTCATAAATATTTTTTTAAATGTTTTCTTCTGGAAGCTTTATATTTAAACTCTTAAGTCTAGGTCTGTGATACATTTTGAATTATTTATTGCATAAGGATGAGGTACATATGAAAGGTCTTGTTTTGTTTTCCATATGAATATCCATTTGAACCAACACGATTTATTAAAAAACCTTTCCTTTCTTCATTGAACTGCTTTGGTCAAAAATTAAATAACTGTGTAAATGTGTGTCTAGTCAGTCCCATTGACTTGTCCGTCATTACACCAGTGCCATACTGATTACTATAGCTTAATAATATTCTTAAAGTCAGACAATGTAAATTCTTAATTTTTGTTCTACTTTTTCAAAATTACTTTGGATAATACAGGTCATTGTCATATAAATTCTAAAATCAGCCCATGGAATATTAGATGATAGGTAGATATTTAGATTTGCAAGATACATAATAGAGAAGTTATTTTAAGTATCACAATAAGAAAAACATTTTAGTAACTGTATGTTAATTTTCATAATTATTTTATATTTCTAAATTGATTACACAGAAAGCCAAATTAGATTTTTTTTAAAAATATTTTTATTGCCGAAACCGGTTTGGCTCAGTGGATAGAGCATCGGCCTGCAGACTGAAGGGTCCCGGGTTCGATTCCGGTTGGGGGCATGTGCCTTGCTTGTGGGCACATCCCCAGTGGGAGGTGTGCAGGAGGCAGCTGATCGATGTTTCTCATCGATGTTTCTGGCTCTCTATCCCTCTCCCTTCCTCTCTGTAAAATATCAGTAAAAAAAAATATTTTTATTGATTTCAGAGAGGAAGAGAGAGGGAGAGGAAGCTAGAAACATCAATGATGAGAGAGAATCATTGATCGGCTGCCTCTTGCACGCCCCCTACTGGGGATTGAGCTCCCAACCTGGGCATGTGCCCTGACCATGAATCCAATTGTGACCTCCTGCGTTAGTGGTCAGTGCTCAACCACTGAACCCCACCAGCTGGGCACATGTGCCAGTATTAATTCAACATTGTGGTTTGTATCACACCATCACGTTAAAAGTAATTCAATTCATTACACCACAAGCGTGAAAATACTAGTAAAAGTCTCTGCTGCTCTCTTGTAATCCATGGCAACCCTTCATGAAGGGTAGTTTCATGACTAGTTTGCCAGGGAGTAAATGTGAATAACTAAGAATTCACAGATATATAAGAAAATAAGCAGCAAAAAGGAAAGTGCCAAAATAAACAAATTTATTCTGAAGCAAGAAGTGGTAAGTCAAGGTACCCTGACTTATTAATTTAAAATGCTGTATATAGTCAATTTGTCATCAATTAAATGAGAAAGCAAAATAAAGATATTTGCACATATGCAAAAATCTGTATATGTACCTCACACATCTTCCTTTTAAGGAAATGCTTGAGAATATATTTCAGCGAGATGAATGGAAAACCAAAAAAAGAAAAAAAGACATGGGATACAAGAAAGAGTGAAACTGACCCAGAAGCCTATTATCAAGAAGGCTTGTTTCTTTCTTCTTTTATCTTTTTTTTTTTTTTTTTTTTTTTTTTTTTTTTTTTTTTTTACAAGATCTAAGAAAGACACTTAGAAACTTCAGGAAAAATAGAAAGTTGTCCAAGATAGTCATGGTTCAAACAGGAAGCAATCTAGATGGTACATGATTTTGAGCAATTGGCAGAGTATTAGAAAAAAGGATCTTTTTTGCTTATGATTCTAGGAACACTTCTTTCAGGTAACACTGGAGTGCTGACATTGACCATGTACAGAAATAAACAGAATCCTAGCATTAAACAAAAAATCTATGCAGCCAAGCCAGTATGGCTCAGTGGTTGAGCGATGACCCATTAACCAGAAGGTCACTGTTCGATGCCCAGTCAGGGCACATGCCCAGGTTCCGGGCTCACTTCCCAGTGTGGGGCATGAAGGAGGCAGGTGATCAATGATTCTCTCTCATCATTGATGTTTCTGTCTCCCTCTCCCTCTCCCTTCTCTCTGAAATCAATAAAAATATATACATACTAGTAGCCCTGCACACGAATCCGTGCGCCAGTAGCTCGCCAGTAGCTCGCCAGTAGCTCGCTGCCGCCCTCCAGTAGCTCTCTGCCCGCTGACCCGCCCTCCTGTAGCTACCCCCCCCACCGTCCCCTTCCCTCCCTCATAGCTTGCTGCCCTGCCCCCTCCTGTAGCTCTTTGCTGCCTGCTTGTAGCTCACTGCCCCACCCTCCTGCTGATCCGTAATCCGGTCGTTATGCAGTCAGTTGTTACGCTTCACAGTGTAACGACCATTTGCATATTACATCTTTATTATATAGGATGTTTAAAAAAATTATGCAGTTAATACCTACCCAGTGATAATAATGAACATATTGTTTAATGGGTTTGAACTTTAAAAATTAATCTACAGACAATCCACAGAAGACTAGAACACCTAAGTTGAGAGGTGAAGATTGGAGAAATCTAATGTTACATACTGGAGAGGCAAAGAATATTGCATAAAATTAATTGGACAAGAAATAGAGGTCTAAGTATATTATTTTAGGTTACAAAGGTTTAAAAAATAACTAAAAATAAAATAACTGTAAAAAACTGAGAATATTTTGATAAGTAAAACAAGTCAGGCAGAAAAAGCTAAGGACCATATGATTTCACTCATATGTGGGATATAAAATTGAAACTCCTGGACACAAACTGCAGTGTGGGGGTTGCCAGAGGGAAGGGTCTGAGGATGTGGGGGCGGGGGGTGTAGGGGACCTGATATGTGGTGATGGAAGATGCTTTGACTTTGGGTGCTGGGCACACAGTGCAATATACAGATCTTGTGATTAGACATCCACACCTAAAACCTATATGGTCCTATTAACCAATGTCATCCCAATAAATTTAATATAAAAATAAATAAAAGAAAATTAACTTTCCATGAAGCACCTAAATAAATATCTTTCATCATAATATATAAAAAAAACTAAGAAGAGAAGGGCCATAGTGTGGATGGAAGTCATCTTTGAAGCAGAAAGTTGTTAGGTAATACCTTTCTAATCTAGAAGCAGTGATATGAACACATTATTTAAAATTATGAAGGCAACTACCAGAGAAACAAAAGATAGAAAAGTGCAGGCCTGGGTTGTGAGAGATGTGATGAGATTTTCTCCACAAATCCTGCTGTAGTCCATGATTTAAAAAAAAAAAAAGTAATTTACATCTATTTTGTGGATAAAATTTTAAATGAGAAAAAAATTTAGATTAAAATTTTCTGCACTGCGTTCTGACATCAAAAATAGATCAAAGCAGCTGTCTTAAATGCGAGTTTTTGGTTAGAAAACACCAGTTGGTTTATTTTTATAATTTTTCTGTTGAGTTTCTAAAAGAGGAGATAGAGAAGATTTCAAACTGCTATTTGATATTATTTGTTCAGAAATTATACATTGTGAATAGATGACTTTTTTTTCTCCATAAGTGAAAAGCCAAGTTGGATTATTTTTACTACATTTTCTCTTTTTACATTGATTTTTGACAAAGCAGAAATAGTTTGATGTGCTCTGTAAGAATTGTGCTCAGATAAGTACATGTTACAGACCTAGTGGAAAAAATTTGAATACTTCTTTGGAGAAATGTCTATTCAAGACCTTGGCCTACTTTAATCTGGTTGTTTTGTTACTGAGTTTTAGGAGTTCTTTATATGTTCTGGATATCAATCCCTTATCAGATACACTAGAGGCCCGATGCATGAAGATTCGTGCAAGAATGGGCCTTCCTTCCCCTGGCTGCCGGCACTCACTCCGGCCAGAGCCACCTTTCTGCCTTCCCACACTGCCCAGAGGCCCTAGCAGGTGGGGCGGTGCGGAATGCCTGCGTCCTGCCCCGCTCCCAGCCGCTTGGCGCCTGCATATGCAAATTAACCCGCCATCTTTGTTGGATTAATTTGCATACTCACTCCTGGTGGGCGTCGCGAAGATATGGTCAATTTGCATCTTACTCTTTTATTTTCTCCCATTCAGTGAGCTTCCTTTTTACTCTGCTTCCACACTTTATAGAGACTAAATTAAATGATACAGAAATAAGGGTAAGAAAATGAAAACTACATACTAGTCCACCCCATCAGTGAGCCAGCTGTGTCTGAGTAATGACCTCCCCAAGTAACAAAATGTGAGCTGGCTCATCTGATCTGCTCATTGGATAGGCATTTTGTGTGTCTCAAACTTTCTGTTTTAAGGCTGAAATTTTAAAAAGTAATTTCTGTATTATTTTTTTAAATTTGATCTTCTAACAAAGCCCTTTACCCCTCTGATTTATGAAGTCACTGCTTTGAAATCTCCTCAGGGGGCTCCCTCACTGGGAGTGGGAGATGCCCCTCTAGAATTTCCGGACCTCTTACTCCCCCCAGTATTCCCTCCCTCAGACTCTGGGATGAATGTGCCATTGACACAGGTCCTCTTGTACACCCACATTGGTGAGGAGAACTTGGAAATACAGTTTTACAATTTAAAACCTGCATTTTTGCCAAGAGAAATCCCTGTGCACTTACAAGAAAGAGTCAAATCTCAACTCTCAGTCTAAGGCTCATGGTCTCCTCTGCTGCCTGGGCAGTTGTTGAAACAAGTAAATTCTTGGGCGAGGAAAACAAAGCTGCCCCGAGAAGCTCCAGGCAGGGAGGCAGGCCCACGGGAGGAACATCTGCTTGGCACCCAGCCCTGAGCCCTGCCCCAGGGTCAGGGTGTTGCCCCATTTCATTAACTTATGCAAGCTAACTACTAAGAAGATTCAGTGCCATTCTTATGGAAAACAAATTGCCAGTTAATATTAAATTTCAGGTTATTAGAACATTCTGTGAAACAAAAGCCCAACTGTGATTTTGGGACAATTCATGTTAAGAAAGATGATTTTCAAAGACTCTGATCTTATTTCAAGAATATTGCTGACCACTGACATTTGAAATAAGATTTTTAATTTTTTTCCCTTTCACAAGTATCATTTTGACGTTTGCCTCGGGGAATTTCTTCCTTGGCAACACATATAAAAGCTTAAAACTGGATGACGTTGACATTCTAAAGATTTGAAGTTTGTCTTTGATTCTTTCAAAAAGGAGGAAAAGAAACAAAAGGAAGGAAAACTCATTTAATGTCATTAAAGTGTCTTTGAAGACATGATAGGCTTGTGCTGTGGAAACCTTAGATGAAATGGAAATACTTTTAAAAGGTCCAAATGGGGGATTTTTTCCAACTTTTCCAACCCCTCCTTTGCAGAGATGTAGAGGCTGAGGCCAAGTAATATTTGGTGCCGCCCAACCCCCTTAGGACATCTCCCAGTTAATAGCAAGGCTTCTTCACGTCCAGTTAGGTGGCCTTACCAGTCTCTCTCCAGCCCTCTCCAGGTCATTCTCTCATCACCAGCCAAATCTTAATGTCAAATCAACTACAACAAAACAAACAGAGCACTCCACCTTCTAACTTTTAAAGAGAGGCAGTGTGCGTTAACAAGAACGAGACAGCTCTACATATACTGATTTAGAACACTGTAGCATAAGTGAAAAGAGCAAGTGACAGGAAAATCAATTCAATAAGATTCTATTCACATTTAAAAAAAAAAAAGATGTATGGAGAGAAACCAAGATGGTGGCATAGGTAAACACCTGAACTGCTGCCTCACACAACCACTTCAAAACTACAACTGAAAGACAAAATGGACATCATCCAGAAACACAGGAAGGCAGGCTGAGTGGAAATTCTACAACTAGAAGGAAAGAGAAAAGCACACTGAGACTCAGAGGAGGTGCGGAAGGCAGAGGTACGGAGGTGCGTGCATGGAGAGGGCTGGCAACTGAGTACACAGCTGTCTTTTTCAATCAGGAGGGAGACACAAGCTCCCGACTGCTCTGAACTCCAGTTCCAGGCAAGACTCTGGGGACCCAGACTCATTTGGTGAGAAACTGGACTGTCTGGCAGCAGGCAGAACTCAAGGGCGGCTTTCTCTCAGAGGTGCTTGCAGCGATTACCAAGGGACACTGAGACCCAGGGGCCTCTTAGGGCAGGGCTGATGGGAAGCCATTGCTGTTTGCTCCACCCTGAGACTCCGCCCCATCCAAGCTGTGGGCAGAGGCTTTTGCATATGAGTGGCCTGGTCCTTTGAAAACTAAACTTACCAAACAAACTGCAGCTGAGTCAGTGAGCCCAGAACATCAAAAAAGAAGGCCCAAAGCCCCACAGCAGCTTGCATTGCTTCATAGCTGACCCTCATCTGGACATCTCCAAACCCAAACAAAGAAGAGGAATCTGCAGATCTCTCCGTAGCTCCTGCTGGATGGCCTCAGGCAGAGGCTAAATTAGCACCTCCTTGGAGATCCAAGAGCCAGTGTACCTAGGGGTCAGAGTGGGACCATCCAGATTACAACTCCTCAGATCCATAAGGGACACACTCAGGAGGCAGATTCAGTGAGCACCAAAGCCCCACTGAAGCAAGTCTTGCCTCATAAGGGTGTCTCCAGCACAGAAGTTCTCCCATCGTAGACACAACTAATCCTCACAGCCAATTGGCCTGGAGGTCAATTCCTCCCAGTGATACCAACAACAATCAAGGCTTAACTACAACAAGACTGTGCACACAGCCCACAAAGGGGTGCACCAAGAGTGTCCACCTCAGGTTAACTGGGGAGGCTGAGCCACTGTGCCCTATAGGACACCTAGCACACAAAGCCACTCTATCAACTCAGGGAAGCAGCCAAAACGCAGAGACAAAGAAACAGGTCAGAAATGAAAGAAATGGAGGAAAGCAAATGAGTGGATATAGAGTTCAAAACCATGGTTATAAGGTTTTTCAAGAATTTTGTAGAAAAGGCCGATAAATTTAGTGAGACCCTTAAGGATATGAAAAAGGACCAACTAGAAATTGAGCATACATTGAATGAAATAAAAAATAATATACAGAGATCCAACAGCAGACTAGAGCAGTAGTCGGCAAACTCATTAGTCAACAGAGCCAAATATCAACAGTACAACGACTGAAATTTCTTTTGAGAGCCGAAAACCGACTTCTGCACATGGGCCACGAAGTTTCAATCGCATTGTATGTGCGCACCCACACGTGGTATTTTGTGGAAGAGCCACACTCAAGGGGCCAAAGAGCTGCATGTGACTTGCGAGCCGCAGTTTGCCCAACCACTGGACTAGAGGATTGCAAGAATCAAGTCAAAGATTTGAAATACAAAGAAGCAAAAAACACCCAACTGGAAAAGCAAAAAGAAAAAAGAATCCAAAAATATGAAAATAGTGTAAGGAGCCTCTGGGACAACTTTAAGTGTACCAACATCCGAATTATGGGGGTGCCAGAAGAAGAAAGAGAGCAAGATACTGAAAACCTATTTGAAGAAATAATGACAGAAAACTTCCCCCACCTGGTGAAAGAAATAGACTTACAAGTCCAGGAAGCACAGAGAACCCCAAACAAAAGGAATCCAAAGAGGACCACACCAAGACACATCATAATTAAAATGCCAAGAGCAAAAGAGAAAGAGAGAATATTAAAAGCAACAAGAGAAAAGCAGTTAGTTACCTACAAGGGAGCACCCATACGACTGTCAGCTGATTTCTCAACAGAAACTATGCAGGCCAGACGGGAGTGGCAAGAAATTTTCAAAGTGATGAATAGCAAGAACCTACAACCAAGATTACTCTACCCAGCAAAGCTATCATTCAGAATTGAAGGTCAGATAAAGAGCTTCACAGATAAGAAAAAGCTAAAGGAGTTCATCACCACCAAACCAGTATTATATGAAATGCTAAAAGGTATTCTTTAAGAAGAGGAAGAATAAGAAAAAGGTAAAGATAAAATTATGAACAACAAAGTGACAATACATATCTATCAACAAGTGAATCTAAAAATCAAGTGAATAAAAAGTCTGATGAACAGAATAAACTGGTGAATATAATAGAATCAGGGGCATAGAAAGAGAGTGGACTGACAATTCTCAAGGAGAAAGGGGTGTGGGTGGTGCGGGAAGAGACTGGACAAAAACCGTACACCTATGGATGAGGACAGTGGGGGGGATAAGGGCAGAGGGTGGGGTGGGAACCGGTGGAGGGGAGCTATGGGGGGAAAAAAGAGGAACAATTGTAATAATCTGAACAATAAAGATTTACTGAAATGAAAAAAAAGATGTATGTGTAGCCCTAGCCGGTTGGGCTCGGTGGACAGAGCGCTGGCCTGCCGACTGAAGGGTCTCAGGTTCGATTCCGGCCAAGGGCACATGCCTGGGTTGCAGGCTTGATCCCCAGTAGGGGACGTGCTGGAGGCAGCCAATCAATGATTCTCTCTTATCCTTGATGTTTTGCTCTCTCTCCCTCTCCCTTCCTCTCTGAAATCAATAAAGAAATATATATTTTTTAAAAAGATGTATGCATTATTTAAAAAAAATGGAATCACACACACACACACACACACACACACAAACACACACGGCGCTCCAACCAACTGATCCACTGGGCCAGGGCCAGCCCAGTAAGTTTTGACAGTTGTATAACCTATGTGACCATTAGGATGGTGATTAACAGGCAACTCCAGGTTCAGACACTGTGAGGAGTGAGCAACATTTAAAACGTTTTTTCCCTGCTATGCATCTAAGACACATTGCCTTGGAATAATGCCAGCATTATAACCTCTGATTTATTAATTTCCTCCCATCTTCTGGATGGCCTTAGAGAAATTATGTAGGGGGAGGGACAGGAAGATACCTCAGGTGAGCACCAGTGTAAATTGCATGCCAGGTGGTGACAGTATCATGGCCCCGACATCTCCCCATGGCACAGCCTCACAACCAAGCCATGAAGCAGGAAGGACAGAGTTGTCCTCAGAGGCCCTGAGTGTTCTTAGAACAAGCAAATGAAGGAGGCTCCTGGCAACCAAGAGTGAACAGCTAGAGGTCAAGCACAATGGACATTTCTTAGAAACTCCCAGTTCAGTCATTAGAGCTCCTGGGAAGCACCTCTGAAACAGTGACGGAGCAAGCTCATCACACTCTTTAGCACAGGGACCAGGATGGAGCTTGGCCCGGGTCAGCAAGGGCCAGAGGGAGAGGCCACCGCACAGCTTGTGCAAAGAACAAGCTGAGGAGGGACCCGGGGACAGATGGTGCTTGTAAAGACCTACTAGTGAAAGGGCCTGGGGCTCCACGCATCAGGGTCTTTAGGTCCAGGCTGCAGCGCCACTAATGCACTCCTGGCTGCAGTGCTATTGTTAATGCTCCAAGGGCGGACATTTAAAGCCATAGTAGCATGAAAGTTGTGGCCTGAAGGTGACTAAATGTCTGAAAGGCCCATTTTTCTTTTTAAAATATATTTTTATTGATTTCAGAGAGAAAGGGGGAGAGGGGAAGAGAGAGAGAGAACAATGATGATGAGAATCATCAATCAGCTGCCTCCTGCGCGCCCCATACTGGGGATCAAGCCGGCAACCCGGGCATGTTCCCGGACTGGTAATCGAATCATGACCTCCTGGTTCATAGGTCAATGCTCAACACTGCACAAAGGGGAGGGCAGGCCCATTTTATTTGGCAGCGCTCTGAGATGGTTCAGTTGCAGGATCATCTTCACGTGTGTTATACCCGAGTGCTCAGACTTTCTGTTTCAGTTTTTGTTTTGTTTTTTTTTTTTTTTTGATGACAGATTTGCTATTTTGAATATATTTTTATTGATTTCAGAGAGGAAAGGAGAGAGATAGAGAGAAACATCAATGATGAGAATCATTGATTGGCTGCCTCCTGCACGTCCCCACTGGGGGGAAATTGAGCCTGCAACCCGGGCATGTGCCCTTGGCCGGAATTGAACCTGGAACCCTTTAGTTCGCAGGCCGACACTCTATCCACTGAGTCAAACCAACTAGGGCCAGATTTGCTATTTTTAAAATGTCACAGAACAAATAGACCTGTAAGTTATGCTTCATACATTTGGGGGTTCATTTTATGTTCTTCTGACAGTTCCAATATGTTTCTGCTATTTAAAAATTGGTTTTGGACCGCGAAAGTGAGAACTGTGGCAAGAGCTCACTGGGGACTTCCTGGGAGGCAACAAATACCCACAGCTGGTGGGGGTGTGGGGGCGCTCTGCGGAAGGCAAGACTGGAGAGAATATCACCCAACCTTGCGGTGGGCTTTTGTGCGAGATGGTATGTTGTTAGTAGGACGGCAGCAAATGGACCTTGCTGTGTGATGACAGCTATTCAGAAGTTTGGGTAACTTGCAAGGAAATTCTATAAAGTGTTAGTGATATTTAGAATTCTCATAATACATTGTCAGGTTAAAAAAAAATAGCATTTCATGATCCAAGTTTCATATGAAAAAGCACATAGATTTGTGTAGAGAGAAAAAGAGTGGCAAAACATTGCATGACTTAGGAACTGGGGCTATAAAAAACAGACTCAGAAACTTCTCAGGAGAAAAGAGGTTCATTGCCAGGAAGCACCTGCACAAGGATTCGGGAACAGCCAGGACCGTCAGGACTGATGGTCATTCTGGACTCAGGACAGGTCTAGAGGCCTCCGTAGATGAGCATGCGCTATGGAGTGGGTGGGGTGTGTGTGTGGGAGGGCAGGCGGGGGGTTCTCTCTGCCATTTTCACGGGCCAGCTAGCTCCCTCACACCATCTTCTTTCTTACAGCCGCTACTTGGATTTTCTGTGCCTTCCCCACTTTGGCTTGCACAGGACCCATCCGGGCTGCGCTGGTCCTCCTAATGAGGTTCTTTCCGCTAAGTCCCCATGGCTAACCTCCGTTCTTTCAGCAGTTTCTCATCCTAATGCCCAGGAGAGATGATCCATGGCCCACCTCGTCTGTGCCAGCTTCCTTCTTAGCCCAGCCGCTGACCACTGGGCTGCTGTGGCAAACCTGTGCCCCCTGGTCCAATTAGCCAGTGGGGAAACTGAGGTGCGCTTGCCCCACTGGCCGCAGGAAACACGCACGACACAGATAACAGGCACAACCTGTTAGCCAACTGCCACGGGAGTGAGAAAGGCCGTGCTTCCAGCGGGGGACGCGGCGCCGCCCTGAAGCGCCTGCACCCACGAGGGCAGAGCCTGCCTGGCCCTGCTTCGGGCTGCTGCGCTCTCCGCTTCAAGTTTGGGCTTGAAACGTTCAGAGAAGGCCCAGCCCGCACCTGCCAGCCTGTCTGCTCCGTGCTCCTGTTTCCCAGCAGAAAAATCTGAATTTGAAAATGATTCAATGATGGGCTGGTGCTTTTTCAACCTGTTTTATGAACCCATTATTATCGGGAAAATCAAGCATTAAATGAAAAATAGTCTCCCCCTCCCCCCCCCCAGTGAATTTTTTTTTTAATTTTTCTTTTTACCTCGATAACAAAGAGAGAAACAGAAGAGCTGAGTCTTTGACAAAAAGACACGATGTTTGGAAAGTGGGTGCAGAAGTGCTGAGTGGGCGCCCGCGGGTCACTGAGTGCACCTCCATGCGCGGCAGGGGAAGGGGTCTGCTGTTTGAATTTCGCCCCCAGAACTGCCGAACACCTGCACCTCTCGAATGTCATCCAGAACTCCCAATCAACAGAGAATGTGTTCTTTCTGGAGCTCCATTGCGGGAGCGGGAGCAGGAGCGGGAGCACGCCTGGCACCCTGCCACTGGTCCCGGTGTCACCCGAGAGTCTGTGCTCCCGCCTCTCCGGAACGAGCTCTTCGTTCTGAGTTCTGCACTGGAGCAGCGAGGTCCCTGGGAGGAAATCTGGAACGTCTATTCCGAACAACTCTCAAAAGGGGAGAGTGTAAACACTCTGATAGACAAGGTTCGCTTTAATAAATTGACAATTACTGTAAAGTGAGTACACTCTCGTGTTCCTCTCCCCACCCGCGCGGCGCTGGGTCCTGCCCAAATGGAACGAGCTCTTTGTAACCAGCGCTAGCAAGGACATTCCACGTCCAGGATGTAAAGGAGGCCCCATTGGGGTGGGGGTGGGGGGGCGGACAGGGGAATAGGGGAGGTCGAAAAGCTTGGAAGGCAGTCGTTTTAAAGATTACAAATGCGGCAACAGATGAAGTTGTTGGTTAGTGTGTTTTATGTGATCACAAATGCATTATTCTTTTTTTAAAAAGTATTTTTTTAAATTGATTTCAGAGAGGAAGGGCTAGGGAGCGAGAGATAGAAACATCAATGATGAGAGAGGATCATTGATCAGCTGTCTCCTGCACACCACGCAACCCCAGCATGTGCCCTGACCAGGAATCGAACCCAGGACCACTGAGCCACACCAGCCGGGTACAAATACATTATTCTTAAAGGTCATTCGGTGGAATTTTAAAATCAATGTTTGGAGTTTCTTGCTAGTGTTTTTATTGGTTCTGATTAGTTTAAGAGAGTGGAATGCAGCTGTTTCAATGAATGCTATGGACTGATTTTATACTCTTGAACTCCTTTATAATGACAAAGATGTAAATCCCATGGTAGTACAAGGTGCAAACCACAGGACTATCTGTCTTAGAATCATATCGCTTAAATCTTAGGTCCTATTTAGAAACTATTCATTATAATTTGGTAACTGTCTATATGTCATTGTCCATCAAAGACATGACCAGACCCACAGTGTAGGATCAGTTAAAATCAAACTCCCAGTGAGCATTTTATACCCATCTGTAGGTCCCTAATAAAAAAAAAATTTAGGGGGGGGGTACTACAAAATACGTATTTTTTTATGATAGACACATATTTCTTTTTTTATGTTTTTATTGATTTCAGAGAGGAAGGGAGAGGGAGAGAGGGATAGAAACATCAATGATGAGAAAGAATCATTGATTGACTGCCTCCTGCATGCCCCCCACTGGGGATCGAGCCTGCAACCCAGGCATGTGCCCTTGGCTGCAATTGAACCTGGGACCCTTCAGTCTGCAGGCCAACACTCTATCTACTGAGCCAAACCAGCTAGGGCCAAAATACATATTTTTTAAAAATATATTTCTGTTCATGTCTTCTTTAAATTTTAGTTATTTTTTGAAAAGTAATACATTCTCATGGCATCTTGTTCCTACCTTCTCCCTCAGCCTCTGGGTGCCCCTCCCTGGAGACAGCCAACATTTTCAGTTTCTTGTGAATCTTTCCTGATATTTTATTTGTACACGAGCAAATATGTACATAAATTTTTCTCCGTGTTAAACAAATTGTAGAATATTATACAGTTTTACACCTTGTTTTTTTCTGTTAATAATACATCTTAGATATTAGCCATTATTCTTCACAGCATCCTATTATAAGAATGTACCATGGTTCATCAGCTACTGTTGGACACTTAGGTCCAATGTTTTACATTACAACTAATGCTGAGTGCATGGCCGGTACCACACGTGAGTGATATCTGTAGGATAAACTCCCAGACATGAAATAGTTGGGCTAGTGCCAAATAGACCCCTCTCTTCCAAAGAGGTTATGGAAAATTGCATTCCCATAAATAATGTATGACTGGTTTCCCACAACCTCCTCAATATTGAATGTTACATGGCTTTTTAAACACTGTTGTAAAAAATAACAATGTCAATGGAGCCATTTTAAAATGGAGTTGGAGCTGCCATCCAGAAGAATTACCTTGCATGTCTTTGGATTTGAATGTTAAAACTGGGCAAAATGCCCTGGCCTGGGTTGCTCAGTGGTTGGAATATCAGCCTGTGCACTGAAGGGTTGCAAGTTCTATTTCAGCCAAGGGCACCCACCTGGGTTGCAGGTTCAACCTCTGGCCCTGGTCAGGGCGTATGTGAGAGGCAATCAAGAGATGTATCTCCCTCACATGATGTTTCTCTCTCTCTCTCCTCTCTCTCTCTCTCTCTCTCCTTCTATCCCCCTCTCTCCCCCCTCTACCCCCTCTCTCCCCCCTCTCCCTCCCTTCCACTCTCTCTGAGAGCTCGATGGAAAAAATATCCTTAGGTGAGGATTAACAAGAACAACAACAAAAACACTGGGCAAAATAACCTTTGGACTGAGCCTCAAGTAACGTTGTTTTCCAAGCAACTGTTTGAAAAGATAATAAGAAAGCAAATATGACTGAAAATTAAGAAACTTTCTTTAGATTAACATCATTGCTAGCTTACTGCATCTACAGAAATGTCTTCCTTCTATTGTAATTTCCCCCTTTTGTCAATTTAATTATTCCTCTTCCCTTTCTCATAAATACCCCTTGCCTTTGCCTCCTAATTGGAACATTATTTGGGTTTCTGCCTGAATCAGTGCTTCCCGAAGAGCTATTCCTGGGATCTCCAATACATTCTTGTTGCCTCTCACTTCTTTTTAGGTTAACACTGTCATGAAAAATGTTGATCATTGTCAATTTCGTAGATGAAAATGCTATTTCCATGCTTTTATTTTGTGTTCATGTTCTAATTTGCATTTCTTAAATTTTGTGAGATTGAAAACATTTAATGGTAATTGTTATTTCCTGTTCTTTGCACAGTCCATTTATATACTTCCAACTATTTTTATATCAGGTTGCTATGCTTTTTTCTTACTGACTTAACAAAAAATCTTCCCATTTTATCACATCTTATCATTGTTTATGTCTTTTTTAAAATTCCCAGATTCAAATTTTGGGTTTGTAGTAAATGTATCAATCTTTACTGGCTTTTAAATTTTTAATTATAATTAGAAAGGCCTGCCCTACGTTAGGATTAAACATTAATTCTCTTTTCTGGGGGAAATTTTGTAGTTTAAGGTTTTTTTATTTAAATCTTTGATTGATATGGAATTTCTTTTGGGATAAGATGTGAGGTATTATTCCAGTTTTATTCTCTTCTGGATGGTTAACCCCGTGGATTGAATGTGTTCTCCCCAAAGTTCATATGTTGATGCCCTAATCTTCAAAGTGATGGTATTTGGAGATGGGTTTATATGATGAGATTAGAGCTCCCAGGATGAGCTAGATGCCCTTATAAAAGAAAGAGACAGAAAATCTCTTCCTCCATCGATCAGAACCTCAAACCTCAGGGAAAGTAGGGGAGGGTGGGGGTAAGAGGGAAAGATCAACCAAAGGACTTATATGCATGCATATAAGCCTAATCAATGGACACAGACAACAGGGGGGAATAAGGACACATATGTAATACCACAATCAAAAAAGAAAAAAAAAAAAAGAAAATCTGTTCCTCTGTATGCACACACCAAGGAAAGACCCTGTGAGCACATAATCAGGAAGTGGGCCCTCAGCAAGGACCTGGCCAAACTGCCATGCTGATCTCAGACTCCCCCGCCTCCAGGCCTGTGAGAACATAAATGCTTGCTGTTTCTGCCATCCAGTCTATGGTATTTGTTACAGCTGCCCAAACTGACTTGGACGGTTGTTCCCACCACCTTTATCCTATACTTCACATTTTATGCATTTGGGACTTTTTTGGACTTCTTTGTACCATAGCTATCTGTTATTATGCCAGTACCACTCTGTTTTAATTACTCTAACACTTATAACATGTTGAATGTCCCTACCCTGATTTTAAATATACTTGGTAAAAAAACATAGTATTGGTGTGGTGTTCTTGGTGTCCCGGATCTGTCTCTTGCTTTAATAGTGTTTGGACGGAACACACCCAGGGACACCCCTTCTTCCCGCCTCCAACCACTCTCCAGCGTCTTATCCAGTCACCACCTTCAGAACCACCTCTGAGACCAGCCAACACACCGTTGTTGTTTTTTGTTTTTTTTTCTACCTTAACTCCCTATTGCCGAACAACCCTGAGCTCCCACATTTGTTAGAATTATTCCACCGAGGTGAAGGCTGAGGTCAATCGCCGGGCCAGCCTGCATCTGCCGGCCGCCTGCACCTACCTCTCTCTGGGCTTCTTTTGTGACTGCGATGATGTGGCTCTCGAGGGCAGGGCCACTTCTTCTGCGAGTTGGTGGAGAAGCGCGAGGGCACTGAGCGTCTCTTAAAGCTGCAAACCAGCACAGTGGCTGCAGTCTCTTATAGGACACGCTGAAGACTCCCCAAGATGAGTGGGCAAAACTCAGGACCACGGCAGCCGCCTGGCCTTAGAGAGGCACCTGAACCAGGCCCTTTGGAGCTGCAGGCCCTGGGTTCTCCCCGCGCAGCCCCTCATCCTGTGGCTCCTGCAGAACCACTTCCGGGGTGAGGAGGTGAAACTCATCAAGAAGATGGGCCACACCTGACTCACCTCCACAGGCTGCCGGCCCCAGGCTGGGCTGGGCCAGTATCTTCCAAAGGCTCACCCTCAAGCACGACTAGGAGCCTTTGGAGCCTAGAGGCCCCTCTGCATCCCCTGTGTCTGGCTTTTACCTGAGCCTCTTCCCGAAACTACTAGCCATTCTTTAACCACCTGAGGCCCTCTCCCATGCATTGGATCAAATGAAGCAATAAAGCTTTTTGCAAGAAAAAAAAATACTATTGTTGCAAGCAACATAGATTCTTAAGCAAGATAAAGCATTTAACTAGAAGGCGGTTAGGGTAGCTCTTGGGATCAAAGGTATTAAATTGGGAAGGGCAGCATGTCTACTCCAGAGAATTCCATTGGTAGAACTTCTCTCCAGAGTGTGTCATAAATATGACTGCGTTTCTGGGTCACTGTCTTCAACTTTCAAATTCTTGAGCTAGAGGTGGGCTTTCCTCACTTAGGTCAGGTGTCTTGACCACAGGGTCAATCAGCTGTGACTGGAATGCTGGGTAATTACAACACAGAAGAGGCCACCTCGCGGTCATAGGGAGAAGGAAGTTACCCTAGTTAACGTCTACTACAAATTTGAATTCTTGACACTATCCTTCTCTGAATCCTTAACTTTGCTAATACGTACATTTTTATATTGGAAAGTACGTGTTCAGACTTTTCTTTAAGGCAGCTCTCCAGATCAGAAACAAAAAAACTGACTCTGAAGCTAAACGCCAGACTGGTACAGTGATTACTCCTGCCCTGGGGCTGTTAGCTGATCTCAGTAACCAAGAGACTTGAACCTTAATTTGTCAAGAAAAAGACAGATGATGAAGAACAGGTCCATACAATATAGGGAGTATAGCTTAGAAGGCCTCCCCCCCCCACCCCCCCTGCCCAGGAAGCTGGAACCCTTTCAAGAGCCCCCCCAAAAATATGGACTGGAAACAATTCTCTCTCTGGCACTGGGAGAACAAAGGATGAGGCAACTGTCTCCCTGAGAGTTCATGATCATGCACCTGCGTGCTGCTCTGGAGTTCAGATGTCTACTACCCATGTATACTTAAGTCCTGTAAACCAAGAAATTCACATCAAGGTTTTCTGGGTTGGTAACCCATGGAGGAGTTTCAGATACAAAAACTCTTCCTAGAAAGTATATATCCACCATCCAGGCTACCTTGGACTGGCAAGGAGTCCTGATGAACACAAGCTTACACTCCAAAAGTGTAAAACGTAAACAAAAGAGGCCACCAGGAAGGAATGAGACAGAAAAGTTTAATCACTGAAATAAAACACATCAGAATGCTACTCTGGCAAAAATCTGTAGCAACAGAAAAACCTCAAAGTTGTGCCACTAGTTGGTCAAAATCATCTTGAGATAACCCAAATTCAGTAGGATATTATTTTAAAAACAGTTGTATGATCGTTGGAACATGAAAAGATACAGGATCTCATCAGGTTCAGAGCTCTTGAGTTTTTTCTAAAGACATTTCCATACCTGAGGATTTCATCAAAGGGTACTTAAAGGAAAAGACAAAAACATATCTTAATAGTCAAAGAGATGCAAAGTCCAGTTTTGTTATTAACCTCAGTGGGATGTGCAGACGTCTCTAAGAAGGTGGGGGAAGTAGGTAACATGTATAATTTGGACTTAAAGGACCTGGGTTATGGGGCTACTTCTTTCAGAATACTTTCCCCCCTAACCTTGATGTTTCCTTCCTGGGTAGGAAACAATGTCGTGTCCCTCAGGGCTTTTCTCTGCCCTCTACATTTATTGCCACAGCCCCGGGGGGCAGACGAATAACTTGATTGATAAATTTGGGAAGAACAATGGGCATGCTCTTCCTCTGTTAGTCAGTTGTCCATAAAGAACATGTATTTTGTCCTACTCCTCCAGGGGCAGGCCCTCCTTCAGGCCATGTTTCTTGGGGCATGTCTGGCTAAATCTTGGCTCAAGTCTTGTCCTCTAATCTGGTCTCTATCCATTTTCAGTTGGTCATAAGAAATGAGTTAACTGTCTTGCTCAATAGGAACCTGTTTTTCAACCTTGGGATGATTTAGAGGATCTAGAATAATGATCTGTGACCTTTATGAGTGAGTCAGTGAAAGTGGTAAGGGGAGGGCGCAGAGGGAAGTGTCCCAGGCTGGTGAAACAGCATTTACAGGAGGACTGATGCGGCTCAGTGGGACTGCAATTGGACTGTGAAATGAAGAGGTCTCAGGTAGGCCTGGTGGGTCAGCAGGACCAGATGGTGGGCCCGAAGAGGCCTGCTGAGGAGTTGCAGAAGTGTGCTAGGATGTGCTATCACTCATTCATCCATAAAACAGTGTGTGCCTGCCGTTTTAAGGTGCTGGGGAGCTGTGTCTAAGGTTTCAGAAAGGAAGAGATAGGGAGAGACAGAAACATCAATGATGAGAGAGAATCATTAGAGAATCATTCATCAGCTGTCTCTTGCATGACCCTCACCACGGACTGAGCCTGTAATATGGGCATGTGCCCTGACTGAAAATTGAACCATGACCCCCTTCCTGCTGTAAGGTCAATGCTTAACCACTCACCCACACCAACCGAGCTGAGGCATATTTTGGAGAGTTACTTGCTGTTCAAAAAATGAAACAGGGTAAAAGGATTGATGAAGGAAGGGGCTGCTACTTTATTATTATTTTTTTGGGGGGGGGCAGCTACTTTAGAAATGGTGGTGGAAATATTTGAGCTGAGACCTGAATAAGAACAAGAAACCAAAATCTGCATAAAAAGCAGACAGAGCAGAGGTAACAACTCATGCAAAACCCAAGAGTGGAATGAACTCGGTGTGCTGCAGAAGGGCACAGCCAGATGCAAGGGGACGGAGAGAATGAGACGGTGGTGTGAGATGATGTGGCTGGGAACAGAGCTGCCATCTGAAAACCCAAGGGAGCAACACTTCACACCTCATCATTTTCTTTAACTTAAAAACTGACTCTGAGCACCATCTCATCCAACGTCTGTCATGAGAGAGGATCTGTCACCTATCTCGCTGGGGCCTCACATAATCCTAGAGTTTGGGGGGCCCTGGACAATGAGGGCTGAGTTGGGATGCTAATATTCACAGGTTGAAACCTCTAGAAAAAGGCAACTGTAGGCACAGGGCACAGGCCTCCTTGTGAGCTGCTGGGCAAGTCTTAGAACTTTAGCTTCTTCTAGGACATGTTGAGGCTGGGGCAGGCTGCAGAGTTTGGGAGACCCACGCTACTTCCAGTTTTCTCTCTCAGGGCCCCAAAATCGCTCGCACTCTCCCTGCTCCAGCCAAATCCCTTAGACCAGGCGAGGCTTCTGGAAAACAAAAGTCATGGCTCAGTGGTTTGAGTGTACACCTATGAACCAGGAGGTCACAGTACATGCCTGGGTTGCCGGCTTGATCTCCAGTGGGGGGCATGTGGGAGGTAGCCAATTGATTCTCTTTTATCATTGATGTTTCTCTCTCTCCCACCCCCTCTCTGAAATTAAAAAAATATATATATTTAAAAACACACCAAAAGGCAGGTTGTCTGTGCTGCTCCTACCTCCTACTGGGTAACTCAAACCCTCGGAGGGAAAGGAGCAAAAAGGCCTTGCTATTTGCTCAAACTGAAACTGGGTTGGGGCAGTCAGTAACCGCCTGCTCCCGTGTTTTAGACCCATCACTCTGCTACAGCGTGGAGTACAGAGGTAAAGGAGGGTCGGAAACACAATTTCTGCCCTAAAGATATTTCAGTGGTGACTGTGTCTCACTCCGGTGGCTACCTTCAGTCAAGTGAGGGATTTCTGTCCCTGTGACGGGCGGGGGCTCTGCACTTCCCCAGGTTGCACTCTGAGTCACAGTGCCAGTGTGGGCGGGCAGAAATCTTTTCTCTCTGCTTCTGCACTGAGAATTCTCATCTCAAAAGACCTTAGAATTATTGCTGACTCCATCCTTCCAGCACAGAGTTCAAAGTAAAATAATGTGAGATGAATTTATTTTTTTATTGGTTAGGAAATATCTAAACGTCTGAGTCATCACACCTAACACCCACAGCTAAGGGCGTGTCTGGCAGCTTAGAAACTCAAAACATGCAAGGTGTGGCCTTGGCCAGTGCACTTGTCTGGCCCTGTCGGGTCCTGCTGACTTTTCAAGTTTAGAGATATTCCCTCTCAACTCTGCATTTCCAGGTTGACCCTCTGCCTCTCGGCTCCACAGACAAACTGCCATGGGACACCTTCAGTGATAAAACAGCTTTCCTGACCAAATGTACTGTCCTTCTTGAAATCATTCTACACCCCAAGTTCACCAGATCTGTCATACCCTTAAGTCACTCAGGCTGGCAGCCTTGTCTTCTTGAATTTTCTGGTCCCAAGATCCCCCCTCCATTAGGCTGTCAAAATGCGGATTCTGTGAAATGGCCAATTCTGATATCACCCTGAGGGGACTCCCACGGGAGAGCTGGGAGCTACTTTCCCACTGTGATCTTTCTGTAACTACTTCCAACCATCAGCTAGTTGTGAGGCTAGTTGGCATCACAAGGCCTTCGGAGCAAGGAGAACAGTTAACTAGTTCATTTCAAAGGTTACACCGTGTTGGAATAAAGCCTATTTTGGAAAAGCAGAGCGCAAACTGTTACCGATCCTTTGTTCCAACAGAGTCTGTAGGGACATCCAGAGCAGGGACATGCTTCAGCTGATACCTTAAACAATAACTGCACTAGACAGAAACCTCAAACTTATTTTGATGTTCTATGCTGAAGTTTACAAAATATACACATTCATTTCAATTTTTTATTAAAATACTTTTTTGTTCATAGGGACAACCAAAGGAAAAAGTACATAATTTTATATGTTGTAGATCATGTAAAATACAACAAACATAGGCTCACGGGAATTCAAAATAGATTTAAAAATATTCAAAGAAGCTTTAATAAAAAACAAACTTTAAATATGTGGCTTATTTATATGTTTACCTCATTTTTCAGAAGTTTCATTTCTTTTCTCCATTTTAATGCTACTGTGATTTATAAATAATTATTCAAATAGTCTAACATCTCATCAATTTTGTTTTCTGAAACCTTGGAAATCATATTTCTAAATGAAGGCCTCTCCTTTACAGCATTCTATGTAAACAAAGACTTACTTTATTTGAATTACCATTTGATTTGGTGCCACTATAGTTTCAGTAATAATTAGATGTTATTAGGAGAAGATGGGGCAGAAGAACCTGCTAGCAAGGACATGTTTTACTATAGGAAAGAACCTTTTATATATGGCTTATAATGCCTACTGATTTAAAGTTTAGTGTTTTTTAATCTAGTCATAAAAAGGTAAGAACCTAATTTTTTATTTAAAAGAAAAATATTTTTTTACCAGGGCTTCTATATGGTAATGAATTGTGCTTAGAACGGTAATAGGTCTACATTTTAGTGGTGCTACTTGCTTCCCAAATGTTATACTTTTAATTTGAAAAAAATATTGTTATTCAAAACCTGAAATGGAATGTTTCAGGTGAACTCTGTGTTTTAACACCTTCATAAACCAGGAAAATTAAGCATTACATTTAGGGATAATTTCTATTGGGAGAAAGAGAATATGAAAAATCAATTAAAACATAATATGGGTCAAGAAATTATCTTCCCAATATAAGGGGAGAAAGATAAAGTACATTTAAAAATTTAATGATGAAGACCTAAAAAAGATGATAAATGCAGTTTTAAAAAGTTTGTTACTGTATTTAAGAAAACATTAAGCATGTTGTTAATAAACTCAGAAGTATCCCTCTATTCATAGATAAATATAAAATTACTGTGAAAAACTGCAAAGTTGAATGAACCAACAGGCTACAGATTCCTTTAAAAATTTTTTAAGTTCAAGAAAACCTTCACCTTTATTGGTATTAATGAAGGAAGGGAGCTAAAATGTTTTAAGGCACTTTAAACAGAGGCATTCTAGGTAAAAGTAAGAAAAGGATATCCCAATGTCTTCCTATTAAAAAACATTCATTATCTAAATTTCAACTTTATAAAAAGCCAAAGTACCTTGAGTATTCATTAGAGTTACCTGAAAGAGCAGAAAAGATATTAAGACTTCTAACTTTATGAGAATAGTTCATCATAGTAGTACATATGATCTTGTAACTCACTACTGGTCAGATAATGAATACAAATACGAAGTGTCTAACAGCATCATCTATTTTTATGTAGTAAATATTTAGGCATACAAAGGTATTCCTAAAAAGTCATGTGTAATTCAAATGTGTCCTATTTGAGAATGCTTGAAGATTGCAAGGGTACATAGTAGCTAAGCCTATCTTTATTGAAGCATTATATTAAAAGCTGACAAAATGTTCTGTAGTGTATTTGAAGTTAATGTTATCTTAAACAAAGATTTTTTTTGTTTCATAATCTTAACCTCCTACTGTATCATATTTAATAAGAACATTTGATCTAGATATAAACCTAAAAAAAGATTACAAGGTAACAAAATAATTAATGTAAATAGTTTTACGTTTGTTTCCCATTAGAATCCCCATTATTTTCGGCCTTCCAGTTCATACCTGTGAGTTTTCTTCTCTAGCCCCTCCTATCACTCAACCATAGCAGAACGTGGCTGTGTGTGCTGAGGCCGAGTGGGCGCAGGCTTTGCCTGAGCACAGCTTCATCTTTCATCTTTGCCATTTCTGTACAAGGGACAAATTGTTTCTTTGCTGCTCTACGCGGAGTCTGATCTGGCAGTCACTTCCCATTCCCAGTGCTCTTTACGCTGGTACCCTAAGTCAGAGAAATGCTTGAACTTCCTAACGATTTATTCTAGCAGCATATTTACTGCGGTTTCCTAGGTGTGCCCTGAAATTCTTGGTAAATATTCTTCATTACTACCTACATCAGCACTTTGGGCAGGGGGATGGAAGAGAAGGAGAAACCTTTCCTAACGCTTTCCCTAAAGTATGTGTATTATAGGATGGATTCTATTAGTAAGAATTTTAAATTGTAAAACATAGTAAGCATTTCCTTTCTAAAACCAACATAAAAAGGTTTGAAATTAAGCTTTTTATGGTGATTTTAATGAATTCTCAGGGTAATGCATTTGGATATCTACACTATTTACAGGACAGATAAACAAGGCACAGTAAAGATTGGCATACAACCATAAGAACTCGGGGTCCTAGTAGTACATGAAGAAATCATAACTTATGTTCACATGCTCTGACACTTCCCACACAAAAGGTTTTTGGCATGTTAGAAGGAAAGGACATCAGGCTTTCTGTTAGAAACCTCACTCTTTCAAGTATTCTCATGCAATTGCTTCTCTTGTGACCAAAGCTGAACATGTATTTTTACATTTGTTTCCCTTTAGAATCCCCAGTATTCTAATGGAAAACAAACAGAAGAAGGGGCTTATTGCTGATGGACAGTAAAATCAATATGAGCAGTTATCACAATTTAAAACACTGCTGAATTTGACATACTTTAATAGCAACTCAGTCCAAATTCTTCACATCTTCTTAACCTGCTGGCATTCTGATGCAACCAGCAGACATCAGTGAAAAGCTTTTCGTACCTTTCTTTTTAACGCAATTGCTTTGGTTTCCATTTCTTTGCTTTCTTTAAAACATGCAGTTCATACATTTGACAGTTTTACTACCATAGTCAATACATTCTGGACCAATACACTCGCAGCAGGCGTTATGGAACCAGCGATATTTGGATGCCCCCATGGACTCACAGGATATTTTACATTGATGTATGGACATGCAGTCATCAAAATAAACCACAGTACACATGTGTTCTGAAAAATAAAAAATTAAGATTTCAGAGCAAGAAATAAGAAATGTTTTAGTACTTAGCTGGATATTATTAACAGTTATTTTATCTTAGTTCTCTTATTGCTAGTCTGCACAGAACAACAGATGAAGTATAGGAAAAAAGATCTCATTTGTTAACTACATGGAGAAGGAAGCCAGTCTCCCACCCCAGCTGAAGAACGCAAAGGGCTTACTTAGTCACTTTATTAGGTTTCAGACCTTGATCTGAAAGTTAGATTACTGGGCTTAACAACATGTGCCTTTTAAACTGGACATTTCTGGTAAGATTTCCTATGAGAGAATTTTCCAACTAAAAGAGGTTTGAAAAATACTGTTCTGAAGTTATACAGAGAATTTATAATAAAATAAAACAAACTTAAGTAATTCAAATGATGATGAATGACTAGCAATGCTTGGTACAATTCAGCATTAGCTATTAAACTCTTAAGGTAAATTAAGCAGACTGGGCATTGGCAGTGTAGTCATAACTTCCTGATGTTAGTAAAAACAAAAATGACTTGAAATTAAATCATGCTGTTTTGATACACTTGTCTTTAAGATATTAATGAAATACTTCAAAACACTGATATGTAGTGTCCAGATTCTCAGATGTTTATTGTGCGCGTTTTGTTTAGTTGTGTGTATTTTCCCCCACTAAATGTCCGGCACATTGCAATCCTCAAAAATGTGGTTATCTTTGTTGTATTGGCATAATCAGTGACTTGTACAATCAGCAATAGCATTTGAGCAAGTTCTATCAGTAAGCAATATTTTCAGTTATAAGGTTTCAAAAATGTAAAAATGGATTTAAACTTGCTGAATGTAAGGATTGAACCTCAAGTCACTGTAGCTTTAGTAATTGCTTATTGTATTATTTTAGATGCTAGCACTGTATGTGTTGTGCATATTCTGATTTTATTAAAATAAAAAGTTAAACTGCAGAGTCAAAAAAAAAGAGAAAATACTTTTCTTACTTTTAACAATTCCTAGTCCTGCTTTCCAAGTAACCACTTTTGATTGTTTCAATTTAAGTTCTCATGGTGGTTAACCCCATATGACTACCTAGCTCAGAGGACTTATTTATGTGAAATAAATAAATAAAGGACAATTCAAACCATTAATAGAGAATATATGACTAAAGGCTAAGTTATTTCACAGAGCCATTTATAGAACTGATAAATCACCAGGGTCTGAATAATAAGGGAAGGCTTAATGGCAAAAAACTGGACTTGTATTAGGAAGAGTTAAAAGCAAAGCTACCACGTAACAAAATAAGGCAAGTCACAAGGAGATGAGTGTAGTGTGCACAGGGATGGAGTGGAGGCAAGTCCGACTGCAGTGGATAGTTGGCATCAGAAGACAGTAGAACCACCACTGGCTCTAGAAGATGGGGTCTGGTTAAAGAGGGAAACTGAGGAGACTGGCAGAGCACTATGCCAGGCAAACTACAGGAGTCACCAGTGAGCCAGTCGGGTGGGGGAGCATTTAAATCTCCAAGTTATTGGTACTTACCAAACTCACTTCGTTACTTATTCTACTATTATTTATTGAATATCTTCTAGGGAATAGCTATGAGGGAATCAAAGAGTAATCAGAGAATTCAAGGAACTAAGTAGAAACTGTTAGACCTATAAGTTAACAGATAACAAATCAAACTGTAAATGTGGGAGGAGTAGGAAGTGGCTAACTCTACCTGGGGGGACGGGCATTTAGGAAAGGTGTCACAGAGGAGAAACTTTAGCTCTGTCTTGAAGGATAATAACCTTCCTGATTATTATTTCATGAATTTAAATAATCTTTGAGAAAATTTTATGAATTATTATTTAGTATCTATTATGTTGATTATTTACATTATAATCATGGGGAAAATGGTAGCAAGACACATTCCATTCATTTATGACATCTTCCATAAGAATTTGTCTTATGGAGTACTTCAACTTGAACGGAAATAAGAATTCTTACTTTGTGTGTGATAAACAACAGCTGTTTTGCCTTTACTATCAATGGCCAAAGTTCATACTATTTTAGATAGGTAGGAGTGAAATGGAAGGCACACACACACAAAAAGAGCACAAATTATACTGTTTATGCAAAATTCACCTCATAGTTTGAGAAATGACTGCAATTCTCACAATTGCCTTATTCTTTCACAATAAAACTGTAAAACTTTTTATTTGAAAATATCATAGACTTTAAAAGTTACATGCCTTTTTCATTTCAAAATAAAAGTATGACCTATCCTAACAAATGTTCTTTTTTTTTTTTTAAATATATTTTATTGATTTTTTACAGAGAGGAAGGGAGAGGCATAGAGAGTCAGAAACATCGATGAGAGAGAAACATCGATCAGCTGCCTCCTGCACACCCCCTACTGGGGATGTGCCTGCAACCAAGGTACATGCCCTTGACCAGAATCGAACCTGGGACCCTTGAGTCCGCAGGCCGACGCTCTATCCACCGAGCCAAACCGGCTAGGGCCTAACAAATGTTCTTTAATATGTTTCTCAAAGTTGTTTGTGTCATTCTTTCCTTTAGTTTCCCTTCTGACCAATATTACTCACGGAGAACTGGATGTGGTTAATTTATACCTGGAAATTAGATGTCTGTAGTACCATCTTGCTTATAAGGAAATTTAGCTGATAACCTGGCATCATTTGTGGTACCAAGGCTATCATGAAAACCTGATTTCTAAGGACAGTTTGAATGTTACCTGATGGTGAGCAACACTGTAGTAAGTAAGCAGCTCTGTTACTATCTTATGAAAAGAACAATTAAAATCTAACACATATATCAAAATTAGGACCATGTATCTATCTCCTTCTATAGCCTCTATCACTACGAGTATGAAGGACTTGTGACAATATGCTTGACATGCCTCCTTATCTACTCAGGGATTTGGGGTTGTTAAAATCCAGAGTTTACTTAAGAGTATACAAACTCAAAACCAAAAAGCTACTTTAAAAAGATAACCTTAATATAGGCTTCACAGACCACACAAAGTGAGGGGGCAGGATAGAAAAAGTCAATTGTTGGCCATAATTACCTTTGTCACTGGAATAAGGTGCGTGAACATTATTGCTGGGAACAGACACATTTTGGTGGTGTGGCTGATTTACAGTCTCTAAAAATGAAACCAGATTCTCATGGTGTGACAGTTCTTCAGCAACAGGGAAGGAAACGATGTTCCAGTTCAACTGAGTGTCTCCTTCGGTGAGTGCCCGGAAGAGAGAAGGGATTGGCTCATGAAGCTCCTCCACTGTGCTCTTTGAAGTGGGAGGCGTGTCGCTATAATTTCGAGGATTACACATACCTGGGGGTGCGAGGGCAAAGAGAATAAGTTTACTCTTTTCACAAATTGTAATGTCGTGAACTCTTGTTAGTTACTGTTCTGCAATCAAAGCTCCAACATATTAAAATTATGTGATGTCTAGCATTATACTTATTTTTCTAGCTTTTGTTGCTGTTGAGAGGGACTTGAAGAGATGACACATCAGGAGCATCAAGCACACGGAGTGCCCATACTTGTTTTCTAAGTACCCATCCTCCACTAAGAGGAACCAGAAGTCCTTGGAGAAAAGAATGATTCTAGGGATGGATCCTGGAAAGTACAAAATGACCCTTTGCATGCTGGAAAGTAAAGAAGGGTGGGACATGTTGAAAAACACAGGAGGCAATCAGAAGGGGCTACCCCACTGGCCAAATTGATAATTTACCACTAAAATAAGTAATGACAGAAATGGATTACCACTTTGTGAATAAAATAGAAATTGATGAGTCCTTATATTATAAATAAGTGAATAAGGACATGGAGGAGAATGGAAAGCTTTTCCTTTTACTTGAGTGCCAACTGATAAATGTAGAAGGAATGAAGGAAATAGAAGATCCTGGCAACCATCATAGAAGTGTATGATTCAGATGGAAGTTGTCAATGGATGGTAAGACTAGTGGGTGGAGGTCTGATGAGGAACATATTGATGTACTCTTGGAAAACTTTCTACACAATACTAATCCATTACAAAGGGGTTAATCAATGTGGAAAAATCTGCCAGACACTAGTGTAACCAGGAGATGAAGGTTAGCATCGTCAGTTGTGGGATAGTTTGATGTTGTGTGTCCCTTAATGTCTTGCATAGCTTCATTTCAGTGATACTGTTGCCAAGAATGTATGACTTAAGTATGATCATCAGCCAACATTAGGTGGATCAAAACTGAGGATCATCCTACGTAACATAAAGTCTGTAGTCATTAAACCACCAAGGGAAAGACTAAGAGAATATTTCAGTTGAATGAGTCTGAAGAGACAGGACAACTAAATAAATAAAATCCTGGACCAGAAAGGAACAAGAGATACTGTTGAAACAGTTGGCAAAATATAAATGGGGTTTGTGATTGGGAGGGTTATGTGCTAGTTATGTAGGAGAATATCCTTGTTGTTGGAAAATACAGACTGGAGTATTTAGTAATGATGGGACATCATCTGTCAAGCCTGCTTTCCAAACGTTCAAAAAAGATGAATGATCATGAGGGTGTGTGCCCATAAATTTGTGTGTGTGTGTGTGTGTGTGCGCGCGCGTGCGTGTGCAGAGAAAGGGAGAGAATCAGGGGTACTAAGTAATGGAGCAAATTCATTAATGTTAATAACTGGGGAATCAGGGTGAGGGGGTAAGTGAGTCTTTTTACCCTTCGGGCAAATTTTCTCTACATTTGAAATTATCTCAAGATGACTTCTTTTAAAAAGTATTTTTAAAAAGAGAAAATGGCAGAAAAGTGTAAGAAATGGTGACCATAGAAACTTTTTAGAGGAATCTTGTTATAGAAGAGAGAGCTGTTTAACCAAACCCAGCTTTCGAGCTGTCCCAGCTGACACTATGTGGAGTAGAAAAGAGCTACCCCAAAGAACCATGCCCAAAATGCAGGTTCGGGAGCTAATTAAGTTATTATTATTATTATTATTGTAACCCACTATGTTTTGGGGTAGGTTGTGTACAGTAGCAATAACACTGAACAGAGTTCTCTGGACTTCCTTTTGTGAATATTATATTGTTTTAAAAAGATTTTTTAATTGAATTTTAGAGAGAGAGGAAGGGAGGGAGAGAGATAAAGATTGAACTGAGTGCAAAACATCTATCGGCTGCCTCCTGCACGCCCCCACTACTGATCAAGCCTGCAACCCTGGCATGAACCCTGACCAGGAATTGTATTGAGAACCAATGCCCAACCGGGACACATAGTCCAGTCAATATTATACTTTTAAAGACTAAATTATATTTCATTCTTGCTTAGCATCTATTAGGTCAAAAGTGGAGTTTTTCTTCTTTCCCAGATTAAAAGTTTGAAAAGTTAGATGAAATTTATAAATTTCTATATTTTATAAACTTAGAAGGAAAAACCATCTGTGCTTTCCACATATTTTTAGTTTAAGGAACATGCCAGAACTGAGGATAACAAGGTTGTGTGCATGCTCTTTGTAAAATCTTTCAATATGCCTGAATTTTCATGATTTAGGTTGTGTGACAGAGTCATGGATTAAATGATCAAATATGACTCCTTTGTTCATAAAGGAGAAAATATGCCCAGTTAAATTAAATGATTTGTCCAATCCTATATAATAAAAGAGTAATATGCAAATTAACCATCACTCCACTACACCCACAAGCCACGCCCATAAGCCAATCGGAGCAAATATGCAAATAACCCAACCAAGATGGCTACGGCCACAGAGAGCAGGAGGGAGGCTTGGGTTTCCCCGGCAATGGAGGAAGCCAAGCTTTCCGGCTGCCCTTGCCGGCCTAGGCCTCCACTCAATGTTACAAAGTTTCAATGATAGAAGATACATAAACCCAAACAGAAATGGCGGCAGCCACGGAGCTGGAAAGAGCAGGAGGCTAGGGTTGCCCCCGGTGATGGAGGAAGCCAAGCTTTCCACACACCCTGGCAGGCCCAGGCCTCCACTTAAGGCTACAAAGTTTCAATTATAGAAGATACATAAATCCAAAAAAAAAAAAAAAAAAATGGCTGCCGCCATGGAGCAAGCAGAAGGCTTGGCTCCGCTTCCGGCTACAAAGTTTCAATTGTAGAAGATAAATAAACCCCAGATACCAGGGCCTCCGCTTGGGTCGCCAGGGGGCGTGGCCGGCCTGCAAACCACCACAGGCCCCTCACCCAAGCCGCCTCAAGGGAACCCCCACCCTGATCCGGGACACACTTTAGGGCAAACCAGCTGGCCCCCATCCATGCACCAGGCCTCTATCCTATCTAATAAAAGAGTAATATAAAGATTGACCATCACTCCAACACACAAGATGGCTGCCCCCATGTGGTCAAAGATCCTGCCCCCATGTGGACACAAGATGGCTACCACAAGATGGTTAGCAAGGGAGGGCAGTTGGGAGGGACCAGGCCTGTAAGGGAGGGCAGTTGGGGGCGATGAAGCCTACAGGGGAGGGCAGTTAGGGGTGACCAAGCCGGCAGAGGAGGGAAATTGGGGGCGACCAGGCCTGCAGGGAAAGGCAGTTGGGAGGGACCCAGGCCTGCAGGGGAGAGCAGTTGCGGGGGACCAGGCCTGCAGTGGAGGGCAGTTAGGGGTGACCAGGCCTGCAGGGGAGGGCAGTTGGGGGAAACCCAGGCCTGCAGGGGAGAGCAGTTGGGGGGGGACCAGGCCTGCAGGGGAGGGCAGTTAGGGGTGACCAGGCCTGCAGGGGAGGGCAGTTAGGGGTGACCAGGCCTGCAGGGGAAGGCAGTTGGGGGGGACCCAGGCCTGCAGGGGAGAGCAGTTGGGGGGGACCAGGCCTGCAGGGGAGGGCAGTTAGGGGTGACCAGGCCTGCAGGGGAGGGCAGTTAAGGGCAAACAGGCTGGCAGGAGAGGGTAGTTAGGGGCAATCAGGCTGGCAGGGGAGCAGTTAGGTATCAATCAGATTGGCAGGGGAGTGGTTAGGGCAGCCGCGGGCAAACTACGGCCTGCGGGCCGGATCTGGCCCGTTCGGCTGTTCTATCCAGCCCGCGGAGCTGAAAGAGCGGAGGGTTCTCTTGCTCTCCCCTCCGCTTCTTTACTTTGAATTTATATTAGTTCATACAAACACTCCATCCATGCTTTTGTTCCGGCCCTCCAGTCCAGTTTAAGAACCCATTGTGGCCCTCGAGTCAAAAAGTTTGCCCACCCCTGGGTTAGGGGGTGATCAGGCTGGCAGGCAGAAGCAGTTAGGGGCAATCAGGAAGGCAGGCAGGTGAGCAGTTGGGAGCCAGCAGTCCTGGATTGTGAGAGGGATGTCCAACTGCCTGTTTAGGCCCAATCCTACCGGGATCGGGCCTAAACAGGCAGTCAGACATCCCTCGAGGGGTCCCAGATTGGAGAGGGTGCAGTCTGGGCTGAGAGACACCCCCCTCCCCCGTGCATGAATTTCGTGCACGGGGCCTCTAGTGTTATATAATCTAAGACTAGAGCTAAGATTATGATGAAGCCTGATTTTGTGTTCACTTCTCTGATAATAATTTGAATAATACTTAGAATATTTGTTTATATAAATGTACATGGTATATTCTTCTTTCAGATTCTATAATTAATGAAAATCAGTAATCAGAGATAAAAAGGCAAACAACTTAGTTCAACAGAAAAATTAAACTCAACATCTACTGAGACTTTATTTTATTATTTTTTAATATATCTTTATTGATTTCAGAGAGGAAGGGAGGGGGAAAGAGAGATAGAAACATCAATGATGATAGAGAATCATTGATTGGCTACCTCCTGCACGTCCCCCACTGGGGATCAAGCCCACAACCTAGGCATGTGCCCTTGACCAGAATCGAACCTGGGACCCTTCAGTCCGCAGGCTGACGCTCTATCCACTGAGCCAAACCAGCTAGGGCTACTGAGACTTGAAAGAAACTCCAGTGGTCATTACAGATTTCATTGCATTAAAAAAAAAAAAACTGTTTTGGAGTTTTGTGCATTTAATAAACTTAGGTTAAAAAAAAATTCTAATTTAACTCTCAATACACTGCCTTAAAACCTATAAGCATGGCCCTAACCGGTTTGGCTCAGTGGATAGGGCGTTGGCCTGCAGACTGAAGGGTCCCAGGTTCGATTCCGGTCAAGGGCATGTACCTTGGTTGTAGGCACATCCCCAGTAAAAGATGTGCAAGGAGGCAGCTGATCGATGTTTCTAACTCTCTATCCCTCTCCCTTCCTCTCTGTAAAAAATCAATAAAATATATTTAAACAACAACAACAACAACAAAAAACCTATAAGCATGAAGTAAATGCTTTCCAGGAAATAGCTTTCTGTGGCACCCTCCATTTCCTGCCTGAAGCATTCTTCAAGTTCTGTATTTTTTCATGGGGGCTATCCTACTGGAGGTAGGAGTCACCTTTTAAAATTTCTGTAAATTCTTTAGTTGTCCATATTCATTATGTACAATGGGTCAATTTCTGTGGAGAGTTGCTAACCACCCATAGTTTAAATCAGTTAATAAAACCTTTCTGGGAAGCATCTCACCATTACCCTGAAGTTTATCACTATTACAGAGCTTTTCTTTAGTTGACTAGGGAGTTTATTTTTGGAGCTCTCCTTTCTTTTCATGATCATTTTCTTGAGATAGTTTGTTACTTTGTGGCATTTTCCCACAACAAAAAAAATTTAAATACTAATTATACTAAAAATTTTAAAGAAAGTGGCTCTGCATATGAGTCAGGGAGGCCAAAAAATCAGGAAACAGATGACAACAGTTGACAAGGCAAGCATTTCAAATCCTTTCAGTACACAGAATTCTGATACTATTTCTTTCTCTCTCTTTTAACTTTATTTTTATTGTTTACATTATTACAGATGTCCCCATTTTCCACCAAAACAAAACAAACAAAACCAAAACAACAAAAAAAACCTGTGGTAGAGATCTAGGTTCCAAAATCCATGGGATCTGAGGAATAGATTGGATGGCAGGGATGAAAACGAGCTATAGTGGTTACTCTTGCCTTAAGAGAAAGTCAGAAAAGAGAAACTAATTTTCTTGTACAAGGCAGTTGGAGGACAAAGCTTGGTAGACAACATATGAGCTAAAAGTCCAGAGTTAAACAGGAAGGGAAGGCTGTCCTCTAATTTGGGTCCTTTCAGAGGTCTGTGCACCACCCATGAAAAGTATGGGGAGTGTTTCAACTTAGAAGGGAGAAGTGGCCACAGGTTTGCAAAAGACATCAAAAAAACCTAAATTGGAAGAGAAGTGCCATAAGGAAAAGAGTATTGCTGTACAAAAGAAACTGAAATATCTACATTTTATCCTAGAAAATAAAAAGATTAACTGAATTTAAAATGAAAGATTAAGTTACATTATAAACTCACTCAAAATTTAAAACTGGTATTCAATCCTTCAAGGACAATAATTTTTTTAATGGTAACTAGCCCAGAAAAAGACAAATTGCTTCTAAAATTGTAGAGATATGAGCATGTATAATTATTCTTACTCAGTAGAAGAATTACAGACCTCCTTTCCTAGAAGTTGAATGGCACTGTTACCACTATGCAATGGTTAAAACACACACACACACACACACACACACACACACAACACACTCACACACACACTTACATGTTATCCTATCTAATAAAAGAGTAATATGCAAATTAACCATCACTCCACTACACCCACAAGCCACACCCACAAGCCAATCAGGAGCAAATATGCAAATAAACCCAACCAAGGTGGCTACGGCCACAGAGAGCAGGAGGGAGGCTTGGGTTTCCCCTGCAATGGAGGAAGCCAAGCTTTCCGCCTGCCTTTGCAGGCCTAGGCCTCCACTCAAGGCTACAAAGTTTCAATGATAGAAGATACATAAACCCAAACAGAAATGGCGGCAGCCATGGAGCTGGAAAGAGCAGGAGGCTAGGGTTGCCCCCAGCGATGGAGGAAGCCAAGCTTTCTGCACACCCTGGTCAGCCCAGGCCTTGCTTAAGGCTACAAAGTTTCAATTATAGAAGATACATAAATCCCAACAGAAATGGCTGCCGCCTTGGAGCAAGCAGAAGGCTTGGCTCTGCTCCAGGCTACAAAGTTTCAATTGTAGAAGATAAATAAACCCCAGATACCAGGGCCTCTGCTTGGGTCGCCAGGAGGCATGGCCGGCCTGCAAACCACCACAGGCCCCTTGCCCAGGCTGCCCCACGCCCCCAGGGAACCCCCACCCTGATCCGGGACACCCTTCAGGGCAAACCAGCTGGCCCCTACCCATGTACCAGGCCTCTATCCTATCTAATAAAAGAGTAATATGCAGATTGACCGTCACTCCAACACACAAGATGGCTGCCCCCATGTGGTCAAAGATCCTGCCCCCATGTGGACACAAGATGGCCACCACAAGATGGCCAGCAGGGGAGAGCTGTTGGGAGGGTCCAGGCCAGCAGGGGAGGGCAGTTGGGAGGGACCAGGCCTGCAAGGAAGGGCAGTTGTGGGTGATCAGGCCAGCAGGGGAGGGCAGTTGGTCGGGACCAGGCCTGCAAGGGAGGGCAGTTGGGGGCGATGAAGCCTGCAGGGAAGGGCAGTTAGGGGTGATCAAGCCGGCAGAGGAGGGAAGTTGGGGGCGACCAGGCCTGCAGGGAAAGGCAGTTGGGAGGGACCCAGGCCTGCAGGGGAGAGCAGTTGTGGGGGACTAGGCCTGCAGAGGAGGGCAGTTAGGGGTGACCAGGCCTGCAGGGGAGGGCAGTTAGGGGAAAACAGGCTGGCAGGGGAGCAGTTAGGCATCAATCAGGCTGGCAGGGGAGTGGTTAGGGGTGATCAGGCTAGCAGGCAGAAGCAGTTAGGGGCAATCAGGAAGGCAGGAAAGTGAACAGTTGGGAGCCAGCAGTCCTGGATTGTGAGAGGGATGTCCGACTGCCCTAGAGGGGTCCCAGATTGGAGAGGGTGCAGGCTGGGCTGAGGGACATACAACCCCGTGCACAAATTTCGTGCACCGGGCCTCTAGTTTTAGATAATGCTATAAGTGCAACGCACTTGTAAGTGCATCCATGTTTAAATTAAATGCTTATATATGCATATTGGGATTAATATACTTATTTTGCTTTCATTGTACATATTAAATTCACTTACATTTATTGATGTAAAATAACTCAAAGCTTCTTTTAGTTGGCCTGACATAATAAAAAATAATTATAGACATCAAATGCATAGAGTAAACTGTTCATCTTGGGAGAATAATACATTAAGAATTCATTTATTTAACAGTCCTAAAACACTTCTATGTGCTGGAGTACCTTTTATGTGCTAGACACTATACTGGCTGTTAGAAATACCAATATTAGTCTAAGACCACAGAGGAAAAGATACTTCTGTCCTGGTTCTCTCAGAATTCACTATGAAACAGTGAGGAAAAACAAACTGAAACACCAACTCCACCTTGGAAGAACATAAGAGCGAAATGTAACAGACTCAGCAGTCTCCCTCCCAGGCAAATGTAGCCACGGACTTCTGGGAAGACCCAGGAGTTGGAGACACCAGGCATTATTGCAGAGGCAAGCTTATGTGAGTATAGTTATGTTTCCACGACCTTTCTCCCTTCTCCACAACTACAGGAGATGAGAGGGCTATTCTTTACAAAATTAAACCAAAGAAGCCTTGAACTAGAGAGTGGAGATGAGGATGAAAAGAAACAGAAGAGTAAATGACAGTATGCTGACATGGCCCCTCAGAATCCCAGAACATTTGCAGCTAGCCTAATTACTCCAGTTCCACCCCAGGCAAGAAACTCACTGATCCTCTGAAAAACCTGCACAATCCTAAAGGGAAAGATCTATAGACAGTGAGGTAGAGAGGGCTCCTCCGTGAACAAGCCAGCTCATCCTCCACTCACCTGAGAATGAGGCAAACTAGATTCCACGCCCTAAGTGACTAAGCCTGTGCTCACTTCAGCAGCACATACACTAAAATTAGAATAATAGAGAAGATTAGCATGGCCCCTGTGCAAGGATGACACCCAAACTCGGGAAGCAAATTTTTTTAAAAAAGGGACTAAGTTTTACATATGAATAGATGGCCCAGGATCACCAGACATTTGAGGAAATGGAAATAGGGCAAAGAGTAGAAGGAAAAACTTTAACAACAACTAAACTCTGTAATTATTAGTCCCAGAAAGATAAGAAAAATATATATAACACAAGAACAGTATGTTCCCCAAAAGGGACATTCACAGAAGGGCTCTTGGAAATTAAAAACAAAAGCCAAAGTTTTAAACATTAATACAAAGGCTGAAAGATAAGGAAATCTCTCAGTTCATATACTCCAATACAAAAAGACAAATACTAGAATTATTCATTTAATAAATCAGTGTTTACACCATTATGTATCAAACTAGTGTGTAATACTATTTTACTCAATGGGTTGTTAAGTTACTGATTTAACTAGAAGTAGTGATAAAAATATATTGGAAAGATAAGAGATAAAGAGAGTTAAATCATCAGCCACCATAATAAGAAGTCAATAGTTTCTAACATCAAAGAATCACGAAAATAACATAAGGATATTATTTAGAATTATAGAACTAATACAATACTGAAAAGATGAAAGTGGTTGTCTCTGGCACAGGATCAAAGTGGTTGTCTATGACACAGGGTTACTTTGGCATTGTATGCATATATCTAAAATATGTACATATATCCCACTTTCATAAAAATAGAGATTAATTTTACAAGATTAATTTGGTGTCAATATGACACCATCCCTGTTCTTAAAAAGTTTATACTCTATTAGGAAGGACATGCAAAATAACAATTACAGTAGCACGTACATCATGTGACAGAAGCAATCTGAAGAGCTCAGAGGATCCAATTCTGTCAAATGAGGAAGGTTTCTTAGACAAGGAGCCCCCTGAATGCAGTTTTAGGCTAGAAAAGAATTAACTGACCAGAGAGAGGATGATGAGTATTTCTCTAGCAACAGCCTATGTTAAGTTTTCTTTCTAAAACACAAATGGTGCCCGGCCAGTGTAGTTCAGTGGTTAAGCATTGATCCATGAACAAGAGATCCCTGGTTTGATTCCTGGTCAAGGCACATGCCCGGGTTGTGAGCTCGATCCCCAGTAGGGGCATACAGGAGGCAGCCATTGATGTTTCTATCTCTCTATCCCTTCCTCTCTTTCTAAAACAAACAAACAAACCTACAAATGATAACATTCCATAAACACACTTTTGCAACTTGCTATTTTTTTATTTAATACACTATGTAGACTGTTCCTCAGAAAACCTTAAAAACAGATTTTAGTTTCTGAAGGATCTTTTAGTGAAATCTTTGACCACATGGGGGTAGCCATCTTGTGTGTTGGAGTGACAGTCAATTTGCATATTATTCTTTTATTAGATAGGATAGAGGCCTGGTGCATGGGTGGGGGCCGGCTGGTTTGCCCTGAAGGGTGTCCCGGATCAGGGTGGGGGTTCCCTTGGGGCATGGGGTGGCCTGGGTGAGGGGCCTGTGGTGGTTTGGAGGCCGGCCACGCCCCCCGGCGACCCAAGTGGAGGCCCTGATATCTGGGATTTATTTATCTTCTACAATTGAAACTTTGTAGCCTTGAGCAGAGCCAAGCCTCCTGCTTGCTCTGTGGCCGCAGCCATTTCTGTTTGGGTTTATGTATCTTCTATAATTGAAACTTTGTAACCTTAAGTGGAGGCCTGGGCCCGCCAGGGCAGGCGTAAAGCTTGGCTTCCTCCATTGCTGGGGAAACCCAAACCTCTTGCTCTCTCCGTGGCCACAGCCATCTTGGTTGGGTTAATTTGCATACTCTCTCCTGATTGGATGGTGGGCGTGACTTGTGGATGTAGCAGAGGTATGGTCAATTTGCATATTACTCTTTTATTAGATAGGATTCACATTCTCATCTATACATTTATATTCTTCAAAATTGCTTGCAGTCAGGACTCTCAGATAAGAAATATTAAGAAACTTTACTTCATGTCAACTTACCAACACAATCACAGCACTCATCCCAGAGGGTCCCAAGACACAGCATACATTCCTTGCAGCAGGAACAATTTCCTTCTCCAGGTCGGCACTGGCAGAGCTCCTAGAAATAGACGTTCAAACTTAAAATTTCAAGTAACTATATTTAAAATTGTTGATTGTTTGCAGTAAAAAAACATACAATATTTGCATTTATAGTAATTTACTCTTCATATAATTTTTTAAAAATACATTAAGAAGAAAGAAGAAGAAAGAGGGAGAGAGAGGTAGAAACATCAATGATGAGAGAGAATCATCATAATGCCTGGTCGGTGAGGCACAATGGCTACATCAGTATGTATTCCCACCAGCAGTGTACTAGGGTTCTCTAATCTCCACATCCTCACCAGCTCTTGTCATTTGTTGATTTACTAATGGTAGCCATTCTAGCAGGTGTGAAGTGATACCTCATTGTACAGTCAAACCACAGTTCACAGAAAAAAATGTTTGTTTTCAAACAAAACTTCAGTTCTCCACCTGACAAAATCCAGCACCCATTTTTGATAAAAACTCTCAGCAAAGTGGGAATAGAGAAAATATACCTCAACGTAATAAAGGTCATATATGAAAAACCTACAGCCAACATCATACTCAATGGGCAAAAACTAAGAGCATTTCTCTTAAGAACACTTACAAGACAAGGACGCCTGTTTTCACCACTCTTATTCTACATAGTGCTGCAAGTTCTAGCCACAGCAAGCAGAAAAAATAAAAAATAAAAGGCATTCAAATTGGAAAGCAGGAAGTAAAACTGTTATTATTCACAGATGACATGATATTGTATATAGAAAACCCTAAAGACTCCACCAAAAACCTACTAGATTTAATAAATAATTTAGCAAAGTAGCAGGATATAAATTTAACATCCTGAAATCAATGGCATTTTTATCCTATATAATAAAAGGCTAACATGCAAATTGACCAAACTGTGGAACTGGTTGCTATGACACTCACTGACCACCAGGGCAGATGCTCAACGCAGGAGCTGCCCCCTGGTGGTCAATGTGCTCCCACATGGGGAGCACCGCTCAGCCAGAAGCCCTGAGCTGGGCTCACGGCTGGCGAGCGCAGTGGTGGCGGGATGTTGACTGCCATCAATCGGACATCCCCCGAGGGCTCCCGGACTGCGAGAGGGCACAGGCTGGGCTGAGGGACCCTCCCCCCACCGAGTGCATGAATTTCATGCACTGGGTCTCTAGTATACCAATAATGAACTCAGAGAAACTATAAAAACCAACACTCTCCATTTACCACTGCAACAACAACAAAAAAATAAGATACCTAGGAATAAACTTAACCAAGGAGGTAAAAGACCTGTACTCAGAAAACTACAGGACATTGAAAAAGGAAACAGGTCAAAGTATATACCATGTTCATGGGTTGGAAAAATTAACATCATTGAAATGTCCATATTACCCACAACAATCTACAGATTCCAACATATCCCTTTTAAATTACCATAAACATATTTCACAGATCTAGAACAAATATACCAAAAATTTATATAGAACCGAAAGAGTCCCTAAATAGCCACAGCAATCTTGAGAAAGAATGACAAAATTAGAGGAATCACAATACCAGATATCAAATTATATTACAAATCTATTGCATCAAAACAGCCTGGTACTGGCACAAGAACCAGCATATAGGTCAATGGAACAGAACAGAGACCCAAGAAATGATTATTGTTTTAAACCACTCATCTCTGAGATGGTTACTCCATGCAAACTAATTAATACAGCTTGCTTCATAACTGAAGATTCAAGATAATTCCTTTTGCCCTGAACACCAGACAGACACTCCTAAACAAACCCAACCTAAAGGGAAATTCTGTAGCCACCATCGCCTACTTGGCTTTCCCTGGGTCATGAGAACCTAAACACAGCACGTAATATTTATCCCTATTAAATTCATCTTATTACATTTATATACTACTGGAGTCACTTCCTCATTCTAAAATTACATGTTTTTGTCACTGATATTTAATCACACTGATAATAAACACTGACATGTAATTCCTAATTTTTCTTCTCCAAAAGTCCCCTAGCTATTTCACAGCACTTTCAAGAATCAACACTTGTACTATTCTATTTAATTAGTTTGATGTCAATGCATATCTGAGACACAATAAGTACAAATTATAATATTTTAATACTGTGGAATTCTGTAGGGTCGGGCTGTTTTTCAAATATAGATAACTTTGCTAGGCCTGTGAGAAAGAGAAGGACTAATGGGCAGAGATTTTGTGAGAATTTCAGATGCCTCATCACAAAACTGGTGATGCCTGATTCAGAGAAGCTCAAACTTACTTGGAAATCTAGAAAAACTCAGTCACCAAAAGTGATCTTTGTGACTTGTTTCTCCATGAAGACCTGTCTGTCCTGTCTTTGGAATAAGATAACATTTTCTGAGTACACATTTTTTTAAAAACACCATTAGAGTTAAGGATCTTGATACTTTTGGTTTTTAGTATTATAAAGGTTGCCACCTAGTCACAAGAAATAATTCTTTAAAATTTTTAATTTACATTTTACATAGAAAATATCCCTTTACTATTTTAGTTACTTATATTTACATTATCTATTTAGCTCGGGAGAAATGATTTAGAAAAGTAACGAATTTATTCAAAGAATATGTTTCTCCTTTTTCCTATCTATCAATTTCCAAATGGTAGCCTGTTAAGTGAATTAATATATGCTATGCTAAATAATTTTTAAATAAATGTCAATTTAACAGCTTTCATTAGAAAAACTGAGTTTGTAAAGCATTCATTATGCCTTTTATTGTGCCTTGTATTTTGAGGTGTTTTAAAATGGAATGAAAGGGTGAGTGATATCCTAGGATCACTAACTACTGGAAGGTTAAAACTATGACTCAAAGTTGCTTGCGCCCTGGTTGGTGTGGCTCAGTTGGTCGGGCGTCGTCCCATGCACTGAAAGGTTGCTGGCTTGATTCCTGGTCAGGGTACGTGCCTGTGTTGTGGGTTCCATTTCAGGTAGGGGGCATGCAGGAGGCAGCCGACGGATGTTTTACTATCTCTGGATGTTTCTCTCTCTTCCTCTCTTTCCTCTCTCTCTCTTCTCTCTCTCTAAAAATCAATAAAAATAAATTAAAGATACTTGAACTTGCCTGGATTACCCAGTCCTGAAAATTCAAATCTATTTCACACCCTCTTAATAGATGCCTGTACTTTTACATGCCAATGTGATAGAATAATGTATAGTAGTGATATACTTAATGATTATAATTTACTGATAGAATACAAAGTGAAAGGCTATAGAAAGCTGAGACATGGGGGAAATGACTTAAATATAAACTTTATTACCATACTATTAAAATGACTGTTAAAACTAGTTGAATGCCAAGTAACAACATGTTAGCTAATATTTTTCTGTCTTTCCATCTTACTACAGAAAAGACTGAAAAAATATTTGTTTTAAGAAAACAAATTTAATCACATAAACTAAGAAATTTTACAAGTAAATAAGCCTCAGAACATATTTTAAAAATCTCTATTCTTCATAATGAATGCAGTATCCTTTTAGGAGACTGGGAAAGAAGGAAAACGAGATCCTCACACCAACCTTTTAGTCAGTATTTGTTGCTTTTCAGTTTTCGAAAATACATTTAACTTCTCACTTTTTAGGAGAAAATTCCAGGCAAATTTAACATATGACATTTAGGATCTCAAAAACCTAACTTTAAATCAAGAGAGCAAAAATATATGGTAATCATTTGCTTTATGACTATTAAGTCAAGAAAAAATGGAAACAATTCATTTCCATGTGCAAATAATTATAACAGTCACATGTAGTTCACCAAGTAATTCATCTTTCTTATTCAATTTACATGTCTTTTAAAATCACACTATTGAGCAATATTTGGTCATAAACGTATTTGGAAAAGTATACTTTAATTTTTTGACAGCAAGCAAAATGTGGTTAGGATGAATGTTTCAAAATATAAAACACATTTCTAAAGTGCTTTGAACCTAAGTATTGGAAATACAAAAGAAAACAGAACAACTCAAAATTCTTTGTGATGAATCCAGGATCACAGAAAAAATTACTCCATTTAAAAATGTTCAGCAGAATCTTTTCTTCCAGACCCTTAAAAAGAAATCTTTTCCGCTAGTTGTTTTAGTTGTGAGGATATAAGTGAATCTTCCATAACCAGAAAGAGGCTAGAGTCAAGATAAAGGTAATGCCTTAACATTTTTTAGATATTTGATTTATAAATATTTTAAAAAATATTTACTAGAATACAAGGAAAAAACACCCAAATTCCTCCCGCTTTGGTAAATTCCTATGCATTTCTAAGAAAATAATGAGTGTATACTGTCCTGCTTAAAAAAAAAAAAAAAGCAATTCCCTATTATAAAAATCTGTCAACATAATTTAATGGCTGCATAATAGAACTTAAGTTCCTGACCCTTCCACACCTTGCCCATGTTCTTACCCTTTATCATTACCTTCAAAGACTTCATTATCTTCCATTTTACTATTATTTCAAAGCCTCCCATTTACTAAATTAAAAAAAAAAAAAGTTGTGTTGGATGTTGAATTTTCTATTTGGAAAATTTGACTATATATTTTACTAACCTCATTATAACTAAACTTGAGTACTGCTCAGTTGAATGGAACATGTGATCACAAAGTTCACCGTAGTCCAAAAAAGACTGACTCAATGCTTCCATTTATTTACTGCACCACCTCCCCCAAGTTCCTAGGAGGGTTTTATTTTATCACTAACAGGCAATGTGCTAAGTGTTTCATATGCAGTATCTTGAATCTCAAAGAGTCCTAATAAGATAGTTATTACTTGATTTTTCAAGTAAGGTTATGAAATTTGTACATCTTTCAATTAGTAAGTGGCTAAGCTTTGACCCAAGTTTTGGTTTGATATGCCTGTTTTTAGAATGTGATATATGAAACTTATTTCTTATTAATTTAGCATTTCAATAATTATTGTTATTACTTTCTTAGAGAAAATGAGCCCACAATTAAATTTAGGTAATCCTTTAGGTTGTTTAATTAATGGTATATAATTCATTCTCAGTACCTGAATACAATTAGAACTGCTATTGCCCAAGTTTAATCATTGTTTGTAAAGGCAAAATAAGTATCATTGGTCAAGAGCTGCAAAACCAGTGAGTTGGAATTTAATGGTTAGTTCTTCTGTTGCTTTAGTCAGTTAATGACCATATCACCTGCTTCTCTAGTCTGCAAGTCTCAGAAAAAGTGTAGCCGTTGCTCATGGTGCTGATACCGATGAAAAGGCTGAGAAGGAATGGGTTACTGATTCGTTTGAGTTCACGCAAGTGGGGCTCTGGCATCAGGTCTTCTGACTCAAGGTTGTTCTTACTACCACTGCTCTTATATGTGAGAGCCAGTGTAATAATGAAATAAGACATCTGTTCTCTGTGTGCAGGACTATACTAGATGTTCCTTAAAGTTGGGTAATCACACTGTTCAATAATTTTATAATGAAAAAACCAAAAATTTTATACTAAATGGAAAACAAAATTTTATACATTTGGGCTATCTCATATTGCCAGCATGGGTATCCAGAGAATTCGGCAAGACCTTACAAAGCTTATATGAAATGAAAATCTGGCAGGATGTAAAGTTTTGAGACAGAGCCTAATCATTTAAAATGTATTTTACTACATTTTTATTAGGGAAAACCTCCAATATGACATAGAATTTCAAATTTTTGAATGCCAAAAGACAGAGCTTTTACTTATTTAGTTAATTCTCACCTAAGGACTTTTTTTTCCATTGATTTTTAGAGAGACTGGACGGGAGGGTGAGAGACAGAGAAACACTGATGTGAAAGAGACACACTGATTGGCTGTTTCCCGCACCTGCCCAAACCGAGGCCGGGGATCAAGCCTGCAACCAAGGCATAGGCCCTTGACCAGAATCAAACCTGGGACCTTTCGGTCTTCTGGCCAACACTCTAACGACAGAGCAAAACTGGCTAAGGCTTAAAACAACTATTTAATCAACTTTAACAGAAAATCTTATTCAAGGTTCTGGTGAGATCTTAATCCTCTATGCAAAATAAATGGGGGAGGGGACTATCATTCACCTAAGACTAAGACTAGACTGTAAGAGTAAAAATTTATCTTATCAACTTCCAAATTTCTAGGCTAGAGATGGAAACTAATACATTGAGGAAGAATCTGATTTGCAGCATATAACACTGAGTTTCATTTTGTCAGTCATAAAAAGGAAGTGGTATTGTTGGGTTTACCCTTATAAATTTTGGTATCCAAGTGAGATAATGGCTATCAAAATGTTTTTGCAACTCAGCAATCCCTCTCATAGATATTTACTCGAGAGAAATGAAACATATGTTCACACAAAGACCCATATGTAAAAGTATATATCAACTTCATTCATAATCACCAAAAACTGGAAACAACCCAATGTCCATCAACCAGTAAATGAATAAACAAATTAAGGTACCGCCATACAATAGACTACCGCTCAGCAATACAAAGGAAAGAAATACCTGAAACACACAATAATGTGGATGAACCTAAAAAAAGCATTATACTAGATGAAAGAAATCAGAGACAAACAAAAGGCTACATTCTGTACGATTCTGTTTATGACATTCTGGAAAAAGTGAAACTATAGAGATAAAAATCAAATCACAGTCAGGCACTGAGGCTCTGGAGGGGCAAGTTTTGACTACAGAGGAGCACGAGGGAACTTTTAAAAGTGATGAAAATATTCCTTCTCTGAGTATATGTTAGTAAAAAATCACAGAACTCTATACCAAAGAAGAGAGAATTGTATGTAATTATCCTATCTAATAAAAGAGTAATATGCAAATTGACCATCACTTCAAGACACAAGATGGCCGCCCCCATGTGGACACAAGATGGCCTCCACAAGATGGCCTGCAGGGGAGGGCAGTTGTGGGCAGTTAGGGGGTGACCAGACCGGCAGAGGAGGACAGTTGGGGGAGACCAGGCCAGCAAGGGAGGGCAGTTGGGGGCGATCAGGCAAACAGGGAGGGCAGTTAGGGGTGACTGGGCTGGCAGAGGAAGGCAGTTGGGGGAGACCAGGACTGCAGGGGAGGGCAGTTGGGGGGGACCAGACCTGCAGTGGAGGGCAGTTGGGGGGGACCAGGCCTGCAAAGGAGGGCAGTTGGGGGCGGGACCAGGACTGTAGGGGAGGGCAGTTGTGGGCGATCAGGACTGCAGGGGAGGGCAATGAGGGGTGACCAGGATGGCAGGGGAGGGCAATGAGGAGTGACCAGGACGGCAGGGGATGGCAGTTAGGGGTGACCAGGCCGGCCGGGGAGCCAGTTAGGTGTCAATCAGGCTGGCAGGGGAGTGGTTAGGGCAGCCGTGGGCAAACTACGGCCCGCGGGCCGGTTCCGGCTGTTCTATCCGGTTCTCTTGCTCTCCCCTCCGCTCCTTTACTTTGAATTTATATTAGTTCACACAAACACTCCATCCATGCTTTTGTTCCGGCCCTCTGGTCCAGTTTAAGAACCCATTGTGGCCCTCGAGTCAAAAAGTTTGCCCACCCCTGGGTTAGGGGGTGATCAGGCTGGCAGGCAGAAGCGGTTAGGGGCAATCAGGCAGAGGCAGGCGAGTGGTTGGGAGCCAGCAGTCTTGGATTGTGAGAGGGATGTCCAACTGCCCATTTAGGCCCGATCGTAGTGAGATCGGGCCTAAACGGACAGTCGGACATCCCTCAAGGGGTCCCAGATTGGAGAGGGTGCAGGCTGGGCTGAGGGACACCCTCCACCCCCGTGCACGAATTTCGTGCATGGGCCTCTAGTATATATAATATAGTTGTTAAAATCACCTTAACATAGAATTAAAACCTGGAAAGTACTATATTGAAATATTAAGGGTAATCTGTGTTTGTAAAATAGAACTATGAATGATTTACTTTTTTTTCTATTTCTATGCCTTCTGTAAATTTTTTTAAAATATGAAAAATTTTTATAATGGTAAATAAACATTTAATTTATTTGGGTAGTATGACATAAGAGCCAAATTAATGTCTATAGAATTATGAAAACATATACTCAAAACACAAACTGAGGTTCTTAAATACTAAATTAAGCAAACTCTTATTATTTATAATATCTTTGACTACAAAAAAAAAAAAGGCCCTGGGAATGTAAGAACAAACTAGTTAGTAAAAGCATACTGCATAAGCATCAGTAATCAAGGAAGCATTAGGTTGTACCTATGCTGATATTATTTACACATTTTCTTAGATCAAATGGGTATTTAAAAACAAATATATAAAACAAAACATCTTCAAACAATTAGCCCTTATTCAAAAGAATAAACATAATGATATTATGCTAGGTTACAACAAATCTATTTTGACATATTAATATTCTTTAAGGAGATCATCAAACTTTCAAACTGAACAAAAATATCTCAGCTGAATCTTATTATCATATTGTTCTTTATAAATTCCAACTGGTTGGTAAACTTTTGTTCTGAAAATAATATAAACTTAAAACACTACTGAGAACAGTAGTGTTCTGTCAGCTAAATAAATCAGCATACAAGTTCATGTATATACATGAACTTCCAAAATATGTCAAATGGCGCCCATTTCTTACATAAACCTAGTAATAAAATTTTAAATCTTAATTTACTGTATAAGTTCCCCAACAAATTTCTTTACAATAATCCCATTGGGGTAAGGTGGAGGTAGGTATAGATGAGACTGGGCTGGCTATTTGTGAATCACTGTTGAAGCTGAGTGATAGGTTAATGGGGGATTATTTGACTATTTATTTTTTCTATTTTATACTTGAGAATTTCTCCCTGTTTTATATTTGAAAATGTCCATGTCTTCCAATGAAATCCTAATTTTTGTTTTAATATAATAATTCAACAAATGAAACAGCCAGTGAAAATAAATTTGTCTCTACTTACAAATTTTAGCAGCTATTCTAATTGCATTAAACATTTGAAGGGAAACAATGACTTATTCTTCTCTTAAATTACATCAGGCCTAACTCATTACTTTTGGACATTAATTTCAAAGGTTTTCATGAGGTGTTAACTGAAGCAAAAGAGGACAAAAATGCGTTAAGAGCCACACTTTTATGAGCAGGGAAGTAAAATGAAGAGGAAAAAAACACTGTAAGAAAAAAGGTATAATGTTTTTAAGAGAAAAGAGTAAACACTGTATATTAAAAACCAAAATATTACTAGTATTAGTGACAAACCAAGATAATTGTATCAAGAAACTAATGTAGGATTTAATTAGCACTGATTAAGGAAAAAGGAAGAGAAAGTTAATTTTTTTTAGTTTACTGTAATTAAGTCCTTAAGTTATCTGAACTATTTATATTTTTAACCTAAGACAAAAATACATTTAAAAAATCATAATTATTAATAAACTATTTTGATATCCCAACTTATTTCAATAAACCTAAGATTTATTTAATAGTTAAATAAGTTTTTAGAATAAAAAAGCAGACTGTTGATTTAGTACATGAAAGTGCTAAGTAAACACTCAGATAACCAGTAAAGAGCTAAAATAATGCATCAAGGATCTCTGAACCTAAGTTTGAATATTTTCATTAAATATAATGTTTACATCACCCTAAATATGACCATAAATATTTGCCAAAAGTACTCACAAGTCAATTAGCGGTTTTTTTGTTTTTGTTTTTTGTTTTTAGTTCTTACTACAAAATGGGTCTTGAGATTTCTGAGGTAAAAGCATAATATTAATCCAAATTTTATATTCTTTTCCCACATCAGAAGAAAAAACTAGAAAGATCTTGTTAAAAGGAAAATCCTGTATTACCATTTTCCCCCCTGAAATAGGAAAGCTAAACCACTCATTATATCATCAAGGAAATACACCATGATGACAATTTTACTTTCTTGATGTTTAAAGTTAGATTTCTTTCCTGTCAGCAGCAAAAAATAAATATTTATGTAGGGACTACCCTTATTTGTAGCAACTGGTGGGAGTGGCAGGAATGACTGTGCTGCTTGTGGCCATGCTGGTAAAAATATTTACATAACTATGATCTTCCAGGGAAATTTTTTTATATTTAGTTATTTCAAGAGTTGCAGAGAGCTCAATATAAACAAATGGTCTAGCTTATCCTCACAGTACATCATTTCAACACTGCAGATGCTGTTTAAACCAAACCAAAATAACAAAAAGAAAAATTTTAATTCCCTCTAAGATGTAGGAAGTGATATCTTTCTTTAAACTTTAATAGCATTGCCTTTCCTGAAGTACTTCTCTCCAATGTTCATTTCTGTACATGTTCTTGTTCTGTAAGTCTAAGGAGAGAAGCTATTATCATCTAAAATGTCAATATGCCTTGTACTTTGTTGAATGTAAAAGCAGAATTTTAATAACTTACTATGTGCAATGGAAAGCAAAACCCCAGCAATTCTTAACACTCTTTTTTATTTCTTTAATCCTTACCCGAGGATATGTTGATTGATTTTAGAGAGACAGGAAGGGACACACAGAGAAACTTTGATGTGAGAGAGAAACACCCCAACCAGGGATTAAATCTGCAACCCAGGAATGTGCCCTGACCAGGAATGGAACCCACAACTTTTCCGTGTATGGGACGATACTCCAACCAACCGAACCACACTGGCAATTCTTAATCTTTCACAGCATCAACCACCTTGAGAACCTCCTGAAAGCTAGGGACTTTTTTCCTTTTTCATACTGTACATATACAATTTTTAATTCTGAGGATGCCATAAGCCTTTAAGAGATCCAAGGACCCCACTTAACAATCCTTGGCACATGAAACACCAAGAGCCGATCTGTTCTTCAATAGAAGAAAACAGGAATGGAAGAGGGCATCAAAGTTCAAGTTTCTATCAGACCAGTTAGGCTACCCTCCCTCCACACTAGAGCAAAAGACAAGAACCAGGGAAATACTGTTCACTCCCCCCCACCCCCACACTCCAACCACAGCAATAAAACCAGTTGATCAAAACAAACACACCAAAAACTTCTGCTCAGGAAAGTGATCAGCCTCAGAGCAGAAGGGCTTCCCTGCCCCTCGAGGGAAACCCTCCAGTCTGTGTCCGTCAGCCCTGCCCACAGAGAGTCTCCCAATCATGCTTTGAATGCCTCATTCTTAACTATAATGGACAACTAAATAAAAATCGGGGAAGGCCTGCCACACCAGAGACATAAGTTAAAAGAAAAAATAATCTTGGAAGAAATATAAATACAAGTAACAGAATAAATTTCCAATAAGTATCCTCTGAAATCTTGATGAGAATAGAGTGCATTAAAAAACAAGTGAAAGTGTTAATTTCTTCCCATCCCTTCCACCACACTCCCCTCTGAGCCATGCATCCATGCCTCTGGACCTATTGTTCATTAGATCCCACATATAACTGAGATCATGTGATATTTGTCTTTCTCTAACTGGCTTATTTTGCTTAGCATAATAATCTCCAGGTCCATCCATGCGGTCATAAAGGGTAAGAGATCCTCTTTTTTTTTTTTTTACAGATGGGTAGTATTCCACTGTGTAAATGCACCAAAGTTTTTTTTAATCCACTGATAAGGCACTTGGACTGTTTCCAGATCTTAGCTATTGTAGCAGCTTTATTTTTATATGTCTTTTATTGATTTCAGAGAGGAAAGGAGAGGGAGAGAGACAGAAACATCAATGTTGAGAGAGAATCATTGTCGGCTGCCTCCTGCATGCCCTCCACTGGTGATTAAGCCTGCAACCGGGGCATGTGCCCTGACCAGGAATTGACCATGACCTCCTAGTTCTTAGGTCAACACTCAACTACTGAGCAACACCAGCCAGGCAAGCTTTATTTTTTAACTTCCCAAATCTAGAAGCAACAAAGATGAATCTTAATAGGTGAGTGGATAAACAAATTGTGGTACATCTGAAAAATGGAATATAGCTCTGGCTGATTTGCCTCAGTGGTTAGAGCATCGGAATGCCAAATGAAGGGTCACAGGTGTGATTCTCGGTCAAGGGCACATACCTGGGTTGCAGGTTCAACCCCCAGCCCTGGGTTGGGGCGCATGCAGGAGGCAACCACTCTCTCTAAAAATCAATGGGAAAAGTATCCTCAGGTGAGGATTAACACACACACAAAAAAAAGAAAGTATGACTCAGCAATTCCACTCCGAGGTATATACCCAAAAGAAATACAAACCTATCCACATAAAAACTTACACATGAATATTCACAGCATTATTCACCATTGCCAAAAAGTAAAAACAATCCAAATACCCATCAGCTGATGAATGGATAAATTAAATTAGGTATTATCTGTACAGTAGAAAATTATTTGACCATAAAAGAATGAAGTGCTGATACCTACTATAGCATGCATGAATCCTGAAAACATTATGTTCAATAACATAAGATAGACATAAAAGACAACGTATTATATGATCCCATTCATATTAAATTTACAGAATAGGCATATAAAGACATAGAAAGTAGATTACTGTTTGCCTAGAGGTAGGGAAGAAGAAATGGGGCGTGGCTGATAATGGGTATGAGGTTTTTTAGGGTGATGGAAATGTTCTAAAATTACATTGTGGTGATGGTTGCATAACTCTAAATACACCAAAATTCTTCGAATTGTACATTTAAATCGGTGAAATTTACAATATTAGAATTATATATCTCAATAAAGCTGTTTAAAAAAATCTAAGACAGAACATTCATCACAGACTCATATTAATCAGAGTTTCAATAAGAAGATATTATATATAAAAATAATAATAAGAGGGAATGTTCTAGTTTTCATTATTTGAACTAATGGAAATTACAGACCTCTGAGAGTCAAAAAATAATTTGGAATTTAAGTGAATTTCCACCTAAACATGAATATAGTAATTGTTATGCGACTTTATTTCTATTAATGAACAACGAAGCTACATTGAAACAACTGGGAAGTGAGCACAGATTCCCCATCTGACCACAGCACAAAGCTGGAATTAATGTACAGACGACAAAATTTTCAGTGAGCACAAGCCTAAGCAGACATGCCATATCAAAACTTCCATGGACAAAATTAGGTGATATTAAAGAATTACTGGTAATTTTAAAATTGCTAACAGCTATGTGTTAGAGAGTTCTTATTTTAAGAGATGGGTATTAGAATTATGGCAAAATAGTATCAGGGATTTGCTTGAAATTAAAACAGAACCACAGTGGTCAGGGTAGGGGAATAGAGATAAAACAAAGGTAACCATGAGTTAATGATTGCTGTAACTGTTGATTGTAATTGTTATTTATTATTCCCTCATCTCTTCTATTTGTGCTTGAAAATGTTCATAGTAAAAAAAAATTAAAAACCAACCACTCAACTAACAAACTTTTTTATTAAAACTTTTGGTTTGACATGCAAAGTAAGAATAAACAGAGTTGAGATGGTGGTAAACTACATTCACATAAAGTCCAGGCTTCCTAGAATTTCAACTATTAATGAGAAGAACCCAAATTGTCATAATTAAGCACAAAATGCCTATGATCTATAAAAATCATTATTACTTCTAGTACACACACACAATTTCTCTTATGTCAGGGTTATAGACAAGAGGTAGCTGACTCATATTTACACAGAATTCTAGTATGTGTGGTTACTGAATTTCTTAGCCAACAGCCAATAATTAGAAGGGAGGCTAATAAACACACACACAAAGATCATAAGACTGCTGATGATCTATTAGGATGGAAAAGAGAGAACAGCTATATAAGACATGAAGTTCACCACTAATGAACACAACTTTATGAAGAGTAATAACCAGTCTGATTAGGGGAAAGGCCACAGGCTTTGGAGTCAAAGACAGACCCACATTCTATAGCCACTTCCTAGCTATATGAACCGAGCCAAATTACTTAACCTCACTTTTCTCTTGAAATGAGAAAATGACAGTGGTAACTACATCAGTAGGCTTGCTTTGATGACTAAAAAAGATAATTATCATGTATGTGGAAGCTGATTTTCCAATCGCAGATCTACCACTTGCTTGCAACCCTGTAAGGAGCCCTAAGCCAAAACCACCCGGATCAACTGCTCCAGATTCCCAACCCTAAGAAACTGCATGAAATAATAAATGTCTACTGAATTAAGTTGCTGCATTTGGAGGTAATTTCTTACATAGAATAGACACCTAATACATGATGTCTAGCGTGCAATTTGTCTATTATTTGACTAGCTAATTTTTCCCCTAAATATAGTTACGTAGTCTCTTTGCTATGTAAACTAGATTATACAAGAGAAACCCTTCAATTCCTCTGAACAGAGTGCTTATCACCTTGTAACAGCATGTTTATAAAGCTGGATATTATTTTCAGTACTGAATCTCTTGAATCTAACCATGCTTGTATGCAAGTGAACTAAGGGGGCAAAAACCCAGACCACTGTGTCTGTCATAACTCAGTACCTCACCTCTCACCTAATACACTGTATTATATGTACACTCTATATCTGTATATATGTGCTGTATCTCTGCTGTACAATTACTTTAATATTAATAATAATACTCTTAGTCCTACCTGAATGAGGCATTTGCTCACATCACTAGCACACAGTGCTTTGTTACAACTCAGGGACACAGGGATCCATGTCAGGAACACCAAGATGGCTAGAGTAAGCATAACAATAGAATGTGACTTCATGTTTCTTCAAAGACAATCAGTAACTCCCAGGAAGCTAAACCAAAACAAACAACAACAAACAAAAAACTTTAATTCAAAGGTAAGTGCTAGGGTAAAAACAAATACAAAAACGAAAAACAACACAAATAAACCAAACTCCTTGTGTTAGAAGACTTTCGAGTGATCATTTAAAGGTCATTCAATAAAAGATTCAACATGAAAAAACACCCTACAATTTTATATAATAATGTCTTGTTGGCCATCTTCAAAGATTTAGAATACTTAAATTTCTCAGACTATCTAGAAACAGTGACTAGTAAGTTTAAGTGGATATACTAGTATATGTATTTATAGGTCATCAGTAACTTGAGAATATACCAAGCAAATAACTAATATCAAAACTACACTGCTACTATTCAACTTTAGTTTTACGCCTATTATTCAACTTTATGCCTGTATAAAAACTATTAATAGTGTATTCTAATTTTAAAACATTTAACAATATTTTAATTCTTAGAATTAAAACAGATTTTAAATGTAAATAATTCTAGTAATGATGATTATCTCATTGTTTCTTAACATAATTAGAATGAAGCAGCTCAAAGAAAGGAGTTGACAGTCATTCCTTGAATAATTTAGCAAGTAACAAAGGGGATAGTAAATTATTAACTGCTCTTCTTTTGATTCTATACCACAGGTACCATAGATTCTTCAAAATTATTAAGATGCTATTACACTTTCAAAGGAAGAAAAAAAAAAAAAAAAGACCAGGGCAAATTCTGACAGTGGTTAAACAACCAATGTGGCTATTAAATTTTTTAAAAAGCGAAGATACAACTTCTTGGGGGTTAAAACACCCCCTCAATAGAACCAATTAAAATAAATGACTACTGATGTAAGAGGGATAAAAGGTGCGTTTATAGGGCCTTTATAATTACCGTAAACTTGTATACTAAGTATTACGAAGTACAATTAAAACAAAAACAATAAGGCTTCGTACCCAGTATGACTCAATTTTGAAAGAGAAAGCCCTGGTGACGGCTCCCGAGGCCACAGGTATTCTAAAGACCGTTAGTAACCCAATTACCTAATTTATTTAACTACACGTACCAAGTGGAGTGACTTTTGGAGCCACCAGTGGAGGCCAAGGAAGGCATTTGAAAACTGATTTTTTCCAGAACTAGTTTTCATCCTACAACTACCAAAAGGGGATTTTAATTTTTTCATCTCTTACGGTTGTCTTCATCCTACTCCCAAAATCTTACTGGGAAATATTCAAGTCAACAGGGGCATAGACAAAGCAGGTAGCAGAACTATCTAAGAGGCTTCTTGCTTTTTTTCTGAGTTAAGAACAATACCCCATCACAACTGTCTCCACCCGCCGTGAGCTGCTTCTCGGCTCCGGCGACCGGTGCGTGGTCCGCAGGGAGCCGGCGCTGACAGCAGCCTTTGTGCCGCGGGGGAGGCGGCGGAGGCCCTCGCCCCTCGCCCCCAGCTTCCCCGCGCGCGGCGGAGGACCAGGCCGGGAGCGCGGGCCCCAGCGGCGCAGGAAAAGGGGCGCAGCGGTGCCGCGGCTCGTGGCGCCAGGGCCGCCCAGCACCCACCGGCGGCGGGACCCCACTTTGTCCTCCGCGTAGGCGGAGCTCTGGCCGCGCGAGCACTCCCATTTCTCCCGGCTCCCGAGAAGCCCACCGCGGGCACGGCCTCCGGAGGCCCGAGCTCGGGGCACAGACCCTCCCGGCCGCAGACGCCAGTCCCGGCCCGCTCCCGCTCACCGTGCGCCGCGGCACCGCTAGGCTGCCTGGCCCTGGCTCCCCGGCGGCTCGGCCAAGCTCGGACGCGCTGCGGGGCCGTGCGAGAGAGGCAGGCCGCGCCTCCGCGCAGTCGCTCCGCGCAACGCCGCGAGCTTCCAACACCTCAAAGACACAGGCCCGCCCGCCGCCCTCCCGGCCCCCGCTCCCGCCTCCCGCTCAGCACTCCTCCCTCTCCTCCTCCGCCCTCCCTCTGCTCCCCACCATCGCCAGCTCCGCCAGGAGGCGTCTCTCACGCCCGGGGCGCGCTGGACAGCGCACGCCCCCGGCCCCGCCCCGCCCCGCCGGGGCCATGGCTCCGCCCCCAGGAACACACCCACCCTGGCGCCCACGCGCGCTTTCTCTCAGCCCTCTTCCCTGCCCCACATCAGGCTTCAGCAGGCCCCACTGTCAGGCCCATCCTCTGGACTTACCATGTGCTAGCCATGGAACTGAGCTCATTGAATCCTCACAGCAACCCTGTGAGGCAGCTGTTATATGTCCTCTTATAGGGATGCAAGACGGAGGCACTGAGTGATCGAGTGGAGCTGACCTTGTTATTTGACATCAGGGGTCGGATTTGTTAAAGTTCAGGGTTCTGGGATCTGCATGAGACCGACTGAATAAGGATCCCCCAGGGTAGATAGAGCCTTCTTTCAGCAGTTCACTAAAGTCTGCTGTGCCCTGCGTGAGTGCCTGGCGCTGTGCTTAGCATTGTAAATAGTGAGGACAAGCCTTAGGAGCTGGCCAAGAAAAAGCTTACTGGCCTGCGGAGAAAATGGACGGACAGCTCGACAAATGGCTACAGCACACCACTCCAAGCCTCAGTAGGAGAGGGCAGACCTAGTAAGCAGGACGCCAGCACTCATTTCAGCCCCTATTTCAAGAAAGCGAATTCATTTCAACAGCTAGCATGTAGATAAAGGCAATGGAGAATTGCACTCAATTCCTTCCCACAATCCTGGGAATTTGCAGGTGTGGCTCAGTGGTTGAGGGTGGACCTATGAACCAGAAGGTCGTGGTTGGATTCCCAGTCAGGGCACATGCCCAGTTGCAGGCTTGATCCCCAGTAGCGGGGTACAGGAGGCAAGCCTATCAATGATTCTCATCATTGATGTTTCTCTCTCTCCCTTCCACTCTGTAATCAATAAAAAATATATTTTAAAAAAAGATTCCAGAAATATTAAGTTGGAGCCCATTGGGCTATGATCCACAAGGTATTTCTCCTTGGAAATACTGACCTAGTGCTAAAGTGTTAAGCTAGAAGCAGTCTTAAATGCCTTATATGTGGAATCCTGTTATCAAAATTAATTGACGAACAAAATAGAAAAAGAGGCATGGATACATGGGACAGACTGGAAGCTGTCAGAGGGGTGGGAGCGGGGTTACTGGATGAAGTTAGGTGAAGGGATTAGCCAAAGAACGTATATGCATGACACCCAGACACAGAGAGCAGTGTGGTGATGGCCAGAGGGAAGGTGAGGCAGAGGCTGGGTTGAAGTGGGGAAATGGGGAGAAAATGGGAACATCTGTAATACTATCAACAATAAAAATAAAGTTTAAAAAAAGCACTTGGTAATAGTAAATTTAACAAAAAATTCTTACGTTAATTTGAAGTTATCCTTTCTTTTGGGTAAATATTTAGGAGTGAAATTGATAGTATTTTTTTTATAGTAAGTGTATTTTTTACATTGTAAACTACTAAATGGATATCCAAAATGGTGGTAACATTTTGCATTTTTACCAGCAATTGAAGAGTTCTAGTTGCTCAACAGTTTCTCCAATTCTTGGTATTTTAAGTATTAATTTTAGCCATTCTAGTTGGTATATACTGGTATAACATTGTGGTTTTAATTTGATTTCCCTAATGACTAATGATGTTCAACACCTTGCTATGTTTTTTTTTCCTTGACATTCATATATCTTCTTTAGTAAAATGTTAAAATTTTGAGTTAAAAATTTTTACGTTTCCCAAATAAAATATTTTATCAGGCCCTGACCAGTTTGGCTCAGTGGATAGAGCGTCAGCCTGCGGACTGAAGGGTCCCAGGTTTGATTCCAGTCAAGGGCATGTACCTTGGTTGCAGGCACATCCCCATTGGCGGATGTGCAGGAGGCAGCTGATCGATGTTTCTCTCTCATCGATGTTTCTAACACTCTATCCCACTTCCTTCCTCTCTGTAATAAATCAATAAAATATATTTTAAAAATATTTTATCAGATTTAAAAAATATTTTTTGATTTCAGAGAGAGAAACATCAATGATCAGAATTACTGATTGGCTGCCTCCTGCACGCCCCCTACTGAGGACCAAGGCAGAAATCAGAGCATGTGCCCTTGAATGGAATAGAACCTGGGACCCTTCAGTCCCCAGGCGACACACTATCCACTGAGCTAAACTGGCTAGGGCCAGATATGTTTTTAATCAATCTTTTCTCCCAGTGTGGCTTACGTTTTCATTTTAAGTGTTTTTTGAAGGAAAAAAGTTGTAAATTTTAATGAAGTCCTATTAAGTTTTTTCTTTTATGGGTTATACTTTTTCTATTCTAATTAAGGAATTGTTGCCTAACTGAATGTTACTAAGATGTGAATATGTTCAAGAGGAATGTTAGTTTGTAGTTTTCTGTTTACTTTCTGATTTTTGTTTTTTTGGGTGACTACTTCTGTGGAGGTTTTGTATCACCATTTTAGGTAACAAAGGAAACTATGGTTCCAAGAAGCCACTAAGAAATGAATTACAAGGTATTTTAACCAATTAAACTTCACACAAGCTTTTCCAAAGATTAGTATCTCTTGTAACAACCTTTTTGCCATGAATGTTTGAATTTTTTTTAAAATATGAAAATGATTTCTTTAAAATACAAGAAGATAAAACTGTATCATGAGTTTCAAATGGGTAAGTTCTCTGTATCAAGTTTTGGGGTTTTATGTCAGGATACCAGAGAATAAAAAATACTGCTCACATGTTGGATAACTAAGGAAAATATTTAGTACAGCATCCAATTTCTAGAATAAGTGTATAATTATTAAGTCCACTAAAATGAGCTTCATGGGGTCTTTGCATAAGGTTTTTGCAGTTATGAAGTTTGCACATGTGTAACATTTAAAATTCATTTTTGAAACCTCATTATTGAATACACTTGAAAGACCAATTCTTCAGATGCTGTTTGTTTCCCCAAAGTGAGTATTTCTGCCATTTTGCTAGCTGCCCAAGTAAATATTAGTGTTTGGTGTAGAGTCATATGGGAGTGGAAAATTAAAGAAAAATAGCACACATTTCACTTTTTTCTATAAAAATATAACTCTTTATTAAATAACATGCACAAATATCAACTAGTCATTTATTAAACAGATATGATGTAGAACAAGATTTAAAGAAATACAAATCCTTAGATACAGTTTAGTATCTTGTTCATGATATTTGAATAGTTAAGAAAAAAATCACTGATTAAATTAACCATCCTTTGTTCCTCTTTCAGATCCTAAATCTTTTTAGGCATATACTCCATTCCAAGTTTTTTCTAGCATTTCAGAGCTTCAGAATATTTTTAATATCAAAAGCCCTTAGCTACTTAAGTATAAATTTCCAGGAAAGGCATTCACTTTTCTTTTAAGCTATCCTGATTAGCTTTGAGTCATTTTACAAAGGAAATCTGCACAAGCAGAATCATGGCAGAGATGCTCCAGCAACTTGAGGTACCATTATAGAGGGTGAGAACTGTGGTTAATGCTAAAAAGCTGGGAGGCCTAAAACATGCCAGATTCCTGCGTGCTTGCTTTTTCTCTTCTGCAGCTTGTTTTGTTTGGCCAAACTGTTCTACACCCCCTTCTCAGGTTGGACCATCAGCACAAAACGCTTACAAACTTATCCCTCTCATATTTTCTATGACTTCAATGCTCAAAAATCTGTTTGTTTTTTGTTTAGGCAAAAGTATACACAAAATTTGCATTAAGTTTTTCATATTAAAAAGTATGACTTTTATAAATTAGTTTTTAATGTTCCCAGCCTTAATGAACTTAACTTCAACAAAACCAGTGCTTCAAAATCTACCCTGCCTTTCTTGGCCCCATTTATCCAATAAAAAGGGCCAAAATCTCTCATCTAAATTTCTAAACACTACTACATCCAACTTCTATATTAAAGTCCTTGCACTGTGTATTTTTTACACGTGCTTCTTTATTGCGCATGCCAAGTACAATATGAATTTAAATATAAACTGATGTAAAAATTCAAAAATCCCTAAGCTTAATATGTACCTTTGCACTCAACAACTTCAATTTTTCCTTTCTCTCCCATCAGTTGGAATTTCCAACTTGCAAGCTGAATTTTAAACACTTTATTTCTCATACATTCTTTTTACTTTGTTCTATCAGAATAAAAAAATCCAGTATTATTTTATAATTCAAAAAAGTATTGTGGAAAGTTCTATAAATTTTAATCTCATACACTTATAATCAATTTTACATATAACCTAACTTTCCCTTCAAAAATGTTTAATAAGTTTAGCAGCAGGTTTCAGATCAGAAATATTCCTGAATATTTAATCTGTATCATGGTATGGGAGGAACTGGACTTAGTTATTTTATTAAAAACAGCATACCAAATGTTAATTATAAAATTCTGAAAATTATGCTTTATATCTAGATACAAGGAAAAAAATACAGCATATTAATGAATTTTTCATAAACATTGTAGAGATCAACTGGAATATGCCTGTTGCTTTTACTTATTTTGACTACCAAATCTCTTTTTTCATTGCAGTACTGTTTTTATTTTAAAAGTGCAAAGGTTATTAAGCTTAAAACATTATGCTTTAGCAATGTAAAAAAGTTTTACAATGATTTAACATGACCAATAAAATTTATTAAACATATTTTACATATATTCACAGATTCATCATACTTGAGTATTAAAATAGACATTTACAATTTCAGAATTTTCATTCAAAGGCATTTGGGGGTGGGAGGAGAGAATAGGCTCTACTATGAGGTGAAAAAAGAGCTGTTTCTTTGTATGACTAATTCTAAATAATATATCCAACATAGTAAGTCATAGGTACTATGCCAGGAGATTAGTATGAAACACCTTACACTACTTTAGGCATCACTTATGGAGTTAAATTATAGGAAGAAGCATGCAATACAACTAAGTCACAACTTTACAGTTATGGTGATAAAAACAAGCTAACTCAAACACATGCATGCCTTATTTAAAAGTTTTGCTACCTGACCACACTACTGCTACACTCTATACGAACTACAACTTTGGTCCAATAAAACATCAGACAAAACAGGTTTACAATTATTTCTTTGTACATGTTTTGACTACCAATCCCTTTGTATACATTTTGAGCATTAATTACAAGATTTACATCTGCACAGTCTGTATAAAATAAGTTATTAAAAAGAAAGACAATATCAAACTTTGGAAAAGAAAACTGTACAATTTACAAATATAATAAACTGAAGAAAAGTTGTGCCAAGTTTTGCTTCCACATTAGAAACTATTTGGTAGGAATTGAACCTTTTAGTTTACTGATATATTTTAATAAAACTTGAAAAAGATTGCATACTAGTGGTTATCTTGTTAATCAGAGTGCTAACAACTTCCAGCGCCATTAGCAGATTCTCAACTTTTTAAATATCTACCACAGCCTGCCAAATGTAATCATGACCTTTGACCGATATAAATAATAGTTTTCAATTAGAAACTGTTTGGACCCAAGATCCAAAATATTTCTTTTCATTTTTTATAAAATGACAGTGTTTGCTACATAACCAATTATATTTGAACTTTACCAACAATTATAAAGGCATAATATCAGTATTTTTGTCAAAAAGCAATTTTCCACAGTATAACACTCTGGAGTCTCCATAAGTTTAAGATGACACACGAAGTAACGGCTACTATATAGGAGTCAATTCAAAGTCATCATTAACCTCAACAAGGGGAACATAAAACTCCTGGATTTCATAAATGCTGATAGATTTATAGGTGGCAGGATCAAGTTCCTGGAGTTTGAGCTGCCATTCTAATCTCTGAACGGCATTTAAAGCTGCAGCTTCATGTTGTTGCCTCATTAAAAGACAGGTCTATTAAAAAGAAGAGAAAAGTTAATGAATTATTCTATTAAATATGCTTTGTTTACTTTAGGGATATAGTAGAGGTATAAAAAGTTTTTGAGTTTTACAGGGTAGGTGTTTTACCGTCTGTATCCATATGCCAATTATTTCTGGGTCTTCAACTTCATGCACATCTTTATATTTAAAACTGTTGTTTCAGAGGAGAAACCAAGATGGCGGCATAGGTAAACACCTAAACTGCTGCCTCGCACAATTTCAAAACTACAACTAAAAGACAAAACGGACATCATCCAGAACCACAGGAAAGCTGGCTGAGTGGAAATCCTACAACTAGGAGGTAAGATAAAAGCACACGGAGACTCAGAGGAGCTGCAAAAGGCTGAGGTATGGAGACGCACGTGCAGCGGAGAGGATGGGCGGCTGAGTATCTGGCTGACTATCCCAAGCGGGAGGGAGACGGAAGCTCCCGAATGCAATGAACCCCAGTTCCGGGCGAGACCCTGGGGACCCAGACTCATAAGGGGGGAATCTGGACTGTCAGGAAAAGAGAAAAGCACAGGGAGACTCAGGGGAGCTGCGAAAGGCAGAGGTCTGGAGGCGTGAGCGTGAGCGGAGAGGACTGACTGCTGAGTGCGCCGCTGGCTTTCTCAAGCGGGAGGGAGACGGAAGCTCCCGACTGTGCTGAACTCCAGTTCCAGGCAAGAATCTGGGAATCCGGACCCATTTGGGGAGGAACTGGACTGTCTGGCAGCAGGTGAAACTCGAGGGCAGCTTTCTCTCAGAGGTGCTTGCAGCGATTACCGAGGGACACTGAGACCCAGGGGCCTATTAGGGCAGGGCTGATGGGAAGCCAAGGCTGTCTCCTCCACCCTGAGACTCCGCCCCATCCAAGCTGAGCACAGAGGCTTCTGCAATTTTGCAAGTCTTGTCTCATAAGGGTGTCTCCAGCACAGAAGTTCTCCCAGCGTAGACACAGCTGATCCTCACAGCCAATTGGCCTGGAGGTCAATTCCTTCCAGTGACACCAACAACAATCAAGATTTAACTGCAACAAGGCTGTGCACACAGTCCACAAAGGGACGCACCAAGAGTGTCCACCTCAGGTAACTGGGGAGGCTGACCCACTGGGCCCTATAGGTCACCTAGCACACAAAGCTACTCTACCAACTCAGGGAAGCAGCGAAAATGCGGAGACAAAGATACAGATCACAAATGAAAGAAATGAAGGAAAGCAAACGACTGGATATAGAGTTCAAAACCATGGTTATAAGGTTTTTCAAGAATTTCCTAGAAAAGGCTGATAAATTTAGCGAGACCCTCAAGGATATGAAAAAGGACAAACTAGAAATTAAACATACACTGACTGAAATAAAAAATATTATACAGAGATCCAACAGCAGACTAAAGGACCACAAAAATCAAATCAAAGATTTGAAATACAAAGAAGCAAAAAACACCCAACTGGAAAAGAAAAAAGAAAAAAGAATCCAAAAATTTGAAGATAGTGTAAGGAGCCTCTGGGACAACCTCAAGCATACCAACATCATAATTATGGGGGTGCCAGAAGAAGAGAGAGAGCAAGATACTGAAAACCTATTTGAAGAAATAATGACTGAAAACTTCCCCCACCTGGTGAAAGAAATAGACTTACAAGTCCAGGAAGCGCACAGAACCCCAAACAAAAGGAATCCAAAGAGGACCACACCAAGACACATCATAATTAAAATGCCAAGGGCCAAAGACAAAGAAAGAATATTAAAAGCAGCAAGAGAAAAACAGTTAGTTACTTACAAGGGAGCACCCATACGATTGTCAGCTGATTTCTCAACAGAAACTATGCAGGCCAGACGGGAGTGGCAAGAAATATTCAAAGTGATGAATAGCAAGAACCTACAACCAAGATTACTCTACCCAGCAAAGCTATCATTCAGAATTGAAGGTCAGATAAAGAGCTTCACAGATAAGAAAAAGCTAAAGGAGTGCATCACCACCAAACCAGTATTATATGAAATGCTGAAAGGTATTCTTTAAGAAGAGGAAGAAGAAGAAAAAGGTGAAGATAAAAATTATGAACAACAAATACATACCTATCAACAAGTGAATCTAAAAATCAAGTGAATAAAAAGTCTGATGAACAGAATAAACTGGTGAATATAATAGAATCAGGGGCATAGTAAGGGAGTGGACTGTCAATTCTCTGGGGGAAAGGGGTGTGGGGGTGTGGGAAGAGACTGGACAAAAATCATACACCTATGGATGAGGACAATGGTGGGGGAGGTAAGGGCAGAGGGTGGGGTGGGAACCGGTGGAGGGGAGCTATGGGGGGAAAAAATAGGAACAATTGTAATAATCTGAACAATAAAAATTAAATTAAAAAAACAACTGTGGTTTTAAATGAGATTTCAAATTAACAAAAGAATCAAGAAAATCTGAGAAGTGATTTGTGCTGAAGATCTAAAACCAAATACTTTTCTTTATAGAGTTGCAAAATATATTTCTTCTCTTATTATTTTCCCATTCTTTCATGTTAGAACTATAACCAGACTTGTATATTGGACAATAAACATAAAGATCCCCATTAGAAACTCATTTTTCTACATTGGTCCTGAAGAATAATATGGCTTTTATTTTTCTTTATTTTCCAAGTGTGACCTAGTGTGAGGATTCATGACCAGTATTTCCTTTCCTAATCATTCCTCTCTAATACAGCTACAGTATCTGTTTGTGAAGGGGGAAGCAGCCCTGGCCGGGTACCTCAGTTGGTTAGCATGTTGACCCAATACGTCAAGGTTGTGGGTTTGATCCCTGATCAGGGCACATACTAGAATCAACCAATAAATGCATAAATAAGTGGAACAACAAATTGATGTTTCTCTCTCTCTATCCCCCCCCCACTCCTCTCTCTTTCTAAAAATCAATTTTTTAAATTTAAAATGAAAAAAAAAAAGAGAAGGGGAAAGCATCCATTTAAACTGAACTTCTTAATATACTTACCTTTAATTTGTCAAATTTATCATCCACATCTTGTAACCAAGACATGAACTGTCTTGCATTAAAGCGATCCCTCACAGAAGTTTTACTGTCATCAGACTGCAAGAAAACATTAAATATAGTTGAATATAATAAAATACAATAAAATCCACTTTAAAATCTATATGTCATATATCTTTTCATGTTATATTCCACTTTTTAAGGAATGGAAATATATTTTGAAAAAGGATAAAATATTATCTGAATATTTTAAAAATCTGATAAAGCATTTATTTCCATATTGAGTAGACAGAGTAGTTATTAGAATTCTTAGGATGCTGGGTTTAGTTATTAAATAAATAGAATCCTATTTCTCTGTGAGTCAAAGTTGTTTCTCTAAAAGACATGCCATCTCAAGTATTATGCTGTGACATTCTTTATAAAGTAAAATTTATTTCATATTTAATTAAAAGTTTACCATCAACATTAATGTAGGGAGAAAAAGTGGTAAGGTGGGAGACAATTCTTTGAGGCAGATATTTTTTTCCAGGACCAATATTTTGGAGTGCTCATAATGAAATTTTATATACCAGTTTTGGAATTAAGGTAAGCTATATTCAACTGTCAGCTTTGTATCATACTGTGTAATTACTTGAACTCATGCACTCAATGTTCAATTCTGTAAAATAGGGTAAAAATAGTTCTTTTAATCTTTTTTTGAGAATTTAAGAGTCTCTTAACACTTGTACATACAGGAAGCCTCAATCTAATAAACATCCTATATAATAAAAACCTAATATGCAAATCAACCGAACAGTGGAATGACCAGTCACTATGACAGCACTGACCACCAGGGGGCAGACGCTCAATGCAGGAGCTGCCACCTGGTGGTCAGTGTACTCCCAAAGGGGGAGCGGTGCTCAGCCAGAAGCCAGGCTCATGGCTGGCGAGCGCAGTGGTGGTGGCAGGAGCCTCTCCTGCCTCTGCTGCAGGTGGGTGGTAAGGAGTGAGGGGTCCTGGACTGTGAAAGGGATGTCTGTCGGCTTAGGCCTGATCTCCGGCAGGCAGACATCCCCCAAAAGGTCCCGGACTGAGAGAGGGCGCAGACCGGGCTGAGGGACCCCCCACTCTCCCAGTGCATGAATGTCATGCACTGGGCCTCTAGTTTGCTATAATTATTACTACTATTACTACCAGTGCTATCAAAATGACATCCATGCATCAGGTAGCTTCACACTTACATATTTAGCCATTATCACTTCCTCCTTAGTCCTCAAGTAAGATGTTTTGACTACTTTACATTTTATTGTTGAATCTCTTTTTAATATTACAAGTTTATTTTGAAAAGAAAGAAGTATAATAAGAGAGTAGAGTGATGAATGATCCAAGCCCTTATTCAGGAAAGGTAGATTTATTTTTTTTCTTAGCTCCTCAGAGGCTATTCTTTATAAAACAAACCTGTTACTCAGACCTTCTCCTCTAAAGTCAGCTGTAAAATGATGGGTAACAGGTTCCATAGTTTTCCTCAAGAATAAGAATTTATTTTGCCTTTTAATTTAATTATTAGGCAGATTTAATTTAATTATTAAGACTGATCCTCCTCAATGATTTTAGAATCATTCTAAGGTTTACTGGGAAAATTCACTTATTTTTGAAATTCTCTTTATAACCCATTTGGGGCTATAGATTTCTCAATAAAGCTGTATTTGTTCAGTATCAATATGTTTTCATCTGTCTTTCAGCAGAAAAATCTGAATGTTTTGGTCCAGTGGCTTTCCATCTCTACTTCCAGTTTGCCTATGAATTTGTTTATATTTTTACATGTCTTTGTCCTTTCAATGAGTTTTGGGAGGAAGAAAAAAATAAATGGATGTGTTTACTCAACCATTCTGAACTAGAAATCCTCAAGAGACTTTCCTTATAGCTTGATTTATAAAGTTCTAAAATTGATTCATGATTTTGTAATTGCATGAAACTTAATAAGTCATCAAGATACCACATGGTCTAGAGCCCAGCCTTTAGCAAGAGGGCTAAACTGCTCATTTAATTTTATTAAAAACCATTCATTCTTTCCTTTAAAAACTTTAAAGTTGGAAATTATGTAAAGTCCTTTGTAGAAGTGTCTATTTTCCTAAGGGTCAAATAGTTCTTTCCTAAGATCGATCCAATTATTCATTTTAATAACAGTTTCTGTTACCTCTGAGTGCTCTCATTTGAATAAAACAGTTGGTGGCTTAAGAAAGTTTGAAATCTACTTATCTTGTTTAATCTCCTTTTTAGCACATGAGAAAAATTAAAAATAAAATACAACCAGAGAGAAGACAGTAACTTTCTCTGTAATATACTTTATATCCCTTGTATTTCTAGCTTGTCCAATTTAAAACAGCATTTCCTAGTCTTTTTTTTTTAATGATATTTTATTGTCCACGTTTACACTTTTTATCTTAATCATTATATTCTCTTATGACCAATAAATTTCATTCTGGTTTATGAAACAAAAAAATTCTGACAACTGAGATGTCTAATTCAGGTAATTTATATGCAGCAGTAAACTTTGTTCAAGATACAACTACAGTTTTTCAATTGCAGTAGGCCCTTGAATATTTTGTTTTGTGCTATGTTTCATTATAATGCTGATGAGATGCTATAGAAACTTAACCCTTGTTTGTATCAATGAGCCTGTTGTAATACTAGCTTCATTATATGTTGTTTTGCTTAAAGTTGCAGAATCTGTTGACTATGTTAAGTGAGGACTTACTGAGTATTAATATATTCAAAAAACATCCAAGATCAAAACAAAACCTGGCCCTATGGTAGCACTGTTGCAACTTAGAGGTTCGGTCTGCCTGTACTGTTTTCCAGCTTACAGTAGCTTTCTAGCTGCTTGAAGGCCAGACTGAATGTATAAGTATCCACTTTAGAACCAAATTATAAATTACCTATAGGGACACTATCCTAAACACATATTTGTTTTGTAATTATCTACTTTTATGATGTAAAAGTTTATTATTGTAATACATTTTTCCATATGAACTGTAAACCTACTTTTGCCCACCCCTATATCTATACTAATAAAAGGGTAATATGGTAATTAGACCAGAAGACCTTCTGGATGTCCTTCCGGACAAAGCCATGGTGGTGGGGCCGAGGGAGAGGCAGTTAGGGGCGATCAGGCCAGGAGGGGAGGGCAGTTGGTGGTGATTAGGCCAGTGGGTGGGGGGCAGTTGGGGGCAAGCAGGCTGGCAGGGGGGCCAGTTAGGGGTGAGCAGGCCGGTGGGGGGGCAGTTGGGGGCGAGCAGGCCGTCAAGGGGGGCAGTTGGGGGCAAGCAGGCCGGCATGCAGAGTGGTTAGGGGTGATCAGGCAGGCAGGCAGGTGAGCGGTTAGGAGCCAGCAGTCCCAAATTGCAAGAGGGATGTCTGACTGCCGGCATGTCTGACTGCCGATCCTGTGGGATCGGGCCTAAACCGGCAGTCAGACATCCCCCGAGGGGTCCCAGATTGGAGAGGGTGCAGGCTGGGCTGAGGGACACCCCCCCCCCCCGTGCACAAACGTCATGCACCGGGCCACTAGTTGTATATAATAAAAGGCTAATATGCAAATCGACCGAATGGCAGAATGACTGGTCACTATGACATGCACTGACCACCAGGGGGCAGATGCTCAACGCAGGAGCTGCCCCCTGGTGGTCAGTGCGCTCCCACAGGGGGAGCGCCACTTGGCCAAAAGCCAAGCTCATGGCTGGCGAGCGCAGCAGCAATGGCAGGAGCCTCTCCTGCCTCCATGGCAGCACTAAGAATGTCAGACTGCTGGCTTATGCCTGCTCCCTGTAGGGACATCCCAAGGGCTCCAAGACTGTGATAGGGCTGAGGGACCCCCCCTCCACTAAGAGCACGAGTTTCGTGCACTGGGCCTCTAGTATATTATATAATACTAGAGGCCCGGTGCATGAAATTCGTACACGGGTAGGGTCCCTAGGCCTGGCCAGCAATCAGGGCCGATCAGGTTCCCCGCCTCCTCTTTCCCTTGCTCCCTCAGTGCCCCACTGCTGCCGCTGGTTGCCCACCATGTTCCGCACCACCCCCTGGTGGTCAGGGCACATCACAGCAAGCGATCGAACTCCTGGTCTCTCCGTCGAACTCCCGAGGGGACAATTTCCATATTAGCCTTTTATTATATGGGATAAACTTTTATGCTATAAACATTATTAGACATGGTATTATATTAAGCAGTGGTTGCCAAGCGGTAGTCCGTGGACCACTGGTGGTCCATAAGGTCCGAAAGGTTGGTGACTGCTGTTTTAAGGAAACCTTTGGAGCAGTGGTTGCCAACCAGTGGTCTGTGAGGTCTGAAAGGTTGGCGATTGCTGTACTAGAGGACTTTAGAAAATGGAGGATCAGGTGACTTGGGAATACTTTGGTCTGAAAGACTTGTTTTTCTCATTTGAGCTTTACTAATTGTTGAATTCAAGTTTCTTCAATGGAAATACATTACAAAAAACCCCAAGTTGTATTAAGAACATTCTAACTGTATCAGCGAGCACTGTACCTGAGCATCCAGTGGCACACTGTAGACTTCTGCATCCAGTAAAACAGTGCATGCACTAAATGGCAGTGTTTGATTTGCCAGTGTTCTTGCAGCTCTGTAATGAACTCGTAGAACTTCCTGTTCATTGGATACAATGAGTTTTTCCTAGTTGAACAAAGAATTTTAAAAAAATAATAATTCTTTAACTACTTGTTTTTAAATAAAATATAAGACACTTTTAAATAAAATATGCTGAACAACTTTAATCTCAGAGTCGTTTTTTCTTCATAGTAAGCTTGAGAAATTTGAAAAGTAATGTTCGAAAGGTGTAAGTAAACTTTCTTTTTAAAACTGGCACTCTCTTTTTAAAAATAATCTTGTACAGTGTACAATGGTGACTTTTAGTATATTTACAAGATGTTTAATCATCACCACTCATTCCAGACCATTTTCATCACTTCAAAAAGAAGCCCCATACCCATCAGCAAAGCTACTCCCCATTTATCCTCTTTCCCTGGAGACTAACTCTATTTTTTGTTTTTATGAATTTTATCTATTCTGAACACTTTATATAAATGGAATCATATAATATGTGATCTTTTGTAACTGGCTTCTTTCATGTCACATGTTTTCAAGGTTCATCTATGTTGTACCATGTATTAGTACATTGTTCCTTTTTATGGCTGAATAATATTCCATTGTATGAATATACCACATTTTATGCATCCATTCATCAGTTGTCTATCTTTTGGGTGGTTTCCAAAGTTGGGTTATCCATGAATAATGCTACTATGAATATTTCATGCTTAAGTTTTTATTTCAATGTGTGTTTTTATTTCTCTTGGGTAAATAAGAGAACTGCTAGGTCACATGGTAATTCTATGTTTAACTTGTTGAGGAACTACCACACTATCTTATTAAATAGCAGTTGTACCATTTTATATTCCCACCAGCAATGTATAAAGGTTCCAATTTTTTCACATCCTTGCCAATACTCACTATCTGTCTTTTTAGATTACAGCCATTCTAGCCCTGCGCGGTGGTTAGAGCATCGGCCTGCATACCAAAGGGTTGTGGGTCCAATTCCCAGTCAAGGGCACATACCTGGGTTGCAGGTTTGATCCCTGGTTAGGGTGTATGACCAGAGGCAACCAATTGATGTTTCTCTCTCTCTTTCTCTCTCTCTTCCCCTCCCCTCCACTTTCTAAAAATATCAAAGGAAAAAAATATCCCTGGGTGAGGATTAATTAAAAACAAAAATAAAACCCAAAATAAAAATCACAAATATTTTCAATTCATATTACAGTTGTTGCAGATATTGCCCCCATATTTTTATACTCACTTCTTTGAAATTCTAATAGTTTTTAGACCTGCTACTTCATGACACATGACAGCAGCTTTCTGTGAAAATTGTGCAACACAGCTGGCCAACTATCAAGCAATTCTGTAGCCAGTAGTTTACTCAGCCAACAAATGATAAAGCTGTTTGTCTTCATATTGGTCAGACATTTAAATTGCTTTGTAGTATTATGCAATTCTAAATTGTGTGATGGTCAATATGAAGGAGGATGAGTCATTTTTGCTATCTATTAAGGTTCTGCAAGTTGCACAGTTCAAATGACAATTCTTAACTGTCTGTAAAAAGCATAGCTTCTGTAGGTGCTAGACAGTTAAAACAACTATTGATATATGTGTTATATGATCTAACTTATTGCTCAATGACATGGGTCATGCACTGTAAGTTCTGTATCAGTGCTTCCTTCTTTTATTTGTTCTCACTGTAATGCTATCAATTTAAAAACATTATTCTGAAAAAAATACCCCACCAAAACATTATTCTGAGAAAAGGTCTTATATTTACCAGATTGTTATAGGGGTCCATGGCACAAAAAAGTTTAAGCTCTGCCTTAAGGAATTAATCATGTCTGAATCAAAAAAATTGTAGACAAGGTTTTGTTTGTATATAACTATGTTATATTACATTTGCAGAAGTCCTTGGCCATCCCAAAAGATTAAGGTGTTTTCTGATTTTAGAAAGGGAGGCTGTGAGAGAGTGAAAGAGAGAAACAGCGATGTGAAACAGACACATCAATTGGCTGCACCTCCGCAACCCCAGCCCAGCACTCTCCCCCTGACGGGGAATTGAACCTGTGACCTTCCGGTGCACGGGATGATGCTCCAACCAATTGAATCACACCGACCAGGTCCTTTTATGATTTTTATAAATAAGCAGATAGATTTTTCCCCCTGTCATTTCATGCCAAGACTAACCACTAGAAACTGAAATACTAAAGTAAGGATCAGTAAGCACAGCCTAAGTATTTTGCACTAAAGTAACTGGTACCAAGCAACAGTTCTAAAATGTGGAAATCCAAATGTCCAACTAGAATTCACTGTTACAGTTCTGCAAATTCAATAAGAAAATTAGCCTGGCTGGCGTGGCTCAGTGGTTGAGTATCAACCTATGAACCAGGAGGTCATGGTTCAATTCCCAATCAGGGCACATGCCCGGGTTGTGGGCTCAATCCCCAGTGTGGGGCTTGCAGGAGGCAGCCAATCAGTGATTCTCATCATTGATGTTTCTATCTCTCTCTCCCTCTCCAAAATCAGTAAAAATATTTTTTTAAAAAGAGAAAATGATCAGAGATTTTTATAAATTGAAAATATACTGAACATAAATTGTAACATGGGAGCAGCTACCCTAAAACAGGCTTACAAATTCTCCATCTAATCAGATATGCACAAGGTAACAAACCATATCTCAAAATGGATCTAAATAAGAAAAATTCACTAATAAAAAACTGTAGGTCATTGTAATATATTGTTAAAAGTTATTTTTTAGCATAAATGTAAATGTAAACATCTCTTACCCTTTCAATGCTGTGTTGCAAACGTAGTTTCATCCTTACAACTTCCTGTTGCCGAAACAGCTCTTTGAGTGGATCTGACAGTGAAGGGGGTGGCGTAATCTATTTAAAAAATGTAATAGTTAAAAGTATTAGGTTTTATTTATAATAATGAGCTACACTTATAAAATTAAAACCTTTTAGTAGATAACTTAAAATGAAGATATAAATTCAGATGTTCTCTGAATTAAATAATATAGTAACAATTATACAATTACTTTTCAATTTCAACTGTTTGAAACCCTAAATATTCTTCCACTAGATACTTTAGAGCAGCGGTCGCCAACCTTTCGGACCTCACAGAGCACCAGTGGTCCGCGGACCTCCGGTTGGCAACCGCTGCCTTAGAGTACCTATATTTCCCCCTCTCTCATCCCAGCTTATAATTCTTGTCAGCATTATTAGGACAAAGTAAGATAGCTCAGTATATTTTGCACAGTATAGTAACTTAGTTGACTCTTTTGATTTTTCTGAAGGTAAGAGAAACAGATACAGTGTGTTTCATGATGTACAACAGGAATTATACAACACCATATATGAAAAGCTCTTGCCAAAGAATCAAAACTGGATCTAATCAAGACTCTATAATCAGTAAACAGTTTACAGGAATTATGAAAGACTGAAAAACATGTTAAATATCATCAGGATTCAATTAGTCAAATCAATGTGGAAAATACAAGACATAACTTTTTGGGGCTGGTCATTTTTCAATGAGCTGGCCTCTAATTGCAATGATACATTTGCTTGATTTCTGTGTCCTGTAAACTTTAAATTTATAACAAGAAGAGTTAAGTGGAGAGTTTGGTGCTATTGTTGTAGTTTTGCAATCATGCAGGCCTCTTTCAAGCAACACAGAGGAAGAGTATCTATTCCTTTGAGGCTGGAGTGTCAGAGAAAGCTTCTTTCAGAGAGTAATGCCTAAGCCTTAACCTAAAGGAAGAGTTAAGAGAAATGAGTTTCGGGGAAAAGGGAAAGAGAAAGAAAAGAGGAAGATAATTCCCAGAAGAGAGGATGGTATAATCAAATGCATGAAAAAAACCGTATAGAGCTTGGAGGCAATTATAAGCAGGCTTGAGTCCCTGGAGCATAACAGGAGGGAAAGAATGATGGGATATGAGGACAGAGAGATCAGCAGGGGCAAAGTAATAAAGGTTATAGTCTAGTCTGTAAACCAGCTTTTCTTAAAATATGTTCCACTGAGCACTTTTGAGATAAGACAAGTAAGTTTGGTATTAGATATGATTTATTTTTTTGTTAATCATTTCAAGGATATTTTTTCCATTGATATTTTTGTTTTAGAGAAAGAGGAAGAAAGGAGTGTGGGGAGAGAAAGAGAGAGAAACATCAATGTGAGAGAAACACATCGATTGGTTGCCTTCTGCACACCCCCTGACCAGGGCTAGGGATCCAATCTGCAACTCAGGTATGTGCCCTTGACTGGGAATCGAACCCATAACCCTTTGGTGTGTGGGCTGATGCTCTAACCACTGAGAAACACTAGCCAGGGCTAGACATACTGATTTTAAGGATAGTGTGGGGCATTCAGCTGTCTAGAAACAGCTAGAAACATGGTTATAGAAATCAGTAGTGTATTCATGGCTTAAGATAAACTTGGAACTATTCTACAAGAGATAGTGCCCTAGCCCTTAATTAGATTACCACTGAGAGACAGAGGCAGACACCTTAACTAGTTAATGACAATATCATAGGGGAAGAATAAGGAAGACACAAGCAATTCTGCCTTGACTGGATTTCGTACAGGGGTGACATCACAGCTTAGAACAAAGGCATGGAAGAGGATTAAAAAAGGGGGCCTGAAGAGAACAACATTTCAGGCAGGGAGAACAGCACTGCCAAACTACCAAAAGTATGAACAAGAGATTTCCATAGAAGAGTTCAGTTTGGCTGATGTAGTGGAAGTAGCAGTAAGAAAATGAAGCCAGATGGGTAAATTGGGGTCAGAATATGAAATGAATGGTTATGCTATACTTACATATGGATTTTAAGATGTAGAGGATGGGAAGCCAGCTAATCACAGCTGAGATCTTTAAATAAGAAAATAGCTTTCTATTGTTTTTAAAGAAATATAAATTTAACAAAAGAAAATGTTCCAGCAGAAAGACATGGAGAGAAAAAAGAAGTAAAAAGTTCTGGCCAGTGTGGCTCAGTTGGTTGGAGAGCTGTCCCTTACACCAGAAGGTAGTGGGTTCGATTCCCAGTCAGGGCATATATCCAGATTGTGGGTTCAATCCCCGGTCAGGGAGAATGCAGGAGGCAACCAATCGATGGATGTTTCTTTCTCACATCAATGTTTCTCAAAAAAAAAAAAAAAAAAAAAAAAGGTGAAAAAATTTTTGTAATGTTCTAAATGACAGATAATGATGAGGGCCCTAAGCCAAGGCAGTGGTAGAAAAAGGTACAGATTCTGGAGAAAGTTCTAAAGTAGAATGGTTAGAATTTGGTGACTGGTAGATTTCTACTTTGGTATCATCACTAATGGATAAAGATGTGTTTTTGAGAAAGAGAAATCATTTCTCGAAGTCTGAGGTCAGAGTGAATGCCATGGTGCATGGTTAAATCCTCCCCTTCCGCCTGCTTCAGCAATGAGACACTCATCCGCCAGCATCTTGGAGTGTTGGCTGACAGATCTCATTGGAGTACCTATATAAGAATTACCTTTCACGGAAGTGAGTTGGCCTGGCCAAGGTTATGTTTCTTCTCTGAGTGCAGGCTACTTATCAGAAAGGCCACCCCGTAAAGCTCTTACGGGTTCAGCTGAGGTCACTCTTGCAACTGCATTTCAGTTCAACTTTGTGCTCTGCCCAATTCTGCTTCCCTCACACACTTACAGGTATTGTTCCTGATAGCACTTACTAATAAATCTCTTGCACACAATTCCACAGTTAGCTTCTTATGTGCAAGTTAGCTTCCCATGACAGGTATGGGAAAGTCATTTAGGTAAGGATGCCTGGAGGCACCTATATTTGATTCTGGAGGTCAACAAAAAAGATATATAACTAGATAAGAATTTTTTGGGACTAAATGGCACATGACAAATTACTGAAACCATAGCAATAGATAAGAAAAATATAATTGATTCCTAGAGAACTCTGATGTTTAAAGGGTGGGTAAAGGAGTCATTAAGAGAGAGAAAGGATTCATCAGTGAGGCAAGGGAATTAGAAAAGAGTGCCACCAAAAGACCAGGGTGGGAGTGGGGAGAGGGAGAATTTGATTTAGACCAAGATGGTCACAATGTCAATAACTGAGGTCAAGTAGAAAGAAAAAGAGGTCAATGAATCTGGCAGTTACAAGCTCACTGGTGACCTCTGCCAATGCATAATAGTCAATGGATGAATAGGAAGTGATACAGAGGACACATGAGGCACAGACTACTCTCCAAGAGTGCAGCAATGAAGGAAAGAGATGGTGAGCTTGACAAACTGGCATAGTCAAAGGGTAACTTTTTCTCCATTGAATGAAGGAGACCCAAATATGTTCGAAATGGGGGGATATAGGCCAATGTAGAAGGAAAATTTAAAAATATACTAGTGAGAAGTATTGTAATAGTGGAAGGTTCCAGAGAAGACTGGACTGAATGGGATCAAAAACACATATAAAGGAATTACCTTTTAAAGAAATAAAAATATACCTTCTTTGGGACAGAAGGAAAAGCAGGTAATGAAAAACAAAATACTGTAGCTCAGTGCTGTTCAGTAAGGCAGCCACTAACCACATATGGCTACTGACCACTTACTAAAATGTAGCTAGTTTAAATTGAGATGTACTGTAGACACACCAGCACATCAGATTTCAAATACTTAGTATAACAAAAAAAGAATATAGATGGTCTCAATGGTAACTTTTCTATATTGATTACATTTTGAAATATGGATATATCTGGTTAAATAAAATATTAAAATTAATTTACCAGTTTCTTTTTACTTTTTAAAATGAGGCTACCAGGAAATTTAAAACTCCACGTGACTTTTTTCTATTGAACAGCATTGTGAATGTATATCAAGTAATCTTACTTACTGTGGGAATGCAAATCTTGCTTAAGGGATTTCCATCCAAGAGATATGATCCATTAAACGTCACGTATTCGTCATAATACTGAGGTGCTTGAGGAATAACACTACATAATAATTTGCGCTTTTCTTCAATTTTTTTTCTTATGTGCAAATACTCAAAATATGGATTTGCTCTCTCTGAACTGTATGGCTGAATCTCATCTAGTTTCAGAGAATCTACAATGGCTGCCAGAGACTGCTGAGTTTTCTCTTTTGCTTGTAGTAAAGAGGGACTCACTTGCACAGGCTGAGGTACACGTGACACTTTCCTTTTCCGTGGGTGGTGAATTTGAGGATCATCTTCTTCAGTTAATCTTATTCTTCCTCTAGGAGACGAAGATTCACTGTCTTTTTCTGGTAATAGTGTACAACTAGCAAGACTCTGTTTGCTCTGATTTGCCACTGCATTTGCTCTGTTTCTAGTCATCCTCTGAGGAATTTGGTTTTCAGTTTTATCATCTTCCGCATTTTCTTCTAATTCTACTTTAATTAATTGCCCGTATTTATGCATTTCTGGTTGAGCTGGTTGTTGTGAATGGCTTTCCAGACATGATAAAGTGCTTTGTTGTGATTCTTCCTCTTCGATGGAAAGCAAACACTTTTCACTTTCAGGACAAAGCTTTGGATTATCTTGTTCATTTAGGTTTCCTTTTGGCATTCCTGCATTCATTTCACATAAATCAGAATCACACTTATCATTCAAATGAGTTAAAACCAAACTTTCCAGATTGCTTTCTTTTTCGTGTGAAATAACCTGAATATCAGAAATGCTATTTTCAACTTCATGGCTATTGGAAGACTTATATATATGTTTGCTAAATGCATAATGTATATTTAGCTGGGAAGAGGAATCACTTCCATTAAAGTCCTTCTCTAATGGTAATACAGGAAAAGTATTAGCCTTCTCAAAATTTGGTGCTGCTTCTTGAACAGAGTTTTCAGAGTACAATGGAACAAAGGTATCTGTCCTTTGAATATCAGTTAGGGCAAAAGTCTTTTCCATATCTTTTGTAGATTCATTATCAGTATCTAAAACAGTACTGATAATCTGAACTGCATTTTTATGTTGTAAAATACCTGGATCTTGATTGGCAACATATGATGAAGACATATGTTTAGAAATAGATTCAGTATCTGAAAGTGATTGGCTCTGGAAAGAGCTTGGTTGCTGTGAAGGTAGAAAGGATGCTGCATCCTGAGCACAAGAGTTTGCTGGCAGTTCAGTCTGGTGCAGGCACAAAAAGTCAGTATTCTGTTCTTTCAATATTTTGTTTTCGGAATTACAAAAAACCTGAACAGAAGGATCTTGATCAGATGTACTAGAATTTGGGCCGATGACGTCACTGGTGCTTAATGATTCCAGTCTATCTACATGTATCTCCCATGATTTATTTTGGATCACACCAACCTGATTAGATGGCTCTAAATGAACAGGACTGTCCATTAAAGTGCCCACTGGAGCAGAACTCTTGATAATGTTTATATCAGCTGAAATATATTTGCTGTTTATAGATCTAGTTGGAGAGGTGGCAAAACTGGAATGTATGTTCGATACATTTGAAAGTTCTCTTTCAGGCACATTTGAGGATACCTCAGATTTGGGAGAAGGGCAAATATCTCTTGGCACAGCTAAGCCAACTTGATTGCTTTCTTCTGATGTTGTTTGGAATTGTTTTGTATGTTCACAAATGACAGATGGCATGCTACATCTTCGAACTTCTACAGTTGCTCTCCCCTCACTTATAACAAGTTTAACATCTTCTACAGATGATGATCGGACATGGGATGTTGGAAGTCTGCTTGTATATGGTGGTTTAATCCGCTCTGGCAGTTCAGCCAGGCTATCGAAGTCCTTTTCATGAAGTGCAGGAGATTTGGCAATTGGCAGAAAAGGTGACTGGGAAAAGGACATTTGGGAATCTGAACCCTCTAACAAAAAGTCAGAGTCATACTCAACTGGAGGTCTTGGGGTGGTTACTGTAGTATGACAGGAATCTTCTGAACTAGCAACAGAAATCATGGATACAGATCTGGAGCTGAGACCTGGCTTTTCATTCTCTGATCTAGGAGATCTATTTAAGCTATTATCTGAGACAAAGGATGACTTCCCTAAATTCATTATATTTTTGGTGTCAACAGATTGTGATCTGTTACTTACAGCATCTTTAGATTGTTTCTCCTTGGTATAAGGATCAGTCAACTCTGAACTCTTTGACCTAGTAAGTGCTTTATTTTTGGACTCAGCTAGTGTATGCTTTGTTTTTTCTTTATCTTTTACTTTAAGTTCTAAACAGTTACGATTTCTCAACCGTTCCTTTTCTTTTTGCTTTATTTTTTCCTTATGTTTTTTGTGCCACTGCTCTATTTCTAGGTCTTTAAGGCTTAGCATTCGTTCAAAACTTGTCTGCATTAAATCATCATTCACCAACCTCTTTTCCTTAGGTCGAGTATCTTTTGATGCTGGTGATAACTTAGGTTTGGGCTTATCTGCTTCAGATTTTAGTCTGAATAAACTATTCAGTTGAATTTTATCCTTATGTTTGTCTCGTTCTTTGTATCTGTCTATGTCTTTATCTTTTTTATCTTTTTCTTTTCCATCAGTTTTCAAAGGTTCATCTTTTGTTTTTTCTTTAATGGATAAAGTTTTTTCCTGTTGTGCTTTACTGCTGTCTGATATATTTGACCTCTTCTCTTCCTGAAAGTGTTTCGAGTTACTTATATTTACACTTTCTTTATCTCTAGATTTTTCCTTTTTATCTATCTCCCTGTCTTTATTTTTGCTTTTTTCTGATTTAGTGTAGTCACTATTATCTGACTGTTTGCTTTTTTTCTCCATCATGTGCTTTTCTTTGCTTTCTGCTAGATGCCTCTCTTTCTCAGGTTTGTCTTTGTCATGTCTTCTGTCTGTCTTTTCTCTACTTTTCTCTCTGTCATCAGGTTTCTTAATAGTAATATTTTTTACCTTCTCGCCTTCTTTATGACATTTCTCTGAATGATGTGAATATAGTTTGTCTCTCTCTTTTATTCTGTCAACACATTCACTAAGCTCTAATTTGTCTTTCTCTGACTTATGCTCATGTTTTATTTTCTTCTCTTTTTCAGAATTTCTTCTTTCAGCTTTCTCAATGTCCTTTTCTTTACTTTGAAATCGTTTGTCCGATTTTTCCTTACTTTCTTTTATGTGCTTTTCTTGTTTTTCAATTTCTATTTCCTTTTCCACTAAATGTAATCCTACAGATTCCTCACTGGCACTTATACCTAAAGAACTAAATTCTGTTTCTTTACCAATAAGTATATTCTCTCTTTCTTCTTTTAAATCTTTTATTTTTTCCTCCCTAAATGATTTCTCACTTTCCTTTTTAATCTTTTCTCGTTCTTCTTTAAAGTTCCTCTCTTTTGAGACATGCTTTTCCTTGGTTGATTTATCATCTTTTATGTTTTTTTCCAACTTTGATTTTTTTTCTGTTAGGGGGTCATGTTCCATACTCAAAAATATATCTTCAGTTTCATCACTTTTAAAAAAATTCTCTTTCCAAAATTCTCTATCAAACTCAACACTCCGCTGTAGCTCTTTAACCCCATCCCTATTTTTGTATTTTTCCTTTTCACCTTCAATTTCCTTTTTATGCTTTTCTTTTTCCCTCTCTTTATGTTTCAATTTATGCTTTTTTAATGTTTTACCTTCCTTATCCATTTTTTTCAGTGTACAATCTGAGTTTTCAAATGTTGAACTATGGTCTTCATCCTTTATTTTAGCATTTGACTTTTCACCAAATTCTAAGTGGAAATCTTTCTGATGTTTGTTTTTTTCCTTATGCTTACAAGATTTTACACTTGAAGTTTCTGGCAAGAATTCCGATTCTGTATTATCATATCGAACAAGATCAGGCTGTAATGACATTTCAGAACTTCCTGGTGATAAACATGTTTTGGTGTGTTCTTGTTTTAGTGGTGTTGACTGCTTTTCACTTAGTCCACAAGAATGTTTGGGAGATTTACCACTGGAAATATGAAATAAATGTAATGAAGTATCATCTTTAGGGCTAAAAGATTTCCTAAAATTCCCCTCCTCTCTTGTCTTTTCTGAACAATCTACTGTAGTAATTGTCAGGTTTGTTACTCTGGTATTTTCTTTCCCCTCTTTTTCTTGCTTCAGCTCTTGGTTCTCTTTATTTTTGTTCTGGTTCTTTAATTTTCTTTTAACTTTACCTTTCTGTTTGTGCTCATTTGAAACTCCATATTCCTTTTTGGTTTGTGTGTCGGAATTTGATGTTTCAGGTATAGAGCATGAAGTAGAAACCTTTTTGTTCTGAAGAATTTCTTCATCTGAACTTTCAGAACTTGAATACAAAACCCTAGATGGCTTTTGTTTTTTACTTTTAAATGATTTAGAGTAGAAAGCTTTATCCTGTTTTGCAAATAAACTATTCTTTTCTACTTCAGATTCATTCTCTTTTCTGAGCTCTTTCCTAAGAATATGCCTATCATCAATCATTTTATTTATTTCTTCATCATCATCATCTTTGAACTCATACTCATCAAGGGCAGTTGAAAGAGGTGCTTTGGGAATTATTTGTTTACTTTCACAGATGATAGAGTCTTTCTCTGTCTCAGAGTCAATATTTTCATCAACACTGGAAGGATTTACAGACTGAGCCTCTTCAGAATCTAGAATAAGAAAAAAAAATCTATTGTTGGTTGAAAGACAAATGTCAGAAAAATAAGACTGAGAGAAAAACATAGCATATACAACAAATATTTCAAACAATTCAGAAAAAAATTTCATAATTATATGTGAATAATGCAATAAAAACATGTAAGATCTCTGCTACAGTGTCATGGAAAAGCTTTATAGAGAATCTACTTCAGAAGAGAATTCCTTGATACATCTAAAAGTACATGACATACTGAATTTACAATACTTATATCAGAAATATATAATATAAAGCAGGAGACTGGATTTCAGGGGAAATACTGACTACTAATGTTATATAAAATTTTTACATATATTTATTGTTTTTCTGGAAAGGATATTTAACTTAATATTCTTTGATGCAAAAAAGATTAAGAACCACTGATTTAAAGGGTTTAATTATATAAATATCACGGATTGTTTTATGTTTCAGAATTTTTATTAATAAAACCATAAGGTACATCAAGTGGTTCTCATAGAGGACAGTAACTTAAGTAAAAGTGAATAGTTTTGACTATACAAGAAATGACTACCTAGTTTTAAAAAAATTAGAAAAATCAAAAGAACTATATCCCCTAATTACATAATCAAGAGTATAACAACAAATAGATATATCTGAAGAAGGCTACTCTATTTCTTAATTTTCTTATCTACAGTAATCTTGATAATAACATATATGTAAGTAAAATAATGGAAATAACAGGCTCAACTCCTGTTTTTAAGTACGTAAAAATTTATATTGAGCGCATGAAAATTTAATTGCATCCAAACTTTTGCATTGATATAGCCAAAGCACTGCTAGATCCTACTTCATAGCATATTTTTTGTTAATCCTCACCCAAGGGTATTTTTCCCATTAATTTTTAGAGAAAGTGGAAGGGAAAGAGGGGGAGGAGGAAGGGGAAAGAGAGGAAGGAAAGAAAGGAGGGAAGGAGGGAGAAAGAAGGGAAATACTGAGAGAGAGAGAGAAAGAGAGAGAGAGAGAGAGAGAGAGAGAGGAGAGAGAGAGAGAGAGAGAGAGGAACATCAATGTGAGACAGACAGGTGAATTGGTAGCCTCCAGCACACGCCCTGACTGGGGCCAGGAATTGAACCTGCAACCCAGGTACATGACCTTGACTGGGAATCAAACCCTCGACCCTTCCTTGTGCGGGCTGACGCTCTAACCACTGAATCACATCAGCCGGGGCAGGCACCTTTTCTTAGCTGAAATGTATTTTGCATACATGGGCCTCTGGAAACAAAACTCAGGCTTCTAACTAAAAAAAAAGAAAATTGAGGCCTCTGACCAAGGAAAGGGAATACAAAAAATCATCCCAAATATGTTATAAATTTATTTTAATATAGCAAGGTTCCTCTAAACTTTAGGGTAGAAAGTTTAGAGTCTAAAGTGATCTAGCTCTCAAATATTCGCTTCACATGAAAATTCAAATTCCGGAAGTATTTTGGAGTGTCTATAAAGTTGCTGGGCAATACTATAGAGGAGCTCTAGAGAGATCACAACCTTGTTTTTGAAGATGATGTGGTAATATTCTAAGACAATATTATTATTAAATGCCAATGAGTGATATAGTTATACTGACACATGATATAAAAAAAGAACATTTTTGGATTTATAACTGCTCGTACATATGTTAAAAAATTCTTCATTCCCAATTACCAATATTGCAATACATAATACCAAACTCCAAAACTTTATATTGCAAAAAAGGAACAACTATTTTGGGAGTATTTGTTTCGGTCCTTGATTAAATGAATACAAAAATATGTACTTATACAGCAGGTGTTATTTTTTTCTGTTAACATCTTATTTATAATTTGTTCTTAAGGACTTCCCTACTTGCAGTCTTCAAGGATTTAATTCTTATGTTTATATATAACTATTCTATTTATATTCTGTTTCTCATCAAATGAAGTTTTACTGGAAATTGGGAATAATTTTTTTCCTTTGTATATCCCATAAAATATCAGTTCTACACTGAGCATGAGTCTAAATATTAATTATGCTCTGCCAGGCACACAGTGCTAGGAGATAGGGGTGAAAAGATGAAAAAAAAACAAACAAAAAAAAAACTAGTCCTGCCCCTTAACAGTTATATAATCTGCCAATTGCTAAAATGGCCGTAGATACTAGGTCTAAAGGATGTACTTGGGAAAGTCTGCTTGGGAGAACTGGAGAAGGAAAGCAGGCTTTTCTCAAAAACATAGCATTGAAACTAAGGTATAAAGGATATATAAAAATTTCAGGTAGAATTTAAGGGTATAAACAAGCATCTCAAATCACAGCATGTATACCATTTCATATATTTCTCTTTTCATTTAACAGATCACAGAAATTTTCTTTTGAAGTTACATTTCTTCATTACTATTTTAAGGGCTGTGTATTACCTTGAGTTAATATGTAATCATTTAAACTGGTTTTTCTACTGATGGGACATTCAGTTTGCCTCAAATTATTTAATATCATAGATATTTAATAATATAGAAAAATGTATGTAGACGTATGAGGGGCAAAACAAGATTGAACATAGTGATAATTATTAAAACTGAGTAATAAATATATATGGGCTTGTAATACTACTATTTCTACTTTTGCATATATTAGGTTTCTATAATAAAAGTAAAAACATTTGTACAGAATAAAACAAAAACCCTTAAATACATATACTATAGTTTTAAATATAATTTTCCTAATTTTCTGAACAAAATCAGGTAAGATGCAAAATATTTTCAGGAATACATTATATATGAGCATGTATCATTTCATCAAAGATTTTAAATCAGTTAATGGTAGGCTCCATAGCAAAAAACACAAAAAACACCCCCCACCAGCTAGTTTCTTTCATTTTCAGAACCTTTTTGCCCAAAGGAAGATGCTACACTCAAATACAACGAAGACTGTAGTCTCAGCATACATCATAACAGGTATCATTAAGTCAAATAAACATACACTAAATTCATACTGCAGTTATATGCTGACATTAGGGTCATCTGACTCTGAATGTATACAGGTTCTGCCATTAACTCTAGGTTCAAATCTTTGCTCTGTCATTTAATAGGTCAGTAACCTGATATGAGGGATTAATTTATAGGGCTATTGTGAGGATTAAATGAACTTACTAATGTAATGTGCCTAGCATATCCTGACACATACCATGAATGAGATAAATATTAACTCACTGCCTAGAAAAATGTTATCATTAAATTAAAATATTTAAATAAAATGTTTAACATCAAATATTGCCTTATTCAATAAAGCACACATTAATTTAAAAAGGCCAAAGCTGAATTCCAGAATTTTTCCTATTTGCTTAACTTTGTACCAGAAGATTAAAGACATAAATATTCAAGCTAACTCCAGGCACGTCACTTATTATAGGGTTACAATGGAAGTCGATGGTCCTTTAGACTGAGGGCAGTGGAAAATATCAGTCTTTCAAGTAAACAAAAAGCATATATACAAATATGGACTTTTCATGGAGGGGGGGAGGGAGGGTAATGAGGGGAGAGAAGAAATAGAATGAACTAAGAAATAATCCTATCTAATAAGGAAGGAATATGGTAATTGACCATCACTCTGTCACAAAGATGGCCGCACCCACTTGACGGGGGACCTCAGGCCATGCCCCCCACCCAGCAGGGCTTGACAGGGGACCTCAGGCCGTGTCCCCTACCTGGCGGGGCTTGACGGAGGACCTCAAGGCACCCCCCCCACCCCGGTCTAGGCTGGGGGACCTCAGGGCACGCCCCCCCCCCGTCCTGGTGCCGGGCCAGGGGACCTGAGGCTATGCCCCCTGCCCAGCAGGGCTTGACAAGGGTGGGACTAGCCTGGTCTGGATCTAGCCCAATGGGGGGGGGGGGTAGCCGGGTCTGGGTGCATGTGGGTAGACGGGGACTTGACTCTGGGTCCCATGTTGAGCCCCAGACTCTGACAGGAGGAAGGTTTTCATATACATTTTACTAATTTTCTTTCATCTCTGACACTTCCATTATAGAGAAAGGGCAAATAGCAATATTAAATTATTTCCTCTAATTAATCCCCTTTTAATGTGCATGAATTTCGTGCACCGGGTCACTAGTCCTATATAATAAAGAGCTAATTAAATGGTCATCATGCCCTCACACCCTCATGCCGGGGCCGGGAGACCTGAGGCCACACGCCCTGCCCTGGCACCGGGGCTGGGGGGCCCTGAGGCTGCACCCCCTGCCCCGGCGCCAGGACCGGGGCACCTGAGACTGCGCCTCCTGCCCGGCAGGGATTGATGGGGAACCTGAGGCCACGCTCCCCGCCCCAGTGTCGGGGCCAGGGGACCTGAGGCCAGGCCAGGGGACCTTAGGCTGCGCCCCCCACCCTGGCGCCAGGGGACGTGAGGCTTCACCGGGGGACCGGAGGCTGCACCCCCCACCCGGTGCCAGGCTGTGGGACCTGAGGCTGAGCCCCCCACCCAGTGGGGCTTGACAGGGGACCTGAGGCTGCATCCCCTGCCCCGGCGCTGGGGCTGGGGGACCTGAGGCTGTGCCCAACCCCACCCCACCACACTCCCAGCGGGGCTTGACGGGGGACCCGAGGCTGTGCCCCCCGCCCGGCTGGGCTTGATGGGGATCTGAGGCTGCACCCCCCGCCCTGTGGGGCTTGACAGGGGTGGGGCCGGCCAGGTCTGGGTCTCACACGATTTCAAGGTGCAAGCGGAAACTTGACTCTGGGTCCCACGGCGTGCCCCAGACTCTGACAGGAGGGAGATTTTCATATACATTTTACTAATTTTCTTTCATCTCTGACATTTCTATTATAGAGAAAGGGCAAATAGCAACATTAAAATATTTCCTCTAATTAGTTCCCTTTTAATGTGCATGATTTCATGCACCGGGCCACTAGTTTTCTTATGTTAATGTCTGGTGGAATTTATATTTTTATAAATAAAAGCACTAGTCATAATTGATGACCACTTGCATAAATTATTTTTTAGTATTCCTCAAAGAAAGGAGAAGGAAAATGGGAGTGGAGATAGTGAAGAGGGGACACATTACACAAACTCTATTTCATGTGCTAACTGCAATATAATGCCATTATGTAATGATTTAAAAAGTTTCTACAATTTATGTGGAAGAAAATTATCCTTGACAAAAGCTTAAAATGAACACCATATTTATGCAAGTCTGTAAGTTGTCTTATTCATCTTTGTATCTACCTTATAGGCCCAGAATATGACTATGTAATAATGTTAAAAAAAATTTCCCTGACCAGTTAGTAAGTGGCAGAGCAAGGTCTTCAAATTCTATTTTTTTTTATTCCAAAATTGGTACTCACAACCATTATACCATATTACTTCTGAGTACATAAAAGATACCGAATATAGTCAAGAAGAACTATACAAACACCCAGGAAAATGAGGCCATAATTTGTGATCATTCATAAGCCCTCAATAAATACCTTTCACTTCTGTGTTTATTTCATGATTAAGAAAACAACTCTGTCACAAAATCTAGGATCTAAAATAAAGTATGGTATTAAATGAGGTTTACTGTTAGTTTACATATAAAAGGCTTTGAACAAAAAAGAAAAAGCAGTAACATAATGCTTTAAACATACCCACCTGAGGTTATAGTTGAATTTCAAATATAAATGTGCTATTTGTCTATTCTTTGCTTGATCTTGAAATATTCACATCTTAGATACACAATACCTTGATTTATATATTCCATATGTACATGAAATAACATAGATTAAAAATATCTCATTCATGCCCTAACTGGTTTGGCTCAGTGGATAGAGCGTCAGCCTGCAGACTCAAGGGTCCCAGGTTCGATTCCAGTCAAGGGCATGTACCTTGGTTGCGGGCACATACCCAGTAGGGAGTGTGCAGGAGGCAGCTGATCGATGTTTCTCTCTCATCGATGTTTCTAACTCTCTATCCCTCTCTCTTCCTCTCTGTAAAAAATTAATAAAATATATATAAAAAAAATCTCATTCATGACTATAAAGCAATGCAATTTATAGAAAATAAAAAAGTCCAGGAAGGGGAAAATAGGTAGTGGTCAAAGGGTACAAATTTCCAGTGTTAAGATGAAAAAGCTCTGAAGAGGTAATGTATAGCATGGTGACTATAATTAATAATACTGTATTGTCTATTTGAAAGCTGCAACAGATTTTGACTTGAAGTTACTGAGAAAGGGGGGCCTGTGCACATCTGTGCCTCAGTTCTCAGAGCTGCTATTATGTTGCTAAGCTGTTGCTAAGGCTGAGCCATGGAACAAATGTTACATGGACAAATAAGAACTTTACTTACTTCCTTGTAGTTTTAACCACTCTCATTTGCATACTTGGAACTAACCAATCCCTGTAAACCTAGCCATCAATCTTTCATTTGTATGAAAGAATTACATTTAAGTAACTCCTTTAGCAATGCTTATTCTATTTCCTCCACTAGTAGGCCCGTTGCATGATATTCATGCAAGAATAGGCCTTGCTTCCCCTGGCTTCGCTCCCGGCTGCCTGGGAACCTGCAAGTCCTCGCTCCCAGCCAGAGCACTGTTCCTGTTGCTTCCTCCCACTCCGCACCTGCATATGAAAATTAACCCACCATCTCTGTCAGGTTAATTTACATACTCACTCCTGATTGGCTGTGGGCGTAGCGGAGGTACGGTCAATTTACATGTTTGTCTAATATTAGGTAAGATTGTTAAGTATCCAAGTTTCCCCCATCCCAACCAGGTGACTATGCAATTGCATATCTTTTTTATTTTCCTTTGCATATCTCAGCTTTCCAGCAAATGTCTTTTCATTTGCTTTTTAGTCATTTAATAAACCCTCTTTCTTTTAATTGACCTGTTTATATTTATGTTCATTTGTCTATCAATTGTTTGCCCTTGATTGGTTGATGTTTAATAATTATTTATGTGTTCTGTATACAAATCCTTGTTATATATGTATGCATTAAAAATATTTCATGTAAAAAAAAAATCCTCACCCAAGGATATGTTTATTGATTTTTAGAGAGAGAGAGAAAGGGAAACATCGATGTGAGAAACATCCGTCAGTTGCCTCCCATATGTGCCCCAACGGGAGATGGAACCTGAAACCAAAGTATGTGCCCTGGCCAGGAATTGAACCTGCAAACTTTTTGGTGTATGGGATGATACTCCAGCCAACCAAACCACCCAGCCAGGGCACTAGTAGTTTTTATTTTAAATATTAGAGGCCCAGTGCACAAAATTTGGGGGAGTGGGCCTAAGTCATCAGTCAGATATACTTAGCGCTGCCGCGGAAGCTGGAGAGGCTCCCACCACTGCCGCTGCGCTCGCCAAGTGTGAGCCTGGCTTCTGGCCGAGCGGCGCTCCCCCCGGGGAGCACACTGACCACCAGGGAGCACCTCCTGCATTGAGCGTCTGACCCCTGGTGGTCAGTGCGTGTCATAATAACTGGTTGACCCGTCATTCAGTTGCTTAGGCTTTTATATATATACTAGTAGCCCTGCGCATGAATCCGTGTGCCAGTAGCTCTCTGCTGCCCTCCTCTGTAGCTCCCCCCGTCCCCACTCCCTCCTCATAGCTTGCTGCCCTGCCCCCTCCTGTAGCTTTTCGCTGCCCACTTGTAGTTTGCTGCCCCACTCTCCTGCAGATCCGTGATCTGGTCGTTACACGGTTGGTCGTTACGCCTCAAAGCATAATGGATAATTAGCATATTCCTCTCTTATTATATAGGATAGACTAGAGGCCCGATGCACGAAATTCGTGCAAGAGTAGGCCTTCCTTCCCCTGGATGCTGGCACCAGTTTCCCTCTGGCACCTGGGACCCAGGCTTCCCTCCAGCACCCAGGATCTGGGCTTCCCTCCGGTCGCCAGCAGGCTCCCGGGATCCGGGCTTCCCTTGCAGCTCTGGCTTCGTCTGGAAGGATGTCCAATCTAATTAGCATATTACACTTTTATTATTATAGATGAGAAATTTGATGTCAATCTCTTCCTTTGTAGGTAACATGTTTCCTTCTTATTCTGGAAGCTTGTAGGATTTAAAAAATTTTTTATCCTTGAAGTTGTGATTTATCAACATGTGAGGTTTCTTACCCCTTCCCCCCTCTTTTTTTTTTTCTTTTTACTATTTCCCTTTGATCTATAAACACAAGTCTTTCTTCAGTTAAAGGACACTTTCTTTAATTTAAAAATATTTTCTATTTACTAATATTTGTAAGATGAATACTATATATCCTGGATATGGTTTTATGGTTTTTTAAAATCATTTTTCTTACTATTTCCAATGTCTTTTAACAAGTGTTTTATATTTTGCTCTTAGACCTCTCAGATCTTCAGCAATGCCCAGTGTATTCTTTAGTCCTATATAGAATATTTACTTTCAGCAGTGATAATTATTAATTCTAAGGATTTTCCTGGTCTACTTTTTCACAGTAGCCTTTTGTTATCATGGTTAGTGGATCAATTCCCACCAAGATCTCCAGAAATACTGAGAATAACTTACCCTTCTGCTTCCTATATTATTTACATTCTCCAGGATCAATGGTTCTGTTTGTTCATCTTGGCCCTTCTTGTCTTTCATTCAGTTGGTTTTCCTAAAATATCTGGATTTCTTTTCATATTAATATAGAGAAACTAGTTTCTTCAGCATTTTGTGGAAAATCTTTACAATAGGCTTCACTCTTGAGTTAGAAGCCTATTCCTAGTGATCTGTGGTTCTCTCTAATCTCAGTCTTTTGCTAAGACCGTCCGTTCCCTGAACAGGCTGAGTCTTACTTTTAGAGACTCTCTGGGGTTTCATTGGGATGAATATTTCACAATGGTTGCAGGCCTCTCATGTCTATTTTGGGTTGTTCCTTAGTTCTGCAATAATTTACTAACACAACTAATATATTTAAGAATTATACAAATATAACTTATTTATGTTACTTAAGCAAAGAAGTAACGTTAGAAAAAGACTTGGATTTTCAAAACAAAACTTTATAGGTTTCATATTCCTAAACTGATTGAGAGATGTAGCTCACAGATAGGGAAATATAATATTAGGTAATTTTATACTGTCTCATCTAAATTTTCATTTCTTTACCTCAATTTTCCTAAGTAAAGATTAGGTATTTTAATTCTATTTTGTAAGAGGAGAGAAGTTATACACCTAGCTGGAAATAAGTATGCCATATAAGAACGGATTTTCACTTTATTTCTATAATACTAGATAAAGGTAGATAATTAAGTTAATTTAGGGGTAAGCTGGGGAGAGAAGAGAATATAATAAGTTGAAAATACTAAGTCTAAAAGAAAATCTACATAAGAATTAAAATAAAGTACCACAGCACTCTGTATACTCCCTCAATTAGTTATTACACTCTCTTTCTACTGAAATACCAGTAACACAGAAACTGATTCTATAAAATATAAATTAATCAAGATATTCAATCCCCCTCTGAAAATAGTGGTATCACTACAAAAATTTTGATGTCACTAAAGGAAACTGACAAAATCACCCAGTCTTAGCTATTCCATCATAAATATAGATATTACATGGAGGTCCTTTTAACCATGACTAGATAAATCATTTTTTTTCTGCAAGCAGGATGATATAGCTAAGGCCGAACTCATTTAAATGTATGCATATATAATTAATATTTTTAATTCAAAGCTCTTTATTTAAGGGTTCTGCCCAAATATACCCTTTATAGAGTTTTAGTTTTAAATATTCAGCAATATCTCAACTATTATAATTATGTGACAGACTCACTTTAAGTTGCTAGGCACCAGTAGAAATTCAATTTTTAAGGAAAACCATCAAGCTAACATACTTAAACAAAAGAAACCATTAGTTTTGGTATTTGCAATAAACAGTTTTACATATTTTGGGCAAATACACTTGAAATTTCTTGACTTCTATATTTACATTAATTTCAAAGAGAGATATTTGGCAGACTACTATTTTATCTAACATACAAAAATGTAAAGACATTTATTAATTTGCAGACATCCAAAGAATATCTTAGATGCAACCACAATTTCCCATTTATTTTTCTGATATATAAGCAAGTAAAAAATATAGAACTATGTAATTTTTATAGATGATGATAAAGGGTGAATGTTTACAATATATGTTAACTTAGGTATTCATTAACTTCTTTCCCTTTTTCTCCACTTAGCAAAATTGGATATAGACATTTTTCTTTAAAAAACACTCCACCTAGAATTAAAAATTCTTAAGCTTTGGAACTGGTTTGATATAATTAATACACATAAAACACATGATACAACCTGATTTAAAAGTATTGACTTTCAAAAAAGTTAAATGTAGAGGTTTTGTTTAAGATTCAGGTTTAAGATATTTAGAAAAAACTGCACCATATGTCACAAAGCAGAGGATAAAAAGTAGAGCATGCAAAACACTATAATGGAATTTCTTTTAATTGGTCATTAAATAAAAGAATATCTCATTATCTATCCATGCTGTATGCCACCTCTCTGCACATAATAGACACCTAACTCCCTTTTCCTTTCTTCTAAGTACTGATACCACAGGGATATGTGAAAAATAAAAGTGATAAGTACCAAACATGGTGCTTGTTGAAACTCAACAAGTTGAGAAATAGATTTAATCAAATATGTTGTTTACAGCACTGGTTAAATCAAATAAGGTTCTTGGGTTATAAATGGATTATAATTTTTCATACTAGGCCTAATCTGTTATCTAACATAGACACTGGAATTGATTTTAAAATGCCATTTGGAAAACAAGAAGATAAAGTATTTTTTACATGTTAAATGGAGTAATCTTGAATTTTAGGTATACACTAGTACCCAAACTCCTTTTGCTATAAAATGCTCTATCAAGTTTAAATTTCTAATGATCAATTATGATATAGATTTTAATGCTCTAAAAACACTCTATGTAACTTCTTCCTGTAGTTTTTATATTTCTAAGGTTAAATGGTTTGCTCTAAAACTTTTTAAGGTGATGATTCTTCTTCCTTATGGTTAAATTGTTAACATCACATAATCCATTTAGTAAAAATGTATGGTATATTTTGGTTTAAATAATTGGTTTTTGGAGCTCTTGAATTATTGTCATAGTTCCATATATGCATGCATCAACACTTGTATTTCACAATTCCTGAAATATAAAACTGAGGAAGTGAATTTAATAAATTATGACAATATATTTAAATAGTTACAACTTACTGTTTTAACATTAAAAAAATAAGGCTTCAAAATACTGGGCATTTTGTGTATTTTTTGACACACAGATGCTCTCAGCAAGCACCAGTTTCCTAATCTATTTTATGGTAGACTCTAAAAGTAGCTTGTCTGTTTATTATGATGGAGCATTTGAGCATTTTCTAGTTTAAGTTTAAGTATGCAAGTAAGGAAAGTTTATAGCAGCTGCTTAATAAACAAGGCCAGACTATTAGCAGTCAAAGTAAGATAAGAAAAAGGTTAATAATCCTGACAATGACTGGCATTTTCAACATTATCCACTGAGAACTCTGTTTAAGTAATAAAATCAATGTCTGCAAACTTGTTAACAGAATCTCTACTCTGGCAATTAATGAATGTCTGAAAGTATGGGCAAGGACACTACGTGACACAGAGTTACCCTCATCTCTACTACCATAATTATGCTTTATGAGCACCATCTCTGAATAACTGAATTCTTAGCAGAATAGCAAGAAGCAATTGTTTGTAGCAAATACTATTATTACATGGAATTCCTGTGTAGGAATGTAATATTAAATGAAACCTTGGAAAAGGGCAGAAGTTAAGGGGGGAAAAAGACTAAAGAATTATGCAAATTTAAAAGTGTCACACATTTGTACACAAATAAGCTATATTAACCAGGACATGTATTCTTGCAACAACAGCGTAAATGTCTGATATGCACGACATAAAACTGCTATGCAGTGTGGTTCATGAACTGAGGCCAGTCTGCAGTTTATTACAAATTAATGATGAAATAAGGATCTTGTACCAGAAATGGGAATTAATTATGTCACTAGCACACTGAGTTCAGCTGACATGTTTTTTTTTTAGCATTCTTTTTGATGAAAGCAGTACATTTACATTCTGGCAAAAGTTCTTTATTATGAGAACCAGCAATAGTTTGTGGAATAGCTACTGAGTAGCACTATCATAAAAGCATAGCGCAATGCCTAATGGAATAAACCACACTTAAATGCTACATAATATAACACCCTTTTATTTACTCCAAATGTATTAACTTCTTTGAAATTTATAGTCTTGACCTTATTCTCTAACTTCGCAACACTTAAAGTGTATCTGTCACATGGATGACATGATATACCAGATGGGTAACAATGCTATTAGACTTTATACACAAACATCTGTGGGCAGTTAAGTTAATTCTCTATTAAATATTAACATATTCTGAATTTAGATTGGATGGTGTTTGATAAAGTCTAACAAGGACCTCATGTAAATTAAGCAATAAATTTGGGTATTTTCATCAGTCTTTTTTAGTAACTCCAAAATCTTTGTAAGATACTTACTGATGATTTTTGCATCATTCCTTGAAGGACTTTGATCAAGCAATAATTCGGGCACTTTCACCATGTAGAAAATAAATATTCTGAAAAATCAACACATAGCTAATGAGCACATGAAACAATCAAAATAAATGAAAATCAAAAAAGGTTCTAGAAGATCGTGTTCCACTCTAATTAAACATGTAAGTTCAAATAAAACACCTTTCTTCTTCCATGGGAAAAATCTGTTGCAGACCTTCTTTTTAAAAGAAAGTTTTATAACAAGGCTGCTTTCCACAGCTACTGCTTTCTAAAGAGACCAGAATTAGTTTGTGGCCACAAAACATGTAAAAATTAAAATACCACATAAAATTTCTATTTTTTAAATCTTATTTTCTTGCTTTTTTTATGGAAGCCAATGTAATTTCAGCTATCATAATCCTTATTTTACACAACACAAAGATGTTCAAATGACCTTCAGCTTGTCACTGCTAGATAGATTTATAAATTCTTTGAAAGTAGGAATGACAGAGATTAGTAGATTATGTTATTATCTACATTTTCTTAATAGGCTGTATCCCCAGTGCATAAACAATGCCCAACACATAATGAGTGCTCAAAAATAGTCGCTAAATAACTGAGCTGAAGGAAAAGGAGGAAGAGGAGTTTAGGATGACTATCAAGTATCCTATCTAATAGAAGAGTAATATGCAAATTAACCATCACTCCGCTACACCCACAAGCCAATCAGGAGCGAATATGCACATAAACCCAACCAAGATGGCTACGGCCACAGAGAGCAGGAGGGAGGCTTGTGTTTCCCCGGCGATGGAGGAAGCCAAGCTTTCCGTCTGCCCTTGCCGGCCTAGGCCTCCACTCAATGCTACGAAGCTTCAATGATAGAAGATAAATATAGCCCAATAGAAATGGCGGCAGCCACGGAGCTGGAGAGAGCAGGAGGCTAGGGTTGCCCGCGGAGATGGAGGAAGCCAAGCTTCTGCAGCCCTGGTCGGCCCAGGCCTCTGCTTAAGGCTACAAAGTTTCAATTATAGAAGATACATAAATTCCAACAGAAATGGCTGCCCCCTCGGATCAAGCAGAAGGCTTGGCTCCGCTTCCGGCTACAAAGTTTCAATTGTAGAAGATAAATAAACCCCAGATACCAGGGCCTCTGCTTGGGTCGCCAGGGGGCGTGGCCGGCCTGCAAACCACCACAGGCCCCTTGCCCAGGCCGACCCACACCTCAAGGGAACCCCCACCCTGATCCGGGACACCCTTCAGGGCAAACCAGCTGGCCCCCACCCATGCACCAGGCCTGTATCCTATCTAATAAAAGAGTAATATGCAGATTGACCATCACTCCAACACACAAGATGGCTGCCCCCATGTGGTCAAAGATCCTGCCCCCAAATGTAGACACAAGATGGCCACCACAAGATGGCCAGCAGGGGAGGGCAGTTGGGAGGGACCAGGCCTGCAAGGGAGGGCAGCTGAGGGTGATCAAGCCTGCAGGGGAGGGCAGTTAGGGGTGACCAAGCCGGCAGAGGAGGGAAGTTGGGGGCGACCAGGCCTGCGGTGGAGGGCAGTTAGGGGTGACCAGGCCTGCAGGGGAGGGCACTTGGGGGGGACCCAGGCCTGCAGGGGAGAGCAGTTGCGGGGGGACCAGGCCTGCAGGGGAGGGCAGTTAGGGGTGACCCGGCCTGCAGGGGAGGGCAGTTAGGGGTGACCCAGCCTGCAGGGGAGGGCAGTTAGGGGCATGCCCTTGACGGGCAGTCAGACATCCCTTGAGGGGTCCCAGACTGGAGAAGGTGCAGGCTGGGCTGAGGGAACCCCCCCCCATGCACGAAATTCGTGCGCCGGGCCTCTAGTCCTATATAATAAAAAGGTAATATGCAAACTGACTGAACGGCAGAACGACTGGTCGCTGTGACATGCATTGACCACCAGGGGGCAGATGCTCAATGCAGGAGCTGCCCTCTGGTGCTCAGTGCACTTCCACAGGGGGAGCGCTGCTCAGCCAGAAGCCGGGCTCATGGCTGGCAAGTGCACTGGCGGTGGCCAGAGCTTCTCCTGCCTCCAAGGCAGCGCTAAGGATGTCCGACTGCTGGGAAGTGGGCCTAAGCTATCAGTCGGACATTCCCCAAGGGCTCCCGACTGCAAGAGGGCGCAGGCTGGGTTTAGGGACCCCCATGAGTGCACAAATCTCGTGCACCGGGCCTCTAGTATGACATAAGTATAGCTGATTTATGTTACCATTGAAGGAAAAAAAAAACACCACAAGAGGAGTGTAAATAGAGAATCAAGTTCCATTCAGATACTCTTATTTCTGTGGAAATCTTAAATGGTAATAGCCAGAGGGGCAGCTAAATATATAGGTTTGAAAGCTTAAGAAAAATGTATGGAATAAAGAGATATCTGGAAGACTTCACCATATAGATGGCAGTTAGAACTATAAGTGTGGGTGGAGAATAAGTGTGGGTGGTAAGAGAAGAGGTTCCAGAAAGTAAAATCTTTAGAAAAATCAACCCAGGGGAATATGTGAAGGGAATAAGGAAAAAAATGAAGATGAGATTCTAGAAGGAAACTAAGAACAGTCTGGAAAGCCACATGAACACCAGAGTATTATGTCTCAGAAACCAAGACAGGAGAATTTTAGTAAGAATATGGTCAACACTGTCAAATTCTATAGAGAGACTGAGAAGACAGTTAAGGGATCTGGCAGTTAGATCATCCTATCTAATAAAAGAGTAATATGCAAATTGACCATCACTCCAACACACAAGATGGCTGCCCTCATGTGGACACAAGATGGCCACCACAAGATGGCCAGCAGGGGAAGGCAGTTGGGAGGGACCAGGCCTGCAAGGGAGGGCAGTTGTGGGCGATCAGGCCGGCAGAGGAGGGAAGTTGGGGGCGACCGGGCCTGCAGGGGAGGGCAGTTAGGGGCAATCAGGCTGGCAGGGGAGCAGTTAGGCATCAATCAGGCTGGCAGGGGAGTGGTTAGGAGGTGATCAGGCTGGCAGTCAGAAGCGGTTAGGGGCAATCAGGAAGGCAGGCAGGCGAGCAGTTGGGAGCCAGCAGTCTTGGATTGTGAGAGGGATGTCCGACTGCCCATTTAGGCCCGATCCTATGGGGATCGGGCCTAAATGGGCAGTCGGACATCCCTCGAGGGGTCCCAGATTGGAGAGGGTGCAGGCTGGGCTGAGGGACACCCCCTTCCCCCCCATGCACGAATTTTGTGCACTGGGCCTCTAGTCTATACTAATAAAAGGGTAATATGCTAATTAGACCGGATAGATCAGATGTGTTCTGGACATCCTTCCGGACAAAGTCGCAGCGGCTGCAAGGGCCGAGGAGGGCCGGCAGCTGCAGTGGCTGGTAGTGGCAGCAGCAGCAGCGGGGTGATGGGGGCGGCGCCTTCTCCTGATCAGCCTGGTCGCCTCCGCAGAGAAGGAACAGACCCAAGCTGTCAGTAGGACATCCCCTGAAGGCTCCTGGACTGCGAAAGGAGGCAGGCTGGGCTGAGGGACACCCCCGCCCCTGCAGTGCACGAATTTTCGTGCACTGGGCCTCTAATGTTAGTAATAATGATGTTAGTAAACATAGATTCAATAGAGTGTACTACAATGCACTTTAAGAAGGTTCATTGTGATGGGAAGGGCATAAGGGGTTAAATAAACAGGGATGCAGGGTAAGGGAAGATTCTGCTGAGTTGTACATTTATGTATACAAAAATATTATCACATGATTGCATTCAGCTCCCTTCCTTCCACCCAAATCACCCCCTTCTCTGCCATTCACCATCCCCCACCTGACACATGCCTTATTAGTAGCCTGACATACATGCTTTTGGATTTTCTCCATGCTTATAAAATTTTGCACAAATATATGAACACAAATGAACATACATATTGCTTTTTAAAACATTGTTCATTTTACAAAATTAGATATTATATTCATCTTAATTTTTTTAAGTTAGTATCTTATGAAAATCCTTCCAAGTAATTGGTATAGCATTAAGATATATTTTTTCATAGTTGTACAATAGCCTATCATGTGGCTTTATTCATCAATTTATACAACCAATGCTCTATCTGACTATGTATTTATGCTTTTTCTAGTCAAAACAGTGCTATAACAGTGGTTTGCCGCTCTGTTGACTAATGAGTTTGCTGACCACTGACCTAGACTCTTGATTCCAATAATTAGAGGCTGTTGTTGTCCCTTGTGATTAAGCCCCTATCCCAGTGGTCGGCAAACTCATTAGTCAACAAAGCTGCAGTTTGCTGACCACTGTGCTATAATAAACACTGGATATTCCCAGAAGTGACTGATAGAGCAAGGTGCATAAGTATCTTTAAAAATGTTTTTATAATAAACTTTGAACTTAACATAGTAGACAGAATGTTATGTTATGCTGAACCCCCATGTACCCATTACTCAGCTCCAACAGCCATCAATCTTTGGCCAATCCATACCCTCTATTCATCCTGCTGCTTTGTCATTGTGAAGCATATCCCCATTCAAGTTATTTTATCTAGAAATATTTCAATATGTATCTTTAAAAGATAAGAGCTCTTGTATTTCACCAGCTGCTGTCAGACAGTTTTTCAAGACTGTAACAATTCACACATACCTCCATTTACCCTTTTCTCATATTAGGTAACCAAGTTTATAAGTTGTTGGTTTATTCTTCCATTATTTTTTTTAAAATTTTCAATTACAATTTACATTCAATATCCTATATAATAAAGAAGTAATATGTAAATTAACCCTCACACCCTTACAAGGTGGCTGCCTACGACCAGGCCGGCAGAGGGGTTAGTGAGGGACAACCAAACGACTAAACAAGCAGGCTGTGTGGGGTGACCAGGCCAGCGGGGGGGGGGGGGGGGGGCCACGAGGGGCAACTAGGCCAGCAGGGGGAGCAGTTGGAGGTGACCAGGCCAGCAGGGGAGGCAGTTGGGGGCCAACAGGCCTGTAGGGGAGGGGCAGTTAGGGGAGACCAGGCCGGCAGAGGGGGGCAGTTGGGGGCAACCAGGCTGGCTGGGGGAACAGTAAGGGGTGACCAGGCCGGTGGCGGGAGCAGTTAGGAGCAACCAGGCCAGCAGGGAGGGGGCAGTTGGGGGTGACCAGGCCGACAGGGAGGGTAGTTAGGGGCGATCAGGCCGGCAGGGGGGGCAGTTAGGGGCGAGCAGGCTGGTGCGGGGGTGGGGGGCAGTTAGGAGCAACCAGGCCGGCAGGGAGAGGGCAGTTAGGGGCAACCAGGCTGGCGGGGGGGGGGAGCTGTGAGGGGCGACTAGGCTGGTGGGGGGGGGCAGTTGGGGGCGTACAGGCCGGCAAGGGAGGGCAGTTAGGGGTGACAAGGCTGGCAGAGGGGGGCAGTTGGGGGCAACCAGGCCAGCTGGGGGGATAGTAGGGGTGACCAGGCTGGTGGGGGGGGGGCAGTTAGGAGCAACCAGGCCGGCAGGGAGGGGGCAGCTGGGGGCGAACAGGCCGGCAGGGAGAGCAGTTAGGGTTGATAAGACCAGCATGCAGAGGCAGTGAGGGGCGATCAGGACAGCAGGGGGGGCAGTTAGGGGCGACCAAGCCGGCATGCAGAGGCAGTGAGGGGCGATCAGGCCGGGAGAGGGTCAGTTAGGGGTGACCAGGTAGGCAGGCAGGTGAGCGATTAGGAGCCAGCGGTCCTGGATTGTGAGAGGGATGTCCTGAGGATCGGGCCTAAACCGACAGTCGGACATCCCCCGAGGGGTCCCGGATTAGAGAGGGTGCAGGCTGGGCTGAGTGGACCCCCCACCCCGTGCACGAATTTCATGCACTGGGCCTCTAGTTATTTTATATTAGTTTCAGGTGTACAGCATAATGGTTAGACAATCATATACTTTCCAAAGTGTTCCCCCTGGTACTTCCAGTATCCACCTGGCAACATATACAGTTATTATAATACTAGAGGCCCGATGCACAAAATCTGTGCAAAGGACTTGGCCCTCACAGCCCCAGCTTCGTCCGGAAGCTTGTTCAGCTATCTGGTCTAATTAGCATATTATGCTTTTATTATTATAGATATTATAGATTATAAGATTACTGACTATATTCCTCATGCAGTACTTTACATCCCCATGACTATTTTGTAACTACCAATTTGTACTTCTTAATCCCTTCATTTTTTTCACCTAGTCCATCTAAGCTCCTCCCTCCATTATTTCTTTTAAAATATGTAAGAATGTATACATATTGATATACCTTTAAATTGTTAATGTCTACAGTGATTTTTCTTTTATCCTGACAGGTGAATAATACTGTAGTCAGGTAGAGGACTCTTTTTTTTTTCTAAGTTTGATATTTTTTAAAAAAACGTATTTTTAAAGAATATTCTGGATCTTGTTTGTGCCATTTATCTTAACTAAATTTTGTACAAATTTCCCCCAGAGAAATATAAATCACCTATTAAATACATTATTTTTTTAGTCTTGCCTATTTTCAATTTTGATATGCCTTTTAAACATTAACATTTTTTTCCTACCGATTCTTCCTTTTTCATTCCCATATAATTTATCTCTTGAAAAATCAAAGCCATTAGGGTTTCCCACAGTCTAGATTTTGCTTGGTGCAGTACAGCAGCATATTCCTCTGACTTTGGTATTTTCTGAAAATGGCAGCTGGATCCTGAGAATTGAAGAATAGTAGTGTAGTGTGTTCTTTCTCCCTCTTTTTAAAAAATCTAATGTTAGCAACTGTTGATGCTCAATGCTTACACATATTAACTGGGGTTTACAAAATGGTCAAACTTTTTTCTTTTTTACCTGCATTAACCTTATTTAAAAAACACTTCTCACCCAGCCGATGTGGCTCACTGGTTGAGGGTCAACCCATGAACGAGGAGGTCATGGTGCGATTCCTGGTCAGGGCACATGCCAGGGTTTTGGACTTGATCCCCAGTAGGAAGCTTGAAGGAGACAGCCAATTGGTGATTCTCTCTCATTATTGATGTTTCTACATCTCTCTCCCTCTCCATTCCTCTCTCTGAAATCAATAAAAACATATTAAAAAAAACAACCAAAACCAAACCAAAAACTTCTCACCTATAATGAGGTTACCTAATTTCTGCCTAGTTTTTAAGCTAAATTGGTTCTCTTATGATAAATTAATTAAAATAATTATGACTATGGACTATGGATTTAAACATATTTAATGAATTACAAATATTTGTTATTAATAGCCTTACTGAAGCTCAAACTATCCCATCTTTGGTCAATGGGAAACTGATCTAAGTTGTCTCCTAAGGCCTTTTGACAAGACCTTATAGTAGTCTTTCATAGCTTCCCTGAAATCAGCAATGACAAGATGTTGACAGCTCATCCTATATAATTCCTATCCCAGACTTAGTCACCCATTTTTTTCTAAAAAGCCTTGGTTTTCTTTTAGTAGAAAGCATGTCAAGATTATTATCTGGGCACTAGGAATGATTATTGGAATTAATAATTTCAATAACCTCCAATGTGGGGGTCATTGCTCTTAGATCTTTTCAATGGACAAAAGCAAGGCAATTTTATGTATTTGTATATATTTGAAATTTTATTTGGAAATAATTTCAAACTCACAGAAATTAAAAAATAAAAACTACTAAAAATTTTATATCCTTTATCCAGATTTGCCCATTGTTAATGTTTTTATTCTCTTGCTTTATAATTTGCTTTCACTATATATGCAAATATGTGTACGTATATATATATATATATATACTTTTCCTGAACTAGATGAGGTCAAATTATATACATCACTAGAGGCCTGGTACATGAATTCATGCACAGGTGGGGTCCCTCGGCCTGGCCAGCGATGGAGGCCTATCGGGGAGGGGGGCTGGCCAGCAGGGGGGAGGAACCCTGGGAGGTTAACCAGCCGGGGGAAGGGGCCGTGGAGGTTGGCTGGCTGCCCTCCCCTTATCGGGGCTGATGGGGTGGCCAGCTGGGGAAAGGTTCTACAGTGGACTTGACTGTAATATCAGCAATTTATAGGGGGAAAATCATGAAAATAGGGCAATGGCATCATGACTCCATTTACAAAGAGGACATGTAGCAAATAATAGGTTACTAAATTTACCAGTCTTACTAGCTAGCTAGCATTATTCGAAGGTATTCAAACATTTTATGTACTATAAAGTAGAAGTAAAATGTTCTACTAAACATTATGTCAAACAAACAGTTGAATACAGATTATCAGAAACAAACCTGTGTAACTTTCTTCATCATCAGATAAAGGCACCTCTCTTTTTAGTAGCAGTTCCAACTCCTCTGTTTCTGCGACATCCACTGGACGCTCTCCGTGTTTATTAGCTTGAAATGGATTTCCACCATGACGAAGTAACAGTTTCACTATCTGAATTAAATAGTAGGAAGATTTAATCACTTCATACTTGAATAATTTCAACCATTCTCTTGATAACATTGATAACATCATTCTGCCTCCATTCCTTACAGTGTGTCTCTTCTAAATCATGATTACTCTCTTCAAGTTCCATTTTCATTGCCTTCCCCCACCTGATGATCTTACCTACTAAAAAGAAATTTCTTCCTTAAAATTTAAACTGGGCAATTTTAGCAGTGAATCTCATCAGTTTCTTCCCTTTTCATCATACATTCAACAAATTATTTATTGAGAACCTATTAACAAGCACTACTCCAAGTTCTGAAGATAAATCAATAAACAAGAACAACAAGTTCCCTGGCTTCATGGAATATATACAGTTGACCCTTGAACAATACAGGGATTAGGGATGCCAACCCCCTGCACAGCTGACAATCCACGTATAACTTTTGACCCCCCAAATCCTGACTACTAATAGTGTACTGTTGACCAGAAGCCTTACCAATAATGATCAATTAACACCTATTTTATATATTACACACTGTATTCTTATCATAGAGTAAGCCAGAAAAAAGAAAATTTTATCAAGAAAATCATAAGGATTGGTCAAGATTGTCAGCGAAGGAAAATGTGGTACTCATATCCTCCCATAACCTTATCAAAATTATTACTAAACTACTTAATAAGCAAGAACTACAAGTGTTCCCCTTTTAATCAGGAATAAGACAGGGATGGGTGTCCGCTTTCATCACTCTTAACATAGCACTGGAAGTCCTAATTACAGTAAACAGATAAGGAGAAACAGACATCCAAACTGGAAAGGAACAAGTAAAACTGTCATTATTTGCAGATGATGTGACACTATAAATAGAGAACTATAAAGATTCCACCAAAAAAGTACTAGAACTGACATATAGATCAACATAACAGAACAGAGAGCCCAGATATAAACCAACACCTTATAGTCAATTAATATTTCACAAAGGAGGCAAAAACATACAATGGGCTAAAGATTTCAATAAATGGTGCTGGGAAAATGGGACAGATATATGCAAAAAATAAAACTAGATCACCTTCTTACACCACACAAAAGAATAAACTCAAAATGGATTAAAACTTAAATCTTTGACTTGAAACCATAAAAATCCAACAAAACATAGGCAGGCAGTAAAATCGCAGATATTTCTCGGACAATATTTTTTTCCTGATATATCTCCTCTGGCAAGGGAAACAAAAGAAAAAATAAATGGAAGTACATCAAACTAAAAAGTTTTCGCATAAAAAAAGAAAGCCATCAACAAAATGAAAATATAGCCCACTAAATGGGAGCACATTATTTGCCGATACATCTGATAAGGGCTTAATATCCAAAATATAAAGAACTTATACAACTCAACACCAAAAAACAAAACAAAAAAAACCCCCACAAAACACCCCAAAAACAATCCAATTAAAAAATGGGCAGAGGACCTCAATACACACTTCTTCAAAGAGGAGATATGGATGACCAATAAACATACGAAAAGATGCTCAATGTTACGAAATGCAAAATAAAACCACAATGAGATATCACTTCACACCTATCAGAACGGCTATCATCAATAAATCAACAAACAACAAGTGTAGTCCAGGATGTGCAGAAAAGGGAACTCTCATGCACTGTTGGTGGGAATGTAGACTGATGCAGCCACTGTAGAAAGCTGTGTGAAGTTACAGCAAACAATTAAAAAAGGAACTGCTTTATGACCCAGCAATTCCATTTCTGAGAATTCATCTAAAGAAACCCGAATCAAACTCACACTAATTTGAAAGAACATATGCACCCCTATGTTCATTGCAGTTATTTACCATAGGTTAGATTTGGAAGCAGCCCAAGAGTCCATCAGTAGATGATGGGATAAAACAGCTATGGTACATTTACACAATGGAATACTACTCAGCCATAAAAAATAAGAAAAATTTACCTTTTACCATATAATTTCACTCATATGTGGGATCTAATGAACAAACTGAACTGACAAGCAAAACACAGACAGACTCATAAATAGAGAAAAGCTGACAGCTCTGGGATGAGGAGGCTTGGGGGGTAAAGGGACTGAGCAAAAAAGAAAAAAAAAGAGAGTAAGAACTGCCCTGTCAGTGTGGCTATATGGTTGAGTGTCAACCTATGAACCAGGAGGTCAGGGTTCGATTCGTGGTCAGGCCACATATCTAGGTTGTGGGCTCAATCCCCAGGGTGGGTGTGCAGGAGGCAGCCGATCAATAATTCTCTTTTATCACTGATCTTTCTCTCTCTCTCTCTCTCTCCCTCTTCCTTCTTCTATAAAATCAATAAAAATATATTTTTAAAAAAGAAAACCTATTTGGAAAAATAGTGATGGAAAACTTCCCTAACCTGGTGAGGAAAATAAACACCAAGTCCAGGAAGCACAAACAGTCCCAAACAAGATGAACCCAAAGAGGTCCACACCAAGGATGGTTTAGCTTTGATATCAACATGCCAAAGGTTGAAAATGCAAATGAAACTTAAAACCCAGTATGGTTCATAATATTACAGCAAAACTAATAAACATGATGTTCAGAGATACCATTAATTTGTGAGCATATATAATCATGTTTGAGTATAATACCATGTTTTTATTATTATACAAATAAACCATCTGAATATATTAAATAAGTAATGTCAGCTAAAATGCAGGCATAAATGTTATGTATACAGGAATCATTAAATATTAACAACTCTAAAAAAAGATAGGCAGTATGACACTGTACAATTTTTATTGTAAGTAAAATCCACTTTAACTACTGTATCTAGTTGTGTGATGAATGGCCTGGAAATAAAAATTTGCCAACCTATATAATTAATTATCAAATTAAATAAATTTTATGTAAATATAATACTAAACCTGACTATGCTAGGAATTAACAGGTCAAAGGCAGATAAAAGGAAAAATAAAATACAGATGAGCTCATCAGGCAATGAGTGAAATATGACAGGAGACTGTATGACTAAGAAGCAAATGAAATTACTCTGGGTTGAATTTATATTTTGAAAATGAGTATTACTGATTTTTCTACCATACTTACATCTCTATGCCCACTACTAGCGGAATCATGGAGTGGAGTGTCATCATCTAATCCTTGTGTGTTAACATCTGCTCCAGCTGCTATAAGTATCTTAGCAACATCGTAATATCCAACATTGCAGGCTTCATGCAGTGGTGTCCAACCTAAAGTTAGAATGTTAATTTAAGCATATGGTTCACTAAAATGCAGGAATAAATATTATATATAGAGGGATCATTAAATATTAACAAGTCTAAAAAAAGTTAGGGAGCATGACACTGTACAATTTTTATTGTAAGTAACATCCACTTTAACCACTACATCTAGCTATTTGATGGATTGGTCTTGTAATAAATATAATTATATACATATATATATTTCCATATACATAAGCATGTATGACATATTGATTCTCAATGCAAATACAGAAGGAAAAAGGAGTGACAAAAAAGAAATAAATACCTGGGAACACCACTAATTTACAGAAGGTTCATTCATGATAATATTATTTCCATTAAAGCTAAATTATTTGGCAAAATATTAAACATTTAAGCTTATCCAATAAATATAAACTTGCTAAAATTTATAATCATCTGACTATGGAAAAAATAGAAAAAAAAGAGGCAAAAATTAACAACCTTGTAAGGGTCTTTCATTCAGCAAACAAAAACCCCTTTGTTTTAAGCGCTTTCTTTCATCTGTTAAGTCAATACAATCTTTTCTGAATTTAATATTTATTTAAACTGGAATAACTTTATCATTTTAATTACTATTATATTAGAAGAAAGTTATATGTTCATGAAAGAAAAATTAGAAAACATAAAAACTACAAAGCACAGCCCTAGCTGGTCTGGTTCAGTGGATAGAGCGTCAGCCTGCAGACTGAAGGGTCCCAGGTTTGATTCCGGCAAGGGCACATGCCTCGGTTGCAGGCTCCTTCCTGGTCCAGGCCTGGTTGGGGCTCATGCAGGAGGTAACCAATCGATGTGTTTCTCTCACATCGATGTTTCTCTCTGTCATTCCCTCTCTCTTCCCTCTCTCTAAAAATCAATGGAAAAATATCCTAGGGTAAGGATTTAAAAGAAACAAAAATCTACAAAGCACAAAATAAGCATTACCCATAATTTCAACACCTAGATACAATACTTGAAATAATTTCACATAAATCCTCCTAGTTCTATCCCTCTCATATCTATAATTTTAAAACAAAACTTGGAAGGTTGTTTAACCCACTTGTCACTTTTAATCCCGCATGTCACTTTTCTACAATATACTATTACACAGATTGAACATGCCATAATTTGTTTAAACAAGCTCCTATTGCTGGACATTTAAGTTATTTCTGATTTTTAAAAATTAGAAACAATGCTGCAACAAATATCCATATAACTAAATCTTTATGCACATTCATAATTATACAATTAAGATAAATGCTAGAAAGTGAATTGTTAGACCAAAGGAAAAGTACAAATTTTTGGTTTCCAATAGATGATATCAAGTTTAAGTTCATTCTTTAAAGTTGATATTGTATATATCACCCTTTCCCTAATTCACACACAATAGAGAAATAAATTCCAGATGTATTTTAGTAGGCATATGTGTAAAAGCAAAACACAAACAAAATTTGGGAAAAAAAGAAAACAGGGGTATGGTTTTATGATTTAGGGGCAGAAAAGTCCGCCTTAAATAAAATACCAAAGAACCCCAAAATGAAAACAATAACTTATATAATTATATTAAAAACTTTAGTACAATAACACTGTAATGAAAATTCAAACGTGGCCACAGAAAGTAAAAACCTTTACATATTCAATAATTAAAATCTACACTAACATGAAGGGCTCTTACATATTAATATTACCAAACATAAGAAAAATGGGCAAAGAACTGGATCTCACAATTCACACAATACAAGAAATATTCACTGTCATTACTGATTAAGAAAGTCCAAATTAAAGATCTTTTTTTTTCAATTGCCAGAGTGCTAATAATTAAATCTATAATATCTAGTTTTAGTGAAGATGTGAAAAAAAGAGCTCTTTCTATAGTACTCTTGATGGTAGGGTAAACTGATAAAAGATTTTTCTGGAGGGTCATGTGCCTGTATTTCAAATATTTTAAAATATGCATTCCCTTTGATTCAGCAGTTTTCCTTCTAACTGGAATACTGACAATCCTTCCACCATAACTATACACAAAGATGTTTATACAAGTGTTCACTGAAGTATTGTCCATAGAATCTATACTATACAATGCCATACAGTTGTTGAAATGATTGAAGTAGAACTATCTGTATGTACTGACAAAATTTCTGTAACACATTAAGTAAAAAAAGGCAGGTTGTAGAACTAAAGGCTGATAGATATATTTGAGTAATTAAAATAAAACACCACTGCCCTAGTCAGTGTGGCTCAGTTGGTTGGAGCATCAACCCAAACAACGAAAGGTCTTGGGTTTGATTCCCAGTCAAGGCACATATCCAGGTTGCAGGTTCGATTCCTGGTCAGGGTTCTCTTGTGTTCTCTCTCTCTCTCCAAGAAAAATCTAACCCTGAAGATAAAAAATAAAAAAAACCACACCTCTTTACAGTCCTTTATGTTCAAGTTAATATCTTGAAAGACTTACAAATTAACTACTATGAAAACATTATAACTCTAATTCACCTAGAATAAAACCTAAATAAGATTTAAAAAATTTTATAATCTGTCAACTAAAAAATAAATTTAATATTTAAAAATCTGAGTAATTATTGACATGGAATTATAGCGAAGATCAGGGTTTTATGTACACAATCCAAGAGAGTTCTGTAATAAAGTGGGTTTTAGAATTCTTTTTTTAACAAGAATAAAAAATGTAGATTAAATTATATCCAGAACCTGTTTAGATAAATTTTAAATTTTAATTTCTGATAATTAGTATTTAATTACAGGTCTTACCTGCAAAATCTTTCACATTCACATTTGCTCCTAAACTTATTAATTCTTTGACTTGTTTCACATCTCCTCGAATAGCTGCCATGTGTAAAGGAGTTTCACCACGTTCATTTCGTTTATTAACTTTATCTTTTTGTCGAGATGAGGAACTTGGAGTTTTCTTTTGGGCTGGTGTTGTTTGTGATGGATGATTTGGTGTGGAATCTATAAGAACGGAGAAAGTGAAAAGTTCTAGGCTAAATATTTTGTATATTCATTTAAAGGCTTTTATAGATAATGTGCTAATTTCTGGAACAGGAAGAATATCTTCTCACCTTCACAATCTAAAACTTGACTTGGGTTTTACCCAAATACATGGAGTAGATTTTCCTTTAGGATTATCAAATATTGCATGAGCCAATTTAGAAAAAATATTTTATTCTATCAATTCATAAAATTGGTCTAAAATGAATAATAAAGAATCAGGTATGCATACTAAAGGTGTTTGCTCAGTGAATAATTTGATAAAACTGCTATTATTCTAAGACCTAGATGAAATGACATTAAGACTAGAGACACACCTCTGACTCAGACAAAGTATTGAAGTTGTACTCTGATATTAATATATTGCCAACTATATTATATATAAAACTATATATAGTTTTAACTCAACACATTGGAAACTTAAGTGCAAACTAAGGTCATGAATGATTTTACTATGAAAGTGAAATTTAACAACTATCCTATCTAATGAAAGAGTAATATGCAAATTAACCAGCACTCTGCTATACCCACAAGCCAATCAGGAGAGAGCATGCAAATTAACCCAACCAAGATGGCTGTGGCCATCTTGATGAACAGGAGGTTTGGGTTTCCCCGACAATGGAGGAAGCCAAGCTTTCCACACACCCTGGCAGGCCCAGGCCTCCATTCAAGGCTACAAAGTTTCAATTATAGAAGATAAATAAATCCCAGATACCAGGGCCTCCGCTTGGGTCGCCGAGGGGCGTGGCTGGCCTGCAAACCACCACAGGCCCCTAGCCCAGGCCACCTCATGCCCCAAGGGAACCCACACCCTGATCCGGGACACCCTTCAGGGCAAACCAGCTGGCCCCCACCCATGCACCAGGCCTCTATCCTATCTAATAAAGGAGTAATATGCAGATTGACCATCACTCCAACACACAAGATGGCTGCCCTATGTGGTCAAAGATGGCTGCCCCCATGTGGACACAAGATGGCCACCACAAGATGGCCAGCAGGGGAGAGAAGTTTGGAGGGACCAGGCCTGCAAGGGAGGGCAGTTGGGGGTGATCAAGCCTGCAGGGGAGGGCAATTAGGGGTGACCAGGCCAGCAGAGAAGGGACGACCGGGCCTGCAGGAAAGGGCTGTTGGGGGGGACCCAGGCCTGCAGGGGAGAGCAGTTGTGGGGGGAACCAGGCCTGCAAGCAAGGGCAGTTAGGGGTGACCAGGCCTGCAGGGGAGGGCAGTTAGGGGTGACCAGGCCTACAGGGAAGGGCAGTTAGGGGAGACCAGGCCTGCAGGGGAGGGCAGTTAGGGGTGACCAGGCCTACAGGGGAGGGCAGTTAGGGGCAAACAGGCTGGCAGGGGAGCAGTTAGGCATCAATCATGCTGGCAGGGGAGTGGTTAGGGGGTGATCAGGCTGGCAAGCAGAAGTGGTTAGGGGCAATCAGGCAGGCAGGCAGGCAGGCAGGCAAGCAGTTGGGAGCCAGCAGTCCTGGATTGTGAGAGGGATGTCTGACTGCCCGTTTAGGCCCGATCCCACCAGGATTGGTCCTAAACGGGCAGTTGGACATCCCTCGAGGGGTCCCAGATTGGAGAGGGTGCAGGCTGGGCTGAGGGACACACACCCCCATGCACGAATTTTGTGCACCCGGCCTCTAGTAAGAAATAAGGAAAGTTTGGGGAAAGGCCTTTAAAGAGAAAAAAAATATGCTTTGTTATGATTCCCATCTTTTGATTTGTTTCAGTTTCTCTATCAAAAACAAGAATGGTAAACTAGGTGATGTCCAATGTCCTCTTCTCCACATTTCATAACTACTGGGGGGGGAAAACAAAAAAAAACCCAAAAACTAGTTTCTTAATCAGTTAAGAATTCAAGACATATGTATAACATTAATAATTAATTCTAAAATTTACAACTATTTAAAAGAAACAACTACTCTAAGAGAAAAGTCCATGGAAAATAATTTTCTAGTGTAGTTAGAGCACTAACGTAACATCATCCTTTCCTCAATAAGAAAAAAGATTAAAGTTTACCTTTTTACTTTTAAGGTACATTTTGTCATTATAAGTTTCCTATCTATATCTATAACATACTCTCCATAAGAGGAAGGACCCTGTCTATCTTATTTATCACTACACCTTGACGTCTTAGACTCCTTGGTACATGGTACTCACACAATATTTGTTGAATGAATAAATGAATTTTATTGCAATTTTTATAGTCAAGTTGTTTATTAAGAAAACTAATGGTTGAACTTCTTAAAAACCAAAGAACATACTTTTTAATTCACACAACTTGCAAGGAATTTATATAAAACATTGTTAGCCATACCAAACCATTAATCACACATACAAGTAGTACTATCCATAATGGCAAGCAGATTAAACATAACAAAAACATGGAAAATTAATTATGAAACAGGTAAAACAATGAACCCCAAACTCCAAGTATATCAATATGCTGCTGGCAAACAGTTTGTTATTTCTAAAGCTTTCCACTCTAATTCTATATTCTCTCTATATAAAAGCCAAAGCAACCATTACAATCAAATGATCAGTACAATCGATCGACCAGTCACTATGATGCACACTGACCACCAGGGGCAGACGCTCAATGCAGGAGCTGCCCCCTGGTGGTCAGTGTGCTCCTACAGCCAACCTACCGCAGACCCTCCCCCCCCCAGCCAGCTGGCCAACCCCCCATGGCCCTCCCCCCAGCCGGCCCCCGGGGTCCCTCCCCCTGGCTGGCTGGCCCCCTAATAGGCCTTGATCACTGGCCAGGTGGAGGGATCCCACCCATGTACGAATTCATGCACCGGTCCTCTAGTATATTAATAATGTTGACTAAGATATTTCCTTGAATAAAAAGAACCTATTGCAAAACAGTATTAAAAAATGATCTTATTTATAGTTAAAAACAATCTATAACAAAAGATGTAATATATTTTTACATGCTTATGGCTAGTACATTTCTAGAAGAAACTGTTAATAGTCATTGTCTCTCAAGATAGAAGGTTATTAAGATAAGGAAGAACTTTAACTTAATGCCTTATTGTATTAACTCTTTATTCTAAGGATAGAAGTTCATGATATAAAAAAAATCAGTTTCAAAAATTAAAAGTCTTTCCATCTAACTATTATATCTGATTCAAAGTCACTATTTTACAGAAACATTTCAAGTTTTAACACTGTAAAAAATCTTTAACTTGGCTACATTTCTTTACTAAGGTAGGGTTTGAAAGGTGGGACAATATCCAAAACCTATTCTACTTTAAAACAGCAGAAAGCCCTAACATTTTTATTAGTGAAAGATATTAGGTACACTCATACTTTGATATACAAACTCTAGAAATTTTAGCATGCTGTCTCAGTTTTTTTAAAAAGAGCCAACACAGGAAAAGTTCACTGGAAAAATTGTGTTTTTTTCAATGTACTTCAACAGGGTCTATTGTTACCTAAAGTCTTATGCAAAGATGCCTTGAATTTAGAGCTAAAATAATTTTTTTCTATACACAAAAGTGATGTACTTTCTTGTATCACTCAGTGAGAATTATACAACTCAAAACTTTTCTTTTGTGTTGTTAGCTGCCAGAATGCACAGCAAAATTCAATGCTCAAAGTAATAACTGTATCAGTCCACCTGAGTTCTTTTTAATAAATTAGCAGGTTGGTTTGTTTGTTCCATTTTGTTTTGGTCCTGATGGTAAGGCATTTTCAATTATTTCTGGGGGGCACAGTACGTGAATAAAAAACACACACACTTCCTTAACTGGAAGTGTAAAATGAAATAATGAGATAAATTTACAAAACATACTGCAGATATTTTTTCTTTTATAATAACCTAGATCTTAAACAATAAAATAACAATAGACATGTATTAAACTCTTCTAAAAGTAATAATATGATAAGATCATCAGTTTACCACCAGGATGCTAGTGAACTGAAAAGTAAATTATAAACCTAGAAGCAGCTTCATAGAAATGGGGGTAAAAAATTCTTCAGTGAGATAAAAGTACACAGTTCAGAAACAGATTTCTCAAGTTGACTGACCAATTTCTAAATTGCTCATTTTAATTGACAAGTATTTACTGAATGTCCACTAATGCAAAGATCCCTTCTCTTGTGTAGTTTCTCATCTAGTGGAGGATACAGACAATAAAAAATTGTCACACAAATAAATGTAGTTACAAACTTATGTTACAAGAAATTCTGACTAAATCTAGAAATAATAAAAATTTAAAGTAGTTAAAAATAACTGTTATGACAAGGCTGGAGTTGGAGGAAAACTAAGAGTAAACATGAACTCAGTGATGGTAAATTTCACCTGGACTGTTGTCTCTTGCTGTCATCTGCATAAGAAGTGCCATCTGCTTTCGCTCTGAGAGTGGATAACCAAAAAGAATGCTAACTGGTGTGGACTTCTTATTTCCAGCTTCCTTTTTTGTCTTCTTCTTTTCTGGACCTTCTTTCTCTGGAATTATTAATAAGTATATAAGAATTTGAAACAAATGTAAGCACTCAAAAGCAAAACTCTAGGGGGAAATTGGGGGACATCTGTAATACTTTCAACAATAAAGATTTTTAAAAAAGCAAAACATAAGATGACTTTTTAAAAATAGATGTTATACATGTATATGGAAACGTGTGTATGAACCAACGACAGGAAGACGAAAGAGCACCACACTTTTATATTATACAATCAATTTTCTTCCTGAATGCTTTTAAAAAATGTTATCAGAGAACTAACAACATTTGGAAATTTACTCTAAGTAAAATCTGTATTTTAATGATTTGTTCTATTAAAAGTTAACTTCAATAACATTTCAAACATTCCTTAGTATTACATCTTTGAAACTTCTCTTTCACTATAATTTTACACTTTTTAATTATTGGTAAGTCAACATAGCAATGCTCCTTCAAATTACTTTCCCTAATTTCACTAATGATTTATACAATCTTCTAAAAAGATAAGTATATGAGACAAGTCTCATCACACAGAGCTATTACTGATTTAAAAAACACTACTGAATCACTTTATTCCAGTCATAGGAAAGTTGAACAAGAAATATATTAAAGTTAAAAATGAACAAATTAAAGATTCTGTGTGTGTATGTGGGGGGGGGTTAACAGATCTGGCAAAAATTCAAAAATGTCTAAAGATTTTTCAAAGCGATTTGATCTGTCTTAAGTTAGTTCTAAACTTAGCTACTTGGGAAATTCTTTGGCAATACAGACAGAATTCCCCAATAAGTAAGATGTGAGAAAATTAAGATGGAACTGGATTCTATAGGTCAAAGAGATACAGATGTCTGTTCTTTTTTGTTTGACTTCTCTGAAAGTTAATTCAGGAGGTCCTATAAGAACTAATGCAGCCCAGCCAGTGTGGCTCAGTGGTTGAGCATTGACCTATGAACCAGGAGGTCACAGTTCGATTCCAGGTCAGGGCACATGCCTGGATTGTGGGCTCAATCCCCAGTGTGGGGCATGCAGGAGGCAGCCAATCAATGATCCTCTTTTATCATTGATGTTTCTGCCTCTCTCCCCCTCTCCCGCCCTTTCTGAAATCAATAACACACACACACACACACACACACACACACACACACACACACACACACACATTTTTATTTATTTTTATTTTCTTAAAAGAACTAATGCAGATGGTCAGCCTATTAACAATCGAGGCATCTATTTCTTGGGAAAACCTATAAAATATCTGGGATTTACTGATCTAGATTTGAGGATCTTACAGAGGTGCTACAAAAATAAATAAATAAAATTTAAAAACAAACTTAAAAGCAGCAAAAATGAGTGGAAGAAGAAAAGGCTTATTCATAAGTATTGTGGCCAGCAGCTAAACTACTGTAGGAGATAGCATTTATTAATCTAGCAAGTTTCAAAAAACCAATAAAAGTTTGATATTAAACATTAAGTATTATTTATAGCATAGAACTTAAAGTAATACTTCTTACAGTGTACCACTTAATTAAAACATACTGGCATCATAATGATCTAGAAAAATTCAAGTTCCTAATATTTAAACTCCTCTGCCCACAAATCACTCAAAATTCAATAGCTCCTAAGTTGGCCCTTTTGTTGATATTTGATTTTCTATAATAAAAAATTTCAAGCCTGGCCGGTGTGGTTCAGTGGGTGAGCATCAACCTATGAACCAGGAGGTCACAGTTTGATTCCTGGTCAGGGCCCAAGCCCAGGTTGTGGGCTTGAGCCCTGTTAGTGCGGGAGGCAACGGATCAATGACTGTCTCTCATCACTGATATTTCTATCTCTTTCTCCCTTTCCCTTCCTCTCTCTAAAATCAATAAAAAAAACCCCATATATTTAAATTTTTTTCAAGATTTAAGTCTTTATTGAGTTCTTAATATATTATCTTAATTTTCCTTATTTCATTATCATTAATGATCCAATTTAGTATAAATCCAGTTTCAGCAAGGTTTCATCTAACTTACTAAATATCTTACTTATAAAGTACTAAATAGGTTTTTTAGAGAAGCCTATATGTTTCTGAAAGATATACTTTCTCTAATAATGTTCTGCTCATTTTGGTTCTCTTTTATTATTTCTCTTAATATATCTTCTCTACTTGCCATAAAATTTTCACACTATAAAATATTTTATTTTTAAAATATTTTATTTTCATCTAAAAATAAAGTATTTTACAGTGTGAAAATTTTATAGAAAGTAGAAAAGATATATTAAGGGAAGTAAGTAAAATCTAGTAATTGGAGGAAACAAAATAAAGAAAGAATACATAATATCTGGTCTTAAAATAATTTCTAAAATTTTGGGGGAAACTATCTTTTATTTTCTCATTTGTAAAACAATTGATTATTTTTGTTTTTTATTGCATTTTAATACAATGTTTTAAAAAGAAAATGCTCTTAAAAAATAAAAATAAAATGCTCTTAAGTGATATACACTCCGTTTAGAGAAAACGTGAGACACTTACATATTAGAATTCCATGCTGCCAAATGATCAAAAATATAATCATTACATTTTGAAAAAGAATACACAAATTGGATATACTCCAAATATTTAAGCAAATAGTTGAATTAGATACTAGCATCCAATCTGAATTCTGTTTTTTTCTTTGAGAGTCTTTAGTCATTTGTCTGAGTTCATGTTTAACATGAGCTAGAAGAAGAAGGTAAGTAAACAGTAGCAGGTGTAAACAGGTTAGAGATAACTATATACCATTCTTCAAAATTATAAAAATGTTACATTAACATGTCCCTAAGTATGCTTTTTCAAGTTTAAAGCATTGAACAAAACTTTGGCTATTTTGTTTCTATCTTGTGAAGAACTTGTTTCCTTTGACCTGTCTTCTCAAGTTTCAGTAACTAATGTATGTATTTTTATGTCTGAATAACCAGTCGGCAATTTTAAAATTTAAACACAGGAATACTGACACGTGTACTCATTTAAGGTACAGTCTACTACAGACTTGAAATTGCAGTCAGCCACCCTATATTTATATATTTTAATTCAAGTGATTCACTTATGACTAAAGAAAAACAGAGAAATGGACTTTTCAGCAATCCAACATTCTTTATTTCTTTGTTCAGAGATGATCTTTAGAAATATGGAGATGTTTCAGTCTTATAATCTCAAAAATAATCTTTTTTTCAGGTCTTGTCAGAATTAACAGAAAGCTCAACACTATCACATCCAAATTAAGTATAGAGTATATTAAGGAAAAGAGACAAAATTGTTTTCCTTGGGCCTTGGCTGGGTGGCTTAGTTAGGTGAAGTGTCGTCCATACACCAAAAAGGTTGCAAGTTTGATTCTTGGTGGGGGTGCATACAGGAGGCAACTGATTGATGTTTCTCACATCAATGTTTCTCTCTTTCTCCCTCCTCCTCCTTCCTCTCTCTCTTAACACATATCCTCTGGTGAGGATTTTTAAAAAAGTGTTTTTCTTTGGAAATTGGTCAATAAATTTATCAGTGTCTCAAAAACTAGAGAATATGGCATTTTTCAACTAAGCAAGCCACTGTGTAAGGCAACGATTCAAATACAGATGAACATAACTACATGAATCATGTCTGGAATATGTATATTTAAAGGCTGAGAAAAAAAATGTTGTCATTACTCTTTGGTTCTAACCTATCTATACAAATTTCTAACAGCTGGGTGCCTATATACTAGTATTTGGATTTCCATCAAAGGTACTCAGGTCATAAATGGCTTCATCCCATACAGCTCTTTGAGATGCACCCTGGCACTTAGGAGTCTCATTTTAGAAAAGTACACCTAATTCCAAAGTGTAGGTCTTTTAAATTTAATGCCAATTATAAACATGACCTCACCCCCAGATTTGGATAATCAAATAAAACTGACTTATCAGCTCAATTAAGAGTTTTCAGAATAATTTTAAAAATAATTAGCTGGTTCTATACCACCCCTATAAATTTATTAAATAAAGTATATCAGAAACAGAAGGTTTATTTCATATTTTATAGCTAAATGTCAAATGCTGAAAAGCAGACACTTAGAGACCTAGGGACTAAGTAACATTTTATATTAAAGAACATTCAAACATAAGTATGCAAGTCCATTAAAAAAAGACAACACACTTAACTAATTAAGTGTGTTGTCACAACAACACACTTAACTAATTGTGTTGTCACATTCTAAAAAAAACATTTATTTTTTATTTTAAAATAATACTATTTATATATTCTCTTGTATTCTTCTATCAGGAGCAATTATGAAGCATAATACCGGGTGCCATAACTGAACAGAGAGGTTCCAACACAGCTAATAGTAATGACATTTTTCTAGGAAATCTGGTGTTTTAACCAATTTTTAATTTCAACATAGGCAGCAAAGTCTATAGATTCAAGAGTGCAACTTGAAAATTTTCTAAAACATCTGTTTTTTAAAAAATACTGCTTAACTGAAGGGTCACATGACATTGTCTATCAAAAAACACTTGGTATACCTTATGAAGGGTATACAGCAAAAGAGACTAAGCACCTTGGATATCTTCCCATAGGGGGGCTGTTACAAGGGGTTGCCTTTCACATTATTTTCTACGTGAATGGTGCCCCATGCTGTACTGCACAACACCCAAGTGGCAGTTAAACAGTAATCCTGCTTATAATGTTCATACATAGCATGTGTTGGATGTGATGTACTGATATCTCAAACAAAAGGAGGGAAATCTGGTGTCATGATGTAGTTCACTTATTCAACCGAAGATATTTATATAGTGGTTTGAAAATAAGTTATTTATAGTACAATAATTAATTTTAAATGTGACAGAAACCACTGGCTAAACAGGAGCCCCTAAATAATCTAATTACCTGAGTATGTCCTGTAAGAAGATATAAGTCTCTCCCCCCAATTTTCACTTGTATGTCCTGGATCTGAATCTACAGAATGAGAAGAGACAGGAGAAAAGAAAAAAAGCACACGAAGGGAAATGCAGAATTCAACAAGCCAACATTTTTCAAAAGACCACTAGTTAGTCAATGATAATGCATTGTTTTTCCAAAAGTTCATTTTTAGGTAAAGCCAAAATTACACATAAGTAAAACACAGGTTTGGCCCATACCTAAGATTTCAGTTTCTTCAATTAGAATATTAAAGTTAGGAAAATCAACCATGCAGTTTTCAGTAAATATTACTGATGCTGTTTATTAAAACATATCATGGCCTTTAAAGTTATATACATTTTTAAATTTGTGAATAATGATAAAAGATGCAGTACTCTATCACTGTTTTTCTGTTTAGAATTAGTCTTTAGAAAGCTTGAATAACGGACTTTAAACAACATTTTTGTTTTAAAAAGGCCGAACATATTCAGAAAACAATGGAATACTTTGGACTATAGTATCATTCTAGACCAGAGAACTTTCTATAAATTATACACATTTCCAATGGTTTGCAATACTACACTAAGCCACTACTAAAGACCTCTTAGAAAGAGTAACCTCAATCAAAGTATGTTTATCAGCTAAGAATATGGAATTCTGCCTAACAATTCAAGACATATACAATATGAAGAATTGACTTTTGATAATATGGCTAGAGCAGATATGCCATTTTAACTCACAATAATATTATTCTGATACTCATATTCTCAACTTATTGAGACATACTTTTCTTTCCAGTATCATTATTATGGACATTATATCATTATGAGCTCAGTCAGATATAAGAAAACAAAAGTATTTAAAAAACCATTTAGAAACCAAGCAACTTCAAAATATAGCATTTGAAAAATTTAAAGATAAGTCTGAAAGTTTAGTAATGAGAAGGCTCACTCAACTGAAAGTGAAATCTAATAAAATAACATCTAGGCCAATTCTAAAGCAAGTGGGTAAATGGACTGAATGACAAGCCTTTCGATGGACACGTATATTTCACAACAGAACACATTAAGTTAACAATTAGAAGAATTCCATGAAGAATATTTAAAATTTCATTTAAGGACAAGGAAAAATTCAAAATGGTCTCCATAGATTATATAGCAAAGAAAAAGTGACAAACAATAAGTTGTGCCAAAAAACAGAATTAAAGGGATTATCAAAAGCAGATCATATTATTGTGATAGATTCAAGCATAGTGGATAAACTGAACTTTCAATTACATTCATTAATTTAATGTAGTAGTGTAACAGTTTATACAAATCTTCCTTTGGACATAATCCATACACTCCTTGGATTTTACTCAAAAAAAGTATGTTCATATTTGGGGCATCTGAATGTATATTCTATGAAGATTTAATTGTATATTCTATGAAGATTTAATTGAGGAATGAAAAATTATAAGCTTCCATATCCTGTTCCTTTACTCAAGCCACTTCTTCCTTCTATGACATACTGCATCTAGACGGTAATGAGACTATTGCTACCTACTGAGGTTTTTGTAAAACTCTTAAGTGTTAAGCAGAGCTACTATCTCTCCCTTATATGTTATGCATAGCAAGGCAAGACAAGCAATACTTATATTTTAAAAGCTCTCTTTAAAGCTAATATGCTGTTTTGGGTTGTAGGAGAATAAGAAAAAAATACCAAGAATGATTTAAAAAGTTTGCACTGTATGTTTGAAAATTTTATAATAAAGGGATGGGAGTAAGTCTGTAGTAAATAACCTCCATGAAAATCATCAAAGGTGATAAGCATTGATTTTATTTGCTATTTTAACAGTAGAAAAATTGTTTTATTTTTAAAAAACATTTTTATTGTCTTTTGTTATTGTTTTAGAGAGAGAAAGGGGGAAGAGGGAGAGGGGGAGGGAGAGAAACTTCAATTTGTTGTTCCACTTATTTATGCATTCAGTGCCCCGACCACAAATTGAACTAGCAACCTTGGTGTATCAGGACAATGCTCCAACTGAGCTATCTTGCCAGGGCCTTGCTTGCTTTCTTTCTCTTTCTCTTTCTTCCTGCCTGCTTTTTTTTTTTTTTTTTTATTCCTCACCTGAGGATATTTTCCCAATGATTTTTAGAAAGTGAACATGAGGGAAGGAGAGAGGGAGAAACATCAGTGTGAAAAACATCAATTGGCTGCCTCTCACATACGCCCAATAAGGCTTGGGATCAAACCTGCCACTCAGGAAGGTGCCTGGACTGAGAATTAAATCAGGAACCCTTCGGTGCATGGGCTGATGCTCTAACAACTGAACAACACTGGCCAGGGCAGGCTTTGTTTTCTTATTTTAACCAGTTAACTACCACAATATTTTGAATTTAATTTAAAAAGGTCTGCCGCTTGTGTCTACAGACGCTTATGGCATACAAATGGTTAAACAATTCCTCTTTCCAAATTTGCTTAAGTCATATTAAATAGAGTAAATCCTTTGATGGCATATAAAGCTAGCTGGCAGAGATTTAGTGCAAAGCATTTGAACATGCTCTGCAACTGTCACCATGGACTTTGGGAACAGATAATACTGTGCACCTTTTGGGATTTTCTCATACCACATTATCTACATATGCCAAAAGAAAAAAATTAGTAAGCAAATAATGCCTTCTAAGAGAAAACAAATATTTTAAAAGTGAAGAATGTTATAACTTTCCATTTATACAAGCATACAAACTAAAATGATGAATTACTACTCATTTACCTCCATAGAACATAGATCTATCAAAACCTAAAGAAAAACATGTGTCCCAATGTTATTTGAGATTAAAGAATATTCATATACTGTTGGAGGATTAGTAACTAAATATAATTATTTTGGAGAAACATCATAGAAATGGTTAACCCTTTAAACCTGTAACTCTTCTCCTAGGAATGAAAAGAAAGAAAATAGCCCTGGTTGGTGGCTCAGTTGTTTGGAGCATCATCCATATACCAAAAAGGCTGTGGGTTTGATTCCTGTCAGGGTGGGTTTGATTCCTGTCAGGGAATATACTTAGGTTTTGGGTTCGAACCTTAATGGGGGTGGGGGTACATGTGGGAGGCAGCCTACTGATGTTTTTCTCTCTCCTTTCCTCTATCTCTAAAATAAAAATTTAAAAAAAACACACATATCCTCGGGTGAGGATTTAAAAAAAAAAAAAAGGAAGAATTCACAGTATAATAAAAATACAATGTGAAAAATGCTTTTTATGGCATTACTCATAATAAAATAATTGAAAATTTAGTTTGGAGGTCAAGAAGAGATTCTCTCATATGTAGACTCAAGATAGCTGTTCAGTACTTGATGTCAAGAGATTATGGCTTTCTCTTGGATGCCATTACACTAGGAAAGAAAATAACTGATTTTATGACTGATTGTGTAGGAATAAAACTTGCTTAGGGAGAAACACCAGTTACTAATTACTGTGCTAAAAACTTTATACTATACACTGGCAGTATTGTAAGGCACCTATCCAATATTCATTTTCTCCTTCTTACCAGAAATACTCCAATTTTGATTAGGGTGACAATCTGCCCAGCTAAAAGTATTAGACTTTTCCAGACTCCCCAGCAACGAGGGTAGCCTAACCAATGAGATGCAGGCAGAAGTCCCTAGGAAAGTTGTTTCATTAGTAAAAAAGGCAAAGTCTCACTGGTAGAAAGATACCTTTGCCCTTAGTCGTTCTTTTCAATTTTCTGCCCAGGAAGAAGCAGGCAATTTTTTGTGACTATAAGACAAAATGCTAAAGACAAAGCCCATATATGAGCTAACGGTGGCAGAACAGAAAGATAAAAAGAGCCCAGTCCCTGATGGCATTACTGAACTGCTATAGCATAGGCATAGCAGGTCATACTAGGGTATCTCCAGATGAAAACTGAGAATGACTCATTGCTGATTTTGGGACCATTGAGCCTTCCTTGGACAATATGAATATCTTTTTAAAAAACAATAATGACTGTGTTTCATTTAAATATGTTCATTATTTTAAAAATTCAAGCCATAAAAAATATACAAAGAAAGTAACAAATCACCCCAAATCCTGGATATAAAATGTTAACATTTGAATATCCGTTTAAATATATGTAAAGTCAAAGGAAGTAGGAGAGACAGAGAGAAATTTATGTAAGATTTAGAAAATATCATCTACATGCACTATTTTAAAATAAAAAGCTATAAGATTGATTTTATTTTAATCCAATATAAAAAGACAAAAACTAAAGAAATTACTTCTCTATATCATATACTAAACAAACTCATACATAAACACACTCATAACAATTTCTGAATATGGAAAGATTTAAAATTTTAAGCAATCATTTAAAAATATATATGTATTTCAGTTTTAGACAATATCAGTGAGTCGTTTGATATGAGACCCACAAAACACCCACTAAGTTTAGGCTTAGTTCTACAATTAAACAGTCTTCTAAACAAAATGTGATCTTTAATGTAACCAAACAGTACATATTATTTCATAACCTATTTTAAGTTTACATACTGTGAACATCTTTGCACACTGCACATTCTTCTGCAATATTGTTTTTAAGGATAAAATAATATTTCTTTTTTGGATTTACTGTAATTTAACAAATTCTGTATTACTTAACAGTATTTTCCTGATTTTTGTTTTTGCTATTATAACAATGCTGAGATAAACGTACTTAAAGATAATTTTTGCTCTCATAAATAATTATTTATAGACTAACTGCCAAAGAATAAGTGTTAAAAATTTTTTAGTTTTTTTATATATGCTGTCATATATACCTCCAACAATGTACTACTATAATTTAAACCTACTAAATAAAGCAAGTTCCTATTTCCAACCTGGGACCACTTCATATGATTTAGGCCAGTGGTCAGCAAACTGCGGCTCACGAGCCACATGCGGCTCTATGGCCCCTTGAGTGTGGCTCTTCCACAAAATACCATGTGCGGGCGCGCACGTACAGTGCGACTAATTAAGTTAATAACAATGTACCTATCTATATAGTTTAAGTTTAAAAAATTTGGCTCTCAAAAAAGAAATTTCAATCGTTGTACTGTAGATATTTGGCTCTGTTGACTAATGAGTTTGCCGACCACTGATTTAGGCCAACAGTAATTTTATCAATCGTTATAAATTTTTTTCATATATTTATTTGCCAATTGTAATTTTTGTTGTTCTAAACTACTTCCTTGTACCTTTTGTCCATTTTTTCATTTTTGTGTTTTTCTTTTCACATTTAAGAGATTTTAAATATTAAATATATTAGGATGAGGGTTGTTATATATACAAAAAAAATCTTGCCCTGGCTGGTATGGCTCAGTGGGTTGGGAATCATAATAATGCACAGAAAGGTTGCCTGTTTGATTCCCAGTCAGGGCTCATGCCTAGGTTGCTGGCTCAATCCCTGATAGGGGGTGTGCACAAGATAGCTAATCAATGTGTCTCTCTATCTCCCTCTCCCTTCCTCTCTCTCTGAAAAAAATTTTTAAAGTCTTAAAATAAAAATCTTCCTTCTGTATTTCTTCCTTTACAATTTTAGCTAATTTAAAATATAGTACACTGTATAAAAAAGATCAATGTCAAATGTGAGATTTGATGTTATAATTATTTTTTATATGAAAAAGTATCACTGAATGGTACTTTGCATTCTATTTTTAAAAAATATTTTTATTGATTTTTAGAGAGAGAGGAAGGGAGACTGAGAGAGATAAGAAAACATTGATGTGAAAAAACACCACCACCACTGATGTGAAAATGCAACATCAATTAGCTGGCTGCCTCCTGCACACCCGCAACTGGGGATCGAGCCAACCTGGGTATGTATCCTGACTGGGAATCAATCCAGCAACCTTTTGGTGCATGGGATGACTCTCAACCAAGTGAGCCACACCAGCCAGGGCTATTTTATTTTTTTAAATAATAAAAATAAGACAGCTAGATAGTAAAGAAGATATTTTGCTTTGGGCCAGGGAAAAAGAGAGAGAGAGGAGGAGGAGAGAGGGGGAGAGAGGGAGAGGGAGAGGGAGAGGGAGAGAGAGAGTCTGTGTGTGGCAAAAGGACCTCTAGGGAGAAAATATAGATAAGTTAAATCCTATTAATCTGAAAGTACATAAGCACCTTCTTCTGAGCTAAGTGACTTAGTAACAGCTTGGAAACACTGCTTAAGGATAAGGAGAATCACATTTCAGAAAAAAAAAAAGATTTAAATCTCTAGAAAATCCACTGTAACTTACAATGAACAAAGCACACAAGTTCTTAATTACTTCAAAAAAAGTAATTTTCAAGATTTAAAAATATCATGAGTGTTTAAGAACAATTTGTAGTTCAAGCTAAGAGACCTACCTACTACCTAATTATTCCTAAAAGTGCATACTAAAAATTAAATATTTTCTAACGCTGTGTTAACATAGAACATTTCAAAAGTCTTTAGGGTATTTTTGTAGATTTCAGAATCAAGATCATTTCCATATTGCTGATTAAGATGGCTACAAAGACAGAAATAGCACATAACTTATGTATATAAACTCAGAATGGAACACTAACTTTCTGTGAGTGAAGCTAAAATAGTCGTAAGAATAGTTCATTGATATAGTACTTAATGCAAGGTATAAAAGGATTATATAAATATATAAACATTCAAGTTTAAATTAGTTTCAAGAAATGGTTAGTTCAGGGCTAAAACAAAATCTAGTAATTTATCAGTGGTAATAAGGTTCTAATCTATTATGAATAACTGAAATTAATTGACGTCAAGTATCATTTCTGATATATAAGAGTTTTCAGAAAAAAAGTATTATGAGTTAGGAAGTTAGCCTCAATAATTTCCCCTTCTGTTTTTAGTGGAGGGTGATTTACTTCTAAATCTAAAATGCCTAAACTTTTTTTCTTAGTGGGTTCAACAATGTCCACAAAAACTCAACAAGTTTTTCTCACATGAACCATATCCTATGCTCCCTATCATTGAGTAAATTTCACTATTAAATGCTCCCCAAAACATTAAGTCTGAAAGTGATGAGATTTGTAATAAACATTGAGAGAGTAAGGGAAAAAGCAAATTTTTTTTTTTAACTTGGATTAGAAATCATGTTTGGTGAGAACTATTTGAATTTCTGCTCCAAAATGGTAAAACTGAAATACAAAAATTTCTCTATTAGGGTGAAAAAGAAATGATATGAGAAAAACCAGAATAAAAGATAATTAACATTTTACAGAAAACAACAAATTATTCTACCTGTGTCTGAATCTCGTTCTTCATTTCTTGAAGGGCTAATGGTAAAAGGAAGTTTACGTTTCATGGATGATTTCTCTTTCACCTCCTTGCCCACATCACTTCGATCAATTTTTGGAGTTCTGCTATAGGATGCAATCTTATCTTTACTCTATTAAAAAATAAAATATGAATAAATTATAACAATATTAGCTAAGCAATATAGTATTAATAAACACTTTATGAAGGAACTTTTCAAACATACACAAAAGTAGAGAGGGTATTATAAACCATCATTGTCCTCAATGCATTTAAGACTAGTTTCAACAATTACAACTTTTTCTAATTTGTTTCATACTCCCATACTTTTACTTAATATATTAATACCAATGAATAAATATAAATCTGAAAAATTGATTCTGAATTTAATTAAAACAGTGTGTTTTATTAACAACATGTGCTCACCCATTTAGGTGAAGTGTCCTACCCTCATGGTCTACAGTTATTACCAAGGTCACTCTTATAAGCTAATATCCAAATTGGTGCAGCACAGCTAAACTGGGCTATGATGATGACTCTTTTGTGAAAAATATGCTAGATACTAAGAACTAAGTGACATCACCTTAGCAGGAGAGTTTAAAAGAATAGTCTTCAAACAATAATAAATAGACATCATAATTGTAGAGAATCTCAGAAGTAAAGTAGAAGTAGACTCAGATTGCAGAAAACACTAGCTTTCAACCCAAAACAGAAAATAAACTAAAGGAAGAACAAGGTGGGGGAAAAGGGACATAAAAATAAAAGTACTGACTTTTTTTAAAATGCAGAATTTATCAATAATATCAAAAATGGTTCTAAAAGAGCAATAGAATACAACTTTTAGTGAGTCTAATAGTAAAAATGAGAGAGAAGAGGAAAATAAGACTTGAGAGACCTAAATACAATTCCAGAGTTGTTGTTAAAAAGATACAGAAAAATACTGTATTCATTTTTCTACCACTCAAAATTTAAGGCTGAAAAATGGATTATTTTCTAAACATGCATTTCTAAAATTAGTTTATGAAAGAAAAATCCAAGGAACAGATATTTTCCATTTCATATAAATAATGATATATAACATAAAAGATAAGAAGGTTCCCAATTCATTTTTTAAGTTTAAAATAAAACTGATACTGAAGAAGAGTCCAAAACAGAAATTAGAGACTAAATTGCTTATAAAATAAATGCAAACATAAACTATCCTAAATAAATTGTGAAATCAAATTAGTATCTTAGCAAGATAATACAGTAAAACCTTGATATATTGGACTAATTTGGGAGTCGGGGTGTCTTTTAAAGCCAAAAGTCTGTTATATAATAAAGTATGTTTTCAGAACACATATGTTAAAAAATTGACAAATTAGTTTACCTGTTTTTTACTTACGAAGACACACTTGTGTAATTAAAATTAAGTATGTATGAAAAGTTTAATTTCACGTATTTTTCTATATGTATTATCATAATTTTAAATTTATACTGAATAGTTCTAGTATATGTGTGCATTCACCAGTCACTGCAAGTAAAAATGCACACAGTTGGGGAATGGCTTAGTGCATGCTTTAAAACTGCTGTAGAAAGTCACGCCATGGGAAAACAGAATCAATTACATGGTGCACAGTGTGTTGTGATCACATGCTAATCATTCACCAAACATTGTTTAGGAGTGGTGACTCTTAGATTAAAATATGTAGACTATAGTTGTAGATATATAATATTTATTTATGTAGGGGAAATTACCAGTTTTTTCCCCAACATATGGCCTATTTGTTAAAATTTGTTAAAAATAATAGTGAATAACAAAAAAAATAATCTGTTAATTTAATTATAAGCAAATTGCGATTAAAATCATTTTAAAATGAACAGGGTGTTAATTTTCACATATGACATATGCACTGGGTATTTGGTTGGTTAAATCTGAGGTCCGTAAATCAAGGGCCACAAAATTGAGGGTTTACTGTACTAGTATATCATAGTCAAGCAGGATTCATCCAAAGAATGTAAGAACAGTTCATTATTAGAACATCTTACAGCAATTCATTGTATCAAAATATTAAAGAAAGCCCTGGCAGGTGTGGTTCAGTTAGTTGGATGTTATCCCATGCATTGAAAGGCCGCTGGTTTGATTCCAGGGTCAAGGCACATACCCAGGTTGCGGTACTTGATCTCAGATAGAGGGCGTGCAGAAGACAGCCCACTGATTTTTCACTCTCACATCGATGTTTCTCTCTCTCCCCCCCCCCTTCCTCTCTAAAAATCAATAAAATAATATTCTTAAAATATCAAAGAAAAACCAGTGACAGGTGATAACATCTGAATAGACTATATTAATTAATAAATCTATTAGCAAATTAGGAAGAGAATGTGACTACCTTATATCTTAAGTGGTAAAGATTGGTTAAAAATAAAAGCCTTTTACTTATTTCCCAGTTATAAAGTAAAATCCTCTTGGGGTTTTTTTTCACTTCTGCCAATGAAATGGAGCTTCACAGGCATGCATTTTGTTCATAAAGATTCTTTAAAATGTAGGTTTAACAACTGCGGCACCCACGGAACAGCTGCGAGCCCCAGAACAACGCTCCCCAATTGGCGCAAACACACGGGTTCAGAGGAGCTCTACACTCCACCACGAAAAGGTCAGATTTCGCCTGGGATAAGGAGAGAGAGAACTACATAACCAGACACCCAGAGAAGAGAGACCATGGGGAGACAAAGAAACAGCCCACATATGAAAGAAAAGCAGGCATCACCAGAAAAGGAAGTAAACGAAATGGAGGCAAGCGACCTTCCAGAAAAAGAATTCAGAGAAATGGTCATAAGGTGGCTGAAAAGAATGGAAGACAAATTCGACAATATGAGCAAGAACCAAGAGGAAATGAAGAAGAACCAAGAAGAAATGAAAAATGACATCGCTGCTGTAAAGAACTCAATAGAAAGCATCAAGAGTAGATTAGAAGAAGCAGAGGACCGCATCAGTGAGCTAGAAGACAAGATGGGAAAAAATACCCAAGTAGAGCAGCTTCTAGAAAAAAAAATTAAAAGGCAGGAGGAGAGCCTAAGGGAACTTTGGGACAACACGAAACAAAACAACATCCGCATAATAGGGGTTCCAGAAGGAAAGGAAGCTGAGCAAGGAATAGAAAACCTCTTTGAAAAAAAATGAAAGAAAATTTCCCTGATATAGGGAAGAAAAACCCACACAAATACAAGAAGCTCACAGAGTCCCAAGCAAAATGAACCCCAAAAGACCGATGCCAAGGTACATTATAATTAAATTGGCAAACGCCAACGACAAAGTAAGAATCTTAAAAGCGGCAAGAGAGAGACAGAAAGTTACATACAAAGGAACCCCCATCAGACTAGCAACTGATTTCTCAACAGAAACTCATCAGGCCAGAAGGGAATGGAATGAAATATACAAAGTCATGCAAAGGAAGGGTCTGAATCCAAGAATACTGTACGCAGCAAGGCTATCAATCAAAATTGAAGGTGAAATCAGGAGCTTCACGGACAAAAAAGGACTAAGGGAATTTATGACCACCAAACCAGCAATACAAGAAATGCTAAAGGGTCTGCTGTAAAAAAAGAAGAAATAGGAAGTGAAGAAGGAACACAGGGGTAAAGAATAGGAATGGCGACAAATAAGTACCTATCAGTAATAACTTAAAATGTAAATGGATTAAATGCCCCAATCAAAAGACATAGGGTAACGGATTGGATAAGAAAACACGACCCATATATATATCTGCTGTCTACAAGAAACCCACCTCAGAAAAAAAGACACACACAGACTGAGGGTGAAGGGATGGAAAAAGGTTTTCCAGGCAAATAGAACTGAAAAAAAAGCTGGGGTAGCAATACTTATATCTGACAAATTAGATCTCAAAGTGAAGGACATAACAAGAGATAAGGAAGGCCACTTCATAATACTAAAGGGAGCAATCCAACAAGAAGAAATAACTCTGGTAAACATATATGCACCCAATACAGGAGCACCCAAATACATAAAAAAACTCCTGGAGGATATCAAGGGAGAGATTGACAGCAATACAATCATAGTAGGAGACTTTAATACCCCACTATCACCATTGGACAAATCCTCTAAACAAAAAATGAGCAAAGAAACATCAATCCTAAATGACTCACTAGACCAGATGGAATTAATTGACATTTTCAGAACACTTCACCCCAAAGCCACAGAATATACATTCTTCTCAAGTGCACATGGGTCATTTTCAAAGATAGACCATATGTTGGGACATAGGCAAAGTCTCTTCAAATTCAAGAAGATAGAAATCATATCAAGCATCTTCTCCGACCACAGTGGCATAAAAACAACCCAAAGAAATCAAACACATGGAGACTAAACAGCATGCTATTAAACAATGACTGGGTTACCAGAGAGATCAAAGAAGAAATAAAAAACATCATGGCAACAAATGACAATGAAAACACTACAATCCAAAATCTATGGGACACAGCGAAAGCAGTCCTGAGAGGGAAGTTCATAGCTCTACAAGCCTACTGCAAAAAACAAGATACAATGGTAATACATTACCTAACCCAACAACTCAAAGAGTTAGAAAAAGAGCAACAAGAAAAGCCCAGTGTAAGCAGAAGGAAGGAAATAATAAAGATCAGAGAAGAGATAAATGACCTAGAGACCAAAGAAACAATACAAAAGATCAACAAAACCAAGAGCTGGTTCTTTGAAAGGATAAACAAGATTGATGAACCTCTAGCCAGGCTCATCAAGAAGCAAAGAGAGAGGACCCAAATAAACAAAATCAGAAATGAAAGAGCTGAAATAACAACAGATCCCGCCGAAATACAAAGGATTGTTAAAAAATACTACGAACAACTCTATTCCAACAAACTGGACAACCTGGAGGAAATGGACATATTCCTAGAAAAATATAACCTTCCAAAACTCAATCAGAAAGAATCTAAAAAGCTCAATATGCCAGTAACTATGAAAGAAATTGAAGCAGTCATCAAAGAGCTTCCGGCAAACAAAAGCCTGGGGCCAGACGGCTTCACGGGAGAGTTTTACCAAACATTCAAGGAAGAACTAAAACCTATCCTCCTCAGACTATTCCAAAAAATTCAAGAGGAAGGAACACTTCCAAGCTCCTCCTATGAAGCCAGCATCACCCTAATACCAAAACCAGATAAAGACAACACAATGAAGGAGAATTACAGGCCAATATCCCTCATGAATGTAGATGCCAAAATCCTCAACAAAATTCTAGCAAAGCAGATCCAGCAGTACATCAGAAAGATCATACACCAAGACCAAGTAGGGTTTATCCCAGGAATGCAAGGATGGTACAATATCCGCAAATCAATAAATGTGATACATCACATAAACAAATTGAGAGATAAAAATCACAGTCATATCAATTGATGCAGAAAAAGCATTTGACAAAATCCAACACCCTTTCTTGATAAAAACTCTCAACAAGGTGGGAATAGAAGGATCATACCTCAACATAATAAAAGCTATATATGATAAACCCACAGCTAACATCATACTCAATGGGCAAAAACTAAAACCATTTCCCCTAAGAACATGAACAAGACAGGGATGCCCACTCTCACCACTCCTGTTTGACATAGTATTGGAAGTATTAGCCATTGCAATTAGACAAGAAGAAGAAATAAAAGGCATCCAAATTGGAAAAGAAGAAGTAAAGCTGTCCTTATTTGCAGATGACATGATATTGTACATAAAAAACCCGAAAGAATCCATCAAAAAACTAACAGGCTTAATAAATGAATTCGGCAATGTAGCAGGATACAAAATTAACGCCAAGAAATCTATTGCCTTTCTATACACCAACAGTGAACTTACAGAAAGAGAGACTAAAAAAGCAATCCCATTTCCCATCGCACCAAAAAAATTAAGATACTTAGGAATAAACCTAACCAAGGAGGTAAAAGACCTATACGCGGAAAACTACAGGACACTGAAAAAAGAGATAGAGGAAGATGTAAACAGATGGAAGAACATACCATGTTCATGGATTGGTAGAATCAACATCATTAAAATGTCCATATTACCCAAAGCAATCTATAGATTCAATGCACTCCCCATTAAAATACCAACGGCATATTTCACAGACCTAGAAAGAACTCTCCAAAAATTCATCTGGAATAAAAAAAAGACCCCGAATAGCCACAGCAACCCTGAGAAAGAAGAATAAAGTAGGAGGGATCTCAATACCAGATTTCAAACTGTATTACAAAGCCACTGTCCTCAAAACAGCCTGGTACTGGCACAAGAACAGACATATAGATCAATGGAATAGAATAGAGAATCCAGATATTGACCCAAACCAATATGTGCAATTAATATTTGACAAAGGAGGCATGAACATACAATGGAGTCAAGACAGTCTCTTCAATAAATGGTGTTGGGAAAACTGGACAGATACATGCAAAAAAAAAAAAAAGAAACTAGATCACCAACTTACACCATACACAAAAATAAACTCAAAATGGATACAGGACTTAAATATAAGACAGGAAACCATAAAAATACTAGAGGAATCCACAGGCAGCAAAATCTCAGATATATGCTAAAAGAACTTTTTCACTGATAGTGCCCCTAGGGTAATGGAAGCCAAAGAGAAAATAAACAAATGGGACTACATCAAAATAAAAAGCTTTTGCACAGCAAAAGAAACCATCAACAAAACAACAAGAAACCCCACTGTATGGGAGAACATATTTGCAAATGTTATCACTGATAAAGGTTTAATCTCCAACATCTACAGGCAGCTTATACAACTTAATAAAAGGAAGATAAATGATCCAATAAAAAAAATGGGCAATGGACCTAAATAGAATCTTTTCGAAAAAAGACAGAAGGAAGACCAAGAGACACATGAAAACATGCTCAAAGTCACTAATTATCCGAGAGATGCAAATCAAAACGACAATGCGATACCATCTCACACCTGTCAGAATGGCTATCATCAACAAATCAACAAATGACAAGTGTTGGCAAGGATGCAGAGAAAAAGGAACTCTCGTGCACTGCTGGTGGGAATGCAGACTGGTGCAGCCACTGTGGAGAACAGTATGGAGTTTCCTCAAAAAACTGAAAATGGAACTCCCATTTGATCCAGTAATCCCACTCCTGGGAATATATCCTAAGAAACTAGAAACACCAATCAGAAAGAATATATGCACCCCTATGTTCATAGCAGCACAATTTACAATAGCTACAATTTGGAAACAGCCTAGGTGCCCGTCAGCAGATGACTGGATCAGAAAACTATGGTACATCTACACAATGGAATACTATGCTGCCATAAAAAAGAAGGAATTACTACCATTTGTAGGCACCTGGATGGAATTAGAGAACATTATGCTAAGTGAAATAAGCCAGTCAATGAAAGAAAAATACCACATGATCTCACTCATTTGGGGATATTGGAAAACATTATAAACTGATGAACAAAAAGATAGATACAGAGGCAGTAAAGCATCAAACAGACTGTCAAATTACAGCAGTAAGGTTAGGGAGAGGTGGGGGAAATAAGAGATCAACTGAAGGACTTATATGCATGCATATAAGAGTAACCAACGCATGCAAAACATTGGGGGGTGAGGGCATGTATGGGAGTGGGGTTGGGGGGGCAATGGTAAGATATGTACACATATAATACCTTAATTAAAAAAAAATAAAATAAAATGTAGGTTTAATTATTATTCAGGTACTAGAGGCCCAGTGCACAGATTCGTGCATGGATTCACCCTCTCGCAATATGGGACCCCTTGGGAAATGTCGGACTGCCGATTTCAGCCTGATCCCCACAGGCCACGCCGAGGGACCACACCGATGCCGAGGGACCCCACCAATGCATGGATCCGTGCACTGGGCCTCTAGTATGTATATAAGATCTTTGGTTAATCTCTTCCCGCCCTTCCTCCTCCCCCTTCCCCTCTGAGATTCATCAGTTTGTTCCATGTTTCCATGCCTGTGCGTTGAGTGTCTGCTCCCTGGTGGTCAGTGCATGTCATAGCTACTGGTCAAACAGTGAAACGGTTGAACGGTTGAACAGTCACTTAGGCTTTTATATATATAGTATATACCAGAGGCCCGGTGCACAAAATTCATGCACGAGGAGGGGAGGTCGCTCAGTCCGACCTGTGCCCTCTCACAATCCGGGACTCCTTGGGGGATGTCCAACTGGTGGTCAGACATCCCTCTCACAATCCAGGATCACTTACCCCTAACCACTCGCCTTCCTGCCAGCTCGCCCCTAACCACTCGCCTGCCTGCCTGCCTGCTCAGTACATGTCACAGCAACCCGTTGTTCCGCTGTAACGGTCACTTAGGCTTTTAGATAAATAGATGATGAGGCCAACAGATCAGGAGACTACTGCCATTGAAAGACAGTTTGCTCCTCATAGTTCCCAAGAGGGGGCATGCCATATTATGCAGGGCCACATCGGGAAGCACCAAGGTAGGTCAAAGGGCAAATAGAGAGGAGGGGAATGTGGGCAAAAGCTTTTATTGTGGTTTCAACAGGCTATGACGGTAAAGGTACTGTTTCTCTAGTTATCTGGTACCTGGCTCCGGGGTGCTTAGGGCAGAGGGATAGTATGACCCAGAGTATAAGAGTTGAATAAATTTGGTGGTTGGGGATGGGCTCTGGATTGATTGGTTTGCTTATGAAAGATGTGGACACAAGGGAATTGTTTACTATCTCTAGAAATTGACTAGCACTGGGAAGGACAGTCTCCCCAGATTCAGCACGGCCCCAGATGTCAAAACATCTATAATAATAAAAGCGTAATACGCAAATCAACCGAATGGCTGTCCAGACATCCTTCTGGACAACCTTTTGGACGACCTTCCAGACGAAGCCGGGGCTGCAGTTGCCGTGATTGCGAAGGCTTACTCTTGCACAACTTTCGTGCATCGGGCCTCTACTAATAAATAAAAAGGCATGATTAACACCAACAAAATTCAAGAGACTTCCCTTAAAAATATGAATCTTTATTAATAAAAGAACCTCAGAAAAACATGAAGATGTCCCTTCTTCCTTGCACCTGTGCCATATAACAACTGAAAAGAAACCAATTTGGTGACATGTTAAATGGAAAATGTTCACATGAATATATTTATCAGGCTCTCCTGTATAATATGGTGATTGGTATGACTATTCATAATTGACACCAACCTGTCCTGTTCTCTGTAAAACAAAACTGCTTTTGGATGTGTTATTTAAACTAAGCGTTTTGTGAGATTCTTAATACTTTAAAAATTATTTTCAGATATGGGGAAAAAAACTTCCTTTTTAAAAAATATATATTTTTATTGATTTCAGAGAAGAAGGGAGAGGGAGAGAGAGATAAAAATATCAATGATGAGAGAGAATCATTGGTTGGCTTCCTCCTGCACACTTCCTACCGGGGATCGAGCCAGCAACTCGGGCAGGTGCCCTGACCAGGAATCAAATTGTGAGCTCCTGGTTCATAGGTCGACGCTCAACCAGTGAGCCACACCACCAGGGCTATAAATACTAATTTATTGCTAAAAACTATAGTGGAAAAATTTCTAAACTAAAACCAATGGGGGGAAAATCTCACAGGTTAACAAGCAGATGTTTGAAGAATTGTGAGTAGGTATTTTTTTTTAAGGTTCATTGAATTTTTTCTTTTTGTGTGAGTAGGTATTTTTGATGAAGCTCTAACTACTGACATATTTAACGAGGCAATGACAGCACTTTATATAAAAAGTATATTACTATAGAATGTGAGTATTATTTAATGCATTTAAGAAATTAAATTTTGGTTCAGGTTATTTTATTAATTTGGGGTCTCCTAATAGCAATAGTGTGTGCCACATTAAACTGTAAATAAGGTCTCTTTTACATAACAGAACAATTGCATATTCATTTCTAAAAAGTTTTTGGAAGAAAATCTTAGCAGAAGCTAGAGGCTGGCTTCAAGGCTAATCACTCACTACAAAAAGACAATCATGAGAATATGCTTTATAAATGTACAGGTGAGTAATATTGTCATGTCTTCTTCTCTCCTAAACTCCCTTCTAACTTAATTTTGTAAGAAGTAGAAGTAACATAGTCTATATGCAGAAAATCTGGAATGGAAATTATGGCTAGGGTGGGGCTGGTAACAAAAACCAGCATCTTTTCTGCCTGAGTGCCAACTTGAACTGATACAGAGAGCCAAAACCACACACCCAATCATACTGTTAATAAAAATATCAAACAGAACATAAAAGTAGGGGGGTAAAAACATAGTTCTAGTACCCTAATGTTGTGGTCCCACTGCAGAGGAGCAGCAGCTTGTGGATAAGCCAGAAACTTAACAGGGAGATAGCAGAAATGAGAGATGTAGGGGGCGCTAATAAGATTGCCACATATGCTGACAGGGAAGCTATGTAAATGTGCAGGAAAGACCTAAGAAGGGCTAAGTTCTCCATACATAGCTCACTAACTGGGAGATTGTATGCATGTGCAGGAGAGATCTACACATCCTTGGTTGACTAGGAGGCTTTACACAAGTACACGCAAGATCTGGGTGAGCCCAGCAGAAAGAAAATGCTAGGGAAGATTTGAAAAATGCCTGAACATTGAATGTACTTCTCAACACACATACAAGTCTGTCAGCAGAAGGTGAAAGAAAGTTGTCCAGTCAAGGTGGTGTAGATAAATGCAGTGCTCAAATCCTCCCACAACCACATCAAAATAACAATTACAGAACAACCATCATTCAGAACCACCTGAAATCTACCTGGATGGAAATCCTACAGCTAAGGATTTAAAGAAGCAGCCAAATTGAGATTGGTGGGAGGGGCAGAGATGCAAAACGAGCTGGTCCCACGTGGTGAATAAAAATTGGGAGGGATATTTCAGCTGCGCAGGTCCCCCATGAGGAGCTAAGGGTCCCAGTCCCTTACCAGGTTCCCCAGCCTAGGGTTTCAGAGCCAAGAAGAGAAGTCCCCATAACTTCTGGCTGTAAAAGCCAGCAGGAATTGTGGCTCAGTGAGATGGAGGGCTGGAGAGTCCCAGGAATTCCTCTTAAAGAGTTCACCACAGACTTACCCCCTGAGTTCCAGTACTGGGACAGTGGCTCAAAAGGTACTAGGGACATAGAGGGAGAAACTGAATTGTCCAGCATCAGGGTGAGAGCTGGAGGGGCAGGTTTCTACCAGACAGAAGTGCTGGCAGAGGTCATTGCTCCTTTTCTGAAACTCCCCACAGAGCCAGCAAGCTCTCCCCATACCTGTATCTCCATCATGATGGCTAACAATGTTTGCCTAGACCTGATGATTCTCTGAGACCCCACCCCACCCAACTTGAGGGCCCACCCAAATTGTTACCAGAGGCTTTTTCATACAAAAAGTCATGGCTCATGCTTCAAGCTTTCCTAAAATCTCTCAAACAAGTAGCATCAAACAAGTTCCATCTGGCCTCCATGTGCCCCATACCTCTTGCCAAGTGGCCCCAGGCCTGCCACTAGCAGCAACTGGCCTTGGTTTGTAGCTTTGCCTTGCCTTGCACCTCCAAGCTCAGTACAAGTAGCAGACATCCACATATAACTTTGTAGCACATGCCCAGTGGCTTTGGGCAGAAAAAAGGCAATGGTTCCTTATCTGGGACTCCTCCCACAGAGTCAGCAGTCAGTTGCCATAGCTGAGTGTCCATCAACATGGCTATCACTGTTCACCTCATGCTGGTGATTCCCTGAGACCATGCCCCACCCAATCTGTGTGCCCACCCAAGCTATTTCCAGTGGTTTTTCTATACCAGTGGCCTGTCTTGGCTCATGCTTCAGACTTTCCTAAAATCTCTCAAACAAACAGCATCTGGCCTCTGCTAGCCCTGTACCTCTTGCTAAATGATTCCAGGCCTGTCATTAGTGACAGCTGGCCATGGTTTGCAGCTTGGCCTCTCCTGGGCACCCCTGAGCCCAGCACAAGTAGCAGTCCTCTGCAAATCATTTTGTAGCTCATGCTGAGTGGCCTGGGTGGCAAAACACAGGTGGCAGCTGACCTTGACCTGCACCTCTGGGGAGATCCGAGCCAGTGCACCTGGTGGACAGCTTCAGACCACACAGAAGCACCACCCAACCACCTCCACAAGAGACACACTCAAGGGGTGGACTCAGGTGGCACCAGAGCCCTGCTGAAGTAAATCCTACTCTATGGTGTGTGCCCTTGCACAGCTGATCCTTCTTGGTGAGCCCAGCCAGTCCTTATAGCTTATAGGCCTGGAGATAAATCCTTTCCATTGACGTGCCAACAGCAATCAAGGCTCAACTAAACAGGAGAGTGTATACAGCCCACATAGGGGTGGGGAATACCTGAAAAGCTCAGTTCAAGAATGGGAATGTTGTGCCACTATACCCTATAGGACAGCTACTACATTAGGCCACTCTACCAAGCATGGGAGATGTAGCAGCTCTACCCAATACATAAAAACAAACACAGGAAGGCTGCCAAAATGAGGATACAAAGAATCATGTCCCAAATGAAAGAACTCCAGGAAAAAAAAAAACTAAACACAACAAAGACAGCAATCTACTAGATGCAAAGTTTAAAAGATTGGTTATATGGATGCTCAATGAACTTAAGGGAAGAGTAGATGAACTTAGTGAGAACTTCAACAGCATAAAAAAGGACATGGGAACCATAAAAAAGAACCAGTTAGAAATAAAGGATATACTAACTGACATGAAGAATAACTTACAAATAATTAACAATTAAGTAGTTCAAATAGAGAATCAAATCAGCGGTTTGGAATATAAGGAAGCAAAAAATACCCAATCAGAACAGCAAAAAGAAAAAAGAATTTTTAAAAAAAGAGAATGGTGTAAGGAGCCTCTGGGACAACTTCAAATATACCAGCAATCACATCATCAGGGTGCCAGAAGGGGAAAAGAGAGAGCAAAAAATTGAAATCCTATTTGAAAAAAAAAATGAGGGAAAACTCCCCTGACCTGAAGGAAATAAACATACAAGTGTAGGAAGTACAAACAGTTCCAAACAAAATGAACCCAAAGAGGTCCACATCAAGATATATCGTAATTAAAATGCCAAAGGTTAAAGACAAAGAGAGAATCTTAAAAGTAGAAAGAGAAAAGCAGTTAGTTACCTACAAGGGAGCTCCATAAGACTGTCAACTGACTTCTCAACAGAAACTTTGCAGGCAAGAGGGACTGGCAAAAAATATTCAAAGTGATGCAAAGCAAGGAAGAAAAACCAAGATTACTCTACCTAGCAAAGCTATCATTTAGAATTGAAGGACAGATAAAGAGCTTCCCAGACAAGAAAAAGCTAAAGTAGTTCATTGCCACCAAACCAGTATTACATGAAATATTAAAGGGTCTTCTTTAAGAAGAAAAAATATATATATTAACAGTAAAATGGCAATAAATACCTATCTATCAACTACTGAATCTATAATACAAAATAAACAAACAAGCAGAGAAGAAACAGAATCATAGATACAAAAAGTTTTGATGGTTACCAGAGAGGAGGGGGATTGAGGGTAAGTGAAAATAGTAAAGGAATTAATAAGTACAAATTGGTTGTTACAAAAGAGTCATAGGTATGTAAAGTATATCACAGGGAATATAGTAATAATATTCTAATAACTATATATGGTGTCAGATGGGTATGAGGTTTATTGGGATGATCACTTTGCAAGTTATATAATGTCTAATCACTGGAGTGTACACCTGAAACTAATATAATTTTGTATGTCAACTTTAACTTTTCAAAAATGATTTAAATTTAAAAAAAAAAAATGAAGGTGAAAGAAAGTCTTACTGGCTCATGATGTCTGAGTACAATCTCTGACCAATCAATGGCTGCTGACTTATCTATGCAGACACAGGGGCAATCCCTAGGAAGCAAGACTAAAAAAAAGAAAGAGAAAAATGGACACCAGTATCATGACAAATACCACATGTAAGCTCCTGACATTTTACTAAAAAACAAATCAAAACAGTAACCTATCAACAATGACAACGTCCTTGGGAAGTAATGAGAATGAATCCAGGGTTGCTATAACAAATGACCTAAATTGTGCAGTTTTTAATAAAAATTAAGATATATAAAAAGGCAAGGAACACATATTCAATAGAATCTTCTCTGAGTGAGCCCAGATATTAGATGTAGCAAGACTAGAAAGCAATACAAATTTTTTTTAATGAAATAAAATGTGACACCAATGACATCAAATAGAGAATATCAATTTTAAAAAGAGCCAAATGGAAATACTGGATTTTAAAATAGTAACTGAAAATGTATTAGATATGTTCAACAGCAGATATGAGATGGCCAAAAAGAAAAAGATAAATGAAACACCCCAAATTTCATGAAAAACCATTAATCTATATATCCAGGAAGCTGAACAAATCCCACATAAAATAAGGGAATGTAAACACAATACAGTTAAACTGTTTAACAGTTTTCTCATCAGAAGCAGTTAAAGCAGGAAAGAAGTGGGATAACACATTCAATCTAATAAAAAAAAAAGTCAACTAAAAATTCAAGTATCCAACAAAACCATCCTTTGAAAATAAAGGCAAATAATCATGGAAGACCACCTACTGCATACTTTCATTTATATGAAATATTCGTAATAGGCAAGTCTATATAAAAAGTAGACTGGTGACTGCCTACAGCTATGAAAGTTGAGTCCAGAACAGCGAGGACTGCTAATGGGTGCAGAGTATTTTTCAGGTGAAAATATTCTAAAATTGATAGTAGGGATGATTGCGCAACTCTGTAAATACAGTAAAAATTCCTGCATTGTACACTTTGAATGAGTAAATTGTATGGTATATCAATTATAGCTCAATAAAACTTTGTTTTCTTAATGGCAAAATCAAGATAGTCCTAGATCAAGGAAGACTGAGAGAAATCATGGATGAAGATTTTACAATAAATACTAAGGAAAATTCTCAGAGACTGAAAGGAAATGATATTGACAGTAACTTTAATCCACAGAAAGAAGAGTGCCAAAATTGGTAAGTATGTAGGTGAAAACAAAAACTGGTAGAAAAACATATCTTTCTTCTCTTATTTCTTTAAAAGAGAAGATTGTATAAAATAATTATAACATTCTGTTGTCGCATTAATTAACAAATATAGATATAATCTATATTACAAATAACATGAAGGGGAGTAAATGAAGCTATAATGGAGCAACATTGCTATTTTTACTGGAATTAAGTCAATATTTACCTGTAGTAATTAGGATGCACATTATAATCCCTAGATCAATATTTTAAGATTATAATTCAAGAACCATTCTTTAAAAAACACAGAAATTTAAATAACACACTGAAAAATATCTTTTAAAAGGCAGCATAGATAAGAAACAAAGACATAAAACATATAAGAGCAAAATAGCAGATATAAATACCACTTTATCAACAATTACAGTAAATGTGAGATTAAACACTACAATCAAAAAGCAGAAAGTGCCAGTGAAATCAGCAAGAAATAAAAGTATCCATATTTAAAAAGAAGTAAAATTATCTTCATATGCCAATTACATAATCTCATTTGTAGAAAATCTTAAGGAATCCACAAAGTTTTAGAAGCAAAAAAATGAGTTCAGTAAAGTCACTGTTGATATAGGATCACTATATAAAAAACAATTATATTTCTACTAGAGGCCCGATGCACGAAATTCATGCACGGGGGGGGGGGGGGGGGAGGTTGTCCCTCAGCCCAGCCTGCACCCTCTCCAATCTGGGACCCCTCCAGGGATGTCCGACTGCCCATTTAAGCCTGATCCCACCAGGATCGGGCCTAAACGGGCAGTCGGACATCCCTCTCACAATCCAGGACTGCTGGCTCCCAACCGCTCGCTTCCCTGTCTGCCTGATTGCCCCTAACTGCTTCTGCCTGCCAGCCTGATCACCCCCTAACCACTCCCCTGCCAGCCTGATTGATGCCTAATTGATCCCCTGCCAGCCTGATTGCCCCTAACTGCCCTCTCCTGCAGGCCTGGTTGCCCCCAACTGCCTGCCTGTGCTGGCCCGGTCACCCCTAACTGCCCTCCCTTGCCAGCATGGTCACCCCCAACTGCCCTCCCCTGCTGGCCCAGTCACCCCTAACTTCCCTCCCTTTCTGGCCTGGTCACCCTAACTTCTCTTCCCTGCCGGCCTGATTGACCCTAACTGCCCTCCCCTGCAGGCCTGGTCCCCCCCAACTGCCCGCCCTTGCATGCCTGGTCCCGCCCAACTGCCCTCCCCTGCAGGCCTGATCCCCCCCAACTGCCCTCCCCTGCAGGCCTGGTCTCCTCCCAGCTGCCCTCCCCTGCAGGCCTGTGTCCCCAACTGTCCTTCCCTGCAGGCCTGGTTGCCCCAAATGCCCTCCCCTGCAGGCCTGGGTCCCTCCCAATTGTCCTCCCCTGCAGGCCTGGGTCCCTCCCAATTGTCCTCCCCTGCAGGCCTGATCACCCCCAACTCCCCTCCCTTGCAGGCCTGGTCCCTACCAACTGCCTCCCCTGCTGGCCTGATTGCCCACAACTGCCCTCCCCTGCCAGCCATCTTGAGGTGGCCATCTTGTATCCACATGGGGGCAGCCATCTTTGACCACATGGGGGCGGCCATCTTGTGTGTTGGAGTGATGGTCAATTTGCATATTACTCTTTTATTAGATAGGATATCCTAGCCATGAAAAATCCAAAATGAAACTATCTACAGTAGTGTGCAAAATAATAAAACAGGAATAATTGAACAACTGAAGCACATGATTTGTACACAGAAAACGACAAACCATCTCTCAGAGAAGCTGAAGATCTAAATAAATGGAGAGATATTCTATGGGGATGGATAGGAAGACATATTGTTAATATGATAATACCATTCAAGTGATCTACAGATTCAATAATATCCTTATTAAAACACCAGCAGGCTTTTTTTTCTAAAAGAAACTGACAATGCCAAAACCGGTTTGGCTCTGTGGATAGAGCGTCAGCCTGCGGACTGAAAGGTCTCAGGTTCGATTCCGGTCAAGGGCATGTAACTTAGTTGCGGGCACATCCCCAGTAGGAGGTGTGCAAGAGGCAGCTGATCAATGTTTCTCTCTCATCGATGTTTCTGACTATCTATCCCTCTTCCTGCCTCTCTGTAAAAAATCAATAAAATATATTTTAAAAAAAAAAAGAAAGAAAGAAACTGACAAGCTAATTCTATGAAAATGCAAAGGACCTTGAATAGCCAAAACAATTTTTGAAAAGAAATGTGAAAACTTACAATTCCTGATTTTGAAAGCAGATTTAGGGTTTATCTGAGGGATGGGGTAGGAATGGACTGATTGTAAATGGATGTGAGGATCTTTAAAGCAATGATGGAAATGCTCTAAACTAGATTGTGATGATGTTGCACAACTCTTTTCCCCAGTTCCAAGAGTAAAAAAATCTTTAGTATATCATACCTTTCTTCCATATGGTTTTTCTACCATATTGCTGTCACTGTCAGAATTTTCACTCTGAACTGGTTTTGTGAACCCAGATTTGGGCATTTTATAGCTCTTCAGCTAGCTTCTTCTTTTATCAGTCTTCTCATTCTGGATCTGTAAAGAATGGATATACAAGGGTTATGTGTATACCTCTGCAATAAAACCTATTTAAGGTTTATGCAGTTTAGTGCAATTTGGTTTTCTCTATATCTCCATAAGGTAATTTATTTCCTCAGAGAGGCTATCATAACCTAAAATAAGTTTTCATCAAACAAATTGTGCCTCTAAAGCTTTCTTGTTCAAGTCCACTTGACTTGTCACTGAAGAGAAAAAAGGGAACTACTTTTATAATTCTTCCCACCTTCTCTAGACTAATAAATCTCCAGTATTCTGGGTAACAGAAGCAACTGAGTGGAAGCAGTGACAAAGGTTTTGTCATTTGAGCATGGCTCCAGAAGTAGGAACTCCTAATATATTCTCTGGCAGTTCTGTATTGGTCTGGCAGTTATTTCTGAAGGTCCAACTAAGAACCTTATAGGTTTGATTGGTAATTTTACAACACTTAACTCTATTTTAAATTAAATAAAATTAAACCCTTCTTTTAAAAAATAAATGTTTTTATTTATTTTAGAGAGAGAGGAAAGGAGAGGAGAGAGAAACATCAATGTGAGAGAGATACATTGATCGTTGCCCCCCCTCAAACCTGCAACCTGTCATGTGCCCTGACCGGTGCGACCTTTCCGTGCATGGGACAATGCCCAACGAACTGAGCAACACTGGCCAGGGCTAACTCTTCTTACTTAAAATCCTGGAGTGGTTTATTTTCCTTCACCTAACTTCCAGACATCACCAGGCATTTAGCCACTTTATCGACCTAATCACCTTTATCGATTTAATCCTTATCATACTGCACTGTAATTGATACATGTAAATGATACATGTATCATTTTCTGTCCTATTTTTTCAGCCTTCGACTCTGCAAGCTGGCTTAATAGGGCAAGGACCCTTTAATAAGCTTATGCTTATGTCCAAGCTTGAGAGATTTAGAAAAGTTCCAAGGGGGAAAGCCATGAGGTTGCTATATGATAACCTATTAGCCACATGTGGTTGCTGCAAGTTTAAGTAATTAAAATTAAATTATGGACTACTGAGTGCAGACATAACAATATTTCTATTATCACAGAAAGTACTATTGCTCAACAATGAACTACACTGAGGCTGCTGGCCAATGGGACCATGAATTGGGCCACAACAACAAGCAGAATGACTGACATGCTGTAAACTTCCTATAAATGGACTCATAGGTCTAAACACGCTACATTCTAGTATCTATGTGAATTACTAATACTCAGACACCTTGAACAGAGTAAGATTAGTAAAAATGTTTTATGTTCTTCAAATTCTTCTAATGGTGCTTTAATATTTGTTTGATTATTAAAACCATATATCTCTTAAATTAACTAAGTTAATTTGTATTATATTGATCTGGATATAGCCAAATTAAGAGTATATTCCAACACAAAAACTATCAGAACTCAAAGAGTTCAAAACTTTCATTTTTAAACTTTTTGACTCTACACACAAGAAATAGAATTCACCTTGGGTTCATTTAACTATTTGAACTATTACCATATTAATAATCACTTAAACCTAACACTGTCCTCAATGCTCTGTGTAAAGCTTATAGAGTTATAAATCATATAAACAGAAAAATTATTACTCAAAAGCAAAACTGAGATGCATGATATCAATGGGCAATAGCCTAGGCAAGACTATGAGGATGAAAAAAGAAGTGGCATAAATATTGAGAAAATTATACATGGCAATAATATTAATACTATATGTTAGAAAAAACTTTCATTTTTAATAACTTTATTTAGAAAATTTCAGCACTAACAATAAAAATAAAAAATAGATTCTAAAAATATTACTTCAATCAACAAATATTAAGCATTTAATACAGGTTCTGGGCCCACAATATCTACTATAATCACAGAGCACCACTGTATAAACTATAGAAAGAGATAACCAAAATCACATTAGGTAAATTAAAATCTTGTTAAATGCACAAATAACCCAATATAAGGCAGGGAAAAAAAACACCCTTGAGGAATAAAAAATAGAAAAAAACAAACTAAACAGTAAGAAAATAAGAGGCATAACAAAAAATATCAATAATTATATGACAAGCAAATGGTTTAAACATGCCAATTAAAGAGATAGATTTTCAGGAGGGGAAAAAATAATGAAACTATATGGTACTAACAGGAAATTCACTTCAAATATAAGGACATATATAGTTAAAAGTAAAAAGAATGAAAAAAAGATATGCCATGAAGCAGCTAATAAAAGGAAAGATAAGACAAAACAGATCTCAGAGCAAAGAGGACATTACATATTACATACTGATAAAAGAGCCAGTTCACTGTGTACGCAACTAGCAACAGAGCTTCAAAATACAGGAAGCAAAAAATTGCCAAACCTACAGGAGAAACAGACAAATTCATAATTACAGCTGGAGGCTTCAACTACTCTCTCAGTGAGACAGGAAATCAACAAGGATATTAAAAAACTGAAAAAGAATGCCATTGATTCAAATTGTCATTTATAGAAAAATCTGTCCAAGAACAGTTGAATACTCTTTTTTTCTCAAGGGCACACAGAATATATAAGAGAGCATCATGGGTCCTAAGTAAATGCAATAAATTTAAAATAATTAAAATTAAAATCACACAGAGTTTGTTCTCACACAATAAAAAGTTAAAGCAGAACCAATTATAGAAAGGTAACAGGGATATAGCCAAATTAAAAAAGAATGAAAAATCAATAAACTGAAAACTGGTTCTTAAAAGATCAATTAAGTTTACGTATCATTTGCCAGACCTATCCTATATAATAAAAGCCTAATATGCTAAGAGTCCAGTCATCCAGTCAACCAATCAAAGCATAATATGCTACTGATATGCTAAGGCTGCTCAACTGCTCACTATGATGTGCACTGATCATCAGGGGGCAGACAGTAGACTGGTCGACCAGTGGCAATGACGTGCACTGACCACTGGGGGGCAGACGCTCTGACCGGTAAGTTAGCTTGCTGCTGGGGTCCGGCAGATTGGGACTGAGCGTGATGGGCTGGACACTCCCTCCCATGTCCCTTCCTGGCCCTGATAGTGCACCGGTGGGGTCCCTCTGCCTGGCCTGTGCCCTCTCACAACCCAAGACCCCTCAGGGGATGTTGGAGAGCTGGTTTTGGCCCAATCCCACTCAATGCAGGAGCTGCTCCCCGGTGGTGAGTGCGCTCCCATAGGGAGAGTGCCGCTCAGCTAGAAGCCGGGCTCACAGCTGGCAAGCGCAGTGGTGGTGGCGGGATCCTTTCCCGCCTCCAAAGCAGTGCTAAGGATGTCCGACTGACAGCTGGGAGCAGGCCTAGGCCGTCAGTTGGACATCCCCCAAGGGCTCCTGGACTGCAAAAGGATGCAGGATGGGCTGAGGGGCCCCCCCGCCCCACGTGCACCAATTTTGTGCACCGGGCCTCTAGTCTATCTATATAAAAGGCTAAGTGTGCTTCCCTCCACCTAGGGAATGACGTCAAGTACCTGGCTTCCTCTCCCTAGCAACAACTAGCCTCCTTGAAGTTTCTTCAGCCCAGGAACATGGCTTGCTTTATACCCAGGTGCAAACACTTTACACTGTAACCAAATGTCTATAAAGCATTTTCCAAGCCTCATTTCATTTGATCCTCACAGAAGTCCTGGAGTAGGTAGGTAGGAGACTCAGTGGAATCCTATTTTCTTTTCATTAGCGGAAAATGTAGATTTAGAAAGCTTAGAAACTTGACCCAACTGAAAAGAAGAAATGGTGTACCTTGAAAATGACTTCAGGTTTTCTCACTGCACAGAATATAGTCAAACACTGCTGCAGTTAAATATTTTACTCTTTGTTCTCCCTGCGTGATCTACAATAATAATGTGCTTCGTTTTGATATTTACTGCTGTTACTGACAATTACCTTTTTTGTTTGTTTGTTTTAATATATTTTATTGATATTCTACGGAGAGGAAGGGGAGGGATAGAGAGCTAGAAACATCGATGAGAGAGAAACATCGATCAGCTGCCTCCTGCACACCTCCCACCGGGGATGTGCCCGCAACCAATGTACATGCCCCTGACCAGAATCGAACCCGGGACCCCCCAGTCCGCAGGCCGACGCTCTATCCACTGAGCCAAACCGGTTTCGGCTACTGACAATTATCTGAAAGAGAAGTTGGGTTGCTTCACTGGGCTGGAAAAAGTTCAGCTAAATCAGAAAGAGGTCTAATTAAGCAAGTTTGTTCTATATCTGTAAAAGGCTAAGTTGACTGGCATATGCACAACACATATAAACCTCTCGCTGGCACCAATCGCAGGCGTGTGTTTCCATCTGTCATTGTCCATCGTGAATTTGGTTGACACTTCTATTATAGAGAAAGGGCGAATAGCGATATTAAAATATTCCTTCTAATTAATTTCCTTTCAATGTGCACAAATTCGTGCACTGGGCTACTAGTTAGAAACAAAAGAGAGAAGACCTACATAACCAAACACAGTAATGAAAGAGAAAATATCATTACAGATCCTATAAACACATAAAGGATAACAAGAGAATATTATGAACAAGTTGATGCTAATAAACCCAACAAACTAAATAAAATGCTTTGAAAGGCACACACTATCAAATCTTACTAAACACACACACACAATCTCAATAGCTCAATATTTATTAAAGATTTTGATTTCATATTTAAAAACAAAAAACTCCAGGGCCAAATGACTTCAATGGTGAATTCTACATGTAAGGAAGAAATAATGCCAATTCTACACAAATACTTATAGAAAAGAGGCAGAAATATTTTATGAGGTCATTAATATCCTGATACCAAAACCAGAATAAGTCTTTTATTAAAAAACTACAAAGTAATCTACCTCATGATCATACAAAAAAATCCTCAACAAAATATTACCAAATAAAATGTAACTACACATAAAAAGGATAATACATCATAACAAACTGGGACTTATCACAGGAACTCAAGGTTAGCTTAATGTTTGAAAATCAATCTAAGTAATTCATCAAATTAACAGACTAAAAACAAACAAACAAAAAAACAAATGATCATCTCAAAAAGATAAAGAAAAAGCATTTGATAAGATTTAATACCTATTAATGACTAACAACTCTAAGAACATCCTATATAATAAAAGCATAATATGCAAATTGACCAAACAGTGGAACGACCAGTCGGGGGGGGGGGGGGGAGGACGGTGAGCAGGCAGCGCAAGGCCAGCCAAGGCGCATGCCAGCGGGCAGAGGGAGGGAACAATGATGGGGGGGCAGCAACCAGAGGTGGCAGAGGGGAGATGGGGAGGGCCAGCATCGTCCCCTGATCGGCCCGTCCGGTTGCCTCCCACAGAGTGAGGCCGGGTGGCAACGGCAGGGTGATGGGGGCGGCACTGTCCCCTGATCACCCATCCAGTCGCCTCCTGCAGAGGGAGGTTGGGCGGTGGCAGCAGTGAGGTGATGGGGGCGGCACCATCCCCTGATCAGCCAGCCCAGTTGCCTCCTGCAGAAGGAGGCCTGACTGCGGCTTAGCCATCAGTAGGACATTCCCTAAGAACTCCCGAACTGTGAAAGGGCGCAGGCTGGGCTGAGGGACCCCCCCCAAGTGCATGAATTTTTGTGCACCGGGCCTCTAGTCTATATATACAAGTGTAATATGCAAATCGACTGGACAGCGGAACGACCAGTTGCTATGATGCGCACTGACCACCAGGGGGCAAACGCTCAACGCAGAAGCTGCCCCCAGCCCGCAGGCCCTGATCGCCCGATGGGGAATGGGGAACCAGGGGTGAGTGGCAGCGGATTCGGGTGGCACCAGGCCAAGGCGGGTGTGAGCAAGCAGGGCCCCGATCGCCCCACTGGTCATCCCACACACAGAGGGCAACCAGCAGCAGGGGGCGGGGCCAGCTAGTGGGCAGGAATGGTCAACCTCTCGGTCCTTCCCCCCCGGCTGGCAGGCTCTGATCGCCCGATGAGGAATGGGGAACCAGGGGTGGGTGGCCGTGGACACGGGCAGCACCAGGCCAAGGCCAGTGCAAGCGAGTGAGGCCCCGATCACCCTGTCGGCCGCCCCACACAAGAGGGCGGGCAGTTGTAGCAGCGCAGGGCAGGGCCAGCTGCTGGCAGCTGGGGAAGATCGGCCCTGATTGCAGGCCAGGCCTACGGACCCTACCCGTGCACGAATTTCGTGTGCTGGGTCTCTACTTAATAATAGAACAGAACTTGAATACCTTGTTTCTCTATTGAGATCAACAATGAGGCAAGGATGTCTGCTCTCACCCCACCCCCAACTTTATTGAGGTATAATTGACAAACAAAAATTGTATATGTTGAAGGTGTACAATGTGATGATTTGATATGCATATACAATGCGAAATGATTACCACAATCAAGCTAATTAACACATCCATCGCCTCACAGAATTTTCTGTGTGTGGTGAGAACACATAAGATCTACTCTCTTAACAAATATCAAGTGTACAATACAGTATTATTAACTATAGTCACCATATTGTACATTAGGTTTCCAAAACTTACTCACCTTATAACTGAAAGTTTGTACCTTTTGACCAATATCTCTCCATTTCCCACATCCCCAGTCCCAGGCAACGACCATTCTACTCTCTGCTTTTGTGAGTTCAATGTTTTTAGATTCCACATATAACTGAAATCTATAGTATTTGTTTTTCTGTGTCTGGATTATTTAGCATAAATGTCCTCCAGGTTTATCCATGTTGTCACAAATGGCAGGATTTCCTTTTAATTTAATGGCTGAATAATAAATTGTGTATATACATACATATATATATATATATATATATATATATATACACACACACACACACACACACATATATGTGTGTATATATATATATGTGTATGTATGTGTGTGTGTGTGTGTATATATATATATATATATATATATATATATATATATACATACACATACATGCACACACTAGAGGCCTTGGTGCATGAAAATTCATGCACCAGAGGGGGGTTCCCTCAGCCCGACCTGCCCCCTCTCACAGTCTGGGAGCCCTCAGGCATGGGAGGTGACCCAGCAATCAGGGGAAGGCGATGCCGCATCACTCCTCTGCTGCTTCCACTGCCAGCAGCACAAGCCTCGGCCGGCCCTGGTTACCTGAGCCTCGGGCGGCCCTGGGCGGCTGGGCAGCTGTCATCTGAGGCTTGCCTGCGGCTCGGGCCAACAGTGGGCGGCTGGGGGGCTCAGGGACTCCGGAGGCAGGCGTGCCACGCACCTGCCACCCCAGCAGGGCTGAGGGGACTGGGTTGCCGCCATCTTGTGGCTGTGGGCGCCGCCATCTTTGCAACAGTGTGAGGGTCAATTAGCATATTCCTTCTTTATTAGATAGGACACACACACACACACACACACACACACACACACATATGTATATCTACACTAATAAAATAGAAAGATGCAAATTGACTGTACCTCCACGACACCCACCAGCCAATCAGGAATGAGTATGCAAATTAACAAAAAAGATGGAGGGTTAATTTGCATATGTGGGCGCCAAGCGGCCTGGGTCCCGGGAACATCCTCGGGACCCAGACCACTCCGAGCCTGTAGGCCCACGCGTAGGTCCTGAGCAGCTGGGGTCCCAAAACACCCCTGGCCAGGAGTGGCCTATGAGCGCCAGCGCCAAGCGGCCCAGGTCCCGGGACAAGTGTCCGGGGGCACCAACTGGGCTGGGTCCTGGGACAAGCGGCCGGGGGTGCCAAGTGCAAGTTTCCACTCTGCGGCCGCTTGCGCGTGCGCCCATGCCAAGCGGCCTGAATCCATGCCCCCCAGCCTGGCGGACACAGCAAATGTGGGGGGCATGTCCCTCGGTGAACGGGGACATGCCCCTAGCCCAGTGGACACAATGCAGGGGATCCACTGCACATGGGCTTCAGAGGAAACACCTTTTCTTTTTTTTTTTCTTTTTTTTTAAAATATATTTTATTGATATTTTACAGAGAGGAAAGGAGAGGGATAGAAAGCTAGAAACATCGATGAGAGAGAAACATCGATCAGCTGCCTCCTGCACACCTCCCACTGGGGATGTGCCCGCAACCAAGGTACATGCCCTTGACCGGAATCGAACCCGGGACCCTTCAGTCTGCAGGCCGACGCTCTATCCACTGAGCCAAACCGGTTTCGGCGTCACCTTTTCTTTTTTTAAAAAAATATATTTTATTGATTTTTTTACAGAGAAGAGGGGAGAAGGACTGTCAGAAACATTGATGAGAGAGAAACATCAATCAGCTGCCTCCTGCACACTCCCCACTGGGGATATGCCCCCAACTAAGGTACATGCCCTTAACAGGAATCAAACCTGGGACCCTTCAGTCTGCAGGCCAACGCTCTATCCACTGAGCCAAACCAGTTGAAGCGTAAACACCTTTTCTGACCACTCATTGGCTAAGCTCCCTGTATGCCACCACTTGCAGTATTCTTGGTAACTTGGGTAATAAGAACCCAAGAAGGTGATCTAGGGATTTTCCACCACACTCCTGGAGAAAAAACAAAGGTCCGCTGCTGGAGGGGCTAAGAAATGTCATATCCTGCCCTAGCCGGTTTGCTCAGTGGGTAGAGCCTTGGCCTGCCAACTGCAGGGTCCGGGTTCGATTCTAATCAAGGGCATGTACCTAGGTTACAGGCTCCTCCCTGGCCAGCGCCCAGGTCAGGGCTCATGCAGGAGGCAATCAATCAAAGTGTCTCTTTCACACTGATGTTTCTCTCTGTCTCTCCCTCTCTCTTCCACACTCTCTAAAAATCAATGGAAACATATCCTCAGGTGAGGATAAAAAAAAAAAAAAAAAAAGAATGTAATGTCATATCCTATGAAAGATACATCTTGAAAATGCCTAAAGAAAGTTGTCATTTTTTCATGGTGAAGGGACTGGAGTCTTATTTTGATGAAAACACCTTGGCGGCTGCGGTGGCTGGCAGCAGCTGCAGCAGGGGGGTGATGAGGCTGGCGCCTTCCCCTGATCAGCCTGGTTGCCTCCCACAGAGGGAGGCCAGACTGTGGCTTAGGCCCGCTCACTATAGGGAACGGGCCTAAGTTATCAGTAGGACATCCCCTGAGGGTTCCCAGTCTGTGAGAGGGGGCAGGCTGGGGATGAGGGACCCCCCGCCCCAGTGCATGAATTTTGTGCACTGGGCCCCTAGTGTGTGTGTGTGTGTGTGTGTGTGTGTGTGTGTGTGTATAACACATTTTCTTTATCTACTCATCCATCAACAGACACCTACAAGTGGGCTTGCTAGGTCATATTGAAGTTCTATTTTTAATTTTTGAGGAACCGCTACACTGTTTTCCATATTGGCTACACCAATTTACATTCCCACCAATAGTGTACATGGAACCATTTTTGCCACATCCTCACCAACACATGCTATCTTTTGTCTTTTGTATAATAGCCACCCTAACAGGTGGGAAGTGATATTTTCTTGTGGTTTTGATTTGAATTTCCCTGATAATTAGTGATGTTGAGTACCTTTCATATACTTGGCAATTTGCATATCTTCTTTGGAAAAATATCTGCTCAGGTTCTTTGCCCATTTTTAAAATCAGGTTATTTTTTGCTATTGAGTTGTATAAATTTCCTTAATTATTTTGGATGTTAACCCATTGTCAGATACTTTTCCCCTAGGTTGCCTTTTCATTTTGTGTTTCCTTTGCTGCACAGAAGATGTTAATTTGGTGCAGTCCCACTTATTTTCGCTTTTGGTATCATATCCATGAAATCACTCCCAAGACCAATGTCAATAAGCTTTTCCCCTATGTTTTCAGGTAGGAATTTTATGGTTTCAGGTTTACATTGAAGCCTTTAATCCATTTCGAGTTAATTTTTGTATAAGGGTCCAATTTCATTCTTTTGCACAAGCATATGCAGTTTTCTCAATATCATATACAGAAAAGACTATTCTTGACCCATTTTGTGTTTTTGGCATTCTTGTCTGAGGGTTGTTGACCATATATGCATGGGTTCATTTCTGAGCTCTCTATTCTGCTCTACTGATCCTTGTATCTGTTTTTATGTCGGTACCATACTGATTTGATTACCAGAGCTTTCTAATATTTTATCTGGAAGTGTAATGCCTCCAGCTTTGTTCCCTTTTTCTCAAGGTTGCTTTGGCTATTCAACGTCTTTTGTGGTTCTATGTGAATTTTAGGATTGGCTTTTCTAATTCTGTGAAAAATGCCATTATAATATTGATAAGAGATTGCGCTAAATCTGTAGATCGCTTAGGGTAGTATGGGCATTTTAATATTACTGATTATTCCCTATCTACGAACACAGAATATCTCTCCATTTATTTGTGTCTTCAACTTCTGTCATCAATGTATTATACTTTTCAGTGTAAAGATTTTTTTACTCCCTTGGTTAAATTTATTTTTTAAGTGTTTCTTTTTTATGCTATTTTAAATGAAATTTTTCTTAATTTCTTTATCAGATAGTTCATTTTTAGTGTACAGAAATACAATGGCGCCCTGGCCAAGTGGCTCAGTTGGTTGGAACGTTGTCCAAAAGGTTGCGGGTTCAATTCCCGGTCAGGGTGCATATGGGAGGGAGGCAACTGATTGATGTTTCTATCTCAGATAGATATCTCTCCTCCCCTCCGCCCCTAAAATCAATAAACATATCCTTGGGTGAGGATTTTTTAAAAAGGAAGAAATGCAACTGCTTTTTGTATGCTGAATTTGTATGTGGCAACTACTGAATTCATTTATTAGTTCTAACAGTTTTTTGTTTGTTTCTTTTTATGGTCTTCAGAATGTTTTTATATATAAGGTCATGTCATCTGCAAACAATAGAACTTCCTCTTTTCTGATTTATATGTCTCTTATTTATTTTCTAACCTAATTGCAATTTTGATATTGTGTCAAGATTACAGTGCCCTGTTTGAGGAAAGCGTACAGGAGGCGGTGTGGAGAAAGGATTTAAGACGTGAAATAACCATTCTGCCTCTAGACCAGGGGTGGGCAAACTTTTTGACTCGAGGGCCACAATGGGTTCTTAAACTGGACCAGAGGGCCGGAACAAAAGATGGATGGAGTGTTTGTGTGAACTAATATAAATTCAAAGTAAAGGAGTGGAGGGGAGAGCAAAAGAACCGGATAGAACAGCCGGATCCGGCCCGCGGGCCGTAGTTTGCCCTCGGCTGCTCTAGACTCTTGCAATCCACTGTTTCTCCCTAGACTGTGAACATGAGTTGCAGCCACCAGACAGGTTTCCTGCCTGTGAACCACCACTGATTGTCAGGAGCCAGAGATTTAACCGGTCTTGCTATTTCTCCTCGTACAGGCTGGTCAAGGACCAACTGCTGACAGCAACCAAGGACCTCAGTTCAGTCCTGAATGGGTTTTTCCAATAATTGCAACTAGATTATCAGTCTCTGGTTTCCTTGGGCAGCCCCTAAATGTGAATTCCTTACTGTATAACCTCACCCTTACAGGGGCTGCCATCCAAAACTCTGAACATAGAGCCCAGCAATATTTAATGGTCATGTATAAAGTACAATAAAATTTGAAATTCTTGCCATGAAAAAAAAAAAGATCATAGAGTGCACTTACACAAACCTAAATTGTATAGCGTACTACACATCTAGGCTATATGGTATGGCAGCCTATTGCTCCTAGGCTATGAACCTATATAGCACATTACTGTACTGAATATTGTAGGTAACTTTATTTGATAAATATAGAAAAGGTACAGTAAAAATATGGTATATATGATAAACAATGGTACACTTGTACAGGTATATGACTGGAGCCTGTAGGACTGAAAGCTGCTCTAGGTAAATTATTGGGTAATGAATGTGAAGGCTTAGTACATTGCTACATACTACTGTAGACTTTATAAACACTGTTCCACAAACCTTACCTGCTTACTTCAGAAAAGGTCAGAAACAGAACACCAAAGCTGTCAATGCTATTCCATGAAAAAGAATGTAGGCTGGACTTATTGGAAATTAGCGAGGAAAACACCCCTAAACAATCCAGAACTAAAATTCTACAAAACATTAACATGCGTGCTTGGGGGTAAGGGGTGGAGTGGAAGAGACTAGAGATGAGTGAGAAAGTGATTAAAGTACTTGTCTTCCTTGGAGGAATACACACACACACACACACACACACACACACATATGCTGGGTGTCCCAAAAAATGTATACACACTTTGAATAATTATAAAGGTGGTATTCATTAAAATACATTTCATTGTAAAAATGCTATAGAAACTAGACATTCTGTATATACATTTTTTGAGACATTCTGTATATATGCATACACACACATATATTTGAGATTAAGAAACTGATTGTGGGAAATAAGTAGAAGTATAGTAAATAAAATATAAATAGTTTTCAATAGTTTTCTGGCAGCTATTTCATACCATATGTTATTACAATAAATGAAAATGGATTAAGGTCGTTAATAAAAATGTAAGTCTGTATAAAAATAAGATTCAGCAATATACTTTGTAAAAGAGACCACAAAGAGTACTCAAAGGTTAAAAATAAAATAATTGGAAGAAATTTTATCAGGAAATATAAACCCAGGTTGGAAGATTAACTTTTTTTAAAGGCCCCATTCATGAATAATTCAGATTCTTCCCGATCTGGGCTCAGCTCCCTGCCATTCCTGGGCCTGCAGATTCCAGTACTGCCTTAAAGCTCACACACTAAGAAGTATCTGTCTATTTTCCTTTTAGGACAGGGCTTAAATATCTGTTTTCTATTATGACTTTGAATTCCTCTTTCCTATTTAGGCACCTGCAGATTCATATTTCTTGCTTTGAAGCTGAGCTGTGTATTTTTTAAATGTTTTATTTTTATCTAGCATTTTCATATATTTGAAAAAAGGAGCTCACTCAATCCGCCTTCTTGTCCTAAAATCCCCCAAACATGCACTTTAGATTAAATACAACTGAAAACAAAGTCCAAGTTATTTAATTTCTTCATCTATCATGAAATGATAAAGCTCAATTGTTAAGGCTATGAGAACTAAAATGATGTCTTAGCACAGTATTTGGTGTACATAAAAATATTCAAATGCTGCCCTATAAATTTATCAATTTTACATTCTACTTAAAGAAAGTAAAGGCAGAACCATAAGGATGGAATGGAAATTCCTAACATTTTTGCTATTCCAGCTTTCACTGAGCTGAAGTTGCTGTGGGGGTAAAAAATGCTTCCTCCAAAATTATTGAGAATAAAGGCAACTGGTAAAGGATCAAATCACAGCAACAGAATTCAATGATCCTTAATAGTCATTCAGTTAGGAAAGTGACCATTGCTTTCTCTGTGATTTGAGCAGGGAACTTGAAGTCCACTATTCTATTCTGAGATCTACCACTGGCTTTTTAGTTGGCTTTCATCAATACTCAATATTCCTGTTTCTTCTTTTTTTAAATATGTTTTTTATCACTGATAGTATTATAGATCCTGTTTCTTCTTAAAAGTAAAGTTAGGTTAGATGACGCTGAAGATCTTCTATCCTTCCAAAATTCTAATTCCAGAGTAAGAGGTTTAGAAAAATTTCACTCCAAATTCTATATTTCTATGAATGCAAAAATGATAGCTTAAATTATTAAATAATTATTATCTCCCCCAGACAGAAAAGAATAAACGTTTAGAATAAAGAATAAACCAAAATAAAAACTAAGTATTTCCTATTAAACAAATACCAAAGAGCTTAATTCCGTCATCATACTTTAAAAAGTGGTTTTAAAAAAATAATGGAAAAGGCCTCAAAATAAATGGTGTGCTTCTGGAATATTACTAGATTCCCCTATCTCTCCCGCCCCCCCGCTCCCCTCCCCATTACAGTAACTACTTAAACCAGTGGTCGGCAAACTCATTAGTCAACAGAGCCAAATATCAACAGTACAATGATTGAAATTTCTTTTGAGAGCCAAATTTTTTAAACTTGAACTTCTTCTAATGCCACCTCTTCAAAATAGACTCGCCCAGGCTGTGGTATTTTGTGGAAGAGCCAGACTCAAGGGGCCAAAGAGCCACATGTGGCTCGCGAGCCGCAGTTTGCTGACCACGGACTTAAACCATGCAAGGGAGAATTTAGACCTTGAAGAGGAAGAGTGCTTTCTTTATCACATCTTCCCAGGTTGATTTTCACCACAATGTTTTCTGGCAGCTATTCCATACCATTTTCCCATAAGAATATGATGGTTGTAATTTCAGACCAAGAAATTAGTATAATAAAATCACAAATTTAACCAACAGCATGCCAAAGATAGACAAAACATCCACATCCTTTAAAATAAACTGTTCTCAACAATTTCCTTAAAAGTCCTTAACAAATGTTTATTTTATACAGTTCTATATTAGCTTTTATAATGAACGTGTATGGTATAATCTTCAAATAAAAATTAAAAATATATACATAATAGGTTGACTTACACTTAATTTCCTCTGGATGACTACAATTCTCTGGGTAGAACACAAGGGGAAAGAATAATAAGATGGCAAGTGAGAGACTTTAACCCAGCCACCAGAATACAAAGGACGCAAATATTTAGGATAGAAGCTCAATCCAGTCAAGATAGGCTGCACTTTGGGTTGGTGCTGCTGAATATTATATCTTTTAGGAATCTGAGCATGGCAGATAATTCAAGACTTACTATACAAAGTAAATACATTATAAATGGTCAACTTGGTTTGGCTAAATGAGTGTATCACCTTCAAAATTCAACAAAGGTAAACCTATGATATAGAAGGGTAATATTTAGATAGCCCAAATGCTTGAAATATAAACAACCAATACCAACTAACCTTAGCCAAATCTAAGGCAAAATATATTAGGAGGAATTGAGCAATATAAAAATGTACTAGAACACCTGGGTTCTTCTAACTTTTTCTAGTAAATGCTTTAGGTTTCAGTTTCTATTTTTAAAAATGAGGTCCATTCCAGACCTAAAATTCTACAATTCGTTATCGCCTCCTCTTTTTCTTAAATATAGGTATATTATGAAATAAGAAAAAAAAGAATTAGTGTTAAAATTATTCAATTATGGTTATTTCCTTTAGCTAGCATACCCATTTCTTCATGTAATTATTCAATCATTTAACATATACTAAACAACTATATGCCAAGCAATAGAACTAAAGATGAATAAGTCACAATTCTAGCCTAAAGGAAATTTACAGTTTTTAAGGAACAAAAGGTAAGTTAATTACCACATGAAATAATAAATGCTGCAGAAATGATAGTACTAGCACAAACGGATCACCCAACTTGGGTGCTGTATATAGGGTATAGATGGGGAATTTAGAGAAGAGGTAGAGTCTTAATGATGACTATGAGGAGATAGACACAGATGGAACAGACATAGACGGGGCTGTAGAGGAAAGAGAAGCACAGGTATGAACACACACAACCCACAAGAAAGCAGGCCAGGGATAGTGAAAACTGAAAAACAGTGCAGTAGAAAATGAGGCTAAAAAAAGCAGCAAAGGGTCACATCATGAAGCATCTTGTATTGTTTCAACATTATGACAAAAAGCAAATTAAGTCTGATTGTGACTCAGTGACTGAGCGTCAACCCATGAACCAAGAGGTTGCCAGTTCAATTCCAGGTCAGGACACACGCCAGGGTTGTGGGCTTGATCCCCAGTAGTAGGTGTGCAGAAGGCAGCCAGTCGATGATGTTTCTCTCTTTCTCTATCCCTCTCCCTTCCTTTCTCTCTAAAATATAAACATTTTTTAAAAAAGCAGCAAATTAAGACTTTCAAAAAAGTAGTAACAATTTTAGTAGAAATATGCTCTTGCTGAAACTTTGAAAGAGGAATTAGATGAGAGGAGACCACTTAAAGTACAATGACTAAATTGTGTGTTAGAAAGAAACAGTAAATAAGCAAGTAGGCTAGAATAACACCCACATTTCTGACTCCAGCAACAAGAAGTGAAAATGCTTAGAAAATAATTTAAAAGAATTGGCATTTATTTGTTATATTTAATTTATAATAAATAGTAATTTATCTTCTAATAGTAATAACTAAACAATACCTCATAAAAGATTTTTTAAATTCTTACCCAAGGAGTGAGGATATTTTTTCCATTTATTTTCAGAGAGAGTGAAAGGGAGAGTGGGAAGAGAAAGACCAACGTGAGACAGACACATCGATTGGTTGCCTCCCGCTGGCGCCCTAACGAGGGCCGGTAATTGAACCTGCAACCGAGGTATGTGCCCTTGACTGGGAATCGAGCCTGTGACCCTTCAGTCCGATGAACAACTGAGTAAAATTGGCCAGGGCTCAAATTTTTTTAAAATAAAATTCTCGCCCTGGCTGGGTGGGCTTGGTTGGTTGGAGAGTCATACCGTGCACCAAAAAGGTTGTGAGGTGGATTCCCAGTCAGGGCACATACCTAGGTTGCAGATTCCATCACTGGTTGGGGCATGTACAGGAGGCAACCAATCGATGTGTCTCTCCATTTGTTTCTCTCTCTCTCCCCCCTCCACTCTCTCTAAAAGTCAATGGGAAAAATATCCTCAGGTGAGGACTAAAAAGTAACAAATAAATAAATTAATAAATTAATTCTCACTACTTCATTAGATAATGGTAACAAAAAAGATTAGTGGGGAAAATATTTTTTATACTGTCAAACACTGGACCATAAAGGACCACATTCTAACAATACATTTAGAGTTTTAAAAAGAAAGTAATACAGGCAGTTGTGTTTATAATTATCTATTTGTCCTGGGTATTTAATATCTATTTCTGTATCGATATTTACTTCCAGAATTAAGGTGAATATATAAAATACTCATTTCCAATTGGGAAAGTTGACATAAATGTTGTCTAAAGTTCTAAAAAAGTTGCTGAGTTTACTGACCTCCTTCTAGCTCTATTGGGTTCTACACTGTGCAACTTCGACAGACCAGTAGAGGGCTGCAACAACTCAGAGAAATGGTTAGGCAGTTTTACTTGTATCTCTGGCATTTAGAGCTGAAAAAAATCTAAGAGACATTACATTTCCACTTTGCTGTCAACAGATTCTAAAAGGGGACTGGAATAATCTCCCAAATCCTGAAAATTAGAAACACCAGTAATTCAGCACTTTGCCACCAGCTCCTTTCTCCTTTCAAAATGGTAAAGTGTTTGGAGGCCAAATAAAATCTCACTAACAGAGTAATTAGGAGAAAAGGTCGGTCAAAATGAGTTAGCAATTCTCTACTTCCTTTCAGACCCACTGTTCCACACGCTGCTACTACCAGACTAATAATCCTAAAATAATTATTTCATTAGGTTACTTTCACATCTACTTTATCAATTCTGTTCTGCACTATGCAGCATTGAAGTCTAACTTTCCTTTGCCTAGATTTTAAGGCAGATTTCTACTTCATGTATACAACTTATTTTCAACTCCCCTAGTCAGATCACTCTTACTGTTATATAAAATATAAAACAGAGTTAAAATGAAAAGGTCATTGAGGTGAAATTTGAAGAAAGAAAAATATACACAGTTCTACAGAGAAAGGGAAAAGTCACTGTTGGAAAAAAGTTAATGCAAAGAGAGGGAGATAGAAATTCCCCTGAGGGAGTTAGGAACTGGACCAAAGGTATATAGAGGCCTTCAGCTGAATTTATAATGTTTAATTCTTAACTGGTGATAGGCACCCAGGTGCTTATTTTGCTATTTTCTGTGCCTTTTAAATTATCTGAAATATTTCAAAATAAAGTTTTTGATATTGTAAGTTTGCCCCCTCTCCTGCCCTCAAAAGACAAAGGAGCTGATCTTTGCAACATATACCTCAGGTGCCATTCTAAGTACTACTCAAAATTTAATCCCAAATAATGCCCTAACTCACTTTTACTGTTTTTGTTTAAAAAAAAAAAAAATGATCGGCACATACTTTAGGCTTAAATGAAAGGACTTTTAATTGCTTACATAACTGGGTGTGTGCTCAACCACTGAGCCATACTGGCCAAGCATTATCACTGCTTTTGAAATGTAAGTCTGTGATCCTGAAAATCAGCTTTATTGATGCCCAAACTCTTTTTGCAGTTATAGGTAGCTGAAATCAGTCCCCTATGACAGAGCAATGCTAATATCAGTATTTATTAATTTATTTTTAATCTACATACCATACTATTCCCGCCCAAACCCAACAATAGTGTAAGTTATAAACAATACTGCTTAAATTATAGACAAAATTAAAGCTTCCATATGACTTCACACCAGGATTGAATTGTTTAAGCCCTGACCTGCTATTTCACTTTTTCTGTATCCTGCTCACTTTCCAACATAAACCTATCAACTATAGTACACACACGAATTCAGGATAACTGCATATTTGAAGGAATTTAAAAGAACACATGCTCTAAACTGGCTGAGGGTAGCAGTGTGTATTATCGGTAGCTCTTCTGGCCAGACCAGTTTAGAATTATAAACTGTTTCCCTGCCAAAGTATGCCGAGAAGAATAAAGAAAATATGGTAATGAGGGACCAGTGCAGAGTAAATTCACTGTATTCTAATAGCGGTTAAGAAAGTAATAAGAAAAAGGTGGTACTGTGAAAACTCCAACCCTACTGGGAAAGAATATGTGCATTATTTGGTTTTACTTTTAAAATAAAACATGTCCTAATATATATTCACACAAATGTTATGAATTGGGGGAAAAAATAAGACAAGCCCCACTGATGGTACCAATATTAAAAAGCTTTATCTATTAAAGGAAATATACCGTAAAAATAATGCCTAAAACATAAGTTTAGGACTATTTAAGAATGTTATAGTTCTTCATCAAAAAACTGAACTTAAGTTCTTTCACTAGGGACTCGCCAATATGGGCTGCATTCGTACCAACACCGTGAAGAAGGTGCCCGGGTCATCACCGAAAACTACTACATGTGCCTGGGCAAAGGCTTCCACACCAACAAGCGCATGTTCGAGGAGATCACCATTATCCCCAGCAAGAAGCTCCAAAACAAGATCTCAGGCTATGGGAGCCTGTGAGAGGCATCTCCATCAAGCTGCAGGAGGAGGAGAGGGAGAGGAGAGACAACTATGTGCCTGAGGTCTCAGCTTTGGATCAAGAGATCATTGAATTTGATCCTGACACTAAGGAAATGCTGAAGCTCTTGGACTTTGGCAGTCTGTCCAACCTGCAGGTCACTCAGCCTACAGTTAAGATGAATTTCAAAACACCACGTGGAACCATTTGAATCTTTTGCTATGCTGTAATATTATCAATAAACCATGGACAACCAAAAAAAAAATTCAACTTAAATTTCAAGTTAGTGATTCTTAATCTTTTATGGACAGACCTGTTTCAGAGCCTGAAAGCCATTAGGTCCTTTCTCCTGAACACATATTTAGTAAAGAATTTGCAATATAACTTTACAATGTTTATAGAACTTCTCCCTAATTATGGATCCTTGTTTTAAATAATTATCTTTTTCTGCTAAATTTTAAATTGTTTGTATGGAACCTAATACCTAAAGCCTAAAAACCTTTTCAATAATCGCCTTGCCTTCTAACTGAATTCCATACTTCTGGAATTATTTTCTTTTAAAAAATGGTATTACATCATTCCCCATTTTGGAAATTCATTTCTATTAAGCCCCTTATTCTAGTAATCATTGCCTTTTTCATCTGCTACCCATCTTTTCTCCCTTACTCCCAGTTCATCCTCTTAACGCCAGTCAGACCATTCTCCTGACATTCTTAGTCAATCAATAAATATACGCTGACCTTTTACAGTGTGATGGACTTGGAGGTGCAACCGTGGCTCAGTGGTTGGGCATCGACCTATGAACTAGGAAGTCACGGTTGGATTCCTGGTCAGGGCACATGCCCGAGATCCCAAGTGTGAAGCTTGCAGGAGGCAGCCGATCAATGATTCTCTCTCATTATTCATGTTTCTACCTCCTTCTCCCTCTCCATTCCTCTCTAAAATCAATAAAAATAAAACATTTTAAAGTCAGAATGTCAACAAAACTCCTATGTATGAGGAAGAACAATCTGAAATCTGAAACGCTATAGAACTTTCACCACTCTTTCAAACAATAAGGTAGTTTAAAAATAAGGTATTTATCACTAATATTTGTGATATTTTCCCCAATTATGGCCCCAATACAATTTAGGAGTTTAGTGAGTTATCTTTTTCTTTAGTCACTCTGATTAAAATGTTTCTTTAGGACAATGATATCAATATCAAGGTGATGTTTATTAGAATAGCCTCTTGAAATGTTAACTGTAGTTCTTCTGTAGCTATTGAGAATAATTTGCTTCTGCCAACTCACATAAAAAGAACCAACAACTGCCCTAGCCAGTTTGGCTCAGTTGATAGAATATCAGCATGAGGACTGAAGGGTCCCGGGTTCGATTCCGGTCAAGGGCACACGCCTGGGTTGTGGGCTCAATCTCCAGTGGGGGGTAGTATGCCAGAGGCAGCCGGTCAATGATTCTCTCTCATCATGATGTTTCTATCGCTCTCTCCCTCTCTTTTCCTCTCTGAAATCAATAAAAATATATAGTTAAAAAAACAACCAACAACTATATCAGAATCTCAAAGACTTGCTGTCCAATCTTCCATGATTCTAATAAGGTATTTATTTTTCTTTTCTATTTTATTTTTTGACCCAAAAGTAGAAGGTAGAATAGCTGATCCCTAAACATATTTCATTAAGTCCGAAATTTAAGAAAATGCCTCTTTCTCAAAATCAGCTAAGACTCTTAGTGGCAGAACACAGAGAAGTGATTAAGAATGGGGACAACAGAAATGTCACTTTTTTAGGCCTGTGAATATCTACACCTCACATAAATGTTCAAAGCCTCATTTTCCTCAGCTATATGTTAGAATAATAGTATCTGTTTTACAAGGTTGTTATAAAAATTGTCTGAATGCTTCACTTAAAACTTTGAACACAGATATTCTAAACTAGAGGCCCGGTGCATGGATTCATGCACTGGTGTGGTCCCTCAGCCCTGGCCTGCGCTCTCTTGCAATCCGGGACACCTGGGAGGATGTCGGACTGCTGGTTTCAGCCCGATCCCTACAGGCCAGGCTGAGGGACCCCACCAGTGCACAAATCCATGCACTGGGCCTCTAGTATGCATATAAGATCTTTGGTTAATCTCTTCCTGCCCTCCCCCCTTTCCTCTGAGATTAATCAGTCTGTTCCATGTTTCCATGCCTGTGCGTTGAGCATCTGCCCCCTGGTGGTCAGTGTGCATCATAGCTACCAGTCGAACGGTTGCTTAAGCTTTTATATATATAGATGCTCAACAACTGTTTATTGTAAACTTTAGCTTCAAATTTACAAATAATCTGTGCAATACTAAAATATGCTATATTTGTTTCTAATATTATCAATTTAAAGCACTAGAAAAAAAGGTCTTTAAACAAAACAGCATAAGCCAGTAAACAAAACCTCTGTCTTAACATTTCTATGTATTTTAGTCCTACAAGATAACCTTAACATGAACTATTCAAAGCTAAGTTTACAAAGGAAAATTATCTCCTGTTATTGCTATATCTGGAAACTAGTAACAGACAGCATTGCAACTAAGATACTTTCACTATTACTTTTTTAAAAAACCACTGTTAAACTGATTATGCATGCATGAGTGTATAGGAGAATGTTTTCAAATGCTATATGAATTTTATATTCTCTCCAGAGGAAGTCAACTACAATTTTTAAAATGTTCCATAAGTGGCTTTACTAAGATTAGAATTAAGTGGGGATCAGAAAACGTATCTGCAGGGAGTTATAATCTATAAAACAGCAGGTGCTGAAAACAAAGCTAAGGCTAAGCAAAAACCAAGGGATCTTGACACCTTCTCAGATAGTAAGATCTGTATTTGTTTTAAAAATAGTATCACCAATTCTTATGTATATAAAAAGTTTATAATATACAATGAGCTTTCCATATGTAATCACATTTGTTCCTTCCAGCAGCTCTGTAAATTATGTAGAAAAATTCCTTTTTATAGATTAAGAAGGCAAGGTTCTGAAAGTTAATGTGATTTGTCAAAAACCACAGTTAGGAAGTGACAAATCAAGAATTTAAACTCAGGCCTGCTCACTTATATATTTCAACTAGAGGCCCGGTGCATGAGTTCATGCACAGGTGGGGTCCCTCAGCCTGGCCTGTGAGGACAGGGCTGAAACCAGCTCTCCGACATCCCCTGAGGGGTCCCGGATTGCAAGAGGGCGGTTCTCAGGTGACGCACCCTGGAATCTGTCTCCCTCCTCTCTGGTTCTGGGTGCGTCACCTGAGAACCGCAGCTGCCAAGTGACTGCAGGTCGGCAGCTCCTGCGTTGGGTGTCTGCCCCCTGGTGATCTACCGATTGCTTAGGCTTTTATATATATAGATATAAGATGTTCTTTCCACTACTCCATAAAGCTACTTCTTAAAGAAAGAGGCAAATTAGCATCTTCACAGAAAGAAACCTCTAGCCCCAAACCAGACTGTTTTAACTAGTTGACTGACGTTAAGACATTTCACCTTTCTAGGCCTTTATTTTCTTATCTGTAAAATAAGGAAAACAGATTAGAAAATTTGAGGTCTCTTCCAGTTTTAAGGATAAATCTCCAAGATTTACTCTTTACAGAGTAAGGTATTTTACAAATACATGTTGATATTAGTTTTAACAAGTTCCAAGTCAGAAAGTAGTGTCACTAGCTCTTAGGCAACCTATTACAATAACTGTATAAATTCTTCATGCCTATCTGATAGATGTTGCTTCAGTATCACCAAGTGTATATAAAGAAAACAGTCTAGCCCTAGCTGGCTTGGCTCAATGGGTAGAGCATCTGCCTGAGGACCAAAGGGTCCCAGGTTCGATTCTGATCAAAGGCATGTACCTTGGTTGTAGGCTCTTCCCCAGGGCTCCTGCAGGAGGCAATCAGTAGATGTGTTTCTCTCACATCAATGTTTCTCTGTCTTTCCCTCTCTCTTCCACTCTCTCTAAAAAAATCAATGGAAAAAATACCCTGGAGTGAGGATTAACAAAAAAAAAAAAGAAAAAAAGAAAACAGTCATCTCACTAATCATTCTCTTTTTAGACTGAAATGATGTTCTTAAAACATAAGAACAATTTAAAGAAAATGTAACTGCTTGTCAACTAAGAAATTTAAATTTATTATTATTTAGAAAAGCCTCTTTTCTAATGTTTTCCAAATATCCCTACTGACTGCCATTTCTCCAATCTACCTCAGAAGAATGTCACATTTTCAACCAATTCTATAGAAAAAAAGTAACATTTAAAAAAAGTAACATAAAAGGAAGGGAGGGGAGGGGAGGAGAGAGAGCCCTTCTTTCTTGATATTAAAGAACGAAAAGCAGAGATCGAACAACACATAACCACCTAAGTTTTTTCCTTATCTGAATATTTTTGTTCTCTCTACTCTCCTCAATTATTCTTCATGGAGTACACACTACAGATTCCCACTTTCCCAGCTCCACTTGCTCATAAGCCATTCTAGCAACAACCATGGAAACTATAGAAATTAAGATACTAAGGGCATCCTGGTTTTTTGTTTGTTTTACTTTTCCTTCCATGAAAACCACTTAACTTGGGTTTTACTTCATTTTAACACTGTGCCTGTTCCTAAAAAGAACACAGAATCTGACTAGTTAAGCTTAACCTTAGTCAAACCATATGCCGATCTTTAGATATTTAGTCAGTGCTTGTGTCAAATAAAAAAGATCTTTAAGCAGTAAAACACCTCTACTTTTGCCTATAATCTCCTGGGGAAACATTTCAAATCATTAAATGTTTTTGTGTTTAGCCCAAATTAAAGACTTTTCCTAACATGATTAGTTAATATAGCGACCTGATCTTATACAGTCCGACACTATCTCATTTGTTTTGAAGCCACTTGGCACCAATAGAACATATGTTCTGCCAGTTCTGAGCTAATCTCCAGGAAAGCCTTTGTATGATTGAAGAAACTGAAACAGATCAGTGCCCAAGATTTTTAACAGCCTACTTTAACATATGTTTTTAATAGTCCATTAAAAATAGCTACTTTATTAGTCTTTCTTTATTAATTTACATAAACCGTTTTTAAAATAAAAAAGGAAACATGATTGAAAACACCGATTCATTTCAACTTCAGGATTAGAGAGAGTAATTCCAAAACGTTCCAGACCACTGGATCTGCAACCCATTTCACCCGCGTTCGCCTTTTGGCCGCGGGTGTGCAGTGGAAATGACAACCTCGATGTCTACACTGCTTAAAACGTTTCCTACGATTTCAACTGGTGCAACAGTGTTAACTTCCCATCCTAATCTGTTTCTGTTATTATTAAAACAGCTGTCAGCTGGGCTTCGGTAACCTCTTTGTACAACCGTTTATTCAACGCTTTGAGATCTTCCAGGATACGTCACACCATATTACACCTCAAAATAAGATCTAAGAACCTGACTCGCTCTAAAGGTCTAAGAACATCATTCGAAGGGACCCTCACGAAACGATGAAGAGAACCGACTGCCCGATGCGGCAAGGATTACACTGGCATTTCAGATAGGACTGCAGCGCGGCCGCTCTCCCTCCCCTGAGACTATTAAAGTGGCAATTCTCTCACCACCGGCACCTCCGAAGCTGCCCCCGGAGGGGCCGCGGCGGTCTCCAGCGGGCAGCGGGAGGGCCCCGGGCTGGGCGCGCCTCCGCCCCGCCCCGCAGGTCCGGCCGCGGCAAGCCGGCGGCGCCCTCTCGGTCGCGCGCACTCGCACGCACACGCTCCTCCCGACCCCGCCATGTTCCTAGTGGCGGCAGCGGCAGCCCAGCCCCGGGAACGGGGAGTGGTGGTGGGGGGCACCCCGCCCAGGCCCCCGCCCCGAGTGGCGCCCCTCGCCCGGCCGGCAGCTGCCAGCTGCGCCGCGGCTCCCCAACACGGCTGGAGGGGCGGCGGCGGGCGGGGCGGCCCCGCGCCCGGCCACTAACGGCCTGTCACCGCCAGCCCGGCGGCTCCCCGGGCCAGCCTGACGGCGCGGAAAGCAACGAGGTGGGCATGGCACGTCCCCTACCTTGCTCTGGGGAGGAGGACGGGAGCAGTGCAGAACTGACGGGTCTCCTCCTGGGCGCCGGGGACGGGGTCGAAACCGCGCCCCTCCTTCCTCCTCGCCTGTCGCCACGCCCCCCCCTCACACTCACGGACCCCAGGCACAGTCGACACAGGCGGCTTTAGCTCCTGAGCGAGTGCCTAGGTGTTGCCGTCGCTGTCGTTGTGTTCGTCGCCGCTGCAACCGCCACTAACGCCGCCAGCGCCGGGCTTAAAAACATCTCCGGTCTCGGTCTGTCTCTCACCACAGCCTCCTCGCTCTCAGGGCAGCGCCGCCCGGCGATTGGCTGCGGCGCGGGCACGTGACTCCGCGGGCACGGGACAGGCGGCGTGACCGCCCCGCCCTTTCCGCCGGCCCCTCCCCGCGGCCCGCCTCTCTTTCAGCTCAGTGTCAGCGGCGGGGCGAGGCAGTGGGAGCGTACCAAGTGGGGGGTGGAGGTGGGGAGGTGCGGTCCGGAACTCCTCACGGCGCACTCGTCCGCCTCCCCACCCCACCCGGCTGTCACTGCTTCCCTAAGCCGTCACTGGGAGGAGGAATCAAAGGGTGAGCAGAAGAGGCGCAGGCGCCGCTGACGCTGACGCTGCTGGGCCAGCGGGATCTGCAGTAGCTTTTTGTGGCGACAAGGGCAATGGATAGGACTGCCAATTTCAGGAAATGGCGACGACGGCGATGAAAAATAGACTCTAGATAGGGTATTCACGTTATTTTTGCATGTGGACAAGTTTGTGAGCTTGGTCGGGGAAAATGATGCTGCGATCTCGCCTAGAGGCAAAGGAGGGGTATATACCGCTATGTTGTAGGCTGCTGCCCGCAGGCTCCCGAGCATCGGGGGAGGTAGACCGCCCTTGCGCGCGCAGCACGGCGTCTGCACGGCAACACCTGTGCTGGACCCTGCGGGACCCCGACCGCTGCCTGGGAGTCCCACGGAACCGGAGCCGGAGCCGGAGCTGGAGCCGCTGCGTGCGGACTTTCACCTGCGCCAGGTGGGTCCGCAATGCCGCCCCGAAAGAACATGAACGTGCACCTGAGACAGCACAGTCTCAATACGCTCTCCCATTCACACCTTCCAATGACCTTCGTAAAGAAATTTAAGTGCATTTTTCTACTTCGAGTTTGGTATTTAAAAGGGAACTTCTAAGGTACTGGAGAAGAGTGAGAAAAATTTACCCTCTCCCAGCAGCGGGTAGACTTCCTTCTGGACGCTTTTTATTTATATTGAGCTTAATCTGCAACAAATTGTACATGCTTTTATTTAACCACCAAAGGGGTTACATAATCGGAAGGAAACCATTTTATTCTGACTTCCTTCTGGGCGCTTTATTTACATCAAAGTTAACTCGTTCTAGCCGGTTTGTCTCAGTGGATAGAGCGTGAGTGAGCCTGCGGAAAGGTCCTGGGTTGATTCCGGTCAAGGACAGTAAAAAAAAAAAAAAAAAAAAGTTAACTCTCGAAATTGTGTACATGCCTTATTTAACCACCAAAGGGATTATAAATGGAGTGAAACCACTTCTTTCATCACTAATATTGGCCTCTAAGCTACAGCAACCACCTGTGACTTAATGAGTGCAGTTACAACTTTGTCACCAATCACAGATGATGTGCCATTTCAGACCTGACAGAGAAAGCTAAATCCCAACAAATTACTATATAAAGCATAAACGTGCATTAAAGATCAGTATTTTTTTTCTTTCCTAGGTTCCTGATTTCCCTACTGTAAAACATAGGGTCAACAGTAATATTAAGAGAGCACCTTGTGGCTAGAGATGGAAGATTATTAAATTTAATTTGGATATTTTTGGCATGAAATACAAAGAAAAAAGAAACCCATTAAACATTTAATTAAGTAATATCGCTTAAGTCATTGAATTGGTTCTCATTTAAGTCACGGTCATAGAAGTCAAGTAGTATTGATTGCAATGGGAATAGCTATTTCTGTAACACTAAGTACCTCACTTAAAAATTGAAAGATAACTAATCTTGAATTTGCTGAAGTACATTAACCATAATTTATGGCAGCAGCCATATAAACAACCTTATCAAAATCAGTGAATACAGGAAGACTCATAGGCAATCATGATCCAAGGTACTGTATTGACTATGCTCAATAGGACACTATCTGTAAAAGTTATTTGTAGAAATCAAGTTGCAAAAATATTTTTTATATATATTTTATTGATTTTTTACAGAGAGGAAGGAAGAGGGATAGATAGTCAGAAACATCGATCAGCTGCCTCCTGCACACCTCCTACTGGGGATGTGCCCGCAACCAAGTTACATGCCCTTGACCGGAATCGAACCCGGGACCTTTCAGTCCGCAGGCTGACGCTCTATCCACTGAGCCAAACCGGTTTTGGCAAGTTGCAAAAATATTTTAATGAAGCTCATTAAGATTATACATGGCAAATTGTAAATCTGTTATTTGAAAGGTCCTAATGAAACTCATGAAGGCAAGAGGACCTTATTTTCCTTTTTGATGTGAAACTAGATATATAAATCAAGGAAGTTGATTAATAAGCTGCTAATAAGGCTTTTAATTGTATAGCTTGGTTTTTCGTTGGTTCAAGTCCTAGAATCCATCTTCAGCAAGTCAGTAAAATATGTTTTCTTTACAGTACCAGGAGATGAAGGACGACCTCAAGCATTAAACATCACTCTTAGTCAAAGAAAAATTTTATCACATTTAATTAGGATTAGTTATTAGCAGACACCCAAAATGTGTATATTTGATTTATATGAATTAGAACCCATTCTACAAAACGTACTTTCCAGCTTATTTAGATCTTTACACCTTTAGCATCAACGACCCTTATGTTTTAACTACAGTAAGTCCAGTTAAATCAGATGGTTCAAAAAGCTGCCAGCCCTGGCCAGTATGGCTACGTTGGTTGGACATCTTCCCATGCACTGAAAGGTAGTCATTCAATTCCCAATCAGGGCACATGCCCAGGGTTTCCAGCTGGGTCCCCGGTAGGGGGTGTGCAGGAGGCAGCCAGTTGATTTTCCCCTGATGTTTCCTCTCAAGTCAATGTTTTTCTCTCTCTGTCTCTCCCTCACCCTTCCTCTCTAAAAATCAATTTTAAAATCTTTAAAAATTTTTTTAAAAAACTGCCATATTTCAGGAAGGTGAATATAATAAATGAAAAATAAAATCTCAGATGATAAATTATCATATGACTTAATCCACTGGCCCGCGAACTGCGGCTTGCGAGCCACATGCGGCTCTTTGGCCACTTTAGTGTGGCTCTTCCACAAAATACCACGGCCTGGGCGAGTCTATTTTGAAATAGTGGCGTTAGAAGAAGTTTACGTTTAAAAAATTTGGCTCTCAAATTTCAATCGCTGTACTGTTGATATTTGGCTCTGTTGACTAATGAGTTTGCCGACCACTGCCCTAACTTTCAGTAGCAGCTCAAAAACCAAAACAGATATTAGATTCTGTCAATAGGAAGGATGAAAAGTTGAATTTTTAGTTTATTTTTGCCATTAAATAGCAGTAAGTAAATTTCCTCCCCAAATGTACCTTTTTAAAACCAGCACAGTTAAGAACTAAGAAGAAATGAGGGATTGAGTGGTGGTAAACACATAGGCTAGGATATAGCTGTTACCTCCAGCTCCCGGAAATTGGCAAGAAAATTTTAATCACTGTGTTCATATACATTTGGAACCATCTTGGATTATTGTAGTGAAATTTTACCAGGTGTTTTTAAAAGCTACTCAGGACATCATCATTAGAAGCAGTGCTTTTGTGTTGAATATGATAGATTTTCAAGAAAAATGGGCAAAAAAAATTAAGCAAGATTCAACTCAAATGACCTAGAATCAACTACCTTATCCTCCTTACACTTACAGTCTGCTTGATGTATCACCACCAGTTGGAAATACAGTAACAATTGTGTGCTGTAAATATAAAAATATTTCAAGAGTGCACTGACATAAATAAAGTTTATAGAAAGATCATTTTAACTTAAGACTTGGCTATGGCTCAACATGGAAAAGCAAAATGTATTTGAAATTTGAATTTTTATTTCACAATAACCTGTAATCTTGATAAAAATGACCTGGCAGTTGAAAATGGGTGTGGGAGTGGTGTGTTTGGAGTTACTGTTAACTCCATTATGGAATAATGTCTTCACAGTTAGCCAAAGCTACCAGAAGACTTTAAAATGGAGCTCTGAAGCCCTGGCCGGTGTGGCTCAGTGCGTTGGAGTGTTGTCTCAGACACCAAAAGGTGGAGGCAACCAATCAATGTTTCTCTCTCTCTTTCTCAAATCAATGGAAACATATTCTCAAGTGAGGATTTAAAAAAAAAAAATGGAGCTATGAAGTTTTGACATGGTACTTATAGAGCTGTAAGTTGCTAAGTTACCACCAAGGTGTACACAGGTTGAAATAAATATTAAAAATTTATGTACATAGGAAATTCATATTTTATTTCTCCAGTGACATATTTACAGTTGAATATAAATTAAAGGCCTGCTTGTACACCAAAACCAGGTCCTTTGGGTGGTTCGGTCAAAGAGGTAAGACCCCCAGCTGGCTCACAAGAGAAGCGTCCACTCCTGAAAAGAAAAGCAAGTTAACATTAAATTGACTATTAATTATTATTATTTATAAATTTTTACTTAAAAAATTATAACTGTTACCTCACAACAGCCCAGTTAAGTAACTATTTTCCACCTAATAACTAGCAGAGATTATTTAATCCAAACATTTCAACTGCTGCAAGATTTCCTCTTCATAAAGTTAAACATAAAAACTGACATATCAAATATCAAAACTCACTATATAAATATGAAAAATATAAAAATAACCTAATACTAGCTCCCATTTATTGAGCAGTGTACATACATTATTAGCTCCTTTAATCTCAACAATGCCATGAGATAAGTGATTACTGGCCTTATTTTATACAGAAACCAAGTATTGGGGAATTTAGAGCTTAACTACAGGAAAATAACTTAACCCAGAGGACATTTTAAAAAATCATGTTTTAATAAACCAGACACTACATCTTTTATATTTGGATTTTATTTAGAATGAGATCTGTCATTGTGAACAGAGAATACACACTTATATATTATACTTTAAACAGAAACTGGATTCCTTGAGGAATTTGAAGATTTGGGAGGGATGTCTCTTAGAAGTAGTAAATACAAAATCTATTTGTATTTATGTTTTTAGGCCATAATAGTAATAATTTTTTAAAAAAAAACAGGACCCAGACCAGAGTTGCTAATAGCCAGAAAGGAAACAAGAACAGGTACTTATATATGAATCTGTGAAGAAAAGCAACACAGAGGTAGAAGAACCTGTCTGGTTTTTGTTTCACCCACACACATACTTTCCCAGGTATTAGCTCAACCTCTGCCCTGTCTAACCTCTATTGCTAGAGCCCAGCTCAGCACCTACCATTTCACCCCTCCTATTCCCTAGCTTTGTTCATTTACTTTGTTCCTCCCATAGATTTTAGCTGAAGAATTTGTTCAATTTATATCTTTTTACTCCCTCTGGCTTTGCCCTTCACATTCTGTTATCAATCTTATAAGTCTGTTTTAGAAGTCCTACGAAATAATTTTTTATTGAGAGGACAGAAAAGTGATACCACAATCATTTATAAGATCTTTCTAGCTATTTCTAGTACATTACATAATGCAAGTAGCTAAGTAGAGTATTGTAATGAGGAATGGCTACAAAGTCAGAAATTGGTATATTTGCATTACAAGTTACTATGAAAACCAGATCAAAAAGCAGACACTGTGTACTGTCAAAGCCTGAAACTTTCAGGGTAAATGGCAAAATGATATTTAGCTTTAATAAAAAGAATACTTGGCTTTGTAATTTTTTTGTTAACTAGTCACACAGGTACACCTGCTGCTCTTTTACTAGGTTCCCTCTTGTGGTTTAAGCTCTTTATCCAACACAAAGGACCAATTTAAGAAGATGATAGAAACCAAAGTTTCTGGGACAATAAATGGAAGAATTAATTATGTATACTGCCTGAGTTCTTCACAGGATTATAGAATTTTATAACAGTTATTTTAAGAATAACCTGGTCCAGATTCCTAAAGTTTGTTCTATGAAATGACAGTCCCATGACATACTTGAGGGGAAAAAGAGAGCCCCAGGGGTTCTTATGTCTGCCTACAAATGTTCTCCTTCCCCTACCATTCACAAAAGACATATTAAAATGTTATAAAGGCTGTAAAATCTTCCAGAAAAGCCTAAAAACTTGGTTTAATCTACTAGTAGTAACTTTCCTCATTTTATTTGTAAACATTCCTCAGAACACAAAGGCAGTGATCTAAGCCCTATCCATTCACCTGACAGTTATAATTTACATTAGGATTTTCATTTAATAAAAAACAAAAAATTGTTTTCCTGATAATTTGATTAAAATCTCATCCACTAATTACCCTGTTCTCTTCATCACAATTCAAAAGGTAAATCTGATTTTTTAGCCATTCCAACACTATTTGTACATTCATCATTTTAATTCATTTGCGTTCTAGAAAACTTGATTTTTTATATATATGTGTGTGTGTGTGTGTGTGTGTGTGTGTGTATATATATATATATATATATTAATAAGAGAAAGTTTATTTAGAAAGTCAGAGGTAGAAGTGAGCCGTAGAAGAAATGAGCTCAGAAAACAGGTTACCTAGGCATAAAAAGGGCCCTTGGAACTTAGGAGAAAGGCAAGGAAAATGCACCAGAGGGAAGAGGTTAGGGAAAGGCAAGGGCAGGCTTGCTCCATAGAAAGAATAGCTCTATACAGATTTTATGGCTTAAAAAAGTACTTTTTAAAGAAAATCTACTTAATGAAAGTTTAGTGCTTATTTTTTTAAAAATTATTGAGATATATCCACCACTGTCCCTACTTTTATTATAAAAAAAAACAAAAATGATTTTATTGTCTAGAGTTATTCATTGGCCACCACCCATATATTTTTATATATACTTTATAGCCTACCTATATATTTTTTACATCTAAAATATTCTGCATCCCACACAATTCTGCAAATTTTAAGATGTCTTTATAAAACTAAACATGAAGAATTCAAATTGGATTCAAAATTATTTTTAGCTAATCCATACTAAAAAACAAACTATCCTATATAATAAAAGCGTAATATGCAAATTAACCATCACTCTGCTACACCCACAAGCCATGCCCACCAGCCAATCAGGAGCGAATATGCAAATAAACCCAAACAAGATGGCTACGGCCACAGAGAGCAGGAGGGAGGCTTGGGTTTCCCCGGCAATGGAGGAAGCCAAGCTTTCTGCCTGCCCTTGCCGGTCTAGGCCTCCACTCAAGGCTACAAAGTTTCAATGATAGAAGATACGTAAGTCCAAACAGTAATGGCGGCAGCCATGGAGCTGGAAAGAGCAGGAGGCTAGGGTTGCCCCTGGTGATGGAGGAAGCCAAACTTTCCGCACACCCTGGCTGGCCCATGCCTCTGCTTAAGGCTACGAAGTTTCAATTATAGAAGATACATAAATCCCCCCAAAAATGGCTGCCGTCACAGAGCAAGCAGAAGGCTTGGCTCCGCTCTAGGCTACAAAGTTTCAATTGCAGAAGATAAATAAACCCCAGATACCAGGGCCTCTGCTTGGGTCGCCAGGGGGAGTGGCTGGCCTGCAAACCACCACAGGCCCCTCGCCCCAAGGGAACCCCCACCCTGATCCGGGACACCCTTCAGGGCAAACCAGCTGGCCCCCACCCATGCACCAGGCCTCTATCCTATCTAATAAAAGAGTCATATGCAGATTGACCATCACTCCAACACACAAGATGGCTGCCCCCATGTGGACACAAGATGGCCACCACAGATGGCCAGCAAGAGAGGGCAGTTGGGGGTGATCAAGCCTGCAGGGGAGGGCAGTTAGGGGTGACCAAGCCAGCAGAGGAGGGAAGTTGGGGGCGACCAGGCCTGCAGGGAAAGGCAGTTGGGAGGGACCCAGGCCTGCAGGGGAAGGCAGTTAGGAGTGACCAGGTCTGCAGGGGAGGGCAGTTAGGGGCAAAACAGGCTGGCAGGGGAGCAGATAGGCATCAATCAGGCTGGCAGGGGAGTGGTTAGGGGTGATCAGGCTGGCAGGCAGAAGCAGTTAGGGGCAATCAGGAAGGCAGGCAGAAGTGGTTAGGGGCAATCAGGAAGGCAGGCAGGCGAGCAGTTGGGAGCCAGCAGTTCTGGATTGTGAAAGGGATTTCCAACTGCCCGTTTAGGCCCAATCCCACTGGGATCGGGCTTAAACGAGCAGTCGGACATCCCTCAAGGGGTCCCAGATTGGAGAGGGTGCAGGCTGGGCTGAGGGACACCCCCCTTCCCCCGTGCACAAATTTTGTGCACCGGGCCTCTAGTTTAATAATAATTTGAAAACAAGTTTAGAAGTTATTTTTAATACTTTAACTTAAGAACAATCTCAGCACACAAATATTTGTTTATAATGTCAAAATAAAGCAAGTATTGTCTTACCATCAGTTTATATGAAAGACTAATTTAGGTTAAACCATTAAATTTATTATATAAAAAATAAAAGCGTACCTTGGCCCAGGTTTTGGCATTTTGCCAGCCTTGAGCTCATCAATAATTTCTTCAATATCCTTAGGTGTCAGGTCCTCCTATAAAAAAAATATTAAAATTACTTTCGCCCTAGCTGGTTTGACTAAGTGGATAGAGCATCAGCCTGCGAACTGAAGGGTCCCAGATTTGATTCCAGTCAAGGTCACATGCCTGAGTTGCGGGCTCAATCCCCAGTGCAGGGCATGCAGGAGGCAGCCAATCAATGATTCTCTCTCATCATTGATATTTCTATCTCTCTCTCACTGTCCCTTCCTCTCTGAAATCAATAAAAAAAATTTTTTTTAAATTACTTTCTACTTGAAATCTGTGCAAATCTCTAATATCACTTAGTTTATTATTTGTCTTTCTCACCTTAAAAGTTAGTTACCAAGATAGCAGCAACGGAATAACTTCTACATATAGTATATACTGCTAAATGCAATATGTATTAAGAGCTGCAGCTAAAGAGGCAATAGAGTAGTGCTTTGGAGTAAAACAGTTCTGCATTTGAGTCCTCACTAGCTAGTAATCTCAGACAAGTTACTTAGCCTCCCTAAGTTTGTTTCTTCATTTGTAAACCTACTTGAGAATTAAATGAGAAAATCTATAAAACAGAACAGTGCTATCTATGGCACATGCTCAACAAATAGAGGCAGCACATCTATAATAATAAAAGTGTAACATGCAAATCGACCGAACGACTGAACAGCAGAACAACCACCTGGATGAACACTCTATGACACACACTGGCACCAGGCCAGCCAAGGCGGGTGCAATGCGATTGGTCGGGGGCCGCCATGGCCCCATGATTGCCCCACAGAGGGAGGCCCAGGCCACCGGCCAGCAGGGCGATCAATTGGGGGGCTCCGCAATTGCCCCGCAGAGGGAGGCCCAGGCCACCAGTCATGGGGCAATTGATGGGGGGAGGATGTCTCCAAGATTGCCCCAAAGAGGCCCAGGCCACTCCCTGTGGGGTGATTATCGGGGGGCTCCGCAGAACTGGGGAACTGAGGGTGTGTGGCGGCAGATGCAGGCAGCGCCAGGCCAAGGCGGGTGTGGGAGGGGGGGCGGGGCCACAAGGCAGCCGGGGCTGTAAAGGCCTACCCTTGCCCAAATTTCGTGTACCAGGCCTCTAGTAGTAAATAAAATAGCACCAGCAGGCATAGTAACTTAAAAGTAGGTGACTAATATCTATCCCTAACCTAAAGATCTAATATCCTAGGGATATCTTCTTTTCCCAAGTGAATTTTACCATTTCAAAATTCATTTAATTTTCAAAGGGAAAGGTAAAAAAACAAAAAACACCTTATTTTTGACACATTTATTTTAATGATTCTGACCCTCAAAACCCCATTTCAACTAGAACAGCTCTATATTTTATATACTACACCTGTGTAAAATATTCAACTTAAGAAAGGGTTGTTATTTAAAATAAAAAATAGAAGGAAGGCCAAGAGACACATGAAAACATGCTCAAAGTCACTAATTATCCGAGAGATGCAAATCAAAACGACAATGCGATACCATCTCACACCTGTCAGAATGGCTATCATCAACAAATCAACAAACGACAAGTGTTGGCGAGGATGCGGAGAAAAAGGAACCCTCGGGCACTGCTGGTGGGAATGCAGACTGGTGCAGCCACTGTGGAGAACAGTATGGAGTTTCCTCAAAAAACTGAAAATGGAACTCCCATTTGACCCAGTAATCCCACTCCTGGGAATATATCCTAAGAAACTAGAAACACCAATCAGAAAGGATATATGCACCCCTATGTTCATAGCAGCACAATTTACAATAGCTAAGATTTGGAAACAGCCTAAGTGCCCGTCAGCAGATGACTGGATCAGAAAACTATGGTACATCTACACAATGGAATACTATGCTGCCATAAAAAAGAAGGAATTACTACCATTTGTAGGCACCTGGATGGAATTAGAGAACATTATGCTAAGTGAAATAAGCCAGTCAATGAAAGAAAAATACCACATGATCTCACTCATTTGGGGATAATGAAAAACATTTATAAACTGATGAACAAAAAGATAGATACAGAGGCAGTAAAGCATCAAACAGACTGTCAAATTACAGCAGTAAGGTTAGGGAGAGGTGGGGGAAATAAGAGATCAACTGAAGGACTTATATGCATGTATATAAGAGTAACCAACGGATGCAAAACATTGGGGGGTGAGGCATGTATGGGAGTGGGGTGGGGGGGGGCAATGGTAAGGTATGTACACATATAATACCTTAATAAAAAATAAATAAATAAAAAATAAAAATCTAAAAAAAAAAAAAAATAGAAATAAAACACATAAACACATGCACACTCGTATGCCTAGCTGCTGCAACCTAGGTTTAATCAAAAGACAGTCAAACAGAATGGCAAGATTAAACTAGGAGAAAACTATCTAAACTACATTATATCCATTCTCCCCCTCTAAAACTGTTCAGTATTTAACAAAATGTTTTGCAGTACCACCTAGTAATCTTAGACAAGTTACTTAGCCTCCCTAAGTCTGTTTTTTCATTTGTAAACCTACTTGAGAATTAAATGAGAAAATGCTAGAGAAACCATGATTCAATACTATATTTCCAATGCCTAGTCAAAAACTGCCTTTAATATTTGTTGAATAATGAAACATTTATGAAAATAAAAAGCTGCTTTGAAACTGCTTAGGGTTTTACAGATGTTAAGAACTTCACAGCTAGAATACATCTTTAAATTATCTACTGATTTTATTTCTCCCCCAAATCTTTATTATGAGAATTTATAAAACTATACGTGAATACCATATCCCTACCACTTAGACTGAACAATTTTTAATTTGCCATATTTGCACACATGCTTTGGGGCTATACCATTTGAAAGCAAGTTGCAGACATCATTAACACTTCATCCCTAATACTTCAGGAGGCCATTTCCTAAGAATAAGAAAATTTTCTTAAATAACATAATGCCATTACCACACCTAATTAACTGACAATAATTCCTTTAATAAAATCAAATGTCAAGTCCATATTCAAATCTATCTAATTATCATCAAAATGTGGTAACTGTGTTTTCCCTAGGTAGGATCCAATCCAAGTTTATGTGATTTTTAATTTTATCCACTCAACTGAGATACATACAAGTTATTAACTGCCCTGCCAAAGAATATACTAACTGAAAGAATCTTTAACTCTTGGGTAAGTCCATGGGCTACCATATTTAGACTTATTATGCTTCAAAGAAAGCCTTGCCACTCTAATTCTTGCTTAAATCAAGATCCTCATTATTAATGTTGGAAAAGAGATAGTTGTTGCCATATTTTTTAAGGACTTTTTTTAAAGTAGGGGAAATGAAGAAGAAATTTAAATCACTTATAATTAAAATGAAGAAAATCACTATAGGGAATGAAAACACCCTAGAAATCTACAAGGCCAAAGAAATATAATTCCATCTTCATTAAAAAGGTTATACATATCCATTTCAGGCATTATGGCAGAATAACTATCCTGACTGAACTTCCTGTTGTAACAACTACAGGTGCTTTTAAATTTCATCAATATACTGATAAAGAAATACCCAGAAACCAAAAACTCCAAGAAAATTCAGGTAGAGAAGTGGAACACCAAGCAAATTTGGCTTCAGTATTTCATAGTCTAGAGCAGTGGTCAGCAAACCACGGCTCGCGAGCCACATGCGGCTCTTTGGCCCCTTGAGTGTGGCTCTTCCACAAAATACCACGGCCTGGGCGAGTCTATTTTGAAGAAGTGGCGTTAGAAGAAGTTTAAGTTTAAAAAATTTGGCTCTCAAAAGAAATTTCAATTGTTGTACTGTTGATATTTGGCTCTGTTGACTATTGAGTTTGCCGACCACTGAGCTATATCCTTTTTTGGTCAGAATGGCAAGAAAATATATTTTTGCTATGCCACAGGATTTTAGTAATTAGTGTGCTATGAGATGAAAAAGGTTGAAAATCACTGGTCTGGAGGGGCCAGGGACAAAGCCCCAGGTCACAAGAAACATCCAAGTCACATGAAGTTAAGACCCCAAAAAGCTATACCCTCAATATAAGTGTAAACAGAAATTAAACTGTCCCTAAAAAATCTGCTAGCTTAGAATCTTACACATAGAGGGCTGAGGGAAGGGTGTAAAGAGAGGGGCTCTCTTTTGGGCATTTCTAAGAGCAAGAGAGTAGCAAAGCAAATCTCTTCTTGAAGAATCCACCTTTAATACAGGCCTCAAAGAATTTCCATAAACAAATTTCTAAGAAGTATGAGCTAACATGATATTATGAATGAAAACCATGATATAATTAGGGTAGCAGGCAATTAAAAAAAGATAACTAGACTCCACCCACTTGGATATTAAAAACATGTGGAAAAAATGCAAATTTAGAAATATTTAGAACTAAACGAAGAAAATATTACTTATCAAAACTTGTGAGATCTGGCTAAAACAGTACTAAAAAAAAGGTATGATACTATCTCTATGAAATTGTTAGAAAAAGCAATATAGTATTACATTATTAGTGTGACTTCTACATATTATTTTAAAAGTTTAAAAACATGTACAGGAAGAATATACGCTAAATTTATGATAGTGGTTACCTCTGGGAATGAATGGAAAGGAATAGGATTTTTGGTGGTAATGAGAATGGTTTACTTGCATCCGTAGGTTAATCGTACAAATAATAATAAGGATAAAAATGATTTCCTGAAGTATGGGAAGTATTATTATCAGTTAAATCTTGATAGTTATTTTCTGTATTTGTATGTAAATTATTAAATTTTTCATAATTTAAAGGTTTTAAAAATATATCATTACCTTCAAGACTTAAATGCAAAAATATTTAAAGATAATTTTTAAAAAAACCATCTGATGGGCAATAATGTGGAATCTAAATTTGACATTTTTATGAAAAGTTTTATATTCCTATGACATTTTTATGAGTAGGACACCAAGAAAGAAACAAACAAAAAATTACCTGGATATTTATGCCAACACTTTCTTCTAAATGCATAATTTAGAAACCATTACAGGACGGGAAAACAAGTATTTTAAACATGACATCATACAGTTTTAATTCATAGTAAGTGAAATACTCACATAGTAGTTGTCATTTATTTGAACCATTGGTGCATTTACACAGGCCCCTAAACATTCCACCTCTATAAGAGTGAAAAGTTTGTCAGGTGTAGTCTCTCCAACCTTTATTCCTAAAAATATAAATGATCATTGTAAGGACCAGGTTATATTTTTTCCAGTTTTTTAAAAATTTATAAATAATTCTTTACTGTTCAAAGTATTACATATGTCCCCCGTTTTCCCCCACTGACCCCCTCCAGCCCGCCCCTGCCCCCCCAGGCTATATTTTAAGAGCAATATGATTTAAGAAAAAAAAGAAAAGAAAACCAACGACATATTATAGAAGTATACAAAAAAATATTTAAGAGCACTAAATTTCTTAAACAAAACAAGCCTGCATAATTATACTAGAACATTCAAGGATTTCTTAAGTGAACTCATTCCTTTAAAAACAACCAAATTTCAGGGGACTCATCTCCAGTGTTTGTTGTCAAATAGCAGTGCAACTGACAGTACAATTTTCATTTTGACTGTGATAATTAACCGACTAAAATCATATTAAAAGATTGGCGAAGACTCAGAAAACTGCTAATATCAAACATCATTAAGAATGTGACACCCTGGCTGGATTGGTTCAGTGGATAGAGCATTGGCCTGCGGACTGAAGGGACCTAGGTTTGATTGTGGTCAAGGGCATGTACCTTGGTTTCAAGTTCCTCCTCAGCCCAGGCCCTGGTTGGGGTGTGTGCAGGAGGCAACTAATCAATGTGTTTCTCTCAAATCAATATTTCTCTCTGTCTTTCTCTCTCTCTTCCATTCTCTCTAAAAAATCAATGGAAAAATATCCTTGGATAAGGATCAGAAAAACTTAAAAATAGAATGAGAGGAAAACAATTACTCTAATATCTTTAGAGAAGGCATTTTGTCAAAATCTGACACAGCAATTCTACTTCCTGTAAATAATCCCAGTATACAGCAGGTATACAAAGAGGAAAATACATAAAAGTAACTGTAAAATAACTTAATAATAGAAATAAGAGGAGAGAAACCAAGATGGCAGCATAGGTAAACACCTAAACTGCTACCTCGCACAACAATATCAAAACTACAACTAAAAGACAAAACGGACACCATCCAGAACCACAGGAAAGCTGGCTGAGTGGAAATTCTACAACTAGAAGGAAAGAGGAAAGCACACTGAGAATCAGAGGAGCTGCAAAAGGCTGAGGTACGGAGACACGCGAGCCCGTGGAGAGGACGGGCAGCTGAGTGCACGGGCGGCTGAGTGCACGGCTGGCTTTCTAAAGTGGGAGGGAGATGGAAGCTCCTGATTGCGCTGAACTCCAGTTCCGGGTGAGTTTCTGGGAACCCAACTCATTCGGGGAGAAACTGGACTGTCAGGAAAAGAGAAAGCACACTGAGACTCGGGAGCTGCGGAGGCAAGAGGTCTGGAGGTGCGCGCGCGCAGAGAGGACTGACTGCTGAGTGCACAGGCAGCTGAGTGCGCAGCTGGCTTTCTAAAGTGGGAGGGAGACGGAAGCTCCCGAGTGCGCTGAACTCCAGTTCCGGGCGAGTTACTGGGAACCCAGACTCATTCGGGGAGAAACTGGACTGTCTGGCAGCGGGTGAAACTCGAGGGCGGCTTTCTCTCAGAGGTGCTTGCAGCGATTATTGAGGGACACTGAGACCCAGGGGCCTCATAGGGCAGGGCTGACAGGAAGCCAAGGCTGGCTGCTCTGCCCTGAGACTCCGCCCCAGCCAAGCTGAGCACAGAGGCTTTTGCAATTTTCCAAGTCTTGTCCCATAAGAGTGCCTCTAGCACAGAAGTTCTCCCAGCGTAGACACAGCTGATCCTCACAGCCAATTGACCTGGAGGTCAATTTCTCCCAGTGATACGAACAACAATCAAGACTTAACTACAACAAGGCTGTTCACACAGTCCACAAAGGGATGCACCAAGAGTGTCCACCTCAGGTAACTGGGAAGGCTGAGCCACTGGGCCCTATAGGACACCTAGCACACAAAGCTACTCTACCAACTCAGGGAAGCAGCAAAAATGCGGAGACAAAGAAACAGATCACAAGTGAAAAAAATGGAGGAAAGCAAAATGGATATAGAATTCAAAACCACGGTTATAAGGTTTTTTAAGAATTTCCTAGAAAAGGCCGATAAATTTAGCAAGACCCTCGAGGATATGAAAAAGGACCAACTAGAAATTAAACATACACCGACTGAAATAAAAAATATTATACAGAGACCTAACAGCAGACTAGAGGACCGCAAGAATCAAGTCAAAGATTTGAAATACAAAGAAGCAAAAAACACTCAACCGGAAAAGCAAAAAGAAAAGAATCCAAAAATTTGAAGATAGTGTAAGGAGCCTCTGAGACAACTTCAAGCATACCAACATCAGAATTATGGGGATGCCAGAAGAAGAGAGAGAGCAAGATACTGAAAACCTATTTGAAGAAATAATGACTGAAAACTTCCCCCACCTGGTGAAAGACATAGACTTACAAGTCCAGGAAGCACACAGAACCCCCAAAAAAAGGAATCCAAAGAGGACCACACCAAGACACATCATAATTAAAATGCCAAGAGCAAAAGACAAAGAAAGAATATTAAAAGCAGCAAGAGAAAAACAGTTAGTTACCTACAAGGGAGCACCCATATGATTGTCAGCTGATTTCTCAACAGAAACTATGCAGGCCAGACGGGAGTGGCAAGAAATATTCAAAGTGATGAATAGCAAGAACCTACAACCAAGATTACTCTACCCAGCAAAGCTATCATTCAGAATTGAAGGGCAGATAAAGAGCTTCAAAGATAAGAAAAAGCTAAAGGAGTTCATCAACATCAAACCAGTATTATATGAAATGCTGAAAGGTATTCTTTAAGAAGAGGAAGAAGAAAAAAGTAAAGATAAAAATTATGAATAACAAATACATATCTATCAACAAGTGAATCTAAAAATCAAATGAATAAAAAATCTGATGAACAGAATAAACTGGTGATTATAATAGAATCAGGGTCATAGAAAGGGAGTGGACTGACAATTCTCAGGGGCAAAGGGATGTGGGGGGTGCGGGAAGAGACTGGACAAAAATCTTACACCTATGGATGAGGACAATGGAGGGGAGGTAAGGGCAGAGGGTGGGGTGGGAACCAGGTGGAGGGGAGCTATGGGGGGAAAAAAGAGGAACAATTGTAATAATCTGAACAATAAAGATTTATTAAATTAAAAAAATAGAAATATGAGGCAGACATACGTATCATGCTGTAGTCAAAAAAAGTACAAAAAGCAAACACAGACACATTATATTTATGTATTTAATAATGAAAACAACATAAAACCTAAAACTATTCAACTATTATCAGAATTTGTATCTTGAAGGTGGGGGGTAGGATTATGAACAGAGTTCAGATTTCTGTTTTATATGCTTCAATACTGCTCAAATTTTACCACATCCAAGTACTTTATATTCAGTAACAAAAATTAAAAAAAAAACATCTCTTTTTACTTTACTTGATTATGTATAGTTGTATGTGCAGCAATGATAGTTTTGTATGGAAAATGCCGTTTCAATTCTGTAAATGCTACTATAATAAAACCCTGTTTCAAATTTCTCTTCCTGACACATTCTTACTATTTTATTTGTCCAAAGGCTAATTTGAAAGAACCTAAGGATAAGATAGTCACTTTTTACATACCACATGCTACTATTACACAATGAAACTTATTTTGTAAATAATGAAAACTTTAAAATTCCTAGCTTTTCCAACATACTTAATGACTAGAAAAAGATGAAAATTCAACTTTGAGGCCGAGAACTAAGAGTACAAAGTAAGAAATAAATGTAGACAAATAGTAAGACAAAATTTACTCATGAAGTAGTGATCCAATAAGATCCCATAAGATGACAAAAGTTGGAAAAGTTAGGTAGAAATTGATCAACTCTAGAAAGACAATTATAATTTTCATAAAAGTTATAAGTATAATGTGTCCCATACCAAGTTTTTTCTGAATGGCCTCCAGTATGCTGTCAGAGTTTCGAAGCATGCAAGGTGTAGTAGTGCAGATCTGAATGTGATACTTTCCAACTGGCTTTCGATTATACATTGTATAAAAAGTTGCTACTTCATATACTCTCATTGGAGGTACTTGTAAAACTTCTGCAACCTAAAAATAGTAGGAAATTTTTTAAAAACGTAATTATAAGGTTTAATAATTGAGCTTGGTTAAAAGCATATTTTGATACTGCTGCAATTTGGTAACAACAGAAAAGTTCTTCAAAAGCAGAAAATATACCTGTATTTGGTATTTGCAAGGTATAAATCCTTTAATTTTTACAGACATCTTACACTTACACTACACAGAGCCCAGAGGCTAATTATTGGTGACCTCAGCCCTTCTCTCTGCAAAAGGGTCTTTTTCTCTAAATTTTTAAGTCTCTCATTAAGAATTTCTACTTTGACCATTCAACTCGAATATTTTGTAATTTAAAATTTCTAAATAGCAAAAATTTGGTGACCAAACCCTAATAAGTTAAATTATATTTTCAACCTTTCACCAATTTTTTAAAAAGGCCTTGATGTAACTGGTGAGGTATAGTGTGAGCAAATGGTATGGGGACAGAAAAAGTTGAGAATCAAAGCTTACCTACTAGCCTGTATAAGTTTACATATCTACATACTTACTTACTTACACACACACACACACACACACACACACACACACACGCCCCTTCAGAACAATCAAACCTTATTATTTCCAATGGATCTTCTGGACTAGTACTTCCCAACCTTTCACATCAAAGAATTTACAGAAAATACTTGTTTTGATATATTGGGGAAGGAGTGGAGAGGTGGGAGGTGGAAAGTGAAGGGGTGTGAGGGTGGGGCGTGTTCAGGACCGAGGGACTCAATATTTGAGCATAACTCTCTTGGTGAGGACAAGTCTGTTAGAGAAAACAGGTTTTTTAGCTATTTGCTAGGGCTGGTCCACACACAGCCTATCATGCATATAATCCTGGCTACAACTTTCTGGGTGATCTGATCAGGTCTTAAGATTTGATATCTGATATTCTTAAAAATTATGTATACTCATTTTGACATGAAAGAAGAGTTCGTTAAATTGCATTTCTGATGTGTTCTCAGAAGACATTTAAACACAGCTCACCTGTGAAAAGATTAATTTGGTGATACGAAACCAGGCATGTACCTCTAAATCTGGGGAGCTCTCTCAAAATAAACATGCTGAAGCCTGAAAATGTATGTACTGGAGCCCTACCACTGGGAGTAAGGCCCTGATGTCTACTTTGAAAAAACTTCCCTGGGGCTGCTACTGTGCACCATAGAGATGTTTAAGGAACTAACGTGTGAGTTCTGGATTTTGTTATTGTTGTAAGGTTGGGTTTTTCTTTGGGGTCAGAGAGAAACAGAAATATTAAAAGTCTCAACTATAAAGTGGAAAGAATCTTGATCCTATTCTTTATATGCTATTTTCTGCTTTTACACATACACATCCGATTTGAAATAGGACAGTATTTCTTGCAATGTTCTCACATTAATTTCTAATTTATTTTATTTTGCTTTACTAAATTTGCCATGCCGCAAGACTTCCAACAAGCTTGTCATTAAAAAAATAATACATTTTTGCTAAAAAGTATCTATGATTTAAAAATATACCTCAATAATTATTTATAAATTTGGCTATTATAACATAGAAACCAATATAAGTAATTTATAACGCCCCCCCCTAAAGAAATATGTGATTAGTTGAAGGAAAAAAACAAACATACATCTGGCTATGTTTACTAAGGTACCAACCAAACTTTCTTTATAAGATTTTTTCATAGTCAAAACAATATTAAGGATCCACAACAGTGTTAGGGTACTATACAACGCAAGTAAGAGATAAATGAGCTAAATAAAAAATCTGCACTTGGGATTCCATTAGATAAATTGAGGACATTCCTACTCTCCAAGAAAGATGTCAATGGTCTAGCCCCGTGGTCAGCAAACTGCGGCTCTTTGGCCCCTTGAGTGCGGCTCTTCCACAAAATACCACGGCCTGGGCGAGTCTATTTTGAAGAAGTGGCGTTAGAAAAAGTTTATGTTTAAAAAATTTGCTCTCAAAATAAATTTCAATCGTTGTACTGTTGATATTTGGCTCTGTTGACTAATGAGTTTGCCGACTCTCTAGCCTAACAGACCAAATAAAACTTAAAAAGTGAAAAGAGAAATAAAGTAGAGCAGAATCCCTGCAAGTCAAGTAGAAAATGTAAAGAATTAGAAGTAGTTCCCAGCTCTTATCATTTAGAAATCATAACAACGCTTAGAAAATATCTACATAGTTCAAAATCTTCATTGCAGTTGAGGAAGTATGTCCAGAGAAAAATGACTTCTTAACTTAAAGTCAAATATACTTTCCATTACATCACACTTGCTTATTAGTTTTGTGATTCTCATAAGAATCAAATATATGGTTTTGTTTAGCACTTTGTAAACTAAAAACTTTAACATAGTACCACACAAATGTAGTTATATTCATAGAATAGGAATAAACTTGATATTTGGATTATTACTGAAAATACAATTAGTAAAAAAAACCAAAATCTTGAATATGTATGAATAGACTAACTTCATTTAAATGGGTCACTCATAACATTTCTATGGGTTGCTGATTCCAAGGTGCCACAATCAAGTGTCATATATCATATATTGTATATGTTTTTGTTAAAGCCTGTCACCAAAGATAAAAATATTATAAAGATTCACCATTAGCTATGAGCAGATCCTTTTTTCTTTAATTCTGGTGTTTAAACAGTACATTAATTTTCAGAATATCTTGACAGCAAATTATACACATTTGCGATCTTTAATCTGTATTATGACCAAAAAGAGGGGAAAAAAGAAAACCTCATTATAATGCTTTTATTATTTCTTACAAGGATAAAAAACTCGACTTTTTCAGTTCTCTGTGTTACTAAGGGAACCAACAAAAGCATATGTAATTTGAGAAAACATAAATAATTAAAAGACTTAAAACTCTTATATTTTGATATTAATGAATGTCAGAGGAATTTCTATACAAGAAAGTTCATACACAATCTCTCCTTTTTTTTGAACTAAGGCAAAAATGAATTCAGTACCTTGTTCATAGCAGAGATAGGCAGCCATCCATTCTGTCTTTGGGCCAAATCTAAGACTGGAAGCACAGCTGCGGCTTTATGCCCTTCTGGATAGTTTTTTACAATTGCCTCTATCCTCTGTATCAAAGGAAAAGCACCCGTTTTTATATCTCTGGAAGATACTAAATATTTTGTACCATTAATTATAACATTAATTTATCATACCTTATAGTTTTCTGGTGTGAAATCAAATGGAGTATCTGGGTTATTCTCAGGAGTATCTCTGTGCTATACAAAAGGAAAAGAATATTTTCCAAAATGAGCAAAATTCCTCAAAAGTGTGAATAATTTTGCACTTTACTGTTGCTAATTTAATCTCTTCGCTTTGTTTTCAACATAATACAAATCAATTTATCCTTGCATAAAAAAAGAATGGCTAAACTAATTAGTAAATACACGTGACAGTTTTAGACAATTTTAGAAATTACCATTTAATGGTTTAAGAGAAGTAGCTTTAGGACCAAAAAACAAAACAAAGGGTTATCCAACTTGATTAGAGGATAGAATCTTCAAATGTAATTACCAAAACATTACTAATTCTTGGAAGCCTTATGAAGACAGAATTTTCAGTGTGGACATGTGTATTTTTCCAGAGAGTGTATCAAATTGTCAAAGGGATTCACTTACTATAGGGAAGGTACAAAAGCACCATCTCTTCTCCACATAACAGAAACTAGCCAACAGCTAGTTTTCTGTAACAGAAACTAACCAACAGCAAGAAGCTATATTTTTTTTCTCCATAAAAGAGCAAGCCCTCTTTAAAAACTGACAAGAAATGGCATGTCAACAGGAAATCAAATGAGTCACACTAAGATTAACACTTACAATGATTAATGTTTTGTACGTAAGGTGAACACAGAACTGAATCTCTTAATACATTAACTCTCAGTTCTTTTTCAAAGACACAGAAGAAAAAAGAAAATGAAAACTCCGAACAAAGATCTCAAACACATGGCATATTTGATATGTCTTTAGACAAAGATAACATATAAAGCAGAAATCTACTTATCGATAGTATGCCAACTAACATTAAGATTCAGCCTGGGAATAACTCAGTTTAGAAGACCATACCACTAACTCTAAATCGTACTAGTCCAGTAAATTGCCTTTAAACAACACCAGATTAATTCCTGAACACTGTACCTTTGCCAGAGAAAAGGGATAAATTATCTTGTATTTTCTGAATTGTGCAACTAAACTGGAAAGTTCATTGACCTTTACCTGTAGTTAACCCTGGGAACCAAAAATACAAAGGCCAACTACCAACGTATTCACTCTATTACTAAAATCTGTAAATTTCAAACTAGTGCTATTTTGGGATTCCCCAAGTTGCAGCCTCAGAATCTTCAGTGAACCAACATGACTGAGTTTAAGAATTCAAAGTGTGAAATTGGGTTAGGGCTCATTCATAGTAATTTCACTGAATAATAATCTAAATTCTTATTCTCAGATTTGCTCTGGTACCAATTTAAACTTGAGAGGTTCAGCTGGAACCACATATCTTTTGAAAAATAGTGAATTCAATTATCTATATTTAAATTCCCACAATGACCAGGTTATACCAAAGACATGGCTATTTAAAATATTTTGGATTATTATAACAAAGTTACCCAAATTTTCAAGTCTTTTCATTCTGAAGAAATCTAAGTAATTACTTACCACAAATAAGGCTCCTCCAGCTCCATTTTGCACAGATGTCTTATGCAAATTCCTTATATGTCTTCCCTAAAATTTTAAGAAAATTTTGTAAATCACAAGCCTTAAGAAATTTTTCATATGGAAAAACTTTATGATCCATAACTAAAAACAACAGAATCAACTTACAGAAGTAAAAGATCTTAAGAGTTATAGTCTACTACACTACACCCTGCCCATTCTATTTTAGGAGAGGTATAAAAAGGCAGAGGTCTAAAGGTAAGGTTATTAACTTGCCTAAGGTCACACATAAGAGTGGAAGAGCCAGGATCAAACCCAGTCATGTATCCTTTCTACAATACAACACTCTGTTAGCATACATTTGAAGAGTTAACTTACATCCTTTAACTTTTGTGTGAATAAAGTTGGAGGCAAGCTTTCATTTATTTAGTGTGGATATTCATAAACATGTTTTCATTCTGTACAAATGAGTCATATACTCTGTATTAATGAGTCAACTGCATCCTCCTTTTTAATTCTTTACTAAATTAGTTTAGAAACTCCAGCCATAAAAAGTTTCAGAAAGCTGCTTATGATGGATGCTATATAGACTGACCATACTCAATTGTTTTGGAAGAAACCCATTTGAATCCCCTCTCCTTTGCATTTCATTTCTCTTTGCTCTGTTGCTTCTCCTATCATTTCTACCTTCTCCACCTCTCCCCCACCCAACACCCACTCTCCCTAAAAGCAATTCAACTATGGTTCAGAAATTCCCCGATTTCTGAGTTCTACTAAACACAGATGGTAGAACATTGGATTACCAAGCATGGAACTGGAGAAGAGTTGGACAATTCAAACAAGGCAAACATAATAGAAGTAAAGGTAGTGATTTAACTGTTCCTGATAAAGTTAAATTTATTAGCCATCATAGCTATGTACTTCTGCAGTTTTATCCCAAATAACTGCTTCTCTACAGAAAGGATTCATAGATTTGTCATATACTTCTACAAATGGGTAGGTCTGCACCTTTTCACCTCTGAAATTTTCAAATACGTTTGCCTACTATATCAATCCCCAAGGAAACCTATTAACTTTTTCATGCAGAGAAATGACACACTATGATTACACTAGTGACCCGGTGCATGAAATTCGTGCACATTAAAAGGGGATTAGAGGAAATAATTTAATATTGCTATTTGCCCTTTCTCTACAATAGAAGTGTAGAGATGAAAGAAAATTAGTAAAATGTATATGAAAACCTTCTTCCTGTCAGAGTCTGGGGCTCACCATGGGACCCAGAGTCAAGTCCCTGCCCACCCACATGCACCTCAAAATCGTGTGAGACCCAGACCTGGCCAGCCCCCCCACATTGGGCTAGATCCAGACCCGGCCAGTCCCACCCTTGTCAAGCCCTGCCGGGCAGGGGGCGTAGCCTCAGGTCCCCTGGCCCAGTGCCAGGATGGGGGGCGTGGCCTGAGGTCCCCCAGCCCAGACTGGGGCAGGGGGCATGCCTTGAGGTCCTCCGTCAAGCCCCACCAGTTGGGGGACACAGCCTGAGAACCCCTGTCAAGCCCCGCTGGGTGGGGGGCATGGCCTGAGGTCCCCCATCATGCCCCGCCAGGCGGGGGTGGGGGCACAGGCTCAGGTCCCCCGGCCCAGCACCGAGAGGGGGGCGCAACCTCAGGTCCCCTGTCAAGCCCCGCTGAGCGGGGGCGTGGCCTGAGTTCCCCTGACCCAGCACTGGGGGTGCACCTTGAGGTCCCCCGTCAAGCCCTGCTGGGTGGGGGGCTTGGCCTGAGGTCTCCTGTCAAGCCCAGTCAGGCATGGGGGCACAGCCTCAGTCCCCTGGCTTGGTGCTGGGGCAGGGGATGTGGCCTGAGGTCCCATCAAGCCCTGCCGGGCGGGGGGTGCAGCCTGAGATCCCCCGGCCTGGTTCCAGGTGGGGGGGGGGGGCCTGAAGTCCCCTGTCAAGCCCCACCTGGTGGGGGGTGTGGCCTGAGGTCCCCTGGCCTGGCACTGGGGCGGGGGGGAGCAGCCTGAGGTCCCCTAGCCCAGCACCAGGACGGGAAGCACACCTTGAGGTCCCTGGCAAGCCCTGCCGAGCAGGGGGAGTGGCCTCAGGTCCCCTGCCAAGCCCCACGGGGGCGGCGGAGGGCGTAGCCTCAGGTCCCTGATTGCTCATTAAGGCTCCTTATGGGAACTTGGCCTCAGCTGTGGGTGCAGCCATCTTTGTGATGGAGTGATGGTCAGTTAGCATATTCCCTCTTTACTAGGTAGGATTTTGTTTCCTATCTTTATGTCAATTTGCTACTCATGACAACTTTTAAAAAATTATGCCTCACCTTGCTTAAAAAAGGATGTAACAAAATATTTCTTTTAACCTATGGTAATTCAACTGTAGACAGTCATTACAGACAGTGGCTTAAACTATGATCATGAAAACATTCCATGATCCCCTTATCTCTCACCTTCTCTCATTTAGATAGTCACCAAGTCCTACCCATTCTACCTACACAACTTTTAAATTGTTTTTCATGTTTCTTACAACTATCCCCAGTTCAAACTCTTTTCATTTCCCTCTTAGATTACCGCAATAGCCTTCTAACTGGTCTCCTGCCTTCCAAGCTCACCCTTCTCCACATCTCCAGAGATTTTTGTCCTAAAATTATGATGGGGGAGAAGGAGGTGGCAGTGGTGGGGATCAATCTAAAGTCATTCACTGCCAACAGAATAAAATCTAAACTCTGTGGTATGATATACCAAAGGCCTCTACTCTGTGACCTATTCCAGTCTCACCTTCCACAGCAAGTTATTCCTTGTCCATAGTGTCATGCTCTCTCACATTCACTGTCCTTGTACATGGAGCTACCTGTACCGACAACGTTATGTCACCCTATACCTCCCTCATCCATCATGACCAAGGTTAACCTCCTCCTCTTATCTCTCTAAGGCCCCTGAACCACAGTCTCTTTTCCCTAAGCAAAGTGAAATCACTTTATAGCACCTATTAAGCTTAAATCTTCACTATACACACCAACTTTCCTCAGTAAAGTTGAGCGATTTCAGAAAGGTAGGTTTAAAAAAAATTTTTTTTTAAATAAGACTTGCAAACAAACCCAGTTCAGGCTTATTCTATGTAATTTTGGGCACATTTGCCTGGGCATCTTCAGATTCTCACCTACAAAATGAGATAACACCCAGCAAAGTATCCCACTTATAAAGTTGCTTTCCTTCTCCCCCAACAAGGCAAAGCAAAAAGTGTTTGAACATAGTCCTTAATGTTTACTGAAAGAAATTTCCTGATTTGTAACATGCTTCCTGACTTGACTCCAAAAGTGGTGAGTCAAGGTTTCCCAATGGAAAATCAGACCAACATGGTAAATGAACCTACAATTTATTACCAAATGTACTGGACTGATACTAAAGAATGCTAAAGAGAAGGGAAGTTCAGCCATTTATATATTTGAAATGGAGACTGCGTTCACATATCCAATAGAAAGATCTGAATTTGTAGTATGCCAAAAATGGCCTACTGAACCTTACCGAATACTTAAAAATTTGTCATTTTCTCTTTCCCCTAAATTGTTTAAGGCTGAAAAAATAAATTGTTTAAGGCTGGGTTAGGCAGAATAATAATGCCTCAAAGATACCCATGTCCTAATTCTGGGGAGCTGTGAATATGTTAATATACACAGCAAAAGAGATGGAATTAAGGTTGCTAATCAGTTCACCTTAAAATAGGGAGATCGTTCTGGATCATCAGAATCCAAGGTAATCACAGGGCCCTTAAAATTTGGAAGAGGGAGCAATGTCAGAAAAGGATATGTGACAAATGGCAGAAGCAAGGTCAGAATGATGTGACATGACATGACATGAGAAACTCCTTGGCCCTTGCTGGCTTTGAAGATGGAAGAGGGCCATCATCCAACAAATAAGAGCAGCTTCTAGAAGCTGGAAAAGCTAAGAAAACAAATTCTCCCCTGGAGTCTCTAGAAAGACGTGTACCTTGATTTTAGACCATGTCAGACTTTTAACCTACAGAATCATAAGACAGTAAATTTGTGTTATGTCACCAAGCTTGTGGTAATTTGTTACAGCAGCAATAGAAAACTAACACAAATACTTTTTCTTCTTTTTAATTTTAAGAACTTTAGAATCTTTAAGGCAAAATGGAGAAACCTTGGGACATTGCAAAAATCAGGTTTAAAAGAGACATGGAAGCATGGAACAGATTCACAGATCTCAGAGGAAAGGCAGTGGTGCTGTGGGGGGATTAACTAAAGAAGTTATATGCATATATACATACTACTTGCCCATGGACACAGACAATAGTGCGATGAAGGCCTGGGGTGGGGTGGGAGCCAGGTGGAGGGGGGCAAAATGGGGGACATCTGTAATACTCTCAACAATGAAAGTAAATTAAGAAAAGCAATATATAAAAAATAAATCTCTAATGGAATGAGAGCATTTCATTCTATAAAACTTAAAATTTAGCCCTAGCTGGTTTGGCTCAGTGGATAGAGCGTCAGCCTGCAGACTGAAGGGTCCCAGGTTCGATTCTGGTCAAGGGCATATACCTTGGTGGCAGGGACATCCCCAGTAGGGGTGTGCAGGAGGCAGCTGATCGATGTTTCTCTCTCATCGATGTTTCTAACTCTCTATCCCTCTCCCTTCCTCTCTGTAAAAAATCAATAAAATATATTAAAAACAAAAAACAAAAAAACTTAAAATTTAGAAAAAAAAAAGCCACCACAGAAGGTTCTACTTCTAGTGTAGTTGAATAGATATTATCAGTCCAAATCACTGAGTAACAATTACAAACTCTGGATGAAATATTTCTTTTAAAACATAAAAGAACAAAAAACTTTCTGAAGGCACTGGAGAAAAACCAAATGCATGCAGACACAGGAGGGAGGGGAAGCCTATACTTAGAAGAGAAGTGGGTTGTTGTTTTTTCCTTACATCTTTTAACCTGAAGGCAGACCCTCATTAGTACAGGGCAACTAAACCCCTAAGAGAACCTGCAACCTTAATCCTCCTATATAATAAAGAGGTAATATGCAAATTGACTCTCACACCCTCACATCACAAGATGGCTGCCCCCACATCATCACAAGATGGCCACCACAAGATGGCCACTCCCACGTCATCACAAGATGGCCGTTCCCACGACATCACAAGATGGCTGTCATGAGATGGCCGCCCCCACGTCGTCACAAGATGAACACCACAAGATGGCCGCCCCGTCGTCACAAGATGGCTGCCCCCACATTGTCACAAGATGGCTGGCAGGGGAGGGAAGGTGGGGGTGATCGGGCCAGCAGGGGAACAGTTAGGTGTCAATCAGGCTGGCAGGGGAGCAGTTAGGGGGTGATCAGGCTGGCAGGCAGAAGCAGTTAGGGGCAATCAGGCAGGCAGGCAGGTGAGTGGTTAGGAGCCAGCAGTCCCGGATTGTGACAGGGATGTCCGACTGCCGGTTTAGGCCTGATCCCCGGGATCAGGCCTAAGCCGGCAGCTGGACATCCCCCGAGGGGTCCCGATTGGAGAGGGTGCAGGCTGGGCTGAAGGACAACCCCCTTCACAGTGCATGAATTTCATGCACCAGGACTCTAGTGGTATGAATAAACACAGGTGAGTTTGGGACAATCACAGGCATGGGAAAGTGGGAAATTCCTAAAAGGAATAGAGAGGAGAAACCCCAAATTCTGTGGATGACCCCATGCACATGTGGCAGATTCCAAGCAGCTCTGATAAAAGAACTGAACCAATATCTGAGTTGCTGCCCTCAATGGAGTTGAATTCCAGTTTGAGTTCAATTACATAACTGCCTACAACAACTCTTTGGAGGAATTAACAAAATCTAAAGCCTCTATGACATACCATCCACAACCGAAAATCACTCAACATAATCAATGGTTATTACCAAGCAATTTCAAAACAGCTGCAACTATGCTTAAGGACATAAAGAAAAATATCATCAACGACTAAAAAGACAGAAATAGAAACCATAAAAATGAAACATGAAAATTCTAAAACTAAAAACACAATCCCTGAAAAATGCCACAACCCTCACCCCTACAAAACTAAGTACTGGCTTGGGTGTGAGGCAGTAATGAGCTGTATACAGTGGTGTCATGTGAGGCCACGGCCAGCATGGCCTGGGTTCAAAGACCTGGAGAAAGGGCTGACGTGCAAATTAATACACAAGACAAGAAATATAAATTTGGAAATTATGAGGGAAACCAGTTGTGAACTTGGTTCAAGGGACCAAGTTCCCATCTGCTTTTTATTTACTAGAATACACAATTGCCTTTTAGGAATGCAAACAGACATATCAATGGTAATGTTTAGTAAACAGTAAGATTATCAGGTTGGGGGAGTTTGCTTTCGGCCACTGAGTCAGCAGCAGGTAATAAAATGCAGATATTCCGCCCTGTGAATATCAAAGGCCCATCCAGCCTTCTGACCGGACTTCTCACATTTATATTAATTTCTGTTGATCTTGGCTTCCTGCAGTATCAACATTACAGAAAGCCACAGGCAGTTACTAAAGGAAAGAAGAAAATAAGTCTATTCTTGATCCATAATTCATAATTTTTAGGCAATTCTTGACAATCACTCAATAAGGTATTACTGCACTTTACAGAAAATAAAATGAGGATCAAAGAGATTAAGAAATATGGCTCAAGGTTATTATACAAGTAGTGTCTTCCAAGCAATTCTAGACACAGCACTAAGTTCTTGATATTTTTTAAGCAATGATGAGCTGAAAAGCCTGTTGCTGAAGAAAACAGCAGCTGGCTAATAAAGCAGAAATTATAACAGAATAAGCAATGTAAAAGGTTTGAAAATGTAAATGCTTTCTAAAAGGTTTCTCTTTTAGGAAAGCATTTTATTAGGAACCTCTTTATTCATATTTTCCTAATTTTTCCTAGGTCATCTTGATATCCCACTATTTGTAAAATATTAGAAGATAGGCCTGGTTATATAAATTATAGAACATACAATGGAATGAATGCTATGCAGCATTAAAAATGACCGTATAAAATGTCTGCTGATAAGGAAAGCTGATCAAAACGTATTATGAGAAATAAAACAGGCTACAAAATAGTGTGAACAATATCATCTGATTTTTTAAAAGTTCTGTTAAGGTCTATTAATTGCAGACTTCAAAATTACACATTTGGTAATTTCCAAGTTGATGAGACTATGGGTGATTTTCATTTTTTGAGCTTATTCTATTTGCCATTCTTAATATTATATTTTTTGGACAATAGTTGTGTAATTGCAAAATTAAACTTGTAAATCACACTATCATGCTGTACACTTTAAACTTCTACAGTAATGTATGGCAATTATTTCTCAATAAAATTGAGGGGGAAATGAACAAAAAATATTCATCAAAAAATTATTCATCAACTCAACAAATATTTACTAGGCACACACTACATACCAGGTAATGATTATTTAATAAAAAAAAAAAGAGAAAGTTGCCGAAGTTAACCTAAAACAATTTCATTTCCCCAGCTGGCGTGGCTCAGTGGTTGAGCATCGACCTATGAACCAGGAGGTCACAGTTAGATTCCCGGTCAGGGCACATGTCCAGGTTGCAGGCTCCATCCCCAGTGTGGGGCATGTAAGAGGCAGCCCATCAATGATTCTCTCTCATCATTGATGTTTCTCCCTCTCCCTTCCTCCCTCAAATCAATAAAAATATATTTTTTTTTAAAAATTATTTTCTTCCACTACCTTGTTTTTTTCAGTTAACAGTTTTTCAATTTACACCCTCTAACCTCTTCCCTCAAAAACAGAGGAAACTAAAATCTATCTGTACTCTATATCCTTTCTACTAGTAGACAAGGTCTGATCCTCATTAGTCTCACCTGGGGTTCTGCAAGAGCCTCTAATCTATTTAGTCTCCCTGCCTCTGGCTCCCATCAAACCTATTTCCCTTTCAGTCCCATCCAGTGATCCATCCAACGCAGAAACCTGACCATGTCCCTCTGCTCCTCTAAAACCTTTCACTGGTTCTCCACTGCCTCTACGATAAAGTCAAATTCTTCAGGATAGCACGCAAGGAGCTCCAAGATCTGGGTCCTGCCAACTCTCTCATTTCATCTTGAACACCTTGCCTCCAACAATGGAGTCCAGCAACACAGCTTGTGCTTCTCATACCGACAAGCTTTTTCTTGCCATCAATAGTCTTTTCTTGCATTGTCTTTCCTCTTATACAAGACTATTAACTCCACAAGAACAGGGACTGTCTAACTCTAATTATGTGAAATGGGGGAATAAGAGTACCAACCTCACAAACGAGATTTAGAATGTCAATATTTAACACAGTGCTTGGCACATAGAAAGTAGTCGCCAAGTGTTACCTATCATTATTACCCACATTGTTATCTGGAGTCCATCAGTGCATGACCCACAGTAGGACCATAAACGTTTATTAAAAGACTAAACTCTGCAAATTACAATATTCCCATTTTACAACTGAGGAAACAGAAAAATAACAGCCAAAGTCACAAAGCGAAAAACACAGTGAAGTCACCATCCAAACTCCGGTGTAACTCTAAAGCCCCGAACTCATTCTATACTGACTGCTGTGCACTATCTATATCCCTCTCTTCAGCTGAGAACTGACTCAACCCCGCTATTTTACTGCAAAGACAAAAAGGCTTCGTTCTTTCCAGTAAATGCCCTGTTGTTAAATTTCTGGAATCTGCATTTTAAGTTAACTTGAATGTTCAACCTTTCTGAGAGTCCATTTCTTTGCCTAACATGAGATGTAGTTGGATCTCAAAACCATTCAAGCTCTAAAAATCCTGCTGTGCAGTATTTGTGCTGCTGTTCTTTTACATCGTTGGATACGACGTAGCGAACTTTTCAGATATGCAAGGCACAAAAGAAAACACTGTTGGCCTAAGGAGACGCTCCTAAACCAAGCAAGCCCGATCTACAATCCCAGAGTTCTCTCCAGAACAATGCAACCTGACGGCCGCAAGGTCACTAGGCTGGCTGTGCAAGCTGCCCCCTTCGGGAGCACGGGCACTGGAAACAGATCAGGCCGACGCAGGCGCTAGAGTGAAACAGGACAAAACGGAACACCGAGCGGCCCCTCCTTCATCCTCCTCTTCACAAAATTAGGTGTACACTTCCCAGTCCTGTAAGGGCCACGCACCCGCCTCAGTTACATTTGCCGACCCTCCCTCGGAGCTCTTCGCTGCAGCAACCTCTCCGGGGAGAGGGCGAAGGCCGCAGTGCCCTTGCCGCCGCCTGAAGGCTTGTCCAGAGCCCAGGGCTCTCGGGTGCTCACGACAAAAGAGGCAAGGAGAGAGGGAGAAGGGCGGCGCCAGTGCCCGGGCTCATTCCGAGCCTCCTTACCCACTGGGCGGTGAGGCCAGCCGCCCGGGCCCGTAACGCCGCGGTGAGGAACATGGCGGACCAAACTGTCAGTCTTTCCCCGCAGCTCCCGGCGCGGATCCCCCGCAAGCCCGGGACGCACGGCGTGCGCGCTCCGGAGTCAGGCCCAGAGCGTCCGGGGCGGCAAGCCGCTCCCTACCCCGAGGCCGCGGGGACGCGCGAAGGCGCGCGAGGGCTGCTGGGGCCCAGAGGGCGGAGACTTTCCGGGGAGAGGGGCGGGGCGAGGACCAGCCAGCGCCCTAAAAGGCCGGGTCTTGCCGTCTGCGCTGGGGTCCCAGCCTTGAAAGGAAGGGCGCCTTGGGCTCTTGGGGGAATGAAACCCGGACCTGGATTTATGGGGTGTGATTCCCTTTTGGAGAGCCTTATTAGGCTCTTATTAGGATGTAATCACCTCCTTTTTTTTTTTTTTTTTTTTTACCGTGGTTACTGAAAAAAAATTCCGTTTCAACCCCTACAAATCACTTTACAAATTATGGAATTGAAGATGCAGAGGGCTATCACCCAGTGAGCTAGGCATAGACCCCCTCTCCCCCCAAGTGCCTTAGTTCCCATTCTTTTGCTTTAAAGATCCTTGCCGACTTATTTAAGGGTGAAATAACATGATATCTGGATTTTGCTTCAGATAAGTGGGGAGGGAGATATAAATGAAACAGGATTGGGCATGAGTGATTGACTGTTGAGGCTGCGTGGTAGTTCTCATTACTATTCTCGGTACTTTCGTGCGTGTTAGAAATTTTCCATAATAAAACTTTTTTAAAAATCACTTCCTTCTTGATGTTTGGTCATCTCTGGAAGTTCCAGTAAGTACTTATTCAGTAACAGCTATAATATGCACAGCCCTGTTTCCTGCTGTGGAGGGTTTGCCAGCCACTTACTGCCTCCTGACTTTTCCCTCCTCTGCTTTCTTGTGTTTCATGTCCTGTATCCACCCCCTTTATTTTGCCCATTTTATTTGCTATAACAAAGAAATAATTATGAATAATTTCTGGAACTTTCACAGCATTGCAAGGGTTTTTAGGATTTATTCCTCATTAATTTAAACACTATAAAATATTCCATTGCAACTCCTGATGAATCATATTTTACAAATTATGGAATTCAAGTCACAGAGGGCGGCCAGCCAGTGAGCTAGAAATAGAAACCAAATACCCTGGTTCCCTTTCCTTTGTTTTGTCTTTTATATTAGTTTGCTTCTCCAAAGTTGCCTGCAGTATTTCCCTTTAAAAGGGGAAAATATTCTGGTCCTCAGTGCTGATTTAAATTATTTTATTATGAAGTTACCTAAATACATATAAACCCAACACAGTTATGCACACAACACTGTACTTACAGTTCTTCTACAACTAAAACCAAAGTATATCACTAATTAAATACATTCACACTAAAAGTGGATGATACTAACTGATATGGCATGGATTCTTTGAACCTGGTATGCATGCTTTTGTTAGATTATATTAGGGCCTTCTCTAACTTCCTAGTCTAGATTAGTCCTCATGATAGCTTCCCTAAGTATGCCTGCCTCCACTTTCATTACCACATTTGCCACACAATTATAACCTCCATAAGTGCAGAAACCTGCCCTTCCCAACCTGTTCAACAATTTGCAATGTACCTGGCATATGAAGGATATTCAATATTTGTTGGCTGAATGAAAAGTTTGTACATGGTGCCAATATTTGGCCTCCCTAAATGTGTTGTATGCCTCAGGTTGAATTTATGCTTATATGTATGTGTATCAATGAGAGTGCTGTTTGCTGCAAGTAACAGGAGACCTAACTAAAATAGATTAAACAGTATTGGATTCATTATCTCACATGAAAAGAATTCCAGAGGTAGAACAGTTCCAAGGCCAGATAATTCAGTTGCTCAAGGATGTCCTCAAAAACTTGAGTACCTTCCGTCTTTCTACTCTACCATACTCAGCTGTGACTCAGTAGATAACAGCTTTCCAAGAAGAAAAATAATTTTTACCTTAAGTGTCCCAGATGTGCCTTCAGCAGATTTCTTTGTCTCATTGGCATACCTGTCATGATGGTTAAGAGAACAGGCTCTAGAATCAGACTGCTGGTTCGGATCCTATCTCCACTGCTTTCTAGCTATGTGACTTTAGGCAAGTTAGTCTTTCTGGGCTTCAGTTTAGTAACAGTACATACCCACTTCATAGTTTTACTAGAGGCCGGTGCACAAATCAGTGCATGGGGGAGGGGGGAGGGGTTCCCTCAGCCTGGCTTGCACCCACTCGCAATCCAGGACCCATCGGGGGACGTAGCAGTGCTCCAAGCGGCAGGCAGCCAGGGAGGAGCCTGTGTTACTCCGCTCACACTCATCCTGGCCTGCTGCGCCTGCTGCTCAGTAGTGCTGCCATGGAATCTGAGAGGCTCCCACCACCACAGCTGCGCTCGCCAGCCGTTAGCCCAGCTTCTGGCTGAGCGGTGCTCCCCCTATGGGAGCACACTGACCACCAGGGGCAGCTCCTGCCTTGAGTGTCTGCCCCCTGGTGGTCAGTATGCATCATAGCGTCTGGTCTACTGGTCATTCCAGTTGTTCCAGTCATTCTATTATAACGGTTGCTTAGGCTTTTATATATATAATTCTTACCTTAAGTGTCCCAGATGTGCCTTCAGCTGATTTATATATATTATTCTTGCTAAATGTTAAAAATGTGGCTTAGGCCAAAACCGGTTTGGCTCAGTGGATAGAGTGTCGGCCTGCGGACTGAAAGGTCCCAGGTTTGATTCCGGTCAAGGGCATGTAACTTGGTTGCGGGCACATCCCCAGTGGGGGGTGTGCAGGAGGCAGCTGATCGATGTTTCTCTCTCATCGATGTTTCTGACTATCTATCCTTCTTCCTTCCTCTCTGTAAAAAATCAATAAAATATATTTAAAAATAAATACATAAATAAATAAATAAATAAAAATGTGGCTTAATATTTTACAGACTAGATGTAAACAGGATGAATTTAACAGGAACTCAATAGGATAAATGTAGCCAACTGCAAAGAAGAAATCAACATGTAATTGACTAAATAGTGTATCTAAGCAATGACTAAGCCTCCCTTCAGAGAAACAGAGCTTTGGATATGAATGGCTTGTCTCTTTTACTTGCACCAAGTAAATAAAACCACCCGCAACAACCACGTCTTGTTCTTGAATAAAGCACTGAAGAGGTGAACCCCTTGAGTTCGGTTGCTACCTTTGTGGGTAGATCTTACACACTGCAGAGAAGTAATTATAATACAGATGAAATTGGAACTTAGAGGAAGGAGCCAGTCTTACTGGGGGTGTTAGTGTTGGGCTGCCATTTTAAGGCTCCATAGGAATTTGCCTTAAATAGGATTTCTCAGAGACACATTTTCACCTGTAAGAAGTGGAAGATAAGTATTGTCAGCAGCTAAAAGGTCAAGGTGGCAAATAACCTCCTAAACGGATTCTTCTGATAAAAAAAGATTGGAGGAGACATTTCCCCTATTCCTCTGGGGGCCACTTCCTACCAGGTAATTTCAGTGCATAGTAACAAGGGCACTTCATGTCGGTGCTAGGGCCTTTGTTGTCTGTTATAGAAGCAAGATGCTTTTGGCAGGGACTTGCACACTACTGTGTGTTAACTGTTGTGTGTTAATGTCAAGATGGCATGTGGCAGAATTTTTAAGTCAGCGAAGAAGCGGCTATGTTATCAGGAAGGGAGAAGGACAGGATTCATTCATTGTATGGGTTCTGAGATAGTCTGATTTGATGAGTCCCAGCATTAACATTTTAGGGAGAAAAAAAGCTAGAAAAGATCTGTTCCAATTTACTCACTTAACAGATTTTTTGAAGTTGCTAAGATTGCCAAGATCTTAAAAACTGCCTTCTTCTTTAATAATACATTATTAAGTCAAGTGTTCTGTGTAACAGTGCTCCAGTATATCTCTGTAAAACACAATGGAAAGATTCATTTAGCTCTTCTGGATAGAAGGGAAGTAGTAACACTGTTTCCTAGCTCTATCTAGCTCATGTGTTTCTTGTGTTTATATAGTCAAAGGTCAAAAGCTGACTAAGAACAGATGAGTCCTTTCCATTTGCATCATTTTTCAACTTTTCAAAGGACTTAAAATAAACTATCATTTTCCATTACTTACTTAAGGGGTCTGTTTTGCAGAATTTGTAGCTTTTGTGAACCCCCTGTAGTTCTTATGAAATACACAATCTGAGTCTTACTCATCTGTCAACAGCTAAGAAATTCTAGTATTACTATGCATGATTTAAATCACCCAAAACAGAGAAGAGGACTGAAATGGCCAGTAATATTTATAATTTTCACAAATATCTGACATGAATATTCTTCCTTGAAATAGAGGAAATGATAGAGCTGGAGATGGAAATGGAGAGAGGAAGAAAGGGAGAAAGCGAGGGGGAGGGAGGGAGGGAGATGAGAAGATGTATATCAGTTCTGAGACCAATGATTAATTTCTCTGTATAAAAAAACTTTCCTTCCTAACCAGCATTTCACCTGGGAAGGTGAGGGTGGTAAAGGAGGCCAAATATTTGGTGATGGAAGATGATATGACTTTGGGTGGTGGACACATAATGCAATATACAGATCATGTATCATAGAAATGTATACTTGAAATCTATATGATCCTATTAACCAATGCCACCTCCCTTTTTTCCTCTCTCCATCTCTATATTTAATTTAAATGCCATCTCAATATTTAATTTAAAAAAAGAGAATGTGTCATTATTACCTCAGATGAAATGCTGGTTAGGAGAGAAAGTTTTTTTATACAGAGAAATTAATCATTGGTTTCAGAACTGATATATATCTTCTCATCCCCCCCCCCTCTCTTCCTCTCTCTCTCCCTGATAGTCCATACTTTAAAAAAAAATTAAAAAGAAAAATCATGCCATCTTCAGTAACTTGGAAGAGGTTTAAATAAGGGACTCAAGTCTGTGACTCTGGCATTTCAATTCTAGTCTCAAGCTAACTTGATTTCTGTTCTTATAGATTTTTGAGCTGGAAAATCTAGTTTTTCTACTTTTTAAGCAACTCACCCTTTTAGTTCTTACCCCCTATTCTTCCATCAAAGAAGAATAACAATACATATTGTAATTGCCCAACTAGACTACATGTTCCTTGAGAGTAGGAAGAATATTTCATTAGTGCTCTTCAGAACCCCTAGTTCATCCCTTTCATATGAGGAGAGGACTCACTAAATATGAATGATGAACTATATTCTCACAGTTAGTAAAAGAGCAAAAAACACAGCAAAGACCTCGGAGTTTCCTGAAAGACATGAGAATTCTGGTGCATGTTCTGAAGATGGGGAGGGGGCTCTACAGCGATCCTAATGGGTTCTGATGTATAATTCACGAGCCAAATATAAGAAACTTTGGAAGACTTCCATAGGCAATATTCTTTTATATATATATATATATATATATATATATATATATATATATATAATTTATATATATATATAATTTATATATATATAATTTATATATATATATATATATATATATATATACACACACACATATATATGCACATATATATTTCAGAGAAGGAGAGGGAGAGAAAGACAGAAACATCAATGATGGGAGAGAATCATCAGTTGGCTGCCTTCTGCATGCCCCTACTGGGGATCGAGCCCACAACCCAAGCATGTGCCCCTGATCGGAATCGAACCCAGGATCCTTCAGTCCTCAGGCTGACGCTCTATCCACTGAGCCAAACCAGCTAGGGCTAGACAATATTCTTTGTGACTGAATACTTCCTCCAGAGGCTTTCCAGAATCCCTAAAACAGCAGCTTTAAGTGCTATTTTTACTGACTATATCAGATCCTATCTGTGCTCTGTCTATAACTCCTAGGTATTTGCCATAACAGCTTATGCCAGAGCAACCAGCTATAAACACCTACAACTCTCCACTTGAGGGCTTTAGCCCAAAGTGCAGGGTGCAGCCCTTAGCCAATGACCATGAGAATGGGAGAAAGAAAAAAAAAATCCCCAAGCTTCCTTGCCTTACTTCAGTGGGTTGACTCAGAGGTATGTTCTGTGCTGTCATCCATAGGTCCTCAGTGACACTGAACCCTAGGTACTCACAGGGGAAACACGCTCAACATTTCCTTGGGTCGCCCCCAAAATAAACTTCTTGGCCTCAAATCTTCGTCTCAAAGCTGGCTTCTGGGGAAACCCAAGTTATGACGCCAGTGAACAAATAAACAAAGATAAGAGGCTTAAGTCAGAGTCGGCTTAAGTCCGAGTCTTGTTGAATTAGTTCCGCTGAGGCTGTCCTGCTCAGGGCCTCAGGCGAGAACTATACAGCTTGTTGAAGTGGGATACAATGGAGAAGGCTGGGGAGGGGGCAGGACTTGTAGGTGGACTTGATCACTGGGGTGGAGTGAACACCAGAGACTCAGATCCAGCTGCTGGTGGAGAGAAAATGAGGTTCCACGGCAGTAGGCACAGGATGTGGAACAAGAGATATAGTTTCTGCCAGCAGTGGGCTTCCAAATTCTGGCCTGCATGAGTCTACTACCCTACCCGAGAAGGGAGCATGCTCACTGCGTGTTTGTGTTGTGTTTGGATTGCCAGGCAGCCAGGCAGTGAGAGGGAACGGTGTCAACACGGAGTTAGGTGTGGGTGCTCAGTCAGGGTCAGAGGGAACCTTCCATTCGTGGAGGATGAGCTGTGGGACAAAGCACGGCGGCAGTCCTAGAGACTTTGGTACTGACCGTGTAACAACACATGAACTCTGGCAACAGGCACAAAAAAGAAGTGAGTCTAAGATTGGGCTGTGGAGATAGTAATGAAGAGCTTTGAAATCTAAGAAGCTAGCTTCCTAACTTCCCAGAAGGGTGATTTTGGGTGAGTAGTTTAGCATTTCTGAGCTCAGTCTCCTCATCAGTAGAAGGGGGATACAGTGGAAACTCGGTTCTCGAATTTAATTTTGTTCCAGAAGGCTGTGCGAGAAGCATGTGTTAAAAAACTGAATCATTTTTCCCCCATCAGAAATAATGTAAATTAAATTAGTTTGTTCCAGACCCCCAATGGATTCCTTTTTAACCTCTTATATACAGTACATGTCTAATGTACTGTTTAATCTAGAAACAAACACTTCTTTTATTAAATTTATTGAACCATCCCCTACTAGCCTCAAATGAATCACTTTCAGCGTTCAGTCCAGGGGTGTCTTTCAGGAGGTCAGTCTGTGGCATCTTCGCTTTCTCGCATGTCACTGCCTCTGAAATGCTGTCACTGACTAACTGCTTTTCGTTTATCTAAATCAACAACTGTTTTTCAACCTCTTCAGTTGCCTGTGATCAATGTTTCTTTCACATCCTTAGCAACATTAGCACTCCTGACGGCCTCTTTATGTTTTAAAATTGTGCTAATCCTCCATTTCACCAGCAACAAAAGCAAAAAATACCCATAGCACAGGTTTAGCGGTAAATCAACTGGCATTCTTTCCTTGTGTCCTGAGAGATGCTCTTTGTCGTGCTGATGCATCAGCATGAAAGGGTTGTCAGGTCAAGAACCGTAAGTTTTGTTCGATGACTGAGACATTTTCCCCCTTGAACAACTTGGTCAAGAACCGAATTGTTTGAGATGGGAGACATTTGAGAACCGAGGTTTGATGGTAATGGTTCTTCCCTCACAAAAGTTGTAGAAGGATTTTAATGATAGCATGTAAAGTAGGAGTACAAGGTGAGTGAATTACTTGTATGACAGAGGAAGCCGGGGCAGCCCGGACAGGCCACGCTTTCCGCTGGAACTAGAGCTTTCCTTGGACACAGAAAAAAGGTAATATGTTCAAAGAAACATGAGTGATCCAAGAGACCTATCGTATCAGCCAACCACTTTTGCTGAAAATGATGCATTCCAGGCAGAGGAAAGCAGTGTGACTAAGGTAGTGACTGGGTTATTAAATAGGCTGGCACATCCTGAGAACAACTCTGTGTGTGTGTGTGTGTGTGTGTAAAAAGGAGGGAAAGAGGGAAGAAAAGCTGTAGAGGTCCTCAGGGTGTCAGACCTTGTATTCCCTATTAGAGACTCAGCACTACATCCAGGTGATGACTTAGAGAAGTTAAGATGCTTCCTGCCTACATTCTGACTGGTCCCAGAGACTGGTCGAGGTTAAGGGTGGCACTGAGGACCAGACTGCGCTCCAGCAATGGGGACAGGAAGGCTGGAAAAGCAATGGGCCAGGAAGGGCTCAACCAGATTTCAGCTCTGAGATACGAAATCTGCCAAGACCCATGCATTTGGGGCCATAATGATCTTCCAGGACAGGGTGATGGGCACAGCGTTGAACTCCCGGGAAGGCCCAGGTAGTAGCCAACTAAAAGGGACACTGGCCAGTCTGCCAGACGGGTGTCGGCACCTGCTGATCACGGCCTTGTCTCCAGGGCCTGGCAAAAACACTGAGTGCATATCTATGAGTGCCCAGCTAGTCATTAATGCATAGCACTGGTGGAATTTGAATTTCCAAGACACGTCAGGCTAAATTTGTTTTAATTGGGCCTGTTAAAATGGAGGGGAGGTTACAAAAAACATAGGAGTCTTCTGAGAAATGTAGCTATTTAAATCACAACACTTGTGATGCTTGTACCAAATGTCAAACAGTTTATCCTTACATTGACCTAGAAATCTAGAGGGGAAAAATATCAAGCTGTACTTTTCTCAAAAGAAAACCGCTGACCTGCCGTGGCCGGTATGGCTGTATTGGTTGGAGTGTGTGCACCAGAAGGTGGCAGGTTTGGTTCCCAGTCAGGGTACATGCCCAGGTTGTGAATTCAATCCTGGTTGGGGTGCATGTGGGAGGCAACCGATCCATCTCTCTCTCTCTCTCTCTCTCGCTCTCTCTTTCTCAAATCAATAATAAAATTAAATTAAAAAGCTAGACTGAGATACAGCAAGGAATAATGACAACTTAAAGAAAAGAAAACTGCTTGCCTTATCTTTGAGTTGAGAGATAATGTTTTAATGATGCAGATTTCCCAATAATTTTTTAGAATACTGACAAATAAAAATAGTCACTAACAGCTGTAAATCAGCACAGAGCTTGGCTTCCTTCAGCAAAACAGGGGGAAGATTTGTCATCCCATCAAGCCCCACCTCTGCCCAAGCAATGCCCAGCGAGGTCCCAAAGGAGTGGCTGTGCTCTTGTTTTGGTCTCTTGACCTTCTAAGCGCTCCGAGGTCTTGCGTGGTAAAAGCCAAAGATATGGTTGCTCCTGTTGCTGCTACTGGGTCCAGCTGTAATCACCCAAACCAGCCAGAAAGGTCCCCAAGTAACACTGGGGAAGAACAAGTGTTTATTTTTAAATAAATTACCCTTTTTTATTTAATAAAAAAGCTTTGATAAAGTTTAGTTTTAAACCATATGCAAATACAGTAATCTCTGAATTATTTGGCAAAGATTTTTTTTCTGTTTCCAGTTTTTTTAACGTTGCCACAGATGTGCTTAGACTAAGGCTGATTGTAAGAGCCTCCAAAAGTTCAGCACAAAGGATGAGGTTGAATAGAGCAACGTGCACTGATGGAGTCTGAAGCAGAAATGCCCCCTTTCTCCATAACGTGTGTTCCTCACGTTGAGAGAGCCTGGTGTGCTTTGGCTGTGTGCAGATGTTTAAAGGCAGGTGTTGTTGTTGTCGTTGTTTGCGGGGGAGAGATATTCTCAGATTGACTTAACCAATCCCATATTTAATCTGAGTTTTTCTTCAAAATGCTTTCAATTTCTTTTTTTTTTTTTTCTCGGTATAATCTTCTTCAGGCCGAGAGCTGTTTTTTCCTCCAGCCATGGGATTCTGTTTCAGAACGTCTTCTTAGTATCTTGTAGCATCTATGAGTGAGGTGGGTTATAGTGGGCACTCTTAGGGGGACACCACCAATTTCCTGTGGGCATCCAGTAGTGTTTTATCCATGTCGTGATTATGAATAGAAATTGAGGCTGGAGCACTGGTCTGTCCTATGAGTGCTAAATTGCAGTCCCACCCAAAGGCCCTGCAGGTCTTCCTCCTGCAGACCAGGCGCTCTGTGACTCTGGTCTGCTGGTTGGATCTGTGACCAGTGGAAATGAGAGTCCAAGTACGTTACTTTTGTATTTTGCAATATGCTTTGTGTGTTTTTAGTAACAGTAATATAATATTCAGAGAAAATTGACGTCTGTTTCGTTTCTCTCAATTGCCTTCCTCAACTTTTCTCCCAGGAGATAACACTTGTAGTATCTTCAGGTAAATTATTCTATTTATTATTTATATACTGGGGGCCCAGTGCACAAATTCATGCACCTTGAAAGGAACTGTGGGCCATGGTGAGCACAGGGGCGGTCTTGGCCCATCCTCTGCGCCCCCGCCCAGCCCCTCCCACCACGGCCCCAGTCCCCTGTCTGCCAGCAGCCCTGCTCCCGCCACCTCTGCTACCACACAGTGACGGCGCTGGCCCCGCTCGCACCCGCTGACGGAACGGAGCGATTGGGGCCGGCGCCAGCAGCGGGTGCGAGCAGGGCCGGTGCCATCAGTGGGTGTGAGTGGCAGCTGCTGCCCTGATTGTCCCTCAGGAGCAGGGGAAGGTGGAGAAGCCCTGAGGGGCTATAGGGCCAGCAGCTGCTGCTCACACATGCTGATGGCGCCGAGCAATCAGGATCGGCACTGGGCGCTGGCAGCGGTGCGAGTGGGGCCATCGCCAGCAGCGGGTGTGAGAGGCAGCTGCTGGCCCCGATCGCCCTTTAGGAGCAGGGGGAGGTGAAGAAGCCCTGAGGGGCGATCGGGGCTGGCAGCTGCCACTCGCACCCACTGATGCCAATAAGTGATCGGGGCCAGTGCCGGATGCCGGCAGAGGGTGCAAACAGCAGCTCCAGTGCTGGTAGTGGGTGTGAGTGCCGGGCAGGAGTGCAGTGCGCGGGAGCAAAGAATTTTCAGTAACCACCAGAGGCTTGCCCTGATAAAAGCAACCGGCGCCCCGCCTTGGTCTGGCACCCCCGCTCATCTGCTCCACCATCCCGCTGTGGCTGACACCCGCCATGTTCCGTGCTCTGCTGCCTGCTGCCAATTCCCGCCATGTTCCACCCGCATCCCCTGGTGGTCAGTGCATATCATAGCGACCAGTTGTTCGGTTGTTTGGTTGTTGTGCCATTTGGTCTAATTGCATATTAGGGTTTTATATACATAGATGTATTCATCTTCAACAGATAGTATTTTTTTTTAATTTAAAATAATTTGTATCATACTTTTAAAATATTTCTGCAATCTGTTTTCCCCCTCCCAATGGTATGTTTTTGTGATCTATGTTAATAATATTAATATACATAGAGACCTAGTTCATTTTTAAAAACTGCTCTTTTAATGACCTTGGGGATATAATGTCCTTCATTTTTCATCCCCCCTCTGATGGATTTTAGATTGTTCCCAACTTTTTGTAGCTGTCTCCTGTGCACATATTTGCAAGCTTCTCCAGAAGAGGACTTTCAAGGTCATGAGGAACATACATTTTTTGTATTGTGCATTGATATCAAAATAGTTGCATTTATTTTCACTCCATACAAGTTCATATTTTCTGCATTCCAACATTGCATATTTTCAGGTTAAGCATTTTGTAGATAATCAGAGGGATATAAGGTGGTATCTACTTTAATTTGTATTTCTCTAAGTATAGTGAGGAGCATATTTTTGTGAATTTTGATTCCCTTTTCTCTTCATATTTTTGCCCATTTTTAAAAAATTTGGGACTTTGTTTTATTGCTTAGTAATATTAACTCTTGTAGTTTAGATACTTAATACATATTACAAATATCTTCTCATCTGTGGCTTGTTTTTAAATCAAAATTTAAAGTTAAGCATTAATTTTGGTGTCATTTAAAAATTATAAGCAGCCCTAGCCTGTTTGGCCCAGGAGATGGAGCATCGGCCTGTGGACTGAAGGGTCCTGGGTTTAATTCCAGTCAAGGACACATGCCTGGATTACAGGCTCGATCCCCAGCAGGAGGCATGCAGGAGGCAGCTGATCAATGATTCTCTCTCATCATTGATGTTTTTATCTCTCTTTCCTTTCCTCTCTGAAATCAATAAAAAATATTTTAAAAAAATTATAAGCAAATTTATAAACCTTGCCATTTATGTTGCATGCTCTTTCTGCCTTGTTTTAAGAAATTCTGCTGAACTCAAGGTCATGAAGATAATCTGTATATTTCTTTCTGTTAGTAAAAGTTTGCTTCATATATTTTGGTCTTTATCCTTTCTATTACATCTGTGAAGAGAGTGTTAGGTAAAGATCTCATTTTATTTAATTACATATAGGAAACCATTTTTTTCAATACTGTAAATTTTACAATGGAAATAACTTTCTGATTATATAAACAATTCATGATCATTATTAAAATTCAAGCAATTATTTAAAATATGAAGAAATATATTAAAAGTCACCTGAAACCCTACTGCTCTTAGATAGTCACCATTGATGTATTTTAAATACATATTTAAATATGTTTTTTATCTGTAAGGCTTTTTTTTAAATCCTCACCCAAGGATATTTTTCCATTGATTTTTAGAGAGAATGGAAGAGAGAGGGAGAGACAGAAAGAAATGTTGGTCTGAGAGAAACACATCAATTACCTGCCTCCTGCATGCGCCCTGACCAGGGCTGGGGCCAGGGAGGAGCCTGCAATCAAGGTATGTGCCCTTGACCAGAACCAAACCCATGACCCTTTGGTCTGCAGTCCAATGCTCTATCCGCTGAGCCAAACCAGCTAGGGCTAAATATATTTTTAATTAATTTAAGAGAGGAAGGGAGAGGGAGAGAGAGTTAAAAACATCAATGATAAGGGAGAATCATTGATCAGTTGCCTCCTGCATGCCCCACACTGGGGATCGAGCCTGAAACCCAGGCATGTGCCCTGACTGGGAATTGAACCGTGACCTCCTGGTTCATAGGTTGACACTCAACCACTGAGCCATGCCTGCTGGGCACCACTGATATTTTTAACATCATTTATTGATAGTCTATCCTTTCCCCACTTGTTTATAATATCACCTCTTTAATATAAGGAGAGGATTTTTCTAGCATTCACACAAACTTAGATAATTAATATTAAATCTGGACATAATTTATAGAATTTGAAGCATCAGCTTAAAGGATTTTCAAGATAGAGTACATCATGTGACTGCCTGATTTCATTAAGCAGTAATGAATAAGTAAATAGAATAAAATGGAGCACTATGTGAGAAGTAAGGATCCCCCAGGAATGGCAGTTCTTCTATGATTTGGGAAATATGAAAACGAGGAACTACAAGCTTATGAAACTGAGGCACAGCTCTCTCAGGTTCACATCCAGCATGCCAGGTTCATCTTGCAAATGTTTTCAAATGAAGACAATTAGTATTTCCTCTTTAATTTTGGCACAGAAGCGTGCAAGAAAAAAACAGAACCAATTCCTAGAAAAGCATTGTCTAACTTCAATAGAATATGAATACAGTAATCCCTCTCATCCTCAGTTTAGCTTCCTGTGGTTTGTTGCTCACCGTCAACTGTGGTTTGAAAATAAATGGAAAATTCCACAATTCATAAGCTTAAATTATGTGCCATTCTGAGTATTGTGATAAAATTGTGCAAGTCTCACTCAGAGGCCAGGACGTGACTCATCCCAACATCCTTCATCTCCATGCTGTGTACACTCCTCACTGTTATTTACTTAGTAGCCAACTTGGTTAGCAGATGGACTGTGGTTATATCACAGAGCTTATGTTCAAGGAACCCTTATTTTACTTAATAATGGTTCAAAGTGCAAGAGTAGTGAAGCTGACAATGCCAAAGAGAAGCCGTAAAATGCTTTGTTTAAGTGGAAAGGTGAGTACAGTACAATAAAATGTTTTGAGAGACAGACAACATTTATATAACTTTTATTACTGTATTGTCATGATGGTTCTATTTCATTATAATTTATTATTGTCAATTTCTTATTGTGCTTAATTTATAAATTATACTTTAGCATAAATATGTACATGTAGGAAAAAACACTATACACAGGGTTCGGTACCATCTGTGGTTTCATGCATCCACGGGGGGTTTTGGAACATATCCTCTGTGAATAAGGGGGGACTTTTGTACCTGTGTCACTCTATTTTTGAGGTTTATTTATCATACTAGTGGCCCGGTGCATGAAATTCGTGCACGGAGGGGGGTGTCCCTCAGCCCAGCCTGCACCCTCTCCAATCTGGGACCCCTTGAGGGATGTCCAACTGCCCGTTTAGGGCAGTCAGACATCCCTCTCACAGTCCAGGACTGCTGGCTCCCAACTGCTCACCTGCTTGCCTTCCTGATTGCCCCTGCTTCTGCCTGCCAGCCTGATCACCCCCTAACCACTCCCCTGCCAGCCTGATTGATGCCTAACTGCTCCCCTGCCAGCCTGTTTGCCCCTAACTGCCTTCCCCTGCAGGCCTGGTCACCCCTAACTGCCCTCCCCTGCAGTCCTGGTCACCCCTAACTGCCCTCTCCTGCAGGCCTGGTCACCCCTAACTGCCCTCCCCTGCAGGCCTGGTTCCCCCCAACTGCTCTCCCCTACAGGCCTGGGTCCCCCCCAACTGCCCTTCCCTGCAGACCCAGTCACCCCCAACTTCCCTCCTCTGCTGGCCGGGTCACCCCTAACTGCCCTCCCCACCAGGCTTGATCGCCCCCAACTGCCCTCCCTTGCAGGCCTGGTCCCTCCCAACTGCCCTCCCCTGCTGGCCTGATCACCCACAACTGCCCTCCCTTGTGGGCCTGGTTCCTCCCAATTGTCCTCCCCTGCTGGCCATCTTGTGGTGGCCATCTTGTGTCCACAAGGGGGCAGGATCTTTGACCACATGGGGGCAGCCATCTTGTGTGTTGGAGTGATAGTCAATCTGCATATTACTCTTTTATTAGATAGGATAGAGGCCTGGTGCATGGGTGGGGGCCAGCTGGTTTGCCCTGAAGGGTGTCCCAGATCAAGGTGGGGGTTCCCTTGGGGTGTGGGGCGGCCTGGGCGAGGGGCCTGTGGTGGTTTGCAGGCCGGCCACGCCCCCTGGCGACCCAAGCAGAGGCCCTGGGATCTGGGATTTATTTATCTTCTGCGATTGAAATTTTGTAGCCTGGAGTGGAGCCAAACCTTCTGCTCGCTCTGTGGCGGCAGCCATTTCTGTTGGGATTTATGTATCTTCTATAATTGAAACTTTGTAGCCTTAAGCAGAGGCCAAAGCAGGCCAGGGCTGCAGAAGCTTGGCTTCCTCCATCACCGTGGGCAACCCTAGCCTCCTGCTCTCTCCAGCTCCGTGGCTGCCACCATTTCTGTTGGAATTTATTTATCTTCTATAATTGAAATTTGTAGCATTGAGTGGAGGCCTGGGCCGGCAAGGGCAGGCGGAAAGCTTGGCTTCCTCCATTGCCAGGGAAACCCAAGCCTCCCTCCTGCTCTCTGTGGCTGCAGACATCTTGGTTGGGTTTATTTGCATATTCCCTCCTGATTGGCTGGTGGGCGTGGCTTGTGGTTGTAGCAGAGTGATGGTCAATTTGCATATCACTCTTTTATTAGATAGGATTTTATACCACCGAGAAACAGGTGATCATATCTTTCCTCTGTATACACTAATATTATCCCTTCATTATCTTAATACTTGCTGTTCTTCACGAAATTCATATATAAATTCCTCCATGTGTACATTCAGTATACATTTGATTTGTGAATTAAAAATACCATTGATACCACATGTAGACCATGTTTATCAACATACAGGATAAAAAGACTCCTGTTTTCTTCCCTTCCCTGATGTCAAATGAACACTGATGAAGTTATTCAGCTTTTATGTAGACATTTTAACGAAACATATGGCAGGGGTTTTTACAAATGTATTCAGTCATTACTCATTTCTGCTCCAAAGTCGTTTTAAAATGTACTAAATGATACGAATATTCAGTGTAGAGTTCAGTTATAAATTGCAGCACTCTATGAAGAGATTTGGAAGAGCTACGTAAGGATTAAGTCCCTGATCCCAAATATTACCACATTAGCGAGTTTAATAAATAAGATACTTTCCTTAACATTTTGCCTTCTCAGTTCCCATCTCCCCCTTTTGCCACAATCTAAAACCAAATTGACTGACAGAAAACAACAACCCAAAGCCTAGCCGGCTGTTATGGGACCGTATTCCTAGTTTCCTTACGAGTCTGTGTAGACCCAGGCAAAGGATTTCTTTTCAAGGCCCGTGCAGTGTAGTCGGACACCGCACGCCCAGGTTCTTCCTGACCATGTGCTCCTTTACTACTCAGGGAGCACTTCCTGCTCAATTCAAAATTAACCCCGGCTGCTACACTGTCCCACTGGTCTCACCCTGCCGATTTGGAAAGCTGTTTCCTTTGAGGACAGTCCTAAAGAGAAAAGAGGAAATTGCCCGTACGTGTGTTTCTGAGACAACTTCGAGGGGTTTTTCGCGGGCAAAAAATTTCCAGTATGTGGCTTCTTTGTTTCATCTGAAAGACACTGTGGTTTTCTACTAGCTTGGTGCAGTTACTGCAGTCCTTTTACCTGACCTCTTTTTTAAAACCGGCTTAAGGCAAGGCTGAGCTCAAGTTTTATGAAAGCCACTCTGCCATCTAAGCAGAACTAACACTGTTAGAAGAGCATGCAAATTGTAATTTTAAAAAAATCCATAAGCCAGCAGTTTCTTTCAACCACAGTGGTTTCTTTCCTCCTGCTCATTCTGCTGAAGCAGCAGCATTGGTGTACACTGCGAGGCTTTAGTTTCTGCTCTAATTTGCTGTTCTTCTGATGAGAATTGTGCATTTGGGAACAGTTTGTTTCGTGTTGAGCATTGTACATACAGCTGGATTTTAAGCTTCTAAAGCTATGAACCCCTCCTTTCTTTACCCGTCTTTTCTCTTCCATGGAATTCGATATGGCATTCTATTGTGGGTGCTTGATTACTGTATGTTGAGTGAATGTGTGGTTGAATAAATGACTGACTGAACAAATATTTACAGTCCCATTTTCCAAACTAAACAGTGCAAACTGGGTGGGATCCATTTCTCTCAGAGAGGAGGATCTGTAGCAATGCACCAACAAAAAGATGAGAATTAGAACCCAACAGAATGAGACAGGAGGTCGAGTTCACAGTCCCATAGTGATTTAGATTAGACTATGTAGATGAATGTGTGCAGCAGGTATATATGTATGTATGTATATGTATACACAATATGTATTACATATTCAATTACCTATTTATGCAATTATTTATATATTTCTATGTATTATATAATATGTACAAGTATGATATATATTAGGTATATGCATGTGTTTCTATGTGTGTGTGCATATATCTTTTTCTAAAAATTTCATGAAAGTTTCTCTTTTTTTAATCCTCACCCAAGGACATGCTTAGAGAAAGGGAGAGAAAGAGAGAGAGAGAGAAACATTGATCAGCTACTCCCCCCAACCCCCCCCCCCCCCCCGCCACCTCCAACCACCACCACCAAATGAGGCCTCCCTTCAACCTTTTGGTGCATAGAATGAAGCTCAACTGAATCACTCTGGCCAGGCTGCACCAAAGCTACTCTTAAGAGAACTATCTTTGTTTAGAATAATACCTTGATTATCCACTTGTAGATGGAAAGTAAGGCCCTGGGCCAGGGATGGAAAATACAAGGAAGTAAAGTCATAGCTAAATCAATCTGAATCTAAACATCAACAGGAATTTGGGAATGGGGGCCCAACAGTCAAGAGAGTAGAAGGGAGAGAGATTAAAGACAGAAGTGGAATTCCAAAAGGCTCTACTTGGGAAAGTTGTTGGGGGAAATCAAAGCAGAGGCTGAATTCCATGTCTGGGTTGGCCAGAACAGAAAAAAAAATGCAGAAGTGGGAGTGGACCCCAAGAGGGATGTGAGTTCAGCAAGACCAGAATTTTGGAACCAGAAGTAAAGAAAAGTCTGTAAAATCTCAACAATTAATAAGCAAATCTGGCGAGATCATTAGGCTTCTCACAGAGACTGGGGAAAAGGCTCAAGCAAATTTTAATTGAATCTTAAAAGGTGCTGCTACCTCAACTATGCCTCTGGGTTCCTTAAAACCAGGCTTAAGGTGAGTGATTGAGAAACCCTCTCTTCAACAAATCACTCTCATCTATGATTTTCTTAAATCCCAGAGTTATAAAACAAACAAACAAAAAAGCGCAAGAAAATAAACAAATAACTGACCCATAACCTCTTTCAGGGGTTAATAATAGACATTTGAACTGGGGAGACCAAGTTAGAAACTTCAGTCCTGATTCTGATGCCAAATCTGAGCAGGTGCAACACTCGCACAGAAGGTCCCTGATTCAGGCCTGTGCCCTCCAGGCCCCGCCTCAGTACTGTGGGGGATAGAGCACCAGTGGGCAACCTGAAAATACATCAGGTTAGGCGAAATGTTCACAGCCTGGTATGAACCCCAGGGCTATACTAGTTAATATATGAAAATACCAATTACTTTTGTCCTTGTAGGATACAGATGGTTATTGTTCCGGTTTTACAAATAAGAGGATGGTGGGTGGCATAAGCTTGCTCAGCACCAGCAGAGCAGGATTCTGCTGGAGGAATTATGGTTTCCCGAGTTGGGGTGGGTTCACTGGACACCATTGTCCTTCTCTATAAAGAGTTTATTGTAAAATGTTTACAATAGCACTTTTAGGAAGAGTTCAATGTCTATTTCTCTCTTGGTAAAAATGTGGGTGAATCTATATGAGTGGTGGTAGAGCCCGCTGGCAGAAGGAAGAAGGGAATTAACACTTGCTGTGCTTTTTTTGTTGTTTTATAATCGTCACCCGAGGATATTTTTCCATTGATTTTTTTAGTGGAAGGGAGTGAGGGCCGGGGGAGGACATTGATGTGAGAGAGACACATCAACTGGTTGCCTCCCGCACACCACAGAACAGGGCTCGGGATAGAGCCTGCAACAGAGGTACCTGCCCTTGACCGGAATCAAACTCTGGACCCTTCAGTCCCTTGGCCGATGCTGTATTCACTGAGTCAAACGGTTAAGGCTGCTGATTTTTGTGGTGTTTTTTTTTTTGTGTGTGTTTATTTATTTATTATTTATTTTTAAAATATATTTTATTGTGTGTGTGTTTAAAATATTTTAATTGATTTCAGAAAGGAAAGGAGAGGGAGAGATAGAAACATCAATGATGAGAGAGAATCATCGATTGGCTGCCACCTGTTCCCAGACTATATAGTAGGCACCTCTGAGCTGGTGTCCCACTGTGAACCTTACTCCATTCAATCTCATCAGAACTGCTGATGTCATTTTTAAAAACATAAAGATTCCACATATTCTCTGCTTATCAATGGCTTACCACTGTTGTTAGGATAAAATACAAAATTCTTAATATGGACAACAAGATCCCAAGGCTGGGGCCTCTGCCTGCCTCTCTGTCCCAGCTTTGCTCACTCTACTGGGGCCACAGGAGCTCCAGTTCCTCCAACAAGTGAAGCATTTTTCTACCTCAGGGCCTTTGTATAGCACAGTCCTTCTTGGAACATTTTCTCCAATCTTTCCTGGTAAATCCTGACTCACTCAGCTTAAATAATGCTTCTTGAGAGAAACTTCCCGACACACCTCTCCCTCTAAATTATGTCTGACTTTGTTATTGACTCTCATATAGCCTTTACATTTGTCTTATAGTGGAAGTGGTGATTATATGTTTGTCTGTGTGCTTATTTTGTCAATGTCTGTGTACCCTGCTAGACTTCAGACTCCATGTGGGCCGGGAGCGCTCACCTCCATGTATGCAGCACCTGATACAAGTCCCTGGCACTTAAGAGGTGGTCGATACGTGCTTATCAGTTGAATGAAACATGCTATATACCTCAGGGAATTGCATTTTGAAAGGTGAAGATGGACAATGTCACAAATCAATATGACATCAAGATTCAGCATCATTAGGACCTATACAGTCTACCCCACAGGTGTCGGGAAGGACCCATTCACCACTGGGTGTGAGGATGATACACACAGCCTGTTCTGAATCATTCCTGTGCCTCCCCCGGCTCACTCCCCACGTAGGTGAAGAAAAAGCAAGAAGGAGCATCCAATAATTTAAATTTCTGCTAGAAGGACTTCCTCATCTTCCTGTAGGGAACATTTGTGGGCTCAGTCTGCAAGCACACAAAAATGAAAAACATACAGCCTGAACTCGGAATCATGTGGTTTGTCCTTTCCTGGCTCTGTAACTCACTGGATGTATGATCTTAGGTAGAATTTTTTTTCTTAGGACCTTGAGATGCCTCCCCCCGCCCCTGTATGTCATACACCCATTAAAAGTACAAAATGAGCTAATGTAAGTGGGTTACTGTGCAGCTTGAAGCATGGTAAAATATTCAATATACTGATTTTCTGTTTTTAACAACTAGAATTGCTACAACCAGTTGTCTTACTAGTTGTTTTGCAATAATGGTAATGAATAACTTGATATTCTTTCCACTTTAAGAAGGATAGTTAATTATTGGTAAGAATACAGTGGAAATGACCTAAATTAAGAAATATTATTTCTAAAATCAGCAATTCACAGTCAAAATTAACATACACGGCACTTAAAATTGTGTGAGCATTCAACTGATCTGTTAGTAATAACTTTCCAAATGATGCCATAATAAAGTTCATGTTTTCCCTCATCATTACATATTATTTTTATAACAAAACATCTTTATTTTCCTCTTTGTAAAAGTAATATGTACTCATAAAAATTCAAATGATATACAAATACAAGTAGCAAGAGACAATCGTTTATAAATATAATTTCTTTGCCTATGTTAAAAATCATTCAAATAAGTGAGACTTGCAAGTAAGTGTAAATAAGTCTTATGAACAGGCATCATTTGATGAAAATTTAAATCTCTCACACATACGATTATTTCAAAACACCGTTTCCATATTGCAAAAAGCATACATTTTTGTTTATGATATATTTTCAACCTATCAGTTATTAGTTCTTTTAGAGGAAATAGCTTGCCCATGTGTATTTGAGAATACCATTTTTTTTCAGTTAAACAATAAGAATTAAAATGTCCATTAAATATTTCTGGCAACTTTATGATATGTAGAATAATTAAGAGAGATAGACATTGTTAACAATGGGAAATGACACAATGACCCATAGTATTTCCTAAATGTTACATGGAAGAGGCAATAAATAAAAGCTTAATGGCATGTGATAAGTTTTCAGATTATTAATATATACAGACATTATGATGGCTTTGACTTTACACAGCAGTAGTTCATCAGTACTGCCACAGGAAATAGCCAAGAATATTACTCATTTTAAATGGCAGTCTGTCAGCAAGAATAAAGCTAAAATCCTGGGATGGTCCAAGAAGAGGCAGAAACATGCCAGGAGCAGTGAGTAAACTTTCAGGCTAAATTCACGTGAATTCTTGGGTAGCCCTGGGTTTAGAAATTCTGTAGCATAGATCAACCTACCTGTCAGTAAATAGGGCTAAGGAAGGGGCTACTCCTGTTCTATGTCGCCATCTAGTGGACAATGATATCCATGCTCTTTGGTGCATTTGCTTCCGAGAGACTTGCCCTAGTTAGCAAGTGAGCTGATTTATACTACTTGAGAAACAGAGGATGAATTAATCTTTGAGTTTTAGTTTTCTTTGGACTTTAACATGTCTATTTAGTGAAGCCAATCTGGTATTTCATCATCTCTAATCAGCCTGTAGGAAAAAATAAGCAGCATTTATAAAAGTGGCATCTCTTCCTCTGTTCAAGAATTAAGAATGCATGAGGATGCTAATATTTCCACTGTGTTGCCATCAATAATTCATTTTAAAAATCTCTCTCTTTTTGCCCCCCCCTCTTCCTACCTACTTCACATGTCTTCCATACCACCTTTACTGTACTGTGTAATTTAAAGCAAAAACAAATAATTCAAAGTCCCTTGCAATGAATGTAATTCAAACACGTATGTGGATCCTGACATCAATACAGTGGCACAGGCGCTCCTTCTGGTTGCCATGGAGATGTTCAATGCATGCACAGTTTCCCTCATATAAGATAAATAAGTTTTAGAGACCCACTGAACCACATTGTGTCCGTAGTTAACAACACAATATTGTAAACTTAAAATTTTGTTAAGAGGGTAGATCTCATGTTAGGTATTCTTACCACAATAATAAAAATAAAAGATTATTAAGGAAGACTATGAACACCAACTAAGACTAGACTAGAATCTAAAATGTCCGAGTGCTTCTCGAGTGTGTAATGAGGATTGTTCTGTGAAACTTCTGTTACACGTGTGTGCATTCGTGTGCACTAGGACGTGATGTAAAGGGTTTTTCATTCCAAGGATCAGGTTCAAAAGAGTTAAAAAAGCCTCTGCTCTATTGTTCTAAAAATAAATCGAGCTAAAAATCTATGTTGTATTTCAAATGAATTAGACTTCCTTGTAGGTAAGCCCTCTCATGCTTCTTTGTTTATTAAAAAAGGTAATGTAAGATGCACCGAGGCAGTAATGGGATAGCATTAGAGGGCATAAATGGGAGCTCTGTGTTTGCCAGCCCAGTCTAGTATTTTCTCTTTGATGTAAAGATAAGGTAGGACTGATCCGGGAGCTTTATCGGAATACGACATAGCCTTTGGAGCAGGACAAACCTGGTTTTGAATCTCGATACAGAAACTTCTAGCTGTATGTTAGCCTTTCTGAGTCTCAGCAGCCTAATCTGAAGTGAAGCTAATAATTCTTACTGCATGGTGCTGTGAGAAACAAATGGGTAAGTAGGTGATGTGCCCAACACATGGTAGGTGCGCAATCTAAGTCGCTATTTGAAACGGCAAGTCACCAAGTCACTGACAGCATTTTAAATAGTTCTTATCTTCCTGCATTGCCATAGATTTCTCATTCTTGGAATTGCAAGTCTCCCTAAAACAATTTAAAACCTATGAACTAGCTTGAACCCCAATAAGGATTTTTTTCTTCTTCTTCAGGACAGTGAGGTGAGAGCCTTAACTCTGCACTCTCTTATTCTGTTGATGACTGTTTCATTTATGGTAAATCTCTAGAAGAGTTTTTCTTTTTAAATATATTTTTATTGATTTCAGAGAGGAAGGGAGAGGGAGGGAGATAGAAACATCAATTATGAGAGAATCACTGATCGGCTGCCTCCTGCACGTCCCCCCGCCCCGCCCCCTGGGGATCAAGCCCACAACTCAGGCATATGCCCTTGACTGGAATCGAACCCACGATCCTTCAGTTTGTAGGCCGACGACCTATCCGCTGAGCCAAGCCAGCCAGGCTGGAAGTGTTTTTCTTGCTTCTGTAATGCCTTCTCTATTTTACAGAGAACCTGGTTCTCTTATGGTTTTTCCTTCTCAAGGTGGGGTGCCATTCTGGGGGATTTACTAACAGGACAATAGTGTTTTGTGTGAGCAGAGCAGGTCCCAGCAGAAGAGTGACATATAAATCGACATACAACATTATATTAGTTTCAGATGTATGCCATAATTACTCGATTTTTTAAATCTTGCTAAATGACCACCACAATAAGTCTAGTTCACATCCATCACCACACATAGTTATAATTTTTTACTTGTGATGAGAACTTTAAAGGTTCACTTTCTTAGCAACTTTCAAATATGCAATATAGCATTATTGACTGTAGTGATCATGCTATACCTTATATCCCCAGGATTTACTTATGTTATAACTGGGAGTTTGTAACTTTTGACCACCTTCCCCTAGTACCCCTCTCCCTCCTCAGCTCCCACCTTTGGCAACCTCCAGTCTTTTCTTTGTATCTGTGTTCAACTGCATTTTGCACCCTTCCCCTTCAGTTTGTTCTCTCCTCAGTCCCTTTCTGCTTCTTCCTTCTTCCGTCCCCAACCTGCTACATGGAGTCTTATCCCAGAGGAAACCGAACCGACAAACTATTGCTAAAGGTAGCACCTATCTTGCCTCCTCCTGATGAGGAAAAAAGAAAACGAATGTAGGCCTGGCTGGGTTGGCTCAGTTGGAGCATCATCTAGTACACCAAAAGGTTGTGGGTTCAATTCCCAGTCAGGGCAAATACCTAGGTTGCAGGTTCGATTCCCAGTAGGGGCATGTGCAGGAGGCAACCAAGCGATGTTTCTCTTTTACATCGGTTTCTCTCTCTGTCTCTCCCTTCCCTTCTCTCTCGAATGAATGAAAAATGTATCCTCAGGTAAGGATTGAAAAAAGAAAGAAAGTGAATGTATACAGGTACCTGTAAGAACAATGAGGATTGTAACAATGTCAGATTTAAAAAAAAATTATTTTAGAGAGGGAGGAAAAGTGTGAGAGAGGGCGAGAGAGAAACATCGATCTGAGAGAGGCACATCTGAGAGAGGCACATAGATCCATTGCCTCCCATAGGAGATTGAACCCACAACCAGGGTACGTGCCCTGACTGGGAACCAAACCCGCCTCCCATGGTCAACACTCTAACCAACTGAGCTACAGTGGCCAGGGCTGTCAGATGTCGTTTTTGTACTATTCAACCACTCCCCATAATGTTAGGGAGGCAGTAACGTGGTGAGACTGCCTGGGCCTGCCTCCTACCAGCTGTGTGAATTTGGGTAAGTTATCCAACACGTTGAAGCCTTGATTTCCTCATCTCTAAATTGGGGAAAATAGTACCTTCCATTCACAGGGTTCTTTAAAAATCTAAACACACAATGCACACAGACACCTTTAAACAGATCCTACCAATAGTAAATGATTGCTATGAACTGAATGTTTTTGTCCCCTAAATTCATATATTGAAGCCCAATGTGATTGTATTTGGAGGTGGGGCCTGCAGGAGGTGATTAAGTCAGGAGAGGGGAGCCCTCATGAATGGGGATTAGTGCCCTTTTGAGAAGAGACATGAGGTTGCTCTCTCTTTCTCTCTGTCTCTAAGGACACAGTGAGAAGGCAGCCATCTGCAAACCAGAAAGCGGGTCCTCATCAAGCACAGACCCGCCAGCACCTTGATCTTGGATTTCTAGCCTCCAGAACTTTAACAATCAATATTTGTTGTTGAAGCTAACAAATATCAGTCTGAACTGACTGATCAATAAACACCAATAGTTGTTATTCCCAGATTTTGTGCCTTCAACGCACCAGAAAGGGAGTTCTTAAGTTAAAGTTAATGTTTTCCTTAAGTTAAAGTTAAAATTTCATATCCTATAAAACCTGTGCATTAAAGAAACCATCAACAAAACAACAAGGCGGGGGGGCCTGTAAGAGATCAACCGAAGGACTTGTATGCATGCATATAAGCATAACCAATGGATAAAAAAACACTGTGGGGGGGCAGGTAAAGGCATGTACTGGGGGGAAGGGGAGGCCGGGGGAAGGTCAATGGGGAAAAAAAAAAAAGAAGGAGACATATGTACTACTATTTGTAATACTTCAAACAATTAAAAAAAAACACACACACAAAAAAATAAAAACAAAAAAACAAAACAACAAGAAAGCCCATTGCATGGGAGAACATATTTACCAATGTTATCTCCGATAAGGGTTTAATCTCCAACATTTACAGGGAACTCATACAACTTAACAAAAGGAAGATAAACAACCCAATTAAAAAATGGGCAACAGACCTAAATAGATACTTTTTGAAAGAAGACATACAGAAGGCCAAGAGACATATAAAAACATGCTCAAAGTCACTAATTATCCGAGAGATGCAAATCAAAACGACAATGCGGTACCATCTCACACCTGTCAGAATGGCTATCATCAACAAATCAACAAACGACAAGTGCTGGCGAGGATGCGGAGAAAAAGGAACCTTTGTGCACTGCTGGTGGGAATGCAGACTGGTACAGCCACTGTGGAGAACAGTATGGAGTTTCCTCAAAAAACTAAAAATGGAACTCCCATTTGACCCAGTGAACCCACTTCTAGGAATACATCCCAAGAAACTAGAAACACCAATCAGAAAGAATATATGCACCCCTATGTTCATAGCAGCAGAATTTATCATAGCTAAGATTTGGAAACAGCCTAAGTGCCCATCAGCAGATGAGTGGATTAAAAGCCTGTGGTACATCTACACAACGGAATACTACGCTGCTATAGAAAAGAAGGAACTCCTATCATTCGCAACAGCATGGATGGACCTGGAGAGCATTATGCTAAGTGAAATAAGCCAGTCAGAGAAAGATAAATATCACATGATCTCACTCATTTGTGGAATATAATGAACAACATCAACTGATGAACAAAAACAGATCCAGAGGCAGAGAAGCATCGATTAGACCAGGGGTCCTCAAACTTTTTAAACAGGGGGCCAGTTCACTGTCCCTCAGACCGTTGGAGGGCCGGACTATAGTTTTAAAAAAAAACTATGAACAAATTCCTATGTGCACAGTGGGCCCGGAACGAGTCGGCTGCTAAGCAGGACAGGCAGCGGCACCCGGCGGGCCGGATAAATGTCCTCAGCGGGCCGCATGTGGCCCGCGGGCCGTAGTTTGAGGACGCCTGTTAGACCATCAAATCTCAGAGGGAAGATGGGAGGGTGGGGGTAAGGGGGAGAGATCAACCAAAGGACTTGTATACATGCATATGAGCCTACCCAATGGACACAGACACTAGGGGGGTGAGGGCATGAGCCGGGGGGGGGGGGGGAGGGGGGATAAGGACACATATGTAATACTTTAATCAATATAGAAAAAAACAAACCTGTGCATTGTGGAGGAAATGGGAGAAAAGCAAGAAATTTTGGGCAGAGGAGCCTTCTTGACGCTCTAAAATCATACCTTGTGAGCAACTACCTGGGCTTGATACTGCTCTGTATTGGAGTGGTGAATTTTCACATTTACTTTGAAATTTGGCTACAGAGTGGCCAATGTAATAAGTGGCTCCGTGAATGGTTTATTATTCTGTCTTAGGTTAACAATCTTTTCAAACCACAGGGTCTGGTATTACTTTCTAACTTTCATGATATTATCTGCTCAGCAGTTAGATTTTCTCCTTTAGTTCCTGCCTTTTAAGTCATAGAAGGCGGGGAGAGATTAGCCACCAAAAGGACCTTGGTGGTGAGGACATGAGGAGGAGAAGAAAATAAGGGAGGTGAGAGAGCACAGTGCTGGAACAAGCACTTCCCTCTTGTTTGTTTTAAAGGGAATGTTTGCCAACGGGCACTCTGTGTACCATTCACAGTATGAGGTGATTTTACTTGGTACACAGTTCAACGTTTTAAAATTTCATAGTTTCTGTCAGCTCCCAAAAGACCATCAGAAAAACCTGTTGAGCAAGCAAAGCTGTTTATTCGACTCACTGCAAAAAGAGCTCGCCCCCTTGATAATTTTAGTTAGTTATGCCTCAGAAAGAAAGTTCAAGGAAGAATATTTATAGGGTTTTGAGGTCTGGGCTCAAATGTTTGAAGTGGGTCTTTCAAGGCAGAGAATGGATTCGGGTTGGGCAGTTTATGACATAATGGCTCAGTCCTGCCAACGGGGAAGAGGAGACAATCAGAGAGAGCCAAGGGAAGAGAGTGGGCCAGCAGGAGCTGGTCACCTGGGCTGGGAGGGGCCTGGGAGCCCCTGGGTGTAGTGTCATCTCTGTTGTGCAAATGAGCTAAGGGCCAGAAAAATTCCCCAGGCTGGAAACTGACTCTACTTTGGGTTTGAGCTTTCAAACAGAAAGTAACAGCTGCTGTTGGAAGGTCCTATGCAAGGTAGATGGGTTCCCCAAGAGTAGCACCTGCCATTGTGGTCAGCAGGCTCCATGGCCCCAGATGCCAACTGAACAGTATAGTAAAGGGGGGGCCAAGACTCATTTAAAGGCAAACCAGCCAGAAAGGTTTGGTGGTGAATACATTGGACAAACTAAAAGGATAGAAAAAAAGGCCAGAGCGACTTCTGGTTTTCTGGTCAACTTCTGGCCTGGGCTTGTTACAGGGGAAGGAGAACATGTGCCAGTCAATTCAGACCGGTGTTAGCTTGAATTCGAGGAGAGAAACCTTCTGGACCAGGCAGAGAGGGTCCTATCAGAAAACCCGGAGACCAGGGCACAATCCTGCAGGATTGGCTGTCCTTAGGAGACAAAATAATGCTTTGTCCTGGTCAGGGGAATGATGGGTGGAAGGGAGCGGGTATGCTGAGGGAGGCCCTGCAAGTTGCTGAGAATCTCACTGTTGTGCTCATCAGTGGAGCCACTTGCATGATCCTGGCACCTGCATCTGAGGGGCTTTACCACCATTCTACTGAATTAGGTGGCCCCCATTCCAGAGCAAAACCAGGGGCACTAGGAATGGAGCCTTTCTCAAGCTAATCCTATCACCTTTTCTCAAAGACCAGGACCAAATATTGCCACTGTTCAAAAGTCAGCAATTCCTGAAGTTTTCCATGACAGCTGCAATTTTGCTCACTTCTTTGTTAGTCCTTGTCCGCTTCCTGCACCAGTGTTGCATGATGTAGTACCAACCTCCCCAGTCGCCTTTATCATCAGCAGGTGACCTAAAGAATCAATCACCATTCAAAGCAACAACAACAACAACAGAAAGCAAAAAGCAGACTGTGGCCTTACCAAAACCAAAGACACATCCAAGCAATACAATGGAAGACTAACCAAGATGTGGACATTAGAATGTTTCCTGTTATTCTTTACAAAACAAACATTTACAAAGAAAAAATGTCAGCAACATTTTTCCAGCAAGCAGAGACCCCGGAATGCTTCCAGACACTAGAGCAACCTCTTCAGTTTCAGCAACCACTAGGTTTATATGTTTTTTCCTGCTTTTATTTTTCCAAAAACGTTTTTATTGATTTCAGAGAGGAAGGGAGAGGAAGAGAGAGATAGAAACATCAATGATGAGAAAGAATCATCTATTGGCTACCTCCTACGCGCCCCCTACCGGGGATAGAGCCCACAATACAGGCATGTGCCCTGACTGGGAGTCGAACCATGACCTCCCGGTTCATAGGTAGATGCTCAACCACTGAGCTATACTGGCTGGGCCTGGTTTTTACTGTTTTGGTGATATGAATTGAAAGAAGAAATGTCATTACCATATGGGGAAACCCCCCAACCAAATAAATATAAAAATATATAGTTAATGCTTTCCCCCTTCCATTGTTATTCATTTTGGATGCTGGTACTACACTTCTAAATGTTGTGATTTAAAAAGAAGTTTTATGCCCTACTTGTTTGTTTCTAGGATGAGGGGAAGATAACATTTTTTTTTTCTCATGTGACTCCTTAAACAAATGTGCAGTATGAAGTTCCTCAAAAATAAAATTTTTACCCTTAAAGGAAAAAAAAAAAAGCACCTCAGATAAGGTGCTTACCCTCGCTGAGAACTGAGGGTTGCATTTATGCCGACCTTGAGACATTGATTGACCTGTTGCCTCCTGCACCTGCCCCGACCAGGGATGGAACCCGCAACCTAGGGATGTGCCCTGACTGGCAGTTGAACCTGAAACCTTTTGGTCTCCAGGATGATGCTCCAATCAACTTAGCCACAAGCCAGGGCTTGGACTATCATTTTTGATAAGTAAATGTTCCCTCATTTTGCTATCACCTATGAAGACAATAACTGACATTTATAATCAGAATGAAAACAAAACCACCAGAACTCCGTGGGTGGGCTGGGATGCTGGGTAGGCCAAAACAGGACAAGCAGGATGTCAGAGGGCCTTCTCTGAGAGTCCTTATTTTTATTTCTTTTAAATATATTTTTATTGATTTCAGAGAGGAAGGGAGAGGGAGAGAGAGATAGAAACATCAATGATGAGAGAGAATCATTGATTGGCTGCCTCCTGCACGCCTCCTACCAGGGATCGAGCCCACAACCCGGGCATTTGCCCTTGACCGGAATCAAACCTGGGACCCCTCAGTCAGCAGGCTGATGCTCTATCTACTGAGCCAAACCAGCTAGGGCATGAGAGTCCTTATTTTTAAAATAATTCCCATCGGGTTCTCCTCAATCTAGTCCTTCTTTATGACCCTGGAATACTTTACACTTCTCTAAATTTAGCTCTAAACCCACTGTATTATAGTTTCCTATTGATTTGTCTTTCTCTTGTTCTTGGACTGCAAACTGAAAAGATAGATGCAAAACTTGTTGAATTAATGAAGTCAACAGTCTTTTATTAGATACCTAGTGTATGGCAGGCACAGTTCTAGTTACTGGGGATATAGCAATGAGCATAAGTGGAGAAAGAATCCCTGACTTTCTTTCTAGTGGGAGGAAACAGTTAATAAGGAAATAACATCTGTAGTGTGTCAAATGCTGGTAGGTGCCATGGATAAAATAGAGAAGAGGTGTGGGGAGTGCTGGGCGGGCAATGAGCAGATACCTGTGGACATTTAGGGAGGAACATGGCAGAGGAAATAGCAGTGCAAGTGCCCCGGCCAGGGTGCACCCAATGTGTTCAGGAGCAGGCAGGAGGCCTGAGTGATTGGAGGGGAGGCAGTGAGAAGGGTAGTCAGAGATCAGATCAGAGAGGTAAGCAGGGGTTGCAAATTGCATAAGACCTGGCCGGTCAGGGTGAGAGCTTTTAAAAATTCTGACCGAGGAGTCCATGGGAAGTTTTGAGCAGAGGAGTGATAGGATCTGGCTTTTCATGTTGAAAGGATCACTTTAGCTGCTGGATTGAGATTTAACATGAGAAAGCAAAGACTAAAGTAGCAGAACAGTTGGCAGGCAATTGTAATAATCCAGGCAAGAAATTATGGTGGCTTCACCATGGCGCAAGTGCACAGGTTAGGGCCTGGATTCACTGAGCAGGCTGCGAAATGAGAGATAGAAAGATAGATAGATAGATAGATAGATAGATAGATAGATAGATAGATAGATAGACAGACAGATAGATATGGCAAGCATGATTCTAAATTGTTGGTTTGAGCAACCAGGAGGACCGAGCTGCCTTCTGCTGTGCGGGGACCTCAGGAGGAGCAGGTGTGAGTTATGGGGAAGACCAGAAGCTTGGTTTTTGGACATAGGAAGTTTGAATTGCTTATTGGACATATATTTCCTTTTTTTGTTGTTGACTTCTCCATCCAAATTGGAGAGTGGGTGGGGTTTCTTTTTCAGTATCACAATCTAACGGGAACTGAGAGCTTATGTAACAGTCTGGCAGGAATTGAAACTGTGGAAGGGTTGGGGGGTATGTTTGGGTATTTTTGTTCAAACATAGGAAGACAGATTTACATCCTACAATCTCATTTTCCTTTAGCGATGAATACAACACTTTATGCAGGCTTCAACAGCCAGCCCAGGGCTACGAACCCAACCTAGCCCAGTGCTGTGGGCTTTTGGATTAAGGTAATTTTGAATGGGAGCTTGGAATTATAAATGTATGTGAGCCCTGTTGAGAGAGGCAGTCCGCCGAGGGCCCTGACTGTCCCAGCATGCTCTTGAGCATGTTAGGCTGATCTGTCTTCAGATACAGAGCAGTTTCTCTGGTTAGTCACACAGGTGATTAAGTAAGTCACAGTGGGGAAGTGGCTTGTTTGCTGCCTGCTGGGCCCTTGACCCTGGGCTCCTCTCCTATAATGTAAGCCACTGCATGTGCAGGTGTCATGTGGGGGCCAGGGAAACGGATGCAAATGTGCCGATGTTATAGGCTGTGCTGTTAGTAATAAAGTCTTTTGTCTATGGCCCAGGAGTTTTGTGTCTTCTGCTGCATTCACAGAACAGTAACAGGATGACTTGTTAGAGTGTAAGTAAGAGCTGAGCTAACCCCAAAGAGCTGAGTCTAGCCCCCAAGGGCCGAGACTAGCCTTAAGAGCTGAAGCTAGTCCCGAAGGGATAACCCTATTCCCTAAGAGCTGAGCCTGAACCCAAAGAGCCCAGCCCAGCCCTGAACAGCTGAGCCCAGTCCGGAAGGTTGGGGCCAAGCCCCGAAGAGTAGCTCTAAGGAGCCGGTTCAAGGCCTGAAGAGGTAAAGCTAGTCCCCAACGCATGAGCCTAGACCCAGAGAACCCAACCTAGCCTGGTAGAGCTGAGCCTCGACCCAAAGGGCGGAGTCAGGACCCTCAGAGGTGAACCTTATCCCTAAGGACCGAGCCCAGTCCCAAGGGGTGGAGCCTGGGTCTGTGGAGCCTTGTGCTTTGTGAAGGAATGATTTACTTCATTTTATTCCTTACTAGAGGCCCAGCGCGTGAAATTGCATGGCCCCACCCACCTGCGTGCACCCAGCCTGCCTGCCTGCCACCCCGCCCGCCCGCCAGCTGCCAGTCTTGCTGCTATCAGAGCCTGTGGGCCATGGGGGAGGGACTGAGAGGTGCTCCATGGTTGTTTGGTCATTTCGGTCGTGATGCCTCTTGGCCTTTTATTATTATGACTAGAGGCCTGGTGCATGAAATTTGTGCATAGGCGGCAGGGGTGGGTGGGTGGGTTGTGATGTCCCTCAGCCTGGCCTGCATCCTCTCTAATCTGGGATGTCTGACTGCCAAGCTTCTGGTCTTCCCCATACCTCACACCTGCTCCTCCTGAGGTCCCTGCACAGCAAAAGGCAACTCCATCCTCCTGGTTGCTCAAACCAACAATTTAGAATCATGCTTGCCATATCTATCTGTCTATCTATCATCTATCTATCTATCTATCTATCTATCTATCTATCTATCTATCTATCATTTCACAGCCTGCTCAGTGAATCCAGACCCTAAACTGGCAGTCGGACATCCTTCTCACAATCTGGGACTGCTGGCTCCTAACCGCTCGCCTGCCTGCCTGCCTGCCTGATTGCTTCTGACTGCTTCTGCCTGCCAGCCTAATTGCCCCCTAACTGCTCCCCTGCTGGCCTGATTGATGCCTAACTGCTCCCCTGCTGGCCCGATTGCCCCCAACTGCTCTCCCCTGCCGGCCTGATGACCCCAACTGTCCTCCCCTGCTGGCCCAGTCGCCCCCAACTGCCCTCCCCTGCCGGCCTGATCACCCCAACTGCCCTCCCCTGCTGGCCCAGTTGCCCCCAACTGCCCTCCCTTGTCAGCCCGGTCACCCCCAACTGTCCTCCCCTGCCAGCCTGATTTCCCCCAACTGCCTTCCCCTGCCAGCCCGATCGCCCCCAACTGCCCTCCCCTGCTGGCCATCTTGGGGTGGTTATCTTGTGACAACGTGAGGGCAGCCATCTTGTGGCGGCCATCTTGTGATGACGTGAGGTTGTCGCATGAGGGTGCGAGGACCACCTAGGCTTTTATTAGTATAGATAGGAGTAGAGAGATAGGCTCGGCTCTACTCCTCAGATGGCCGGGACCAGTGGGGAAGGACTCTATTCTCCACCTCTGCCCTCCAAGGACTTTGCTTCTGAATGAAATACTTGAGGGGGCAAAATGAAGAAAACTGATTACATGAACCTTGAAAGACTTAAGCTAATTTTTAATTTACTCAGTATAGAGTGGTAAATGTGACTCTTTTCTACAATCTCTTAGGATTGAGTAAAGGATGGGGATAGGAGGAAAGATCATTTTTTGGGTAAAAGTAGAAGATAATGCCTGGTGAAAATGAAGGAAATCCTAGTCCACTTTTGCCTAGGGATAGACAGGTAGCTAGGCCACAAAAAATGTAGGACTTTTATTTTTACAAAGAAAATTCATTTGCATTTATTTTTAAGCAGGCCACTGGACTGCTTAACCTTCCCTGATCACATTAATTATTCTAGAGTCTACCTCCCTCCTCTGTGGAACTGATGCTCAAACACCCGTAGCAATTGGGAAGAGTACAAGGACCCAGAAGAATTAGTAATTGTCCAAGGGAACACTGGAATGGGGCATCATTTCAGCAAGTGTCAACTTTTCAAAAATGTACAGTACTAATTTAATGTATTGAATTCATTCAGTGTTGTAATTCTAATCTTTACACTATGTACACTGCAATCTCTCTTCCTTCTCTTGGAGCTCATCTTTTTTAATTGATACCAGTGATGACAATGGGAGGAAGAGCATGATGGTGCTTGTGCGGAACCATCAACATCAAGAGCACGCAGATTAATCGGTGTCACAGCAGTGGGCTTGGTGTGGAATAATGAGACTTCATTTTCCCACCAGCGATTTCCTCAGAGGTGTATCTGATGTTAATGTCACACCCCCACCCCCACCCCACTCCCCAGTGTCTGTATAAACCTGTTCTTAGAGGGATGAAGGAGAGAGTGCAAGAGGCACACTGTGACAAACTATACGTAAGTAAGCTGATGTTGATCTAGATATTCTGTACTCACGTTTTTTCCCCCTAAGAAAGTAGGAAATACAGTGGAAACTTGGTTCTCAAACTTAATTTGTTCCAGAAGGCTGTTCGAGAAGTGTTTTGTTCGAAAACAGAATCATTCCCCCCCCATTAGAAATAATGTAAATTGAATTAATCCATTCCAGACCCCAAATAATTCCCTGTTTCTCAATTGCCTGTGATTGTTGTTTTGTGAGCACTTCTATACCCTTAACAACATCAGCACTCTTGGTAACCTCTTTGTTTTAAAATTGTGCTAATCATTGATTTTGCCATGCCATACCTGGTAGCCAGATCAGACACATGAACACCTCCATCATACTTTGCAATTATTTATTTTTTTAGCTCTATTATTGTTCTCACAACTTTCTTTTTCACTTTGCTGCTATCACTAACCTTCGTAGGACTCATGGTGACTTACTGTAATATTTAATAATAATTAGCAGCAAACAAAAGCAAAAAGAAAATATTCACAGCACAATTTCCTGATATGTTAACAGCGCCAGGTTTAGTGATAAACTTACTCATACTCATGCATTCTCTCCTTTGGCACGAGAGACACATGACTGATCATATAGGTATCAGCATGAAAGTGTTGTCAGGTTGATCCCAAGTTTTGTTCTACAACGGAGACATTTTTCCCATGAACAACTTGGTGGAAAACTGATTTGTTTGAGATGGGAGAGGTTTGAGATGAATGAGGCTTGACTGTACTTGAATCCAGGGATTCTCTTTATGCCTCTGAACTATGCTGTCAGCCCAAATATATAAGAAAACGGAAAGACAGTAGTGTGTTGGCTGAATGAAAAAAAATCTTTATCTTCTCTCATATGAAATAGTCTACCTCATCTCAATTTGCAACATTCCTTATTTACTCCCATTACTCACTATTCCAGGTGTTTAAATAAAATAACAGGCATAATGTCTCAAACTGAAATCTATATTGCTGACGTCCAAATTAGATTTTAATTATTCCCATGCTCTTTTGCTATCATGCCATACAATAACAGCAAAAAATATTTACATTAATTGCAAACAGTCTTTGAATCAGGTCTCCTGCAGTAGAATTGGGGAATGAATGGAAGTTTCCCCATTGTTTACAAAATGAAGAACACTAATACAAATGCTTATTGTTTCTACAGCAGGGGGTTTGTGGGTAATCACTATCTGCCTGAATCCAAAGATGGTTTCATTATTCTCTTCCCCATTGAATGGCTTGTTGAGAAGAACACTTGGGTGTGTTGTGGGGAAGCAGCATTAGGTTAAGAAAGGAAAGAAATACTATTTTTCAAGTGTCCTGGGAAGGGATGGACTATTGGCTAGAGGAAGGAAACATTCCCGTTGGGGAGTTTTGAGTGGAGAGATGTGCCTTCCGGTTCTGAACCTTTTCTGTGGGTTCTAGACCTTCTCCAGGTTCTGGGATTAGGTAAGTCAACGGGGCCATTTGCAGGGAGTCTGCACTGCAGTGAGTCAGCTCTCATCAACAGGCCTCTATTTGTGCACCGTCCACTTCTGGACTTAGGATCTTCAGACCCCAGCCACATGTAACCACTGAGCACTCACATCGTGGTCAGTTTGTAAGTGTAAAATACAGACTGGATGTTCAAATATTTTTGTACTAAAAAAGACTATCAACTGTCTCATTAATTTTTACCATGATGACACGTTGAAAAAATATTTTGGATATATTGGGTTAAATAAAATATATTATTAAAATTAATTTCACCTGCTTCTTTTTACTTTAAAGAATGTGTTCCCTAGAAAATGTTATATTCAATGTATTTCTATTGGAAAGCACTGCTCTAGAAATCTAGAACAATGGGATGATTGCATGTCAGAAAGAGAGAAGAGCCCTGGCCGGTGTGGCTCAGTTGGTTGGAGCGTTGTCCCATCCAGCAAGGGGTGGCAGATTTGATTCCCAGGGCATATATACAGGTTGTGGGTTCAATCCCCGATAAGGTACATGTCTAGGCAACCGATCAATGTTTCTCTCTCACATCGATATCTCTTGCTCTCTCCTTTCTTCTCTATCTCTCAAATCAATTAAAGAAAGAGAAAGGAAAATAAAGGGAGAAGAAATATAGAGGGAAAAAATAGCATGTTGACTTTTCTTCCTTCTCTAGGTCTAGAGGGATTTAGTGAGGAAAAATATTTTGTCTTAGAATTTGAGAGCTAGCAAGGCCATTAAAAAGAAAGTAGTCTAGTAATTCTCAGACTTGAAACTTTGAAAATGATCCATAGATGCAGAGATGTCCTCAGACCCCAGTTTGAGCGTCCAACGAACTTATTTTGTAGATTAGAAATGCAAGGCTCATGTGGAGGCATGTGGCTAGTTGGTAGATGTATATGACTATAAACCAGGCCCAGTCTACCTAGTCTACTCTCTGGCACCCTATGGAAATTGTGTGTGTGTGTGTGTGCGCACGCGTGCGCGCGTATCATATAACAAGAATAAGTAAATTCCACTCTTTTATCTCCAAAAACATGTCAATGTATGTGGAAAAGTATCATGTGTCTCTACAGCAAAAGGAGAATGTCAGGGTAGACTCAAGGACATCCAGATAAATGTCAACTTCAGTTCACTTCCTTTCACTCAACTGCTATGACATTTCCATATTTCCCTTGTTATCCCAAATATTTCTAAAATCCTCATTTGGGTTTTATATTCTATCTTATGCTACCCAGATGAGCCTTTTTTTGTTTCCTGATGAGCCTTTTAAAAAGCTTATTTTGATAGCTTCCTTTTTGGACACACACACACACACACACAGAGGTTTACATTGCCATTCCAGAATTCTCTCCTCTTGAAATTCACAAGTTTCTTCTTAAAAAATACATACTCTCTACCTACCTACTCCAAGTCTTTTCTTCAGGCCCCCTTAGCAAAATACGTGTCATGTAGTCACCGTGTCTGTGGCTCCCCAGCAGCTAACCCAGCTGACTAAGTGGCTGGCCCCCACAGTGCCCTCTGTTGAACTCAGAGCTTCCTTCCACAGCAGTACAATGTTTCCTTCAAAAATAGAACGTTCCTGGGATGTGCTAGGCCCTGCCCACACTTCCTATACTTTTTCTCTTGCTTGGTGTAGCTGAAACCCGGAGGTGGGTATCTGAGCTTCTGTCGCAGCATTTCCTTGTCTTAGGAAGTCCAGCCTTTCGCTCAAGTTCTTGGACCCTGCTGTTGCGAAATTGGCTTTAATGATTAAACAAAAAAGTTCTCCACTTCTTCTCTTTTCCCACTGAGAATCTTTTAGGATTATTAAATATAATTAGAACTGTTAGTCTTTAAGGGAACATATTTAACCCACCAGCACTTTCTCTCTATGTCTACTATTGAAAGAAAAGTGAGATTTCAAAATATCCGTGATGACTTTAAGAAGAAAGATATGAGGAAATACTTTAAAGAACTGACTCATACGAGACAAATGTTTCTGTTCACTTGATGACTAACAGCATTCTTCTGGCTATTAAGTATAATGATTTAAAATTACTACATTGTGTAACCAAGAGATGGCAGTACTCACTCTTCCTGTTTTCTAGTTTAGGACAAAACGGAAAGGTCATCTTGTTCTTATTCCATTTCTTTTATTTACTCACCACAAAATGAAAATAGTGAGAATAAGTGTCATAAGCAAATAAATAAAATATGTCCTAAGCCTGTTTAGTACAACACTAGTAATTCGATACAGATACTTCTATAGCAAAGAATACAAGACATTTTCCTTTCTTGATTTACTTTTCTAAGACTGCATGGTTGCTTCTATTTCTGAACGTTTAAAACAGTGCATCCAAAACATCTCTATTCATCCCAAATGACAAAGACTAGGTAGGTTTCACTGAATGGTAATTCATGTCTATACATGATGAGAAAATATTGAATAAAAATAAAACTCAGCAACAGACTCAGAGAGAAAGACTAGAATTATTTCTAAAGGAAGATATGTTTAGGAAGAGCCTTGGGGTGACCTTGATTGTTGAGACATTAACTCAGTAGAGGAAAAAAAGGGGAGTGGGCAAAGAAGAGTATATTTAAAAATGGTGAGGGCAGCAAAAAATTATGTCAGAAATGTTGAACCCCTCTACTGGCAGATCACCCATTCTGAGACTGCGAGTGACTTTGGATACATTTCATTGCTCATTGAGATATTGTAGGGCATTTAGAATTTTTCAAAAGCCTCAACTCCCCATTTTTCTATGAGTAGTTGTTATTCCCACCAAATGGTGAGGATCTTCATGGCAAATGAATATCCTCCTCTCTCTCAGCCAGGGAGCCAACTTTTCCAGATATGAGATAACCTTGCTCAATGTTTTATTTCCTTCCCTGAGTTAAAACTAGTAAAGGCTGTAGACTTCCAAGGTTGTTTAGCCCTAAACTATTAATTGGGGTTCTAGTTTTCATGGCCACAGGTCATTGCTCTATCAGTTTTATTACCAGCCTTGGTGGAATGACGTGTACTTCGTTTCATCATATTCTGTCACTGTTGTCCAAAATGCCAATTTCCCTCGTCTTTCATTCCCGTTGTCACCCCATCTCCTTATTGCTGTGCTTTCTCTACAAGTTTCTCCTATTGTAGACCTCCTTCCCAACACTTTCCACAGTGCTTGCTAGAATCCTGATTTTATTGTAAACTCCCACCCTGCCATTTGACTTTTAATATAAAAAAAATGGAAAAATGTTATCTAGTCCAATGTAATGAGTTATTTCCTCAGTCCCCCCCCCCCCCACACACACATTGTTTCTATGCTTAGGAAGTTGGCAGACCACTTAGAAAATCTCCTTACCCTTGTTCGAGGATAGTTTTTTCTCACAATGGGTGGCCTTGGTGGTTTTGGAGCCAACAGAGACCAGAAACTCACAATAGCTGCTTGAAGTTGCCCCGTAAGGACTTGATCTGGAGTCTTGGCTGCTTTTGCATGTCTTGATGACCAAATCCGGAAAGGTGGGTTTTAAAGCCAGTTTTAAACCCTGGGTGAATGAAGTAAGCTGCTTCATAGACTGAAATTTCAAAGCTCCAGTGAGCAGTTCTGTGTTCATACTCAAGTTGTTTTTTTTTTTTATTCTGGTGATATTGGTATGTATGCTGATGTCTGTGCTAACGAAACAGGGACTTTATAAATCTTGGGGGAAATATCCAGGTGAGGGTAAAGGGCTCTGCTCCATAAAAGTCGAAACGCCCTATAGTTTCCTGGGTCTCCTTTCTGTATGTGTGGTCCTTGTATTTCCTTGACAGGAGTGTGTGAACCCTCGCTTCTTTCTCTCACTGGCCTTACTTTCCCGCTGCTACGTTTTCTCTGCATTACTGGTCTTAATAGAAAAACAAAATGCATTTTAACTTATGTGATCAATTAAGCTTGAAATAGAGTTTGTTATTAGTATAAAAAGCAGATAAGTTGGAGCTATATCTTTCTCTTAAAAGTAAAATTACTTTTTAAAAAAGCAGAAAAAACAAAACCAGGTGGTTTGTATCTGCCCTTCCCCCCTCCCCCCTGCCATGGATTAATAGTTCTTTATTTAAAAAAATAAAAAGCCACAAAAGTTCTGCAGTCCTATTTCAAGAGACAGTTAGGCCGAGTTGTTCTTTTTTAATCTGGCACCTGGGGGAACTCAAAGGGCTGGGGAGAGATTGGTAAAATCTGTTTGTCGGTCCTGATCTTTACAATAATTCTGAATGAAACGAAATATCTGAAAAGAAAACCTCCAGTTTTTACTCCAGACAGTGAAACATGTTAGTAAATATTCAATCTTTGGGAGTCTAAAACCCAACTTAGTTGGTGATGTAGGGAAGGAGAATTGGGAGGGCACCTCTCACATGAGTGTCTTATAATCTGCTTCAGGGGAAGGTCATAAAGTTCTTCCTGCACCTGTTATTCCTCAGATCCCTTCAGCTTGAGATATTCAATATGCCAAGGTGCCAAGAACACTCAGATGCAAGATCTGGAAATAGCCCAGGTGCCCATCAGCAGATGAGTGAATAAAAAAGCTGTGGTACATTTACACAGTGAGATACTATGCAGCTGTGAAAAAGAAGGATCTCTTACCCTTTGAGACAGCATGGAGAGACCTGGAGAGTATTATGCTAAGTGAAATAAGCCAGTCAGAGAAAGATAAGTATCACATGATCTCACTCATATGTGGAATCTAATGAACAACATAAACTGATGAATAAAATTGATACAGAGACATAGAAGCATGGAACAGACTGACAAATCTCAGAGGGAAGGTGGAAGGTGGTGGGGGGGACTTATAATAGTATTCATATATACATAGCCCATGGACACAGACAATAGTGTGGTGAAGTCTTGGATGGCGTGATGCGGGGTGGAGAGGGTCAGTGGGAAAAAATGGGGCACACTGTAATACTTTCAACAATAAAGATTAAAAAAAAAAAGAACACTCAGGTATGTAAATTTTGCTTCTGAGTACTTTGAAGTGTATCCTACCCTGTTTTCTGTTTGTATCATTTGTTGTTAACCTTTCTAATTTGGTATAAACAACAACAGCAACAAAGGCAAAATTGTATTGATGCTGAAAGTTATTAAGTAAAATCTGCTAAAATAGCACCTGAGTACTGGGGACCATGGGGACAGGATATAAGAAAGGAATAAATGAAGCTTGAAATGCTAGGAAGATAATAAGTGAGTTGATCTTCTGAAAACTTATGATTAAAATATTTTAAACTTGTGCATTTGGTTGCTGTTTTTTTTAAAACAAAACAAACACAAAGCAGTAGCAACAACGAAGAACATTACCGAATTCCTAAGTCAAATAACCTCAGCTCAGATGACCTTTGATGTGTGTGTACCCCTTGCCTGCCACCATTACTTAGATTTCTCTGTAAAGCAGTGCACCTGGGGTACATGACATCTGACATGTCTGCAAATTAACATCGTCTACTCCTATATATTGAAACAATAAGATATTGATAAAATAATTGAAGGCACAACTAAATGGAAAGATATTGCATGCTCATAGGTCAAAAGAATTAATATTGTTAAAACATTCATACTACCCAAAGCTATCTGCAGATTATTATAAAAATTCCAATGGTATTTTTCACGGAAGTAAAAAAACAATCCTAAAACTTGTATAGAGTGACAAAAGACCCCACAAAGCCAAAGCAATCTTGAAAAAGAAGAACAAAGCTGCACTCCCTCATTTTACAAAGCCATAGTAATCAAAACAGCATGGTACTGGCATCAAAACAGACACATAGGTCCATGGAAGAGAATAGAGAGCCCAGAATGAGCCCATGCTTATATGGTTAATTAATTCATGACAATGGAGTGAAGAATATACAATGGAGGAAGGTAAGCAGCTTCAATAAATGGTGCTGGGAAAAGTGGACAGCCACATGCAAAAGAATAAAGTACACTCTTCTAAGCCAATATACAATCCCCATGAAGGATAACTTTGAAACGTGGGTAATGGATATATCCAGGAACATGTTTGTCAGATAATAGAGGATGTCTCCACAGGTTCCAGGGTGACTTGCCACTCAGTTCTGCCATGAAACTGCTCTCTTACCACTTTCTACAATGGAAGCCACTCATCAATGAGACGGTGTGCCTCATGGTCATTGGAAATGCTGGGCACAAGATGAACAACCCACCGTTTTTGGACGTTATAGTGAAGATGCCTATGAGCAGGAGATGTTTAGAAGCCATAACCACCAAGGACTTTTAAAATTCAAACACTGTATGAAGGGAACTCCACTTTTTCTGGATTGAAGCAGAAAGCCCATGTCATAATCTCTCATCACAATATATGCTAATGCTTTCGTTAACAGTCCATGGAGCATAATGATCAAATGTCTGTACATGAATTCACTGGCTAATCTAGCATATGAAATCTAGTTACCTTGAGCAGCCAGGTGGGGAAAAATGACTGTAATGAGGAGAAGACCCCAGGGAAAGGATTTTTCTGTTTGAATAAATAAATGTCAAAATTATATTACTTCTGCTAAGAAAAGTGCATCAAATTAAAAAAGGAAGGCACTGCTCTGGATGGTGTTCTCAGTGGTTAGAGTGTTGTCCACACAACAAAAGAGTCTCAGGTTTGATTCCCGATCAAGGCCAAGTACCTGGGTTGCAGGTTCTGTCCCTGGCCCTGATTGGGGCGCATGCAGGTGGCAACCAATTGATATTTCTCTCTCCCCCCACTCCCCCTCTCTCTAAAACTCAATGAAAAAAATATCCTTAAGTAAGGACTAACAACAACAACAGCAATAAAGGAGGGGGTGGGCAGGAAGGAACTACAACAATGAGAAATAGAGACTAGCCCCTAGCATATTTTCCCCCTAATTTTTTCAAACCACAATCAGAAATACATTTTACATCATGTTTCAGTACTCACACACATACATCCTTAACTGTACCTAAAGTTTCACAAAACAACATTTACCCTTATTATGGGCAATGTACTTTGACACTTTCTATTGTAAGTTTAGAGCCTGATATATTTTTGAACAGTGTGCACACCCGTATAACCTATATTGATTATTATTATTATTATTATTTTAAAATATATTTTATTGATATTTCACAGAGAGGAAGGGAGAGGGATAGAGAGCTAGAAACATCGATGAGAGAGAAACATCGATCAGCTGCCTCCTACACGCCTCCTACTGGAGATGTGCCCGCAACCAAGGTACATGCCCTTGACCGGAATCGAACCCGGGACCTTTCAGTCTGCAGGCCGATGCTCTATCCACTGAGCCAAACTGGTTTCAGCTGATTATTATTATTTTTTATTGTAAAATATCCTATATAATAAAAGGCTAATATGCAAATCAACTGAACTGCGAACGACCAGTTGCTATGATATGCACTGACCACCAGGGGGCAGATGCTCAATGCAGGAGCTGCCCCCGGCGGTCAGTGCGCTCCCACAGGGGGAGCGTCGCTTAGCCAGAAGCCCTGAGCGGGGCTCACAACTGGCGAGCACAACAGAGGTGGTGGGAGCCTCTCCTGACTCTGTGGAAGCGCTAAGGATGTCTGACTGCCGGCTTAGGCTCGCTCACCACAGGTAGCGGGCCTAAGTCAGCAGTTGGACATCCCTCGAGGGCTCCTGGACTGTGAGAAGGAGCAGGCCAAGCTGAGGGGACCCCCCCCCCCTCCGTCCCCGCTGCCCTCAAGTGCACGAATTTCGTACACTGGGCCTCTAGTACATAATATAAAATTTACAATTGTAACTGTTATTAAGCATACAGTTCTGTGGCATTTAATACATTCACATTGTTGTGAAACTATCACTACCATCCATCTCCAGAACATTTTTCCTCATCCCCAGCTGAAATTCTGTTTCCCTTAAACAATAATCGATTCCCCTCTTCCCTCTTCCCTCAAAGTAGAAACTACCATTCTACTTTCTGTCTCTATGAATTTGACTACTCTGGGTACCTCATATAAGTGGAATCATACGGTATTTGTCTTTTTGTGTCTGGCTTATTTCATTTGGTTTAATGTCTTCCAGGTTCATCCATGTCCTGGCATCTGTCAGGATTTCCTTCCTTTTTAAGGCTGATTAATATTCCACTGTGTGTATTTACCACATTTTGCTTATCCACTTAGGCACCAGGGTTGCTTCCGCCTTTTCGTACTTGTGGATAATGCTGCTGTGAACAAAGGTGTATAAATATCATTTTAAAATGCTATTTCCAACACATTAAATTGATTTTCTTGACTTTGAAAAGCACTGGTATGCTAGTTCAATCAAATGTCCTCTTTCCTTTGAGCCAGATCAAGGTGACCAGGGCACCGTCAGATCTTCATTTTCCTTTCTTGAACTGAGAAGAGCCTTAGTATGTGCCAGAAGGGATGACATAGCAGAGTTGTTTCCTTTAACAATGGGAATTGCCCAACAAGGAAATGTGATGCCTCCTGGAGAAAATTCCACTAATGTAGTCACTGCTCCACACAGGGGAACCTTCTATTTTCTCTTTCTGAAAGTGAGAAATTTTGGTTGTCCAGCCAGTTTTTTGGCATGTTCAGGGTTGAGGTGTATCTGAATAGTTACTACACCTACCACTAACCACAAGACTAGCTGAACTGGACTTTCTTAGAAAACTTCGGGGAGTCCACAGACTGTTCTAAAAGTTGGTTGTTGCCTTACTGTGGCTAACATATTGTACATCCTTTCAAAATAAATCTCAAGAGAAACTACTTCCCTGAGGCAGCAGCTGTCTATTGTTACATAATAAATGCCCTAAAAAATGAGTAGCTTTATACTCATTTTATTTGAAAAAAAAAATTTTTTTTTTTTGAGAGAAAGAATATCCATATACCCTGACCGGGGATTGAACCTGCACCCTGGACATGTGCCCCAAACAGAATAAAACCTCCCACCATCTGGTGTTTGGGAGGATGCTCCAACCAACTGAGCCATACTGGTCAGGGCTACACTCCATTTACACTTCACAGCAGGTCTTTGGGTTGGCATTGCTGCCCTCTCTTCGGGGGTCACTCATGCGGCTGCAGTCCTGTATTGGCTCCACTAAGACCTTCCTCACTGGCTGTTGGCTGCACCTCTTCCGCTGGTCTCACTGCCTCAGGGAGGCTAGTCCAGGCTTCTTCACAGGGAAGATTCAGGTTTCTGAGAGAGAGAAGGAGCTGGAGGGCTTTGGGAAGCCTAGGCCTGGAAGTCACTTTCTCCACATTTTTTTAGCCAAAGCAAGGCCTCTGGATGGCAGGAGCAACAAGATCACAGTGTAAAAGATAGTGCACACACAGGTGGGAGGAGTCACCACTACCATCTTTGCCAACAATGTGCACATCTTACTATTGTTACAAAAAAGTAGGTTGGGCCCCCATATCCCCACTTCTGACAATGTGCCCTGCAGATCCACACATACAAAATGAGGTATACACAAGATTTTCCACTGCAGCACTCTGTGTGATTAGAAACAATCTAAATATCCATTAATAGGAGACTGTACACCAACATGACAGGAGAGTGTGCAGCTGTAGGAAAAATTAGAAAGCTCTTACGTTTTGACACAAAAGTATCTCTAGAATATCTTGTTGATGGACAAAAATCAAAGTGCTGAAGAATGTACACCATATCCAAACAGTTTTGTGCTATTTTAAACTGTAATAATATCAGAAGTAGAAATACTATAAATTAAAAAAATGATTTGAAAACTTATTTGTGTACATTTTTTATTCAGCTATTTATGCTTGTGAATTTGGAATAATAAAATTTAACTTTAATGTTTTTAATTCAGTCAGTATTTGTTATCTTCAGTCATAAATATTGAAACAAAATTAAAATAAAATGTATTATTTAAGATTCACATAACTAAATAAGTGTAAAAGAGATTCAAATAATAAAACTTTTAAATGATGTTGTTTGTAAGTCTGTAGCATTTATACTTTTAAGGTTATTAAAGTCTACAATTGCACAAAGACACGGGACACCCTATACAAGGTGTGCTGACTTTTGTTTAAAAAAAAAAGGGTAAAAATAAGTTGTGTTAGTTTCCTGTTTCTGTAATGACTTTCTACAAATGTAGTGGTGTAAAACAATACAAATTTACTTGTGGAGGTCAGAAATCTAAAATGGATCAGTACGGCTGTGTTCCTTCTGGAGGCTCTAAGGAGAGAATCCATTTCCTTACCTTTTTCAGATTCTGGAGGCTGCCTGCACTCCTTGGCTTGTAGCCCCATCCCCCATCTACAAAAACTATAATGTAGAATCTTTCAATCTTTCTCTCTCTTTTTCTCTGACTTTGACCCTCCTTCTTCTCATCTGTAAGGACCCTTACGATTAGATTGAACTCACCTGGATAATCTGGGATAATCTCCCCATCTCAAGATCCTTCACTTAATTACATCTGCAAAGCTTCTTTTGCTAGGTAAGGTAGCATGGTCACAGGTTCTGGGAATTAGTACATGAACCTCTTTGGGAGGCATTATTCAGATTAACACATATAAAAATATTTATTTTTGTTTGTATTTGCATAAAGGAACACAGAAAGATTATATAAGAAAGTAATAGAAATGGTAATCTCTGGGGTCAGTGGGGAATGAGAACAGGGAAAGATGAGTTCTTAATGTAGATAATTTATATGGCTTTGATATCTAAGTATATGAATGTATTATCTATTTGAAATAAAATTAATAATAACTATTTAAAAGGTAGGGCCTGCTGAGATTATTATAAACTCCAAGCTTTCTGGATATAATAGCATATTTTTTCAAGAATGGCTGAATCAGTTCTACAGGATCAGAATTGTATGAGTTTACTTACATGCAATGCATTATACATTCTACAAACAGTAAGCTCTGAAATCTGTCTTCAGTTCATTCTTGCTAAGGAAATGGTGAGAAGCAATGTGACCAAAGGGGTCATTCAGGTCCAGCTGGGGTCCTCTGGTGTGAGCTAGACGCAGCCAGTTCTTGGTCTTTGCTTGTGCACTGCTAGACAATTTGTGTTTAAAGCTTTCTCTCTCACTGTGAAATGAACTGCATCAGCTCAGGTTTCAGGAATTGTGGGCCCCACTGAGATGGGAGGAGAAGGGATGGCTCCTCATGTCCTGTAGCACGTTAGCCCCTGGGGCTGCTGCATGGTGCTTGTGCGTGAGCCAGCCCTGACTCGCCCAGCTCTGAAGACAAAGCTTCCCCTGAGGACCACCTACCCAGGCAGGTGCTCGGGCCTGCACTGTAACACGTCCAGCTCAGAGGCTCACAGCTCATTTCCCAGGGACCCTGAGAGGGAGAAGGCAATTGAGGGGGAAGCTCAGAGTGCCACCTTCATGGTGCTGTGCCACTGTTTGGGCCAGCAGCGATTTGGAAGATTTTTCTCCCTTGGTGGCTGGTTCTTTAACAGAGACTTGCCAGGCACCCCAGAAGCACCCACCTCCTTCTCCGGGCAGGAGCGTATTATGTTTTTATCTTTGGTTGCGTCAGAGGGAAACTGCACTGTGAGGAGGAAAAACATTGCTTATTGTTTAAGAGGAGCGGTCTAGTAGGAGACTGCCTGTTTTCGGCAGATAACAAGCAGGGTACATCCTATGCTGAGTAACAAGTCAACACAGGGTCAGCCTTAGGGGCCTGCTGGCCGGCTGAGTCACAGCCACCGCACAGTGACTGGGCTGGCTGCTTCCGGCCATGGCTCTCATCTGAGCAGGAAGACTGCCGCTCGTCCATCCTATCCGGTCTCTGGTCACTTCCTTCCTCTCTGAGGTGTGGGTGACCTTGTGAGATGGGCGTGGAGGGGAGCAGATGTCGCTCTGTGCAGGTGATGAGACCTGGGCTGGGAAAGAACCACCACGGAACAGGGCCCCTTGGGCTCTGAGGGCTGGCTGCCTGGAGCTGGCCTGCCACTCAGAGGCATGCCAGCCGGGCGTGCACTGCCTCATGGCCTCAGACTGTCCCCCTTTGACCTTGCCAGTCATCTTTTAATAACAATAAAAGTAAGAGCAGTGTTAAATGATTTACACCTGAATTATGATTCTTATCAATAGCCCTCCATCCCCTCTCTTAAAGAGAAGTGACCTTTTGTTTGGATACAGCAGGCCTTTATTGGGAGGTGGGTGGGGAAGGGGGTAGTTCCAATGAGAGATTTGTATAATAAAACGGTAACAGGAGCCCTAGCCGGTTGGCTCAGTGGATAGAGCATCAGCCTGCAGACTGAAGGGTCCCAGGTTTGATTCTGGTCAAGGGCACATGCCCAGGTTGTGGGTTCGATCCCCAGTGGGGGCCGTGCAGGAGGCAGCCGATCAATGATTCTCTCTCATCATTGATGTTTCTATCTCTCTCTCCCTCTTCCTTCCTCTCTGAAATCAATAAAAATATGTTTAAATCCCCCCCCCCCCTCTCCGATAACAGGAGAAGGGAGAGGAAAATTAGAGGGGAAAGTTTCCAGTTCAGTGGGAGGAAGTCTGAGTATGGAGGGGTTTTGAGAGACTGGAGGTACTGGAGGGAAATTTGAGTAGCTGAAGTGGGGAATGGGCCTTTGGGGGCAAGTGATATTGAAATGGTGGTTTTAGGAAAGTTTTCCATGTGGTGTGTGGTGCAACTTCCCTTCTCTTGGCGTATCCTCAAAAGCACTTCCTTAAGCCCCCAGTTGCCCTGCCGTGTGTTGGAATCTCATGTGTGTTTCTATGTCTGTTTTAAAGCAGACTGATCCAGGGAGGCTATTAGCCAAGCTGTGCCAGGCTTGGCCCAGGCTCCCCAGACAACAGTGCCACCTTACTGTATGGGTGGGAGGCGGGCCGTCCTGGGCATGGGAGGGAGGGGAAAGGCATGTAGCCCCTAACCTCTAAGGGTCCCCATGAGACTTGCAACCAGGGAAGCAATGGGCAGTGGCAGCTCCTCCCGGGCTAACCCCCTGAACCTGTCTCCAGGGCCCCCTACTCTCTGGCTTCCAAGCCTAGGCTCCCCTGTTGCTGCTTCTATGCCCTTCCTTGTTTCACTCTCCTAAGTATATTTTTGCTGCGGTCAGTACATTCTTGCTTGCTTTTCTACACATTGTCTCTTGAAATCTTTCCCTCAAGGAGACATGGTCTCCTTGTCTCCCTGGTAGCACAGCAGCTGGGACTCCAGGGCTCAGGACAAGTAAGCCTGGGGAGGAGCACCGGCTGGTGTGGTTCAGGGCCTTTATGCTAATGGGAAATGGTACATCCTCCTCAACGAATCGTACTTCTGCTTGTTGGTGAGTGGTCAGAATTCATCGAATTTTGTTCGTACAAGATCTATATATTTTTTTATACCAGAACCATGTGCAGTATGCAACACGTGTAACTGTCCATGGCCTTGAACTGGCCTCATGGGCCCAGGTCAAGAGCAGGTTGGCACAGGAAGGCCTTTATAAAGTCCTTTCACGTTATATGGGAACATTGACTTGTTGACACTGAACACAGGTTTGCTGAAGGATTCTGGAAGGAGGATCTCCAAGTGGGAGTAAATGCTGAATGAATGACTGGGAGTGAGTGAATGAACGAATGAATGAATGGAATAGTCCAGTCACAGAAATGCTTTCCCTTTCCCACTATCCACCCTCTCCCATCTCCCTCACTTTACTCCAATTAGCTCCATTTTGTAGACTGAAATTCAGTGTAATGTTTTATTTTTATAAAAGATTCTCTTGCTTAGAAATATAAACTTAAACACCATTTTTCTAGCACACAGCAGGAATGCAGTTAACATCAATTACTTACTAGACTGGCTCAGACCTGCATACAGTGGGGCAGTTTGTGTGGCAGTCACAAATATAGGAGGTTGAACAGGTTGTCCAGTTTCCTGCACTGAAGACCGTGGGTCTATAGTTAGTAGACTGAGGAGCTCACTCCTGGGGACTCTTCCTTTTCACATACCATAGATTCCTTATTCTTTATAAACATCCTCTGGCTCAAAGCTGAGGACGAAAGTACTATGATGAAGGCATCTCATTGGTACAGTTTTGAAGGTGCATTGTTTAAAACAAACAAACAAAGCAAGCCCTGAGAACCAGGCTGTTTTGGAATTAATCAGGTGACTATTAACTCTCATACTGAAAGTGTCTATTCAATTATTGGACGTAATTGTTTCTGGATCCAGAGAAAAAACGATGCAAAGTTGTCAAAATAGAGCAGGCTTCTAATGGATACACAACTGTACAGAGCCAGGTGACTCAGTAATTTTCCATGCTGGAGACGTGTTCCACCAAGCCTGCATTAACACAGGAAGAAAGACAGTATTAACTTAGAAAACCTGGGACACGAAACTACCTCTGTTTATAAGTTTAAAAAATTATTTTTATTCCTATCTTGTTCCAAAGGTGGTTTATGGAGATACAAAGACTATAGCAAGAAGGCACAGAATTGAAACAGGAGAGAGAAAATAAAGACAAGGAAAGGATATGAAATAGAGCCTGCGCTTACTACAAAAATATGCACTGATGGGTCATACACACTTAGCTTTTCTTTTTTGCTAGACAAGAGAAACCTGATAAATCCATGAAACCGTGTTTAGAATAAGAGGGGCAGATGCTCAGGGGAAAGGAAGGCGCTCTGATCTGTACTTGGATGGAAAGGAAATGGGGCAGTGGAGGAAGGCCAGTGCAGAGAATGGCAGCAGGACAGGAAGAAGCAGCAGGGGACAGAACACAGGCTCCTGTGCTCATGGAAATTTCCAGAGAGAGGCCACCAACAGGGTACAATGAAGCCAATCCTAACTGGTCTGTTGTGGTAACAGCATGACTTATTGGATCTGAGAGATCGGAGGAAAAGACACCAAAACAGTCTTGTCTAACCTTCCTATCACTTTACGTTTTTATTTTGCTATATGGTTTATCCGATATTCCACACATGTCTTCTATGACTTGACTTTTCACATGGATTAGCCAACAGCAAAAAATACTCTCAGAACTGCTCTTTTCTTTCCGGCTGGCCAGCCTTACTGCGGGCGCTTATATTATTTTCAATAAGCTTTGTGAATTTTGAAGAATGAGGTATGCAGTGTTAGTATACTGGAGAAGGCATTTTTTTTTTTTTTTTGAGCAGAAGAACTTGGATTTAAAATGTAGCTTCCCAACTAAACAGACATGTATAAGTGACCCTACCTACAAAAGGGAGATGATGCACTCCATACACCTCTTGTCCAGGGTGCTTAATAAGTGGTGGTTATTATTACTGAAAATAGTTTGTAATGTCCCCATGACTTCTTTTAAGGATCCAAGATTGAGAATCACTAACCTGTATATTTCCTCCTATAGAATTAGGAGAGGGAGTGCCCTACCTGGTGAAGGGGAAATTGTTCATTTTTGACAATGTGGTCTAATTCAGTGCTTCTCAAACTTTGTGACCATGACCCAAAATATGAAACACTGCTACACTGAACACCCATTCCTATCATCAACTTAAGAAAAAAAAAATCCTGAAATGGCACTCGGATATTTTCTTTTCTTTTCCATTCCATTTAATCTAAAATGGCTGGTCAAAACTCGCCAAATTGATTTTATGACCTACAAGGCTGGTCTAAATAACAGCCTTGTCCTATAAATACGTATAGTGCCTATGGATTTAGTTCTACCACAACCTTCAGATGAAGATACAGCAATTATTTCATTTTTAAAAATCAAAGTAAATTAACTCCCAAGCTTCCACTCTCTAGAGATTGTTAAAATGTTAATCTTGGTCATCATTGTAGTTCTTTCCCCTGAACTTCTTGGAATCTGTAAGATCATGGAGTCTCATCCAATCTAGTTTTGGGGAAGGGCCTTCTGTGCTTATAGCTGAGCTCTTACAGGATGGGTGAGGCCAAGACTTTTATGACAAGCCAGCCCAGAACAGGCTTGCTGAGGCGGGGGGATGCTGGAACCCAGGGCACAATCCCCCTAGGTGTACCTAGCTGGCCGTTCCCCTGAGGTCCTGCCCCCATATGGGGTTTTGCAATGCAGTAGGTCCTTCCTGAGCTGTGGTCATATCTGTCCTCTCACTATCCAAGCAATGTCAGAGCCTCTCCCTCATCTGGGACTGAGACTCACTGCTTCTTATCTCTGCCCTGCAGTCCTGTGAACCCAGGTCTTCTGGAATCAAATCCTGTGTGCCTTGAATACCCACAGAGAGGGCAGCTGGGGCAGAGCAGGCAGCAGGAAAAGCTCTAATTTGATATTTAAGATGATAGATTCCAGGCTGGAATTTGCCTCTTTAGTGTGGTCTCGCAGATATGATGCTCAACAAATATTTGTGGAATGAGTGATTTGGGGCAAGTCATTTGATCTCTCTGCTTCAGTTTCCCCACACTTCTGCCTTCAGGCAGAGGTTAAGCTTAGAGTAGATGGTTCATGGGGCTCATTGTTCAGCCTGAATGTGCCAGGGAAAACAAAGAGCCAGAACCCCTGGCTGCTCTCCGTATCCAGACTGGGAAAAAGGGGGATAACTGAATGTAGTCACATTTACTGAAGAGAACATTCATTTTTCTCCATCCATTTGGTGGAATTAACTGTGTTTAGTTCTGATTTCATGTATTTTTTTCATGCTGCTTTCTAAGGCATTAGCTTAAGGAGTAGGTAGATTTAGTGATTTCTTTCCATTTCTGCATTTTCCCTTTTAAGGGAGTTGAGAATTAAAGAACTCTTAAGCCTTTTCCTCTGCTCCCCAGTTCTCTCTTCCCCACTGCCTACAATCGACAAACAGTCCATCCTGGAGGTGTGCAAGGCAGTGTGATGGCAGCACCACCTGCTCCAGAATCCACAAAGGCCTTTGGAATGCATGGACCCAATAGTACTTGTGTGAGAACTGGAAGGTTACTAACCGCCACTGGTTTGCTTTAGACCTAAACTACAAATGCTCTCCAAATCTAGGTAGACTTGCGGTTACACACACAGTATATGACCAGTAAATGTTTGTTGAATGAATGAATGTAAACATTTAACCCAGGGTCAGTTAGTATAACACACATTCTAAATGACGTGCTAATACTTCAGCTCTGTGACCATAGCAGACATCACTAATTTATCACTGATCACAATGTTCTAGAATAAAACAGAAGAAAATATTAATTATGATTGACTTAGCAAAGATTTCTTAAATAAAATACAACAAACTAGAAGTGATGCCTCCCTCACTCCTCCACATTCCCCTACCTGTCTGTTTCAGATAACCGCTGATCTTCTTTCTGTCACCATGGGATAGTTTGAATGTTCTAGAATAGTTTTGCATGGACCTCTGCTGTGTTTCTAATGAATTTTTGTATTAATACAATTTTAAAAAAATTTATACTAATTTCTTAGCTTGGGGGTTTTCTTACCATATCCAAATTATAAATTCAGACCTCACACCTCCATTTTGATATACTGAGGGTAACTCTATTTATCCAGGGACCAGAGTAGATGGCAATTATCTTGTTTCTTCCCCAGGCAAATAGGAAAAGTTTTTCTACTCATAAGTTCACAAAAGAAATGGGACTTTAAGATTCTTGACATTGTGTAAGAGCTGCTTTTTCCCATGGTGCCTAGGACTAACTCTGTTGTCTCAGTGTGTGTGTTAAAACCTCAACTCCCAGCTGATAAGACCTTCATTTCAGTCTCATAGCCCCTGGGCCATGCTGCTGGAGCTCTTAATAACCGCTCTAATTTGGTTCCTTTTGTTTTGGGTGCTCTTCCTAAACCTTCTAAGATAGGCTATGCATTTAAATATATTTTAGCAGGTTATGTATGCTTAGAGAAAGATGGTGGAGGAAGGCAATGAGTCTCTTCCATGTCCACTCAACTCACTGTATTGACTGAAAAACATAATTCTGGGAAGCCTGTCCTCTCTAGCTCCCTGCTCCTGACCAACACAGTGTTGCAAGGCTGGTGTAAATAACAGCCTTGTCCTATAAATACGTATAGTGCCTCTGGATTTATTTCCATAGGAAATATTCACAGTGTATTTTTTCAGTGTCAAAGCTCATGTGCGCTCTTGCACATCATACTTTCTATTTCCTGATACCTTTAACTCTTCATTTATATAGTGAAAATTATTATGGGTGAATTGTCAGGTTCTTCATGATTATAATTTTACATTTGACCTTCTCCTTCTCCTTGAGAAGGTCTCTCAGGCTTTCCTCCACTTGCCTCCTTGAGGAAATGGGCCTTTTTTCTTACTTCAATTACCTTGAAATTACAAGCCCAGCAAACATTATTGCCACCAAGAGAAAGGATGTTATTCCCTCTGGGGCCATTAAAATGTGGCTGGTTATGTTTCTGTAAAAGAGGACGCAAAATACTCCAAGCCTGGATATCTTCTTTGAGATGATTTTGTAAGTTAAAAGCATCCAAAATGTTTCAGGGAAGCACAGCTGCAATGGAGACTGCAGTGATCACACACTAACCAAACTCCTTACCCTCACGTTGTCTGTCTTTTCTGGGTAGACTTTCAGTGAGGTCTCCAGGGAGCTCTGTACAGCAGCAATGAGCTGATCATGATGGAAAGCCATGCTCCGTGGGATTTGCATAATAGATACTTAGAGGAAGAGAAAACGATAATTACAAAAATGGAAAAGAGGCCAAGGGCCGATGGATTTCTCCACTGTATTTTCAGCAACGCAGGTGGAATTATGTTTTAAGAAATTTGATTCTATGCCGTTTACAGATCTGCTGATTTCAACATATGGGGTCTCCTATACTTGTTCTGTCTAATCAGTTCCTTCTGAGAAAAAGAAAATAGAAAAAGATGCCATCTCCCCTCCCCCTACTCTTTCTCCCTACCCCACAAGTTACTTAAACTGGAAAATATTCCTTTAGAAACTCAGAAAGGTTCTACCTTTTAAAGACTTAGCATAACAAACATCATTTCCTTTCAGATGGAAAGCTATTGGGCAATTACAGCTTGAAAGGCCTCTGGTTGTAGCTGGAAATGACAAAAACACTGCAGGTGAACTTAGGTATCAACATGGACTGTGCTTTTATGATGTTCTGTGCACGTAAATTGTTTTCTTGTGTCAGCTTCTTTCACAGAAGAATTGGAGAGTGGCTGTTCCCCATTTTCCTGAATCTCTGATCAACCTATAGTTTCCTATCGCCTGTCACAGAACAGTAATAGATCAATGTCAGCTTTGATGACTAGGTCAACAGCAAAAGTCCTAGCTCTCTCTCAGGTCTCCTGTATCACCCTTATTTACCCTCTCCAAGTTTACTCATCTTTAAAAATAGTTTGAAAAAAAAAAAAAAAAAAAGCCAACCACATCCAACCCCAAAGAAGATATAATGAAGCAGAATTCACTGAAATCTGAAAGCACCCACCATCAATTTGTGCAGAGGAGCCGTCACTGAGGATTAGTGACTATGAAGTTTAAGGGACTGGGCACTAATCTGGGATTGTAGAAGCTTGGGCTGTAACCAAAAGATAATCCATGTCTCACCCTATATTAGGTTAAATGCTTCTAAGCAGCACAGATAAAGAAGCATCTGCAAAATGAGGGCATCCAGCCATCTGCTACCATTCCTGTCCCCCTGAACACAACCTTCTTGTGAGCTTCCCTGAAGCTGCGCAGTCCTGCAGCCTCTAACAAAGGGTGAGGCTGGGAGAGAGAAGGGAGTAAAGGTCTCCAGAGTGATCTGGATACATCTGTGCACATATAGTGAATATTTGGGGCAACCTGTGTGTGTGGCAAGTTAATACAATGCTTCATTTTCCCGAAGAGGAAGGCCAAAAATGTTATTGATCCATATATGTCTTCTCTGCCTTTGGCCCTAAGTTGCTTATTTATTTGTCTATCCATTTATCTATTGAGACAATATTTATTGGCACCTATTGTATGCCATGCTCCATTCTAGGTGCTGGGAGGCAGGTATAGATAAAAAAGATATTCAAATGAAATTCTATGAAGAAAAATAAAGCAAGATAAAAGGGGTAGTAATGACAGAAAATAGATCCTTAAGTGAAAGGATGGCTTATATTTGGAGGAACATAACCAATTTGCATAATAGCTTTTAGAAAAGTACTGTAATTTTTGATACTAAATTGTGGGGTTTTTTGGTACTCAACTTTTGAATCTTTCATTCCAATAAACATTCTACAAAAGTATATAGTCTTTTCATATTGGCTTGTTTCACTTAGAAATATTAATTTAAGTTTCCTGTATTTCTGTTTATGGTTTCATTGCTTATTTCTTCTTGCTAAATAAAATCCCACTGTCTGGATGTACCACCGTTCATTAATCCATTCACCTATTGAAAGACATCTGGTTGCTCCCAAGTTTTGGCATTTATGAATTGTGGGAGCACAGGTCCTCGGACGCCGGGTACTAGACAGAGAAGATATGAGAAGTCATAGGCATATAAGAGAGACTTTATTGTAGCCAAGTATAAAGCTTCTCTAAACATTTGTGTGCAGATTTTTATATGGACATAAGTTCTCAACTTCTTTGGATAAATACCAAAGAACATGATGATATGATAAGTCTGCTTAGTTTTGTAAGAAACCTCCAAACTGTCTTCTAAGGTGACTATACCAGTTTGCATTCCCACCGGTAATGAATGAGAGTTCCTGTTCCACGTCCTCACCAGCATCTGGTGTTGTCAGTGTTTCAGATTTTGGCCATTATAATATGTGTATAGTGGTTAATTCTTTTTTATTTAATATTTTTCTGAACTTCTCTACTCACATAATTCAAAGAGGTCCTAACTGTGAGTCTTTTGAGTAATGAAGAATTGAAGAAATTAAACTGCTTCAATAGTAACCAGTTTCTGAGTACCACTACCCAGTCTACCCTGACCAAAATTAGTAAAATATCCATGCTTTCATGGTTTTAAACTGCTTTATTATTATTTTTGATAAATGATAGTTAAAGACAAAATATTAAACCACATAATAAAAAATATTTCTTTTTAAAATAATTCTTAATTTGAAATAACTGGTGTCACAGGAAGTTGCAGAGAAAACACTATTTCTTAATTTTGACATCAACAAACAAATATTTGTGTGCTGAGATTATTTTAAATTCAAGTACTGAAATAATTCTAAAGCTGCTTATTAACTTACTAATTAACAGGTAGACATTGCTTTTGGTATAGGTTAGATAAAATTGATTTTAGATTTGTACACCCGAAACCTATATAATTTTATTAACCAATGTCACTCCAATACATTCAGTTAAAAAACTAATTTTAAATCTGATTTGAATTCTTCATATTTAGCTTTTTAAAAGATACCTTAAACTTGGCAGAGTTCTTTAGGGGTACAAGTTGCAGTACTGCAATATAAGAAAGCATCTCAAGGTACAGCTCTAGTGTGGTTGGTGAATTCTAGGGATCACCAGGCTGCCTGAAGCAGGAGCAGGAGGAAGGAGGAGATATAGAAGAAAACCTTTTAGAGGAGATGACAGATCTGGGTCTTGAAGCATGAAAAGGATCCTTGTTTTTGTTTTTGGTTTTCTATGCCTGCACAGACAGTGGGGGATAAAATCCAGGATTTTGGATTCTTGTTCCCCTGCTGACCCGCACAGGGAACATAAAATTGTTGCATGTAGAACTTTAAAAGCATCTCTGGTATGTTCCTTGAAAACAACAACAACAAAACAACAACACAAAATTACTCTTTCCTAGGTTACTTTTTCCTAACGAGGCAGATCTGGGGAGAGGAAATACTAAAAATAACTTTGTCCAATTAGTGATAGCCAAACTCATATGGGAAGACGGAAATAGTTTCCAGGGCCCAGAGCAAAACTGTGATGCAAAATGAACTCCCCAAGTGCAGGGAGTAATTAGAAAGAGCCACAAAAATGTACTCAAGGGAGCAACTCCTGAATGTGGTATTAACGACATGCGGGGGACTCTGGAGAGGTGATTATGGTCTTGTAAGTTTTTGGAACCTGTGGTTATTGAGGAACTGGCTCTGAAAACTCCTGTATCTATTATTTCCCAAAGACATGGATGCTGGGTTCCTTTTCGGAAAGTCAGAAATTCTGGATTTCTAATAGAAATTCTAAGGCGGGGAGCGTGATTAGAATTGCACATTTCACGCAGCCAGAAGCAAACAGTTGGGCGGCTCCTTCTCAGCTGGCAGAGATGTTGTTTTTGACTTGGGCATGTGGAGGAGAGCCACCTGTGGGCCGCGGCACTGATGCGAGGCACAAGCCACTGCAAGGATCAGACGCCAATCTCATCACTCTCGGCTCCGACCCAACCGGCCAGCTGGTCACCCTGCCTTGGGAATTTGGGCTGCCGCTCAGCCAGCTGGACAGGTGCTTCGGCCAGCTGCCCTCCCTGGCCATGGTGGCGCCAGACCCCCAGCCACGGAAGCAGGGGTGTGTGCCCCATCTGACCTGAAGGGCAGCTCCTCAATGCTGCTGCCAATTTCCCTCTTCTCCCTGTCTTCCATGTTGGTTTATGATCCCAAATATTCAAGTTTCTCTTTCTTACTCCCGGTGCAGCATTTCAACCAGCGCACACCTGATGGGAGTAGTGATGGATAAAATACTACACTGCCCCCTATTAGTCAATCACCAGTGCCCAAGCCCCGGGTGCCTGTTCACTGCCAGGCACCTGTCCAGGGGCTCCTGAACCTCCCAGAGTCCAAGGGTGAATGCTCATGCCTGGCACGGCAGGGACGTGAGGGTGGCAGGACCATCTGCCTCCGCCCCACATGCTGGTTCCATGTTGAAAACTTAACCCCTGCCCTCACCTAGTATTTCTTTCTTTTCCTTGCCCCCACTGACTCTTACTTTTCTACCTATACAACCCAAATTCTGCTTTTGGCCAGTCCCCTTTTCCCATGTCCCCCCAAACAATGTGGGGCAGGACTCCTTTCTCTCAGAACCCTGTGGTTACTCTTCTCCCTCCCACACTGACGGAGGGCTGCCTTCCCCACCTCGTCCTGGGCAGTCAGCAGTCAGTGCTCACCTTCCCCAGGAGGAATCTGATCTAGGATGTGCAGGCAGCCTACCTCAGGCAGAGGACCCTGGAGACACTCACACTGCAGCCAGACTCCCAAGGTTTTGGGGAATTGTTTGCTCTGATGCTTCTCCTCAGCCTGCTCAAGGATGGAGCACCCACACTGACCTCTTTGCTCCCCTCCTCGGCTGCCAATCAGTTTACCAGAAAGAAAATGTAAATCGAGACTGTTTTCAGATGTGTTTGCTTTCAGACAGCTGCAGGTCTCTCTTCAAATATCCATGCACATCACTAACTAAAGGTCCCAAGTCATTCTGACCCCAGGGATCCTTAGATCCATCTTTGGAAAATACAAACTCAGAACTTAAAATCTTTTGGTAATTGAAGCAGTTGCAATTTCACAAGTGAAGTGAATGAATGAACATGCCTTACCTGAGTGGGCACCCTCACCTGTAAGGTTCTGTGTGTGCATAGATCAAACAGCAGAGAACAGTGTCCCTAATGGAATTTGAGTGTTTGGCTTAGAGAAGAAGGAAATTTAATCTGAAGGGATTGGGGCAGGGGAGACAAAAATGGCATGAAGAAGACAAGAAAATGCTGGCTGAGGATGGAGCTATCACTTTGGCTGGGGGAGTCAAGGAACGTGTGATGAAAGGAGAGCCCTAGGCCTGGGGAAGCAGGGGGCCAACTAGATTTAAATCCCAGCTTAGCCAAGGTGAGCTGTGTCACTTCACTCTGCCTCAGTACCCTTGACTGTAAGTTGGAAGAAATCAATACTGCCTACCTCACAGGATTGTCATGAGACTACGTGAGACATGCTCATAAAGCCCCTGGTACATGGTAAATGTGGAATCACAGAAGCCATTGTTGTGCAGCTTTCATGGAGAAGAGGGCATCTGACCTGGCCCTAAAGCCAAGGTGGGATATGGACACGTGCACGTGGGTGTTCATGGTAGAGTCGGGGCCTCAGAAATGAACCAGGCCTGGTTCTTAACAGCAAAAAGCTTCTCAAAACCTGAGAAAACCCATTTTTGGGGGTTGAGAAGACGTAAGTGATGCCAATCCTCAGTAATACCAAATTTTCATGTTTCTCTTTAAATGCAATAACCTTGGAAACAACTGCTAAAGAGGTCTCCTAATGAAAAAGCAAGCAAGCAAACAAACAAACAACAAAGCACAGAGTTGTGTACATTGTGGAGAGGACTGTCAATGACATTTGTGGAGATTTGCTCAGATCTCATTTGTGGAGATTTGCTCATTTCTCCCCAAGATGGCTAGGTGGCGATAGAAGCATGCAAAAGTAGTGAGAATATTCCTGTCGGTGTAGTTGTAACTAACAAGCTGGTCTTGGGTTCTGCTCCGCTCACCTGTAGCATGCACTTCCCATGCTACCTCACATGGCCATCCTCTCCTCCCTTCCTGCCTTTCTCTCTTCAAATATTTCCTGAAGGACTGCTATGTCTCAGGCCTGCAAAGTACTAAGGAACAGAAACATGTAGAACACGCCATAGAAATATCAAGTCTTAAACATATAGCTTTAATCTGTTAGGATGTCCCATTTGAGAAATGCATATCTATTAAGAAGAGGCCCCATTTGAACTCTTGAAACTCATCCCTATCTAAGCACTGTTCAGAGTTTTGGGGACGACACTCTGTTGGAGGAAGAAAACAACTCAAGAGCCAAGTATGGAAAGAGTATAGCTTTGCCACCAAACAGTTCTGGGTTCAGTTTCTAACGGCAGCACGAACAACTGCATGACCTCAGACAAGCTATTTAATGTTTCTAAGCCTTGGGTTCTACAACTGTAAAAGGCCATAAATAACTGTATGTATGTAGTATGTGGCATTTAGTCTGTGTTCCACAGATGTGAGCTCCTTACTCTGCTCTCCAGTACAGGAAAAGGACTGCATCATGCTACTGAGAAAGGAGGGAAGTGTCTGAGCCAAGGTGCTGCCCCATACTCCGCATGCTTGCTGGGGCCGATAGCGGGTGGACAAAAGGCACTGTCTATACAGCTCTATACATAGGGAATGTCAATTAACTCAAATGCCCCCAAACAATTGAAACTCTAGGGGAGAAAATCAAGATAGTCTGAAATATGCTTATGACCAGGTGAGAAGTATTCAATCCAACAGTCATTTCTTTTTAAAAAAATGTTTTTATTGATTTTAGAGACAGAGGAAGGGGGAGGGATAGAGAGATAGAAAAATTGATGAGAGAGAAACATCCATCAGCTGCCTCCTGCATGCCTCCTACTGGGGATTGAGCCTGCAACCCCGGCATGTGCCCTGACCAGGAATCAATCTGGTGATTGATTTTAGTCACATGATCAATCACTGAGCCACATCGCCTGGGCCAGTGGTAGGCAAACTCATTAGTCAACAGAGCCAAATATCAACAGTACAACGACTGAAATTTCTTTTGAGAGCCAAATTTTTTAAACTTAAACTTCTTCTAACGCCACTTCTTCAAAATAGACTCGCCCAGGCCGTGGTATTTTGTGGAAGAGCCACACTCAAGGGGCCAAAGAGCCGCATGTGGCTCGGGATCCGCAGTTTGCCGACCACTGGCCTGGGCCAACAGTCATTTCTTGAATGCTCAATCCACGTGGGGTGCAAGGCCAGGGAAGAGAAGAATGATGACAAGCTGAAACAGGTAACTGGCTACGATTGAGAGGAGAGAGAGAAAAGAGGCGATAGAGTACAGCTGTCTGCTCCCTTGCTTCATATGGTCTTATTCATAGTTTATATCAGCTGGTTTCTGGGTAACTGGCTTGATGGCTCAGCCTAGAGTTGATTGACGTGTGAGCTGAGAAGTGCTCCCGGGGGATCTTGAATTTGATTTAATCACAGCGATGTCACCATATGAAAAGCATTTTATGGACTGCAGCTGCCTCAAATGACCTCAGTCAGAGGTTTATTTTGGGGATGTGAAGTTTGCAGTTAGAACAGAGGTGGGTTGTGTAAGAAGGGGCTTGGGCTCAGGACTCTAACACTCGACTGCAAGTCCAATTTCCCTCCTTATTGCCCATGGAACTTTAGACAAGCACCTTATGACTTTTAAGATAGGTCTTGTGATAGAGCTTTAGGATGACCCTCAGAGTTCTCCTCCCTGGTGTGCATTTCCTGGATAACCCCCTCTCCTGAGTGTAGTGAGACCAGTGAATATGGTGGGACATCACACCTGTGATTCTCTTACATTGTATGGCAAAGGTAAGGGGATTTTGCAGAAGTAATCAAGGTACTAAATCAGTCAATTTTGAGTTAATAAAAGGGAGATTATCTTGGGTGGGCCTGGCCTAATCAGGTAAGCTTTTGAAAAGAGGGTCTAAAGGTCAGAGATAGAAGTCAGGAAGATTCTCCTGATGGCCTTGAAGAAGCAAACTGCCATGTTGTGGAGACCACATGCTAGAGCACAGCTCCAGTTGACGGACAGCAAAAGTGTTGGGACCTCAGTGTGACAACCACAGGGAACTTTGGCTATCATTTCAGGGGCCGGCCATCTTGGGGTTGGGGGCACTAGCAATGGGCTTGAAAGAAGACATGGATGACACCCTGACTGCAGCCTTGTGAGACCCCAAGCAGGGGACCGGGCTAAGCCGTGCTGGGCTCCTGACCCATGGAAATATATTGATTTAAGCTGCTAAGCTTGTTACACAGCAGCTGAAAACTAACTCAGGACTTGTTTTACCTACTTTGCAGGGTGGTTATGAGGATTAGAAAAAAGATATGTAAAGCACCTGGCATGTAGGAGACTACTAATGAAAGGTAGATTTTAGTCACATAATCCATAATTATCCCATTCTTTTTTTAGGGAAAATAAATCTCTCTTTTGTGAATGGATCTTATAAAATGATAAGAATTGTTGAGAGGATTGAATAAAACAATGTGTGTAACGTGCTATAGTGCACAGTCTGGCATACAGTGAACAGTACGTGATGGCGATGATGATGATAATGATAATGGTGACTCACAATGGTGATTATTTTTATCCTGGTGAAAATAGGCATATTTCTCAACAGGACACAGATCTACGCACCCCCCTCCAGCCCCCCAAACCAGTTTTGACTTGCTTCACAGTAACTTTTTTTTTCCCCCCAGAAGTACCAGCGACCTTTCCCCAAATCATATACTGAGTAGACATGAAACTTAGATATAATCTGGTCCAACTTCTTCAGTTTACAAATGAAAACAAAAGAGAAAACAGCAAAAAACATGAACCCGACCGAAGTAGGCTTGCTCAATGCCATGAGGAAAATTAATAGCAGAATCAGGAATAAAATTCAGGCATCCCGATGCCAAGGCCATTTCCACAGAACCATATATTAATTTCTCTTCAGGAATTTCCCCTCGATGTAAGACTCAGTGCTATCTCAGTCACAAAGCATCAGTATGCCCTTGTAAAACTCGCCCTGCACATACTGTATGTCATGAACATTCATTTTCAGCTGTCTCCCCTGAAGAATGTAGTATGGATCTTGTTCATTAAATTAATATTTACTGAGGACCTACTTTGTGCTACGTTTGGAATCAGGTTCACCTGCAGCCCTGCTCACTCTAAAATTATACCCCAAGTCCATCGTAAGCCTATGTGCTGTAACAACCCTGTAAGTAGATGCTGCTTGTGACTCTTCTTTTACATGTGAGGCAATCAAGACATAAAGAGGCTCAGGGGCGTGGACCAAACACCTAGTAAGTGATGGAGTTGGGATTTGTATAGAGCTGGCTGGCCACTACTTTAAACTTTTAATTAGACTGCTTCACTGAAACTAGTTTGGCATAATAATAATAAAATAATAATTAGGATGAGTCACGAATCCCTCTCTGCAGCCTCATTACTGGTAGCTCTGCAGGATCTGGGCTGATGTGTCCTCCATCCTGAGGGCCAACAGCATGAAAGCTCCCAGCACTAAAGGTGAGTGAGCGAGGGAACAAATTTTACCTTCAAGAAAGTGGTCTTATTGCAGGGCCTCCTAGGGACTGTTCACCTTTTATTTTTTGTTAATCCTCACCCGAGGATATTTTTCCATTGAAAAATTTAGAGGGAGTGGAAGAGAGAGGGAAAGACAGTGAGAAACATCAATGTGAGAGAAACACAGCCATTGGTTGCCTCCAGCATGAGCCCTGACCAGGGCCCAGGCCGGGGAGGAGCCTGCAACCAAGGTCAAGCTCTTGCTCTCCCCTTGACCAGAATCGAACCTGGGACTCTTTGGTTGGCAGGCTGATGCTCTATATTCACTGAGCCAAACTGGCTAGAGCAGGGGCTGTTCACTTAAAAATATTTATTTCTTTTCCATATATATATTATTATTTTTTATTGTTGACACTATTACATATGTCTTCCATTTTCCCCTCCTTTGCCACCCTCTACCCAGCCCCTGCCCTGCCTCAGACACAACACTGCACAGCGGGGAACCGGCCTCTGCCGCCTCCTCCTATTCAGGACCCAGCCAGTTGGAGCCTCTGACTCTGTGAACAGACCCAAGAGGTCAAAAGGGCATCCAGGAGAAAGCCTCCGAAGTCCCAAACACACAGGCGCCCCTGCTGAGCATTCTTAAAACCATTACTTTGTACTCTGTTTCTGATAAATTGCTTGCCTGCATTTTGTTTAGCTCCTTTTCTGGAGATTCCTCCTGTTCTTTCATTTGGGGCCTGATTCTTCGTTTCGCCCAGTTTGCTGTTTCTTTGTGTTTGTTTCTATGTATGGAATAGAATTGCTACGATCCCAGTCTTGTTGGGGTAGCCTTCTACAGTGTGTATTTTGTGGGACCCAGCGGTGGTGTCTCACTGATCTTCAGAACTGTGTACTCTGGGACTGTCCCTTGTGTGGATTATGTGTAACCGGGTCTTGATTGCTGTTGTCCCATTTGTAGGTGGGGTTGGCCCTCCGGCTGGCTGACTGGGAGGGTCAAGCCAACCAGTCATGCCGGATGCTATTGTTTTGTGCTGACAGAACAAAACACGAAAAAAAAAAAAAAAGACCAAACTGAAAACAAAACAAACATCAAACAAACCAACAACAAATAAGAAGAAATGAAAAAGAGACAATAAAAGAATAAGAAAAGACAAGAGATCAAAAGGATTAGGGAAGAAACAAGAGAATGTGAAATAAAAGAAGAGAAAGGAAAATAAGAATAAAAAAAGAAATAATAATTATTATTTTAAAACAGCCGTGGGCAAACTACAGCCCGCGGGCCAGATCCGGCCCGTTCAGCTGTTCTATCCGGCCCACGGAGCCGAAAGAGTGGAGGGTTCTCTTGCTCTCCCCTCCGCTCCTTCACCAGCAGCAGTGTTAACATGGCAACCTCGGGAAACATGGCGCAGCTCCTTCTTCTGAGTGGGCGGATTTATATCCGCCCATTCAGTAGAAGGAATAACCTCTCAGTCTTCCAGAGGCTCCTTGTAATGCCCGCTGACGCGTCCCCCGACATCACCCTGGGAATGCGAAGACACATTATTGTGGTGATGTAGGGAGACACGCCCCTGGAGAGCACAGTATCAGAGCATTAGCTAAAAAGGAGACCAACAACACTGTTCCCACTGAAGTTGATGTTTTAAAGACCAAAAACCTTTCAACCCAGTCTACATTGCCATCTACATCTACGTCCCGGGCATAATTTGGAAGTTGCACTAAAGAAAATGTTTAATTTACTGTTTACACATTTTGTTCTTTTCTATTTGTTTTAGTTTTAAATTATTTTATTATATTTAAGTTTAATTTGAAAGGCTTTTGTACCTTTCCTTTGTTAGGCAATTTTATTTTGCCTTTGCCATCTTCAATATAAGGTATGTTATTGTGCTATGATTCCTCCATTTTTTGAAGTTTCAAATTATAATAATTAGTGTTTACATTCTTCTTGTTAAAATGTTTGAAATGAATAAAACTATTGAAATAAAAAAAAAAGACCGTACCCTTTTATGTAATGATGTTTACTTTGAATTTATATTAGTTCATACAAACACTCCATCCATGCTTTTGTTCCGGCCCTCCGGTCCAGTTTAAGAACCCATTGTAGCCCTCGAGTCAAAAAGTTTGCCCACCCCTGTTTTAAAAGGTAGTAATAATGAATAAAAAATACAGAATAGGAAAGGAAACACTGGGAAAAAAAGACTAAAGAAAGAAAAGACAAAGAAAAGAAAGTAGAATAAGAAAAGGAAAGAGAGGAAGTAAAGATATATGAAAGACAAAAGAGAACCGAACAGTCTCTGCCTATTCACAGAGATACTATCAGCGAGGAAAGCCTGGGGCACTTGCCTGGGCCCATTCTCCTCGTGGCAGCCCCCACAGACATTTGGACCAGTCCCTGTGGTTTCTATGAATGTAAGACGCACAGGCGGCTTTGAAAAAACAGTTATTACTCATTGGTCCTGGAATGAGGCCACACAGCCAGGTCACAGGTAGAGAGAGGGAGGGAGAGAGTGCAAACCTGGGGTTCTGCTTTCATAGGAGTTGAAGAGGGGTGCCTAGGTTCACTCTTTACTGGTGAACTTAAAGCATAAGAGCAGGAATTAAAGCGTGGGAAGGGAAAAGCAGGGTCACCCAAGTGCTCAGTTATCGAGGTCACCCAGGGTTTTCTGAAAGGGAAAGGCCTTCTAGTTGTGTAGTGGGCAAAATATTTATTAGAGATGGATGTTTTTGACGTGGATGCCTCAGTAATCAAAATCTGAATGTCAGACACTTACATTACAAACCCCCAAGCTAATTGTCAGGCACTGCCATTACACAGCACACACCTCCTTTCATCCTGGTGGTGACCCTACGAGGCAGGAATTAGCTCCATGCTATGGAAAAGGAAGTGAGGGCTGGTGAGGTTAAGTAATGTTCTCCAAATAATGCTGGAATTGGAAATTGCAGCTGCCCCACCCCGCACTTCTAATCCTCTTTTAATTATTCGTTTCTTTTCTCTGTAGCATTGATCGCTTTCTCATTACTTTTGTATCTTTCTTATTTATTAGGTTTACTGCATATAGTCTGTCTCCCTGCCTCGCCTCCACCTCCCCTCAGGAATCCACCTGGCCTACAAAGGCAAGGGTTTTTGCCCATTACATTCATTGGGGTATCCTGGTGGCATAGAGGAGTGCCTGCCACATAGGAGACACTGAATAAACATTTGTTAAATGAATGAACAAAAGTAGCCAAGGCAAGATTTCTAATGAGGTATTTTATTCCACTTTAGCACCAACTTAGGTATCACTCAAAGCCATCTTTTCTTTTTTAACTATAGACACTCTTTTGTGTCCTGTGAGAAAACAGTGTTTGAAGATTTTATGCAGACAAAGGAAGCCATGTGGCTTTGGATTTCTTTTTACCCACCTGACACAGAGGCATATTCAGTTGCTGAGAGAGGCAGAAATTCATATTCATTACAAGAACTGAACTACTCACAAAAAGGAGGCATATGTAAAACTTTAGACAAAGAAAAAAAAGAAAGAAAAAAAGAACTGAATGACTCAAATACCATTATGGAAAGCATTGCATTAGTGCCACCACCTAAGGAATTACACCAGTGTAAACTTCAACACACACCTATGGGCATTCCTCTTGTTTGTCATTGGGTTTCCATATGACTGCTGGCTGCTTCTATGTTTCTGCTCCCAGACAGTCACACTTGTGAATACTGACACATGCTTCGCCTGTTCTCTAGCCCGCCCTGGCAACTGCCTTCCATAAATGAACCCAACTCTGTGATTTGAACATGTGTTAATTTGCACGCATGTCTTGTGCCATTTTTCTGTATGCTTCTTGTATAGGACTGTTCTAGAATTTTTTTAGATCTCTGTATGTGGGATTCTATGTCTGCTTCAATGATGTCTTACAGAATTATTCCCTCTATTCATATAGTGGTTTCTTGGTCTCAAAAGATCCACATGTTTTCTTTCTACAACGCTCCTACTAACCTATGAGGTTGGCAACACAGGTAATAATTCATTGGTGATATTTTACAAATGAGTGACCTGAGACTTACGGAGTCTAAATGCCCTTTTCTATGGCAACAAGCTAGTAAGAGGCATCAGTGGGATTAGACCCAGGTCTGCTGAGTCTGTGCTCTCAGCCTTCCTCGCTATGTCAGCCTGGTCTGGACTGCTGTTGGCTAGGTTTCAAGTGCAGTGCCATGGATTAGGTGCTTAATAAATGTTATTTAAGGCTAATGTTCCCTGAAGCTAAATGAAGTAATAGTCCATGTTGAACAGTGAAAAAACAATGAGCTAAGGTGACAAAAAATAATCCAAGGCAATCGGAGAGGCTTGAGGGTATCCTGTGAAGCATGAGAAATAAACAGTAGATTGTGTGGAGAGAAGATAAATTCTGAGGGTGAAGACCAGCGACAGACTGGAAAAGGAAAGAAAGCCGTACACTGGAATGGTATTTCTCATATTCAAATAAATGATCTTCTTTGTTGAACAAAATCCAAAAGAGTCTGAAGCTTTGCTAGAAATAAATGGTAAAGGTTTATTCAAGGGTCTTAGGGTTTGGAAACCAGAAACATAACTAGGCAATACCCAGAGTTTTCCAAAGAAAAAAGAAAAGCTGAGTTCTTATAATAAAAACTGCAAGCTTGAGAAGAATCAGCCCTGCACTCTTAGCCTCTGGGTTGGCCTGCGATGGTAATCCTCAGGTTGACCAGTGGCCTGAATACTGAATGTCAGGTGGCCTGAATACATAAACATCCTCTCTTTAGTCATTCAGGGGGTACTCAGGGGTTGTCTGGAGGTTTGATGTATAGCCAGGCATTGACACAGGACTGGAAAGTTCAAAAGTTTAATTCCCAGGCTAGTTACAACAAGAATAGAAACGTTTCCTCACGCCTCAACCTACTTGAATTTAGTAATTTAGCAGCTTGACTACAGTAACTTCATTTTATTTGTTCACTCTATTCCTCACCTTTATTCCACAGACCAAACTTGTGAGGTCGTTGTCACTAGAATCTCTCTTTTAATTGATGAAGACATTTCAGATCAGAGTTTAATGCATTTTTTCCCTCTAACACCATTCAACTAGTCATTGGTAAAACTGGAATTTAAAGCAGCTCTTTCTGCTCTAACGACTGAATTCTTTCGAGGGCAGGGCTTAGATTGTTTCCCGCCCTGAGAATGCAAAGTAAGTCTGGGTCCTGATTTGTTCTTATATAGTGAAAATGGCCGCCTTCAAGTTTTATCCCTTTTTACTAGTATAGTCAACTCAACATAGTAGCACACATGACAAATATGAGTTCAAACCCCTGCTCTATCTCCCTCTGACTAGCTGTGTGAATTTAAATAAGTTACTTGCCCTGTGCCTTACTTTTTTCATCGGTAAAATGGGGATAATAATGCCTTTGGTATGTAGGATTATCTGAGGGTCAAATGAGACGTATATAAAGTGCTCAACACAGAGCCCAGCACCTAGAAAACCCTTAGTTAGTGTCAGTTGTCATTGTGTTGTATGATAAAGCATTGTCTCGTGTTTGTCCCAGGTTCCTGAGACAGAGCTTCTGAATCCTTGGAATTTTCTGGATTATAGAAGAATCTTTGGTGGACCCTTGGGCCATACCATCGTTTATGGTAACGAGGTGACTCAGGATGGGAGCCTGATATCCCCACCTCTAGGGAGGAGGCTAGAGACTGAGTTCACTCACTGGCTAATGATTCAATCATGCTTATGTAATGAAACCCCAGCAAAATTTCTGGACACCTGAAGCTGCCATTCGGGTGGCCATGCATTGGTGTGCCAGGAGGGTGATACATCTTGATTCCACAAGGAGAGGGCATGGGGGCTCTGCATGCAGGACCCTCCCAGACCTCATGCTATGGGTCTATTGTCTATTCATTGGGTCATCCCTGACTTGTGTGTTTTATAATAAAACTGTAATAGTAAGTACAGCATTTTTCTGAGTTCTGAGAATCATTCTAGAGAATTATCAAACATGAGAGGGCATGGAAACCCAAATTTGTAGCCAGTTGTTCATATGTGCATGTAGCCTAGGGAGCCCTCGTTGAGGTGAGGGCAGTCTTGATGGAGACTGTGCCCTTCATTTGCAGCCACTGTGGAAAACAGTGTGGAGTTTCCTCAAAAAAATAAAAAAAGAACTGACATTTGACCCAGCGATCCCATTTCTGGGATTATATCCTAAGAATCCCAAAACACCAATCAGAAAGAGTAGATGCACCCCTATGTTCATAGCAGCGCTATTTACAATAGCCAAGATCTGGAAACAACTGAAATGCCGATCAGTAGACGAGTGGATAAGGAAGCTTTGAGCTCTAGCCTGTTTGGCTTAAAGAGTGAGCATTGGCCTGCGGACTGAAGAGTCCCAGGTTCGATTCTGGTCAAGGGCACATACCTCGGTTGCAGGCTTCTCCCTGGCCCAGGCCCTGGTTGGGGCGTGTGCAGGAGGCAACAAATTGATATGTTTTTCTCACATTGATATTTCTCTCTGTCTTTCCCTCTCTCTCCCACTCTTTCTAAAAATCAGTGGAAAAATATCCTCGGGTGAGGATAAAAAAAAAAAAAAAAGAAGCTTAATACATTTACACATGGAATACCACATGATGTACCCTTTGCAATTGCATGGATGGGCCCAGAGGTTGTAATGCTAAGCGAAATAAGCCAGCCAGAGAAAGACAAATACCATATGGTATCACAAATATGTGGAATTTAATAAACAAAATAAACTGATGAAATAAATAGAACCAGAGACATGGATACATGGAACAGACTGACAGAGGTCAGAGAGGAGGGAGGAGGGGGAAGATGAAGCAAGTCCATATGTAACCCATGGACACAAGCAACAGAGTGGTGAAGGCCAGGGGAGGGGTGGCAAGGGCTGTGTGGGCAAAGGGGGGAAAATGGGGAAGATCTGTACTAGTGTCAACAATAAAATAAAATAAAAAAAGAAACAAAGAAGCACCTCCCAGAGGGCCAGATTCTGAGTCATGGGTGATGGAAAAATAGGCCACGTTCAGTCAGAAACTCAAATCCCACAGCATCAAGTCTTTGGTCTTCTTTGGACTATGAAAGAGAGTCTCTTCCTGTATATTTCCAGGAATGGAGGTGAGAGGAGGGGCCAAGTGGGGGTAAGGAGCAACAGATTTAGCATAAAATCCCAATTTAATTCTCCAGTTTGTTTTACATATTCTGAGGACACATCTATTTTTTTCCTGGGATTAAAACAACAACAACAACAACAATAATAATAATAATGATAACAACAACAACAACAATCAGTTCTGATAATCCTGTAAGTGGCTTATTGAAAACTGACCCTGTTTTGAACAATCCTTATTTTTCCTGGACATTTGAGGCCCTTCTAATCTCTCTCATCTCAAAAGCAGATTCTTTTCCTAATAACCCTCTCCACCTCCTGGATGCCTCCCAAATGCTCCTAGTTGTGCGTATTTTCCAGTTAAGGCTCCTTTCAGAGGCGTTGATCCTGCCCTTCCCGTCCAAAGGATGCTGTCTGGGTTGGTGTGAGGTGACATTGCAAGCCTGACTTCCACCCCACGGTGGGTGTCCTTTCTCTCCATTCATTCTTTTCACAGATCTGCTCCCCTTAGCTTTTTTGTTGTTGTTGTTGTTGTTAATCCTCACCCTAGGATATTTTCCATTGATTTTTTAGAGAGAGTGGAAGAGGGAAAGATAGAGAGAAACATTGATTGGTTGCCTCCTGCATGTGCCCCGACCAGGGCCCTGGCTGGGGAGGAGCCTGCAACCAAGGTACATGCTCTTGACCAGAATCAAACCTGGGACCCTTTGGTCCGCAGGTTGATGCTCTATCCACTGAGCCAAACTGGCTAGGGCTCTCCTTAGCTTTTTATTTTATTTTAATTTAATTTTATTTTTATTAATTTCTTTATTGATTAAGGTATCACATATTTGTCCTCATCCCCCCATTCCCATCCCAAACCCCTCCCCACGCATGCCCCCACCCCCCTGTTGTCCGTGACCACTGGTTAGGCTTATATGCATGCATACAAGTCCTTTGGTTGATCTCTCCCCCTTACCCCCACCCTCCCCTACCTTCCCTCTGAGGTTTGACAATCTGATCGATGCTTCCCTGTCTCCGGGTCTGTTTTTGTTCATCAGTTTATGTTGTTCATTATTTCCCCTAGATGAGTGAGATTATGTGATACTAGAAATACACTTATAAGAACTGAAAATGAGACAAGCAATAATGGTTATGCTGAGAGGCAAATGAATCAGTGTGCAGTGAGTTTCTTTCTGGGCCAACAGTTCTTTTGAGTGCCAATTTCAATGTCAAACAGTTCCTTATGTGTACATGTCAGCAATGATATTTCAGTTCTGGATGGTGGACAGATGGTGGTAATGCAGGTCCGACCCTCTCTGGTTTGGTCCTGGGCAACCTGCCACAACGCACAGCTGCTGACTGCTAGTATGGCAAGGAGTCGTCAGCGTCTTCCATCTCTGGACTGTTTCTCTTCTGTCTTCATGGCTGGAGCAGTCCTGTCAATTCCTCTCTGTTGCAGGAATCCACATGGTCTTGGAGGTGTTTTCTGAAAATATACAAACATATTCTTGACCAAAAGTTAATAAAAGAATCTTTTCTATAAATTTGACTTGGGATCCTTTTTCATTTTTTGTCCAAACGATTTTCCTTTGGCTTGTTTTGACACCATGTGTGTTTTTCATGGGTGTCTTGTGCTGCCGAGCGGTGCTCCTTTGGAGGTGGAGGTCCCAGGGTCCGTGGGTCTGCAGCTGGGGTAGCAGGATTTTGGCTGGAGTGGCTGCTGGGTCGCCAGGCAGTTCCAAGGCCTATCTGGGTGGTGGTGCTAATGAGTTCCTAAAAAAAGGCTGTTCTCCCCTTCAAGATGGCGTGGGCTCCATACTGGAGTCCCGCCGTCCAGGGAGTGCCCGCAGCGGTGGTAGTCTCTCCTTTTTAAGGACAGCCTGTCTGCCAGCCCCTGCTGCTCCTTTGAGATTTAACTTTCCCTCACTCACTCACACACACACCACACACATCCACACACTCTCCTTTCATACCCTCACTCACTCACTCCCTCTCCCTCACCTCCGTCCTGCCAGCCGCCATCTTTTCGCTCTCTCTCCTTAGCTTTTTAAAGTCTTCTGCCGTTTCTTGCCAAGGCTTCTGTCTTTCCTCTAAATTCTGTCCTAAGACATAGAACTTCTCTGAAGTACCTTATGGAGATTTTTGCATCAGAGGGTTCCCATTATTTGTAGCAACCGAACCGTTGTTTCCTCTTGTGGATTTGTCTTGAAGAACAAAGAACAGCTTCTGAGCCTGTGTAGAAGGAGAAGGAATCACTGTTTACTTCTGCAGTTCTCTAATAAAAGTGAGGTTTTCCTTAAAGACAATGATGTTATTAAAAACTGACAAAATGTGTAGCCTGTTTCCTGGCAGTTTATTTAGTCACTAGGGGCTGGTGGCTGGTGGCTGGTGGCTGGTGGCTGGTGGGAAGAAAACGAGCAAAGGTGGTCAGATATGGGATGTCCGATCTCTAGCCCGGGGCACAGAGGCCTCGATTCTGTGGAGAAGGATGTTCCCAATCTTTAGGTGCATATGAACGTGGCTGCTGTGACCTGAGCCTGCTTAGTCTCAATTGAACAACCCATTTGGACCTGTTTGACAACAGCACTTGGTGGCAAAAAAAACAGAGCTATGACCAGTTTTAAAGGAAGCTTTACAATTCTCTCCTCAAACAATCAGATGCCACCCTTCAGAAATGCACCGTGCTGGTGCAAAGGCGGGGGGCAATGGGGGGATAAGGACACACATATAATACCTTAATCAGTAAAGAAAAAAAGCCTTTCTTCTTATCCTATATGCAGCCTTTCCCTTTTAATTAAGTGAGACTCACTGAAGCACCTTTGAGTGAGTGAAGCAGCTTTCCCTCGTCTGGCAGGCAATCAATACAGCTTTGTTTTCCAGTGCTGGTCACCTTAGCACAGTTTAAAAGCTGCCTCTGCTATTGAATGAGACGTGTGACCTTAGGTAACCTTGCTGAACCTCAGTCCTCTCAAGAAGGATAATAATAGTACTATCCTCAGAGACTAATTTGAGGATTAAAAAGATAATCCACATAAGCGCTGGACACAGTGCCTGGCACAGGGTAAGCATTTTATAACTGTTAGGGGACGAAAAATGAAATGGCCATTAAATAGACAGAAATCCCTACGTGGCTGTGTGAATTCCACACCTGGTTAGCTCTGGAATTAGCAAGCACATGATGCTTAGTTATCCACTGTGTCATTTGATTCTCATAGCACCTTCCAGGAAATTCAGAGTGGGCACCATTACCATCATCTCACCGATGAAGAAATGCAGGTGATGAGAACTTAAGGAAGCTTCTTGGCTAGTGTTGCCCATGAGACACTGTGGGACTTCACGTTTGCACTCGACATTGGAAACTAGAGTCTGGAAAACTGAAGAACAAAAATGTGTCCATGAGCAGCACCGGGCTGACCCAGCAGGTGTGGGTTGTTCAAACCTTGCCTGTTTCAAAGAAAGGTCTAGCCTTTGATGGGCTCCTGGGAGCTAACTCTAAGCCCAGGGAATATCCTGCCCAATCAGAATGTTTTTATTTACTGGGGGCGCTGGGCCACACCAGAGTCTATGCTACAGTGTGAGTTATGGTGGGGCCCGGGCCATGCTGAAGCATTTTAAAGAAACTGAAATCTAAGCTAAAGTTGGTCATGAGGGCACCCCATGCCTACATGACTGACCCCAAGGTTCATGGGAGCGTTCCTAATTGACAACACCCACACCAAGGACAGAGGCAACAACAGGCCTTCTTTATCTCCCCAGTTTACATCCACCTTTCCTTTTCAGACTGTCTGCCTTATGGACTTCGGGCTCCAGCATCAGACAGGAAGACAACAGCCTTACAGAATTTGTCCTTTTGTGACTGGCTTATTTCACTTAGCATGAATACCTCGAGGTTCATCCATGTTGTAGTATTTAATTTTAACTTTTAAATATATGTTTATTGATTTCAGAGAGGAAGGGAGAGGGAGAAAGACATAGAAACATCAATGAGGAGAGAGAATCATTGATCGGCTGCCTCCTGCATGCCCCACACTAGGGATTAAGCCCACAACCCAGGCATGTGCCCTGATAGGGAATCGAACTGTGACCTCTTGGTTCATAGGTTGATGCTAAACCACTGGGCCACGCCGGCTGGGGAGAATTTTCTTTTTTTTAGAGGTTGAATAACATTTTATTGTATAGATAGACCACATTTTGGTTATCCTTCATCGGGCAGTTGGGTTGTTTCTACCTTTTGGCTATGGTAAATAATCCTGCTGTGAACATCTGTTTGAGTCCCTGTTTTAAATTCTTTTAGGTATATTCCTGGACATGAACTTGCTGGATCATATGATAATACTACATTTAATTTTTGAGAGACTGCCAAACTGTTTTCCTAGCTCCTAATGTTTCTTAATCTCCTAATTTTTTAAAGTCTACCATCTCAGAGTCTGGACCAACCAGATTTGTCACAGGAGTTGTTAGGCTACCAATAGATTGGGCTTTAGTCTGCAAACCAGGAAGAGGGCTGTCTCCAGACACTGAGTCTGCCGGCATTCTGATCTTGATCTTCCCAGGCTCTAAGAAAGAAATGTCTATTATTTTAAAAAAAATGGCTTCGAGGCCCCTGCCCATTTAGAGAGTGGGACAATAAGTCCCACTTTAGAAGAAGACTGGGGTTCAGGTCATGGCGTCATCACACCCCAGGTGATGATCCTGGGTAAGTTACTAACCACCTTGCCTGGTGTTTTCCTAACCTGTAAAGTGAGCATACTGTTTTACTTCCCAGGATCACTGAGGGAATTAAAACAGATAAAAATACAGAGAAAGCATTCTGTGTAGTGACTGGTAGAATAACATCTCAATGAAGGTCCATCCCTTTAGTCCTTTACATTTCATGCCCACACCTTCTCCACCTGGAAGTCCTTTCCCTCCTTCCTCTGCACCGCACGAAATCTGTCCTTCTGCTGCACTCTTGTCTAGAATCCTCATCTCCATTCTTTCCAGGCCTCCCTCTTTGCAGATGCCATTTGGAAAGGAGCTCCTAACACACTCACGCCAAGGGGTTCATAGTCCATAATTTAATGCATTGGGCTCCCTGGAGCATTTGGTTTTTAAGAGGGATCGAGCTGTCAACCTGAGGATGAATCCTTAATGACAGTGCTTCATACACTTGGGACAGAACCCTGGATGGTAATGATTGCGGTTTACCTTCACTATGGACTTCAGATCTCACTGTGGGCCCCACTGTCCACTCTTCCTGGGCTGAGAATAATGCTGAAGTAGAGAGAACAATCAGCCTTAAAAACTGAACTTGACCAGTCAGTTGTCAGAACTGAGAGGCAGCACACATTCCTGACCAGACTGCTCAGAAGCAAAGTGATATTTTCATGCTTGAAATGTTCATATAACAAACTCCCTGGAATATGCTAATTAATGCAAGCAGAGCAGAAACCTTTCAGCTAAAGAGCGGTTGATAGCACTAAGTAACCCAGTGAGATCACGTTCTGAAATGGATACTCTAGACTAAGGTGACTCGATATGCTGCCCTTTTGGCTGTAGTTTCTGGGGTGGAAATAAACCTCATCATCATATTGTTTGCTGGTATATGAAAGCACATTGAGTTAGTTTGAACAAGAAAATTGATGTAAAGGTTCTAAAATGAATTTTTGTGTTGCTCTATAGTGTGAGAAGTTGTCTGATAGATGTAGTTTGTGTACTAAAAATATTGGAATGTCTGAGCATTTTAATGGATTATAGAGACAAGTAAAATATTAGAAACTGGGATGGTTTCAGAAACACTGGAACATATGGTACCCATCCTAGTGGAGTTCACTGCCAATATGAGGACCAAAAACAACTGAAATTTTTGGTGGGTGAATTTGGAGACATTGCCAAAAAGTGGACTCTTCCTGTTCCTACCCATACTGCCTGCAATCTCTGACCAAATGCTGTCCACAGATGAAAAACAAGGTCTCACAGGAGGTTGCTTGCTAAGTGGATGGCACCATGTCACTGAGCATGCCACAGACTTGACAAGGCACATATGGTGCTATTCTTGCAAATGTCAACTCCTCATTTCAAAACCTAAAAATGAAATAAAGTGAATTTTAAACATTTGTGCCTGGATCAATTGAGAATATGGTTCTAAGGATGTGAGTATAAAACCATGGAGCTGTTTTCAGTGTATCTTACATATTCCCCTGGTACTCTGCCTTGTTTCAATTCACAGTGTAGCAGGGGCACTGAAGGGCATCATGCCTTTCAGCTCCCACACAGGTGAGACTACAGGTTGGGTAGTCTTCTTCAAGTGGCTTTTAACCTATAGATCCTGTCTTACTGATAAGAAGACTGAGATCACACAACAACCAAAGTTTGGACAAGAAAATATCATCAGGAGCATTAGTGAGTATAAAATATACAGCCTCTTTGCCTTTAGTTTTACCTTCAAGTGACCATTGGCTATGTTAGTCAGGATAGGCTAGGTTATGCTGCAGAACAAAATCCTTCAACAAAGGAATATTTTTTATTCGTGATATATGTCCAGCACAGGTCAGCAGGTGTGGAGGAGTAAGGTTAGTTGCTCTTATCTCCATTTTACAGGAGAGCAACTGAGGTGAAAAGATGATAAGGAATTTGCTCAAAGGGTTAGCAAGAGTCAGAGGAGGAATTGAAGGCCCCATGCTTTTTCTGTGATTTCCTATAGGTCACTGACCTCTCCCTCATTCCTACAGTGGTGGCCTCCTGGTCTCCCTCATTCCTGCAGTGGTGGCTCCTGGTGTACAGAGAGGACTCAGGAAAGGCCTGAAAGGACCATTGTCCTCTGACCTTGTAGTCCAATAGGCCTTGATGAAGGCAAAAGGCACACTGAGCTCCAAGTTGCTTACTTACAAATGCATATGGGGAAAAAAATCTAACTGATCAGGGAAACCTGCTCATGTAATTAACCTCCTTAAAGATAGCCAAGTAGTCTTAAGGTTATTTTATTTTTTAAAAAATATTTTTATTTATTTCAGAGAGGAAGGGAGAGAGAGAGAGAGAGAGAGAGAGAGAGAGAGAGAGAGAGAGAAACATCCATGATGAGACTCATTATTGGCTGCTTTCTGCACACCCCCCACTGGGGATCGAGCCCACAACCTGGGCATGTGCCCTGACCACGAATTTAACCGTGACCTCAGGATTCATAGGTTGATGCTCAACCACTGAGCCACACCAGCCGGGCAAGGTTATTTTAATAGACAGTTCTGTGATGTATGCCTGTTAAAAATGTTGCTCTTTATTCTAAACTAATTTCTTGGGATGAAAAATTTGGAATCTGACTCAGTGAGTATTCCAACCCTCACTTTCCTGCATTTGACAAATACCATATACTTTTCTATGATGGAGTTACTTGGTTCACATCTTCCCCATGTTATTTATTGAAATTAACTGGGAGCGGGTTATGATTTCTGAAATGAAATGTCTTCATCCAAGGCTCTGAAATAACACAGAGTATTAGAATGAGTAGGATCATTTTTTCTTGTTAGTTTCTAGGTGAAACACCTGTGTTCACCTGGGTTCCTTCTCGAACTGGATCTGCCGCTAGTTAGCAAAGAATTGATGGGGCTATCGTTTAACCTGGCTGTGTTTCAGGCAGTCCGAATCGCGGCCTGAAAAATGAGTGTGATGAACTGCAAGATTTAAAGGTTTTCCAGCACTCTGGAATTCTAGGCTCGGGGAAGAGTGGAATTGCTGAGAAAACCAGTTCAGGATCAATATAAGGTCTGGGGTCTTTTAAATGAGAAGATGCAGTGTTCTGGCCAACTCCCTGCTGCCTGGGTGGACATCTGGCATGTTATCTTCCTTTTGGCATCTGCTCAGGGGTGTGATCACATATTCTAGATAGAATAATTTCTCAGAGCAGCAGAAAGCCTGCCCTTGGTTCGCCAGGGACTTGGAGGGGAACAGAAACAGGTGCAGAAAACAAATAAGCCATTTAATGTTGTCATGGCCTGTTCTTTGGGAGAACTTGACCATCATTAGGAAGCATCCTTAGGAGGGCAAGGGAATCACAAGAAGGTGACCTAGCAACTGCCCGTTTGAAGAAAAAGCTCCACAAAGACTCCTTTGACAAAGGTCCACAGATTTTGGGTTTAATAAGGATAAGAATTTGTTGTTGCTGACCTTTCTGTACTGACAGTTCAGTGCATTTCCCTTGAAACCTCGGAAACCTTCCTGCCAAAGACAAAACCCAGCTACATAAAATTCACTGGTTTTCCATGAGTGTCTGGGGTGAATTCAGGCTGTTTTGAGATACCTAAATTATTGCTTGCTCAAGTCAATTCAATAATTAAAAAAACACAAACCCATAGGGGTGCATATATCCTTAATAATGAGGGGTTTTGTGTTCTCTAGCTCTGGTGGGAGGTTGTGCCCCGAGGAGTCTGGAAAAAGAGGATTACAGTAAACCCTTGATTTTGAAGACCTCGATTTAACAGGTTTCAGATTTAATGGACAAAATTTCCAATCCATATGTCATATGTGAAAATTAACACCCTGTTAATTTTAAAATGCTTTGAGCCAAGATATGCTTATAATGAAATTAACAGGTTGTTTTTTTGTTATTCATTCACTGTTATTTTTAACAAATTTTAGTGAGTAGGCCATATGTTGGAAAAGATACTAGAGTAATGTTGCCGATATAAATATTACATAGCTACAACTGTAGTCTACATATTTAAATCCAAGAGTCACCGCTTGTAAACAGTGTTCAAGTGATTAGCACGTGATCACATGGCATCTGGAGCAGTAATTGGTTCTGTTGCCTCTGGCATGACTTTCTGCAGCAGTTTTAACGCTGGCCTGCAGATGTTCCTACAGGCACTAAGCCACGCCCCAGTGCACTTGTTTACTCGAGGGGACTGGTGAATGCACCCATTTACTAGACCTACTCAGTATAAATTTAAAATTACAGTAATACATATAGAAAAATTTTCTGTGAAATTAAACTTTTTGTACATACTTAAATTTAATTACACAAATGTGTTTATATAAGTAAAAATAGGTAAACTAACTAATTTGTCAATATTTTAACATCTCATTCGGAAACTTTCTTTATTATAAAACAGACTTTAGGCTTTAATGGATATCCCCTTGCCCGAATTAGTTCGTTATATCGAGGTTGTACTGTACTCTGACATTCCAAAGGTATGTTATGTTAGATGCAAAAATGACAATAGACAGGTTTAGTTCAGGTAAGGATTGACATTTGTAAAAAGGATAGCAGCCTAGGATATGACTACTTGCCATGACTTGCTTTTAGTTAGGACATTTTAATTTTAGATCATCCTATGTAGTTACTTTAGGTTTCTGAGTTTGTAAGGCCCTCCATGCAGGCCTCCCCTTAGCTTATCAGATTTAGTATGTGGCCTTTTTTATGTCCACACCTTTGAATCAATACCATGGACTATAGGCAAAACCCTCTGTTAGGAGATGTGGGGACAGAGAAGGCTTTGAAGTGAAATCTCAACCCTTAAAGAACCAAAGAGAGAGAAACCCAAATACCTACAGAATATGTGTATGTGTGGAAGACCACATTACCTTATGACTGGTTACAAGAAAGTCCATGGGAATCCAGTGGGGGAGGGGAGGCGCTGGGCATGAAGGAGGGGTCCCTCAGTGGGCAGAGATAGAGCAGGCTGAACACATGCAGGTGGTATTTGGGGTCGGAGGCAAGAAGAGCAGTCACCACCCCCCTAAGAACATGTAAACAGTTTTTAAGGTATGTTCACATGACCGTTGTTAAAAATCATGATTAAAAAGATGTTATGAGAAAGAGTAAGAAAGCAGGAGAATGAGACAAGGAGAGAAAGAGGTCTTATGAGTGATGTGTTTTTATGTTAATTTTCCCACACCAGCTGAAGTGTGGGCCCACCCCCTTCCCTATGGTCACCTCACCTCGGGTTGGTTCTTCTAAATATTACCGTGTTTTCCCGAAAATAAGACAGTGTCTTATATTAATTTTTGCCCCCAAAGACACGCTAGGTCTTATTTTCAGGGGGTGTCTTATTTTTCCATGAAGAAGAATACGGTACACATTTATTGTTAAATGAAAATAAAGGAAATTTATTACCTGTATACGGTACGGAAGTACGGTAGTTGTCAACACAAACCAGACAAACTGTGAATCCTACAGTATCAAGAATTTACTCATTTATTCAATGACAATCATGTCATCATCTTCTGGAACATCATCATAACAATCCAATTCCTGAATTTCCTGGTGAATTTCTTGTGACTCCATTTCTTTCAGAATCAGTGGACCAAATCTCTCCTGTTTAGCAATAGCACTGTCTTTAAATGAGTACTTCTTGTCAAGGTAGCCTGCTCGCAGTGCATTTGCAATGCAACTGTCAGTGATTTTCTCCCATGAATTCTTCACCCAAGTCACAACTTCTTGCAGTTTAGGTTTCACAAATTTTCCACGCTGATTTCTCTCCATTCTATTTTCAATGTAGTCATTAATTTCCATGCGTAAATTGTCTTTGAATGGCTTGTTTATTGCAATATCAAGAGTCTGGAGATAGGCCGTCATTCCTGCGGGAATCATTATCTGATCTATTTTTCTTTCGTGAAGAAATGTCTTCATGTCTTTAGCACGGTGAGTGCTGGCTGCATCCCAGACTAGCAGACCTCTTTGGCTCCCTCGCATAACAAGCGGCAGCATTAAATCAACCCACTTCCTTATAATTGCTTGTGTGGCCCAGGCTTTTTCAGTTTCAGGAATAAAAACGCCCAAAACACGTTCAATCTTTTCCTTCTTGCCCTTAGAAATGATTAAAGGTGGGATTTTAGTGCCATCCAGACGAATTGCCAAAATACAGGAAACACGTGCACTTTCGTAAGCAGTGGAGGGAATGTACGCTAAGGAGGCACCCCGCTGTTCAATTGTTGTTTGAGATGATTGGCCCATAAACACTGCAGTTTCATCCATAGCAATCATGTTGGAAAGATTGTATTTAGAGAAGTCAGCATCATCAATAAAGGACTTGAATGCAAGTGCTCGCTTAATAACTTGAGTATCTTCCAACCTAAACAATGTTGTAGATCTTCTTAAAGACAGTTCACTTCGCTGAAGGAAATTATCCAGCCAGTGTTGTGATGCTTTGAAGTCTTCGGGGGCTATGTCAAACTGTGGTGCCATTGCAAGGGCAAATTCTTGAATCTGAGCCCTATTCACAACCAAAGCCTTTGCTCTCCTGTCAACAACCCATTCACAGATCAGGTCTTCCAGCTGGGAAAATAATGGTTGCCGACCTGATCCACACTTGCGCTTTTTAGCATTTCCCTTGTCCACTTGTTCAATGAGGTTACCATACTCTGCTCGCCATTTTCGGACCAGTCGGATACTCAACATCTTCTCTTTGCAGAAAGCAGTAAGATTTTGGCCCCAAGAGTCTTCCACAATTCCTTTCTTGTACTCCACGGAGTAGCTTTTTCTTTTTGCGCTCATTTCTAGGGGTAAAAAAAAAGGAATTGGGGTATCAAGGTGGGGGGAGGGGGATCACTCAAAATGACACAGGGGGGATTAGAGGGGGGAATCAAAATGGCACAGGAGAATCAGAGGGGGGATTACCATTTTAGTAACCCCTTTTGATCCTCCTGTGTCATTTTGATTGTCCCCTCTGACCCTCCTGTGTCATTTTGATTGTCCCCTCTGATCCTCCTGTGTCATTTTGATTGCCCCCTCTGATCCTCCTGTGTCATTTTAAGTGATCCCCCTTCCCCCACCCCTGTGCCACTGAACACCTTCACCAGACATCCCCCCTACCCCTTTATCAGACATTTACCCCCTGGGGCCTGCCTGGGGACTGTCACTGGGCTTGCTGGGGCCTGGCTGGGCTGGAGCAGGGTCTGCCACTGACTGAGAACCTTCAGTCATCATGAAGGCGGCCGCGAGCATCAGGTAGTGTCACCAGAGACAGACCAGCACTCACCACCTTCGCCGCGTCCCATCCGCTCTAATCCTCCTGTTCTTCTACACACATCTGCGAAAGTCTCCTCCTCTCTCCCGCCCCGCGCTCACTGCTCATTCCGACCTCCGCTCCGCCTCCACAGAGCAGTGACGTCAGGACTCCGCGTAACGTCACTGGTTGCTAGACGCCAGTCGGGGCGGCCCTAGCGACCAGTTTACGGTAAATTAATTTTCATTTTGAGACAGAGCCTGGGGGCCTTATTTTCAGGGGATGCCTTATATTTCACCCAGAAGGAAACCTGTAAGTAGGTCTTATTTTCGGAGGATGTCTTATTTTCCGGGAACACACGGGTATCCCCGACGGAGCCTCTGAGGCAGAGAGGATGGCCTTGGAATGGTGAAAAAGGTCAACAAAGTTCTGGGGCAGGAAAATTGCCAAGAATGTGCAGACAATATTGACTAGTTCTATTCGGTTGGAGTCTTTGGATTGCAGAAGACAATAGAAATTAAGCCTGGAAGGATAAATAGGCATCTGGTTTTAGAAAACCTGAAATTTCAGCCTGAGGACTTTGGACTTTTATCAGCGGACAAAGCAGTTTTGATTTAAGGGAATAATATAATCAAAATAGTGCTTTAAGAATAGGAACGCCCTGAATATATTTAAGAGTCTATTTACAGATTAACTACTTGGCAGAAAATCCTGGCTAAGCAGGGAGGAGGTACTACTAGGACCCTTATTGACCAACTGCTCACCTGGCATTGATCACCTACACTTCTGAACTATAATTACTCTCCATGTGTGCCCAGGGCTGTGGCCAGATAACTAGATTACAAACTTACTAGTCAGTGAATAGTGCATGGTAACTGCTCAGGACATATTCCTTATCAGAAATGGTAAAAAAACAGGATATTATAATGGAAAGGAAGGGGGAAAGGACCAGTTTTGAGAACCCTTGACTTGGACTCAACTTTAAGGGAGTATCTATTAAGCTGGAAGAATTTGTGCAGAACTGCATGTAGTTGTGCATGATTTGTACTTGAGACAGTATGTGTGGAAAGTTATATCTGTTTCTTTTAATATACACTAAATTATTATTATATTTCTAAGCCCATAAAAATACATTTAAAAATTTGATCATGAGTAAACACCACCACCACCACCACAAATACATAAATCTTCTGATAGGTCATAAATAAATGTAAATTTCCTCTGTTTGCCAGAGTAATTACAGTGATCCTCAAATAACCAACTTGGACAATGAAGACATGTTATGGGGCCAAAGTCTGCATCCATTAAAATGGACATTCCTATCCAATTTTGATCTTTCCTCTGAGTGCCCAAATAGCCCAGGTTGTACTAGATGTAGTTCTTCATATCTCCAGCACACACATTACCTATTTGGCAAGTATTTTGAAACCTGGGAACGCCAGCCAAAAGCTAGCCATTAACTAACCAAGATAAATCTTATTCAGCTGAAGAAATGCAGACAAAGTATGTAACATTTCAGTAAAATAAAGAGGTTAAGGTCAGCAAGAAACTCTTACAGGAGTAAGAAATTTAATATCAGTTGTTATTTCCTCCCTCAGGTGAGGCAGCTCTTTCCTGAACCTCAGATGTGAAGTACATTCCCTGATTCGTTTCTAAATGTTTCTTACATTTTCTCTGTTGAGAAAAGGTGTGGGTTGGCACTAACTCAGGTCAGACACTTCATAGGTGAGTAAAGTAAAAGAAAACAAAAACAGGTCAGTTTCATAGTAAGAAATGTCTAATGTGCTAAATGTATCCTATATTACTACTAGAGGCCTGGTGCATGAATTCATGCACGGTGGGGTCCCTCGGCCTGGCCAGCGATTGGGGCTGATCAGGGCCATCTCACTGCGGGGAGGGACCACTGGAGGTTGGCCAGCTGCAGGAGGTTGGCTGTGGGAGCATACTGACCACCAGGGGGCAGCTCCTGCATTGAGTGTCTGCCCCTTGGTAGTCAGTGCGAGTCATAGCGACCAGTTGACCGGTTGTTCAGTCGACAGATTTTAACAGTCACTTAGGCTTTTATATATAGAGATTATGCATATCTATTTTGTGTTGACAGTTGTCTTACCAAAGAGACCACTGGAAACACTCGTTGGCCAAGCGAAGCTAAGTGTGTTAGACCTACAGCTGGCCAGCACAGCACTGCATTGTCAGTCTTAGTAGTTGTCTCAAAACAAAGATATTAGAAAGGGTATTACGGAGGGTGTGACAGCCTCAATTGAATGATTTTAAGGCGTGTCCTGAAAGGCAAGGAATAGGGTGAGATTGGGCAAAGTTTAAGACATCATAGCTCTGAATCTTTTCCACACTGAAAGTCTTTGCAAGCACACATCCCTAGAGCCAGGAGAAGAGGTGGGACAGCTCCTCAGGGCACCAGCTGCCTTACAGGGGAGAGGCCTCTGCAGCACCTGCTGGCTCAGCGTGAGTGTTAGACCTCACTAGGGAGGGTAGCCCCCTTTTGGGCCCAGAGGATGCAGAGGGCACTGTAGAACCATTCTCCTCAGGGCTGTCCATCTAGATGTCGCTGTCCCACATATTGAGATCCCAGGTTTTCCCCACCAGGGCCCTGGCCTGTGCAGGACAGACCTGCCGTGACTGAGCCGTGAAAGCTCTCTGTAGCTCCTGGCCTCTAACAATGCGGTCTTCAGTCTGCGTCTGGGCTGTGTCTGTCCTTTCTCTGTCAGAGATAAAGGCCCCTTTGTGAACTATCACAGAGACCCTATGTTAACAGGCTCGTTATTCTTCTGGGCATCAAATCATCTTAGCAGCATCCAGCCCACACTACCATTTTTGTAGGCATTTTTGACCTGTATTTTTTAAATGCCTGCATCATACCACAGCATTCCCCATCCACCAGAACATTGTCCAGGTCGCTACTGGTGAAATTTTTAGCAACTGAGCTACTACATTACACCAGGGACTCTCTTGGACTGTCGACCAAGTTCCTTACCTGCCGGGAGCCGGTTGGGCCAGTCCCACATCCCCATCTTACTGCCTGTTTTCTCAAACCGTTCCTGTCCCTGCTTGTATTATTCTGGGTCCTGCAAGAAGCAGATGCCATGACAGGGTTAATTGTGCAAGGGAAAAGGCCTGTGAGCGGTAATGGGGGGCAAGGGGAGCTGGGAGAGAAAGAGCCACCAAATTGCAATGCAGGTGTGAGCACAAGCGGAGGAAGGATGGAGGAAGGAAAGTGTGGATGGAAGCTTCCAGACTATTTTGAAGTTCTCAGGAGAATTCAGCAAGGCTGGTGCCAAATCCTGAGCTGAGGTGCCCATTAGATTCACTTCGTGTCCTGCTGGGCTCAGTCCGTCAGTTGTGGGCAGACAGCAGATCTTGAAAACTAAGGCCTGGCTGCAAACTCAGCAGTGGATTTCACAGATGAGCATCTGGGTCGCTCACTCAGTCACACTCTGGGCAGTTGGAAGTGTGAGAGAAAGTCCCCACAGCACGCACGCGCGCACACACACATACACACACACACAGTCTCACAGTGGATAGAGAAATATGTACAAAAGTTTTTCTTTTGATTTTTTGCTATCATTTAAACATCAATTTTATCTGAGTAAAAAGCATAAAGTTTAAGTTTTTATAATGTACTCTACAATTGCTAAATTGGAATTTAAATCTGATTAAATGCCCTAGTTTCAAATTTAATTTTGGGGGAAAATGTGCATGTGATTAATTTAAAATATTAAAATTTTTCTTAGCTTAATGATCAAAGGACTCTACAACCTATCCCAAACTACGTTGTTAGGTTTCTCATGACATTTCCCAGTGAAATCTACATGATCTTACTTGGGATCACTGTCTACATCATTCACTTTTTTGACTCTTTACCTTTGCTTTGAGTTCTTTTTCCTTTCATTCCCCACAAAGCAACAGCCTGCTAATTATTCAAAATCCAAGTGAAATATTACTCTCTTGCTTTCCTGTTCCTGATTTGGAATGAGTCACTTCTTACTAGGGCTGTAAGATTCCCTAGTAAGAGCGAGTGTCCACTCGTGCCAGGAATTGTGGTGGCCACTCTCATTTCTCTGTGTTATCCTCACATCAATCTGGCAAAGCAAATGCTATTATCCTTATGTTTACATATTGTAATAATTTTTTTATGATGTGTAACAAATTAGTGGTTTAAAACAACCTGTATTTACTATCTCAGTTTCTGTGGGGCAGCAGTCCAGCCATAGCTTGATTGGGTCCTCAGTAAAATTGCCATGGTGATCTTGGCTAGGGCTAGGTCCTCATCTGAGGGCTCATATGGAGAAGGGTCAGGTTCTTGCAGGTCGTTGGAAGGATTCATTTCTTTGCAGATATAGACCTCAGGGTAGCTTGCTTCTTCAAACTTTTCAAGAAGAGCAAGCCTCTACAGCAAGACTTATGCAAGATGGAGTCTTATATAACATAACAGAATCATGACAGTGACATCCCATCACCTTTGTCATATCTTACTGTTTAGGATCAAGTCACAAGGTCATGGCAGACACAGTCTTACAGTCTACCTGAAGACACATGTAGAAATTAACATTCAGCTACATTAGATAATATTCTAACTAGTAAGAGGCAGATGCCAGAATTCTAACCTTGTTCTAACTGAACCTAAAAGCCACATCCTTGGCAGGAGAGCATATGCATTTATTTTATTATAGTTGGATGATGTAAGTGGATGAAGTTACTAGCATGCTAAGAAAGCTTCACTTTTGGGGTTCCTCATTTGTATGACCTCTTCCAAGACCTTGGGAGGGCCCAGGGGAGATCTGAGTTATGAGGTTCCCAAACCTTGTGCATAAATGTAAGCTAACAAATATAAAATTGCTAGGGCCCCTCCCACGGTCACAGAAGGAGCCCTGCAAGTAAGGGGCCTGAGGCTTATGTATCATTGCTTCATGGCAAACTGCTGACGTGTCTTTACCACTAGACTGGGCTCTTTACCGTTAGTCTATTAGAGGGCCTGGGAAACAGTAACCATTCACAATATTGTGCATTACTAAGTCCGCAGAACCATTCTCTGAGCATGAGTCTTTTCCTGCACTTTGCTTACTGACCTCCCTCCCCACAAGGCTCCCTGGGCTCACCCGCCTCCTAATACAGTGGGCTCTCCCCTCTTCCACTTCCTCAGCTCTCCTCTCTCTAACTTCACTGCAGCCAGCTTGGCTTTCACAGAACAAACTATCTCTTTTTTCTTTTGTTGTACTCATCTGGCAAAACCTCAATAATAGGTGAGACAAAAATCCTATATAATAATCCTATATAATAATAGGCTAATATGCAAATTGTCCCCTTGGGAGTTTGACTGACCGGGAGTTCAACTGCTGGCTATGACATGCGCTGACCACCAGGGGGCTGCAAGGAATGAAGGAAGACCCCGGCTGGTGGCTGGTAGCTGGGGAAAGGAAGGCCCTGGCCAGCCCTGATCATCAGCCAGGCCTAGGGACCCTACCTGTGCATGCATTTTGTGCACCAGACCTCTAGTATTATCTATAATAATAAAAGCGTAATATGCTAATTAGACCAGACATCATTCTGGACATCATTCTGGACGTCCTTCTGGACGAAGCCAGGGCTGGAGGGAATCCTGGGTCCCGGGTGCCAGAGGGAAGCCAGTGCCAGCAGCCAGGGGAAGGAGGGCCTACTCTTGCATGAATTTTGTGCATCGGGCTACTAGTATATAAAACATTATAAAATAAAAATATTAATTATAAAATTAAAATATCATATATATTTCCTCTGCTCTGAAAGTGTTACACACCAGAGCCCCTTGGCTCCACCACACACTGGGATCATCAGGCTTTGTGGGATCACAGAGCTGCCTCTGCTCTTATATATCTCTCTGGTCACCTCACTTGCCAGATGATCATTTCAAACAGTACCTCTCCTCAGTCTCAGAGGCCCACTCCTCTGCCATCTTGGCAGATGACTAAGCATCCTACTTCATGGAGAGAATAGAAGCCACCAGATGGGTATGCCCTTGTCTGTCTGCTACCATCTCTGCAAACCTCCTTTAAACTTCATTCTGATCTTTCTCCAGAGAGAACCCAGCCTTCCTCCAAGTACAGGTCCACTCCCCACCTGTGCTCTGGGTGCTGCCTGCCCCACCCCCCCTCCACCTCAGAAATTCGCACCCTGGAGCATTCTTGTTTTTTCTTTCCTGCATTATTCCTTTTATCTTTTATATTCAACTCTTCCCTCCCAAAGGGCTCTTTAACAATCAGTTTTTAAATATCTGCACATCAAACCAATCCAAGTCAGAAGAAAGGAAACCCTCTTCTGTCCCCCAACCCCCAAAGCTGCTGCCACTCTCTTTCCCCTTCTTCACAGCCAATTTTCTCAGAATTCTTGATTATTTTTGCTGGCCTCATTTCCTTCTTGTGCATTCACTCTTCAACGCTCCAATGCTGTGAAGGCACTGGTTCAGCTCTCGTTTGGGTAACCAGTGAGCACTGCATTCAAGAAATGCTTTTCGGTTTTCATTGCACTTGTCGTCGTCTCCGCATCACCTGACACCGCTACCCTAACCACCCCTCCCGCCTTCTGTGCAAGATACAGTGGGTTGGCTCCTGCCACATTCATTCCACTCCCCTCTTTGCATACCTTCTTGGCAGAGGGTAGAAAGCTACAAACAACATTTTCCATATTCCCTTGCCACTGTTTCCAGATGAGATTTAGGTTTCACCAATCGGATGCTCTCTCAGAGGAGTGCCCTTTGAAACTGAGACAATGGTAGACAGGTGGGGCTTGAGGCATCAGTTGTGCTGGTGGAGGCAGGAAGGTGTGGAGACCAGCAGCTGGGTGTGGCTTCCCCATTGGCAGGTCCTTGGCAATGTGGACAGTGGGTCCTTTGGAGGACTGACTCTGCAGTGTGGTTTGTGGAGTTATTTCTGAAAGTTCAGCTTCGAGTCTGCTTCCTTGCCTTTCCCAACAGTTATATAAGTTGCCTTAGACTTTTAAGAAAACTCTTTTGTTTATATTAGCTAGCATGGATTCTGTTGTCTGAGACTAAAGCCATTGCCAAAATAACGGGTTTCTTTTTTTTTTTTTTAACTGATGAATCATTTATTTGGACAAGACAAAAACCATCTCCACATTGTTTCCTTTTATACAGAAAGTGGAACATTTCAAATATATTAGTTTTTTTCCTCTTTTCAACACAGTTCATTTCAATCTGGTCCCAGGGACTGTTTCTCATTTTAGGATTCACATTTAAGTAACACATATGCCCCCATTACAGCCACAAGAGCATAGCTGAACTTTATATAGTCATCCATTATTACGATGACCATAGCAACATATGGTTAACAACGCTCTGGCTCTTCCCACCATGCCCTTCTTTTTAAGTCAGTCCTGGCCTTGTTTGTACAAGCTTCTATCATCAACTGCATTGTTATCTTCTTCTGTCAGAACCGTGATGTCTCCATTATCCTTTTCATGAACTTTGATTACTCTGCGAACTATTGGAATGTCTCATCCTTCAAATTTGTTTATTTATTTATTTATTTTAAAAATATTTTTATTGATTTTAGAGAGAAAGGGAGAGGGAGAGAGAACTAAACATCAATGATGAGAGAGAATCATTGATTGGTTGCCTCCTGCATGCCCCACACTGGGGATCGAGTCTGCAATCTGGGCATGTGCCCTGACCAGGAATCAAACTGTGAATCTTCTGGTTCATGGGTCAACGCTCAACCACTGAGCCACACTGGTCGGGTTCGTCCTTCAACTTTAAAAACAACTATTTCACCAGCTCTCATAGGGGCTTCCAGGAAATTTGTTAAGAACAGAAGGTCTACCCTGTGAAAGGCTGGCTCCACACTGCCACAGAGTATCCCCGTCAGGCTCCCGCCTCCAGGGAGGACTACCCATCATGATTCTCCTCTTCCTTGTGCCTCATGGCTTCTCCTCCTGTTTCCATTCAGCCACCACAGAAGCAATTCCTGGGGATCCCTCTTAGGCTCCTTCATCTTCTTGCCCTTCCCCGTCCTTTGACACCCTCATCCATGTCCACATGCTCTCAGTCCCTGTATAAAATGATGCACAGTTGACATGTGCAGCCAACCCCCTTTTCAGTATATAACAAAAGTATTAGTTTTTTTATTGCTATTATGACAAATTATTACAAATCTAGTGATTTGAACAATATCCCCTTCTTATCTCACAGTTCTGAAAGATGGAAGTGCAGGCACTGCATGGCTCAGCAGGATCTTCTGCTTAGAAGGGAAGGCTGACATCAAGGAGCAGCGGGTAACAATCTTTTTGGAGGCTTGAGGCTTGAACGCACTTCCGGCTTGTTCGGGTTGTTGGTAGAATTCAGTTCCTTGAGGCTGTAGTGCTGAGGTCCCTGTGTCCTTGCTGGAGGTCAGCTGGGAGCCTCTCTCAGTTCCCTAAGGCTTCCTGCATTCCTCGTCCTCTGCTCTCTCCCTCTTCAAACCAGCAACAGTGTGTTGAGAACTTCTCATGCCTTGAATCTCTAGCTTCTCCTTCAGCCTCATGTTTTCTTCTTCTTTTTTTTTTTAAATAAATCTTTATTGTTCAGATTATTACAGGTGTTCCTCTTTTTTTCCCCCTAGCTCCCCTCCACCTGATTCCCCACCCCACCCCATGCCCTTACCCCCCGCCACTGTCTTCATCCATAGGTGTAAGCTTTTTGTCCAGTCTCTTCCCGCACCCCTCACACCCCCTCCCCCCTGAGAACTGTCAGTCCACTCCCTTTCTATGTCCCTGATTCTATTATATTCACCAGTCCATTCTGTTCTTCAGATTTTTTATTCACTTGATTTTTAGATTCACTTGTTGGTAGGTTTGTATTTGATGTCATATTGTTGTTCATAATTTTTATCTTTACCTTTTTCTTCTTCTTCCTCTTCTTAAAGAACACCCTTCAGCATTTCATGTAATCCTGGTTTGGTGGTGATGAACTCCTTTAGCTTTTTCTTATCTGTGAAGCTCTTTATCTGACCTTCAACTCTGAATGATAGCTTTGCTGGGTAGAGTAATCTTGGTTGTAGGTTCTTGCTGTTCATCACTTTGAATATTTCTTGCCACTCCCTTCTGGCCTGCATAGTTTCTGCTGAGAAATCAGCTGATAGTCGTATGGGTGCTCCCTTGTAGGTAACTAACCGTTTTTCTCTTGCTGCTTTCAAGATTCTCTCGTTGTCTTTTGCCCTTGGCATTTTAATTATGATGTGTCTTGGTGTGGTCCTCTTTGGATTCCTCTTGTATGGGGTTCTGTGTGCTTCCTGAACTTGTAAGTCTATTTCTTTCACCAGGTAGGGAAAGTTTTCTGTCATTATTTCTTCTAATAGGTTTTCAGTATTTTGCTCTTTCTCTTCTTCTGGCACCCCAAAAATTTGGATGTTGGTATGCTTAAAGTTGTCCCAGAGGCTCCTTACACTATCTTCATATTTTTGGACTTTTTCTTTTTGTTTTTCTGGTTGGGTGTTTTTTGTTTCCTCATATTTCAGATCTTTGGTTTGATTCTTGGGGTACGTTGATCTACAGTTGAGTTTCTGTATATTCTTTATTTCAGACAGTGTATGCTTAATTTCTGACTGGTCCTTTTCCATTTTTTTGGCATTCTCATTAAGGTCCTTGAAGGTCTCACTAAGCTCCTCGGAGGTCTCATCAAGTTTCTCGGCGGTTTTTAGAAGATTCTTGAGTAACCTTATAAATGTGGTTCTGAACTCTATGTCGTCCATTAGTTTGCTTTCCTCCATTTCTCTCATTCGTGACATGTTTCTTTGTCTCCGCATTTTGCTGCTTCCTTATGTTGATGGAGTGGCTTTGTGTGGTAGGTGATCTATAGGGGCCAAGTAGCTCAGCCTCCCCAATCACCTGAGGTGGATGCCTTTGGTACACCCCTTTGTGGGCTGAGTGCAAAGTCTTGGTGTAGTTAAGCCTTGATTGCTGTTGGTACACTGGGAGGAATTGACCTCCAGGCCAATTGGCTGTGAGGACCCACTGTGTCTATTATGGAAGAACTGCTGCGCTGGAGACACGCTTATGGTGCAGGACTTGTTTCAGTGGGGCTTTGGTGCTCACTGAGTCTGCCTCTTGAATGTATCACTTATGGATGTGAGGAGTTAAAATCTGGTGTCTCACACTGACCACTAGGTACACTGGCTTCTGGATCTCCAATGGGGTGCAGGTCAGCTACTGTCTGAGGCCACCCAGCAGGAACTACAGCAAGAACTACAGTTTTCTCCTCTTTGCTTGGAGTTTGGAGGTTTTGGAGCTGTCTGACCTGGGCTGCAAGTTTGCTAGGTTAAGCTGCGATAGGGCAGGCCATTCATATGCTAAAGCCGCTGCTTGGAGCTTGGGTGGGTTCATAGATTGTGCAAGGCAGGGTCTCAGGGCATGACTAGGCTAGGGCGTGGCAAACAGCGATGGCTGCCAGTAAGCTGGCTCTGCGGCTCTGCATCTCCGACCGTGTCCCCACGTCCTGCGCCCCAGCACAATAAACAATTGTTCCTGAGCACAGCCCTGCAAGCAAGCCTCCCTCACTTTCCGACCCCACGGCAGACAGTCCAGCTTCTCCCCGTAGGAGTTTGGGTCCCCCGCGTCTCCCCAGAAACGAGTTCGGAGTAATCGGGAGCTTATCTCCCTTTGGGTTGAAAACAGCAGCGCTTTCAGTCATCCTTCGCCAGCCCGATTCCCGCGTCTCTGTACCTCAGCTTTTCAGCGCTTGTGCACCCCTCAATGCTGTTTGCTCTTTCCTTCTAGTTGTAGAACTTCCACTCAGCCAGCTTTCCCGTGGTTCTGGGTGATAGACGTTCTGTCTTTTAGTTGTAGTTTTGAAATTGTTGTGCGAGGCAGCAGTTTAGGTGCTTACCTATGCCGCCATCTTGGTTTCTCTCCTCATGTTTTCTTCTGATTACAGTCAGGGAAAATTCTCTGCATTTTTCTTTTCCCTTTTTTTTGGAATTTTTTTTTTTTTTACTGAGATAAAATTCATATAACATAAAATTCCTCATGTTAAACTATACAATTCAGTGGATTTTGCTATATTCACAATATTGTGCAGCCATCACCACTACCCAACTCCAGAACATTTCCATCATCCCAAAAGGAAAGCAGGTACCTATTAGAAGTCACTTCCAATTCTTCCCTCTCCCTGTTCCCTGGCACCCACTAATTTGCTTTCTGTCTCTATGTGTTTGCTTATTGTGGACACTTCATATAAATGGAGTCATATAATGTGTGATCTTTTGTTCCTGGCTTCTTTCACTCAGTAGGTTTCACCCATGTTGTGTCACGTATTAGCTCTTCATTCCTTTTCATGGCTAAATACTATTCCATTGTATGAATGTACCACATTTGTCTATCCATTCATCAATTGATGAATATGTCCATTGCCTAGACCTTTGGATACTGTGAATAATGCTCCTATGAACATTTGTGCACAAGTTTTTGTGTAAACATATGTTTTCATGTCTCTTGGATGTATGCCTAGGAGTAGAATTGCTGGGTTATATGGTAACTTCATGTTTAACTTTTCATGGAATTGGCAAAATATTGTCCACAGTAGTTATATCATTTTACACTCCTATCAGTGATGTGTAAGGATTCCAGTTTCTCCACATCCTCGCCAACACTTGTTACTCCCCTCGCCCTTAATATAGTCATCCTATTGGTATTTCATTGTGTACTTAGTTTCATTTCTCTAGAGACTAATAATATTGAACATGTTTTAATGTACTTATTGATCTTCTTGGGAGAAATGTCTATTCAAGTTCTTCGCCCCATTTTTAACTTGGTTTTTGGCTTTTTATTGTTGAACTAGAAGCCCGATGCACGAAATTTGTGCAAGAGGCTTGGCCCTTGCAGCCCCGGTTTTGTCCGAAAGGTCGCCCAGAAGGATGTCCGGAAGGTTGTTTGGCTGTCTGGTCTAATTAGCATATTATGCTTTTATTATTATAGATTGTAAGAGTTCTTTATATATTCAGGATACTAGTCCCTTATCAGGCATATGGTTTGCAAATATTTTTCCCATTGTTTTTACTTCCTTGATAGAGTACTACGATGTACAAAGATTTTTAACTTTAACTAAATTAATTTAATCTTTTTCTGGTTGCTTGTGTTTTTGGTGTGTCATATTTAAGAAATCTCTCTGCCTTTAGTTAGGGCTTATGTGATTATGCAGAGTGCACATGGATCATCTCAGACTATTCCTTAACAATCCTAACTTTAATCACATTTGCAAAGTCCCTTGCCAGGTAAGGCAATGTATTCTCAGGATCCAGGGGTCAGGATATGGACATCTTTGGGTTGGGGGCATTTTGCCTGCCACAACTGATGCCTAACACCTTATTTCAGGTGTCTCAAACCCTTCACATTCGACACGTTCACAGTCTGTCCTTGTCTGGTGTTTATTATCTGGTAAAGAATATCATTTCTCCATTTCAGAAGACAAAGCGTTCAAAGTCATCCTTGAAATATCTTCCTTCCTCACTTTCTACACCTTGTTCATTGCCAAGTCCTCTGATTTTTACCTCCTAAATTTCACTCATATATGTCCATTTTCTCCACTTCCACCAATCTCATCTACCTCTTTCTTTTTTTTTGGACATTTTATAAATAAAAGATGTTACTGAAAGTGTAACATATCTCTAAAGCCTTCAGGGTGTGCTTGATACATAGTTAGCTTTCAGTAAACTGCTGCTGCTGTTAGTACAGGTAGAGACATTTCTTAACACTGCCTGTGAGTTCCTGTGTGGTTTGATCCCACCCTCTCTCTCTCACACTTCATCTGGCAGTGCCCCCCCTTGCTCTCTGTGCTCACCTTTCTCCAGGTTCTCACACTCTCTGTGTTCCTCCCACCCTGTGACCTGGCCTGCACCTTACTTCTCTTTCCCCTTCTTTACATCTCAGTGTGAGTGCGACTTCCTCTGAGAATTCCTCCATTTTCTCCTTGACTAGGCCAACTGCCTTGGGCTCACACAGCATGGCGCATGGGTCCTTGTCACAGTTGCAGTTTTGCATATGTTAGTGTAAGTCTTTGATTTATGACATTCTCCTTCACTAGACTTGAAGCTCACCAAATACCTCTGCCATCTAGCACAGGGCTTACCATGAACTAGCTGCTCAGTAAATATTTGTTGAATAAATGTGTGACCTATAGAATCCAAAAACATTGGGCCTATAGAGTGATCATTTGGTCTACCCTTTTATGATGTGGAAATAAATGAAGCCCACTAAGGTGAAAAACAAGCAGAGGCTATTACTCAGAGCTTGCAAGGAAGTCAGTCACTATCACTCCTTTTGTCAGAGACTCAAAGGCAGCAGAGGAGTGAAAAAGCTTTTCAGTGAAATAAAGGGGAGGTTTCGAGGTATGCCCTGACTAGAGGCTATGGGCATGGGAACGCTATATGTGGACTAATAGAAGCGGAGCATCCTATATAATCTGTTAGAAGTACATATTTGGCTTTCCCTGGTTGGTCCTAAACAGGAAGCAGGCACAAAAATCAGAAAAGCTGTCAGTTATTAATCAAATCCTGGCCATTTTGGGGCCAAAATTGTTACAGAGATTATTGTTTGGCTCTCTGGACTGTTGGCTAGAGGTAGCAGTCTCGCTTCCTGTAAGTCTAACCTTATAGTAGATAGTGTGTTGGCTTCCTGAGCTGGTTATTATATACTAGAGGCCTGCTGCATGAAAATTCATGCACTGGAGGGGGGTCCCTCAGCTGGCCTGCCCCCTTCACAGTCTGGGAGCCCTCAGGGGCGGGAGGTGACCTGGTGATCAGGCGAAGACGATGCCCCCATCACACCTCTGCTGCTGCCACTGCTGGCAGCGCAAGCCTCTGCCAGCCCTGGTTACCTGAGCCTCGGGTGGCCCTGGAAGGCTGGGCAGCCACCATCTGAGGCTTGCCTGAGCCTTGGGCTGGCCCTGGGTGGCTGGGGGGCTGAGGGTGGATCCAGTCTCACCATGCACCTGCCACCTCCACCCCCGGCAGGGCTGAAAGGACTGGGGGACTCTGGCATGGCTGAGGGGACTGGGCACCACCATCTTGTGGCTATGGGCGCCACCATCTTTGTGACAGCGTGACAGTCAATTTGCATATTTCCTCTTTATTAGATAGGATGGTGGGTTGTTTCCTGGGCTAGTTGCTGCAGATTTGGGTCAGAACTCTATTTTTATATATGGTCTGGCCATTGTCCATTTGTATACTCAGGCTCTCACTCATATATATAATAAAGGAGACCTAGGAGTGTTAAGAGACTTGTCCAATGTCACACAGCTTGTTAAGAACATCTAGCTAGTGATGAATACCTTACCCTTCTACCCCTCCCACTCATATAAAAGACAGTCTATGCCTGTGATGCAAATAACACATTTCTGTACTATAATATATGAATTAAGGACTGAGGGTCTCTTCAAGTATTCTTAAGGATCTTGAAGAGGGACTATAAAATAAGTTTTGAATTGAGGGTGATAATATGGCATTTAATCTTACTGTATGAAAAGCTCTGTATCTTCCCTTGACAAGTAAGTTAGCTTCCATTTTACCCTGGTGTGGTAGTAGGGTTCAGATTATTCATTTAAGTGTAGTTTTCCTTAAAGCATTTAAGACTTGAGCTGACGGAGGCAGAGGGTGTGTTGACATATGTGACTTAGGAAGATAATTGTGTTGACATGGGAATGGAGAACTATAATTTGTAGACCCAGGAAAGGGTCATTGTTAGCTTCAAGGAAATTTCTCAAGGAAGCTCTTGTTTGGAATTAGGCTGACTGAGAGATGAGTACATTGTAAATCTCAGACCCTGCGATTATCATCAGAATACAAGTGGCTTCTCAGTAGCCCCTGTGGAGTGAGTCCCCTGTGTGAGCCACATCACTGAATATACCTGCAGTCTGTGTTATCAAGCTCAGGAGTGGTGAAGGTGTGGTGGAAAGAGGTCCTCGAGCAGCTCTCCCTTCAAGAGTGTGCCTGGGACACGGTTAAGCCACCGCTGGTGACTTTGGCCTGAAATGGCTTGTACTAATGTTTTCCTCCTGAGATTCAATGCATTTCTAGTCTTTCTCAGCCCCTCCTAGGATAGTTCAATTGCTTAAAGTTACTAGAAAATTCTGACCAGTGTAAACCCACTTACTTATTACAGCTTAAAGAATCCAACTACTTTCAAACTTCATGAATGTGCCCAAATAAAAATGTATTTGAATATTTAAATCCAGCAAATTATTAATTGAACAGATATAAACTCAGGGTTTTTTTTAGAGTCTTTATAATCACATTGTAAACAGACATATTTCACTAATTTTAATTTAGTGCCTTTGATGAAAATGCTTAGGTAGCCAGTCCAACATATATAGCAAAGTGACAAAAATTTTCAATTCATATTTCACTAAGTTAATGTTTGTGTGATTTAGTGGGGGGAGGGGGGAGATAAAGTCAAGTTTGTATTTGAACTATCTTTGGGGGAAGGGATTACTTAAGCAAGTAGTGGAATGATTGTGAAACAAGATGTTTCTATAAGATATTCCTTTCAGACAATGCTGTCATGCTGTGGCCTTGGCCAGTCGGAGAATGGAGTCATCTGACTCGCCCTTCCTGGGAATAGCCCAGCCAATAGCATGGGTTTAAACTGGCCGATGAACCTGCCTGTCACCTTGTTACCCTTGCCCAGGTTCATCTGGATGGACGCGGGGTCCTTGGTTGATGAGGTGGTCTCAAAGAACATCGGACTGGAGAGCATCGCAGATGTGAGATTTGTCACAAATAAATAGAGACCCCTCCAAAAATGTTACTTTCATGCATCAGGGATGTATTCTTTTACCGTGAATAATTGTCCTAACTGTAAATCATTCTACCTACACATTACTGCAGGTTCTCTCAGTTATGCAACATTTGGTTAGCCACCCCAAAGTTATTGTTTGTACTGGAAAAAAAAAATCTACTTTTCATTAAAAAAAAAAAAAAGGAAAAACCATATAGAGCAAAGACTACATACACCGCTCCTCCAAAATAAAATATATTGCAAGAAGCATGAATGTTCTGGTTTGTGCAACTGAGAGATAAACTGAGGCATAGTAAAAATTTAATTAAGAGTTTATTCAAGCAAAAATCTGTTTGAATGGGGCAGCTCCCAACTGGAGGTGGTTAGAGCTCTGCCAGTAGGAGCCAGGGGAAAGACCTGCAGAGAAAGCGCTGAAGCAAAGTAAGGCAATTCTTGATTGGCGATAGCTTAAAGCCTACTGGGCTTTTTGTGACTAGTTGTCCCTAGAGTTTTGATTTTATAACCTTGAGGCACTTGCAGGCTTTGATTTTGGTTTGCTTAGATAGGCTGCTAAGGATTTGGAGCCACCCATCTAATGGTCTCCTTGTTTGGTTAATTTAACAGTGTCCATGTCCAGTTTGCAGCTTCAGATTTGACTTCTGGTGTACCTGATAGAGAATGCAATCCCGTCCTCCCCCTCTAAGAGCTCCTCTGGCTGCCTCAGGCTCACACCAGCGGCGACAGCTGCCATCCGGGTTGGAGGAAGCCTCCTCACTGCTTCTGGAGGCCACTTCTGGAGGGAGGGAAGTTGCAAGGAGAAAGGCTGAAGTAGAATCATCCTCCGTTTCTCTAGCTGAGTACTTGTCTGTAAGTCGAATCTCTTGGACGACCACAGGCCCCACATGATCTTCTGGATGGTACAGCGTTTAGGGTCCTGCCACTGGGCTGGAACATTGCCCAACTCACCTTCAGTGTATGCTGTTCTCCAGAGAAGGCCCACACGCTTGTTTCTTAAGGAGAATGCTTCTCTGATGCCTGAAAGTAACATCTTTTTTTGGGGGAGGTGGGGGCAGGGGTTCACTGTTTATTTATGACAAATTTCACATCTGTGACGCTCTCCACTCAGAAGTTCTTTGAGACCATATCATCGTCAGTGCCAAGGACCCCGAGCCCATCCAGGTCTCTCTTTGTTCCTTCGCTCTGCTGAGGAGTAAGGCATCCCAGGTCGACACTCCCTCTTCACTTTATGGCTTCTGAAGTTTTACAGAACGGAAACAGTTCACCCACCAAGCCCTAGCAGAGCCAAACACTAAACACCGAGAATTGCAGTGGAGAAATGTTGGCTATTTTATTATGAATGGCGCCAGCCAGGAGATTGGGAAGCTAAAGATCATGTGCAGGTTACAGATTATATAGGACAAAAGTCACATGATACGGTGGGTTAAGGGGTTTGGGGGTCCTGCTGGGAGCTGATTGGTTGGAGGTGAGGTAAGGGTAATAAATCATTTTTTCAATCTTGGACAGTTGATGTCTGTTCCAGTGTCCCTCTGTCTGGTCTCATGGGAAAGTAACCAGGGAGCCATTCCACCTTAGGGCTCAGGCACTGAAACATAATTCAGGTCATGTTGTCTTTAGCCTGCGGAGTTTCAGACCCTGCGGCCACAGTCAGGCCCAGGCTGCGGTCCTCTGCTGCCTCGGGGGTTGCTGATTACCCAGGAGGTGAAAGGCTGGGTCTCTGAGGGGTATAAAGAGAGAGATGATTTCTAGAGCTAGGATTTAAAGCTAAATTTCAGCAAAATTCCAAGGACTTTCAGTTTCAGAAATCCTTTTCCTTTAAGCCTTTTTCTCTACCAGCATTCCCCCCTCCCCTCTTCCCTGTGCTAGTCTTCCACACCCAGAAGAAACCCCAGAACCCTAGGCTGGTTCTGTCTTGCAAATTTTGCTGCTTCAAGTGTTTGCAGACATTCAAGGGCTTATTTCTCAGCTCAGGAGACTGGTGAGGTCTGCAACCACACTTATTCATGGAGTTTGTGTGTTTGGTTTTCTAACCTTGTAATAAATAAATTTATTTTCTCCAATGCTTGCTACTCAAAGTGTCTTCATAAATGAGCAGTATTGGCCTGTTTAACCCCAGAGTGTGTTAGAAATGCCAATCATCAAACATCATGCAATTAGAATTTGCATTTTCACAAGATCCTGGATAATTCCTATGCACACTGAAGTTCCAGAAACTCCACTCTAAACAACCAGATGAGGTCATGTTCCCTATGACATGGTAGAGACATGAGACAGGAAGTAGATCAAGACAGAATTTCTAAGCCTGCACGCTTTAAAGAAATTGCGCATCCCACCCATTGCTGAATCGCACCCCTATAAGGTCATGAGCTTCAGTCTCAGGAAACTATTCCTAGAATCTCAGCATCTAGGAATCTTTGGGTTGTGGGTTTGTTGGCTGGAACAAGAACTGACTTCAGTGCTCTCATGTTGAAACATTTCTTCGAAATAGTCCTTAATCTGCAAATGCTTGTCCTAGCAAACATTTAATTCTGACAAGCATCAGGTGGCCCTCACAGTGTCCACAGCACACTTCCCATGATCCAGGTTCTGTGGAACTGTTTTACAATTCTGTGTGGTGTCTGTGACTGATAGAGATGCAAATTATGTCCTGTCTGGTGGAGGTTCAATTTCCTTCCCTCCCTCACTGTGGAAAACCAGTTTTGCCTCAGTTTACATACTAATTTCAATATACCTCATCTATAACTTTGTTCTGCAGATTCTTTTTTGAAATAGCTGTAAGATTTGCTTTTCTCATGAGTTAAAAAAAAAATCTTTATCATGGGTTCCTTTTTTATCTGCATGAGAGTCATGATTGTATCTTTTTTGAAAATTATCTTCCAACAGTGAATACTTTTCTTCTACTCCATGGTAGGGTTTTTGACCTCCGCACTATTGACATTTTGAGCCAGATCATTCTTTGCCGTGGGGCTGTTCTGTGCATTGTAGGATGTTTAGAAGCACTCCCGGCCTCTGCCCACTCAATGTTGCTAGCACTTCCTTTCCCCATGGTCATGACAACTAAAAATGTCTGCTGATAGGCTTAAACATTCCCTGAGGGGCAACATCACCCCCACCCCAGCCCCAGTTGAGAACCACCGGCTCATAGTTAATAAATACACATCTTGTCACTATTAAGCTGACACAAAGCACAGTTAGAGTAGAAGTAACATTATTCTCTCTCTCTCTCTTTTTTTTTTTAAGTAGGAGGGATGAGTAAATCTGGGAATATCACGTTTCAGATGTTATGAAAGGTCATGAGAGCTATGGGAAAAACAAACATCACTGAAATACAAAACAGAAGCCAAAAGTTTTTGTTGTTTTTGGCAGAAAGCCTTTGGTTTAGGGCAACTTGGGAGGTTTCAGTGTCCTGAGGTCTCCAGGAACTGGCTCGGAGGAGGCCATCACCTGCCAGAAAGGGCGCTTGCTTTGGGTCTACTACCATAAAGAGACTGAGTGCCTGAGGTATTCTACTTGAGCTGCTTCTACCCCAGGAGTGCCCATGGGTAATAGGTCAATTCAACGTTCATTTCCTCACTCACTTGCTCATTTATTCATTTACTGACCGTCCAAAATGGGCCAGAAGCTGTGTGTGTTGGGCGAGGAGAAAGTAGAGATCCGAGATACATTCCCTTTCTCCCAGGAGAGTTTAGTCTACTAGCAAAATGGAGATGTGGTCATCACAGCCATGATAGTAGCTTCTATTTATTGAGTGCTATGTGCTCAATGCAGACGGCTTCTTATGTATTTTATGCTCATAATAACTCTAGGGGCAGGACTGATTGCTTTCCAAATGAGGAAACTCAGGAAGGTTAAGAAACTTGCCCCAAGTCACATCTTCTGGCAGAGCAGGACCTGGAATGCAGCCTGTGTGAAGTCTGCCATGTAGACCATGCTGCCTCCCTCTCCACTGCCCTCTGCTAAGTGCGGTAACAGACATACAGACATACACGGTGGAGAACAGAGCAGGCAGGCTAAGAGAGGTCAGCTTCTCCAAGGAGGTGACATTTGAGCTTGGCCTTGAAGCGTGACTGGTGCTGGCATGTTCGTGTGTGCTTGTTCCCATTCATCAAACATTTATGGGGCATCCGCACGGGCTCAAAGACTCTGCACTGTGAATTTAAAACAAGGCTTCACCTAGACATTTCATAGAAATGAAATGATACCACATGTGGTCTTTTGTGTCAGATTTCTTTTACTTAGCGTCATGTTTTTGAGGTCCATCTGTATTTTAGCATAAGTATTCATAATTTTTGGAAAACATAAAATCAATCAAGATTGAAATTATGGATTCATTGCCGCGACCCACCGGGCGGGGGTCCCGTGTTCTCGGAGTCATGGAGGCACTAATTCCTGTTATCAACAAGCTCCAGGATGTCTTCAATACTGTGGGCGCCAACATCATCCAGTTGCCTCAGACAGTCGTGGTGGGGACGCAGAGCAGTGGAAAGAGCTCACTGCTAGAGAGCCTAGTGGGGAGGGACCTGCTTCCCAGAGGCACTGGTACTGTCCCCCGGAGACCTCTCACTCTGCAGCTAGTCCATGTTTCACCTGGAGATCAACGAAAAACAACAGGAGAAGAAAATGGAGTTGAAGCAGAGGAGTGGGGTAAATTTCTTCACATCAAAAGTAAGCTTTACACTGATTTTGATGAAATTCGACAAGAAATTGAGAATGAAACAGAATTTCAGGAAATAATAAGGGAGTAAGCCCTGAACCAATTCATCTTAAGATTTTTTCACCCAACGTTGTCAATCTGACACTTGTGGATTTGCCAGAAATGACCAAGGTGCCTGTAGGTGATCAACCTAAAGATATTGAGCTTCAAATCAGAGAGCTCATTCTTCGATTCATCAGTAATCCAAATTCCATTATCTTCACTGTCACTGCTGCTAATACAGATATGGCAACATCAGAGGCACTTAAAATTTCAAGAGGTAGATCCAGATGGTCGCAGAACTCTAGCTGTAATCACCAAACTTGATCTCATGTACGCGGGTACTGATGCCATGGATGTATTAATGGGAAGGGTTATACCGGTCAAACTTGGAATAATTGGAGTAGTTAACAGGAGTCAACTAGATATTAACAATAAGAGGAGTATAACCGATTCAATCCGTGATGAATATGCTTTCCTTCAAAAGAAATATCCATCTCTGGCTAACAGAAATGGAACAAAGTATCTTGCTAGGACTTTAAACAGGTTACTAATGCATCACATCAGAGATTGCTTACCAGAGTTGAAGACAAGAATAAATGTTTTAGCTGCTCAATATCAGTCTCTTCTAAATAGCTATGGTGAACCTGTAGATGATAAAAGTGCTACTTTACTCCAGCTTATCACCAAATTTGCCACAGAATATTGTAATGCTATTGAAGGAACTGCAAAATATATTGAAACTTCAGAGCTATGCGGCAGTGCTAGAATCTTACATTTTCCATGAGACTTTTGGGAGAACTTTAGAATCTGTTGACCCACTAGGTGGCCTTAACACTATTGACATATTGACTGCTATTAGAAATGCTACTGGTCTTCGTCCAGCTTTGTTTGTGCTTGAAGTTTCATTTGAGTTACTGGTCAAGCGGCAGATCAAACGCCTGGAAGAGCCGAGCCTCCGCTGTGTGGAGCTGATTCATGAGGAAATGCAAAGGATCATTCAGCACTGCAGCAATTACAGTACCCAGGAGCTGTTGTGGTTTCCTAAACTTCATGATGCCATAGTTGAAGTAATGACTTGTCTTCTTCGTAAACGGTTGCCAGTCACAAATGAAATGGTCCATAACTTAGTGGCAATTGAAGTGGCTTATATCAATATGAAACATCCAGATTTTGCTGATGCTTGTGGGCTAATGAACAATGATACAGAGGAACAAAGGAGAAACCGGCTAGCAAGAGAATTGCCTTCAACTGTATCACGAGATAAGTTTCCTAAAGTTCCAAGTGCTTTGGCACCTGCCTCCCGGGAGCCCTCCCCTGCTGCTTCTGCTGAGGCTGATGGCAAGGTTTTATCTGGAGGTGGTGGGGTTGGAGATGCTGTTCAAGAACCAACAACAGGCAACTGGAGAGCAATGCTGAAAACTTCAAAAGCTGAAGAGTTATTAGCTGAAGAAAAATCAAAACCAATTCCAATTAGGCCATCTAGTCCACAAAAAGGCCAGGCTGTGAATCTGCTGCATGTGCCGGTTCCTGTTGCACGCAAACTTTCTGCCCGCGAGCAGCGAGATTGTGAAGTTATCGAACGACTCATCAAATCTTACTTTCTTATTGTCAGAAAGAATATTCAACTCAGTGTGCCAAAGGCAGTAATGCATTTTTTGGTTAATCATGTGAAAGATACTCCTCAGAGTGAGTTAGTAGGGCAGCTGTATAAATCACCCTTATTGGATCATCTTCTGATGGAATCTGAGGACATGGCACAACGTAGGAAAGAAGCAGCTGATACGCCAAAGGCATTACAAGGAGCAGGTCAAATTATTGCTGAAATCAGAGAGACTCATCTTTGGTGAAGAGAACTACATAATACTGAGACTTTGTTGACTCAAAAATTACTGCCTATTTTATTTATGAACTTCTGTGTATTGCAATGGTATGAATTGCTCATATGAAGACTGGCTATACACTGAAAATTGTACTCTGTATTACAGAATGAAATCACACACTTAATCCAAATAAATGGCTGTTTCTAAAGTTTCCCAGTATATATAAAATACATCAAGTCTTTCTTGTGATAGTTTCATTTGAACTTAAAAAGAAATGCTAATGTTCTCATTGTACAAGCAGCTTACCTGTGCAATCTGTTAGTAGTCTTAAACCTGCTGCCATAGTCCTTCAAAAAGAACGCACCAAGACATTTTATACGACTGTACTGCATGCACTATATAAGCTGATCTGGCTTTGAAAGATGCGGGTTGACAAGTTACGCGTATTCACTGTATTACACCTGTCCTTATTAGTTCTATCTCTGCAGCCTTTGATGTGTTAGAAAGTTGGACGCACAGAGGATCTGTAACAATGACAATGATGCAGTGTGCATAACGTGTAGCCACAGAGCCCTTCCACTTCTGGGTCCACATTGCCCTGGTCGTGCACTAAAATATCTGATTCCTACTTAAACCTAGAAGCATGAACTACGTTTTCCTGTATTAAAAACAACCACCTAGACGTGGTTATATAGTGAGACTTGGTGATGACCAGTTCCTTTTGGTTTTTTAGAGGTTCTAAAAAAATTCAGATGTATCTTAAAATTGCGGCACTTAACACCATGCTCTTACTTGGAGGTGGGACTTAAAACCAAATACTGTGCTAGATCAGTAAGTATCAGATGATAATCGTTACTTTTGCTTCACACCAGCAAAATTAGAATAGAGGTGTGAAAATACTGGTGGATCCTTATTTTAAAAAAACCATGCTGACACATACACTCCTAATGGCTTATAGACAACTAATTTGCATTCAGGAGCTTGGGAGTGCGGTTTAGAACATACATTTTATTAAAAATCCTCAGGTGATTTTTGATATGAATTATATTATAACTATTAAGATAATGGTCAAAATTCTTAAGGCATCTAGCAGATATTAAAATTTCTTTTTAAGTTACAATATTTATGAAGGACTATTGGCAATATGAATATATCTGTTAGCTTTAGGTACCCATTTACTAAAAAGTAACAGGCTCACCAATTTATCTCAAACATAAAAAAATCCAGATTCAGAACTGGTTAGAATACATGGTACCAAAATGTTTGTTAGTGCACTTTAAAATCACTCGGCCATCTTTAAACATTAGCTTTGAATGATACCCATCCATGATTTACTGACTTTAGACAGATAACTACCGTTTTAGCCTTTTGAATTTATAAGGGGAAAAAAAACCCTTCTAATGCATCTTTCTCAGTATATCAAACAGATTTCCAATTAGAAAATGTTCCCTATAAAGACATGCTATGGCAATGCGCTTTCTAGTACTATATACCTTGCACAAAGAAAAACAGGCAAGAAAGGTGTGGCAAGAGAAAATCTTTGTTGGCTCTAAACTGGGTGAAGTTCTGAAATGTGGAGATGATCTATGACATTTATAATGGATACCTGTATGTTCTTGCTGTGTAAATAAAATTGCTGATATGAAATGACCAAAAAAAAAAAAAAAGATTGAAATTATGTTTATTTTCTTTTGCATTTTACAAATCTTATTTTTAAATGTCCAGGTAACACAAATTCATAGACACAGAAGTATATTGGTGGTCACTTTGAGCTGGAGACGAGTTTTCTTTTGTGATGATGAAAATAATTTAAGATTGTGGTGACAGTTGCATAACTATGCAAATATAATAATCATTAAAATGTATACTTAAAATGAGTGAATTTTATACCAAGTGAATTATTTTAATAAAATGTAAACCATGAAACACACACACACATGCTTCACCTCTGTCAGGTTTTTAACATTTAAAACTATTTCCTGTCCTCCTTTATTTTATGTGTAAGTGGTATAACCCAGGTTCCCCAAGTTCTCCAGGCCCCCGGGATCAGCTGGTTATGACTCAGTGATACAGTCATTCTCCATCTCTCCTCCATTCGGAGTTGCTGGGCCCCATTGTGGACAGCAGTCCCTGTCAGAAGGTTCCTCTTGGTGCTTGACCATCTGAGGTTTGTGCACGTAAATCACAGTGTTAGCCTCCCCAGATAAGAGTTGGCTAAGAGGTGCTTTTTAAGAAACATGCTGACTGCCTCGAGACAGCTCCAATTGGAAAGCTGCCATGATCGCTGATAAAGACTCTCTCCTTGACCAAACTCGGATCAGGCTTCTCCGACTTCCTTTTCAACTAGGTTTTCGGGCTTTTATGTTTGTCTCTGCATTGTCCTGTGTTAGCAAGAATCCTTCTAAGTCAGTTTAGCCAGAACTCCCACCCTGGATATCTGATCACTCTTGATATTGAAGGTGCCCTCATCCCCCCAGTTCCCCCCAGCGGGTTGCTGACCACCCTGCCTGCCTTCGGCAAGAATCCTGTTAAGTCAGTTTAGCAGAATCCCTGATGTTTCCTCTTAGTAATTTTCCATCTACTGACCCCTACCCTGTTCCTTGGCTATAAATTCCCACTTTGCCTTGTTGTATTTGAAATTGAGCCCAATCTTTCTCCCTACACAAAAACCCATTGCATCAGTCCTAACATCGATTCCTGTCGTCCTTAGAATAGTGAAATAAATGAAATAAGGCAACCACAAAATCGGAATGATTCCACTCACATTCTTTTACAAGCATCATTAATAATTTTTTCTTTAATAGCCCCTCTTCACGGGAAGGGGTAGGAGGCACTTCTCAGGCTCCAGCATCAGGACAAGCTGAGCTTCTTGCGAGTATCTGGTTTATTTTAGCTTCTGGGAGAAATAAATATCTTGTACTATGGTATTTTTTCCTCTATCAAGTGTGCAGAGGTATATGGTGTGCATTTTTATGTTATTCTTACTCTCATTTTATTATTTTCATATCTATTATTTTTCTACCATCAAGTCCCTTAAATATTTATTCATCCTTAAATATATGTATTATCTGGTAAGCGCCTTCAAACCTTTATGGAATATAGTTAATATAAATAGCTTTTTAAAAATAGTTTGAGTTGTTGTCATCCTCAATGGAACTTAGTCTCACTTTTGCCCCCAGAGCCACACCAAACCCAACCAATCCTGTATCAATTTGAAAGGTGGCTGGCTGTATGTCAACCCTAAGCTTTTCTGGGTTGAATCTTAGTGAGTAAACTTTTAATCTATAAATAAGGAGAGCTTAACTTCCAAAAATTTTTTTCAGATGGATCCACTTGTCAGAGGGGTCAATAGAGGGACATATTAACTATTTCTAATCATGAAAGTACATAAGTAGCCTCTCCATCTAGCCCTGTACATGTTTAAACACTAAATTGGTTAATGCTACTGGGCCTGCGTTTTATTTCCACAGAATGGTGTTTGTTTGGACAGGATCTTGAGGCATTGAGCTCTTACGATACCATGTAAAAACAAGGCATTCTAAAGCCTGTCAGTGTTTTAAAAAAGAATAAAACAACCAAGCACAAGTATGGTCTTTGGCTAACTTTCTAGAGAGAAGAAAACAAGCCATCTGCCGGTAGCAGGCTGCTTGGGCCGGCGGATCACAGGGCCGAAAGAAACACTCATGGTAATTAGTGGCAGCACCAGAATAGAAACTTAAGCAATGCTTTGCCTGTTGTTATGGTGACAGCCCCCCAAACAGCCCACCCCTCCCCTTCCAAGGCACGCAGCACTTTCTACGGCCTTCCATCTGGTGTGCGTTCTTGTCAAGTGCAGTGAAATTAAATGGACTGCTCATTTGTCACCCTGGCATTGTGTGCCTGAGTTGGGTTGTGGGGAGGAGGAGGAGAAGATGGATTAGAAGAAGTGGGGGGTGGGGAGAGGCTGTTCCCTGCGCTCAGCAGGAGGGACAGGACAGCAGCTGGCCCATCAGCCTGAATCACCAGACAGGTGCTATCAAGGGGCTGAAAACTTGATGATGACTGATAGTGCCTCGGTGACAATGAATTAGAACTGGCCTTGGGATCTTAATGTGCCAGGAGGAAAAAGAGTGCTGAGGCCCTTGATTTAGTAAGATATCATCCACATTCACTCTCTATTTCTAAGTTGTTGAGTATAATTTCCATGGGTCCTTTAGAAGTTGTGAGGTGTAGAAAATTCTTGTTGACCTGCAGAAAATCCAAGAATTTAGTTTAGAAAGACTAGTTTGCTCCCGTTCCAAGATTGTAACTGGGTTGCTTATCTTTCTTAGGGTCTTGTTCATTTTGGAGCTAGACGTGAAGGACATTGATTTGATTACCAATTGTCTGCTGCTGTCAAGAGCACCATCTCTCCAGAATCCCGGGGCTGCACACTGAGGGAGGCACACTGAGGGCTGCACACTGAGGGGCTGTACACTGAGGGCTGCACACTGAGGGCTGTACACTGAGGGCTGTACACTGAGGGCTGGACACTGAGGGCTGTACACTGAGGGCTGGACACTGGGGGGGCTGGACACTGAGGGCTGTACACTGAGGGCTGGACACTGAGGGCTGTACACTGAGGGCTGTACACTGGGGGGGCTGTACACTGAGGGCTGCACACTGAGGGCTGTACACTGGGGGGGCTGTACACTGAGGGCTGCACACTGAGGGCTGTACACTGAGGGCTGGACACTGAGGGGCTGTTCACTGAGGGCTGTACACTGAGAGCTGTACACTGGGGGGGCTGTACACTGAGGGCTGCACACTGAGGGCTGTACACTGGGGGGGCTGTACACTAGGGGCTGCACACTGAGGGCTGTACACTGAGGGCTGTACACTGAGGGCTGTACACTGGGGGAGCTGTACACTGAGGGCTGTACACTGAGGGGGATGTACACTGAGGGCTGTACACTGAGGGCTGCACACTGAGGGCTGTACACTGGGGGAGCTGTACACTGAGGGGGCTGTACACTGAGGGGGATGCACACTGAGGGCTGTACACTGGGGGGGCTGTACACTGAGGGCTGCACACTGAGGGCTGTACACTGAGGGCTGTACACTGAGGGCTGTACACTGAGGGCTGCACACTGAGGGCTGTACACTGGGGGAGCTGTACACTGGGGGGGCTGTACACTGAGGGCTGCACACTGAGGGCTGTACACTGAGGGCTGTACACTGAGGGCTGCACACTGAGGGCTGTACACTGGGGGAGCTGTACACTGAGGGCTGCACACTGAGGGCTGTACACTGAGGGCTGCACACTGAGGGCTGTACACTGGGGGAGCTGTACACTGAGGGGGATGCACACTGAGGGCTGTACACTGGGGGGGCTGTACACTGAGGGCTGCACACTGAGGGCTGTACACTGAGGGGCTGTTCACTGAGGGCTGTACACTGAGGGCTGTACACTGAGGGCTATAACTGAGGGCTGTACACTGAGGGCTGTACACTGAGGGGGCTGTACACAGAGGGGGCTGTACACTGAGGGGGCTGTACACTGAGGGGGCTGTACACTGAGGGGCTGTACACTGAGAGCTGTACACTGAGGGCTGTACACTGAGGGGGCTGTACACTGAGGGGGCTGTACACTGAGGGGGCTGTACACTGAGGGCTACACACTGAGAGCTGTACACTGAGGGCTGTACACTGAGAGCTGTACACTGAGGGCTGCACACTGAGGGCTGCACACTGAGGGCTGTACACTGAGGGGGATGCACACTGAGGGCTGCACATTGAGGGGCTGCACACTGAGGGCTGCACACTGAGGGCTGTACACTGAGAGCTGTACACTGAGAGCTGTACACTGAGGGCTGTACACTGAGGGCTGTACACTGAGAGCTGTACACTGAGGGCTGTACACTGAGGGGGATGCACACTGAGGGCTGCACATTGAGGGGCTGCACACTGAGGGCTGCACACTGAGGGCTGTACACTGAGGGCTGTACACTGAGGGCTGTACACTGAGGGCTGCACACTGAGGGCTGTACACTGAGGGCTGCACACTGAGGGCTGTACACTGAGGGCTGCACACTGAGGGCTGTACACTGAGGGCTGCACATTGAGGGGCTGCACACTGAGGGCTGCACACTGAGAGCTGTACACTGAGGGCTGCACACTGAGAGCTGTACACTGAGGGCTGCACATTGAGGGGCTGCACACTGAGGGCTGTACACTGAGGGCTGCACATTGAGGGGCTGCACACTGAGGGCTGCACACTGAGAGCTGTACACTGAGGGCTGTACACTGAGAGCTGTACACTGAGGGCTGCACACTGAGGGCTGTACACTGAGGGCTGTACACTGAGGGGTATGCACACTGAGGGCTGCACACTGAGGGCTGTACACTGGGGGGGCTGTACACTGAGAGGGCTGTACACTGAGGGCTGTACACTGAGGGCTGTACACTGAGGGCTGTACACTGAGGGCTGCACATTGAGGGGCTGCACACTGAGGGCTGCACACTGAGAGCTGTACACTGAGGGCTACACACTGAGGGCTGCACACTGAGGGCTGTACACTGGGGGGGCTGTACACTGAGAGGGCTGTACACTGAGGGCTGTACACTGAGAGCTGTACACTGAGAGCTGTACACTGAGGGCTGTACACTGAGGGCTGTACACTGAGGGGGATGCACACTGAGGGCTGCACATTGAGGGGCTGCACACTGAGGGCTGCACACTGAGGGCTGTACACTGAGGGTACAGCTTCTCTGTCTGTCATGCACTGGGAATTCCGGAGAAGATGCATGGAAGTGCTTTGGAAGGAATGGGTGTTGTACTCAGGGGAAGAGCATGGTTTGCCTTGTCATAAAATCTCTAGGTTTGGAAGTTTTATTCCCTTAGTACAGTGGTCGGCAAACTCATTAGTCAACAGAGCTAAATATCAACAGTACAACGATTGAAATTTCTTTTGAGAGCCAAATTTTTTAAACTTAAACTTCTTCTAACGCCACTTCTTCAAAATAGACTCGCCCAGGCCGTGGTATTTTGTGGAAGAGCCACACTCAAGGGGCCAAAGAGCCGCATGTGGCTCACGAGCCGCAGTTTGCCAACCACTGCCTTAGTAAATATTCCCTAAACTGTGCTGCCCTGTGGACTGGAGTGTTCGTGTAACGCATAGAGTTGATACTATTTGTCGGGGCTACTTAGTGAAGAGAATTCTGAGACTTCTGGGTGGAGGCTGAGCCTGCTAATAGGGAACACACGCTTTCAAGCCACACCTGTCCCTGTGTGTATGCAGCACAGCCTCAGGGCCCGCCAGTTAGACGATGGGTGTCTGCCATGCCGAGCTTCTGTGATGTTCAAAGTCAGCCTTGAGGTCCCTGCACTCGATGCAGACATGTTTATTTTATTTTTACCTTTTCCTGGAAGCCAGACTCTGCCATTCATCACACAAATTTATTTCTAAAGACACGTTTCCGTGACATTGCAAACGGATCCCGTTTGAGGTTGATAATCTTCGGTCAGGCTGGGCATGGTCCTGTGCAGTGGAATCACTGGGGCCAGCAGCTCGCTGCATTGTGCCTGTTACAGCCAGCAGGTCTCAGGGGCCAGCCGATCGCATTTGGCAGAAGAGCTAATGCAGGTCAGAGAGCTGCTGCAGGAGCAGGGCTGGGCTGAGGGGGGCAACACCTCCCACCCCTGCTGTCTGCTTTCATCGGAGATGTTTGCGCACGTTTGGTGGGGGCACGGAAAAGAGAGACGATGTGGCAATTTCCGGTGGTGTCAGAAAGATGAGCGGCAGGAGCATGTCCCAGCTGGGAGCTTTCTCCCGCTGCGTGAAGCGCGTGTAGGATCCAGGGTGCCCCGCATCTGTGGGTGTGCCGTGCCCTGTGGGCTCAGACTGGACCCAGTTGTCTGTTCACCCCTTGCTGGCTCTGTTCCCTGGGAATATTACTTGAAGTCTGTGGCTTTCATCTCCTCAGTTGTAAGTTGGAAGCAGGCATACCTCTCAGGAGCGCTGCTGTGAGGTATGAGGATTTGGAGAGATAGCACAGAAAAGGTCTGGGCACACTGCCGGCACAGAGCCGGTGCACAGAGCTGGTGCACAGCGCCATTACGCATTCTCTCTAGTTGAGTGCCTCCCCATCGCTCTCTCCTGCCCGGCTCCTCACTCATTTCTTAGACCTTAAGCTTCCCCTTCAGGCTCTCAGTAAACAGACCGTATGCCTCTCCCTGCCAGGCAGCTGTTCAGGTTCCAATGGCAGATGGCCAGCGTCCTCCTGCCGTTAACATCTGACAGTCTTTGTGAATAGTAATGGCTCGGGCCTGCCTTGACTGGTGACCTACAGCATCAGACCCTCGGTTTCTGTTGGCAGTTTCTGGCACCATAGGGGCAGGACCAGCTCCCCTTCCCACCCCACCCCGGGACAAAGGCAGCCTCAGGAGGCAGGAAGCCAACATGAGTTTGGGGAGCCTCATTCTCTAGACTGCCTGCCAGTCCTTCCAGAGGCCTCCAGCTTTAAGCCTGCTTATCTGTCTTGTTCCAGATGAATTCATTGAACAAGCATGGGCCCAGCAGTAGGCTCAGTGCTCAGGACACGAACTGAGTAAGATCGAGTTCCTGTCCTTGAGTTGCCTGTGGTCTTGTGAGCTGGATGCTTAGACAATAAGACGGGAAAGACAACCAGCCATGACTACGTAGTGGTCTTATCAGAGAGGGAAAAGTCACATCTGCCACATTTTCAGGGCCGGCTCCGCTTCCAGCACCATTCCTACAAGATCCTGTGTCATTTAGTCCTCATTTAGGGTGATTATCCTCACATTACAGATGGAGAAGCTAAAGCCTGCAGAGGTTAACGACCTGATCAAGGTCGCCCAGCCTGTCTGTGGGTAACCAGAGTTGAAACCGACACACTACACTCAAGACGTGCAAAACCAAGTCTCCTCTGTGACATGTAGCTCCGTCTCTTCCCGCCCTGTTTAGTGTAAAACAGGGATTTTGAAATCCAGCTGCCTGCTGGGGCTCTTTCCTTCATCCCCCTCCCCCTTCCTAACATGCACCTGGGTTCAAGCAGGAGCTCATGTTTCCTCCTGACACACCTCTCTACCCCGGCTCCCACTGGCTGAGGAGTGACCCCTCGGCCCTGGTATTTGGGTGATGCCCTGGGTAGGGGCTCTGCTGGTCCCACCTGATTCTTTGGGAGCTGCACAGGCCCTGGTGCTGGCAGGTGTGCAGCTGACCTGATTTGAGGTCTGGTTTCTAAGCACCATCAGAGGCTAAAGTCTCTACAAATCACCCACTCCCCAATCCCCCAGCCAAATTTATCTCACCTCAGCTCCAGCTCCAGCTGGTGCCCCAGGTCTCCCTTGTCTCTGCTCTGATCTGACCCAACCCCAGGGGCGGTGACCATCCCGCTCTCCTGCTCCACTCAGCTCCCCCCACCTGAGTGTGCCATGGCAGGCCCCAGCTCCCTGCAAGCCGCGCCCCCCCCCTCCCCCGGAGAAGTCACCCAGGACTATCTAGACCCCAAATTATCTAGTTCGAGTCAGCCAAGCCCGGCTATTGAGCAGTTGTAAGTTGAATTTTTGGAATTTAGAAAGCCCTTTCTCTCTCCACGAGTGAATGGTTTGACTGTTATCTCACCACTTGACTCTAGTAAGTCAGCCTGTGGCTCAAAGCACATTGAGGACTTCTGTGTTCCAGGCAGCACCTGCTCAGGCATCTTCATTGAGTGAAAACCCTCATGGCTGAGCCTCAAAGGTAGAAAGGCTGCAGGAAACAAACCTGCCTGGTGATGAGGGAGAAGCCCTTAGGAGGCATTTCAAAGAAACGGTGACCTCAGCACACAGCGGAGGCAGGCTTTGCATCCTGCCTTCCTGTGCTGCATTCATTGGGCTGTGGTGCCTCTCTCCATGCATGGAGCACAGAGGAGGAGACCTTAATGGCCAGGCTGGGGCGAGGGGAGCAGCAGGACACCTTGGAAAAGGTGACTTCCAGCTTAATCTAAGAGTTAAGCGAATCAATTATTAATGGGATAGTGTTGGGCGTAAAAGAATCAGCATGGGGAATGGAAGTGTGAGAAGACAGAATAATTTGTGGAATTGAATATATTCATTGTCTCCTTCAATAAGTGGATCTTGAGCAGGCACAATTGCCAGGCCTGGGCTGAGTACTGGGGATGGAATGACACTGGTATCACAGCTTAAAATCTAACGAGTTTCCCCTCCCCTGGGCAACCCTGTGGGTGGTGGTGCGGTGTTCACTATGAGGAGCACAGGAGGATGGAGGGCGTGCGGACAAGCAGTGTAGACAGTGAACTTGCGATGTTAGTGAACAGTTTCGCAGACATGCCCCGTACATTTCTCATGGAATTGAGCTGGGCCAGTTATCCCTTGCTGGGTAACAAACCACTCCTCAACTCAGTAGTTTAAAACAACAACCATTTCATTATTTGACTGACTCAGCTGGGTGATCTACTTCTTGTGGTCTCAGCTGGGGCTGCAGTCATCCGAGGCTGGAGCAGTCTGACGGTCAGTCCCATGAGGCCTGGGAGGGGATGGTTAAATCTGTGCTCAGCTGAAAGGCTGGGGCAGCCAGGTCCCATCTCTCTCTCTCCCGCGCTCTCTCCATGCAGGCTTGGGACTCTCTTTCCACATGCTATCTCCACATAGTCTCTCCACATGGTTTCCCCAACAGGGCAGCCAGACTTCTCACATGACGACCGTTCAAGGTTCCTAAAGGCATGTGATCTAGGAGACAAGAAGCAGCACCGCTGAGCCTCTTGAAGGTTAGGCTGGAATGTCTACCACACATCCCCTGGTTGATGGGAGTCACAGGCCAGCCCAGGTTCAGTGTGGGAGGGGATTCTGCAAGGCAGGAATATTCGGAAGTGTAGTTCATTGTGGGAGTGTAGTCATCTTTGCAGACTAGCTGGTCCGTTAATATGTAAATGCACAGAAAATGCGGAGTGGGCTGTAACAACATTTTATTTTCAGGGTTAACACCATAATCATCATATAATCGTGTTATGTTTTTTTGGGATCATATTACACCCACTGCCCTTTAACTACTTTTCTTTCATTCAACAATATATCATAAATATCTCCTCAAGTAATTCAATATTCTTCTATAAAAGTACTTTAAAATGTATTAAGTATACAGTAGAGTACACAGATTTTAATTTGTATAGCTCAGTTCATTTTTACATATGTGTTCATCTGTGTAGTGTTCCCCTGTGTTGCATCCACCTATGTCCACATACTTCTTATGTCAATTATAGAACATTTCCAGGACTTCCTTTGTGCCATGCCCCAATCCATACCAGTCCCTCCTTCTCTCTGAGGTAACCACTGCCTTGAGTTCTAACACTATCAAGTAGTTTTGCCTGTTTTTTAACTTCATATAAATGGATCATATAATACATACTTCTTTGGGTCTGGGTCCTTTTGCTCATCAAAAGTCTGTTAGATTGACCCATAGTGTTGCTTGAAACTATAGTTCATTATCTTTATATCTTTATGGTAGTATTCTATTGTATGAGCAAACCACAATTTAATTATCAGTTCTATTCTTCAGGGAACTTAGGTTGTTTACAGAAGTGTTTTAATATTCTATAACTAATTTAACCAATTCCTTTTGTTGAACATTGAGTTTATTTTATTTCCTTTATAGACAGTACTGTGATAAATATTCTGAAAGACAAACCCTTATGCACATTTTGTTCTTATCTTTCTTATTTATTATTTTTAAAATTTTGAAATTATTTCAAATATATTAAAGATATAGAAAAACATAACATACATTTAGGTATGTACTGCTAATATTAAACTGATACTCACAGTTTGCTATATCTGCTTCAGATTTCTCTTTATTTTATTAAATCAATTTTAATTTTTCAATTACAGTTGACATACAATATTATATTAGTTTCAGGTGTACACCCCAGTGATTAGAGACTATATATATCTTATGAAGTGATTATCCCAATAAATACTCATTTGACACCATACCCAGTTATTAGAATATTTTTGACTATATTCCCTATGCTGTACTTTACATCCCCTTGACTATTCTGACCTACTAATTTGTACTTCTTAATCCCTTTACCTTTTTCACCCATCCCCCAAGTCACCTCCCATCTGGCAACTGTCCAGATGTTCTCTGTATCTATGAGTCTCTGTATCTCTGTTCTGTTTGTTTATTTTGTTTCTTGGATTCATTTGTTGATAGATATGTATTTATTGCCATTTTATTGTTCATATTTTTTATCTTTTTTTTTTTTCTTCTTAAAGAACACTCACAGGCAACTCAAGTGAATTCCTGCTGTTACAATTATAAACTGGTGACCAAAGTTACGGCGGGAATATTCTCAATATACACGTCAGTCCACTATGCTGGGCTGAGAGGACGGGCTGGGACCCTGTCAGGTCCTCAGGACCTTGGAGAGAGACATGTAATACTCCACAGTGCACATTGCTATTTAATCCTAGGGGAAAGAACCTTTTCATGTTCAGTTACTACTTGGTCATTAGATTCTCTCACGTACTTAAGTTCGTTGTTTTGTAAGGTTTTCAAGTCATCTGTGGATATGTATTGACATATTTAATAGACTAGGTGGAAAGTAAGGTAAGTTTTGTATAAGGGTTTGTGATAAGAATCATCCTACATATTTTCCATGATAAGGATAAAAGGAGATGTACTATGTGAAAATGCTTTGCCTCCTGCAATCATCACTAATAATCACTCACTGAATAGGTGACCAGGTATTCTGTAAGAGATTTTGTCTTCTCTTTGGTGCTTTTTTCACTTCACGTTTGATCCCTGAATCACATTTTCTTGGTTCTTGGGAAGACACATTGGCCAATTTGAAGTTGGACCAATTTCTGTAAATTGGCAATATTTCTTGATACAAATACCAAATGAACAGCCTGTGAATTGCAAGAGACTCAGAATTGACGCTGGCCATTTTCCTGCCACACATTTTTATTTATAAAATGCGAGCCAAAATTTATGCTTCAAAGAGTAGTTGTAAGAAATAAATGAGCTATTTGTAAAAGCACTTCACAAATACATAGTGCTGAACAATTGTACCACTTTACTAGCTGCTATTATTCTCCTTCAACATATCCTCAGGTGTAGTGTTACCAGCTTTATTGTCTGTAGGCTACATCTTTTCAACTTTTCAAGAGACATTGGGAAATTTACTCTTAACACTGAGATTTATTAAGGCACAGTTTTATTTTCCCATCTCATCACAATAAAAGACATGCTATTTCAGCTGTAACTAACATAAAAAAATGTCTCTCAATTACATATATCTTAGCCTAAAGGAACATACATCATTATGTTGTATACTTTACTATTTGTAAAATAGCTGTCAGCTACAAACACATTATCCTACCCTTTAAAGTTCATTAATGCTGTTGTCACAGAAACTGGGACTCTAAAAATGAATAAATGTCCATAGGCTTATTATTAAAATAAGAAACATTTATCTTGTGACAACATTGGTTTTCAGTCGCTTTATTTCTGTTATGTAAGTGCCAGGCAGGAATTGTTGACTTTGTTACTTCATCAACAGAGAAAAAGTCTTCCCATTAAATGCCAGATATTGTCTTAAATTCTATATGCCAATTCAACTTCTTGATTTAAAACATTTTAGTTTGTATAGTCTTTTGATGCATATTAAAAGTAACAATACAAAATTCAGAATTTTTAAAGGGTATATAATAAAACATCCCTTTCCCCTCCCCATCTAGCCATTCAGGTCTTGTCCTTAGAAGCAAATAGTGTAAATGGTTTCCTTTGAATATTCTGTAGATATTTTATGTGTATTAAGACATATATTTACATTTATAGCTATCTTCATTTTTACCCTGTTATGGGATGAATTGTGTCTCCCTCAAGTTCATATGTTGAAACCCTAGACCAGTATATGACAAGATGTGGAGAAAGGGCTTTTAAAGAGGTGGTTAAGGTAAAATGAGGTCATATAGGTGGGCCTAATCCAAAGTAGCTGGTGTCCTTATAAGAAGAGACGATTAGGCCCTTGCTGGTTTGGCTTAGTGGATGGAGCATCCGTCTGCAGACTGAGGGATCCCAGGTTTGATTCCAGTCAAGAGCATGTACCTCAGTCTCACTCACATTGAGTCTCACATCGATGTTTTTCTCTCTCTGTCTTTCCCCTCCCTTCATCTCTTTCTAAAAGCCAAGAAGAGGGGTTCAGAAGAAAACAACCCTGCCAGCACTTTGATCTTGGTGTTCTTGCCTCCAGCCCCTGGTATACATGTATCTTCTCCCAGTTATTCAATGAAACACCCATCTAGGAACTCCTGTGATGTCATTTTTCAGATGTAATTAAGTTTTCAGATCAGTTGGTGTCAAGATAAGAAGATTATCTGGTGACATTTCAGGTGAGGGGGGCCTGCGGGTGGGGGGGGGAGGGGCTGGGGATTACCTAACCACATAAACCCTTTAAGAGCAGAGAGTTTTTTTCCATCTGGTTACAGAAGGGGAAGTCAGACATTTGAAGGATTTGATGCACCCTTGCTGACTTGAAGATGGAGGGGGCCATGTGGCAAGGATGTGGGTGGCATCTAGATGCTTAGAGCAGCTCCCAGCTGACAGCCAGCTAGGAAGCAAGGACTTCTGTGCCACAACCCAAAGGAATTGAATTCTGCCAATAACTAGAATGAGTGTGGAAGTGAATCCTGCCCCCGTCTGCCCAGGGCCTTAGATAAGAATTCAGCTTGGCAGACACCTTGATGTCAGCCTTGTGATACCCTGAGCAGGGAACCCAGCCTTGCTGTGCAAAACTTCTGACCTACAACACTGTGTGCTAATAAACGAGCATTGTTTTAAGCCATTAACTTTGGGGCAGTTTGTTATGTGGGCAGCAATAGAAACTAATGGGGTGGTGGTCATGACATAGGAGGGTCTCAGGATAAGCTCTTCCCCACCAACACAAACCTGCATTTAAGTGGGTCTATAGCATCAGCTTCTGGAAGAAAGTGGGGGCAGGTGGGGAAGAGTGACTCAAACAGAAAACTCATTGAGCCTGATTAAATTTACCTGAGGTTAGAGTGAGTTTTCAAAAAGAGACAGAATGGGGACTCAAGTTAAAAATTAGTAAAATGAAGTTAGGTTTTTACACTTCTGAGTCTATACTATGTCTAATTTATACTCACTGCTATTTTCATTTGATCATTAAAAGTGTTTAAGAATTTCCTTACCCTACAGTTCCCACAGGGCAATGATACATTTATTTTGGTTTGTTGCAGACTATTCACATGCTGAAAAGTGTTTCCCTCTGTGCCTGGATCTTCTTTAAAACATGGATTAAAAGACTTTAAGAGAAACATTTATTAATTGCAACATATTGACCTTGTATGAATTCTGATTCAAACAAACTTTAAAGAGAAAATATGAAATAATGGGTAGATTTGAATCCTGGTTGAATATTTTATGTTAAAAAATTATTATTAATTTTCAAAGGTCTGATAATGGATATATACATGTGTATGGATATACTATATACATACAATAATGAGACACTTATGGGTAAAATAATATGTCTGCAATTGCTTCCAAATAATCTTGGCTGAGGGTGAGAGATTAGTAGGTTTATAGACGACAAGTTTGGCCATGAGTTGATGAATCTTTTTTTTAATCTATATATTTTATTGATTTTATTATTTATTTATTTATTTATTAATTCTCACCTGAGGATATTTTTCCAATGATTTTTAGAGAGAGTGGATGGAGAGGGAGAGAAACACAGAGAAAACATCGATGTGCACATGCCCTGACCGGGATCGAGGATCTAGCCTGCAACTGAGGTACATGCTCTTGACCGGAATCAAACCCGGAACCCTTCAGTCTGTAGGCCGATGCTCTATCCACTGAGGCAAACAGGCTAGAGCTATATTTTATTGATTTCAGAGACAGAAGAAAGGAGAAAGAGAGAGAGAGAAACATAGATGTGAGAGAGAAACATCAATCAGCTTCCTCCTGCATACCCGCCCTGGGGATCAATCCCACAACCCAGGCATGTGCTGTGATTGGGAATCGAACTGTGACCTCCTGATTCATAGTTTGACTCTCAACCACTGAGCACACTGGCTGGGCAAGGATTCATTTCTTTTAGAGTAATTCATTCCTACTTAGAGACAGATTGCTTTACAGGTAATAGCTATATACAAAAATGTTATAAAATTATCATTGGTTTTACCAAGATAAATGAAAACCATTAAAAATCTCCAATAGAACAAGGTATGTAAGAATTTGTATGTTGTTCTTTTCTTGTTAAACAGTGAGAGCAAAATAACTTACTGGAATACAAAGATAAGGATATTTTCACAGAATCAGTACATTTAACCTTCCCATCTTTACTTGATGTTGACAAAAACATACCATTGGCCATTTAGTAAAAAAAAAAAAAAAAAAAATCAATATGCTTGTGTATATACACCAATTACTTTATATACAACAAAGGCATGGTGAAGGGGAAAATGAAAGAACAGAGAAAACTATGTAGGGGTCAGGATGTAGTGGGACCAGTCGTGGTTTTCTAATTGAGAATGTCTTCTTCTTCTTTTTTTTTTTTTTTAAATGTATTTTATTGATTTTTTACAGAGAGGAAGGGAGAGAGATAGAGAACTGAGGGAACAGAGTTCTGGAGTAAAGTAGCAGGTTCCCTTTTTAGTAGAAGCCTCCTGTCTGGTGCTGGAACACATCAATTGTATCTTCTTCCTCCATTTTCAACTGTCATTGATTTGCTTACCTGCCTATGGGACTGTTGGGCTTCCTCATAGCATGGTGACGGGGTTCCAACAAGAAGGAGCATCCCAAGAAGGAAATAGAAGCTGCTGGTTTCTTGGGACCTGGGGCTAGCAACTGGTACCATTACTTTTGTTGCATATTATTGGCCAAACAGTAGCAGAGCCTAGATTCAAGAGTGGGGACATAGACCTAAGACCTCAACTCTGATGAGAGGGGTGTTGAAATTTGGATGGCGTGTTTTATAACTGCCGCACCCCATAATAATTTTCAGAGCTGAGATGTGAATCCAGTTGTGTCTGAATGATAGAGTTCAAAGTCTTAAAAATTCTGCTTGGCATTTCAAATAGGAGGGGTGAGAGATGGTGGGATAGAATAATGGGAAAGCTATTTAAAATATTTTTTGTTGTATTGGAAGGGGTGGTGGTTATTGTTATATTATCCTGCTCATAATCATGACCATTTTGGAAAAAAAAATATTTGCACTATTTATGGAAAATTTCAGTGATGTAATTTTAATGCTGAGTTTCTGGAGATGCAAAGGTAACTTATATTAGAGATGAGTCTATTAAAAGAACAAACAGGAGAAGGGCTTATTTCCCTTTTAGCAATAGATCTGAAGTCTAGACTTGCCATGAGCAAGAAGAGCTCAGTCTGTGCTTTGGTTTCATCAGAGAAGAGCAGGGTCTTTATTGCGGGCATGCCTTCACTCAACCCCAAGTTACTCAACTGGGCTTTAATCCTGGGCTACCATGGAAGCAGTCAAAACCCCATCATCATACCTGACAGACGGGGCATGTGCCAGCCTGATTTGAACCTGGCAGCACATCAAAATGGGAAGTCAAGTCTTCATTCAGCTGTTGGTTTTAAGATGCAAATAAAATCCAGTCCTTTCCCATTCTATTCTGTCACTGCTCCTCAAAATTCCTGCCCAGAGGATAATAAAATTCTAGCCATTGCCCACATTCTCTTTGGGGATCCTGGGTTCTGCTATAGCTAGAGATGAAGATTTGCATAAATCACAGCTGCTAAAAGGTGGGCTTCAGTGAATACAACATGGTAAATAGGATCTTGTGCATGGTATTCGAGTGTCACTACTAAAACAACACACTGAGTGGGTCCAGGGTACATTATTTTCTTACGGTATTCATTAACAAGGATGAAACAGTCATTTTTGCTAACCATTGAGCTCGTTTTCCAGAATAAATCATCCTGACTGGGATACCCGAGAGCCGCCCTCCTGGACCACAGTGGGATGGCTCCACACACAGCATGGCAGAGAGGGTGCCTGCCCTGTGCTGCCTCTGGGTCCTGGTCCCAGAGCGGTCCAAGTAAAGTGCTCCGTGAAGGTAAATCACAGGAGTGGCCTGCAGACTTGGCAGAAGGATGGCTGCTTAGACAGATCTATTAGAGGAACGGGCAAGAAAGCCACGCCAGGAGGTGGCTGTCTGCCAGGACTTGTCTCCTCAGGACTAGGAAGGGTGAGGACAGAAGAGTCAGAGGGCCCAGAGAGGTTTTTCTTTCCACGCTTCCTTGTCCTGAGTGCTCAGGGAACTCCCAAGAACACGCTCAGAATCTTGGCCTGGTGGGGCTGCTAAGCACTTTGCTGCTGCCTCGCCCTGGCTGGAACGCTTCCGGAACCCTTCCGCTCCTAATGGACCAGAAGCCATTAGCACCATCGATTGCTGGCCAGGATGCGGCCAGCTCCTCCCTGGGTGGTCAATAAGGTGCGTGTCAGACAGGAGCACTGCCTGCCTTCCCAAGATGCGGTCCAGGTGGCACTGGAATCCTTTTAGCATGTGTCTTTAATCAGGAGTAGAGACATCAAAAGTTGAAGAAGAAAAAAAGCCAGAGAGAATTTGAGGGTGACAATTTGACATTAGTGATAGTTTGAGGTAGCATACTTGGAAAAGCGGCTGAGGGGTTAAGGAGAAGAAGGCTGTGGGGCGGGGATGTGGGTGAGGGATGGGACAGTTGGAAGAGCAAATTTTTGGTTGAGCAGTTAATTTTTGGAACAGTGAGGGTCCGAAGTAAAGGCTTAAAGTCTTGTTTTCCCTTTGTGGCCTTTGCCTTTCTGACTTCTGGAAGGGGGTTTGCCTGTGAGCCCCAGACTCGGCCCTGCAGAGTGTCTGCATCAGTCCTCACTAGGAGAGAGCATTGCAGCCGCAGCCTTATTCCCCCTCCCGGGGGATTAAAGATCAGAGATTTCAGGGCAGGGAGGCCTATTGGTTGCATAGCAGATTCTTTATTTATTACTGAGATCAAGTATACATAACATAAAATTACTGTTTTAACCATTTTTAAGTCTACATTTCATGTCACTAAGTACATTCACCTTGTTGGGCAACCATCACCCCCATCCATCCCCACAACTTTTTCATCTTCCCAAACAGAAACTCTGTACCCATTAAACAATAACTTTCTATTCCCTCTCCCCCCAGCCCTTGGTAACCACCATTCCGCTGTCTCTATGAATTTGACTGCTCTAGGTACTTCATATAAGTGAATTCATAGTCTTTTTGTCCTTTTGTGACTTTCACTTACCAGAATGTCTTCAAGTTTCACTTACATTGTAGTGAATGTCACAATTTCCTTCCTTGCATGTTCACATAGTAATATTCCATTTTATGCTCATACCACGTTTTGTTTATCCAGTCATTCATTGATGAAAATTGGGTTTGTTTCTACCTTTGGACTATTGTGATCAATGCTGCTCTGAGCATGAGTGTACAAATATCTTTTTGAGTCCCTGTTTTCAATTCTTTGGGGTCCATACCCAGACCTGGATTTGCAGGGTCATTTGATAATTCTCTGTTTAATTTTTTGAGGACCTGCTATTCTGTTTTCTACAGCAGCTGTATGTTACATTCACACAAGCAATACACCAGGGTTCAAATTTCTCTGCATCCTTGCCAACACTTGTTGTTTTCTGTTTTTTTTTTGTTTGTTTGTTTGTTTTTAAATAAATCTTTATTCAGATTATTACAATTATTTCTCCTTTTTCCCCCCATAGCTCCCCTTCACCCCTTTCCCACCCCACCTTCTGCCCTTACCTCCCCCCCACTGTCCTCATCCAAAGGTGTATGATTTTTGTCCATTCTCTTCATGAACCCCCCATACCCCTTTCTCCCTGAGAATTATCAGTCCACTCCCTTTCTATGCCCCTGATTCTATTATATTCACCAGATTATTCTGCTCCTCAGGTTTTTAATTCACTTGATTTTTAGGTTCGCTTGTTGATAGATATGTATTTGTTGTTCATAATTTTTCTCTTTACTTTTTTCTTCTTCCTCTTCTTTAAGAATACCTTTCAGCATTTCATATAATACTGGTTTGGTGGTGATGAACTCCTTCAGCTTTTTCTTATCTGTGAAGCTCTTTATCTGCCCTTCAATTCTGAATGATAGCTTTGCTGGGTAGAGTAATCTTGGTTGTAGGTTCTTGCTATTCATCACATTGAAAATTTCTTGCCACTCCCGTCTGGCCTGCATAGTTTCTGTTGAGAAGTCAGCTGACAGTTGTATGGGTGCTCCCTTGTAGGTAATTAACTGTTTTTCTCTTGCTGCTTTTAATATTCTCTCTTTGTCTTTTGCTCTTGGCATTTTAATTATGATGTGTCTTGGTGTGGTCCTCTTTGGATTCCTTTTGTTTGGGGTTCTGTGGGCTTCCTGGACTTGTAAGTCTATTTCTTTCACCAGGTGGGGGAAGTTTTCGGTCATTATTTCTTCAAATAGGTTTTCAGTATCTTGCTCTCTCTCTTCTTCTGGCACCCCCATAATTCTGATGTTGGTACGCTTGAAGTTGTCCCAGAGTCTTCTTACATTATCTTCAACTTTTTGGATTTTTTTTTTTGCTTTTTGCTTTTTCGGTTGAGTGTTTTTTGCTTCTTTGTATTTCAATTCTTTGACTTGATTCTTGTGTTCCTCTATTCTGTTTCTGGGTCTCTGTATAATATTTTTTATTTCAGTCAGTGTATGTTTAATTTCTAGTTGGTCCTTTTTCATATCTTCGAGGGTCTCGTTATATTTATCGGCCTTTTCTAGGATATTCTTAAAAAGTCTTATAACCGTGGTTTTGAATTCTATATCCAGTCGTTTGTTTTCCTCCATTTCTTTCGTTTGTGATCTGATTCTTTGACCCCGCATTTTCACTGATTCCCTGAGTTGGTAAGGTAGATATTTGTGCTAGGTTTCCAATATGGCCCAGTGGGTCTGCTTCCCCAGTTAACCTGAGGTGGACACTCTTGGTGCACCCCTTTGTGGACTGTGTGTACAGCCTTGTTGTAATTAAGTCTTTATTGTTGTTGGTATCACTGGGAAGAATTGACCTCTGGGTCAGTTGACTGTAAGGATCAGCTGTGTCTATGCTGGGAGAAGCCCGGTGCTGGAGACAGCCCTATAGGATTAGACTTGCCAAACTGCAATAGCCTCTGTGCTCAGCTTGGATGGGGTGGAGCCTCAGTCTTGACTTCCTGTCAGCCCCACCCCTGCGCGCACGTGCGCTTTCAGTCCTCCGCCTTCCCCGGCTCCCGAGTCTCCGCCCGAGAGTCCAGACTCCCCCCACAAGAGCGTGGGTCCCCAGGGGCTCGCCTGGAACTGGGGTTCAGTGCAGTCAGAACTGGGGTTCAGTGCGGTCGGAGGCTTCCTTCCCCCTTCCGCCAGAGAAAGTCAGCCAGGCTCTCAGCCGCCCTTCCTCTCTGCGTGCACAAAGCCCCTTTGCCGTACCTCCAATTCTCTGTGAGCTTTTCTCCTTCCTTCTAGTTGTAGAATTTTCACTCAGCCTGCTTTCCTGTGGTTCTGGATGGTGTCCGTTCTGTCTTTTAGTTGTAGTTTTGAAATTGTTGTGCTAGGCAGCAGTTTAGGTGTTTACCTATGCCGCCATCTTGGTTTCTCCTGTTTTCTGTTTTGTTGTCATCATTATTATTTGTTTTTATTTTTATGGTAACCATTCTAATTTGTATGGAGTGGCATATGATTGTGGTTTTGATTTGCATTTCCCCAGTGGCTCATCATGTTTTGCATCTGTTTATGTGCTTACTGGCCTTCTGTGTATCTTCTTCAGATAAATGTCTATTCAAGTCCTTTGCCCATTTAAAAAATTTGGTTATTTGTTTTTTTGTCTTTGGGTTGTTATTCTTTATATACTCTGGATATTAACCCTTTATCAGATAGATGATACACAAATATTTTCTTCCATTCTGTGAGCTGCCTTTCACTCTGCTGATAACATTCTGAGATGCGTGAAGTTTTAAATGTTGATGAAGTCCGATTTATCTATTATTTCTCCTGTTGCCTGTGCTTTTGTGTCATATCCAAGAAATCACTGCTAAATCTAATGTGATGAAGTGTCCCCCCATATTTTCTTCTAAAAGTTTAATACTTTTAGTACTTGTGTTTAGGTCTTTGATCCATTAGTCACTTTTTTAATGTATGATATAAGGTAAGTAAGAGTCCAATTTCATTCTTTTGCATGTGAATATCCAGTTTTTCACGTTTGCTGAAAACGGTGTTGTGGATTGTAGTAGCCATTCTTTTGTGACTTTGGTAGTTTGCGGTCCCCACAAACCCTTCAGATTCCATGTAGCTCTAGGTAGGTTTAAGTGTCCCTGCTGCAAGTCTGACTCTGCTTTTAACCTTAGGGGCCTGCATTTAGAAGCCATTTTTATGAAAAATATGAATCTATACCAACAAAGTAACTTGCATGATGGCAAGATGCTCAGTAGGTGTGCTGCTTCAGACCCAGGGATTGTCCACAGGGACAGCAGAGCCCTCACTCTCACTCAGTGATCATTCCAAGGTGCTTACCTGCCAGGTGAGAAGGTATGTTACTGGCAATAGTACATTGTGTTTCTCTCACTCTGTGGATCGCAGAAGGTTTAAACTTGCAAAGTTAAAAGGCATGTAGTATGGCTCCACTGTGAGCCATAGGCAGCTGGGCAGCTGGCTTGCTTGCAGGTTCCAGAATCTCTCCTGGTCTACCCTTGTCCTACTCATCCATAGGCCCTGTCAACTGGGAGCGCCTTGGCCTCTGACTCAGTGTGGCTTGGGCCTTGGCTCTGCTCCTGGACTGATTGCTCCTTGTGATTTGGCTTCTCGATGGCTGGAACACGTTGGCTCTTGGATTGTTTGTTGAAGCTTGGTTTGCTTTTGGATTTACTTCTCAGATTAGACTCCTGGACTGTGGGGCTCAGCTTCACATCTGAAAGGCCTGTCCTGCCCCTGCCTTTGTATGAGCCTGGCCACTGCCCAGCAGAGGCCTTTCCTACCCACCCCACCCTCTCCACTGGAGAATGAGGTCAGACACTGGAGGGCTCCCACTCTTTAGCAATCTGCTTCTCAGATTGGCCCTGGCTACAGCTTGGAATCTTGGGGTGGCCTGGGCTGCTCTTTCTCTGGGACGTCCTAAGAGAGAAGGGCCATTTTCCATATCACTTCTGAAATACCTTCTGGGATCTAGGTGGTCACCATGGACCCTGAAGCACCCCCTTCACTCTGAGTCTCTGAAAAATGTCTTCTCAATTCTACTTTCCCTTTGCTCTTGATTTCCCTCAGTGTGTCACTAGTTGAAGATCATAGCTGGCTCTTCAGGGAAGATTCTTAGGTGCTGTACCAGTAACTGATTAGCTTTTTCTGGTGCTGGCCACTGTCTTGAGATTTTCTGGGTTGACAGGCTCTGGGTGAGAGATCTCTCACTACTGGCTTATTGGAGGAAATAAAACCCAATGAATCAAGTCATAACTGTATTTTTCACACTGAGAGGTCATAACCATTTCTACCAATGCTAAGAGGGAGGACCTTCTATCCCACTTGTCCACCTCTGGAGCTGGTGGGGAGCTAAGGACACGGCTGATTGAAACAGGGGCTCCGTCTCCTGACAGAGTGAGCAGTTGAAACATCTGTCACCCATCTTCAGCGTCCAGACTTCCTGATGGCGTTCTGAGCAGCACATGAGGTGCCATTCCTTGAACCCCTCCATGTGTCATCTCTGTGCTACATACTTTGCCTACATAATGGACAAACGATAGTCATCTTTGTGACCCATGGAGGGAAAGCATTAAATTCTCCAATTAGGTGAAAATAGAGATCCAGAAAGATCAAGCAGCTTGCCCAGGGCACACAACTGGTGGCTGCAAACCCTGTCCTGCCTGGTTCCAAAGCTCTTATTTTCAACCTCCATCACACACACGCCCAGAACATTCTGAAGTAGGTAAATCTCATCTGTGTTGCTTTCATCTCCACGCCGCCCCCCTGCTCCCCACCCCTTCCCCTCCCGCCCCCCTCCCCCCCAGCTCCATATACTTGGTCCATGAAGCCGCACACACTACAATACCTCATTTTGTTCTGAGCTTTCAAGTGGAATCCTAAACTATGCTTCATTGCCTAATTTATCTCTTCATTGTGAAATAATTGGTCCTGGGGCCATCCCAGGAGGCTTGACACTGGGCTGGGTACCGCATAACAGAAAATGGCTGCGATGTTAATGGGAGATAATGGCTCCACATGTCTTCCCTTTTATTAAAATGCTTGCACTTTAACAAACTCTAGCTCAGAGGACTTATTTAGTAGGGATGTGAGGTATGTAATAATCCGGGAATGGAAACTATTTCTGGATAGGCCTTGTCAACATCCTGTTAATCTCAAGTCACACAAACAGAAGCCACTGCAGATGGGTGGGGACTGCAATGCTGACCAGCCCCTTAGCAAGGAGAGGAAAGGCACCATCTCCTTCCTGACTCTCTTACTGTAAGTGCTGTGATGAGACAGAAGGACTTTGTGGTCAGCACTCTAAGTACTTTAATGGGATATATGAGCTCAGAGACATTGAAATCACCTTCTAGGAGCCAGACAGAAAGGCAGGGGGGCAGAGCAATAGGGAAGCAGCCTGGGGCAGACAGACAGGGTTTAAATCTGAGATTCTCCATATGCCCTCTGCAACCATCACCCTCTACGCCACAGCTTCATGAGGAAGGGATACTGATACTTCGTTTGCAGGTCTGCAAGGATGAAGGGAGTGCTCCATGTGAGTAGTTACAGATCTCCTGGAAGAGCACTCAGCAAATGACATCTCAGAAAGTGCAAAACACCACTGCACTGTCCATTTAAATATGGGTAAGATGGTCAATTTTATGTTATGCATATGCCATGCATATGCTGTGGACTGAATATGACCCCTCAAGATTCATATGTGGAAACCCTAATCTTCAATGTGATGGTATTTGGAGATGGGGCTTTTGGGAGGTGGTTAGGTCATGAGAGTGAGAGCCTCAGGATGGGGCTGGTGCCCTGTAAGAAGAGACAGGAGAGCGCGTTTCCTCGCTCTGCTCTTCTCCATGTGAGGACCCAGCGCGTAGATGGTCATCTGCAAACCAGAAGGAGAACCTCGCCAAACACTGGATCTGCTGGACCTTGATCCTGGGCTTTCCAACCTCCAGGACGGTGAGAAATAAATGTCTGTTGTCTATTTGCTATAGCAGCCCAAATGGACTGAGAGAGTATATTTTACCACAATTTTTAAAAGGGCAAAATGACACAGTGCTGACCCTCTGGCTTCCTTCCCTGTCCTCCCCCAGATTAAGTAATTCATTGGGGATGACACCTGGCTCCTTCTCTCACATTTTAGCCGGACATCAAGGTGTCTGGAGTCCAGTCTGGGCCTCGTTCCCAACCTAGCCCATGAAGGCCCGAGGTGGCAGTGCTGACACAGACCGCAGCAGATACAAGGCATGAGAATAAGCCTTTTGTGGGCATTGTGATGGGAGGAGGCAGTTCCTGGGCTTGTCTTGCCAAACGTATACCAAGACCCAGACTACGAAAACCTGGCAGCCAGGAAGGGTTGCTGCCATCACTCCATTGTTGGATCATGTGGACTGGCAGGGGGGACCAAGTCCATCATCATTAGGTGAGATCACCTGAGAATTCCCAGGATGCAGCCGGTGGAGAGCCCTCCCGGGCCAGCAGCCTCTCCCTCACCAGCGGCTTCCGTCACACTTGCTTCATGATAAAGAATGGACATGAGCTGCAGCATGACATGGAGCCAGAAGCCACTGATAAGTGACTCTGGCTGAGCCTCAGTGAGGCTGAGCCCCACCCCAAGAAGAAAAACGGATTTGCCAAGAAAGAGTGGAGATGACATTCAGACAGATGGGGGTCCTCCCTAGGAGCACAGAGCCTGGGAACTGGACAGCAGGGTCTTGGGGACATGAATGGGAAAGTAGTCAGGAGCTATCTCCCCGTTGAGGGCAGTGGGAAGGCAACGAGGCGATATGGAGGAGGCAGAAGTGCCAGCAAGAAAGAGTAATAAGACTTCAAGGGACCTCAGTGATTCTGACAGCCTGACATCACACCGGAAACAAGCACAGAAAGTTCAAAATGCCACTACCTTAGGGAAGTTCCCAGGGCGGAGATTGCGGTGAAGCAGGGCTTCCAGGTCCACCATCAATCAGCGAATTCTTTAAGAAGCTGCTTCCAACCTGTGGCAATGTGGACGAATCCCAAAAACACCATGTTGAATGGATGAAGCTAGTCAAAAGAGAACCTGTGATATTATTACAGTTATATGAAGTTGAACAAGAGACAAAACAAATCTAGGATGCTAGAAATGTGGGCAGTTATATCTAGGGACAGAGGTGGTTGGTGAGGATTGGCTAGAGAGAGAACTAGGGAACATTCTGGGATGGTGGGAATGTTCTCTGTCTTGATTCAGTGGCAGTTATTTGGGTGTAAGCCCAATGAGTGGTACACTTAAAATCTATGCATTGCCCGGCCACTGTGGCTCAGTGGTTGAGTGTCAACCTATGAACCAGGTCATGGTTCAATTCATGGTTGCGGGCTCGATCCCCAGCGTGGGGTGTGCATTAATCAATGATTCTCTCTCATCATTGATGTTTCTATCTCACTATCCCTCTCCCTTTCTCTCTAAAATCAATAAAAATATATATACTTTAAAATCTCTGCATTTACTGATTTAAATTATACCCAGTAAAATTAAGTAATAGACACACAATTATGTCCAAGTACACAAAGCATTGTGCTAGGTGTCTATATGCCACAAGCATAAATCAAACAAGAACCTGCCCTAAGGAAGCATGGAGCAGGTAACAGTATTGACTATATAAAAGATGTGCTTCCCAAAGTCACAGTACACGATAGCTAGTGATAATGTCCCTGTGGGAGGGAGGTACAAAGTGACATTAGATGTCAGAGGAAAGAAGATGAATTCTAGCTGGGAGAACTGTGTTGGGCTTCATAGAGGAGGCAGCATGTGACCTGGACTTTGACGGAGGTGGGCAAGGTAGGAGAAACAGCAGAATCAAGTTAGATAGAGATTATGTCTAGGAAGCAGCAAATAGTTCCATTTGGCTGAGATGTAGATTAGAAAGCAGGTCTTAGATGTCAGGTAACAGTCTGGATTTTATTAGTAGGCAGTTGAGGGGCTTTGAGCAGGGATGCAATACTGGTGTACTATCCAGGTTAGACTTGGTGGGGCGGGGGGAGGGGGGACATCTGGAGGGTGGATCCTGGTTTGTATAGCCATCTAGTGTCTTGCTATCCAAAGAGTGGTCCACAGCCAGCAGCACTGGCGTCACCCGGGAGCTTGTTGGAAAGGTGGACCATCTAGGCAATCGGACCGCTTGAAGCACAATCTGCATCTTAACAAGATCCCCAGGTAATTCTTGTGCACATCCAAGTTAAAAAAAAACACACTGGTCTGCATAATGGAATCGTGGTCCATTACATAATGGAATAGTGGTATTGTGTGAAGACAGGGATTTCTGAATCAATCCTTCATTACCTGAAACCCTGAGCACAACTGGGGAATGTTTGTAGATAATGAACCTTTATGTGCTGTTTCATGTGACTGGAAGAACTGTTCCTTTCTGGAAACCGAGGAAGAGCAAACGAAATCTCAGGGTAAGGAAGGGGTAAAACATCCAAAGCAGAAATGCAGTCGCTCCTCACTTCACACTGGCATCTTAGAATGAAGGTCTCTGTGCATTAGTAATGGTGGGATCAATATTCTTGTACCAGCGTGAGTGGAAGCCAGGATTATTTTATTTGAATAATTTATCATCCCCCAGCATTCAAAATTGAAGACTTGCCAACTATTGAGTTCTTTAAAAGTCTGTGGTCTCTTTCTATCTTTTCCTGGATGCCATTTTACGTCAGCTCTCTGAATGTTTGCCAGATTTTGTCAAGAAAATTCCAGTGTTGTTGTTGTTTTTTTTAAGCTACTTAGTCTTTGAATTCTTCTGCTTTGGATCGCTGCTTGGCCAGTACCACAATCTCGACTTGTTAATGATGAAGAACCAAGAGGCAAGAAAAAGATAGGTTTAGCCACTCAAAGACTGACTCCCTTCTCCTTCCTTCTCAGGAATTCAGCTTCCCTGGTGATCTTACATTACCTTCTTGGTGAGAGAAGGAGAAATGACAGAATGGGTAGAAGAGAGGACCATTATGAACATCCTAAGGATGCAGTGATTGGGCCTGGTGGTCTCCCCGAGTTGAGGAGCTAGCAGAGAGGATTTGGGTAGGTCAAGGCAGCTAGAATTTCCAAGGCAGAAAGCCAGAGAGGGAAGAGATGCTGAGATCTGACTCTGGACGGCTGCAGGACAGGGAAGTGGGTGCCCCACTTCGCCAGGTTTGAGTGGTGCTGAGAGGCCCTTCCATGCAGACATTAGTGGGTTGGGTTTGGGTATGTGGTTGCTCTGGGTACCTCAGGGCACTGCGGTGCACTTTCATTCCCTCCAGCCATGGGCTGCTGTTACCACTTGTGCCCTGTGAGGTGTCAGAGGACTTCCTCAGTGTCCCTTCCCTACCCTGGCTTCCTCAGTCCCTGTGTGCCCACCAGGAGGGCCTCTCTCCATGCTCATGCCCCTCTTCCGGAAAACTGCTGGCTTGTCGCTCTGTTGGACTTGTGTGGGGAGATGGTGCCAGGGTTCTTGTCCCAGCCTTAACAAGGGGGTGCAATCTGGAGAAAGGAGCTGATGCATAGATTAAGGAGCCCAAAGACAAAAGATAATTTTGACAGGCATTGGGGGTCAGAGGAACTTCCAGCTAAAGGAGCTAAAAGACTACCTCTTGTCTAAGCACCCCGTGCTATCTATTAACACAATTTGTCCTAAGGCAAGGTGGAGATAATACACTTCAAAGGGTAAGGTTTCAAAGGGTAGAGTTTACAGGAACATTGTCAGTTTGGGGAATAGCTTACAGCTGTTCAGGTGTTTGGCCAACAGGAGGCAATAAAATGCCCTGAGCTGTCTGGCAGCAGACAATCCTATTCAGGTTTGGGGGAAGTGCCATTTAGCCGTTCCAACAGGTAAACTACATATGTGGCTCAGCCCTTGTTGAGCCGCCCAAGCTTCACCAACCTTTTGATGAAACTCTTGTAATTATTACATGCTGGAATTGGTTCCCGGCAAGATGGATTCTCGGTTCTTCTGGTCCTTCCTGTGTTAGGCAGGGTCTCCTACCTGGCCCTGCTCTTTCTTGTGATGCCTGGTAGAGTCCAGGGAAAGAGCTCACATGTGAGTACAGACCTCTGCCCCTTGTGTCTGGGCTCCCGATTACTCTAAATTGTCGTATTTAGGCCACACTTAGGGATTTGTTAACATTTAGCTCTTTTCATCCTACCTGTTTTTCATGATAGTCCCGTGTTTCTCCACTTCTGCCAATGGGAAAGGAGCTGTGAGTCGGAGGGGCTTGCCACGCTTTGGAATTAGGTTCACTTCATTGGCTCATTGCCTCACTTCCCTGAGGGGCTCATAAAAAGTGGTAATTTTTTTAGAGTGTCTGGCTTTGTCTTATTGTTAGTGTGGGAGCCACGATCTCTTGCTGAGCCAAATGGAGCTCTGTCTTATTGGTTTTCACAAACATCCGCTGAGCACCTTGCTTGCCAGGCTCTGCACGTGCAGAGGAGATGAAACGTGGGCTTGGCTGACTGCTAACGGGGCATGCAGAGCATCAGGCAGTGACAGCAGGTTGTACTCATGGCTGCTGGGCATGACCATCGCTGGAAGCGGGGAGGAGCCAGCACCAGGGCCCAGCCCCCGGGAGTTACGCTCATGCCAATGGCTCCTCTCACAGAGGAGCAGCGATTTCCACGTGGGCAAAGGAGATGAGGGCATCCCGGGCAGAGACACACCACCCTTGGAATCATCATGGGATGTGGAGAATGGCTGACCTTGTGGCGTCCTGGCCTGATCCCCAAGTTTGCTCCCTGATAGTCAGTGCCTCAGAGCCCAGGCCTCTCTTAGATCACCTCCAATGCTTCACCAGACAACACCCGCACACAAACACAAGCCCAGGCCCCCACTGTCCCCGTTACAGTTCCCCCACACATTCCTGAGCTGCACGATCGCATGCTTTCTCCCCAACCCCACCAGACAGCCCCCCAAGGGCGGTGGCGGTGTTTGCTCTCTGCGTTCTCCTCACCCAGACAGTGTCTGGCTTGGCACAAGCTCTGAAAGTTCTGGGTAAACTGAAATGAAACTACGTTTCTGTGACGTCCGGGTGATGGGACCACTCTCTGACTCTGAGGTCTGAACTGTACTCTCACCCAAAAGTGGGGTATCTGGGAGGTTTACAGACAGATTCTGATGTCAGTGTGTTTATTTTTAACTGAGAAGAGGAGATCGTCTTCTTCCAGGCTGTCTCTACCTCCTGGAATTGGCAAGTCCGGCCTTTTCTAAATGTTACCTTTTAGGGAGCTAAATTATTCATTCATTCCTCTAGCCCAGTGACATTTTGATTGCTGCATTCACTGTTTAAATTTTGAATGATCTCAGATTTTACTTGAGCCAGTCTCGACTGGGTGATAACTTCAGCAGCGGGGGGAAGGAGTCACTTGTTCTGCAACACTGGTTCCAACTGTAATTTTACAGAGCGAGCAACTTCCGCTTAACCCGAGGAAACAACAAAGGCGTCTGTTTTCAAATGTGACATTCTGTCCCAGGGGAAAGGCTTTCCAATGAGTTTTGTTTCTGCCTTTCGCGTTTGCCTGCCTCTTTGCCTCTTACCAGCATAACAATGTCATATTTTTCCAGAACATAGCTCAGTCTTGGGAACATGGAAGAAAAAGATGACTTGATGTATAAAACCCTAAGATTTTTTAATTAGTAGGTAATTGTGGGAAAGTTTGGATTATCAGATGAAAATGTAAGAAACAGCTTCTCTACATGTCACGGGTCAGTAATTACTCAGATGTTTAAAATAAGGAAAACAACACAGCTTGTAGTGACATATTCATAGCTGTGGTTGCAGAGCTGAGGGAGAAATGAAATCGGGGCAGTGGGAAGGGAAACGGCTTCAGACGAATCACCTCGAAGCTGGTTCTTGAAGGATGAATGAGAGCTGGCTGGGGATGGCCTTTCAGAGAGAAAGCATGTGCTAGGGAGCTGGATTAGCTGTGTAGCCAATTTAATCCACTCAGCTGCAACGAATCGCCTATTTCTTTATATCTCCCATTTTATGTACCCTGTATTTTTCCCTTTGTTTTTAAATGATGCCACCGCAACACCTAAAACATGAACACTTGCCCAGCTGGTGTGGCTCTGGGGTTGAGTCGACCTATGAAACAGGAGGTCATGGTTCCATTCCTGGGCATGTGGGTTTGTGGGCTCAATCCCCAATAGAAGGCATGCAGGAGGCAGCCAATCAATGATTCCCTCTCATCGTTGATGTTTCCATCTCTCCCTTCTTCTCTGAAATAAATAAAAATACTTTAAAAACATTAACTTTTTTAAGATTATAGGTTCATGTTATTGTCTCCTTCCCTAATTAAACTCTCCATCTCAGATCTATTTGACTCCAGTACCTTTGTGACTTGGCTTTGCATGCTTCCCACATCCCTCCTGAAATTCTTCTTTCCCTCTTGCTGTCACGTGGCCCCTCCATCCCTTCTGAATGCTGTGAGTCATGTGGCCCCTGCCCCCTCTGTCTGCTGTGTGTCACGTGGCCCCTGTCCCCTCTGTCTGCTGTGTGTCACGTGCCCCTCCATCCCCTCTGAATGCTGTGTGTCACGTGGCCTCTGCCCCCTCTGTCTGCTGTGTGTCACGTGGCCCCTGTCCCCTCTGTCTGCTGTGTGTCACGTGGCCCCTGTCCCCTCTGTCTGCTGTGTGTCACATGGCCCCTCTGTCCCCTCTGTCCCCTGTCTGCTGTGTGTCACATGGCCCCTCTGTCCCCTCTGTCCCCTCTGTCTGCTGTGTGTCACGTGCCCCTCCATCCCCTCTGAATGCTGTGAGTCACATGGCTCCTGTCCCCTCTGTCTGCTGTGTGTCACGTGGCCCCTCCATCCCCTCTGAATGCTGTGTATCACGTGGTCCCTCTGTCCCCTCTGTCTGCTGTGTGTCACGTGGCTCCTGTCCCCTCTGTCTGCTGTGTGTCACGTGGCCCCTGTCCCCTCTGTCTGCTGTGTCTCACGTGGCCCCTCTGTCCTCTCTGTCTGCTGTGTGTCACGTGGCCCCTCTGTCCCCTCTGTCTGCTGTGTGTCACATGGCCCCTCTGTCCCCTCTGTCCCCTCTGTCTGCTGTGTCTCACGTGGCCCCTCTGTCCTCTCTGTCTGCTGTGAGTCACGTGGCTCCTGTCCCCTCTGTCTGCTGTGTGTCACATGGCCCCTCTGTCCCCTCTGTCCGCTCTGTCTGCTGTGTGTCACGTGGCTCCTGTCCCCTCTGTCTGCTGTGTGTCACGTGGCCCCTGTCCCCTCTGTCTGCTGTGTCTCACGTGGCCCCTCTGTCCTCTCTGTCTGCTGTGTGTCACGTGGCCCCTGTCCCCTCTGTCTGCTGTGTGTCACATGGCCCCTCTGTCCTCTCTGTCCCCTCTGTCTGCTGTGTGTCACATGGCCCCTCTGTCCTCTCTGTCCCCTCTGTCTGCTGTGTGTCACATGGCTCCTGCCCCCTCTGTCTGCTGTGTCTCACGTGGCCCCTCCATCCCCTCTGAATGCTGTGAGTCACATGGCTCCTGTCCCCTCTGTCTGCTGTGTGTCACGTGGCCCCTGTCCCTTCTGTCTGGTGTGTGTAGTGAGCCAACAGTTGGAAAGTTCCTTCTGAAGATGAAAGTGGCCAAATCTGAACATGGTGGACTAATTAGCAAATAATGCACAAACCTCTGTTTATATTTTCATCACTTACATACATTTAACAAATGCTTTTTGAATACATACTATCGAGGCAGATGTCACATCAGAGGCGAGTTGATAAGCCATACGACAGGTGGGGAGCACTAGACGTAATAATAAAGTGCTATGGGACCCCAGAGGGCTTTCGCTTCAGGAGATCATGGCAAGTTTCACAAGAGTAGCAATTAGAGGCAGAGCCAGCCTTAGAGAGGTCTGAGGTTATATAATTTGGGTTTCCCTTTAACAAAAAATATCTTAAGGCTGTCATTTTACAAAAGCAACAAATGTCCATGTGAGCAGTTTGCTAGAACCCCTCCCTTCAAGGCCTGATGCTTACATTTCATGGGCATCACGATGAAGTTCCATTAGATCAATTAGATCTCTATGTGTCCACATGAATAGATTTTTTAAGGATACAGTTAAGTAGATAAAGTAAGTTGAAGAACATGGAACAGTATAATATAACGTAAGCAAAAAAATGTATGATCCCTACAGAACCATACCACATCCAGTTTATGGCTACACACACCAGAGGCTCCTGTGAGCCTAATCATAGTTCTCCTTGGAGCAATGATTCAGTATTTGCTAATTAAGGGTTCAGGGCAACTTTGTAGAACATTACTACTGATCAGCTGTAATTAGTATAATATATAAATGTTAACTATTCATTTTAAATGGTGGATACATGAATACTGTTGTATTATTCTTTATCATGTATCTATATTTTGTTGTTCAAAAAGAAAAGATACAGTTTGCTTTGAAGTGTAAGCACAGAATAATTTAAGAATTTTTTCTTTCCTGTTACTGATATTAGCTTTGTATATACACTTACAATTCTCACATTAAAAAAAAAAAAAAAGAAGGGAGCAGGGGTTTCCTAATCAAGGATTTCAAAGGAGAAGATTGCTAAGGGAATCTTCAGCACCACATAAACATTGAAAGGCTCTTTTTTTCCTTTTAATTAAAGAAAATTTCAATTATACTTGATACTCAATATTAATTTCAGGTGTTCAGCAGAATGGCTAGACATTTATATAACTTACAAAGTGATCTCTCCTGATATGTCTTGCACCAACTTGACATCATACATACTTATTACATTATTATTGACTATATTCCCTATGCTGTACTTTATATCCCCACTAGAGGCCCGGTGCACGAAATTCGTGCACAGGAGGGGGGTGTCCCTCAGCCCAGCCTGCACCCTCTCCAATCTTGGACCCCTCAAGGGATGTCCAACTGCCCGTTTAATGGGCAGTCAGACATCCCTCTTTCAATCCCAGGACTGCTGGCTCCCAACTGCTCGCCTGCTTGCCTTCCTGATTGCCCCTAACCACTTCTGCCTGCCAGCCTCATCACCCCATAACCACTCCCCTGCTAACCTGATTGATGGCTAACTGCTCCCCTGCCAGCCTGTTTGCCCCTAACTGCCTTCCCCTGCAGGCCTGGTCACCCCAACTGCCCTCCCCTGCAGGCCTGGTCACCCCTAACTGCCCTCCCCTGCAGGCCTGGGTCCCCCCCAACTGACCTTCTCTGCAGACCCAGTCCCCCCCAACTTCCCTCCTCTGCAGGCCAGGTCACTCCTAACTGCCCTCCCCAGCAGGCTTGATCACCCCCAACTGCCCTCCCTTGCAGGCCATCTTGTGGTGGCCATCTTGTGTCCACATGGGGGCAGAATCTTTGACCACATGGGGGCAGCCATCTTGTGTGTTGGAGTGATGGTCAATCTGCATATTACTCTTTTATTAGATAGGATGACTATTCTGTAACCACTAATTTGTACTTCTTAATCCCTTCACCTTTTATCACCCAGCCCCCAACACCCCTACCATCTGACAATCATGTTTGTTCTTTGTATATATGAGTTGTTCTATTTTATTTTGTTCATTTACTTTGTTTTTTTAGATTTCAAATGTAAGTAAAATCATATGGTATTTGTCTTTCTTTGTCCAACTTGTTTCACTTAACATAATACTCTCTAGGTCTGCCCATGTTGCAAATGATAAGATTTCATTCTCTTTTTGACTGGGTAATATTCCATTGTATATTGGGATATTATAATATTCTACATCTCCTTCATCCACTCCTCTTTTGATTAGAGCATTTAATCCATTTATACCTAAAGTAATTATTGATACATATGTAGTTATTGCCATTTTAGTCATTGTTTTCTGATTGTTTTTGTAGTTCTTTTCTGTTCTCTTCTTATTCTCTTATGCTCTTCTTTTCTATGTTGGTAATTTTCTGTGGCGTTGTGTTTAGATTTCTTTCTCTTTATTTCTTGTATATCTTTTGTAGATTTTGGTGTGTGGCCCATGTATACTAAGCTACAGCAGTCTATTTTAAGTTGATAGTCACTTAAGTTTGAACACATTAAAAAATAACTAGCATTTTTACTCACCCCCTTCATATTTATCTTTGTCAGTATTTTTTTACTTCTTGTGTGTGTGTGTATTTGTGTGTATCCATTAATTTACTGTTGTAATTACATGTGAGCCTTCTACTTTTGCCTTTTAACCTTGATGGTGCAACCCAGGCATATGCTCTGACCGTAATCGAACCATGACCTCCTGGTTCATAGCTTTACTGTTGGCTGATCCATTGCTTTTATTGTTTGCCTTTGTCAGTGAGAATTTTTTTCCCTTGCCATATTTTCTTGTTTATATTGTAAAAAAATGTTTTTTCCTTCATCTTCTTAAAGAAGCCCCTTTAACATTTCTTGTAATACTGGTTTGGTGATGATAAACTTCAGCTTTTTCTCATCTGGAATGAAAGACTCCTTTCAATTGCTGTATTAGTGTCAAATTAGACCTGGACCTCACTCACTTTAGAATCTGTGTTTAGATTTGCATCAGAACATTTCAGCTGGCCAAACCTCACCTGCTTGTCTTCCTAACCCTAACACCGAGCAGATGAAAGCTGTTTGGCCAGAGGAGCAGTGGGATCCAGCTGGAGGAGGAGAGAAGCCAGCTAGAATGAGGTCCCTGCCAGAGGCACCATCCCAGATGCGGCCTGCGGAGCCAGGCGGACAGCCAGACATGGAACCCCGTCCCTCAAAGGAGCTGCTTAGATGGTTGCCTTTTAAGTAAATGGTTTATATGGAAGCCAGAGATTTGCTTTTCATCTTCATAGTAAGGACAAAGTTGACCCCTTCTTCTCTTTCCAAATCAACAATTCTTTCCATTATTTAGTAAAGAATATAGGAAGTGAATCCCCTTCTATTTGGCTATTTTAGCAACAGGTGCTGCACTGTAACTCTTGGGCCTATTCTAGTTGATTACAGCAACACAACACATAAAACTTCCTTTTAAAAAATCTTGATTATATATATATATATATATATATATATATATATATATATATATTTCCTAGACTATTTTCAATATTCAAAGAACAAATGGGTCACCTATTAAGCTGGGCAGTTTACCAAAACGCTGCACCAAATCTTTAGAAAGAATGTTGTTTTTCGGGTGCTGAGTTGGTGAAGGCTTTGTGGGGAAGAGGCCAGATTTGGCTATCTTCTGAGACGCAGCCAGTGTTTGGGATTTGTTCGCTCAACTTCTGTCATTTGTGTTCAATGTCTCCACTACTGCAGAAATCAAGAGGGAGATAGCAGAGAAGTTTCCTTAAGGCGTGTATACATCCAGTGACACAATAAGATGAAATAGGTATAGAATACACTTAAGCTGATGGTCCATGTGGCCATAAGTTCTGTCATGCAGCTAGGATTTTATCAGTGGCCTCGGAATCTTCCTCTCACCCGAACTCCTTCAGCCAGCCTTTGTGGCTTCATCTTCCACATTGTTAATGATCCATTCACAAGATAAACCTCTCTGTTTGTTACTTCAGTGACAGTGACCTTCACCTTGCCTGCCTTTCAACCACCTGTTCCTGGGGTCAGAGTCTTCATTGTGTTGCCGTCCAGAAGTGCTCCATCTCTGAGATCTTAGGGTTCAGGCCATTTGCAGAGACTGCTAGGAAGCGTTCAATTGCCAGTGAAGGGCACAGCTATTGAGAATAAAGCCCAGATTTTCTAGTCTCCCAACTAGATGTGGCAACATGACTAAGTACTAGTTCCATGGGATGGAAGCGGAAGGGATACATGGCAACTTCTGAGAACTGTCCCCATGGGAAGGAGGCAACTCATTCTTTAGTCCTTCCTCCTCCTTGCTGGGTGGAATAAGAATGTGATGACTGGGGCTTGCACAGCCATGAATTAGAATTACGCTGAGGGTGACAGAGCTGCATTATAGAGGCAACCTGGATTCTTTATGAGCGTGGCTTTCATCACTGCCCTACATTGCCTGTTTCCAAGGGAGAGAAATAGGCCCAATCTTGTTTACGGCACTATTCTTTTGGGCTGTCTGTCCTTCACAGCCATTCTCAATCCTAATACAGGCTGGGGCAAAAGTACGTTTACAGTTGTACGTGAAACACAAGTTTATTCTTGTATTGTTATTTATTAATGATTGTATTTTTTTCCATAGAAACAACTGTAAACCTACTTTTGCCCCATCCCTTATTTATAACTTTCTTTCCCCCATTATATTTGCATTTCAACCTCAAGAACTCATTGCTTCCAGGTGCTCTCGTGGTCTTATTTTCTTTGCTATTCATAGTCTCTGTCCAGCCTCCGTAGCCCACACAGTATACATTGTGAAGTGACTCAGTCACACGGTGGCCTATTCATTTCCAGGACACACAGAAATTATTCTGCTGTCCTCGCATCTGTGCAATGGGGGATCTGTTTGCTCATCAGAGTCCAAAGGGAAGCACTGCTTCTCTCATAGCTGCAGCTACAGCCCAGAGGACAAACATCTTACCAGGATCACTGGCCCTGAGAGGGAGCCGTGACACCAAGCAGAACACGTGAGTCGGGGAGGTGTGCAACTTTGTAGACAGCGTCTAGTAGGGCCCCACCTGGAGCAGAGCTATGACCTCCTGCGAGATGGGCTGGCCCACTCAGGAGGGAAGTGTGGCTTTGGGGTGACATGCTCTCTGGATGGCATCTTAGGTGAGGGATGACTGCTACTGCCCAGATGGAGGTTACCAGGTGGCTCTTCGTTTGTGGGAGCCATGGATCTATTATAGACATGGCTTTTCAGAAAGTATCTTCTCAAAAGTCATATCAATGTTCCTTTATTATTCACACAAGCTTTCCCACTGTAATTTTTTCTTTTCTTTTCCTGAAAAGTCATCTCTTATTTGGAGCTGGGAGAAGACACAGGGGGATCTCTTTATAACCAGGGCCTTGGCATGACCAAGAGTGTGAAATGAATGGAGGATGGACAGATAGATGGATGAATGGGTGGACAGAGAGATGACTAGGCAAACAGGAAAAATGAATAATAACAACTATTTCTATTAATAATGTTAATTATTAATATACTAGAGGTCCAGTGCATGAATTCGTGTAGATCCCTTGGGCTGGCCCATGGTTGGGGCCTTCGGGCCATCTTGCCCAGTCTGGATCGGGGCCAGCCAGGGGGAGGGACCACGGGAGGTTGGCCAGCAGCAAGAGGTTGGCTGTGGGAGTGCACTGACCACTAGGGGGCAGTTCCTGCATTGACTGCCTGCCCCCGGGTGATCAGTGCACATCATAGTGATCTGTTGACCAGTCGACCGGTCATTCAATCATTTGTTCGGTTGCTTAGGCTTTTATATATATAGATTGGTTAACATTAGCTATTAATAATAATATTTTAAAAATTAAAACCAGGAATTGAGGCAGAGACATTGAACATCTCTTTATCATCTGGCCTCGCTGGCAAGATAGGCACCTAGAGTTATCAAAATCCAACAGGAACTTAAAACACACTCTAGTCCAAGCCCTGCTTATTTGTTATCCAGTAATTATGAATTTCATGGTGGCTTAACCTGCACAATTAATAAAAGAATAAATGTTGGAGGGTAGTGTATGTTTTCTGGAAGATTTTCAGACATTGCTTCTTCATGTGAATCACCTATTTTTGGTAAAATGTCATCTGACAGCAGCACAGTTTTTGACACATGTCAGCACATTAATGTTCTTGGCCCCAGGCTACCGCAGACACTGGCACGTCTCTGTTCTTAGTCAGCCTCAGCATCTGGTGCAATGGCTCCAATTTAACCAGCTTTGTTTGCAATCGCGGGCATGTGCCAGCATTTTCAGGTTGCACCACAATAAATTTCAATGTGTTGATACTTTAGCGAATGCCTGGCTGGGCAGTTTTTTGATGTGATGGGTCTGGTAACAAAGCTGTACGTTCTATGAGGGAAGGGACCTGGCCTGTTCTGGCTCCTGCGGTATGTGCAGCCCATAGCAGAGAGCCAAGTACATGGTAGAGGTACAATATTTTGCTGAATGGCTGAATGAAAGTGACCTCTGTGGGAAGACTGGAATGGGACTTGTCTCTTTGGTACTCAGGGAGGTAGGTGTCTGTTTATAGGTCTTTGGGTGTGAACCCCTTGTATACCATCTCAGGCTTATGCAGTCTTATTTGAAGGTGACCACAGAGGGTTGAACTTCTCATCTTCCTGTGACATCAGTGTTGAGTGGCCAGCAGAGCAGCCATGCCTTCCCCTGTATCCCGGGGCACTCAGGCCTGTTCTAGAATGCTATTCTGAACATATTTGTGCATATGGCTCTCCTTCTCTTGAAAGCAGGAAGCAGGTCTTATTTGACTCTTGCCCAGAGTCTAGCAGAGTGGCCCATAGGGATGGGTACTCACTATATGTTTGCTGAGTGAATGGACAAATAGACATAAAACCTAGTTTCACAGATGGCCCCCAAATGGTGCACAGGTAGGGAACAGACTACCAAAGATATGTTTCTGGAGCTATTCAGAATTGCTTTCGGGAGATCTCTTCACTGAGCCAGGGGCAGAGGATAAATGGTGCAGAAGGAACAAGTCCTGGCTGTTGGCTGCGAACACAGGCTTTGGGCCAGACCACCCAGGATCTGAACGCTTACTGCCTGTTAATGACCTCACCTCTCTGAGCCTTGTTTCCTCGTCCATAAGAAGCCTAGGATTATTGTATTAAATGAGACAATACCTGGTATATGGTCAAGTGTTTAATAAATTACTATTGTCACGTATACTATTAATTAAAATTCTTGGACATATTGGGCTCAGTCAATAATCATGGGGCCTAATTGGAGGGAAGAATACAGATTGGAGGCAGAAGGGAGATGTGAGGTTTCTGACACCTCCCTCTCCCTGTCAGCCCCTTCCTTCTTCCTCTGCAATAGCTCAGGGTCTGCTTCAGCATCTCCTGGAGGCCGCTCCAGGGGAATCTGAGAGTGGGCAGGGGCCTCCGAGCAGCTCCGGGAAGAGCAGTTTATGGCTGGGGGAGCAGCCAAGTGACCAAAAGACCTGAGCAAGGGAGAAGTGTGGAAAGGATTGAGAAAGAGTGACTAATGGAAAACAGGCATTCGATTCAGGCCCCCAAATCCTAGCTGCGTTAAAGGAGTGATGTGTGTCAAAGTATTTTGTGAAGCCATGAATACAAATGCAAACCGTAGGTATTGGCATTTCAATGCCCTCATTCCTGTGCTATGTGTATGTTTATGCTACACAATGTGTCTTTCAGGCTCTGTGGTTAGTCTATTCCTTAAATTGTAATGCACTGCGCGCGCGCGCGCACACACACACACACACACACACACACACACACACACACTGGAAACGAGAGTTCTAGATTCAACAAGCATTTCTGGAGGATATACTAATTTATGCCCGGCACTGTGAGGTTACACGGAAGAGACCCCCCTGCCTTCATGGCTCACCGCCGCGGATGTCTGTAAAGCCATAATGCATTAATTCATGGTTCACCAAGGCCAGGGTTTGTCTCACTGCAAGTGGCAGAGCAGAACGAGGCTGAGGAAGCTTTAATATAAACCAGGCCTCCTTGGCGGGTGCACAGCAGCCTGCACTGCTCTGGCCCCCAGGGGTGCGCTCCTGCCCCGTGGGAAAGATCTGGTGATTTCAAATACAGAGGAAGAGGCAGTGATCGGACTCCGGGACAGGCCTCATTCGCTGCATGGCCCACCTGCATGTGAACTAAATTACCGTTTTTAAAAAATGCTAGAGTAATGTGCGCACCAGATGCCGCTACTTAGGCTCCCAAGAGTGCGGGCTTCGATGTTGCCAGGCAACGAGGCGGTGCCCTGCGCATCCCCAGAGCGAGCCCCTGACTCAGGTCACCGCCCGCCCCAGCCCTCGCCTTGACCAGCAGTTTGCTGTCCATTTGGTCTCCCAGGCGGCGAGTTAATACTGGATCGAACCTCCAAACGGGTCCCTGGCTGCTTTATGGGGCATCTGTACCTTGAGAACAGCGTGCCAAATTTCTGGCTCCTCCCCGAAGTGGGTCAGGTAAATTGAGACAAGATCTTCAGTGCCTGTGAGAATTCAATGCAATTTGGGCTTTGAGGACACTGTTCCCAAGGGGAAGATGTTCTTGCCTTGTTACTTTGGGATTTTTGCCTTAATCAGCATGGTCTGGGGTGGATCTCAGGATGGAGGTGGAGTCAACAAGGCAAGAAGTGACTGGAGAGGTCACCTCTGAGGAAATGGTGGCTTTTCACACCAAAAACTCCCTCTGCTTTCTTGGGGTGGCAAAATTGTCAGCACGGGTGGCCCTGCAGCCCTGCAGCGCATAGCCGTGGGGTAAACTCTGCCTTAGCGAAGCTGCTCTAGGATTCCTTTGCGGGAGAGATCAGGGGCTCCCTCTAGCTGAATGGGGATAGGAAAGTTCTTGGTTTTTGTTTGGAGGAGTGGACTTGCTGTTATTGGGGCGGGCACCGCAGGCCCGCCCATGGTCGGGTTAGTGTTGTGCCCTGAGGCAGCTGGAAGCCTGGCACCTCCACCCGCTGCCTGTCTGGGTGAGGGGAACATGCAAGCTCAGTCAGAGGGTGGAGGCAGGGGTGAAGTTACCATGACCAGGGTGGAGCAGGGGGTGGCGCCAGGCTGGGCTGCCTGAGTCAGCACCGACGTCAACCAGCATCCCTGGGCCCAACTAAGGGTGGGGGCTGGGGACTAGGAAAGTTTTTAAAACTGTTTGCATGTCGCCTTACAGAGCAGTGGCAAGTCAATTGTCCACTCCTAAATAAAGGGGCGAGGGCATAATGGAGATGAGAGGAGGTGGACTAAATGCCCTGTCTCCCCCTGCTTATCTCACCCAACTAGGGGTTGGGAGGAGAGGGGAGACCTGGGACAGTGACGGACAACCCCTCCTTAGTGTGGACACACATTTTAAGTAAATGAAATACACCTGTGGTCATATCTGAGGGTGCTGGGTGCCCCATCTAGTCCTGTGGCTCTATACTTTTGTTCACATGTTGGGTCAAAATATTACATTATCAGGAGTGGAAGTGCCCTGTCTTCTCCATAATCTACGCAGCAACTATAAGTCCCCAGTGTCTGAATTCATCCTTTTTTGTCAGGAGGTATGTGAGGATTTAACAGGCCGTGATCCCTTTAGAAAGGATTCCATATTAATAAAAGAAATGGTGGTAGGGAGACATTGCCTTTCCAGAACACATTGAAAAAAAGATTCCAGTCAAATAGGTCAGTTGAGGCTATTTTACAACCTTGAAAAAAAAAATGAAGTCAATGAAACTCAAGACATGAGTTAGTCTATTAAGCGCCAGGACAGAGGCAGATGCGCTGAGATGAGCCCAGATGCACCTGACAGCCTAAATGTGTCCCATAATGGGGCCAATTCAACAACACAGGCTGGCCCCATCTGCCAGGGCAGGGTGGCTAAGGGAGTGGGCATGGGCAGCTGCAAGTGTCTGCTCAGTCAAGCCTCAATAAATACCAATGATTACCATGTAATCTTGAGGTAGCCAACAACCTTTCTGATCCTCAGTTCCTTCGGCTGTCAGCTTAGGACAATAACCTTGATTCATAGGATTATTGAGAGATAATAATTAAATGAGATGATATGAACTTGTTTCTTGAGCAAGAATTATATGACTAGCTCTTTGCTAACTTACTATCTCACAGCCACCTTGTTATTCCCATTATACAGAATGAGAAGACAGAATGCCACGGAGGGTAGAGTCTGGATCTGTTTTCATGCCTGACTGGACCTCACGTTCTTAAATCTGGCTAAGACTATGGCTCCCAAACAGCACTGCAAAATTCTGATTTTGCCCAGGTCTCACCCCAGACCAAGTACATCAGAAGGGCTGGAGTGGCAAGCAGGCATTGGGTTTTTGAAACCCTCATCCTCCAGGCGATTACTGGTTTGGGAACCACTAGGTTAAGAAATTCTGCTCTAAGTAGTTCTCAATTGTGACTACACAGTAGAACCACCAGGGAAACATCTAAAATATACCGAGAGCCACACCCAAGGGAATCCGATTGATTTGGTCTGGGTCAGGCCGTAGTTACCTATTCCGAGTGACTCTGAAATGCAGGCAGCTAGAGACACTGTGCTAAGTTATAGGGAAAGCGCCTGAGAAAATGGTTGCATTATTAAAATTGCATAGCAAGTAAAGCTTTGGTAAAAATGCTTTTAAGATCTTTTCCAACTTGTCCTTGTAATTCCCTAGGAAAATCAGTTACTTTTGTCTCAGTTTGCTGGCTCAAGAGAGGAACTCAATCTGTACTTTTCCAACAAGTGTAGCTAGAAAAAGGGGGAAGGGTAGGAAGCAGTATCATTGGAATATTTAGTTCAGTTGCTTCTGCTTCATACAAGTAATCAATTAGTTCAACAATAAGCACAGTTTTACCTTCATCTACCTTCTTAGCTAAAGGAACTAAATTTTTTTTGTGTTTTTTAAAATTTTTATTGATTTTTAAAAATATATAGAGAAAGGGAAAGGGAGAGAGAAACATCTATGTGAGAGCAAAACATCGATCAGCTGCCTCCTGCACACCCCCTACCAGGGATAGAGCCCAAAACCTGGGCATGCGCCCTGACGGGGAATGAATCAGCAACCCTTCTGTGCATGGGATGATGACCAACCAACTGAGCCACACTGGCCAGGGCTAGGCTAGAAGTTTTTTTTAGTATGAATTCAATACGGATAATTAACTTTGCATAGCTCTTACCTCTTTGTTAACATAAATTAACATTTTATTTATTTATTTATTTATTTATTTATTATTTATTTATTTATTTTTATTGATTTCAGAGAGGAAGGGAGAGGGAGAGAGAGATAGAAACATCAATGATGAGAGAGAATCATTGATCGGCTGCCTCCTGCACGCCCCCTGCTGGGGATCGAGCATGCAACCCAGGCATGTGCCCTTAACTGGAATTGAACCTGGGATTCTTTAGTCCTCAGGCTGACGCTCTACCCACTGAGCCAAACCAGCTAGGGCTGAATCAACATTTTATATGCTGTGAAAATTTGATCTTCTGCTTTGATTTCTTCATATTATTTATACATGCACTTCCATTTTTTTGGACAGTGATTCCAGTCAGGAGGGACTAAGAGATGCTGCCCTAATAAATAATTCCCAAACCTCGGTGGCTTAACCTACCAGGACTTATTTGTCCCTCATGTTATATATTTGGGGTGGGTCTGTGTATGACTGTCACTCAGGGCCCAGATGGATGGACACATGCTTCCACAAATGCCAAGGCAGAAAAAGAACAGAGGATGTGGAGTATTGGCTCTTAAAACTTCCAGCAGGCAGTGACGTGACCTAATGAGATAATACTGACCTTTCAGTGGGCGTCCTGTGGTGCAGTCTCTATGGTCACCTGAGACTGTTGCTCCAGGTGTGTCACTTTCGTAGATTGTGTGTGCCCTCCTGTTGTAACTGAGCCTTGATTGCTATTTGGAGGGATTTATTCTCGGGCTGATTGGTTTTAAGGACTGGCCATGACTACAGTGGAGGAACTGTTGTGCGGGGCCTGACCCTATGTTACAGGATTTGCTTTAGCAGGCCTCTGGTGCCTGCTGAGTCTGCCCATTGAGCGCATCATTTGTGGAAGTGATTGAGTAATGCTCTGGTGTGGTCTTTAGCTGGCTACTGGGTGTGTTGGTTCTGGGGCCTCTTGAGAGGTTCAGACCAAGGTCAGCTGCCACCTGTGCCCTGCTGAGGGCCTCTGGCATGAGCTACAGAGTGATCTGCAGATAGTTGCCACTGGTCCTGGGCTTGGAGGTGCCTGTGAAAGGCTAAGCTGCACGGAGACTGGCTTCTGCCAGCGCCGGAGTTGGGGCTGCTTAGTGAGAGGTATGGAACAGGAAGCCAGATGCTGCTTGTCTGGGGACTGTGAACCTTTGAGAGGTTTTAAGAAGGTCTGAAGCATGAACCAAGACAGGCCATTTGTATGAAAAAGCCACTGGAAGCAGCTTGGGTGGGCCAGGAAATTGGGGGTCAGGATCTCAGGGAGTCACCAATGTGGGGTGAAGAGTGTGAGCCAGGTTGAAAGAAAATCAGATATGATGCCATCCTGCACTTACAGGATGGCCTCTGCCAGCACTTCCGTCTAGGACAGTGGTTCTCAACCTTTCTAATGCCGCGACCCTTTAATACAGTTCCTCATGTTGTGGTGACCCCCAACCATAAAATTATTTTCGTTGCTACTTCATAACTATAATTTTGCTACTGTTAATGAATCGTAATGTAAATATCTGTGTTTTCCGATGGTCTTAGGCTCTACAGCAGCGATCTTAGCTACTCCAGGTTGAGAACCGCTAGCAGGGTCGCTTAAGACCATCGGAAAACACAGATATTTATATTACGATTCATAACAGTAGCAAAATTACAGTTACGAAGTAGCAACGAAAATAATTTTATGGTTGGGGGTCACCACAACATGAGGAACTGTATTAAAGGGTCACGGCATTAGAAAGGTTGAGAACCACTGGTCTAGGAGAAAGTTGCCCCTCTAGCTCTCACCTGAAGCCAGATGATTCCGTTCCTTCCCATATGCCCAGATTGAGTGAGTCTGTCAGCAAGTCCAAGCATGGGCCCTTTAAGAGGAATGCTTGGGACTCCAGCAGCCCTCGGCTCACCCAGCTGCAATCCCTGCTGGTTTTCACAGCCAGAATTTATGGGCACTTCTCTCCCTAGCATTGGGCCCTGGGCTGGGAGCATTGTGTGGTGCTGGGACCCCTCACCCCTCAGTGGGGAACTTCAGAGCTGAGATATCCTTTCTGATTTCTATCCACCACACATGGGTATGGGACCAGCCTGTTCCTTATCTCTGCCCCTCCTACCAGTCTCAATGTGGCTTCTTCTTCATATCCTTATTTATAGGACTTCCGTTCAGCTAGATTTCAGGCAGTTCTCAATGATTGTTCTGTAGTTTAGTTTTAATTTTGATGTGTTTGTGGGAGGATGTGAGTACCACATTAACCTATGCTACCATCTTGACAGAAAGTCCTATCCATTCTTTTAGATTAGGTAGCACAGCTCCTATTACTGTACCTTCCCAGCCCTCCCCCATCATTCCCAGGCCCAGAGCTCTTAGCTGTCCTCCTATAAAGTCAACTTTAAAGAGCAGGATCCCACTTTTACCAAATTACAAATGGCTGTTAATAGCTTACAAGGGCTGACTTCCTTTTGGAGAAGCATCAGACCTTAAAACAAATCAAAACAGGAGTAAGAACTTTGCTGTGTAATTTTGTGTCCTGAAGGGAAGGAGCTAAGAGGAGAGACTGCTTCTTCCTGGCCCCAGGCCACTGACAAAGCTGCTGGCCTGGCCTGAGAGGCAGCAGAAGAATAAATAATTTTATGGTTGGGGTTCACTGAACAACTGGGGTAGCTTTTGGAGTTCGGAAGTGGAGCCTGCCGAATCCTCAACAGCAGATTCTAAAGCCCAGTTTTTAACGAGCAGCATGTGGCAAGCCTGTGATTGGTGACGCTAATAAACAGCACAAAAACTGCTCAAGCCATCATCAAGGTTTCTCTGGGTCAACACAACAGCCTTTTACTGGGAAGCCTTCCAATCTTGCCCCTTCTTATTCTACATCATAGCAGTCTGCTAAAAATGCCTCCCTTGCTTAATATCTTTTAATGGATCCCCCACCCCCCAGCATAAAATTCAAACTCTTTCCTGTGGACCATGAGGCCTCTCCCAAACTCCCTTGCTCAGGAGACAGTGGCCTTCTTTTGCTTCCTGGAACACATCAGGCTCATGACCACCTTCTCATCTCAACGTTGTAATCAGACATTCCCTCTCCCTGGCTGACAGCTACTTCTTGTCCAGTCCTCAACTCCAATAGTATCTCCTCAGGGAAGCCTTTCAGTTACTCTCCATTACCCTTCACTTACTTATTTACTACGTGTTTCTCATCACTTGAGTTAAAAAGAAGCATCAGGCCCCAAATGGAGTCACTTGTGCTAAGCTCATGTGAAAAAAAAACAATACTTAATACCTAGCCTATCGCAGCCTCAGCTTCTTCCACTGGGGATCGAGCCTGCCACCGGGGCATGTGCCCTGACCTGGAATTGAGCCAGTGACCTCTTGGTTCTTGGGTCAGTGCTCCACCACTGAGCAAGACCGGCTGGGTTCAGAAATGTAACCTTTAACCAGTAAACCTGGAACTACCTGTCAGCACTAGTAAGATAATCTGTGGTAGGCTCCCTCCATTCGCCTTAGGAGGGGACATTGCCTGAAACAATGCATTTCATGCTAATCATTTCCTTTTTCTGCCCCTTTCTGTCTTTAAAAACCTTCCATTTTGTACAGCCCTTTGGAGTTCCTTTCTATTTGCTCTATTCATGGTTCCATAAAGCCAATAAAATCTTCAAATTTACTCAGAGGAATTTCTGTATTTTAACCCTAGAATGTAAGCTCTGGGAAAGCTGGGAGTTTGTCTTTTCTGTTCATCTCTAGTGTTCACAGCTCCTAGCATAGCATCTTGCACACTTTCGGTACATAGTAAACCTTAATTTCTGTAAGCCTGGGAAGTAGGTATGCTTGTTACTATTTTTCAAATGAGTCTTAAAGAAATGGCTTAAAGTTGCATTACTTTAAGTGTTCCCACCAGGGTTCATATTTAGATTTTTCCCTCTCTTTGTGCCACCCTGATTGGAGTGACCCAGAGTGTATTAAAGACCCAGTGTCATTAAAATTCATTCAAACAGACACCTTGCTTATGACTCAACCTGACTTCTTGCTATACTGGTTCCAATGCACATTGCATTCAAAGAATAATGCTGAAAGGACTAAATGCAAATTGAAGAAAAGCAGGACAAGTAGCATATGTACTGGTGGCCACTTGGAGCAACTATGTTTAAGAGTCAAAGCTGCCTGAATGCCTTGATTATGTAATTTGACCGATGAGTGTCCTGGTTATTCATTGGGAATTGCCTCCTTTTGGGGAATGCCCAAGGCTGTTTAAGGTAATCAATAAGTACATCTCCATCAACTGGTGAATGAACAAGATGTGGTATATCCATAAAATGTAATATCCTATATAATAAAACCCTAATATGCAAATCGACCAAACAGTGGCACAACCAGTGGAATGACCAGTTGCTATGACACGCACTGATCACCAGGGGCAGATGCTCAACGCAGGAGAGGGAGGTGACCAGCCGTGGTGATTGGGGGGCAGGGCCAGCCAGCGGGCGGCGCCAGGCCACCAGCCAAGGCGGGTGTCAGCTGGGGGGCCCCCAGATTGCCCCACAGATTGGCCCTGATCACTGGCCAGGCCTAGGGACCCTGTCCTATATATTGGGAACAGTCTCTTAGATTTAAAAATTAAAACCTGGCAAGGCTACTCTAACACTGAAAAAACAGGATGATGCAGCGAACTCATGCATGGACTCTGGCTTGCACATTTTGTGGTCAGCCCTGATTCTGACACTGATAACTGTGTGACAAAGCCAATTACTTCTCTCTGCTTCAGTTTTTCCACCTATAAGATGGGAAGATGGTACTATTGCCTCGGAAGGATCATATTATGTACTACTTTTTATAATCAGGGCAAAAACATATACCTGCCAAACAACAGCAAGATGCCTTTCACCTGTATGAAAAGTATGGTCACTGGTGCATGCAGCATCCTGGATTGCAAAAGGGATGTCCTGCAGTCGAACATCCCCCAAGCGGGGGGACCCCTTCCTCCCATGCACGAATTTTGTGCACTGGGCCTGTAGTTCAACTATAAAAGGAATAAGGTTCTGATACATGCTACAATATGGATGAACCTCAAGCACATTATGCCCAGTGAAAGAAGCCCAAAAGGCCACATATTGAGGGATTCCATTTATATAAAACATCCTGAAAAGGCAGTTCCATAGAGACAGAAAACAGATTTGTGGGTGCCAGGGACTGGGTGAAGTGACTGCCAGGGAGTGGGGTGCATATTTCCTTTTAGGGTGATGAAAATGTCCTGGGACCAAGCAGTGGTGATGATTGTACAACACTGTGAATGTACTAAATGCCACTGAATTGTATGCTTTAAATTGCTAGAATGGTAAATTTTATGCTATGTGTATTTTACCACCATTTAAAAAACAACAACAATGAATTAGAAAATAGTAAATGATAGTTGTACTTCTCAGTTACTTTTTGAACACAATACCCATAACTCTGACAAGCTTAATAAAAAAAGGGTGAAACACAAATGTACTCAATAAAAATTAGAATTATGATGTGCATATTTTTAAAAAGACACATAATATTGAAAACCTTTACCTTCTCATAAGAAGAAAAAAGGAAAGAGTGGAATGTATCTACTACTGCCCAGCCCGACCGCAGTTTGATGAGAAATGTCTGTGGGCCACTGGTGCTGGCCATGTGCCAGGGGCAGGGCATGCCCTGCGTGCAAGGGCCGTTAGCTGTGTTTGAGGAATTTGCTCCTGCCTCTTTCTTTAGGACATAAAAGCAAATGGCACATGAACACTGGCTCCTGGAGACATACACAAACACTTCTTGCAGGCTGTCTTCTGTGCAGTTGCTCTCCTTCCGAGCCCGCATCCCCCACTTAGCTGCCTCAGCATTCATTTGGACAGGAGTGTAGAAAGTGTTTCATTCCACCATCTTGCCTTTGCAAAAGTTGGGGTGGTTCCACAATAAATGGACTCAAGAATACAAAGCCCAACTAGTAGAAAAGTGGGTGGTTGGAGAAGTTCCCAACAGTCTTTTAAGGCACTGACATGACATGACATGGCTTTGCTTGCTGGACCTGCTCCCAGCCCAGGTATTGCCTCACTGTCCTGGTCAGATGCTCCTTTACCACCTCCTCTCATAGCTGCTCCTACTCTTCTCCCACCGAACCACCTCTCCTGCCTTCACATTTAAATCCTACCCTAACTGGTTTGGCTCAGTCGGCCTGCATACTGAAGGGTCCCAGGTTCGATTCCCATCAAGGGCATATACCTGGGTGTGCAGGAGGCAGCTGATCAGTGATTCTCTCATCATTGATGTCTCTATCTCTCTCTACCTCTCTCTAATAAATAACAATATATATTTTAAAAATCCTGCTCTTCCTTCGAGGTCCAACTCAAGCCCTTTAACTTAGGATTTACATATTCCCTCCCCCACCCCCCCCCATTTTGTTTTGTTTTGGGGGAAGTCCATCTCCCCCAATTAGATAGCAAGTTCTCTCTGATGACTGGAACTTCTCCTTGTAATTCGAGGGTTCCTCACAGTCATGAGTAGCTTTGCTGTCTTCCATGCACTTTCCCCCTCTATTCTCACAGCTCCCTGGTTTTCCTTTGCTGGCCTATCTGTCTGTAATAGGCTCAGGCAGATGTGAATTAAAGCAGATCCAGGAGACTCATCAGTCTTGGGGCTTTCGAAGGAGCTACTGGTAAGAGACCCTCTTTCTCTAGGAGTTGCTAAACTGATAAGAGCCACTGGGGATTATCACTGCCAACTCCTGGGATGCTTGTCTGAGAATAAAGCCACACAGGAGCGCGAAGCCAGGAGGCAGGCAGAGTCCTGATGGCTTTCTTTGAGGCTCTGGATTGTAACTGCCCTTGACCCCAAAGCCTTCTCAGTTATGAGCACTGATAACTCTCCTTCTGGCTGCTGGCTGGTTGCTTCCAGCTGGAGGGATGTTATTGTACCTCCCAGCATTTACCCTGGCACAAGGTAGGCACACAAAAAATTTGTCAACGTGTTTATAGTTTGTTTTCAGTTCCGTCTAGAGTGGTTAAGTGAAATATTTATTTTTTTTAGATTGAAACACTGTCATTGTGGTAAAATACGTTTACCATTTAATCATATGGTCATGCAACCATCACCACTATCCACTTCCAGAACTTTTCATCATCCTAAACAGAAATCTATACCCATTAAACACCAACTTCCATTCTTCCCTCTTCCCACCTCATGGTCACCATAATTTTACTTTTTTTAATCTATGAATTTGTCTAGTCTAGGTCCCACATAGTGGGCCAAAAGTAGGCTTACAGTTGAGTATGCAAAACACAGAGTTTATTCTTGTATTATTTATAAGTTATTGTATTATTTTTCATATGATATCTGTAAACCTATTTTTGCCTCACCCTGTATAAGTGGAATCTTACAATATTTGTTATTTTTGTGAATGGCTTATTTTACGTAGCATTATGTTCTCAAGGTTCACCCATGTTGTAGTATGAGTTAGAATCTTCTTCCTTTCTAAGGCTGAATAATATTCCACTGTATATGTAGTCCACTTTTTATTTATCCATTCATCCATCAATGGACATGGGGGTTGATTCCACTCTATTGTAAACAATGCTTCTATGAACTTGGGTGTACAAATATGTGTTCAAGTCCTAGCTTTTAATTCCTCTGGTCTATAACCCAGAAGTGGAATTGCTGGATCATATGAAAATCCTGTTTAACTTTTTAAGGAATCGTCCTACTGTTTTCCAGAGCAGCTGCACCATTCTACATCCCCACCAACAGTGCACCAGGGTTCCACGGAGTCTACATGCATATCAGTAGGTGTTGCTTTCCACTTTTTTGAAAATATTTAATGATGGAACTGTGCTAATGCTCAGAATAGAACTTATTCTATGAGCCTGTGTGGATAAGAAGAAAATTGTTGTGTTCATGAAACATTAAAGCCTGAAGATCTGGCCTAAAATAGTCCTTCGTGTGTCCTGGGCAGCATGTCACTTTTATAGACTCCTACTCTCTCAAATCCATCTCAGCGCCAGGATGGAAACTGGAGTCCCTGGCCACTCCTGCTTTCCCAATGAGGGGAGAGGGACGGAAGCTGGCACATTCTGACTTGTGGGTAGTCAGTGTCCTCACCACCCCACAACCCCACATCCACCCCTTTTGGCTTTTTCAACAAGAATGAAGTTGCCTTTTTATCTACTTCAGGAGGCTCTTGCAATCCAGTGAAACTACACCACCATGCACTCAGCGTATTCCAATAGGTGCCTCATTAGCAGCGGTTGCCTTTTCCCATGAGCTCCCCTGGCCCGAGATCCCCTATTTATGGCATCTCTCCTCTTGAGCCCTAAGGAGAGACAGAGGGCGTGTGAGACACCAGGTCTGGCAACAGGCTGCCATCATGTCAAGGCTTTATTTCTACTTCATCATTGTCTCATACAGACTCCGAGGCACCGTCCTTTGTTCCAATCCAGTATCCTCATGACAGTGTGTAGTATTTTTTCCCGTAAACAGAACATTTTGAGTAAACACTGCATATTGTCAGCTCATCTTTTAACAATAATTTAAAAAAGCTACGGATATTGTATCATCGATGCAAGAAGACGACAAAAGTACAGTACGAGGGAACTCACAATGTGCACAACGGGACGACTCACTCGGGCGATGGGGAGCCACAGCAGCAGTATGTACATGCACCCCAGCGCCTCGAACCCGAGGACGTGCAAGTCGATAGAGTATGTGGATTATACAAAGAATTTGGTGAGTCCCGCTGAGGACTCGGTGCCCTTTTCCAAAACGCTGACATGTGTTCCCTCCAGCACATAGGGCATCTGTCTTGACTATTGGCTTCCTGACTTTTTCACTACAAGAAGTTCACTTTATCAGACGGTCTGAAGTTTTCAAAAATTCTTAAAAACCAAAAACACTGACAAAAGAAAATCAACTTAAAACACTCTAATTCAACGTGGAAATAAAGCAAACCAAAACGTTAACAGTGCAAATGTAACAGAGAGGCAGCCAGTATTAGATCGAGGGTGTTCAGGATCTCTTAAAATGTACATCTTTAAGACGTTTATTTTTTAAAATTTATTTATATCTTATGTACCCTTTTTAATATACTGTGTGTAAAAAAGATGGGAGACAAAAATAGTTTTCTGAGCTATGAAAAAAATTAAGTTATTACAGGCACATTTACTGTTTCGTTCTAGAAACATCTCAGGTCAGAGGTTGAACATTCAGCAGCTGTGTGTTTTTTTAAACACGTTCTTTGACCTTGGGACAACGAGCTCTCTCCTTGTGGGCAGAGTTGGGTGGGTGATGATGGTGTGGTTATGCAAATTACAGTGAATTATTCTGTGATAATCCATGCAAACTTGCATCCCGTCACTGGTGCAGCTTCTCCCCGGGCGGCTCCTCCTCCCCGAACTCCTCCAAGGAGGCCGGGTCTCCGAGCGATGGAGCCGTAGAGGCAGTGGGGGAATGTGGGGCCCAGCGGGATGGAGGGCGGCGGTTTGCTGGTCTCTCGGGCCTGGAGAAGCAGGATTCTAGGGATGGAGCTAGTGCGGAACAAGGTAGTTCCTTCAAAGCCAGAAAGAGAAAGACAGGGTTACTCAGACGGACAGTGCCTCCAGGGGGGGATTTCCCCCAAACACACTTCTTGACACTCAATGCAACAGACCGAGGGCAACTTCTGCATGCTAACTGATATTTTGCTCATGGAGAAGAACTTAAAATGGTAAGGAAAGACCTCAACAGGAATGGTCAGTGATGACAGTCATGAGAAGACATCGAGTGAGGATAAAACATGGGAAAGCCGTGAGATGGGTGTGTTTACAGAGCACCGTCAGAACTGGGCTGGAACCTATGGAGGGTGGGAAAGCCACAGGCCACATGTGGTCTACCCAGGCCACGTGGTCGGTCTGATCCAGCTGATCCCATCACTCTGCCCCTCCTGAGTGATCTACTCAGTGACAATGCCGGTCCTAAGAGGCCAGCCTCCCTTGATTTCATCCAGCTGTGTTAGGAATGAGACTCACCTCAAAACAAGCACTGCTACTGTTTATTCCAAATTGACTGGCAGTGGGTGAAACATGCAAAAATGCTGCTGGCAGAAAGTTAATTAGGTCTAGTTTTCTTTAGTGACGCCTCCTTGCAGCAGCAAGGAAGTGGAGTCAGAGTGCGCTCGTGCTTTCGTGTTGCGGGCATCCCACACCTTCTGAGAACAGATAATGCCAGACACCCTCCACCATGGTGCCCATCACCTGGAATACGTCTTCCCAGGGCTCAGTCTCCACGACAGGCAACAAGGCCACCACATGGGAATTTGCTGGCACAGAGCAATGTGCAAAGCGGTGGCAGGAGGAAACGGGGAGTCCTACAGGGTGGGATGCATCTGCCCAAATGACACTCAGACAACAGAAAGCTGAGATGGGAAACCACTGCAATGCCGATGATACAGAGCCAAGACCCTCCGAGCCAGCCAGGAGGTAGAGAGGATTTAAAGAGAGGTGACAGGCAGTTGAAGAGGTCAGAATGAGGAAGATGTAGTCAGCAGCACAGGTGAGCGACACAGGGAAGAGTCAGCGGCTGTGTTGAAGGACGATGTGACTGACGAACCAGGTGACAAGGAAGAAGATGGAAGGCGGACAGGGGAGCGATGGAGTGAGGAGGCTGCCTCCCTGTGGGGCCCGCAGAGGAGGAGCACTAACATGGAGGCTGCTTCTTGCCGGTCCCTGCCTCTTCTGTGGTTGGCACTTTCTATGACAATGGGGAGGCCCCAGGCAGCAAAACACGTGTGCTAGTGAGAACCATGACAACCTGAGGTGCCTGCCTGTGAAAACACCGTGGGCCCCGAAATACCTGGAATCCGAACTGACTCAGGGTGAGCTGTGTCCTTACCTCGCCTCAGCCCAGGGCATGCGGGGGCGCATGGTTCGGGAAATCTGTTACTGTTTGTGTCTTCTGGTGTCACTGCTCCTCGTGTGGTAAGAGATGTGTGTGCTTGTGTTGTGTATGAGAGTGTGTTGTGTGCAAGGGCGTGTGCTGGTGGGGCTGCTGCTAGAGGCTGATTGGACACACTGCAGCCAGTCCCCACCTGGCCGATGCGGGACGAGGATGTGCTTTCCATTCGTGTTGTGCCACCTCTTCACCAGCACCTGTTTGGGGGCTCCCACAGGGAGCAATGGCGTGTGGCACACATAAGCACACCTCGCTGTCCTTTCCCAACAGGCCTTGCTGTGGGCTCCGTGGGCCTCTGGTGCTTGGAGCACGTTAGTCTTGGAGAAACAATTGTACTTTTGCCCCGAGTGCTGACTCGAGATCAGTGAATGAGCTAATTATGTCCTTGATTCAACGCAAGCCTCCTGTTTTCTCATGGGCCTCGACGTGGGCTTTGAAGTCAGTTCTGAGAATACTTTTTGGAGCAGGGGTGACTTTGCTGTTTATTCAATCAACACATATCTATTGAGCACTTACTAGGTCACCCACAGTGATCACCTGGAAGGACAAGATGTATTTGCTCTTATTCCTTCTGGTGCGGTTGTTGAAAAAGAAGCCTCCTTGCATTATGGTCACCCCTGATATAGCATATGGTAATAACTTGAGCTACCAAATACCAGTAGCAGGTCCAGCAGATCCCCACACACTAGATCTCTGTGTCAGAGACAGTCCCCTCTCTGAAAGCATACTGGCTGCCAACTGCACAGGGAGCAGAAACCTAGGTGGGGTCTCTATCACCTGGGAGCCTTTCTTTGTACCAAGCAGTCCACCCTCGGCAAAAGGGTTTGTATAGGCCAGTGGTCGGCAAACCGTGGCTCGCGAGCCACATGCGGCTCGCAAGTCGCAGTTTGCCGCTCTGTTGACTAATGAGTTTGCCGACCACTGGACTAGACTAAATGTTACTGTGTAGTTGAAAGCTGTGAGGATTAGGCAATTGTGGCATATTGTGTGCAGAGAGGTAAAGTGTAGTATATGACAGTGGTCAGCAAACTCATTAGTCAACAGAGTGGCAAACAGCGGCTCGTGAGCTGCATGTGGCTCGCGAGCCACGGTTTGCCGACCACTGGTATAGGCCATCAATCTGTCCCTGCAGACGGACCCAGAGCCAGTGGGGGCGCTGCCTCTACGAAGCAGATCTGCCTGGGATGATTCCACCCGTTTCTGAGTGTCCGACGCCAACCCCGAGGTACACCAGTGCCCCTCCAGACAGCGTGGGAAGAAGGATGGAAGCACTTACTGCGTGAGGCAGGCAGGGCTAGAGTCCCCAGGGGGCAGTTAGTAAGACAGTTTGGTTCTGGACAGAACAGACAGACAAAGAAAAGAAAAGCAAGTAGGTTGAAAAGTACTTTTTAAAAAAGAAGAACAGTAAAGGTTTTACATCAACAAGCCAGGTGCCAACTCCAGGGACAGCTACCAGGAGAAGCAGGAGGTCCCCAAAAGGGGCATGGCATTCCTGGGCACCCAGACCTCTCCTCGGCCGTGACCGAAGGGAGGAACGGCCTCCCTGTGGAACAGCCACAGGCGTCTCCCTCCTGACTTCTATTCTTCCCTGAGTTGCCCTTTGGCTTAACATTTCAAACATCCTTTGGCACAGAGAGATGGAAGTTGCACGACTCTTGTATTTGAAAGGAGTCATAGAACAGCTAGTTTGTCAAAATGATGCAGCGACCGCTGCTCACACTAAAACCCTCTCCTCCCATTTTACACTTAGGTATGGGAGAGAAGAATAGAACTGCATTTCCAGATTATTTTCATTCTCTTCACGGCAGAACTCCTCACAGCTTCTCTGCATCGCTGCCTGGGTGTGATGGCTTCAAGAGAAAAGAGTAAGCAGTGTGTGGGTGAGAGTGGGAAGTCCTGCTGTGTGGGTCCCAGCCAGGATCCCTCGTCCCCGACTCGCTGTGACCATCCAGGGAGAGCCCCGGCAGGCCACGCAGGGCAGGATGGCAACTCAGAATAACTGGAGATTTTGAAATGAAAACCCAGAACTACCACAAAATTTATGGAGTGAAAAGAAGGGCTCTCCAGTGGGCCTATTATATAGTAGTCAATTCAGACGAGAAGCAATTCCACTGGAATCTAGAACAAGTAAAATTGCAACAATACAAAAAGGAGAAAGAGTCATGACATTGAAACGGTGCCAGGGAGTGTTCCAGTCAGGCTCTGACCCCGAAACGCTGCTGTGCTCCCGTCCAACGGCCGGTCATCTCTGAGGCAGTAAGCACACCTGGTGAGAAGGAAGTCCAAGACACCTGACAGAGAGCCAAAGGGCTGGGCATAGCTTTGTACCAGTAAAACCATTTTCACACCTGAGAACTGTGATTCGGTCATTAAACCATTCTTCATATTATCATAGATTGCTTTTTAACTCAAAGTATTTTTTTGGATACTAAAAATTAATTTCTATTTAGTTTCAAATATAAATGGACATTCCAGACACAGCCAGTTAATGTTTTGGGACAAAGCCCCGATTTCAGCTGACGCCTCCCCGGGCCCTGAGGCAGGCATTCACACAAACCCTCCGCAGCAGTGCGCCACTTACCTGAGGACCCTGAAGGATGGGGTGACAGAAGCCGCAGACGACACCATCTGTCACCCGAGAACACTCAACCACGGTATGTGTTCTTCTCAGAGCCCGCACACCGCTGTATCACAAAGACTCACAGCTTCGGAACATGGGGGCCATGGACCGTCAAGGTCAGGCTGAACCATATGGCATTGCCATTTCAGAAGGTCACTGGCATGATTTAACCCATTTCAGATTTAAACTCTATATTCTGAGTTAAATACCACTTGGTAGGTTAGACTGGGAAACCGACCATCATTGTTTCCCTGTGGGAAATGTGGGGCAGAACGTAGAAATACTCTTGAGGCCCGGGCCATGGGGGGTGGGAAAGAAGCGGTGGCTCAAGGAGCAAGTTTCTCTTCTTCCCGCCGCCCCTCGCCATCCACTGGGCTGCCTGGCCTGGAGAATGCCTGTGGGTGTCTGGATCCACTGGTGGAGTGTGTCCATGTGGGCTCCTGGTGGGTCGGGGCTCACGCTCCAGTCTACGCATGGATCACTCCGAACAGTGACCGACCGAGTGCACCGGGAGGCATGCGTCACCACTTCTTTCACCCCCAGCACTGTCACTGGGCTTTGTTTTATTTGCTCATTCTGGAAGTGGAAATGGGGATTGCTTTCTAAGGTGGTGTGGGACGAGGACAGCACGTGTGGATAGGCATCAGAACAGAATTCAAGGTTGACTGATTTGAGGATATTGTTAACAGGGATAAATAATAATTACATGACAATGTGATAATACGTGTGGTCATATGATAATAATGTGATAACAGGTGATGTGTCAGAGGGTAATAATCGTATTGCATGAAGGCAGGGTTTTGACTGTGTGTTGCCTCGCCTGGGTTATTACTGGGGGGCTTCGTGGACACAGAGAGTAATGTGTGAGATGGAAGGCTGCAGCTTTGCACTGAAGCCCACACTGGAGTCCAGCTGCTGTAACTCCTCGTGAAAAGTTCTAGAATCCACACTCTCAAACCCGCCCCAGCACACCTCTCATGCTGTCACATAGAAAGACCTGGAGCATGCAGAAAGCCCTGACACAACTCCCATACTTTACACACAGACATTCCTAGGACACAAATTTATCCCCAAAGATGGCACATTATGATGCCAAGTGAAACACCCAGATAAACAAATGAGCAGCCACCGCTTAGACCAAAGAAGAAAACCTGAATCACTTTTAAAAAGTAGCTCAGAGTTAGTGTTTCTGCCTATTCCATTCTCCCATAAACCAGGTATCTCCCCAGCTCCCAAGAACCTATTATGGGCCAGGATTCTTAAAATCAAATGACCTAGTACAATCCCAGGTTCAAACTTGTTTCCCTAGCATTTGAGTGGAAGAGCTGGTAGGGGGAGGGTGGGGAATACTCAGCTTTCATTACCTCCATGGACCCTGGTTCGGCTTTGACTGTCTCTCCCACGAGGCTGTCACTGTTAAGACTTGGGAGGCCCTGGGGCGCCTGCCTCCTCTCCTCCTTTAAGGCATGCTCCAACAGCTTCTTGTTGAGGATCCGGGCTACGCTCTCGGTGAATGTGTAGCCAGGGGGAGCGGATAAGTCCTGCCTCACAGGCGTGCCCTCTCCCCCTTCCTCCCTACAGGTCTCTGAGCCAACCCCGATGGGGCTGGGTGACCGTCCCCGGGAACTGGGGCTGGTGTCCTGGCCTGGGCCCAGCTCCGGCTGCGGTTCTGCTGAGCGAGACCGCCCCCCAGCCCGCGTCCCCTTCTGGAAGGGGTCCTGCACCACGGGGCTGTGGTCAATGATGTTGAAGAGACTGGAGAGGCCGTCATTGATGGCGGTGTGCACGGGGCTCTCCCGTGTGGTGGTGGAGCGGGCCCAGGCCGACTCACTGCACCCCTTCTGGGCCAGCCCTGGTGAGGTCCTGTTATTTGGCTGGTCAGCTTTGGGGAGGGGCTTTCTCTGCAGCTTGGGAGACCCATACTTGGGGGAGCAGCATGTCCGTTCGAACTTGGCCTGCACCTTCTCGATGGCGGGGGCCACCTGCCTGCTCCTAAGGCCACGGGATGGAGACGATGCGGGTGTGGCACCACCCCCTGCCTTTGGCGTGAGACACTTGTGGGGGCTGCTGGTGACGGTGCTGCCGCGCAGGGCTTCAGTCTGCAGGCCAACGCTGATGGTCTGCACGGTCTGCGTCCCAGTCGTCTGGGACCCATTGGTCTGGCAGGCCATGTCCTTGACCATGGGCTCGGGGGAACTAGAGCAGATGGCATTCCTGACAGAGAAGGCCACCTCCTTCATGTCGTCACTCATGTTCTTGGATATCCCCAGGCTGTGCAGTGGGGAGGCGAAGCCCAGGGAGGGGCAGAGGGTGCCATCCAGGGGGCGCAGGCCTCCCTCCCCATAGTCTCGGGGTTGCCTGGGAGGGGCACAAGGCCACCTGCTAAGCATGTGTTCCGAGGGGCCCCCATTAGCGTCTCCTGGGCCCCCTCGGGCTCTGCTTGTAGAAAACGGGTCCTCGGGCTCTGGGCGGCCCGAGCTCTCACCTCCGGCCACCACGATGCTGTCCAACCTGCGGACGGCCGGCGGGCTGTGCAGCACCCGCACCCCCGACGGCTCGGTGCGGACGTGGCTCCGCAGGGGCTGCTTCTGGCAGTGCTCGGGGCTGGTCATGGTGTCCGTGGTCATGGTGACGCTTGTTGTGAGGTACCAGGACGAGTCAGGGAAAGGCTCCACAGTGGCCTCGCCCCCAGCCCGCCCCCCCTCGGTCCTGCCCGCCCAGGGGTCTGGGGGCCTCTCGTCCCAGCTCTTGCTGTTGAACTCCTCGATGTACTTCAGATCATCAGGGGACAGGGGGGGAGTGATGTCCTCTTTGCTACTGGCCGCGGGCAGGCCTTTCTCTGGCAGGAAGGGAGAGACGTCCATCAGGCGCTGGAACTCAGACATGGAGGACACGGACACCGCCCTGGGAGAAGGAGTGGGAGAGGAGACAGGGTCAGCTGCCTGCCAGCCCAGGCGCCCACCAACCTGCACGGCATGTGCCTGTTTCGTGCCAGTCGCTACCGGAACTATGAGAACACTTTCCAGCCGCTCGATGTCCTCCAGCCCTGAGCTGACCCTGTGGATGTTCAATGGGCTTTTTATGGCTCTGGAATTGTTCCAGGACCTGTGTCTGGGTCAGAACGGAACACAGCCAACCCTCAAACAATGGGAATCAGTGGAAGTGGGGCTGTCAGGCAGGCATAGCTAAGCTCCAAGCCACCTTGGATGCTTCACTTCAGTCTACGGTGCCCCACAGGAGGAAGGGACACCTGGCTGTGGCCTGGCATCTCCATCTACTGACCAGAGCCTTCCGTCCCCACCATACTGGGAGCTTCCCGAGTGCTGAGCATTATGGCAGGTGCTCATGCTATGGACATGGACCGCCACAGTCCCGATCCAGAACCAGCTAATGGTATGGGGTGGGGGTGCGGGGGAGCTACCACAACAAAATAACTATCATCTGAAGTCTTTTTCACCCATTGGCCTCATCCCCTATTGACTTGAAGTACTAACCATCTCCAAAGGCCCAGTGGAAGATGGAACTAGGTCAACAAATAAATTTCCAAATACTTTTTCAAATGAAATTTCCACCTGGCCCTGCCCAAATCCACCAACAGGGCTTGGCTCCCCTCTCCCCTCTCTCTCCCTGCTCTACAGTCAGGCCTTCTCTTTGTTCCTGCTCCTCCTGTATTTCTGGACACGAGGAAGACACTCCACATGCACACAGTGGAAGGTGAAGACAGGCGAGCTAAAGCAGCAGCCAGTTTGGGGTAAGTTCCTGCCTGACAGATGTGGCTTTGGCTGTAGATTCCTCAATATATCAGCACTTTCATTCAATATATTTCTACTTGACAGGAATTTACTGACTTCCCTCTATAGGCCGGGTGCTGGAGATCTGACATGCTAGGTCGGGGGTTGCTGGAGCATTCAGGCAGCTTGTCAGCTCTCCCAGGGCAAAGAAGTAGTGGCCAGGAAGGAAGCCTGGGGCTGGCCATGCCTGTCAGTGCAGGCCCTGGACCCTTGGGCCCGGGATCCCTCTGGATGGGTGACAGGGAGGTGAGGTGTAGGCACACTCACGGTCTCTGCAACTACACCACATCCCCATAGGACACCGATATCCACCTACCTCCAAACAGGCTTGAATACTTAAGTGACTTTCTATGCCCAGCCCCGGCCCTGCCGAAGGAGCCTCTCCACTCTAGGATTGATTAATGATGGTGAAGCCAGAACTGGGGTCTGTGTACCACCTGGACTGGCCCACAGAGCCAGCAAAGCTCCCGGTGGCTCTGCCCTCACCTCGGGGTACGTGCTCTTGTGGTGGTCACTATGGGGTAAGGGTCTAGGTGACAAATGCCACCGTTAGGCTTTCCATCTTCTTATTTCTCACTAAAGGCAAAGTCAGTGATATTTCTATATTAGAAGTAATCTACAAACTGTCCAATTCCCTCTGAATAACAGGAAGCTGGCGATAACCAGTGCTGGACATAAATGTATACATCGATTTGTTACTAGGTCTTAAGGTTTCCTGCAAGCGCGATTTCCCTCCTCTTGTCTCCGGTCCTGTCAGGAAGTGGCTGAATTAACACTGAGCTTCAGAATGCTGGGGGCTGGAGCACTCTGCAGACACATGGGCCCTGACCCTTCTTGGACGTGGCTCATCTAACCCCCACGCCTGCCCACACAGGAACCACTCAGAGTTGAATCAGTGGCACCCGTGTGGGGACCTGGCCTTTAGGGCTTGGATGGTTGTTGTGGAACAGAGACCAGGTAGATAAAGGAAAGGCACCAACCTCAGCAGCATCCGAAGTAAAACAGAACAATAACTACAAAAACCAGGATGCATCTGAAACACACTGCCTAGAAAATCACTGGTATATAGTATAATGTCTCCTAGCCTAGCAAGAGGGAGCTTTTCCAGATTTTAAATGAGAAGAGAGGAGTTTCCATGGACTTTTCAAAAACTATTTACCACAATATTCCTTAACATACACAATCCACAACTAGAATGGCAAAGTTCTTACCCTAAAGCTAATAAGCAAACACAGCAGGTCTCTGGCCTTTTTTTGTTAACAATAAAAAAAACCCCACATTTATTAAATTAAAAATAATAAAGCAGCTACTTATTCAGAAGTCTTATTTTAAGTCATTTTGAAGAGAGTATTATAATAGACCGCAGTGACAGGTGGAATTTCCAGACAAGGGGATTTTATTTCAGTCGTCTACTATTGTTTTCCTCGAGCTTACATACCTTTGTAGATTTCCCTTGTGATTTTCTTCTTCCTGTAAAGAAGAAATAAGTTCATCCGAATCAGCTGATACTGGTTGCTAGGAGCTCTCAGGGTGCTATGGGATTTGTTCTGCTCTCCTGCCCTAGGACAACAGCATTGAAAATGCGCATGGAGCCAGCGGTGGTCGGGAGTGCTACTGCCCCCAGCCCTTCGAGGTTCGATAATAAAACCACGATCCACAGTGTGGTGAGGGGCTGGAGCTTCTGCAGTCCAGGGAGGAGCCCACATGAGTAAGAAAAACTGGCCATGAATTTTGTATGAACATTGTCATGGAGAAAGTGGCCCTCCTGGCTTTCTCAGCGGACTTCCCTGAGCACATGACTTTCCAACCTCGCTTGTAATGATCCAGATACGTCTGCATGCGTGCCTGCATGTGTGTGTGTGTGTGTTAGAGAGATAGAGAGATAGAGATAGAGATAGAGAGAGAGAGAGAGAGAGAGAGAGAGAGAGAGAGAGGAGAGAGAAGTGGGAGAAGATGAGATTGACAGAGTGAGTTAGAAGATGGATGTCCCTAACTGAAGTTGATTTGACATCCTTAGGCGTGAGTACTTCCTTCATTTTAAATTTCGCCTTTTGGAATCAAAGACAAAGTTACAGTGACTTCTGCTTACAAAGAATGATAGCTGCGCTGGCAGAGGACAACACGAACACAGGTGGACTTGGGTGTTTTCGAGCTGACATGGTCTGGAAGAAGGAGCAAGGATCCTACACGCTCTGATAATGAAAGTTTATGCGCCGGCGTGGTCAACAGCCTGGTGCGCTTTCCCCCAGCGAGCACGGTCTGCAGTGCAGGTCAGGAAGGGGTCCAGGCCCCTGCAGGGGGGCACCAGGCCAGTTTTCTGACCCTGCTGCCTTCTCACTGCTGTGAGCGTGGACCATGTGAGACTGCCAGCAGATCAAACAGGGTGGCATACTGGCAATGTCACATCAGCTGGGAATCTATTGCGGAGGAGTTGGGGGTAAGGGGGGGGTGGCACCTGGCCTCACTGACATGTGACTGAGTATAATTTCCCCACATTTCAACAGCACCATTGACTGAACCCTTCTCAGTCCATTAAGTACCTGGGACAGGTTAAAAAGCAGGCAGAGCAACTGTTAAATGGACTCACAAGTAACGATTCCTAAAATCAATTTTTAAAACCCAGCTTTAACAAGGGCTTAACCAGAAAAAGGTAACGCTGTGCCCTGGAGATTTCAGCACAGAGCTTAGCTCAGCCACCTGCTCGCCTAGCCTATGTAAGGTTTCTAAGTGCTGGGTTGTCTTCCCTTTGTGCAGAATAAGGCCTTCAGGGTATGTCATTGTTTAGTGACATTAGCTACTCCCAAATGTCAGGTATTTTCTTTTCAGGTGTTTTCCTGTTATTAATAAGTTTTCTATGATTTGAAGTGAAGTTGAAGATCTACACTCCCCATGCCCATTTGTGAGACCTTTCCGTTTACGCAGGACACGAAACGTGAGACAAAGTGGTAAAATAGAGCTGGCCGCAGCATAAGCTAGGAGTTTGGGGTCAGGGCCACCCAGCCATGCTCTTGGCACTGTGAAGGTTTCATTTTTTCTTAAGCCCTGGAGCCTGCCTGCCACGTGGCAGGGCTTCCCACCAACCCCTTGGTCCTGCAGTGGTTAACTGGACCCGAAAACCCAGGCCGACCTGAGGGAGGCAGTTCCTGAACTCCTTCTGGGGCCCGCGGGCCGGAGGCTCCTCTGGCTCATCCTCCAAAGACAGGGCGTCCAAGTAGAGGTTCTCCCGGGCTGAGCACCTGTCCGATTCCTTCAGCTTGGAGAGCGGCCGGTCTTCAAAAGAGGTAGAGTCCGATTCTGTGCAGGGCCACATCCCCAGGGGTTGGGGCATGCGGGGGCTTCCCGGGGGAGCAAAAGGGCGGATGTTGCCTTCTTTTTGATCACAAAGGAAATTTCCACCTCTCCGGGGACTGTTTTCTTTCTGCAACTTGAGGGTTTAAAAATTAAAACAATTAGACTCACATTTATGTCTGTTGCTCTCCTAAGACCATGGTCTCACCACAATTTGGGATTACGGATGAGTCCATCTATAATTCCATAGCTCACATCTCAAAGACCAGGAGAAGAAAATGCTCTTAAAGTTCTGGCCTTAATTTCAAAATGTAACCCACCACCATTACAAATGCTTTTTTTTTTAAAAAAATCACAATTTTGTTTGGACTGAAAATCTGCATTAATCACATACAAGCCAACTCCTTCTGACAAGACTCTGTTATTGTATATAACTTTGAGTACTGTACTCACAGGAAACAATACATTTATTTTTTAAAAATCGAACATTAAATGACATATTTAGAGCTCCTTTTTTTTTTTTAATTACCTTCAGAATTTAAGGTATACTCGGTGGAAAACGATCAGCAAACTTCTGAAGATGAATTTGGTTTTCCTAACTAGCAGTTTCCTAATGATAACAGCATATTATTTCCAAATCATCTGGAACAGGTCTTACATATAATCCGAACGATCAGACTGTTACAGCCACTAGATGGTAAAGCACCTTCCACTTTGCTTGAGAGGACGGAAACTTAGCTATAAAGGGAATTAAGCTCTCGTATGACTGAAAACAAACAACACAAGACAGATACTTTTGAGTCACACGTTTTGTGCCTGGCGCGGGAAGCTCAAGGAGCAGTTGTGGGGAACACACAGGGCCACTTGGAGTTGGGAAGACCTACCTGAGTTGGAACCACTGGCTATCAGGTCTAAGGTGCCTAACTCTTCTCAGCTCGGTATCCTCATCTGTAAACTTCCCTCCCAGGTCCAGGGGGGACTCCAGGGGAGAGGCCATTGTCGGTGAAACCACCCCTGACTTTACTTCAGGCCTGCCCTCGGGGGCTGGGACCACAATGATCACCTTGCCTATTTACTGCGCAAGAACCAAGTGGAGGATGGTCAGGAAGGGTGCCAGGGTGAAACCACAGGACAGTCAGGGAAATGCATGGAGGGCGGATGCTCTCCCTCCTCTCCTCGAAGCCCAGGAGAAGCCCTGATGGGCGGTTTCCTTCTGCTCTATCGCCTGAGCTTTCCGCACTGAGCTCTCCTCTCTGCCTCCATCAGACATGCACAGAAAGCACAGCTGAGCACTGAGGGGTCCCACCTACACACCCTTAATGGGGTCTTTGTTGAATGAGGAGCTCAGCACGCTACACGGTGGCTGCTTTTTTGAATAATTATCTCAATGACTAAAATGACTTTTGGGTTTGTCCTGAAGGGGTGGCAGAAGAAGGACGTTCAACCTTGAGTGCTGGGACAGTGCCAGGAAGTTCTAAAACTCCCTTAGAATCATATATTCTTTTAAGAAGGCATCTTTCATAAACTCTATCTTCGTGTCCCAATTTCAGCCTGCATCCACACAATGACTATACTTGTGGCCAGGTATTGCCAGGAACAAAGCCATGTGAAATAATGGGAATAGAGGACTTTTACTTAGTTTTAGTAATTTTTGAGGTGGTGGAACCAAAGTCTCCGAGTACCATCTTCATTTTGTGAGAAATATGAAGACTCGAGCAGCCAGAACTTCAGTGTTGGAGTCTGAGGCAGGATCACAGTTGTGTTAGAACAAACACATCACTCTGGGTTTCAGCTCCGCCACCTCCTCTCTCCACCCCTCTCTCCCCATGGCAGTTTAGATGCTAAATGCTTTCTTTAATCAAGAAATAAAAAGGAAAGCTTTCTATTATGTTTATCCAATTCATGTCAGCACAATTTACTTTCAACACATGATCATCTCCAAGCTATTTTGGGCAAGGAATTAAAATGCGAGAATCACAGTTGAAGCTGTAAATGTGCACGGAGCGTGTGTGTGAAGAGGGGGAGGAATGACTACAGAGGAGAGCTATGAACAAGCAGGTTCTAACTCAGGAAAGTGGAATTTCAAAAATAAACCCTGCAGCCAGGAGCAACGAGCTGGAGAGCCGGTGTTAGGTTTCCTAAAAATGAAGCTGAGTGGTTTTAGCTGGAGGTATCTGCTGCTGAGATGCCTCTGGGGTGGCGTAATAGAATAATGGGCCCTTAAAAGGATAGGGTTTCCTAGGGGAGTCATTTCAAATCAGGCATCTGCAATTACTGTATTTAGAATCCTGCAGCAGAACAACTTGTAATGCAAATATAAAGTTTTAAAGATTTGCATTTCAAATAATAGAGGGAACAATAAACCCTCAAGAGTGTCACCTCATCTGAATCAGTCAAAAGAAAAAATGGTCACTTTGTGAACACGTTTTATTATTATTTTTTAAAATATATTTTTATTGCCCTGGAGGGTTTGGTTCAGTGGATAGAGCGTTGGCCCTCAGACGAAGGGTCCTGGGTTCAATTACAGTCAAGGGCATAAATCTTGGTTGCAGGCTCAATCCCAAGGCCCCAGTCAGGGCACATGCAGGAAGCAACCAATCCATGTGTGTCTCTCTCTGTCTCCCCCCTCCAAAAACAAAAAAAACAACACACAACAACAAAGAAAATCAATAGAAAAATTGCCTTGGGTGGGGAGTAACAACAACAACTATATATATATAATTTCAGGGAGGAAAGGAGAGGGAGAGAGATAGAAACATCAATCAGTGATAAGAATCATTGATCGGCTGCTTCTTGCACGCCCCCTACTGGGGATTGAGCCTGCAACCTGGGCATGTGTCCTGACTGGGACCATGAGCTCCCGGTTCATAGGTTGATGCTCAACCACAGAACCACACCAGCTGGGCATGAACAGGTTTTAAAAGAAAGGTCTTTCATGTTGTAGAGGCAACTGATTTAAGGAAGTTACTGGGAGGAGAATGAACTTCCCTTTAGCTCTTTAGAGCTACAAGTCTTCTATCAGCATGTTAATTGGGAACTTAACAATTCTAAGGAGAAATGCAGTGTGACTCCATAAAAGTTAACTATCACCCAATCAAGTGCGGACTGAGACAGGATGTGTGATAAGATAGATGATAGGTGTTATATGACCGTACCCACACTCCCACAGTCATTCATCATGTAAAATGCCTCGTGTGGCACAATAATTATGTAGGAATTCAATGACACCCGACAAGTATGAAGCATGTGTTCTGAAAGTGGAAAATGGATTTAGTGTTCCTTCTTTTACTATCGGTATTAGGTTATCCTAGTCAAGGTTATATGGTTCACCACATAGTCAAATATCAAGAGCACACACTATGAGGAATGTTCACTCTTATTTATCTGTGAAATGTGCAGCTGAAAGTTAAATGAGTGAGCAATCCAGTTACTGATAAACAAAATCTATACACATACATACACACTTCAGCCAATTTCCTCTTACACAGAGAAAGCCTTTACCTGATTTTCAGGATTGGGCACCAAGATTTATATAATCTCCTTTTAAAATCTCTAATATTTGGGGGGAAAGGCCAGATTTATTTTTGAAAGCCACAATTGCATATCTGAAGCACCATTCACTGGCAACAAACCCTTTTCTAAAAACAGCAGTTAAGTCATTGTACAAAGCCTGTGGGATCCACCACACATACAGATTTCAGAAACAGATGAATGCCCGGAACCCATTATGCTCAAAGATGTCAACCTTGAGGACTGATGTTCTGGGGCTGTCAGCTTGGTAGAACTGTTGCAGTGTTGACAATCTGGACATGGGGTTCAGCTCCTATCCCCTTTTCTCTTTCCAAAATATGGTCTAGTAATGAGGCAAATGCTCATCCCTCGGTCATTAACTATTTGAAAGCTGAGTATCATCAAATGTCTTGCCACTTTTTCCTTTACTAGAAATTCCTCATTCCCCAAAGTAAAAAAATAACAAACCCAAAGGCTCGCTTAATTTATATCCAAGGTGTCACTTCCAAAATGAAGCCATCTAAGACCAACAGGCCCACGGCTAGCAGGCTAAGGGGACCCAGAAGGGCAGGGATGGTGATGGCCTTGCTGGGGTACAGGAGGGACAGACACAGTGAGAGATCCTGGAGGGAAGGCCAAGAGGGGACGTTCCTGGTACCAAGGTGCCTAGAGTTACTGGGATACTGACCAGCTGCTGCAGTTGGGTATAGTGAATCTGTGACCATTCTTATGAACACATGCTGTTGGCTCCTACAATTTCCACTGAACAACTGATCCACTCGGTAGAGCACAAGAACACAGGGGATTTAAGTCAGAAGATTCTCCTCAAGTGCTGGCATTTCTAGGCCGAACAGGAAATGGCCAACTTTCCTTTGATAGAATTTTTAAATGAACCATATCAAATATCAGTAGGGTGACTCAGTTGTGAGTAATCCAGGCTCAGAGAAACTTCAGCTCCTTTTTATCTGCAGTGCACTTCCTTCTCCTCAAGGATTTCTGAGCCAAAGGCTCCGGTTTTTTTCCAGTTCATTCTCCCTCCCTCACTCCCATGCAGTATGCAGATCTAGCCTTTGCTACTGCACCTGCAAAACACAGGTACCATATGTCTGGGGATAATGGAGCACATTTTTTAAAAAGGACCTCATATAAATGCAGTATGAGTATTTGTAATAGAATAATGAGGTTATTTTTCCTGAACTCAAGTTTCTTATTAATACATTTCCTTGAGGCCTCATGAATTTGTAAGTGTGACAAGCTGAAATAAAATGTAAGCTATGTAAAAATCCAGCCAGGGAGGAATTCCAAACCTTCATCAATTTAATGCAAAAATGTAATCTGTGCATCACTTAGGCACAACTACAACTACAAAAACTGTCCTAAGTCTGACGCAATGCAGAGAATAATGATCTGGGCAGTAGAAAAACAACTCCCTTCTCCCCATGAATTCATCTGAGTTTCTGACTCATTTGTTTAGCTGAAGACAATGAGCTACCAGCTACCTCCCCTGACTATGGTGCTACGTAATTATAGCTCAGTAATATCCACAGCAGGTGCAAACAGCCCGACTTCCAATTTACTTCAGCAATTTCTTTACTAATGGACAATAATTCCATTTAAGCTGGAGCAGTCACTGTGACCAGATCTTGAATGGAAAACTTAAAAGTTAATTTGCTTTTTGGCAGAAATCACTTTATAAGACCTGAAAAAAACCTCATGTTTCAGGTTTAGTCTTTAAATTCCTTTAAAAAGTTACTTCCCACCCCGGAACACACACACACACACACTCGGAAGTTACCTACAAAGTTTGCAATGAACAGATCTGTGTAATGGCTGAACCCAGGTTTCCAATACTAAAAATTCTACTTTTTCTTTTCTTCCTCTCCCTTTGGAAGCCCATGAAACATCCTAATGTACTAAGGACCTCCAAGCAGCCTGACTGTTGTTTCCACTACATGCTCAGATTTCCAAGTCACTTTAGCTGTCTCCTCTCTCTTCCCTGTTCTCTGGTGTCTGGGAGCTTCCTTACCTGTTCTATTTTCCACAAGAGTTCCTTCCTTTGCCGCTCCCACTCCTGCCGATCCCTGTCCAGACGGTCTAGGAGTTCCACCTTCTCACGGTTCCAGTTCTTCTCGCTGTGATGGATCTGCCAGCGCAGGTCCATGACCAGGCCGTGGCTGTCAGCAAGGAGCTTCTGGTGTGTCTCCCTCTCCTTCCTGAATGCCCCTTTGCTCTCAGTGGTGGAGCCTGGTTCTCCCAAGCTTTTCCCAGCCTTCTCTTCCAGCTGTCAAGGAGAAGAGAACTTAGGAACTTAGTCCCTGCCAAGTCTCACTTTGGTAGGTGAAAAAAATCTCAGATCATTAATGTATTATGCCTGGAAACATGTTTAAACCAAGATTTGACCAATCCCACGGAAGAAATCATTTTCATGCTTAAAGTCCTAATTACAAACATAGAGTCACACAGAATGTCAGTGTTCTCATAGTCTGCTTCTCAGCTCTACACCCCTACTGAGTCACCACCATCTCTTGCCTGTCCTTCTATAGAGCTCCTTGAAGACAAGTACATGTCTTCCCTATATTCTTAGCACCTCTATGGAACCTAGTGATGGGGCAGTGGTGGGACCTAGGCATCTACAATACATATTGTCAAACACTCAGGAGGTTAAATACTAAAACTAAACACATGAGCAAAAACACTCCCATCTAGGCATATCATATTCAAACTATTGAAAACTAAAGAGGAACCTGGGGAGGCAGAGAAAAGAGACACATGCATACACACACACAAAGAGGCATACATATATGAACGACAACAGACCTCTCTTCAGAAACTATTTAAGTCAGAGGACAATGGAGTGACATCTTTAAAGGGGGAAAATGGTAACATCTTTCAAAAATAAAGGAAAACAAACATTTTTGAATAAATAAAAATTGAAGGGGAAAAAATCCCATTGACAGCAGACGTCAAGAAATGATAGAGGAGCCCAGACAGTGTGGTTTAGTTGGTTGAGTATCATCCCATGCACCAGGAGGCCGCTAATTCGATTCCCAGTCAGGTCACATGCCTGGGTTGATCCCCAGTGGGGTGCCTGCAGGAGGCAGCCCATCAATGATTGTCTCTCATCATTGATGTTTCTATCTCTCTCTCCCTTCCCCTCCCTCTCTGAAATTAATAAAAATATTTTAAAAATCAAAATGCTTTACTTCCATGATGAAAACCAAGGTTATCATTTTAATTCCGTGAACGTTCTTTCTCTCACACCTAACTAGGGGCAGTTCTGCAGATGTGGCAAGCTCCCTTCTTCATGATGTTCCTATTCTATCTGACATATCCTTTCTCTCCTTTTCCATGTACTCATACTACTCATCCTCTGAGATTCATTCTAACTAAGCAGGCTTTCACAAACACTCCTTCCCTAAACCCTCAAGCCGAGGTGTGTGCCCTGCATGCCCCCACTCCTGACAGCACTGTGTACAGGCCTAGTGGGACCTTCTCTGGGTCTCTCAATGCACTGCAAACCCAGTCAAAAAAGTATCTTATTTGTTGTTGGAACCCTGGAATTTAGAATAAGGTCTGACTTAGGAGTCAATGGAAGGAATCACAGAGTTGGGAACTGATACAACATGGCCTTCATTGAGGAAAAAATACTTAAGTTTTGGTAGATTTCACCTATTTTGCATTTAAGTAGAAGAGGGTAACCATCTACACTAATAAAAGAGTAAGATGCAAATTGACTGTACCTTTGCGATGCCCACCAGCCAACCAGGAGTGAGTATGCAAATTAACCCAACAAAGATGGTGGGTTAATTTGCATACGCAGGTGCCAAGCGGCCAGGGACGGGGTGGCACGCTTGCGTTGTCACCATGGCGGTGACGTAGGCGTTCTGCACCACCCCAGCTGCTCCAGGCCTCTGGGCAGTGTGGGAAGGCGGAAAGGCGGCTCAGAGCCAGAGCAAAAAGGCGGCTCCGGCCGGAGCGAAGGCACTGCCAGCAGCCAGGGGAAGGAAGGCCCATTCTTGCATGAATCTTCATGCATATCGGGCCTCTAGTAGGACTATTATAAATGAACCAGCAGCCACCCACATTCATTGCTTCTTGGGCTGCAAATGTTTAAAAAGCATCTTAAACGATTTGGGCAGAAGATGAATCTTACCTATTACCACCTGCCTTTTAGATTTTAAGTCCTAGCATTATTTCACGGTGTTTAATGACTGTCCCTGAGGCTTTATTTGTGGTACACACGTGGGTGGATACAAAGTTTCTCTAAAACAAAGATGAAATGTTTTGAAACTGGTTCACATCAAAGATTATGCCTCCTTTTGTCAGCTACACTCAATGTCTTTGAAAATATTTAGGATTTTTTCTCCTATAAACATATTTTTAAGTAGGTTTAAAGGCAGCTCATCAAAAAGTGTTTCCACTCATTCCTCCTCTGCCTCTGACTGCTCAGGCTGCGTCCTAACATAAACAGAGCATCTAGTAGGAGACTGCTACCAGGCAGTGGGCAGGATTAGTAACTGGGTCAGTGGCTCCGTCACCTGACCAGCCTGGCCTGGCACTTCGGTTTTCCTGTGCTTTGCAGCTTCCTCTGCAGAAAACTTTGTATCTCTGCTTTCCCCAGGGCTGTGAGCCTCACACCACTGCTCCCCTGTGCCAGCCAATGCAGGTGAACTGTGGGTACCAAAGGAGCCGTTTTCTTTTTTAAAAAATATGTTTATATTGATTTTTTTAGAGCGGGAGGATATATATATATCAAATATATATATATATATATATATATATATATATATATATATATCCTCTCTCTCCAAAATTATATATATATATCAATGTGAGAGAGAAACATGGATTGGCTACCTCCCTCCAGCCCCCCGGCTGGGGATCAAACCCACAACCTGGGTATGTACCCCAACTGGAAATGGAGCTAGTACCTTTCAGTGCATGGAACGACATTCAACCAACCGAGCCACACCAGGAAGGGCAAGAGCTGTTTTCTTTTGACATTACAGGTCCTTTTCATATTTTATTAAGGCCATTTGAAAGATATCTCCTTTCTGTGCTTTTTGTGTGTATGTGTGTGTGTGCACAATTCATATAAAATTTTAATTATTTTATGGTTTGCCTCAAAATAAGGCCTAGAAAATAGATTACCAAAGATGCACAGACCTTTCCCCCTCATCATGATCAAAGGGCTGCAGGGAGTGGCTGTGCTTTTAGGAATTTCAGGGAGAAAATGTTTCTGAAAATGTAGAAAAGAATGTTTCTGGCTAAGTCTGATGTTAATAGCCCTGCCACGCCTAAAACTTCCCAGGAGGCTCTGCTCCGTGGGTAGGGTGGATGCAGGAACCCACTCTCCTCTCCACTTAAGCACGAGAGGCTCTGTGATCCGAGACCAGCCACTTCTACTGGGCTCCCATTTTCTCTGGTGTAAATCAGGTCACCAAACCTGATTAGACTTACTTCTAGGGCATGAAGTGGAAGGTCCACAGCTCTTTCTAGTATTTGCAGAAATTGAAAGGAAAGCACCTATTTACCTTTTTGAGAGATAACTAAACTACGGTCTGCTTTTTCTTAGCTCCTGTCTGAACCAGTGGTCGGCAAACCGCGGCTTGTGAGCTACATGTGGCTCGCGAGCCGCGGTTTGCCGACCACTGGTCTGAACCATGTCAGCGCATCCTGATCACCACCTGATGCTGGCGGGCCTCTGATGGGACTAAACACAACCTTGCCCAATGTGGAATGAGAAAGTAAACGCTGCTTTGAAAATGCCGACCGTGTTTCATACATGGGAGAGGGAATATGGGGGAAAGAAGATGCTTGGAATGGTGGGGAACTTTAGGAAGAGACAGCAGGTGGCTGCTCCTGGTCTCCTCACAGCCCTCTTTCTCTCAGACGAGGGTCCCTATGGTCACCTGGGCCTCCTCCCCACCTGTCCCGGGGGGGGGGAGGGGATGGGGGCAGGTACCTGCTCCAGGCGGCACTTGAGCATGGCCCACTCCACGTCCCAGGCCGCCTTGTCGCTGGCGTACTGCTGCTGCAGCCGCAGCCGGGCACACTCGTCCTCCCGCAGCTCGGAGCGCAGGTCCTCCAGCAAAGTCTTCAGCGCGCTGCACAGCTGCTGGTTCTCCACCGCCTGCGGGGACACGGGAGTGGGCTGTCACCTCATGGAAGGGTGTTCTTCAGGTCAGGAGAGGAGAGAAGCCTGGCAATCAGGGTGGTGCTGGGCTGTTTCCAAGGTGCCACTGGAAATGGGCGCAGAGCCAGGGGGTCCCCACGCTGGCCACTGGGCCCCTGGGGCTGAGACAGCTAAGGGCTCGTTGGAATAGGAGGGAGGAAGGACTCAGACTGTGCTGGGAACCTGAAGCAGAAGAGGGGAAGGCGCAGGAGGCCACAGAAAGCCCTGGAGGCCGGGGCTGCCAAGACGCTCTGTGTGACTTCAGACGTCCAAAGCTCTGGTTGGGGACGCAAATATAACAAAATACAAACACTCACCTATGTGTGCTGCCATTTTAATGCCAGCTGTTGCAACAGAAGGGAATGAATAAAGGCCTTGTGCTTCCTATAAACATAGGGTGGTCACCCCCTGACTTGCAGTTACTCCAAGGTCATAGATATGACAAACATGGCCACGGGGAGGGGGGACCTTTTAAGCCTGAGCCTGACCCACCCCAACATTTCCAGTGTCTTGCACAATGCTTGTCAGGTGAAGTGTGCAAACAGGTTTGATAAATGAAAATGGGTTTTTATTACTAACCTGCTTACACCCGCCTTAAAAGATTTTGCATTTTCTAAAACCTGTCCCGCCCTTTGAGGGCACATTTCAAAACTATGACTGCTCTCTTAGTACATTTCAGCATGGGCATTTTATCAGAAAGGTTTGGCTGAGTGAATTAATTCTGTAGCCAGATAATGACAGGCAAATGAGCCCATCTCTTCAAGCCAGACAGAAAGCACAAACATGCATTGCGCGGTCTCAGGGCAATCTTGTTGGCTGCATTTATGAGACAGGCAGAATAAAAGCTCTCCGAGTCCGGCTGGAGGCAGAATGTCTCTATTATAGAAAGGAGAGCCCCTTCCTCTCGGGTGGACCCCCCTACTTGGTAAACCACGGTGAGTGACCTTCAGCTCCCTAGCATGGGATCTACACACAGCGTCTCCCCTCCATCATGGGGAGAGTCAGCTGTACTTCTAAAACCATCTAGTTAATGCACTAAGCACACACATGTACATACACAAAGATGGTCAACCACATAGGGGAACATTTAAGATACTTTGGATATGTTTGGGTTTAAATAAAGTTGAATTAGTAAAGAGAAATTCTTTAACATGGACCGATTTGCTATTGAAAACTCCATAGTTGCTCCCGTAATTTATAGGAAGACTTATAATAGTAGATACAGCAGACTTTTGATCTAGCAGAAAGGCCTATTTGTTAAACTTTTTATTTATTGCTCTTTGATTTTTCTCAGCTTGAACACCAATTTTTACTTTAATAGCTCTGAGATAAAAGGCTTATTAAGAGTACAATTCAGTTAACATTTGAAAAGCTCAGCAAATAGAGAACCTTCTTAAAATCCTATAGTCTTTCCAACCTCCAGAAGATAAATAAAGACCCTGAATAGCCTCAGCAATCTTGAGAAAGACCATATTTGGAGGTATCACAACTATACTACAAGGCCATAGTTATCAAAACAGCCTGGTACTGGCATAAGAACAGGTATATAGATCAATGGAACAGCACAGAAAGCCCAGAAATAAAGTCACAACATCAATAAATCAACAAACAAGTGCTGGTGAGGATGTGGATAAATTGGGATCCCAGTGCACTGTTGGTGGGAATGCAGACTGGTGCAGCCACTGTAGAAAACAGTATGGAGGTTCCTCAAAAGATAAAAAATGGAACTGCCGTTTGACCCAGTGATCCCACTTCTATGAATATATTCTAAGAATCCCCAAACACCAATTTGAAAGAATATATGCACCCCTATGTTCATAGTAGCATTATTTACAATAGCCAAAATCTGGGAACAGCCCAAGTGCCCATCAGTAGATGAGTGGATAAAAACTTGGTGGTACATTTACCCCATGGAATACTATGCAGTTGTAAGAAAAGAAGGCTCTCTTACCCTTTGATCAGCATGGATAGACTGGGAGATTATTGTGCTAAGTGAAATAAGCCAGTTAGTGGAAGACAAATACCATATGATTTCACCTATATGTGGAATCTAATGAACAAAATAGAAACAGAGGCATGGATACATAGAACAGACTGACAGCTGACAGAGGGGAGACGAGAAGGGAGGCAGGATGAAAGAAGGTGAAGGGATTAGCCAGAGAACATATATGCATAACCCATAGATACAGACAACAGTGTGGTGATGGCCAGAGAGAAGGGGGGGAGGTGGGAAAAGGGGGGATGGGAACATCTGTAATAGTATAAACAATAAAGTAAATACATTACCTCTATATTCAAAGAGATGCTTTTGAAATGTGTGAAATTGTAACAAATGCTTGTTTCTCTAAACTCTGTATCAAAAGTATTTAAAAATTATGTAAGTGTAGGTGAGTGAGAAAAGGTGTTGCAACAATTTTTTCAGAAATATACATCAGTCTAAGTACAGAATTTGCTGAGAAACTATGTATACATTATGGTGATTTATTTGGTATTTTCATCTTTACATATATCACTACTTTTTAAGTCAAAGTAATTTGAGCATAAAATAATGATAATAATTTTATTACAGTCTTTGGAGCAGTCATCTAATTTTCACTGTACATCAATCCTGGGTACGTACTGCCACATTCGCCATGTTACAGAGGAGGGACTACATGTGCAGAGATTGCCGACGTCTCGCTGTTAGGAAGCGCAGGCCCGGACTGCAATCCAGGTCTGTCCCTTCCGAGGCTGAACAATCCAAGCCAGGGTGTTTGAATTCTGACATCACACCCTGCCTGGGCTTTCATTATTAGTGTTTTTCACTTGGCCTCAGAGAAGCCACCTAATCTCTGTGACATGAACTCTATCCCCATAACAAGGGAAATAATAATAGTGAGCCACCCTGAAAGAGTACCTCAAAGTCACTTCTCTCACTTTTCCTCTGGTGGTGGCCCTTATTGGGCTATGTCTGGGGGAAAGCAATTACCCCAATCAAGTCAAGAATAGAACCAAGATGTTCTGGTCCATTTAAAGGTCTTAAGTGAGAGTATTCCCGATACAGAGCTTCTGAACCTTCTGTGCCGGGGGCCCAGCTATGCAGCCTTTCAGCTGTGTCTGTTAGATATAGGCCAATGAAAAAGACCAACTTTTCAATCTCTTTAAGATAAGCTGGTTGGTTTTCTCACAAAGAAGGATAAAATGGATCTATTATTTCCTCTCCCCAGGCTAAGGGCATTTCAACCCTTCTGAGTTCGTCTCTCTTGGATGAAGCTTAAATTAATCCCAAAACTGGCATCAGGAGCTTGACTGTGCTATAAAGTGTTAAACTTTCTCTAACAGGTTCAAGGTTAAGCATCAGCTAACAGGACTGCTATCCAAGTATACAATAAATTATTAATAGAAACTGAGAAGGAAGTTTATGGAAAAGGTAACATACCAAGCTATTAGTGATGCAATGCCAGCAATTTTATAAAATCATTCTTGCCTAAGACTTCTAAAACCTGTGTATTACAATTCTGTGAAAGGCTAAATTATTATCAACTACCTTGCTTGCCTCAGAGCCATTTACTCTGGAAATGGCTTTAATAAAAAGTTGGAACAGATATATTGACCTGCTGCTATAGGCTAACCCACAAAAGCCAGTCATAAAATAGAGGTGATGGCCTCCACTTCCTATTCATTTAGGCTATCAGACATAGGCTGGGAGTTCTGGGGTGCTCTGGTAGCTGCTCAACCCCTCCCCCCAACACACTGCATAGTTCCTATGGATACATATAAAGAGGGGGGCCTTTGCAGCAGGAGTCCCAAGACAAGTCCTTTTCTGTGATATTTCCCAGAAAGGATGCATTTGCACATCCAGCAACATTTTCATATGTAAGCCAGTTATTATTCTTACCTTCATTGTTACATCCAGGTTAATTTTAAGATTCTTTTATAAAACCATTATTCCCCCCCACAGATAAAAGACAACTAGTCATTGAAGACTGGCATGAAAATGTTCAATATGACACATCAATATGATCTCTGATAGAGGTTTACAGGGATGGCAGACTCATTTATGTAAAGAAATCATTTTTCCTCTGGCTGAGAATATACCAGATGATCCGGGCCATGAGGGCTCTGTGCCTGCAGGCCACCAAAATTTACACTGAGAGCTTCCCAAGAATAAATGTGGGTGTATGAAAGAACTAATGGACATATATTTAATATGCTATAAACCCAGAGATACCAGTCCAAGTCTTCAAAGAAGCCAGGGCAGGTCTGATGCAAATCAAGATATGCTGTACCCCGCACGCCCGGGGTTAACCCTGGGAGGTGGGACTGGGGCAGAGAGAGTTCTTCCTTAAATCCCCGTTAGTCCTTGACTTGTCACCTTCAGCAGTAACTGAAGCAAACAAACAAAAGTAAACAGCAAAAATAAAATGATTCAGAATCATACGCTCTGGTCCGGCTCCTTTTATATAAAGTTGCATGACTCCTAGGTGAGGATATAAGGTTGCAGAGTCTGAAGAATGAACCATGGCATAACATACAAAATCAAAATGCAAAAGTTACTGAGGCTCAAGAAGAGAGTTTTCTTACTACAAAAAAAAAAAAAAGAAAGAAAAAGAAAAAAAAGAAAGAAAGCCAGGGCATGTCACAGTTCTGACAAAGCCAAAGGCGCTTTGGCTACAGAAGAAGGGCTGATTTTTACTTTTAGGGTAGCCCCTAAAGCAGGGGTCCTCAAACTTTTTAAACAGGGAGCCAGTTCACTATCCCTCAGACCGTTGGAGGGCCGGACTATAGTTTAAAAAAAAACTATGAACAAATTCCTATGCGCACTGTGGGGCTGGGACGAGTCGGCTGCTAAGCAGGACAGGCAGCGGCATCTGGCGGGCGGGATAAATGTCCTCGGCGGGCCGCATGTGGCCCGCGGGCCGTAGTTTGAGGACCCCTGCCCTAAAGCATCACATGAGTCCTGGATCAGGGACAAAGGCCCAGGGAGCGGGATCCACTCGGTCCTGAGTGAGGCTTTTAGTGACCAGCCCCCGCTGAAGACTGGAAGACTAATATGGAACAATATTGCATCAGGTCCTGCTCTGAATTTTAGATTAGATTCCGTATGTTTACACTTCAATGCTTTAATAGAGAATAGTATGTCACATCCCTGAATGAAAAAATAACTTCTCTTTTTGAAAAATTAATCCTACTCTTGGAAGACTGGCTGTTGGAACCATGGGGTCATAATTCTGGCACTATTAATCACCTTATTTAAAAACAAACCTTGATTTCAGGGATTACTAATGTATATTAAATGCACACATCCTTAGCAGTGCTAGTCTCGAAAGCTTAACATAGCGGCAAGTGGCAAGCATCTTGGAGCTCAATGAGAACTATCTAACATGCCCTTGCCCACTCCCAGCCTCTGTTCTGCCACAAGGCAAGCTTACTGGTCACAAGGACAATCGGGTCACTGCTGCAGATCACACAGCCAAAGACCAGTCAACAGGGAGCATTCGCAGGGCCAAACACTTTCCAACCTGATGGTTTTCATGATCTATTTCCAAGGTTGACTCGATACATGTAATTTTTTTCTTTTACCTCATTGGACATGATCAATGTTGCCATTTATTGTGTTCAACTTGGAGAATGTTCAATATGACACCAATTAAAGACCAAGGCCCGGGAAATTTTGTTACTTGTGAGTTTATCCTTGGGAAAGAAGTTCAGCCTCGTTTCTCATTCTGCTTATCACCGGGGGGCGGGGGGGGGGTGGTCTCAGAGTTTCTGAAAGGCTGTGGCTCTGTTCGGCAGCTCTGTAAGACACCCAGGCTGCCCAGCTAACACCCAGGCCACTACAGAGCGGGGCAACCCTCCTAAGGGAACTCTCAGGGAGCCAGCTGTCGCTTACAGTGGAGCTCACTCATCTTCTGTCCTTGGGCGGATGGCATTGTGCCCTTAGTGACTATGGAGAGATGGGTCCATTAAAGGCAGAGCTGATTCCCCCCATCTGGGCTCTACCCTGGGAGCCCGTTCACGTGCCTCTGCTGCACAAAGTGAAAACCCATGGGTCCCTCGCCACTTGAAGGGGAAGATCTAAAAAACCAGCGTTGGAAGAGGAGGAAAGGAGAGATGATATTAAAATACACTGAATGTGAGGTTCCAGCTGAGTGACTTTACATTAGTTTTCACCCCAAGGGTAAATTTTCCATGACTCCGGTTTAGAACACCAGATGTTACATTTTTTTCTTCTTCTGCAAAGCATTTGGATGCGCATGTGAGAAACACCCAACACATGATCTTAGCGCAGCAGGTTTTCAACTAAATAGAAATCAAGAAATACTATTTGAGTTAATCACAGATACTTTATAGTATTGGGGGCCAATAAACTGGTCCGGCAACAGTGCTGTGCTGTAGGGAAGAGAGACGGATTTGTAAGCCCTGGAGCGAGGTTCTCTCTACCCTAGGCCACTGCTGTGCAGGGAGACCCCCGGTGAAGCCACCATCCCCATGTCTGGCCAGCAGGCAAAACCTTCACAAGCACATGGGGGATAAGAAGGAAGGAGAATACATTAAACTCAGTCTTTGGACAGGATAGCTGTGAGATTCACTTCAAAGTGAAAACGGCGACACATCTCAAGACACTGAAAAATTCATATTGTCAAAGACTGGGAGTCCAATGCCTTCACTCAGGTTTCTCTTGGGAGGTCAGAGAATTGCTGATAATCACACTCCAGAAGAACTGGGAATGGAGGAAGAAGATGTGACTGAAGTTTATCAGGAACACACAGGGGGTCATTCAACGGTTTAGATAGTCTTTCTATTTTTTTCTTTTCTCTCACACCTTTTTCATTTTTAAAGACAGTTCTTTTGTAATGTGGGGTTGAAAACTGGCACCCTGTTTCTTTTACACACCTGGCAATGCGGAGTCTGGTGCCCATTATTCATTAGTGTTGGTTTTCATTGTGCTGATGGTGGGTGATGAAGCCTCAGCCCCCTCCGCATTGCCCTCTCCTTTTGAAATGTTACTGTGTGAGCAGGGAGTCACCTTTTCCAGGACCATGCCCTTCAGGCTTGTGCTCAATAAGGTGGACCAGTGCAGGTGCTCATAATGACTGCCACCTGGCCCCGAGGTTCTAGCCCCAAGGTTCTGGCATGTGTTAGCTTCACTCCTGGACCAGGACTCTCAGGGGGAGATGGAAAATGTCCTTTCCTTGACTTGAAGCTACTTTTAAAATCTGAGGGTCTGGACCCAACGAAGAGGAATATGAGGTTGGAGTCAAGATGACAGATCGGGTGAGAATAAAGACTAATAGCGGTGGCTTCACTAAAGAGAAAGCATTTAAGAGTAGAGAAAAGTCTTGTCAGAAGATCCCAGAAAGTCCAAACTTTCATTAGCAGTTAATAAGGTATTCGAGTAGAAGTGGGTACAAAGGAACAATGCTCTTTTTTAGTTTATTTGTACTTTTTGGCCTGGGATATGGGTTTTAAGTGGACATCATCTGTACCAGCTTCATTAAAATAAACAACACATTTGTTTAACAAAAAACTGGCAGATTTTAAAGGATTATTTTGCAAAGTAGCATTTTATTTTCTAAGTCATTGTTGGCAAATTCACCCCATGAGCTAAATTCTCCCCATGGACTCTGGCATTATGACGAACTTCCTAATAACTGTAATTAAAAGTGCCTTTGAAAATTCCTCCTTGAGTCACAGTAGTCGGGGAAATGGAAGGGTGGGTGGGGGTGCATAGAAAACAGCTCTTCAGTGTGACCACTGAGAGCTGCTTGTTCGCCTGGGAGGCATCTCCATTCCTCTCCTGGTAAAAACAAACACGCACTTGACGCAGTAGCACCCTTGGCGCAGGTTCTGAATTATGAAAACAGTTTGCTATTTAGTAAATTAGCAAATGATGCACATATTTTGTTTTTCATGTACTTGGCGATATAAGTAAAATTAAATCTGTCCCTTTGTTCCCTTTGAATGAGATCGTCCATGAGAAAGTCTTACACTACTACTGCATATATTTTGGGGACACAGATACTAATAGTTTCCATTCTGGGGGCTTAAGGATTTTTCTTTTTCCTGTTTAAAACACTTTTTATACTTTTTGATGTATAGTACTTGAAATTCTTACCAGAAAATGCATTAATCACAGTTACTTGATTACAAACGAGAACTATCTAACATGCCCTTGCCTACTCCCAGCCTCTGCTCTGCCACAAGGCAAGCTTACTGTTCACAAGGACAGTTGGGTCACTGCTGCAGATCCCATAGCCGAGGACCAGTCTTCTGCATTTTGGGTTTTGAAGCCTTTATTCAAACTACTTTTAAATGAGTGGTTTACTGTCAGTAAAGTGGTTTACATTTTTTTTAATAGCATATAATTCCTTTACTCTTTTATTTCTCTCTCTCTCTCTCTCTCTATATATATATATATGTATGTTAGAAATCCAGGATATTGTCCTGCCACTTATGACAAATGCTCTGGCACCAAAAGTAACGGCCAATGTTAAAAGGGTAATAGAAAATTAGAGCAAAGAGTCTTCCAGCCTCAGTCTTTGCTCACCAGGAATAAAACAATAAAACACCACATGGAGGAGTCTGCATGGTGACTGTTCACACCTGCAGTCCCGTGGGATTTTAACATACTGTCCCCTGTCCAGTGACCCAGGGTAGAAAGAGTTGTCTACCATTACTGTTATTTGTTGACTTTTTTATGATAATAGTCTATCCTTATGACACTTCTGCAACCAAATTGGCTTTCCATCTCCGCTTTAATAGATATAGAGGACAATGATTATCATCTCTGCTGCTGTAATGTGTTAGGTATTTTATGCTAGTAGAATCTAGTTTAATTGTTTCAGGTGAAAAGTATTCTTTCAGTTTCCATTTTGAATGTGTCTGGATTAAACAAACAATAAACTACTGAGAGAGAGAGAGAGAGAGAGAGAGAGAGAGAGAGAGAGAGAGAGAGAGAGAGAGGAAGAAAGAAGTAGCTCTTTAGTTGTGAAAATCTTATTCGCATATGGAGAGAAAGCAGTAAGGGGGCCTGTGCTCACACATCACCACTTTCTTTCACTTGGATCTGAGGCCAAGTGCTGACACAGCCTCTCCTGCTTGACCCTCTGAGGCTCAGGGCTGAGGGAGGGGCTGCAGCTGTGGCGTCTACGCAGAGGGAGTGCCCAAATATGCTTGTGGCTGAGCGGCTGCAGCTGCACCCGCCCTCCCAGAGTGACTCCGGCCCTGCCCCTCACCCCAGAGCCAGGGTCCAGGGCCGGGCCCTCAGGCTCTGCCCTATGGAACTCTCAGAGAAGCAACATAGGGTCCAAAACGACTCAGAAGAGGAAGTCTGGGAGTGAGGAAGCTTTAACAACTGGCACCTCCCAAGGGCTCAACCCTCCAAACCCACCAAGGCTTCTGTTTCATATAAAACTGCAAAAATTTTGGATGGTAGCAATAGTATCTTTTGGGTTATTAAGCAAGGTCTATCTGCTTAATAATTAATAAATGTGGCCTCTAGCAATACCAATAATTACTTAATATTTACACTGAAATCCCACCTTTCTTTAATGCTTTAATTTTTTTAGGTGTCATCAAATATTTTTATATTTCAAGTGGCCCCAAAAGAACCTGAAACATTTTACACATTTGGGGATATTTTTTAAAAAGTACTTGTTCCAGCCCTAGCCAGTTTAGCTCAGTGGACAGAGCGTGGGCCTGTGGACTGAAGGGTCCTGGGTTTGATTCTAGTCAAGGGCATGTATCTCAATTGCAGGCTTGATCCCTGGCCCTGGTTGGGGCATGTATGGGAGGCAGCCAAACAGTGTGTCTCTCTCACATCGATGTTTCTCTCTCCCTGTCTCTCCTCCTCTCTTCCACTCTCTCTAAAAATCAATGGAAAAAAATATCCTTGGGTGAGGATCAAGCAAAAAAAAAAGTACTTGTTCCTTCTTCCTTATGCGTTATATTACCAAACGAGTGCTATTCTCAAGTGCCCATTCAGCTGAACATCCACACAGAAGCCCTGGACTTTCTTTTTTCTTCCATGATGGACACGTGGCACTCAGTATCCTTTCCTTGGAAGAACGGTCAGCTTTCATACGGCCTCAGACCACTCTACAGAATACTCTCTCTTTCTCTGTCTGCGGCACATTCGCTGGCCTTCAGGGGACACAGCTAATCTCTCTTCTGTGGTCCTTATTTCTATGTGTAAGCCAAATGAACTAATGGGCTGACATCAATATAAAAGCCTTCATGATGTGATTTCTGGCAAAATTACAGCAACAGGCAGCCACAGGTGCCAGAGACATTTGCTGCTCCCCAGAACACCAGCCCATGGGAAATGATACAGACACAGGTTGGAGTCTTCTCTCCCAGGTGTGGGTAGCATGGGGGGCTGGGACGCGGAACCCACCTGCCCATGGAGCTGCCCTCCATCTGCAGGCTGCAGCCGTGATCCATGGTCACCGACCTGCACGGGGGAGTGTGGAGAATGCTCCCCCACTGAAGAGCCACAGCCTGGACTGTCGTCATCTCGGTCTGGACTGGCCCCGTTTGGGTCCCCCTGGACTCCAAGCTCCCCAGGCCTGGGGTAGAGCTCTGGGTGCTCACTCTGAAAACAGCAAGAGAAGATGATCACAGATTTACCCAAAGCCTTCCGCTGTGCAGTCTGATTTTTATGGTTTGAGGATAATTACCCACTTTATGGGCTTTATCAACTCTTCATTTCTCAGCAATTCCCCCTAATATGCTCATGATGGCCCTTTCACTCACTGGTCACTTTCTCCATTCAAATAGCATGCAGTTTAGTAAGTACAGTTTACTAGAAAAGATTAGAAATTTTACTATTTATAAACTACTAGAGGCCCGGTACACGAAATTCGTGCACGGGTGTGTGTGTGTGTGTGTGTGTGTGTGTGTGTCCCTCAGCCCAGCCTGCACCCTCTCCAATCTGGGACCTCTTGAGGGATGTCTGACTGCCCATTTAGGCCTGGGATCAGGCCTAAACAGGCAGTTGGACAACCCTCTCACAATCCAGGACAGCTGGCTCCCAACTGCTCACCTGCCTGCCTTTCTGATTGCCCCTAACTGCTTCTGCCTGCCAGTCTGATCACCCCTAACCACTCCCCTGCCAGCCTGATTGATGTCTAACTGCTCCCCTGCCAGTCTGATTGCCGCTAACTGCCCTCCCCTGCAGGCCTGGTCACCCCTAACTGCCCTCCCCTGCAGGCCTGGTCACCCTAACTGCCCTCCCCTACAGGCCTGGTTCTCCCCCCTCCACAACTGCCCTCCCCTGCAGGCCTGGGTCCCCCCCAACTGCCCTTCCCTGCAGGCCTGGTCACCCCCAACTTCCCTCCTCTGCCGGCCTGGTCACCCCCAACTGCCCTCCCCTGCAGGCTTGATTGTCCCAACTGCCCTCCCCTGCTGGCCATCTTGTGGCGGCCATCTTGTGTCCACCTGGGGGCATCCATCTTTGACCACATGGGGGCAGCCATCTTGTGTGTTGGAGTGATAGTCAATTTGCATATCACTCTTTTATTAGATAGATAGAGGCCTGGTGCATGGGTGGGGGCTGGCTGGTTTGCCCTGGATGGTGTTCCGGATCAGGTTGGGGTTCCCTTGGGGCGTGGGGTGGCCTAGGCGAGGAGCCTATAGTGGTTTGCAGGCCGGCCACGCCCTCCAGTGACCCAAGCAGAGGCCCTGGTACCTGGGATTTATTTATCTTCTATAATTGAAACTTTGCCTTTAGCAGAGGCCAGGACAGGCCAGGGTGGTAGGAAAGCTTGGCTTCCTCCATCGCCGGGGAAACCCAAGCCTCCTGCTTGCTCTGTGGCCGCAGCCATTTTTGGGGGGGTTAATTTGCATACTCGCTCCTGATTGGCTGGTGGGCGTGGCTTGTGGTGTATCAGAGTGATGGTCAATTTGCATATTACTCTTTTATTAGATAGGATAGAGGCCTGGTGCATGGGTGGGGGCCAGCTGGTTTGCCTTGGTTTGTGCTGGATCAGGGTGGGGGTTCCCTTGGGGCATGGGGTGGCCTGGGCGAGGGGCCTGTGGTGGTTTGCAGGCCGGCCATGCCTCCCGGCGACCCAAGCGGAGGCCCTGGTACCTGGGATTTATTTATCTTCTATAATTGAAACTATGTAGCCTTGAGCGGAGCCAAGCCTCCTGCTTGCTCCGTGGCCGCAGCCATTTTTGTTGGGATTTATTTATCTTCTATAATTGAAACTTGAGTGGAGTTCAGGACTGGCCAGGGTGTGCAGGAAGCTTGGCTTCCTCCATTGCCAGGGAAACCCAAGCCTCCTGCTCTCTCCATGGCCACAGCCATCTTGGTTGGGTTAATTTGCATACTCACTCCTGATTGGCTGGTGGGCGTGGCTTGTGGGTATAGCAAAGGTATGGTCAATTTGCATATTACTCTTTTATTAGATAGGACTAGAAACCTGGTGCACGAAATTGGTGCACTTGCGGGAAGGGAGGTTCCTCAGCCCAGCCTGCACCCTCTCACAGTCCAGGAACCCTTGGGGCAGTGGTCGGCAAACTGAAGCAATGGTTTGCTGCTCTGTTGACTAATGAGTTTGCCAACCACTGCCTTGGGGGATGTTTGACTGATGTGGAGGCAGGAGAGGCACTAGCCACTGCTGCTACACTCACCGGCCGTGAGCCTGGCTTCTGGCTGAGCGGCGCTCCCCCTGTGGGAGCGCACTGACCACCAGGAGGCAGCTCCTGCATTGAGCATCTGCCCCCTGGTGGTCAGCGTCCATCATAGTGACCGGTTGTTTCACTGTTTGGTCAATTTGCATATTCGCCTTTTATTATATAGGATTATTGCTTACAGTTATGGTTTTAAATTAGAGGAAAAAGTCCAAAGTATTGATGAAACTTTACAACTACTTCTAGGTTTTGCTTAGTGATGGTTTTCTGTCATGGATATTTGGGAGCAGGTTGGATTAATTTTTGAAGACTTCCTTCACCCTGAGGAACGAGGATCACCGTATCTTCCCATTCATAGGATGACTTAAAATTACTTACCCTGCTCACTAGAGTGAAAAGCAACTGAAAGGTCTTTGGGGACTAAAAGGAAATCAACATGCTCAGTGTCGGAAGCAGCTGACAGAGTGGCGAGCGGTGTGGACAGCCTGCGCTCACAGAAAGCTCATGGCCACTCTGCTTAATCAATAAAGAGCCATCTGAAAACAAATAACTGTTCTGTTTCTGTTATGAATCTTGGAACGGAGGCATGTTCCCTTTCTTAGGAGAACACACACCAATTTCAGAGGCGGCAAGGAAGTGACCCACCTGGAGCTTAGAAGAAACCCTTATAAAACTGCACTGGCAGAATGGGCTCTGACATTTAGGAATAAAAATTTAAACTTAGAACTAGGTTTTGCAAACTAGCAAGGTAGAAGGAGAGAGTCAGGGATGGCAGGGTGATCACTTTAATAAACTTATAACAGCAACAAAAGAGATGGCAGCAAAACTTTGTCACAGAACGGAGTTACTGACCCATATACTCTTGCAATGAGGTCAAAGGACAGACCAGAACTCTCGGGCTGGTATATAACTGGACAACCCATCGCCTGGAGCAGACTTGACAAAACAATCTGAACTAACAGAACATGACTGTGTGCAGGGGGGAGGGGCACAGCAGTGCCTGGGGGTCAAGAACAAAACCGATGCAAATAAGAGTGAACTCCCCGTGAACTCTCCGGGTGGAGGTACCTCAGTGAAGTCCTCTCCTTCCTCCTCCATCTGTTTCCCTTGTCGCCAGTGCTTCAGCAGCCACCTGAGTTTGACGTAGAAAAGGAAAATGTTCTGCTTCAAGGACCGGAGCTCCTGCTGCACGAGACTCCTCTCATCACTCCAGGTCCGCTCCGGGAGGGCACCCTGCAGAGCCAGGCTGTGCATCTCCAGTTCCTTCCACCTCAGGGCGTAGAGGTGATCCTCCTCCACCTGGAACGGAAGGAAGGGGAGTGTGACAAGCAGCGATGCCCATGTGCCACCCAAACCAAACTATGTCTTTTCAAACTGCCATTCAATCCATACCATTTTGCATATGGTGCCTGAAATAGAAACCAACGAAAGTGTGGTGAACTCCTTGAGACGTTCACTATTTATAAAACATTCTAAGTTTTCTGATTTAGAAGAAAGTGCTATTTCAAGGTAAGAGATCATAATTTCTCCTGGTCAAGTCTCCCCTGGTGCTTTTAGATGACTCTGGTTGCCTTCAGGAAAATTATTTCTTGGACGCATGGCTACAGCTCACTCACATGCAGAGTCCACCTGCCTCTGAACCTGGGCTTGCACACAAAGACACACTGCGACTGTGAGGGGGGAAGAAGTAGGAATCCTTCACCTTGAATTCCTGGGCCCTCTGACCCCTCCCAACCCCCAGCCCCTGACAGAGAACAGCAAGCGAAGAAGAGGCCCACAGGGAGCCTGCGAGGGAGAGCTGGGGCCTGCAGACACTCTTTCCAAACATGAAGTACGCCACTCACATGGTGGTGAGCAAACAGGGAAGTATGTCCATAACCTACATCCACTTCCATGCCTAGGATTTCACATTCCTATTACATGTGGGTAAGTCTTAAGGAAGTAAAAGCTCTGCTAAAAAGAAATGTTTTCCCTCTCTCCATCGAGTTCCTGCTTTTACAGCACAGGTCTAGGCACGCTTCCAAGCAATAAGCAATTATTATATGTCAATAATGACTAAGCAAAAGGGTATGAATAAAATCTTAATCTACTTAATCTTGCAGTAGCTGAAGCGGGGTGAAAAAGGATTAGGATCATTATCAGCTGTCCTCTCCTAATTTAACACTCCCTCCTGCGCCAAAAACTAAGGCGGTGGGTTTTGTTGTTTCCCTGAAGTACTAGGTTAATGTGTGGAAACCATGGGAATATGACCACCCCTGCCTGGGTCGATGGAAGGGTCTGTGCTGAAGGCCAGGGAAGAGCAGAGGCAGCTCTGGGGAGGTCCCTGGTCTGGGCAATGACTGCATGGCTACTGTCCTAGCACCAGATTTGTTTGCACTTCTAGCTGATTCAATTCAGCAGCTCAGCTGCCCTGAGTCCCACCCCTGGTTCTCCCCCGTCTGGACACAAGAACGGCACCGAGTGGGTAAGGGGCAGCCTACTGTACTGGAAATCCAGTTCTCACCTTACCTTAGGCCCTTAACTGCCTCTGGTAGTTTCTAGTCCTCCGTTACAAAATGGTTAACAGGGAGTGCTGTGCAGAGTGCCTAGCTCAAGGCAGGTACTCCAGAGGCACAGAGTGTTAGTAAGAGGAGAAGCAGCACTTCTCACAGGGGGGTGTTCTCTTAGTCCCTCCTGGAAATGCCCCTTCCTGGCTCGCTCTCTGACCGCTCCTCCCCTGTCCTGCGGCCTCTGCTGTTCCAGGACTCCAAGCGCTTCCTGCTTCCCGAGGCGCAGAGCAGCTGCTCTGCCCTGGGGTGGGTCAGGGAACACTTTCCCTTCCCTTCCCCTCTGAACAAGCCTGGATGATATCACACCACCTGGGGCCAAGGTCTGGGAGCCTCTTCCACAGGCTCCTTCATCCTGAATACAAGCACTAGAAACACCTGGGACCTTGCCACTTGGCTATCAGCATCTCCGGGAATAAACTAATTTTCAAAGAGGATTTTGGGTGCAATGCAAAAAAAAAAAAAGGTTAATTACTTAGGAATTTACCTTCTGGGTAATATGAAACCATTTTCCTTTTGTAACAATATGTGACACTGGACCTATTAATGAAACGTTTAAAAGGGCTGTGCGTCTGCTGGTGGAGGTTGGCAGAGCACTTAGATCTGGGCACTCAGCTTTGCTCTCCCCACGCCGCGAGGTGCCGAAGGCACGCCCTTAATCAGGTTTGACCTACTTAGATGAGCAGGACCATGGACAACGTGGGGCCTATGAGTTAAATTCTTGGATACCTTATTGTGCACGGGACGTGTATTTTACAACATCGCGGTGCCCTGGTCAAGACCAACTGGTTTTTGTTTTTAAAAGTACAAGTATCTTTCCCAATTAAAAAATAAATAAAAATGCAAGTATATTTTGAGAATACAAGGGGGGAAAGGCAGCAAGGGCGATTCTGAGCCTGCATATCTGTTTACAGATTTGAGGTGGCAGCAGGGACTGGGCAGTCCTGCGGGAGGCCCCGGGCAAGGAGTGCCTGTGTCTGCGAATCCTTCCTACTGGGCGCTCTGGGAGAGGATTTAATGGGTAAAGGGTAATCAGCCAGTAACAATTTATTCTAAAATAGCTGGAAGAGCTAATGAAGCCACAGCTCAATTAATGGACGTTTTCTGAAGACAACGGTTTAGGATGCGTTGTCCTTTCATCTGCAGCCTCCTGGGAATGCCCCTTCCTGGTTTGCCCTCTGACCTCTGCTCCACTGCCAGAGGCCTCCACTGTTCCACGCCTTGCCGCACTTCCTAAGGCGCAGAGGCTCCTCGGCCCTGGGTGTGCTGGGGGACACCTCACCAGAGTTGTTGGACACACATTCATGTCCAGTTGCATTAGGGCCCTTATTTTACTTTACTTTTCTGGTTTGGATGCAGGGAAATTTAGATTAGATATTAAGAACTCCCTGAGACCACACCGCAAATATTGAAAACCGTATTTTAGAACAGAAAGGAAGACAGTTGTCTTTATGAGTTGTCCGAGGGGGGCGCCAGACTGGATGACCTTTCCATACACCCTCCAGCCCATGCGTTCAGGAGCCTGTGCACGACAGACAGCGTTCTTTTACAACATATCTTGTCATCTCTCTGGAGGGCTCTGTGGTCTGAGACATGGTTGTGCTGAAGTCCACGTGACATATTTACCTTTTGGATCTTATATGTAAGTTTCTCTGTCTTCTCCTGATGCAGCCTGGTCGCCTGTGCCAGCTGACCCTGTAGCTCCTCTGTTCAGGTAAAATGGGGGGAACCCTGAGATCATCAGTGGATAAAGGAAGGGGTTTAGTGGACGGGAGAACTCTGCCTGGTGTGAAGACACAGGACAGACCTCTGCACATGCCAGGGACACGCGTGGAGTGACACAGCATGTGCACTGCAGCAGAGGAGTGATTCTGCCCTGGGCCCTTGTGTTATCTGGGGAGGACAACTCCACCTGCCCTGCACCTCTCACCTAGGAGACCAGGTGAGTAAGGAAGGTGTGCCTATCTCCTGAACTTCGAACACCGCAGTAACCACAACCCAGACTGAGCAGGGAGCCTGGGTACACCAGAGGTATCTCTGCTAACACAGCAGCTTCTAGAAAGTTTTATGAAATGCTGGGGGCAATCAGAGCTGGCAATGATGACAGTCAAGCATGACCCCTCACGCACAGTCGGCCTCTTAGATTCACTGCCCAAGTTCAGACATGTTTAAGTTGCATAATTAACTTGTTTGCATGCTTATCAGAGCCTGCCCTGCCTTCCTTTTCTCCTGGCAGTCCTATCCCCGCTGCTCACAGTAATTGGGGTGGGGGCTCCTCCAGTTGACACATGGTTTCCGGTCTCTCCACTGCACACAGTCTGTGCCTAAGGGGAATTGCACAAAAATCTGCTTGTTACATTTCGAGTTAAACATAGTTAAAGGAATCTCTTAGAACTCTTTTTATTGGTAAAGTCTACCTTTCATGCCTTTTATGTCCAAACGGCAAGGATAGAGGAGCCACTCTCTACTCCCTACTACTTTTGAAATGTGTTTCTTAGAGATGGAAACACTGTCATATTAAGTCTTAGGCATCATTAAAATGGAAGCATGAGATTTTACACACTGGTTTAAGCTACCTGAGGATAGATGATTTATAAAGCTAGGAATGAGAGTGAATTGTTGCAATAAAAACCAGGGTCATTTCACTAGTTCATTCTGATTACCTTTAACTAATCTATTATTTTTCATTTGCTCTTGCTAATCTGATGTTACCTGAGTTGTCGTGATTGAAAACCACACCCCCAAAACAGGAGATACAGAAAATAAAAGGGTAGATCACTTCCCTTAGCATAAGGGAAGACCAAGAGAGAGTTTACAGAAAGAAGGATTTAGACAGAGAAAATCAGACACACTGGGGATTCACCAACTTTGGAATAACATTTTTGAAAGACGTAAGCGCATCCTACTTTCAAGAACTCCTGAGAACATGAATGCTTCTTTGATTTGTTAGTTATTAAAGATTACTAGTGTAGTCATTTTTATTTGCTAGGCAAGGTTTCGAGTTCTCTTTGAAGAGAGGCACTTCTCCACACATAGAATTTGCTCCAGTGGCTAACTTCTCATTTCTATCTTACTGTTTTTTAATGTGTGGGGTCCTTTACAATAATGACTCTTTTTTTTTCCTGTTTGCTTATCTTTCGTACCTTTAAACACATTTATTTTATGGTTTCTTTCTGACAGTTCTAGAGTCTGAAGGTCCTGCCGTTGGACACTGGCTGACTCCTGCGCCAGGTGCGTGTTTCTGGCTTGGGTGTTTGCAATTTTGCATCATGAGGTCATCTTCAGTGGGGAGTTAGCTATGATCTCATATGTGACGTGGGCTGACACTGTGCCTCCAGAGGGGCTTTGTGTTTGCAAAAGCCAGCAACAGAACATAAACCTTCCTTTCCTGAGGGATTCCTGGGCCTCCAGGTAACATCAGTTCAAAGCCTGGTCCTGGCGAGGCTATAGGGGGAGGGGGAACTCCACGCTGGTGGACAAGATCCCTGTTGCCTCCTCTCCCATAGGCAGATGTTTCTCCAGTTTGGCCTTTCATGACGTGCAGCCCTTTGAGGGTCCTGGTTCGTTTCTTTCTCTGCCTGTATTGGGCCCAAGGCCCTGTCTCCTGTCATCTTAGAGCTGTTAAAGCCCAAGGCTCTGGGTATGAATTCTGGCAACTTCCCACCCACCTCACCCAAAGCCACTGACACTGCTCTGGTTTTCAATTCTGAAATCAATCCCAACGCTTGGAGGTGTTTTTTAAAACTTCCTTGGGAATTCAGCTATATATTTTAAAGGACATTTTATATTGTATGCAGCATTTTATTCAACAAATCTTTATTAAGCACCTATCGTGCTAGGCACGCTACTAGGGGTATAGCAGGAAGTAAAGCTGCCCCGGATCCCGCCCTCCTGGGGCTTCCCGTCTGGCTCTTTAGGTGTTTTGCCCAGTTGGGTTCTCAGGTTACCCCCCTGCTCTGGGACATATTACTCTATACCTTTAAAATGTAAAAATCCTCCATGCTCTAACACAGCTGGTATTAGCCCAAAGCTCCGTACTAGATGTTAAAATGGGCACCCTAATTAAACTTACCTTTTAAGAAAAAAAAATATATATATATTAATTTATTTTCTATTTATTACACTAAACTATTTAGCTCAGATTTAATCTTAATAAATAATTATATAAACCATTTTCAGTTTAAACAAACACGAGTCTCATACTCCAGGCGTTGTTCGACAAGCGGTCCCTGTGTCTGCACAGCCCTTTGGAGGCCTGTTCCTTGGGGGCATCTGGTTTACCTACAGCGGCTCCCGTGGTGTCTGCGGAGACTGGTCGACAATAGAAACCTTTAGATCATCTATTAGAAGTTTTACTTTCCGGCACTGTTCATTTTTGCTGACGGAATACTAAAACTACAACAGCTAAGTCTCCTAGTCGGGATGCCGTCACCCCAGTGTTACAAAAACAAAATGTAAACAGGCTCTGGCAAAGTATTTGTCCAGAACTAGCCTACGCAACACAACCACTCACAGCCACACACATCAGAAGAAAGTTTTCACGTAACACACAGATTTCCTCCAGAAAAGAAATACTTCCCTTCACGACCAGGCTCCCAAAGATTTGATTCTAAAACCATCCTTGGCCCACTTACCTAAGATTGTGATTACACATCAAATGAATCCACCTTGACATCCCTGTGAAGGCAGTTTATGTAAACAAATACGATCCCTACTTGGTTCTGAGGCCGTGGAGGCCTGTTCATCTCCACATCACAACCACCTTCCCTGTTCATGTTCTGAAAGCCTGGCCATGCTTTTCCCTAACGGCTGGGTCCCACACCCACGTACACAGCCGATTTCCTGGACATCTTCAGAGAAAGGGGCTTGTAGATTACCTCCCACACCTAAGAAGATAACTGCACTAACTCATTCTACAAAAAAAAAAAAAAAAAGGAATGCTTTCCATGAGGGCATTAACAATGCTTTCACCTAACAACACTACTGTAACCAGAACTCCGTTCCACCTCTCTCACCGTGACTTCATAGTCTGGTGAGTTCCATTTTGTTCTGGCCAGTTTTGTTACTGCTTCTCCCCAAAGCAGTATATGAGGTCAACAAATGTGTACACATGCTTGGCATAAAACCAGCACACATCATTTTATCGTGGCTGGTAGGGCACAGCTGAGGCATAAGTGATCACAAATGCTCCGTGCGCTTCGCTGATTAAAGGATAAAGGGGGAGCTGGGGAAAGAGAGCCCTTTGAGATTTCTGAAACCCAATCCTCTGGGCACAGGCTTGGTTTCATTTATATCTGAAATCTGACCAGTGCCCGTGCTTGGCTACTCCTCATTGAGAACTATTTTTAAGGTACCCTGCACATTCCAAACCACATATTCTATACATTGCTCTCTTAACAAATGGAAATCTCTCACGCGGCGCAAAGTCAGGGAAGAACCTGGTGCCAGGTGTGAGAATCTTGCTACCATCTACTGAGACGAACAGGCAACAGGAATACTGTGTGTTTGAAATCCTTTTTTTTTTTTTTTTTTTTTTACCAGTTAATTTTTGTGTGGTTGCATTAATGGGTCAGTGGGTGTTAACAGATTCTGAGTTCAGCTTCCTCTGCCCATGACTGTTTTAAGAGGGCAGGGCGTGGGTATGCTATTCCCTTCCTGGACTTGTTATGTGTGCCATCTGAGCAGCAGGCTTCCTTCACAGATTTGTTACCTGCTAAAATGCCACCGTGTAAGAATGTAGATTTTTACTTTGCTCCTTTTGTTGTTATTGCTGCTACTGGTACTACTGGTACAATTAGTACAAGTAATAATTTAACCTGCCCCAAACATCTGGATTTTCCAAAATAAGAACTTACCTTTTCTCCCTTTCCCTAAATAGGAAAATCTATAAGGCAGAAATCCTAGAAGGTATTTCACAAATGGAACTTGAGAAATGGATCCTTTTTTAAAACTTCAGCTGAAAGTCAGAAAGTTGTTTTTTCTTTTAAGCCACTGATACTGGGCGTCCTATAAGGCTCCATCCCTTCCCCGAGGCACGAAGGCAAAGAGCTGGGGGAAGTTCGGATGCAGTAGCAGTTGGCTTATGCAGATAATTAGTGGTAATTCCAAAGGGAATCTGGGAGGGAATACACAGCTATGGGTGCACGCAGCCTCCGTCTTGGCCTCCTTCTAGAGGAAAGCCTTGTGCTTGCCCCTCCCCCAGTTCCCGAGTGTCTTCAACAGGAGGAGTCAGTCAGCTGCCCTGATGGGGGCCTGGGTACCCTTTCCATCATGGCCTCAGAGGAAAGCAGTTGTAAGCAATGCGTTCTGGATGTTTCCATTAAAAGGCTTTTAGGAGTTCTTTCTAGAACTGTCTGCTGTACCATTTCAACCCAATGTAATATTCAAAGACCAAACGAAGCTGTCTGTCAGGGTGACATCACCCGAGGGACAGAGCACCCCAGACCCAGACTCCACAAGGGTGGATATTCGGCTCCTCAAAATAAAAAGAAAAGCTATGGAGCCAACAAAGTGGTCCTAAAATACGTGTTATCTTTAAAAGATATTCTCAAATATGATATGCTTGCATGCACAATTGGGTTTTCTCTTCTGTGCAAAATGCCTTAGTGAATAAAAAGTCCCAACAAAGGATGTTAAACTTTGGGTTCAGACCATTTTCCCTTCTAGGGATGCTCCCTAGACACTGCCTTTCACTATGAGTCTTCTTCTTCTTCTTTTTTATGTTCTCGTTAAAATATATAAAATTAAAGAAAACCAGACAGGTGTTTAAAAAGACGAAACATACCTTGGCAACACCACTGGCCATGCAGTTAATCACCTGAGTGATCCGTGTTTAAAAACATCCCCCAGGAAATGGAGCTCTTGTTGGCGTGTTTGGGCCCCGGGGCCAAGGGGAGGTCAGGGCTGCCAATCCCTGCAGTCCTGGGCAGCGGGGGGGACAGGACTGACCAGGCCTGAGCAGACTGTTTTAGACCCAGTCCTACCACCGTCTCCCCGGGAGCTGAATGGCCGACAGTTCCACTCAGGCCTCATTTTTTCTCATTCTCATCATGAGGGAGTCAGACATTCCCTTCTGAGCTCCATTGTTCGGCGATCCGGACTTGCCATGTGGCACCAACTAACTCGGCTAGTCTCCCTCTTCTGGAGGTTTGCCTTCCTAGAACATTCAGTTTTATCCAATAAAGTATCTCTTTCTCTTTCTCTCTCTCTCTCTCTCTCTCTCTCTCTCTCTCTCTCTCTCTCTCTCTCTTTCTCTCTCTCTCAGATTGTTGCCGGTTTTTGAAGCTATGCAGTGCGTGTGTGTATGTGGCAAGCAACAGGATGACGTCTCAGTGGCCTGGCATGATAGCACACTTGATCAGAGCTTCGCTAACAGGGCTGCGTGACAGGCCTTGAACGATGGCGCCAACGGGAAGACAGCTGCAGTTCTCCGCAAACAGTGTATCAGAGAGACCAGGGCGGCCACGTCCAGCCAGAGCTGTGCTTCTGTACAGGACCCGGGAACAGCCAGTAACAAGTGACAAAGGGCTACAGTGGGCAGAGAAAACTGGTCCCATGACCAGGGCAGTTGTGACACCCCTTCCCACCTATAGTCTTCGATGGCGGGACATAATCCCTCTCCTTATTATTAATCATACTCGATGTTTAGGTGGCATTTAGCACTTTTCAGTGTACTTGTTCAGGTAATAGCTCACTGGCTCTGAGAATCATCCCCATATAACCACATGAAGCAGGCAGGGCCATTTTACAGATGAGAAAACAGAGGCTGACACTTGCTGAGAAACAGGGCTAGTAATGGACACAGAGCGACTGGGGCCCAGAGCCTGGATGCCCGAGCCAGGGTTGATTCCACCACAGCATGGCGGCCCTGCTAGACATCACTGTGCTCAGTGTGAACTGAGAGCTGGGACACGTGTCTTCCTGAGCTTTCTGCCTTGGAGGCGGATCATTCAATTCATTTGAAATGTACAGAATTGTGAGTCTGCTAGTGTCCAAGCAACCAGTATTCCAGATGAAGACCCTGTGTGGGGCATGGGTTGATCAAAGGGTTTTACTGTGAAAGTTCCATAGAGGTACAAGACACACCAATCACTAAATCTATTTTTGGGGGAAAACCCAAATATGTAGCGTTCTGTTTTACTTTTGGTATAAAACCTAGGAACGGCTTACCTGCAAATTTGGAATGAGAACACACTAAAGTTGATCTGCCGTAATACATGTCCAATTCCATGTCCAGAGCCTGTGCTCAGAAAACATCTTTAAAAATCACAAATGCTTATGCTGGGCACCGTGAGCTGCAGACTGGAAGGACCCGGCATTGCTGCTCTGGGGCGGCACACAGCGGCCCCACATGGCACGCGGGGCTTCTGCTTGTCATCCGGGTGCTGGCACTGCTGGGTGCTTGGCCAGTGGCATGCAGAATTCTCCTTGCCACACCTCTGTGTGGTCCACAGTTACCTCTCTCGGGCATGGACTTGGATGCCACCTTTGGGCGAGCCTGGCCTCTGCCAAAGTAATGTAAGGTGGTGGACTACAAAGGCTGTTTCAAAAACTGTATTTGTTTTACTTACGCTGTTTGGAGAAGGTTTTCATGCTACTGGTGCCCTATCCATGAGGGTAGAAATGTGACATACTCTCTCACAGACTGGAGATATGTGAACTCATGTCTGGGTGAGCCAGCTGCCCCACCCGCCTACCTCTAACAGGGGGACTCACAGCCTAAGCAAGGCATTAGCTGCAAGCTGAGCAAAAGGCCCAAGCGCTCCACCCCCAGTGCCTCTTCATTTCTTAGTTAAATGCCTGACCTTCTTGTGGAGGGAGCTCCTGTTTGCTTCCAGGTGTGAGGCTTCCTCCCCCCTGCTCCCTACTCTGCCCTTTGGAAGCCACTAAGGAGGCTCAGAGCTGAGTGGGAATAATACCCCCACTGGGAATAATAAATTAAGACTCTTTATCCAGATATTTTCTAATGTGTGCTATGTTGCTCTAACGCTGCAATACCCTGCCATGACCATCAGTATCAGAGTCAGGGACTCACTCCTCAGAGACACCTGTCTTTTGGTCCCGGGTGGAATTACTTGCACGGAGGAGCTTTTGCTGACAGGACCACTGACAACTGTTTCATAGAATGGAGTATCTGTGGTGGCTCAGGACTTTGTTGACAAGGCATTACTGTGGCAACAACAGAGCATGCTGAAGAGTCCAGGTCAGGAGTGCACTCCTAGACTCTGCTACTGGCCAGAGCGCCATCACCAGAAACTACGGGACGCGTGAGACATGGGAGGGGTTTTCTCCAGACTAGCAAAAACAGTGCTTGGTGTTATCCCAGCTTTCTTTCCCGTTTGACAAGAAGCCGGGTAATGCTCACAAATCAGTCTTCTACGTCTTGCTAAATTTCCAGGCACCCATTGGAGACACAGGTGTACGGGTGGGACCATGCCTGCCTGACAAGGGGTGCTGGCAGTTCAGCCTGTGTAGACCCTCCAATGCCAGCTGCATGTAGTGGGTTGGCTCCTAGTGAAGTCCTCCTGATTCCATCTTTTCCTATTGTGTTCGCTAAGGGCCTTGGACTCACAGGAAATGTCAGACAGCCAACCACACAGCGAGGGAAGGGTGGGAGGGCAGGGGAGAGGGGTGGCTGGTGGGACCAACCAGCTTGCTGACCTCTAGATTGAAACAGCTCTGGCCTCCCGGCCTGCAGCTCCGGGCATCCCCGTCGGCTCGTCGGTGCAGCTCCCGCGTGGCTCGGAGGTGCAAGTGCTCCCGCTCGTCCCCTCGCTCCTGACCCAGCTGCCACTCCATCTGATCTCTCAGTTTGGACTGTTAGGTGCATGGAGGAATTTGGTTGTTGTTGTTTTTTAATTTTTAAATAAAAAACAAAGGACAAGAGGGTGAGGGTGGGGTAGGGAAGGGAGATAAAGAAAACAAAAATGGGTAAGGCAGATGACTGAGAACACTACCAGACGAAGAAAAGCATGGACAGAAAAACCAACTTAAACACAGTGGCATAAGAGAGTGAAGAGAACAGAACCAAAATGAGGATGAGCAAAACGATGGGCTGAAAGATCTGGAAAGCAAAGAGAGAGGGGGAAGAATGCAAAACACTGGTTATGAGGCGCATGCAATGGGGATGCATGAATCACAGACGCAACCGCAAGCACGCTACCCATGAAGGATACGGAAGCAAGGCTCCTCCTTCCTCGCTGTGGTCGAGCAGTCAAAGCCATAATCCAGGGTGGCAGCTGGGTCATGCACCCCAGGGCGACGCATAGGAAAGCAGTCCTGGGACGGCTCCTCCACTTGGCCCTCACCCTCGGCTCAGGGAGGGCAGCGGGGGCAAGCCAGCAGCGAGACTTTCCATCACCACCATCCTTCTCTCAGAGCAGTGCTCCGCTCCCCACTCTGGCTCATCTTCCAGTGGGAGTGGGTGGGCCTGGGTGCCTAGGGCCTTTCAGAACTGTCCCCTTTGGCAATGAAACTTGCTCCTGAGCGAGTTTGCTAATTATCCTGACAGTGAAATGAGTTTGCACTTTGTCTTAAAACTCCTCTTAGCTTCTTCATCAGGATAGCTGGTCGTTTGAGACACCAACAAATGAGAAAGACTGCTTCGATCCCTATCGCTTCCATTGGGATTAGCCTGGTGTCATGAGGGAGGACCTCTAAGCCAAGAGCAACGGCGCAGTTAAAAATAAGAGAGGAAAAAGGAAAAAGAAACAAGGAAATAAAAGAGAACTTAAAAAAAAAAAGAAACCCAACCAATAGAAAGGATTTGGTTGACACTTGAGGCTTTAGTACAATGCAGGCTTGAAATCATAACCAAGCAGCCGTGAGCAGAATGAGTTCAAGTGCAGCAAGGCCAGCAAGGAGGAGGAAGAGCAAAACCGAGCAGGGAGGCAGAGCCAGGAGCCCCCTTACCTGCAAGTCTGGGACCAGCTCCTTCCCCAGGTTCCCGATGGGGGAGTCCCGGGACACGGAGGTCACAGTGGAGAGGAAGCTGGAGGACTCTGTGAGGTGGGGCAAGGGAGACAGGCCTTCCAGGCGCTCCCTCACACCATCCCCGAGCCGGTTCACCTGCTCCAGGAAGGTCTGGAGCTCCTTCCGGAAAGTCTTCATCCTGGCATTGATGGACCCCAGCAGCTGGGGCCCCTTCCTGTCCCCCTCCCCCTGAACACCAGGCCCCGGTGAGGCCATGTCGTCCACAAAGCCATTGGTATCCGTGATGAGGCTCTCCATGGTCCGTTCCAGCCGCTCAGCCTCATGCTTTATGCTCACCAAGCACTCGGAGTCCTCCCTGGCCCTCAGAACCTCTGCCGGACAAAGCTCGCTGGCCTCCGATGGCTTTCCACTGCTGAAGCCCGATGTCTTCTCCAACACCTCTTCCGAGTCACTCTCCCCGCCAATGGGCCCCTCCCTCCTGGGCTGGGGCAGGCGGCCTTCCTCCCCATCCCTCTCCTTCTTGCCTGTGTCACTGTCGGCGTCGCTGTCCCGGGGGCTCGGGGCACGCAGGCCCAGGTGGGCGGCCAGGTCGTAGCGCTGGACATTGGACAGCAGCACCCGGTTCTCATACTGTAGCTTCAGGACCTTCCCGCTCAGCTCGCTGATCTGCAGCCGGGCGGACTTCAGCTCCTCCTGCAGGGGAGCTCCTCCATTCATACCCTTGCCTCCGCCATCCGCCAGCCACCCGGGCTCCGCGCGTGGTTCAAACTTGAACTTGCTCAGCTCATGTGTTAGCTGCCGGTTGTGGTCTTCGATCTCAGATATGGACCTTCGAAGCAGCTCCGCTTCCTCCTCCACAAACTGCAGATGTCGGCGGAGCTCCGTGGAGGACTCCAGGGAGTCGCCAAAGGGTGAGGTAGGAATGCTTGGGAAGTGGTCCCGGCCTGGGCCCTCTCGCTCATACTGGCCTCGCATGTCCTCCATCTCCGCTTTGAGGCCTCGGTTCTCCACTTCCAGCTCCACGATCTTCCGGCCCAAGATGTTGGCTTCTTCCTCCACCAACTTCAGCCGCAGCTTCAGCTCCGCCTCCCTGGTGCTGGGTGGCCCACCAGCTTCCCCGGTGGGCAGGGGGCTGTCCACATCGCCATACAGGGCTTTGTACTTCTGGAGCTCCTGCTCCAGCTCGTCCTTCTCCTTGCCCAGCTTGGCCATCTTTTTGCGCATCAGGGAGCCTTCCTCTTTGGCAAACTGAAGCTGGCATTTCAAATCGGCACTGTCATCCTGCCAGGAAAGAACAGCCCAAGAGAAGGGTTATTTGAAAATACCAAATGTTCGTGTTTTTGATGATTTCCCTTGCACCTCGCCCCCAACACACACACAAAAACAAAACACCGATCTTTTTGTCAGTGCGTCAGGTTACAGGAGAAGGGGCCAAAACAAAGCCAAGGGGAGCGGGGTTCTTCACAGCGTCTGCTGCTTTGTCACAGACACAAAAGAAACCAAACAATTAGTTTGGAAAACACGTGCACATGAAAACCATCATACAGGCGATGTGTGAGGAGAAAATGAAATGAAACTCAACACCTGCCAGTGATGCGGTGATCCCGCGTTACCTTGTGGTCCAACGTGACTCATCACCAGCAACAGTGGGAGAGAGAACCCCTCGTCAAGTCTGGTGCAGGCACACAGGCTTCTGTAGCCACTTCCGCCTGTGGCCACTCACTTCCTCCACAGTGCAGACCTCCCTCATCCAAAGTGGTCATCAACCCACAGGTGTTGCCAGGAGGGGGAAGCCAGGTGACCCCAAATCATGGCCAGGCTTTCTACTGACATGCTGAGAACCTGAGACATGGCAATGCCCCTCCCCCTTCCCAGGTCTCCCTAACCCCAGTGTATCACAAGGATGACATGAGCACAAAATTATGAGATGACAGGCATGAGGGTGCTTTGGGAGGCAAGGTGTGGGGGTAAGTACCAAGCTCTGACAGTTAGTATGAATTGGTTACTGCAAACCTCAGCACCTGGGTTACTCACAACCTCCGCCATGCAAGTGCAACTTCAGAGCCTGGGGTTATGTTCCGCTCCCTTTAGTTGCTATAACGCAGCAGGAAAGTAAACTTAGAAACCCAAGGCAAGGAGGTTAAGTGTTTCAAAACCTGAGATGTAGTTATTACTGGAAGACCAGAGGATGCCGAGGATCACCAAAACAGACTCTCTCTCTTAAATGCCACACTGCTTGGCTGAGGTCAAGAGGGCAATATTTGGCCATTTGGAAAGCAGACTCTGCCTTCACAGTGCAGGTCTCAAAGCCGTGAAGTGACATGAATTCTGGTTTGGGCTTGCACAAAGGTTTTCTATCACATTCAGTAGGAACAATGACCACTTTCATGAATCATCCCTCTTTGATGGGCTATCAGAAGTTTCAAAGGGCTATCATGGGGACAAAACTTTCAGCAAAGAATTCCCCGTCACACAGAGACACTCAGCAGCATGCTGGAGGGTAGGCAAACCCCATCAGCCTCAGGGGAAGGGACGTCATCAAACCAATATCTGGAACAAGTCAATCCTCTGGGGAGAATGAACTCTTTTGAGAGTGTGCTCACGTGGCCTAGTAGAGTTGACACAGCTTTCACACTCAATTCTCTGCCATGTTTTTGCCACCTCTCACCATTAGTCAGAAAGATATGGAAAGACCTCCCTTTGGTGACCCCCCCAACTTTCATCCCTCCACCCACTCACCTCTTCCTTGTCCCACAAATCTATTGGAGATAGGGAGTGATGTGACAGGGCCGACTGGAGGAAAAATCTGAGGCCAGCTGTGAGCCAGTGCTGCGTGGAAAGTAGGCCCTGGTGCTGTCTATGCATCTTCTGAAGGACCTGCTCCCCCTGCCATCCTCCGAGCAGAGGACAAACCAGTCCTGCCGCACCTGGGGTCAAACATGCTGCCCTGAGTTCCACTTCTGCCCCTTCTGTCCCTGGTACCATGATGGGCTGATCACAGAGCCCTGGTGAACCCATCTCCCTATGTCTAAAGCAGGATCCTCACTCAATCACAAGGTTGTTTTGAAGGTCAAATGGAATAATGTACAGCAAAGTGGTTTGTATATGTATGATAAATCTCCATACTCTAGCACCCTGAAATTAACTTTCTCTCTGTCTGAAACACAATTAATATTAGGGGAAGGAGCCAGTAACTCTACTCCCCATCTCTCCCCCACTCTGTGTATCAGAGAGTAATATATAAATACCATTGGGAACAGAGCATGGTCTTCGTGTTCTAAGAACTCATCCCATTAAGGATTTGGTTTTGGGGGATTAAGCAGACATAAAAAGGGATTCTATGACTAACTGGGAAATGAAGCTGTCTGCCCACTCACACTAAGCAAAATGTGTTATTAACACTGCTGGGATAGTGATGTACATATTTTTAAAGGGCCTAATTGAATAGATGGGCTGTAAAAGACATATTGTAGTCTATCCTAATACTAAGGGGAAAGTATGCATATTTGTTGATTCATTCATCCTTCCAGTACATACTGAGTACCTACTATACACCAGAAATTGACATTTTACTTTTAAATGGCCCCAGCTTCATAAAACTTTCTAAAGTAAAACAAGCAAAAGTACCTTTTCAATTTATTATTAAACCTAGATTCGCAAGAAATCAATGGAGACAAACTACCAATACTTTGAAAATGGATTAGTGTATGAGTGAAAAGCCTGGGACAAGACAAGATAATGCCCTTAGCCCGATCAGTAACTTGATAGCCAGTGTTTATCCTTCGTCCAAAATCACCTAAGTGATCCTAGCTCCACCAGGGAACAGGAAAAGTCACCTTCTACATGAGGATGGCAGCAGAGATCATGGAAGACAATGTCGCCAGCCACAAGGGAACTCCAACCTCTGCCCACCTCAAGCCTGGGCAGACCCAGAGATGGACAAGACCACCTACTGTAACCAATGTCCTAACCCTACTTCCATGGAAACTTGCAACTGGTGAGACCTTGATATGGAAGAACAGGTTGGAAAAGGGCAAACGAGGGGCAGAGTTAACCTGCTCAGTTCTGGCAGCTTTTGTCTCAAACCCAGACCAGGGAGTCTCAGGTGATCTCTGCTGAGAGTGTTCCCCAAAAGTGGAGCTAAGAAGTTGAAGACATGGGTAAGACCTCTGAGAGGCCCATGGAACCAGGCCTTGCACAAGGGTTCTGAAACACTTGGTTATAAATACTTAGAGTAGAAAAATACTATGAAGCCCTCAAATTGCCTTGATTTCTGGAAACCTTGAACCTTGCACCATCCTTTTCCATTTGCCTTCCCCACAAGTCTGACTATAAACCAGGGCCATTCTCCTCTGTCTCCTTAAACCTAAACCCTGGTCAGTTAAAGAAGCAAGATTATATGACATACCCTAATGATGTCCAATTTCTAGAGTACTTGAAGATTGAAAAAATATCCAAAAAGTCTTCTTGTTCCTTAAAGGAAGAACTATACACACAGCAGGAATTTGACATGTAATTAAAGCATGCTGTCATCTCTACTAAACACCCATGCACGATGAGGCCTGCCACCAAGACTACAGCAGTTTTTGAAAGAGCAATCTTTGAAGTCAAGGCAGTGTGTGCATTTAATTGAAAGGGTCAGACTTTCTCACTCCATTGAGGTGGCTGGAGAAGGTGCTGTACCTCCTGGGGCCGGCATGTGGGAGGGGAGGCCAGGGTGCTGGGCTCAGCCTGTTCTGGGGGCAGGAAGTCACTCCTTCAGACAAGATAGAGAACCACAGCCTCAGCTAAAGCAGCGGGAGGCTGGCTACCCATCTTATTTTGTAACCACAGACTTCTAAACTCTGCCAAATCTCCGGGGTAAGGGTCTAGGCTGAATCCTAAACTGAAGGATATCAAGCTCAGGTTTCAAGAGATTATCAGATAGCCCGGGAATGCAGTATGAAAGCAGAAGGTTGAGTCAAACTTTCCACACAACACTGTCCCTGTGCAAGCAGAGAAGACAAGCATGGCATGGGGGCAGGACACACAGAGGACCACCAGCACCACCACCAGATGGAAAGGCCTTGCCAAGCAACAAAAATATATCACTACAGGTGTATATTCTTTGGCTTGCAAGTCTGATGTCTAGCCAGCACCCCAAGCGCTGACTGCTCGCATTCCTACCTTGCGCCGGGGTGCCAGTTTCCTTTGAGTTTTGGTTGCAGACCTGCAGTTCCCAAGGCGCTCCGCTCCACCACTCTGCTGGACAGAAACTCCTTTCTCAATGACACTGCAGGCTGGGGGAACTGAACACATTCCCAGTGCCCGGGGCTTCTCAAACACGCCTGAGGGGCAGCACGGCTGTCCTCAGCCCGATGTACCCACAGGGGAAGGCAATACCATGCTGCTCCTTCCAGAATGGGGCAACAGATACCCTTTTAAGGAAAAGATCTTCTCTGGTCAAGAGCCAGCAAGCTGAAACATCCTCGAAGCCCAGGAGGGCTCAAGCACGCAGCAGTGGGACTACAGATGCCAATTTCCCTGTATTAGTGAATGGCAAAGCGAGACTGAGGAGTAGAGATGGTGGAAGAGAACAGTTCACCTTTGGCATCCCTGCTGTTCACACGGCCTGGCCCCCTTTGAAGGGCACTCTGGGAATCAGTGTGTTTGGAGACTGGAGAAACCAAAGGAATCAGTGTGGAATTCACAGGGGCGGGTCAGCAGAGCTCTTAGCTACTGCATCTCTCTAATTACCACTTGACCCGAGAGCTCAGGGAGCTGATATCCCAATAATACCTTTGTTCCCTCCAACACCTAATACTAGCAGTGATTTCATAAAGGAGGAAGAGAGGAATCCAGTAAAGCAGGTATTCAGGAAAGCCAAGGAAGCTCTGAAGAGCACATACCATGTACATAGAAAGGGCTACGCTTTTACCATCTTTTGGTAGGAACATTTCACTTTCATTTAGGACAATTTAGGATACTGTTCAACTTGCACATATATATATAAAAACAACAATGCTTAAAGCAGTGCCTTGTGAATGACTTTGTGAATAGCACAGAAGTTGTACTATGTTACTGTGTGAATGACTTTTTACCAGTTATGGGTACTGCCAGAGCCCTGAACGGCACCAGCTTACATCTCACACAAAGCCATTCTGTTCTCCTCTTTCTTGAAGGAATCACCAGCTTATGGGTGCAAGAAACAAAAAGGGAGGAGCTGTCAGTTTGGAAGGAAAAGCTTCACCCATGGAGGTTTTGAATGAGTCCAAATATTTTGCCAGATAATGTTTCTTTGAATATCTTAAAGGCGACGCTAACATTTTTAAAGAAAATTCAACATGGGGTGATTGCCTCAGGAGGAGATGTAACATTAGAACAAAACCTCTGCTTACCTGGTTAAAGGTTTTCTTTTCTTTGTATGTTTCCCGACTGCCTCTTCTTTTCAGGGAACTCTGAAATAGATCCAAGCGACATTCTGTTAAGGAGGGGTCACGGGGGGGCGGGCACCTGCCCTGGGTGGGCACCATCCCCACTGGTCGGGGACACGCAAGGGCAGGGCTCTTCTTTCCCCACTGAAATCAAGAAACCATTTAGAGTCAACATTTCAATCAGTACACAGGTTGGTGAGGTCTTCGAATGCTAAAAGGCTTTAAATCCTAATTATTATTTTTCGGGTATTCCTCAATTATTCAGTTTCATGAAAAAGGAAGGTGACTTAGATAATTTGTACTAGTGGAGGGGAGACAAGAAGAGGAAAAGGTAGGAAGTTTTAGAAATAGATATATAATATGTCTGGGGCTGCCTTATTTCCTAATTATGTTTTGTTTGGACTAATATCAAAATTATTTGATGTTTCCTGAATGCCTAAAAGTTAATGGTCATATAAAAAAAAAAAGTGGTAGAGAGAGAGAAAAGGGTGGCTCTTGTTTTTGGAGAAAACCTAATCTAGGTTGCAACATTCTCCATGAAAAAGCCACAATTCATGATTAAACCTACATCGTAAAGATCGAAGAGAGTTCCTAATATGTTCATTGGTGATGTGTCCTTGGCCACAAGGAAGTGTCCTTCAGTGGACTGGGTCTGCCTACTCTTACACACATTACAGTGCACCTTTGCCTGCTATAGGCAAGAAGTATGCCTGAAATATAAACACAAGTATAAATATAAGGGCCCAGGGGGGTCTGATATGGAATAACAGGGAGGCAGGCAGTTCCTGCTCAGTAAAGTATGAAGAAAGAACTACCGGGAAGAAGCTCGAGAAGAGGAATTTGAGACCTGAAAGAATTCCTGTAATCCTGAGAAAGGTGGAAGAAAGCCGCTTGGAAAGTTCAGATTGCTGGCTGTCACTCAGACCTTGGCAGACCTATGAATGAGAGGACACTCTCCCTGGGAGCGGCCCCCTCCCTCCCCTCTGCAGCTTCACCCCGACTGAGGCAAGCACCTGCTCCTCTGGGAACACCTCTGAAGGTGGGGGGGCTCAGAGCCCTCTCTGCCTCATTCCTTTGCTGCAGCCCACACACCCAAACAGCTGGGACAGGAGGCTCTGATGCACGTCACTCACATAACTGTCAGCCTTCAGTTAATTAACTCAGCTCTGTTTACATTTTAAGTGTCTCATTCTCAGAAGACTAGGCCATGCCATTTATTGGATGAATTTTAGGGTTAAGAAACAAAATTCTAGGCCTAGCTGGTCTGGCTCAGTGGATAGAGCATTGGCCTGTGTTCTGAAGGGTTCTGGGTTCCATTCCAGTCAAGGGCACATGCCTGGGTTGCGGGCTCAATTTCCAGTTGGGGTGTGTGTGCAGGAGGCAGCCAATCAATGATTCTCTATCATCATTGATGTTTCTATCTCTCTTCCCTCTCCCTTCCTCTCTGAAATCAATTTTAAAAATATATATCTATACACTGAGTGGCCAGACTATTATGATCTCTGATCTCTGAATGCATAATAATCTGGCCACTCAGTGTGTGTGTGTGTGTGTGTGTGTGTGTGTGTGTGTGTGTGTATTAGAGGCCCGGTGCATGAATTTGTGCATGGGTGGGGTCCGGCCAGCCTGGCCAGGGGGAGGGGACATGGGCGGTTGGCCAGCCTGCCTGCTGGTCGAACTCCTGGTCGAGGGGACAATTTGCATATTAGCCTTTTATTATATAGGATATACACTGAGTGGCCAGATTATTATGTGTTCAGAGATCATAATAATCTGGCCACTCAGTGTATATAAAAGAAACAAAATTCTAGTTTCCCTGAACCTTTAGGAGGCCTGGGTCGGGTGGGGGTGTATGTGTGTGTAATTAAGTGAATGGATGAGATGGTTATAGAATCAGCATGTGAGTGGGCGCTCCCTGGTCACCAAGGGTGTGTGTGGGTGTGTGGAAGCTTGTCTCTGGCCCCCTCTGCAGAAGCAGCTTTATTTCCTTCAGGCTTTTTTGTAAAAGCAGCATCACATTACAAAGAGAACCAGTCTCCTCTGACGGGTTAAATGAAGCAAGTCTTAAGAAGGGTGTGAGCTTTCCCTTCTGAATAAGTAGGTTTTCCAGGATTATTCACGCTGCAGGGGAGTTTCTTTGATTTGAATGAGCTGAGTGAGATGAACACTTCTGATAATTCCCTATAGAAAATATAGGTTACAAACAACATGTATTTTGTGGCTTCGATTTATAGCTAATAAAACATAAACATATGTACGTGTTACATGTGTTTGTTAGAAAAGTAGACTATAGAAATTGTATCAAAATGTTAACAGCAATCATCTTCAGGTGACAGAATTACAGGTGATTTTAATTTTTGTGGCTTTTCATAGTCTCCAAGTTACCTACAATAAATACTATTTCTTTTGCAAGCAAACAAAACAGGATATGAAAATTTGTACTTTAACGAGGTGAGAGAAGAGGCTAGCACCCATCTCCTATGTTGGATTGCAGCGAAGCTTCATCACAAGTTCTGTGCCAAGTTGTTGGGCTTTTTTCCACCATTAGAAATTGTTTTCATTAGCCTGGACCTTGAGGTATCACCCATACATACACAGCTCTTTAAAAGGACCAAGAGGCTCCCTAAGGGTTGAAGAAACTGGCCAGGTGCCCCAGTGCACTGCAGGCCCCTGGCATATGACTCCCTCTCCATGTTCCAAGCAGTGATGAAGCCCCTACCCTGGCGTGCAGTCTCCTCCCTGGCTCACCTGCATATTGGCCAAGGAACCCTGGCTATAGAATGATTTGTATGAGCATCATTAAAAAAAATATATCTATATTTTTTATTGATTTCAGAGAGAGGAAGGGAGAGGGAGAGAAAGACACATCAATGATGAGATAATCACTGATTGGCTGCCTTCTGCACAGCCCCTACTGGGGACCAAGCCCCCCCCCACCCCCCCACCCCTGCAACCTGGGCATGTGCTCTGACCAGGAATTGAACTGTGACCTCCTGGTTCATAGGTTGACGCTCAACCACTGAGCCACAGCAGCTGATCTGTATGAGCATTATTTTTGGCCAGTTCATTCCTCTGGATGATGCAAAGATCCTCCAAGAAACAATTAAGGGAAAGGGGAAAATGTAGACTATCAAATAAATGGAACCCAGAATGGGGTGTGCCTGCTGTTTAATTCTACTCTTTCTTTTTAGTCTGGCCAACTGCCAGAAAATCAACTCCAAATTTCTATGAGAAAGGGGAAAAAATTGGATTTGTGAATCCAAATTGAATCCATCCAAGACTGATGCATTTGCTGAGTACTGAATATGATTAAATAAAATATGAAGTTAGGCAATTATTTGGACTTCCATATCAATTCTTAATGTTTCCTATTTTAAGTTAGCCAGTTTCTTCTAAGCAATTTCAGAAAAACGAACAAGCTCTCATGGCTAAAGTGTCTTCAGAGAGAGGCTTTGGGGGCTTTAACATTTTAAGTTGGTAATAAAAGGAGGCAAATATGAATCAGAATGCTATACATTATGAGTCTATATGGAAAAGAGGGTATAGATGTAGGCAGGTGATTTTCAAAATTCTTAAAGAATCTCATTATTCAGGAAGTAGTCTGGGTTTTGGGGGGGCTGATTTATAACACAGAGTTATAAAATCAGAATAAGAAAATGACAGTTCCTAGGTCTTCTTCCTTTTAGGAGGAAGTTACCAAGATTCTTCTACCCATATTAAAGTTCTCACTTGAGTGATACAGGATGTAAAGAGTAAAAGCGATTAGCTTCCCCTTCAGCTAGAAGCACCAGGTCTTGGCTGGAAGATGCCTCCTGCCCTGTCCTCTTCACCTGCCCTAAAACAGCTCTCAGGGAGACGGGTTCACTTCACGCCATGGAATCACATAGCACCCCCCGGAAACCAGCTGCACCAGTTACACTGCAGGGCCCAATACACATAACCCCCTCGGATTCCATGGAAAACCCTCCCTGGCCATACAGGGAAGGGAACCTGCCCTAGCGGGTTTGGCTCAGAGGATAGAGCATCATCCTGAGGACTGAAGGGTCCCGGGTTTGATTCCAGTTGAGGGCACATGCCCAGGTTGCGGGCTCGGTTCCCAGTAGGGGGCGTACAGGAGGCAGCCAATCAATAATGCTCATCATTGATGTTTCTATCTGTCTCTCCCTCTCCCTTCCTCTCTGAAATCAATTTAAATACACACACACACACACACACATTTTAATGGAAGAGAACCCTCGCTCTGGCCCTGTTTGGGAGGATAATGTGATAATATCAACTACCATTTGTTGGGCACTTTCGTGTGCCAGGCGCAATGCTAAGCTCTTTCTTTACACAACTAACCTAATTTAATTCTCACGAGACCCTGAGAGGCATATATTATTATCACAAACAGACAAGAAAACATAGCAGACATTAGGTAGTGTTTCAAGGTGCCCCCGACTCGGAGATGGGGCACCAACCTGTCCGCGACTCCAGCTCTCGCTCCTGGTCACAGCCTCCAACCTCAGAGCTGCCTCCAAGCCTTCCACGGCCCAGTCTCCTTATTTGGGCTGTTTTTCTTTTTGTTTTCTCAAGGTTTCTAAGCCCCAAATTGCTGAGTTTTCTCATCCAAAGAGTCTCTCCTTTCTTTAGAGAAAAAGCACAAAGAGCTATTCTAGGAATGGCTGCAAATTGCTCTGCTCACAAGATACCTCACGGCCGTGAAGTGCTTGTTGGCACTCTGATTATTTCTGAAAGGTCTGAGCTGCAGACAGCAGAAGTCCTTATTTGGGAAAGATATAAAACTATTAGCAGAGACAAAATACCACAAAGTAAATGAGGAGACGTGGAGGAAAATGATATTGAGACACTTCGGCTGGAGAAGGCCACAACCACACTGTCCAGGCCATGAGGCCCACCTGGAACAGACCAGACCGCATACCCAGCCTGTCAGGCGGCACCTTCTCCTGGGAAAGAACATGATGATAAAAAATGACAGGTCGCTGCACATTTGCTTTTCTTGGCTCCGTTTAAACCTTAGAGACATATATCTTGAGGCGTAATGATTGGAAAATTGCTGGCTAAAACATGCTACAACACAGTAACCTCAACCAAACATGGTAAAATAAATGAAACAGAAGATGATAAAGTAAAGCTGTAGGTTATCCTTCGTATGCAAAAAGAAAAATGGAAAATCAGGACCGTTGCAAGACCATGATGATGACTGCACCAAAAATATGTCCTTCTCCCAAATTGTAGGAAACTCAACTCTTTTTTCTTTTTAATCCTCACCTGAGGATATGTTTTTATTGATTTTTTAGAGAGAAAGGAAGGGGGAGAGAGAGAAATATTGATGTGAGAGAGAAACCTATTGGTTGCCTCCTGTACACACCCTGACCAGGGATTGAACCCACAACCTAGGTATGTGCCCTGACTGGAAATTGAACCTGTGACCTTTCGGTACATGAGATGACACTCTAACCAACTGAACCATCCGGCCAGGGCAGGAATCCCAGCTCTCAGTATACACATCCATGCAGGCACTCAGTAGCACCACCAAGCATTATATGAAACACGAAATTGGAATCCACACTTCAGAAGTCTCTGCTGACTTACTTAGTAGGTCATAAGTGCCTACTGAGCTTTCAGAAAAGTCGGAAATTGATAGAAATGTATGCCATTTGCCTGTCAAAACTGAAGATAAGGTTTGTATCTTTTTAAAAATAATGTTTCCGGCTCCCACTGGTCTATGGGAAAGAAATATACCAGTCATGAAGATAGGCAAACTATTTCCTTAGTCCAGTGGTCGACAAACTCATTAGTCAACAGAGCCAAATATCAACAGTACGATTGAAATTTCTTTTGAGCCAAATTTTTTAAACTTAAATTTCTTCTAATGCCACTTCTTCAAAATAGACTCGCCCAGGCCGTGGTATTTTGTGGAAGAGCCACACTCCAGGGGCCAAAGAGCCGCATGTGGCTCGCGAGCCGCAGTTTGCTGACCACGGCCTTAGTCTAATGAAATAATACAAAAGCGAAGTACTTTGAAAAACAAAGCAAAGCCAAAATACAATATCTATGTAACAGTGTGTATATGTGAGAGAAAATGTTGCCCCCTTTCAGAGAAAATCCATCATCCTTTTTTTTCTCAGGTGCATGTAATATGAGAAAATACTTAGTACTTTTGTTTGTTTATATTTCAAACAAAAGAACATCAGGAAAAGTTCTGAATTACTTGTGCGACTATTTCATAAAAATCTGCTGTCACATCCCTTAAACCTTCTAATTTAACTTTTCACATTGTTCTAAATAATAGAGTGCATTATCATGCTATTAAAATTTATGCACACATCTGTCAAAACTCAGTAAATCTACGATCTGCATATTTCAGTATATATAAATCAACTTAAAAAAGTATACAAAAAATTAAGCTCTAGTTAACAATGTGTATTTAGGGAAAAGTGAATTGGTGTCTAAAATTTATTTTCAATGTATCCAAAAATAAGATGGGTTAATAGATAGGTGGATGGACAATAGATACAAGATAGATCAAATACAGTAAAATGTTAATATGGAACGTAGGTGGTGAGTATACAGGTGTTTGCTATAAAAGTCCTTAAGCTTCACTGTATGTGAAAATTGCCATAATGTTGGAAAGAAAACCATTATGCACATACATTACTGATTTCATGGAAAACAGTTAATACAATATTGTATAGCCATTAATAATTATGATTACTAAAAACTGGGAAATCTTTTACTAGGCAGTAGATTATGGGTGACTTCATGTTTTTCTTTACACACTTTTTGTATTTCTCCCAAGTTATCAAAATTAATATATATTATATTTTCAGATCAAGGACTATGCTATATTTTAAGGATAACAGAACTGACTCATAATGCAAATGTCCCCACTAAACCTAATACTGTGTTGCCTTTGCCTGGCCTCCTCTGGAAGCGATGGACAAGACTGACAGACAAGACTGATTGTGTGGCCTCCAGAGAGACAGGAAATTAAACTGGAGGATTAGTCCCCAGGCAGGAGTAGCTCTGTGCTGCTGGGGATCATCAAATACATCTTCCAACAGAGGACAAAGAAGGGCCTAATGCACATTTGGGGACAACAAGTGGATCTGAGATTCTAATCACCCTCCGGGCTGATGGCTTCCTCCCGAAGAGGCTCCTTGACCAGGCAGACACCAATCTGCTGACCCATGTCTGCTGAGGAGCCCTGTTATCTGGAGCCACTGCTCAGCTCCATTCATCATCCACCGAAACGCTCTGAAATCTCAAAAGCATCCCTGGTTAGCATTCTGCATAAAGGCATTCCTGTCCCTTGCGTAAATCTTCAGCAATTCTTTGTGACAACTTGGATTCCCACCTTTAACACCAAGATGCACACTGAGTGATTTATGGGGAGAATGGGGATGCTTGCCTGTGGTTTCATGATTCCTATGGAGCAAAAGCTCTCAAATGTCCAATGGCCTCCACCACCATTCAGGAAACTGCGGATGATTCAACTAAGCAAGACCAGTAATTGAGCTGTAGGGCAAGGGGCAAGATGCTGCCTGTTCTTGTAGCTGGAGAGACAAACCCCTAGAGGCCAAGAGCAGCTGGGACACTGTGGTGGGGGCTGGCCAGCCCTGCCTTCAGAGGTGGGCCAGCCAGTGGGCACTGAGAAACAGACATGCTTCCTGTAGAAGGAAACCTGGCCCAAAAGCACAACACTAGCTGCCCTGGGCTAAGGATGGGCACAGAGCAGAGGGAGGGACTGCCCTGCCCAGCCTGGCGGGGAAGGGCCTGGGCAAGACTTTGGAGCAGCATTCAGTGGAACAATGAAAACAGTGCTGCGTTTAGGTGATTAAAAGCAAGGGCGACATTTTTATCTGTGGTCCTGTCTTCTTTGCTGAGCACACAGGCTGAGAAGCTGGACGCCCTACACCATGCATATATTTCTGCTAGCATATTATGTGGATGAGACAGCACATCCCAGACAGTGTTTAAAACCACAGTCAGCTGCCCCAGACCGGTGTGTCCACTGCAGCCCCTCCACAGCTAAAGCAGAGCGACCACCATGAAAGCCCAAGGAGCTCCCCGACCCCTGACACACACACACACACACACACATGCACACACACACGCACACGCACACACACACGCACACACACACATGCGCACACACACATGCGCGCACACACACACACACACACACGCACGCGTGCGTGCAAGCTGCTCTTCTCCCCCAGAGAGTTCCGACAGCTCCTGCCTTACTGAGGACAGGGCACTGTGGAGCAGGCTCTGGGGACAGGACTGCGCTGAGAAGGAAGTGGGTGTTCCTGTGGTGTCACCAAGGCGTGGCGCGCTGAAGTGCAGGCTGTAGTGCTCATCAGGGCACTCTTCTTGTGTGCGAAATCTGCTTTGCGGTGTTCGAGCCACGGCAGTCTAGTTTTTGTCTTCTAAAATGACGCCAAATCTCTAACAGTTTCCTGTATGAAATGCTGGTCTGAGAAAGTGCAGATGTTGTTAGATCTTAAGTGCAAGCTCTAACAATCTAGAAAGCCTCATCCAGCTCTAGAGGGCCAGGGTGCTCTTTACTCAGACTCATGGCAGCACTTTATTAGGAGGGCTCCTCCCGGGCTGCAGGAAATCTATTTATGCAATCAAGCTGGACTCGGATGGTTTCAGAGTTGACAGAGTAAAAGGGGCTTAATCAGGAAATCCCTTCTACTTGAAAGCTTTATCCTGCTTCCTCCCTGATGCACTTTTCATGGCCATTCCCCACCGGGACAGATCGCTGTCTCTCACAAGCCAGCATGCCTACTTCTGAGCCGTTGCCTGTCCAAGGATGAAAGCAGATGTCCCAGGTCCTTCCAACCCCTGGATTCTCTAATTGTATTATTCAACCAAAAATCACTGCCACCCAAAGCACACTGGGCTTGGGAAGAGTGATGCATGCCCTGGAGGAACTGTGGGAAGAGGGAAGGATACCCCGCAGGGTGTGTGTGTACAGTGCCTTGCTATTCGCATTTCTCAGGATGGACAGTGGGAATCACGGTCACTCACTGACCAGGAGCAAACTGAGGCTTGCAAAGGTCCTTGGTGCAGTCAGGGAGACGCGGGGAGGACGGCCCGCCTCACTCTGGAGTAGTCTGCCCCTGCAGTGTCGTGATGAGGCCTCAGTGACTCAGAGGTGAGGTGCCTTTGCTTTGCCCGTCTGCCATCTGTTCAGTCATCTCTCACCCCCTGGGTTCACCAGAGTGCTGTGCGTGCCCTTGTGTGGCTGCACCGTGTTCTCATCCTTTCCATCCTCCATCCCTTTCACAGGTTTCCAGAAGGAAAGCCGGCAGCCACTCCTCTCCTCCCACTTTTCTCGGGTGCACATGCGTTGCAGCTGCAAACTTGTACTTGGGGATGCAAAAGTGAATCAGAGCATTAACTGGTATTCGGAGAAAGAGTCTCTTGGAGGTTTAAGCAGCAAATATCCTGCAAATAGGAAAATGCCAATGGAAAGGCTTTTTTCCCTCCCACTGGATGTCCACGGACTTCTTCTGCTTGCCACCCCGCTCATAACTTTGAAAATTCAAATTAGGCTTTTGGACCAATATCTTCATGAATTTTTCAATTTCCCGGCAAGCATGTGAAAAGCCTCGTGCAGAAAAGGGAAAGGTGGATTAGGAAGAAGGGCATTCCTGCCCAAATCCAAGCACATCACTCATGGCTTATGACGCTGAGCTCCTGGCGGCTTAGTTTCCTTATTTAAATGTGGGACTAATATTAATACCTACTTTATACAAAGAGACTCAGTAAGTAATATGCTTAATAAGTGACAGCCATAAAAAGCAAACGTTAGGCTGCTAAGCAGTTATAATTCATTCCTTGGTTAATATTTTCAAATGCTATTCATCCACCCCCTCTTTTTTTTTTTTTTTTTTTTTTGCAAATTGAGAGTTAAGAGCCATCATTAATCATTCCAGCTTTTTTCTCTCTCTAGGAAAAAAGACGAATGTTTACAGAAATGTGTTTTCCACTCTGCGTGGGAAATGTGCAGAGTGTAAACTTGTTCATCTGTGTGGTTTCTGTAGGTTCGTTTCTGCATATGGATAATTTAGAACGCTAAATTCATATCACAGATCACTTAAAACCTGCCGTGAAAATATCGTACTATTGTCTGTTACTCACAGATGAAATTTTAACTTAAAAAATAAATTCTCTCATAGTAAGTGAGTGTTATTTCTATCATTTCAGGGAAATAAGTAGGTCAGATTCTCCACAAAGCAATTAAGTATGCCAAGAGCCTATGGCAAGAAAAATGGCCTCACACGCAATGTTTAGAATGAGTCAAACTATGAGGAGAAAAACGGTGACATCACACGCCCTCCCCCGATATCAGATCCTAGCAGATCCCCATTATCAAAGGAGAGGCGCTTGTCTTTGTGACTGACAAGGTTTTTCTTTAACATATTAACATACAGTGAATAAGATGGTTGCAGGGGATTGGCTGAATGGAAGGCTAAGTAGAAGCATGAAGCAGAGGAAAGGGATATAAAGAGCAAAGAGATTATGAAACCTCTTCCATACAACAGCCTCTGTCTGGTATCAGATGGACTCTGAGAAGCACCCAGCATGTGAAATGAAATGCGCTGGAAAGACCTCCTCTCTTTGGTCATGGCGTCAGTCATATGAGCAAATACACGAACTCTCCTCGAGACATAAACCAACACCCAGGTGGGAAAAACGAGAAAAGAGTAAGATTATGCACTTTCTAGGCCTTTAGACAAGTCGGACCCACGTATCCTGGGTTGGCCCCATGTGGGAGCCCCCGCCAGCTGGCTGCCTGTCTGGGCTGGGAGAACCCTCTGTGGTGTGATTCTTTTCTTAGACATTGTTTTCTTCCCTCTTTCTTTCTAACCCCCTGATCATTTCTGGGTTATGGTTCTCTGTTTTCTTCCACATGACTGAAAACAGACACAAGGTATTGTCCAAGTCTCCTCCACTCTGGGCAGATATTGCGCATTTTGTTAGAAATTAGGACATTTAGAATAGCTTAATTGTGAATTAACATTCTAGGGTAGAGATGTTCTTTGCGCAGTTACGTTATTTCAGGCTAAATAAATGTACAGAAGACTCTAGCTCCCAAGAATTGATTAAGAAGGAAATTGATAAAGAGGAAAAAGGATGCACAGAAACTGGACATGAAGCAGGATGGAAGCTGCCGCTGTGAGAAGGGACGGATGTGCACACCCCACCTCACCTCCTGTGTCACCCCCTCTTCTCACGTTTCTCTCCTATTCCCCCATCTTCCGCAGAGCCTCAGGTGCCTATAACCCACAGAGGGGGTCCCCACTTATCCTTCTACCACTCCTTGTACCCCATCTGTTGATACTTTCTCATTCTTTCATCTCAGCTGCTATAGACATTGCTCTGTCTCCATCCTTGGGGTTTGGAAGGGCGGGTGGGGGTAGTGGGTGTCCTGTAATCCCCCTCTTCTGTCCTCAAGAATGGCAGCCATGTGGTTTCTATCAACTCTTCTCTCCTCACTCCACATTGCAACATGCCATCCTTTACACACCATCATTTGTATTTGTCCCTTTTTCTCTCTTGCGTTCAAGGGAAACTGATCACCTTGATCATTCTGTTGGAAGGCTCCTTGGTGGTGATGCCCGACCTCTTCAATAGATGCTGAACTATTTAGTGATGTTTTCTTCACGGGGGAATCCACAGAGACATCTCCATCTCATTTACATGTCACTGTGCATTTGCCAGGTGGTTGCCTCTGGCTTATGGACCAAGTGTTTTGTGTTTGCAGAGTCTATAGGCATGTGGTGGCTTTAGCTACTGAGACTGCACAAGACAGCTCCAGGAGCATGTGGGTGCCATTCACCCATGGGCCCTGACACCTTCTCTCTGAAAATCTAACCTACAGAAAAATATCTTCTAAAAACACTCATTATTGGAGACTCAAATGGATACCTGCAGCAGAGCGTTATTTACAATAGGCAAAAAGGTAAAGATAATCCAAGTGCCCATCAACAGATGAATGGATAAGCAAAATATGGCATAAACACTCAATGGAATACTATTCAGCCATTGAAAGGAAGGAAAATCTGATACATGGATGAACCTTGAAAACATAAAAGTAGGTGGAATAAGCCAGGTGAAAATAAAAGATAAATATTTTATGATTCTATTTATATGAGATCCCTGGATTAGGCAAATTCATAGAGGCAGAAAGTAGAATAGAGAATACTGGGGGCTGGGGGGAGGAAGAGTTACTGTTTAATGGATGTAGAGTTTCTGTTTGGGGTGATGAAAAAGTTCTAGAAATAGGTAGTGGTGATGGTTGCACAACATTGTGAGTGTATCCAATGCCCCTGAATTATATACTGAAAAAGGATTAAAATGGTAAATTTTAGGTTATGTATATTTCACCACAATAAAATAATTAACCATATCCAAAATAGTCTATTTTAAGAGCCATAACAAAGCACCCCAAACAAAACTCTATGGACTGCTATAGCTTATATTCTGGGTGTCTCCATAAGATCCCATGATTTATTTCACTTTCCATGTGTACAATATTATACATTCTTTCTCTCCTTTTATGGCCAAGAAGCTAAGATTATCAAGTACTGTTTTTAATCTGTAAAATACACATTCCGATAGATTCAAACTGTTTATAAATGTTTTGAAGGCAGCTTTTAAACAGTGACCAAAGCTTTAGCAAGTTTTTTTCTCTAAAGGCCTTACATTTTTTAAACAATGGCACACATTTAAAATTTTTATTTTATTATACCTCTAAAGGTAGGTTTTCTCTTCTACTGATGTTTCAGGTCAGTATATTTTAACCAACTATTACATGCATGGTTTCTTTATAAGAAGTAAGTAATTTCTCTCAGTGATCATAACTTATTTGCAGGAAAAAAGTTAATTTATCAGAAAATACTAGTGGAGAAATTTTTATGTTTTTCATAGAGGTGCAAAATTTTAAAACTTGTTGGAAGCAATGCAGGAATACCTTCTACATTATTTTATATTTTCTTTTTGTACAAACACACAAATACATTCACAGATGAAATGAGAAGAAAAAGAATGAATGAAAGGAGTAAAGGAAGATGTAAAGAATAGAGATAAGACAAGAGGGAAGTAAAAAAGAAAAAGTTCCGAGCCTTCCATGTATTCTTAGATATAGCTTAGGCTGGCCTCTGTGTCAGCTGAGAAGCCAAGATCATAACACTTGCTTTCTGATGGGTTAGGAGGGCAAACGAGATGAAATGACCATACGCCCACCAACGGATCATGGTCAAAAACGTCAGGTGAATCAGCAAACACACTGCTTGCATTTTGCATCTAATAGCTTGCTCCATTATAAGCAAACATTTTATATTCAAGATCTTTTCTCCTCAAAACCTCTGTGAGATATTATTCTCATTTCATATTGAAGGGAACAGGCTCCGAGAAAATAACTTGTCCATCACCACAGGCAGGATTTGAACCCAGCCTCTCCCTTCGTAGCCTAAATTTCTCCACCACACCGTGCTGTCTCAGACGAGGGATTTTGGGAGAAACCAGATCAGACCAGTGGTTGGCCGCTCACCTCCCTGCTGACTGTTCTCCCATTCCAAATGAACCAGCAAGATTAGCCTTCATTCCAGGAAAGTATGCAACAAGGAACAGTGATGTGCCTTTGGTATTTTGAGAGTCTCCAAAGGGGCAAAATGCATCTCTTGTCCTGCTAAAGTCATTTCACATTTATCCATCTTTTATGATGTAAGAAAGGACTCCACCCTACAAACGTATCTTCGAGGTGGAGCACACCCAATCCTCCAGGACTCGGAGGCCCCATTAGCATGAGCCCCGCTCTTCAGGGCCCCCGGAAGAAATCTGGGATCCCCAAACATGTCACTGTGCTCTTAGTCAGGACACCCACAGCTCACTGACGTGTCTCCCATTCTACCCTCTTCAAGTTTGAGACCTCAAAGACCCAGGCCTAGTGTTTTCTGGGTTGTTGGTAAACTCAGAAAGCCTATTAAAATAACGGTCTATCATTTATGAACATTTATACTCTTCTCTAGAAATATATGCCAATTACATGCTTCTCTAAAAGTCCTGGGCTTGAGAGAACAATTTCCTTTTAACAAGGGCCTCATTATGATGCTCCGCTTTTTAAACATCTTTTCTTTGCAAGAGACTGTTTTCATAGTGTTTGTGACAAATGAGAACCTCTTCAACTTCCTTATTAGAAGGATCTCAGAGGGTCCTTGTGGGGGAAGCAGTCTCACAGTGAAGTGAAAACAGAGAAAGAAACCTTTCTCCTGTGTATTCCCTGCTGTTTGGGAGAAACGGTAACTCTTCAACCTCCAAGAGTCGATGTTAGAGCAGCCTGGAGATCAGCACTGTCTTTTCAGAATCCCTCCTGAACTTGGCTCCTGTTTGCGGCTGGGGACTAGCAAGGGCAAGGATGGATAACAGTATTGAGCTCCAGGAAGAATATTAAAAACATGCCACCACTTTCTTCTGCCTTAAGAAGCAGTATTCACTTTTAGACCTTACACCATACAGATGCACTGATAGAAAGGGATGCCTGATGGCCTGTCAGGCACTATGGATGACTTTAAAAGCTCTGTGTGTGTGTGATCTGCTACTTAGGTCTATCCACTCAAAGGCAATTTTCCTCCAAAAGTGATCCCAAATGCAGAATTAAGCAACAATAACACTTCCCTCCCCCACAACAGTCTCCCATCCCTTTCTGTCATTGTGTCCATCTGTTCCTCTGCTGTCCTGGACTGACATTCTGGAGGAGGTATTTCAACTGTGTTTTACTCTCTAATAAGTGGAGGGAAAAGAGGAAGGGTCTTGGAGAGAAATCTACCATGTTGTTATTGTCAGCCTTCTTCACCTCTATTCTGAAAACCCTGCATCTGGTTTCCCCAGGTATCAGCACAATTTGCAGTAAGAGTGTTTGCTTCCTTGTGCAGCTTATTATTATATATATACTAGAAGCCCAGTGCATGAAATTCGTGCACGGGGGGCAGGGGGGTCCCTCAGCTCAGCCTGCACCCTCTCCAATCTGGGACCCCTCGAGGGATGTCTGACTGCCCATTTAGGCCCAATCCCAGCTGCTTGCCTGCCTGCCTTCCTAATTGCCCCTAACCGCTTCTGCCTGCCAGCCTCATCACCCCCTAACCACTCCCCTGCCAGCCTGATTGATGCCTAACTGCTCCCCTGCCAGCCTGTTTGCCCCTAACTGCCCTCCCCTGCAGGCCTGGTCACCCCTAACTGCCCTCCCCTGCAGGCCTGGTCCCCCCTCAACTGCCCTTCCCTGCAGGCCCAGTCGCCCCCAACTTCCCTCCTCTGCCAGCCTGGTCACCCCTAACTGCCTTCCCCTGCAGGCCATCTTGTGGTGGCCATCTTGTGTCCACATGGGGGCAGCCATCTTGTGTGTTGGAGTGATGGTCAATTTGCATATTACTGTTTTATTAGACAGGATAAGCTTAACTAGCCCTACGGCAGAGGTGCCAAGCTCATCACAGATCAGATTAACCAACCTGAAAAATTTACCCACTGCCTTTCATTATCTCAAATCCTATGGATTAAGGAAAAGCGAGGTGATAGGCACTGCTTTAATCTGCAGAAGATAACATCCCAAGAAATTATCTCTACCTAGGAAATGGGAAGTGAGTCATGGCTAGATAGCCGGAAAATCTCTCTGGTGATGTCTGGCATAATTCCTGCGGGAGGATTAGCCAGAGGCTGCTACCATCTAGTTCATGAGTCATTATTGGAAGCACTTCCTTTTATCTTTCTTGGGTAAAATGCTGACAAACCAGCCTTTAAAACCTTATTTAGCCAAATCCAGTTACAAGACCAGCTAAAGGAAAAATATCTATATCAAAAGAACGTGCACATTTTATTAATACCAACAATAAAAAGACAGTGATAGTTTTTAATACAGTAAAAAATATTGCTTTTAAAGAACTATAAACCTTTACCAGACCACTTCTATTAGAAGAGAATATTCCTCAAAGTCCAAATGACCTCCTTTTCCTATACACATTTCTCCAAACATATCTCTGTGCTTGTACAGAAGTGCTTCTGCAGTGTCACTGGGTTAGATGTGGAGGTACAACTCTCTCCTGTTACACAGCCCCTGCGACTTCCATGGGCCATCAGACTCGCACCTGACATGTTCACAGATCTCCTTGCTCCCTGGACTTCTTAGTTTTGTTACTGACCAGCATGTCATGGAAATCACCTGCTACAGAGCCTTATGGGGGTTTTCTTGGTCACCAGGACACACATCTTCACTTTCTACAGTGACTGTTTGCTGATCGGGCATCCTCGGGAAAAAGAGGGGTTCCACATGATTTCCAGGGAACTAAAACTTTTCTCTGAAGGAGCTAAAATGTAAAACAACAAGTAGATGGAGTCAACCATCATAGATGACTATGAAGTTCTAGACTCCTGGGAGTTTGGGAGCGCGCAGGAAAGCACCGTGGTGGCCCACAGAACTCAACAGTGGGAAAGCCGGTATTTCTAATTCCCAGTTAGTTTTTTCAAAATATATTGTGCTTTTCGCCGCCTTCTTAAATGGAATTTATAAGATACAGTCAACCCTGACCTCGTGGAAGGGGCTCTGCTGTGGGCTCTGTGGCTGACTCTGCCCCTGCCAGTGCTGACATCAGGGCATTAGCAGCCTCTCTTTCGCCCCGAGCCAGCCTGGTCCTCTGGGGTCAAATCAATTAGGTGCTGTGGTACGGACGACCGCAGCCATGGGAAGTAGGTAAAAATCCCGCTAACATCAGGGAGGAGGACTCTAAGAGGAGACCTCGCCCCGGAAATGCATCACTTGGGATTCACGACAGCTCCGTTGGGGCTTCGGAGCCTTTTGCAACGCGCTCTGAGATTTGTGACCATGTTCTAGTTGCTTAAAGCTGCCAACACCTGAAATTCAGGTAAAGACACAGTCTCATCTTTCTCCTTTCTTGGTAAAGTCTCTAAATTTCTCTTTTCTCCAAAAAGTTTGGTTCTACCCTTCAGTATTCCTGAAACTCTATCTAAGTGAGAACTTGAATCTCTTACCTTTGATAGGTGCAATTCTCTTCCTTGGCTCGCTAAAGCTGAAATCTCACACTGCTCTATAATGGAAATGTGATAAGGGCCAGAAGTCACCAGGCCACCTTACAACCTCTAGAAAGGCCTGGGACCTTACAAAAGGACTTAGCACTCATGTGCGAAAGCTCAGCACCTCACTTCTCGGACAGAGCCCCTGCCTTCATTCCACGCCTGTAAAATCTCATCTTGAATACAAGCCAACAAAATAGATGGGAATAGTCATATCTGTGTAATGTTTTACAACTTGCTATATAACCTCCATATCAAGCCCTGCTCCATGCACAAGTCCGTGTGAGCAAATCCTTTCCGTGGACTTTACCGACTATATTCATTCACACAGATGATGGTTTGTCTTTCAAAGGTGGCTGAGGTATTAAAAATAGTCATGACCCATCACAAAATAGACCAGGTTACCTGGGGACCCTGGAGAGATGTCCTGGAATCTAAGAAGCTACGCTGGCTTCAGGAGGATTTTTCTGAGCTGGTCCCGGGGAAAGTGAGGAGAAGGGTGTGAGATGCCCTTAAAGTGCCCTTGGTAGAAGAAAGCCTTGCTCGGTTATCACTTCCACGACTGACAATCACCCATGCTGCAAGTGGTAAGCCCAGATTATCATCTCACCACTATCACCACTCTTATTAAATTGAAGCTTGATAAGGGGCGATAATCAAGGACTCACCATCATTTTTATGCTAATATGGTAGTATTCATCTAAAATAAATCCTAGATTACAAACAGCAACAACAAAACCCCCAAGCTCAAAAAGCACCTGTGACCTTGGTGTCAGAAGGCCTGAGTCCTGAACCTTGCCCTGCCACCTGCTGTGTGACCTCAGGCAAGTGCCTTGGCATTCCTGAGCCACCCCTCCTGTGGGGAGTGAGACTGTGGCACAGGGGCACTTGGCATTACTCAAATGTGCTATATTGTTACATAGCATCTCAACAGAAAAGTGACCTAGGGATTTTCAAGTAATGTTTTCAGTGAATTCAATAAAGTGCCACCCCACGCCCAAACAGGAGCAAACACCAACTGCTTAAGCAGCCATGAGCTCTCTGAATCTGTCACGTGGACAGGATCAAAGCTGGTGCAGCATGGGGGAGACTTTCTTGGGTGATCTCCACCTGGCCACTATTTTCTTCCCACCAAAAAGTCTGAAGAACTAAAGGCCCTTTCCATTAATACTCCTACACTTCACACCTCAGAGATAGAGAAATGGAGAACAAGAGAGATACAATTGAGAGGGGTGAGGGAGGGCAGGAGGCAATCTCGGGCAGCAGGCATTTTGCAGAACTGCACGCTTCTGTTCTATAGGAGCCAGGGTGGCTGTGGCTAGGAGAATACACACAAGTTAAAAAATCTGTAACCATTCTTGATAGAAATGTTACCGAATGATTTGGTTCACTTTCCCCGCTGCCGACATTGGTCTTTCATTATCCAGCAATTGATAGATTTACTCTGGTTGTCTCATGCAAGCCCATCGCATCATTCTAATATGTTTTGAAACCAATGGCATTGACAGAATCATCTACTTCCTCCATATTAGCAACAGCACCCAGTAGAATATTATGCTAAAGGGATTGTTTAAAATTAAGGGGAGAGGAAGGAAGAGAGGGAGAAAGTTTTTCAAGTGGTTGCTTTATCACAGTCTGTAGGAAAAGCACTAGGACTTTCAAATAGTTTGAAATAAGAATATCTAATTTATATTTGAAATATATATTGCAATTATATGATATGACATGGTAATTTACTAAATAGACACACATTTTAACACTACTCTCGGGTTTTCACCTGTACACTGTGCTATTTATATTTTTATATTAATAGGAGATGGTCTCCATGGGTCTCTCCCATTCCTACCTATCTTGCTGGATGTGCCAAGGACACAAGGCTTGGATCAGTCTTTACCTGGACCATTTCAGGGCTGTGTTTTCAGTGAGCAACCTTGAAGGGTGAGGTAGCATCTCTCTCTGCAGCAAAGAGCATGAGAGTTTATGGATCCCTGGCTCAGCATTCCCCAGCCATGGCACAGGCCCACTGTGTGCACAGCATCCATTTGGACTCGCTGGGTCCTGCTCCTTGGACTTGGGGACAAGGGAAACTTGACTGTGCTGATGCTGACTGCTGTGCCCAGAGAAACAAAATCCTTTGTCTCTAGCCCAGGAGTCTCATGACTTCTGTCAGCAACCCTGGAACAAGCTAGATTATTATCTTGTAAGCAGGATAAAATCAAATCCCAGATCTGTCAATTTCTTACTTTACATAATGATGAGAGTCTTCACTTGATTGCGGAGTTGAGTCAAAGGAAAACAACTTGATTCAAAGGTCCTGCCTATGACAAGGGAATTTAGCACTGGACACTTTAAAAAGTGATATTAACGTTGTTGAAAAGCATCTCACCGCCACGGCTCTTCCATCTCCAGTTCTGAGTGTGCCCGAAGAGTCTATCTGTGACCCAGCCTGACACCCCCACTGCCTGGCCGCGGGTTTGGCTCGTTTCTATTCTCTGAGTTACTGTGGTTCTCCTGAAGGTTTTGTGGTCTGATAATTGATAACTTTTATTTATTTATTTTTCTCTGTAAACTACATATTCTTTTTTTTTTAACTTTATTTTTATTGTTACTATTACAGATGTCCCCATTGATAACCTTTAAATACAAAAAAAAAAAAAAAAATTCGAGGGCAACCAACCTCTGCCTTTGGCTCAGCTCCACCGTTTGTCCCTGCAGTAATAGGTCAGAGCGGCCGTGTTCGGTCCACTCATCTCCCTGTTTGCCCTCGTATTCTCTGAGGCTTTTCATGTCCCAGCTGTCCACGGCCTGGTGCTTATGCCTCACTTACGGTTTACTGCTCACTGTACGAAGCCTCCCCACTCATCACTCTGGGAGGGCAGGGGCTATGTGGCTGCTCAAATAGCAAGAGGGCTCCCAGTCGCAACTCCATAATACTCGATAACTGATCAATCAACTTATCATTTCTCGTTCGCATTTGCAGCAACATTTTCCAACATCATTCCATTGGATTTGAAAAGTGGGAAAATAGCAAGTAAGATTTTCAAACAGTTGCCCCAGGAACCACAGAACTGCTCTGTGTGTCTGGCCTAAAAAGTACAGCACATCTCAGACTAGAAATGTTTTCACTCTTTGTTTAATTTGCTATCGCACGTCGTTTTCTCTGAGACCAAGAGCCACACCAGGCCTTTCCTAAACTTTCCTCCAAATCAAACCTGGAAAAGCAAGTAGCAGCTGCTAAAGAGAACCATAAAACTTAAAAGAAGTTTTTTTCTATTTAAAAGTTAACAACTAAACTCTCCAGTTATTATACAACTAGTATGTGGAAATTTAAATATGAAAAAAAGTTTAATTAAATTTACAGAACTACTATTCAGTACCAATATGCAGATAATTTTCATAAAGTCATGATCTTCACATTTCTTAACTCAAAATGATGCTATTTAGATGTTCCTGTTTAAAATATTAGATGATCCTTAATTTTACCTCATTCTGCGAGTTGACCCTGACCTCATCATCTTCTCCCCATGTCAGCCCTCTGCATTTATCACCAAATGTCCCAGATTCAAAGTACCAGAGGCCGCTCCCCTTCTGTCCCTTTGGGTCTGATAGATTCAACAAAACTCCATTCAAGATACTTCCACATTTATTGTTTCCCCTCATTTTCAGTATCACTACCCTAATCTAGGTCTTCAATACCTCATGCCCAGGTTAATGAAACAACTTTCCAATGAGAATACAACTGACTCCTTTTTTTTGGGTTACCTTATATAAATTTTTATTTTTTAATTACAGTTGATATACAGTATTATTCTAGTTTCAGGTATACAACCCAGGGATTAGACATTATTAAGCTTTCACCCTGGTAAGTCTAGTATCCATCTGACACCAGACATGTTTATTACAATATTATTGACTATATTCCCTATGCTGTACTTTACATCCCTGTGCCTATTCTGTAACTACTAATTTGTACTTGTTCATCTACTGACTCCTCTGTCGCAGCTCAAAGCATGCCTAATCTAATCTAGTCTTCAACATGACAAGAAAAAAAGACTTTATTGTGTTCTCCTCTTCCAAAAGAGCCGATGGCTCCCTGAGCCAGTAGCTGACCTCACTTGCGCTGTGCCTCCTCCATATCTCACCAACACCCACTGTGCACTGGATCTGTGGGGTTCAGGGCAATGAGAAAGTTCGCCCCGTGTCTCCTTGACCGGTGAAGGACATGCAGCAAAAACCCCCAAGAACAAAAAGCGATTGTTTTTTAGTGTTGATAGTCAAGAAATTACAGCACAAAATTTAAGTTATCTTGTTCCAAAAGAACAGCAATCTATTCTGGAAGGACTGAGATGGTCCACCTTTGAGAGCAGCCCAGAATGGTAGGAGCAGCATTCCTCGTATCCCCAGATGCACGTTAACACTCTGGGGTGGTCACCAGAAGAGACGAGTCTAATGTCTCCCCACATAAAACTTACAACACAGAACCAAGCACCTGGTAGAATACCCGACTGACAGAACACACACAAGCTATGTCCAAACATGTTCAAAATTCCTTGTAAACATTCAAGACAAAGTGCAGAGTCACCAACAGCCTGAGATGTACAAATCTCTTTTTTGCACAAATATTTTCTTCTCAACAGATTCCAGACACACACACTCCATGTGCTGAAAGAGATGCACATGCAGCATGAAAAGGCATGATCACATGTCCACATGCACTTCTCCTGCTTTGGGTCTGGTGCCCAGAGCACCTGCCCATCAAACCATGCTGGGACCCTGAGTGGCCGCTGTAGAGACTGCGGGAGGGACCTGGCCAAGGTGCACGCTGTGCAGCGTTGCGGCATCCCTGGCCCACAGCGGCTCCCCACGTTCCCCTGTAACCTGCTTCCAATGCACATCTAATATATCAACATATAAATAGAAGGCAGCTCTGCAGGCCGCAGCCCCAGCAAAGCCAAAGGTGACTGTCTGTGACTCCCTGAAATAAATTAAGTCTTACTGGCAGGGTCGCTTCACTGTAATGAAGATAAAGCACTCTAATAAGCCAAGAACTCCCTCAAGTCAGATGGTCCATCTGATTATAATTGCAATGCATTCAAAAAGCAAGATAATAATCTTGCGACAGCTCTTCCCACACCCAGAAAAAAACACACATTCTCAAGCCTTTTGCAGAGCAGTGTCCTCTGGTTTTGTGCAATTGTGGTCCAAGTCTACTAGTGTAGCCCCAAGCAGAGCTGGTGGCATTTTATGGTTCCTCTCTGCCCTCCATCTGATTAGAAGATAGAAATGTACTTTGTTCACCCAACCAGCCAGGCGACAAGTACAAGCTGCACTGATCCTGGGTGCATGGACCTCTGCAGGGTGCCAGGGACACAATAGGCAACAGGTGTATCCCCACCCTTGAGGAGGGCAGGCTCAGGGTTTGGGCTCTCTGCAGGCCGGGCTGCCTGGGTAATCACACACATGGCCACCCAGCTGACAACGACTTTAATATTCCCTATGGGTTAACAGAACTCAACAAATGTCTTCATGTTAAACCTGTACCTCCTCTTAGAGCAAAGCTTTAACTCACTGAAGCATCAAAACAAGCTTACAAGGGAGGTACTATTGTTCTCTCTCCTTTACAGTTGCAGATACTGATGTTCACATAATTCAGCAACCTGCCCAAGTCACGTAGTTACGAAGCAATAGAAGAGGATCTGAAGTCTGAACAATGAATGCCCAACTTGGCTGCAGCCACTACGCACCAGCTCTGGTGCCACTACAAGTGAAAGACATTGCTCTCACACAGGTATTTAACAGGGCAAAACCCTTCACCTGCTCATTGATCTATCACCCTCGCGCCTGCCTTGGTTCAGGCTGGCTCTTTTCTCCCCGTTTAGATTACTGCCACAATCTCCTAACTGGCCCCTCTCTTCCAGCTTCACGCTACTGCCAGTTATCTTCCAAAGATACAATTCTGATCATGTCATTCCCCTTTTAAAGACCTCCTGTGGCACCCCACTGCCCTCAGAATAACATCCAACAATCCGAACCCAGACATTAGATCCCTGTGGCTTGTCCTGAGCCAGCCTGACCTGCCTGGTCTTACCTCAGTGGACTCCACACACTGAGCCCAGTGAGCAGTGGTCCCAGGTTGCCTGACTCTGCACCTCTCACTCCAGGGCTTCCCTAGTCTGCTGATGTAATTACTGCTTGGCCTGAGCCTTGGGCAACTGCTTTGGGGTGTGCTATGGTACATGTGTTATTTCCCAACTGCTCTTTGACGGCTTTATGAAATGAGTTTGAAGACACTGCACAGGGAAGAATGTCCCAGAGACTGAAGATGGTGCTGGTTGATCAAAAGCGCCACCTTTCACTGCTGCCAAACAAATAGGGTAAGTGGCCAATATCTCATAAGGTCATCCGAGGCAAGTCCAGGGTCTCCATTTATAACAGAACTAAAAGTAGAGATGAGGCATGACATTGTGGGGGTGGCATCACGTGCTAATGGTGCTAACAGAGGACACTGCACTTGTCCTTGTGCATGAGAAAGTACTCTGAAAGGACTGAGCCTCTTAGGTAACAGTGACAACCCCTGAGGAACCCTGGTCACCTATGATCTCTGGCTGTAACATGCAGGGATCTGGTTTACAAACCATGTGGCTTTCCTGCTCCAAGTCTTGCACTTAGTCTAGTGACTCCATCCCAAAGACAGAGGTGGCTGACCCTGAACTAATATAAAAAATTTTTCATATTAGTTCAGAGGTGGCTGACCCTGAACTAATATAAAAAATTTTTTTCTGAAGAATCTGTACTAATATGTCAATACATTTCCCCAATTCTAACAGATATATGTGTTATCTATTATATATCTTATTAAACATGCCTCAGTACCTGAAAAAATGTGAATCAGTGCTATTTTTATATAGTTCTGAATTTTCATTCATCCTCAGTTATAAAATAAGTCTCCATCAACTAGTTTAGTTTTATTTCTCTTGGTTATAAATGTTTGGTTTCATTACATTTGTTGAGGTTTTTGTTCAGTGTTTTCTTCAAATGGGGATTTCTCTCTCACTCAATATGTATATTGTACAAAGTCACAAAATATTTCACGAATTGTCAGTACAAAGCAATCAGAAACCATGGGGAATTTTCAAAAACTTGAATAGAAATATTTATAGTTCCAAAAATTATTTTTTATCAACTTAGTTTGAGCCAACAGCTAATCTACAGGTGATGCCACAAAGGCCCTGCATTCCCAGCTGGGAAAATAAAGGGGCTGAGACCTGTCTGCTTGGGCATGCACTTGCCAAGGGCCATCATCTTCCATGTGACTGGTTTCAGCTACTTAGCTTTATTGCACACAACTGGTCATTCATTCATGCATTCAGCAAACAATCACTAATGTTTTAATATGTGTTAAATAATACCCCACTGTGATGGAGATAAAATAAGTCAGTGCCTGCCTTCAATGAGCTTAGGGTCTAGCAGAGATGTTGAGACTAATACCTGAATAAGAACAAAACAGGGCAGAATTAAAAAATTAATCTGAACATGTGGACACCCTATAGTCCAATACACCTATTCCTAAGATTGTATATCAGAGGAATTATGGCATACAGCAACCAGGAGACGGTGAGGCATATGCACAGAAACATGATTTTTAATAACAACAATATAGAAGCAACCAAACAACCCACAAGACAAGAGCAGAGATGCAGTGGAATAATAAAGGGCAGTGACAATGGGTAGACTACAGCTGCATGCATCAGCATGGATGAATGTCAAAACATACTGTCGAGTGATATCATGTACCACAGAAGAGTATCTACAATATGACCCCCTTTTGTTGCTTCTTCAAAACTAAGAAAAACTGAACAGTATACTTCTTTGGGATACATAGCTGGCAAACTATAGAGAAAGGCAGGAAAAAAATGAACACAATTCAATAGAATGTTCACTCGAGAGTGTGAGATAGTCATACATAGATTTTTCAAACCAAATGGTAATGTTCTATCGCCTATGATGGGTATTCTTTCTACTATTCTTCTTTAAATTATACACACACACACACACACACACACACACACACACGTACTTAAAATACCTTATTTTTATATACAATATAGTTAATAATTTTTTAATCACTTAAAAAATTAAGGTCATGAGCTTGGTTTATAACTGAGAATCTCAAATCTCAAACCCTCTCAAATATTCAAGGCGGGAGGTGAATCTGTCCCTCTGATCCTCCGTTTTCAGCCCAGGCTGTTCCCCAGCTGTCATCTCCTTGTGGATCATGGGATTAGTGCAAACCACAGACACTGCTGGAAAACTTCAGTGGAGCTGGCTGCCCTGTTCTGGGCCACCAGCTCCAAGACATTCCCTGCACGGGTCTTTAGCTGTCATCAGAACAAGGGCACCTATGGGGTTGTGTGGGGAATGAGGGACTCTTTTACAGAATTCTAGTACAACCCAATCCTTACAACAAACAGAAGGAACAGAAAACTATCAGTGAGTGCGGTAGTCTTTAACAAAGGGGCTGTGGTAGCCATTCAGAAAATCTGACAGACATCACACCATGGTTTCAATGGGACATATGCATATAGGAGTTCATACACTCTTTAAAAAAAGTTTCCAAATTTGTTAAAGGAAAAAATAAAACAGACCGGAAGAATGTATCAAAGACTAAAAGAAAAAAAAATATATGGGATTCAGTCCTAAGAAGCAGCAGGAGGCAGGGTAAGGAATGGAAGCCAGGATATATTTCTATCTTAGGATTTCCATATGTATCTTCTGAGGTGTTTGAACTGGGTAATTTACTATAGAAGATGAAAAATTTATGCTGTCCCTTAGAGAAGGAAATCAGGAGCTACAAAAATTAAAAAGGCTTGAACATACAAATAATACTTAAATCTGCCTTCAAAAAGGATCTTGTGGAAAACATATTGTTACTCATGTCACTGGAGGAAAATGCGAGCTGGCAGAATGGTATAATGGAAAAAGAATGCCAGACCGGAAACCGGAGACCTGATAGGGAACTACACACACCCAACACATGGTAGAAAGAGTGTGCCTGGGCTGGGGCATCTGACAGCTGTGGATATGAGATTCTCAGCTCTGCCACTTACCAGCTACGTGACATAGGGCAGGTTTGTCAACCACGGTGAGCTTCAGTTTCTTCCCATTAAAGTACAAATATAAAAACGCCTATTTTAAAGGGTTGTCATAAAGATCAGACAAGCATTTGGAAGCATTTAATACGCAATAGTGCATAATAAATGTTATCCCCCAAGCCTCCACTTTCCAAGTATACAAATGCAAGAAGGAATAAATGAGCTCTAACCTCACCAGCTCTGAAATTTTGTTTCCCCGTGATGGGAGGCAGAGTAATTCCCCTTTCCCCCAAATGTCCATTTCCTTAATCCATGGGATCTGTGACTATATGATACCATATGGAGAAGGGTGGTTGTTAATCAGCTGACCTTAAAAATAGGACTCACCTGGATTATCCAGGTCCTTAAAAATCACAAGGCCCTTCAAATGGAAGAGGAAGGCAGGAGAGAGAATCAAAAGATCTCAGCCCAGCCCGGGTCCATGTGACTCAGTGGTTGAGCATCAACCTATAAACCAGGAGGTCAAGGTTCAATTCCCAGTCAGGGCACATGTCCCGATTGCGGGCTCCATCCCCAGTAGGGGGCATGCAGGAGGCAGCGGATCAATGATTCTCTCTCATCCAGAAGGGGAGCTGGACTAAGGGAATGAAAGCTTCTCCTCCCAGTAAGGTCAGGGGAGCAGGCTCTTCCTTTAGGGCACAGCTTAACTGGCTCCACAGCCTCTCTCCGATGTCAATCTCCGCCTTAGGGTGCAGGCCAGCGATGGGCACACAGGCCCGGCTTCCAGCTGCCTCCAGCCAGCTTGTCTCAAGAGCCATGTAACTCTCCATTAACTTGATTTGATAAGTTCCTGGATGGCCACCAAGCGCACTGAGAAATAAACTCCCAAACAGCAAGCACATCACAATTTCCCGCAGCCTTTAACTGATATGTGAGTCTGCACTGCTTGGCACAACAGTAAATCATTTCCATTTTCCCGTTTCCCCTCAAGTCCTTCCTAGTTTGTTGTGCATTTAGTTGGCACCTCTTATCTTTTGCAGTTTTCCATTATGCTGTTATTCCATTTATTTTCCCCATCCCGTTATCTTTTACAGCACTGTTTGCTACCTCCATCCATATAATTTTTACAGACCTGACCAAGCTTTCAAGGCAAAAATTCCTCAAACCTTCCACTCATCTCACTTCAAATGTTCACCAAGACCAAGGAAAACTTGGCCACGCCACTTAACCATTCTGTGCAAAGGGAGATGAGGTGGTCTGGGGCTGCTTCGTGGAGAGGACACTGCATCTGTGGGGAGACCTGAGAGGCAAAAGATCTGGTTTGATGTTTGATTTTTCAATTCCACTCAGCAAATGTAAGAGCAACTACTGTCCCGGATGCCACCCTGGGACTACAGCTACAATGATCACAGGCCTGCCCTGAGGAAGCTTCCAGTCAGAGCTACGTGGCTTTCTCAACAAATTATCTACGATTCCGGTCAATCTCCTCTGAGTATCTGTCTAAAGAGGGGGTGATAAAACAGTTTGCCTCCCTATGCTAGCTAAAGTGTAAATAGAACCAAAGCATGAAGCACCATCCTGAAAGAGCCATGATCTTGTTTCTCAAGGATTTCTCCTGCTTGAGCAGGTTCTTGAATCCCTGAGAACTTATGAGTAAGAGAGCTCTGAAGATTGAAAGCTAGTTAGTGGAAGAACAACCCAGATAAAGGTAAGTGAGTAAAAAGAGCAACAAGAAAACTGTTTCTTTTCTAAACCCACTATTAAGACATACCTGCCTCCAAACTCTCAGCAGAACTGGCTCTGGGAGACATTAACATGTTTTCCGAGGAAAGAGCAGTTGTTATCACAGCCTTGAAAAGAAATCTTGCTCTCATGTCCTCTCTGCAATCATAGATATTTGCAGCAACCCTCTTTGTACAGCACCTACACTAAACATGTCCACAGACCTCCCTCCGATCAAAGGCTGTGATCAGCCAGTGCTATTTCACCACACTGATGTTCTCCCTGAACTTGTCACTTCTTGAAAGACTCTGACTTCTCTGTATGGAAGACAGATGCTGATGTTCATCTCTGGATAATGTATCCATAATAACAAGGGGAAAACCATCCTGGGTAGGGTAGGATCTCTTATAAATGCCCTAAGTGTGCTGAGGGAAAGCACACTCAGGTTTCTAGCAGAACACCTTCCTGTCACTATCTCTTCCCCACCGTGCACACACGTGTCCACGCACAGGCGCACACCCCGTCCTGCTGGAGGAAGTGCTTCCCAGTGGAGCAGACCCCTGCCTGCCCCTGATTGTTGCTTTGACCCTCGGGTCCCCCACATTTCATAGTATGCTTTTGGATGAATATGACATGCACTGAAACACCGACTTCGGTGACATCGTTAGGCGGACTCTCACCTCAGCACAGTATCTGCAGCTCAAGGTTTTAATTTGTGATTTCTCACTCTGTTGAGCCTGGTTTGCTGGTGTGTTATAGCTGCTACAGAACCATTTAGGGGGGAAGGTAGCCAAGAAGGACTCTGGGAGCCTCCCTTCCGACTCTCAAAGCAGCATGTTCTACCTTATACATGGACCAGGTCAGTCTAACCTGACTTTACAAGGCAGTTCTTGGGCAAAACTGTATTGTGTGGAGAGATGGGAAGCCAATATTAAAAGAAACAGCTCTATTTCCTATTCTGAAAGCAAATGAAAATGCCATGCCTTCATTTTCTGCAAATCGTTAAGGTCAACTAGGCCTCCAAAATCGCCCCCATCGTAGTTTTCTAATTATTTGTGTTTATAATTTAAAAACATGTCTCAAAATATTAAAGACCATCACCTTAAAAACCATGCTTTTTATAAACCCTCAGGGCTTCACATTCAGAGTACCTATAAAAATAACTTCACAAGGAAAGAGAAAAATCGCTTGTGCTCATTCTTTGAGTTTCCTACTCTATGTAAGGTAAAAATACATCTGTTATACCTATAAGTGCAAAGATTTATTATTAGTATATAGAGTAACTTAACTAAAACAACAATATTTCCCTATAGCAAGTGGTTAGCTCTTATAAACTGCACTAGTAAGCTCAAAGCAGAGACAGAAAATGGGCTCTTACTGCACAGCCACAGAAGAAAAAGGAAAAGCCCTCCAGTATGGGAATGGCCAGGCAAATGTTTCTGGAGGGAAATGCTGCCAGTCACCAAATTACTAACTAAATTGTTATTTCTTGAATAGTATTGAAAGTGAAATAACAGAAGTGAAAAATATGTTTATTCTTTTAGACCAGCACACTCCAGTAAGAATTACATTATGGCTGCCTCAGAGCTCCTGTATTTAGTGGTTAGAGATGTTTAACTTCTAAAAGCTCTAACTGAGATCTTATGATATTAGTCTCTGCACCATCAGATATGCCTGACAGACATTGCCAGGCAACTGGGCCTGCACATCAGGCAAATCCCAGACAGACTGGGCCACTATGTTCAAAGTGACCCCAAACAGAAGAAATGAGGAAAATCCAAGAGGGATAAACAAAAAGAAATCTACATCGAGACACAACATAGTCAAAAACTACAATGGTAACATGAAAATCTTAAAAGGAACCAGAGGGAAAATTCAGGTTACCCGCAAAGAATGAACAATTAGGTGACAACTGCTGTAGTGACAAAGGATACCAAAATATTAATGGAATTCTATCTTCAGAAGTGCTGAGGCAAAATATCTATTAATCTAAAATTCTCTACCAAATTAAATTATCACTGAGAATCGGGGCAAAATGAAGTCAATTTTTAGATTGCCTCCTACTTAATGCTTGCTGAAGTAACATTAAGAGATGCCTTCCAACAGGAAGAAAAAGAACCCAGTAAGAAAAGTAATAACTGAAGTTGGTAAATTTAGATCTAAATGGTGAATCAACATTTTTTATAAGGGGAGCATAAGATAGGTGGGGGTGGGGTGAGGAAGATGACACTAAATGACTGTCAGGAAGTCACAGTGTCATTCTCATTGAGGAGAATGAGCAATATACTTTAAGTATGTTTGTTAAAATTTGCAAAGGCAATCAGTAAAATAACAGAATAAGATATTGCTTCTAAATCCACGGAGGGATTAAAAACAAGCCCAATATTTTTGATCGAAGGCAGCAAGGTTAAAAAAGAAGTAGAAAAAACATGGTAGCTGGAAATGTAAAAGATAGAACTAAGTCCAATTACAATTTCAATCACAATACCTCTAAATGGAACAAACTCAGTTATTAAGATAAACTTGAATTATCTCTCTCATACACACTCAGAATTAACCTGTTTAAACATGATATAGAAAAGTTGAAAACAAAGGGGTAAGAGCTAAATTTACCTAAAAGAAAGCTAATGTAGCAATATCAGACAAATTGGAATGTAAACAAAGCATTAACAGGTGTAAAGAATATATTTAATAACAAAAAATACAATCTACCAAGTTATAACAATCATGAATTTTTATACACCTAATAATAAGGCAGCAAACCAAATTCACTTTCCCAAACCAAACTCATTTTCTTTATTTTGCCAAAATTTAGTCCAAATGAGCAACAGACAAGAAAGCCAGCCCACTGGTCAGAAGGGCCCAGTGACAGAACGAACCCTCTGGTGAAAGGGACCGTGACCTTGACCCAGGAGCAGTTTCTGCCTTGCAGGAGGCTAGGGAGCCCTGTGTGGTCCCAATTCTTGCACAGTTATGAATGCAGTCAAGGGCTGTTTTCCTCCTCCATGTGTCTCACGGGACTCAAATCCAATGCTCAGTCTTTAGCCTGAATCCCCTCAGTCACTGTCTGGTATCTGACTAGAGAGACACCCCCAGAAACCTGCTGCCATCCCGTTGGACACCTGCTTGGCATCGCCAATGGTCTCTACTCACTTCACCTGCTGTCAATTAGGTTTGAAAGAGAGCTCCAAGAACCCCCGCCCTGCCAGCCAGCCCAGGCCACCCCGGCCATGATGTCGGCCTCATACTGCCCTTCGTTAACATTCCAAAAGTCATTTAAAAAGCCCTAGCCTTTCAATAGAGATGGGAAGTGCCCTTACCACAGGACACATCTTACTGCTTTCTCAAATCGTGTTTTTAAAGCTCTTTAAACTACTCTGTCTCTGTTTAAATTCCTTATGTCAAACTGGAGCCTAGTGTAAGAACTAAGCAAAACTCGTTATGATGAATGTCAACCATTCTACTCTAAGTTTAGTTTCACTGGTGCGTTGTTTTTAAGATGAAAGTAAAAAGTCAGACCCAGGGAACTGCATGAGAATGTCTTCCAGGACTCGACTACCTGTAGAGGAGGACATGAAGACAGGCAATGATCAGCACAGGTTACAGGAATACATACTCCTAAAAGGGCTGCAGAAAGCCTTCCTGACACAGCGACAGATACTACAGCAATGCTTTAAAATCCCCTCACGCTTCCTCAGGTGGCAAGTAATTTGGGTAAGGGACTTAACAGGGCTTATCCAATGGAATTTGAAGAACATGTACATGCCATATTTCATCGATTTTCAGATACACATTTTCATCTCTCTGCACTCAGGCTGCATGCTCTGATATACAGCATGTCATAATTTAACCGGCATGTTTATTTTTCTTTTAATGTACTTTTTCACTGATGAGTCCATGGAATATGGTTCATCAATGAAAATAGCTATTCCCAGTCTGATTATGTGACACAGGATTAAAAAGTGAGGAGGATTCAATCCTTTATCTTCTTTATTATGCATATACGCAGCCTGAATATATAACAGTAGATACACTTAAACATTTCACATGTAAACCCCTGAATTTCCGCCACTTCAGAAAAGTGAAAGCAATTTTGATTTTTTTATTGTTTAAAGTATTACATATAGTAGTACATATATCTCCTTTTTTTTTCCCCATTGACCTTCCCCCAACCTCCCCTACCCCCTGTCGCATGCCCTTATCCCATCCTCCCAGTGTCTTGTGTCCATTGGTGTGATTATATGCTTGCATACAAGTCCTTTGGTTGATCTCTTTCCCCCCCTCCCCAACACTCCCCAGTCTTCCCGCTGTAATTTGACAGTCTGTTCAGTGCTTTACTGCCTCTGTGTCTATCTTTTTGTTCATCAGGTAATAATGTTCTTTATTTTCCATAAATGAGTGAGATCATGTGGAATTTTTCTTTCATTGCCTGGCTTATTTCACTTAACATAATGCTCTCCAGGCCCATCCATGCTGCTGCAAATGGTAAGAATTCCTTCTTTTTTATAGCAGCGTAGTATTCCATTGTGTAGATGTATCATAGTTTTCTAATCCATTCATCTGCTGATGGGCATTTAGGCTGTTTCCGAATCTTAGCTATGGTGAATTGTGCTGCTATGAACATAGGGGTGCATATATCTTTTCCGATTGGTGTTTCTTGTTTCTTGGGATATATTCCTAGAAGTGGGATTACTGGGTCAAATGGGAGTTCCATTTTTAGTTTTTTGAGGAAACTCCATACTGTTCTCCACAGTGGCAGCACCAGTCTGCATTCCCGCCAGCAGTGCAGGAGGGTTCCTTTTTCTCTGCATCCTCGCCAGCACTTGGCGTTTGTTGATTTGTTGATAATAGCCATTCTGACAGGTGTGAGATGGTACCGCATTGTCGTTTTGATTTGCATCTCTCGGATAATTAGTGACTTTGAGCATGTTTTCATATGTCTCTTGGCCTTCCTTCTGTCTTCTTTCAGAAAGATTCTATTTAGGTCCGTTGCCCATTTTTTTATTGGATCATTTATCTTCCTTTCATTGTTGTATAAGTTCCCTGTAGATGTTGGAGATTAAACCTTTATCAGTGATAACATTTGCAAATATGTTCTCCCATACAGTGGGCTTTCTTGGTGTTTTGTTGATGGTTTCTTTTGCTGTGAAAAGCTTTTTATTTTGATGTAGTCCCATTTGTTTATTTTCTCTTTAGCTTCCATTGCCCTAGGAGCGGTATCGGTGAAGAAATTGCTTCAGTATATGTCTGAGATTTCTCTGACTGTGGATTCCCCTAGTATTTTTATGGTTTCCCATCTTATGTTTAAGTCCTTTACCCATTCTGAGTTTATTTTTGTGTATGGTGTAAGTTGGTGATATAGTTTCATTTTTTTTGCATGTATCTGTCCAATTATCCCAACACCATTTATTGAAGAGACTGTCTTGACTCCATTGTATGTTCATGCCTCCTTTGTCAAATATTAATTGAGCATAGTGGTTTGGGTTGATATCTGGGTTCTCTATTCTATTCCATTGGTCTATATGTCTGTTCTTGTGCCAGTACCAGGCTGTTCTGAGAACAGTGGCCTTGTAATACAGCTTGAAATCTGGTATTGAGATCCCACCTACTTTGTTCTTCTTTCTCAGGATTGCTGTGGCTATTCGGGGTCTTTTTTTATTCCAGATGAATTTTTGGAGAGTTCTTTCTAGGTCTGTGAAATATGCCATTGGTATTTGAATCTATAGATTGCTTTGGGTAGTATGGACATTTTAATGATGTTGACTCTACCAATCCATGAACATGGTATGTTCTTTCATCTGTTTACATCTTCCTCTATCTCTTTTTTCAGTGTCCTGTAGTTTTCCGCGTATAGGTCTTTTATCTCCTTAGTTAACTTTATTCCTAGGTATCTTAATTTTTTTGGTGTGATGGTAAATGAGATTGCTTTTTTAGTTTCTCTTTCTGTAAGTTCACTATTGGTGTATAGAAATGCCATAGATTTCTTGGCGTTAATTTTGTATCCTGCTACATTGCCAAATTCATTTGTTAAGTCTAATAGTTTTTTTTATGGAGTCTTTCAGGTTTTTTATGTACAATAACATGTCATCTGCAAATAAGGACAGCTTTACTTCTTCTTTTCCAATTTGGATGCCTTTTATTTCTCCTTCTTGTCTACTTGCAATGGCTAATACTTCCAGTACTATGTCGAACAGGAGTGGTGAGAGTGGGCATCCCTATTTTGTTCCTGTTCTTAGGGGAAATGGTTTTAGTTTTTGCCCATTGAGTATGATGTTGGCTGTGGGTTTATCATATATGGCTTATATTATGTTAAGGTATGATCCTTCTATTCCCACCTTGCTGAGAGTTTTTATCAAGAAAGGGTATTGGATTTTGTCAAATGCGTTTTCTGCATCAATTGATATGACTGTGATTTTTATTTCTCAATTTGTTTATTTGATGTATCATGTTTATTGCTTTGCAGATATTGTACGATCCTTGCATCCCTGGGATAAATCCTACTTGGTCATGGTGTATGATCTTTCTGATGTACTGCTGCATCCAATTTGCTAAAATTTTGTTGAGGATTTTGGCATCTATGTTCATGAGGGATATTGGCCTGCAATTCTCTTTCATTGTGTTGTCTTTATCTGGTTTTGGTATTAGGATGCTGGCTTCATAGAATGAGCTTGGAAGTGTTCCTTCCTCTTGAATTTTTTGGAATAGTCTGAGGAGAATATGTTTTAGTTCTTCCTTGAATGTTTGGTAAAACTCCCCTGTGAAGTCATCTGGCCCCGGGCTTTTGTTTGCTGGAAGCTTTTTGATGACCGCTTAAATTTCTTCCATAGTTATTGGCCTATTGAGATGTTTAGATTCTTCCTGATTGAGTTTTGGAAGGTTGTATTTTTCTAGGAATATGTCCATTTCCTCCCGGTTGTCCAGTTTGTTGGAATAGAGTTGTTCATAGTATCTTCTAACAATCCTTTGTATTTTGGTGGGGTCTGTTGTTATTTCTCCTCTTTCATCTCTAATTTTGTTTATTTGGGTCCTCTCTCTTCGCTTCTTGGTGAGCCTGGCTAGAGGTTCATCAATCTAGTTTATCCTTTCAAAGAACCAGCTCTTGGTTTTGTTGATTTTTTGTATTGTTGTTATTTTTTTTTTTGGTCTCTATGTCGTTTATCTCCGCTCTGATCTTTATTATTTCCTTCTTTCTGCTTACACTGGGCTTTTGTTGTTGCTCTCTTTCTAACTCTTTGAGTTGTAGGGTTAGGTAATTTATTACCATTGTTTCTTGTTTTTTGCAGTAGGCTTGTAGAACTATGAACTTCCCTCTCAAGACTGCTTTCGCTGTGTCCCATAGATTTTGGACTGTTGTGTTTTCATTGTTGTTTGTTGCCTTGATGTTTTTTATTTCTTCTTTGATCTCTCTGGTAACCCAGTCATTGTTTAATAGCATGCTATTTAGTCTCCAGGTGTTTGATTTTTTTGGATTGTTTTTATTGTAGTTGATTTCCAGTTTTATGCCACTGTGATCTGAGAAGATGCTTGATATGATTTCTATCTTCTTGAATTTTAAGAGACTTTGCCTGTGACCCAACATATGGTCTATCTTTGAAAATGACCCATGTGCACTTGAGAAGAATGTATATTCTGTGGCTTTGGGGTGAAATGTTCTGAAGATGTCAATTAATTCCATCTGGTCTGGTGAGTCATTTAGGATTGATGTTTCTTTGCTGATTTTTTGTTTAGAGGATTTGTCCAATGGTGATAGTGGGGTATTGAAGTCTCCTACTATGATTGTATTGCTGTCAATCTCTCCCTTGATATCCTCCAGGAGTTTTTTTTATGTATTTGGGTGTTCCTGTATTGGGTGCGTATATGTTTACCAGAGTTATTTCTTCTTGTTGGATTGCTCCCTTTAGTATTATGAAGTGGCCTTCCTTATCTCTTTTTATGTCCTTCACTTTGAGATCTAATTTGTCAGATATAAGTATTGCTACTTCAGCTTTTTTTTTTCATTTCCATTCACCTGAAAAACCCTTTTCCATCCCTTCACCCTTAGTCTATGTGCTTTTTTTTTTTCTGATGTGGGTTTCTTGTAGACAGTGATATATGGATCATGTTTTCTTATCCAATCTGTTAACCTATGTCTTTTGATTGGGGCATTTAATCCATTTACATTTAAAGTTATTATTGATAGGTACTTGTTTGTCGCCATTTTTATTCTTTACTCCTGTGTTCCTTCTTCACTTCCTATTTCTTTTTTTTTTACAGCAGACCCTTTAGCATTTCTTGCATTGCTGGTTTGGTGGTAATAAACTCCCTTAGTCCTTTTTTGTCTGTGAAGTTCCTGATTTCACCTTCAATTTTGATTAATAGCCTTGCTGTGTACAGTATTCTTGGATTCAGGCCCTTTCTTTGCATGACTTTGTATATTTCATTCCATTCCCTTCTGGCCTGATGTGTTTCTGTTGAGAAATCAGTCACTAGTCTGATGAGGGATCCTTTGTAAGTAACTTTCTGTCTCTTTCTGGCTGCTTTTAAGATTCTTACTTTGTCATTGGTGTTTGCCAATTTAATTATAATGTGCCTTGGTGTCAGTCTCTTGGGGTTCATTTTGCTTGGGACTCTGTAAGCTTCTCGGATTTATATGGGGTTTTTCTTCCCTATATCAGGGAAGTTTTCTGTCATTATTTCTTCAGACAGGTTTTCTATTCCTTGCTAAGTTTCCTCTCCTTCTGGCACCCCTATTATGCGGATGTTGTTTTGTTTTGTGTTGTCCTAAAGTTCCCTTAGGCTCTCCTCCTGCTTTTTAATTTTTTTTTCTAGAACCTGCTCTACTTGAGTATTTTTTCTACCTTGTCTTCTAGCTCACTGATGCGGTCCTCTGCTTCTTCTAGTCTACTCTTGATGCTTTCTATTGAGTTCTTTACAGCAGCGATGTCATTTTTCATTTCTTCTTGGTTCTTCTTCATTTCCTCTGGGTTCTTACACATATTGTCGAATTTGTCTTCCATTCTTTTCATCCACCTTATGACCATTTCTCTGAATTCTTTCTCTGACAGGTTGCTTGCCTCCATTTCGTTTACTTCCTTTTCTGGTGATGCCTGCTTTTCTTTCATATGTGGGCTGTTTCTTTGTCTCCTCATGTTCTCTCTTCTCCGTGTGTTTGGTTATATAGTTCTCTCTCTCCTGTGTTGATTTAAAGGCACAAAATACAACACAACAAGGCACAATGCACAAGGCACTGAACAGAAATGTATTCACAATATTAATAACCCCAAATAAAGGTGACCACCAGAGAAAGGTGAATTAGAGGATAAGAAAGAAAGAAGAGAAAAAAAAGGAGTGCAAAAATGAAATTGGGAAAAGGAAAAAAAAGAGAGAGAGTAAGAAAGAAGAGGGGAAAAAACTATATATATGGGGAGAAAACTCCAATAGAACAGCCACTAATCCCAACACATGCCAGCAACAAGTACCTGGAGATGAATGCAACTAATACCAAGTGCGGTGAGGGAAAACAGAAGCAAAATACAAACAAAAATAAAACAAAACAAAAAACAAAAAGAAAAAGCAAAACAATCTCACAAACAAGCATAAAAAAATCGATATAATCAACAATCAAGCAAACAACAACAAAAGGACAGAGAGAAAAAAAAAATGTTTGGATAGTGAAGAAAGAGAACAGAGAGGTGTGTATGGACTTGGAGCCGGGGATTGGAAATTAGATATATAAGTAGGTTGAAATTTTAACAGGGGTAAAAAGAAGGAAGAGGGAAATTCTAAAGCAGGAATAGGGTAAGAGAAACAGGACAACAAAAGGGAAAAAGTGAGGAAGCTAGTGATGGCATAAAGGTAAAGATGAGATAGAGTAAAATGATGCTAAAGGAAAGATGAACACTAATCCCAAGAAAAATAAAGAAAAAATAAAATGACACTTCTTTTTTTAAAAAAAAAAAAGGTAAAATAGTAGTAGTAATAATGCTGATTGAAAATATAAATGTAAAATTAAAAAAGTAAAATCAAGTGAGGAAAAAAGAAAGAAATTTAGTTTCTTAAGTAAAAGATGAAAAAAATAAAAATAAAGATGTGCAGTAGTGAAGGTCATTCACTTCCTCTACTATTCTGTTTGGCATGCCTGTTTCCTAGTCAGGACAGTAATGCAGTTCCCTGCATTCCACTGCTCCTCAGTGTTGTAAACCAGTCCTGATTTTTAAGCAGGCAGTTTATTTGTGTTTACACAAGCGTCAATTTGTGATTCAACCCCTGGGTGGCAGTGTTTCTGGATTGACCTCTGGGTCTATAAGTCCTCTCTAGCTAGTGCTTAGATATTGTTTTCCCTGTGGCACTTAATACCCGTTTGGGGGAGTGGGTTGCCCCAGAGCTGGTTCTCTGATGATTATTCCCCGCTCTGATCCCCAGGTTCCAGAAAAACAACTTTCCCTTGCAGTCTCTTAGAGTGTCCCCAATTGGGTGATTCTATGTATTGGGCTTAGTAATCAGAAGCAAGGATTTAAAGAGAAAAACAAACAAACAAAAAGAGCCAGAGTTAAGTGTGTAAACTCCGGGGCTGCACGCAAGTCTGTGCAGTCTTTTCTCCCCTTGGGTCTAAGCAGCCAGCATACTTTTAAAATTTTTAGGCTGTCCTTTTTCGCCCAGATCAAAATGGGTTGCTTTTTAGAGTTCCCTTCTGTTAGCAGCTCTGCGGACCCCCTTCCACATTCACGGATCACGCCAGCCCCAACAGCCACGGATTTTTCTAGGCACAGACTTCCCCAGGTCTCCAGCTCCCATGTGTGTGTTTCTCTCTCCCGCCGGGATCCCAGACCTCACCTTCTCCCAGGCGAAATCTGACCTTTCCATGGTGGAGTGTAGAGCTCCTCTGAATCCGCGTGCTTGCACCACTCAGGTTCACAACTGTTCGGTGGGTGCCGTAGTTGTAGATTCCCCGGGCTTTTCAGGCTCCCGATAACATCCACTTTTCCTTCAAGATGGTGAGGTCTCCGCGTCCGGGGCCAGTCGCTCCGGGAGGGAACCCAGCAGCAGTGGGGGCTGCCTGATCAGGGGAGCCCTGTCCGACAGTCCCCCACAGTCTCCTGGAGTATAGCTGTCCCTCAACTCACCAACAAACACTCCCCGTGCGACCACACACTCTCCCTTTGCTTTCTCACACACACACTATCTTGTAGTCTGCCTTCCCGTCGGCAGCCATCTTCCTCTTTTCGCAACTTTGATTTTTAAAAATTAAGTATTTATTCTGTCCCATATATAGGACAGCTGCCCACTGGCATGAGGTCCAGTGTGCCATGGACAAGTTGTGTGACTGGGACAAGTCACTTACTGTCACTGAGGCTCCACTCTCTCCACAACAATGGGGCTGCCCTGCCCAGCTCACTAGGGTGCTTTAAGGATGAGTCAAGGTGAGGTTCTAAGAGCTGTGAGGACTGTCCCTGGTACCCAGGGAACCCTCAGTCATGGCTGTGAGGGCGCCTCCCACTCGTTCTGTTCACAAGGCTTCACCTTCTGCTTCTCCCTGTCACCCCCACCTCTCTCGCGCACGCCCCACTAGAGGAATTACCAGAAATAAAGAGCAGAGTGAGATGCCCAGGCTAGCATCCCAACCTTCACCCCTTCATCCTTTTCCTGGCAATGTGTTCTGCTATCTCAAGAGCAGTTTAATAAAACAAAACACCAGTCCTTGAATGGGGTGATTTCAAAGGCTCATGGAGAGGCTCAGAGGCCGCCTGGAGGCTGGCAGGAGAGATTGACCACCCAGGCACCCTTCATTCTAATGAGGGTTCCTGTCCCCCTGTGACCTAGAGCACTAGAGCCACGCAGAATCAGCACAACCCACAACAGTTAGAAGGGTGCACTGTTTTGGTGAGTACAAGAGGGAAACATAAGGGAGAAAAAAGAACTAGGGTAGCAGAAAGGGGTGGAGTGAATTTGATGAGTGGCAGGTTCAAACGAATCTTAGACCATCATGTGTATGCTAGAATCTGGCCTTTGATGTGTTTTAGGAAAACTATAATGAATGGACTAGAAGCTACATCGTCACTGCCCTTTACGGCTTCTGCTGTTATAAATATACACCTCGAGACTGTGAGTTGACTAACTCACTAGAGCAATTACATGTTGTAAGCTCAATCTTCTGGGGCCTCTGCTTTATTGAAAAGAGAGCACTGCAAGACCTCATCTTCCCCAAACGCCTGTTTTGGAAACTCTTATTTTACCCTTCATTAATCTAATGGACCCACAGCACTGCTCCTGGGTGGGAACTATTTAGCTACAGTTACAGAGATGCTTCAGATGCACCATCCCATGGCAGTGGCTGCTGCTGATCTAAAATTACCAGGAGACTAAAAACTAAAATAGAGGTGCTGCTGTGGCCTGGGCATCAGGATTCTTAAAAGCTCCTGGCTCGCATTTCTCAATCCTTTCACTAACCATCTAATACAAGCGGTGGCACAAGCTGAACCTTGTCAAACCTGCTCTAAGCACTGCTGTTCTCTAATCCTCCTGCAAGAAAGGCTTCAACCGTCCACACGGTCGCCTCAGAGGGCACCTCTGAAGATGTTCTGCAAGAGTCTGAGAGCAAAGGTGAACATGTAGTGCCCACTTTCTACCCACCTCTTTGCAGAGTTAGAAAATGGAGGCCCTTTGGAAAATAAAATAGTTAACCAAGCTCTAGACTTCTAGGATTTGAACCCAGACATAGTAAGCAGGGAGACAAGACAGCTTGCCTAAGGTACTAGAACAAACCTTGTGAAGCTCCCTCACAAGCATGTCAAATCCTCCTTCAAGAGAAAAGAGCCTGACACTATTGCCAAGGCCAAATGCAGCTCAACATCACCACATGCTCCTCTGGTCAACCAGGAATCTTCCTCCAGGGGGTGGAGGGAGAGATGCCCTGCTAGCCTGCTACATGTCCTGCTTGTCTCTCTCAGCTGGTGGTGCTCAACTGCCCGCCCGCCCCCTCACCCACAGGACATTTGGCAATGCCCACAGACATTTTTGATTGTCATAGATGAAGAGGTTTGTTTCTTCCATCTAGTGGGTAGAAGCCAGAGATGCTGTTATGCATCCTACAAGGCACAGGACAGTCCCCCAACTGCAAACAATTATCAGCCCAAAGTGTCCAGAGTACGGAGGCTGAGAAACCCTGCTCTAAGCAGATTACTCAAAAGTGATTCCTGAAGCAAGTCCAATATGTGATGTTTCCAGTGAGCACTATATCACTTCTGGGCCCCATCACCTAGGTGACGCCAGGAATAACCTTGTTTGAAGATAAATCCAAACCCCAACAAAAAATCCTACACAAGAGAACTCTTAGAAACAAACAAGAAACTCTTAGTGTTACTTCAAAACTAAAAAGTTAAAAAATGGTTTGGCCAACCCCCTCCATTGAATCAGTTAGCCAGAGGGAAAATCATCTTTAATTCACACGAGAGAACATTCCTGCAACTCTCCTCTAGTAGGAATGTTTAAAGATCTTGATCATTAAAGTTGTTTTAGACCAAAGCAGACGGGCACTTACTGCAAAAAAATATCATCTTTAAATTGTAATATTTCCTATGATTTATAAAAAAATAAATGGATGGATGCCGAAACCGGTTTGGCTCGGTGGATAGAGCGTCGGCCTGCGGACTGAAGGGTCCCGGGTTCGATTCCGGTCAAGGGCATGTACCTTGGTTGCGGGCACATCCCCAGTGGGAGGTGTGCAGGAGGCGGCTGGTCGATGTTTCTCTCTCATCGATGTTTCTAGCTCTCTATCCCTCTCCCTTCCTCTCTGTAAAATATCAATAAAATATATTTTTAAAAAATAATAAAATAAAATAAATGGATGATTTTCTAGAAATGCTTTTCACTCATTGATGAAGAAAAAATTGTTGCTAATCCCTCTTCGCATCCCACTCCCAGCGTGGTGCGTCAACAGCCCTGGGAGGCATGCCAGTGCCCTGACCTCCCACCACTGGCTCCCCGCAAACTGCCCTCTCTATCTCCCAGTCCTGCTCAGGTTCCAGGGAGAAGAGACAAAGCATGTGTGGTGGGAAAACAACTGACAAAGGTCTACTCCAACTGTTCAGAATTAAACAAACACAAATGTGTATTTGATAAATAAATACTGCTTTGCTTGGCAACCAGCTCACGTCAGCATCCAAAGATGAATAGCGCCTACAGTCCAATGCCAACTGTCTGATAAGCGCATCCCACATTTCTACATTCCCTTGTTCCAGGAAAACCGCTGTGGGTCACAAGAAAGAACATCTGAGATGTTGGGAAACCAATTGAGAACCCAACCACCCCACACAAACATTCTTTCAGAAAAAGAATTAACCAACCTGCACAAAGGAACGTGCCCTGGGAGAGCTTAGGGTCTCTCTTCTCTCTAAGGCTCCTCCTTCGGTCAAAAATTCAAATGCTGTTTGATCAACTGCTCAAAAGTAAGACATTTTATAGGACTGTATTTTGAATATATATTTACATATATATATATATTTATATATCTTGGAGTCTTTTCATTTTTTATTACTAAGGAAAAAAATGAAAACTGCTTATTTGGCTCATAATCATATTACTCAATGTATAATGGCTCTCACTTGAGTCAGAGAAATACCAAGAAAGTATACTCAGGAAATAGATAGTACCATATAGTATTTTCTAAGCATTTCTATATCTCTAACTCTTGATTCTATACTTAAGAATGTAAGTACCTAAATTATATTATAATTTAATATATAATACTATATAACACCATAAAAATTTAACAGATCCCAAGAATCAAATGTGAATTTTGAAAAGGAAAATATTTATTTATTTATTCCCATAGCACAAGCTTGATGCAGTTAACTGCCTAGTGAAAAATCTAAATTATTCAGAAATATGTTTGGTCTACATTTAAATTATTTTTTAAAAAAAAGCAATGTGTGCCGAAACCGGTTTGGCTCAGTGGATAGAGCGTCGGCCTGCGGACTGAAAGGTCCCGGGTTCGATTCCGGTCAAGGGCATGTACCTTGGTTGCGGGCACATCCTCAGTGGGAGGTGTGCAGGAGGCAGCTGATCGATGTTTCTCTCTCATCAATGTTTCTAGCTCTCTATCCCTCTCCCTTCCTCTCTGTGAAATATCAATAAAATATATTTAAAAAAAAAAAAAAAAAAAGCAATGTGAACACACTGCATGTCACTAAAATTCACAAAAGCTCCATTCTAACACTTAAACAGCAGTAGATAACATATTGAAGTTTTGCCATCCACATCATATAAGATTACCATCTGCCAAGAAAGGTTGTGTTGAGTGAAGAGGAAAAATGGCTAAGTCTTAAATCTCTGGGAGAAGTGAGTGGCCTGCAAACCAAGGGCACCCTGCCTGAAAGGTCACCTGAGCACCTGCGGTTCCTGTTGGTGAGATCCTACAGAAAACAGGTAAAGAGGAGGTTGCCCAGCCAAAGGGAACAAGGAGATGTGGCATGACCCCAGTGATGGACACTCTGAACCTGGCTGTGTGTTCAGGAAGCCATGAATGGAAGCTTTCCTTATCACTAACTAACAGTGTGATTTTATAACCCATGGTCATTGTCAAAATATCTGACCTAGAGTGGAATTACTGGTTTGCATTAACTGTCCTGAGGTAATCATTTACAGAATCAGAAATTCTTCACCAAAAGATTTAAAAATAATGTTGTGCTCTTTCTCATGGAAAAACTAAAGATGATAAAAACCTAACTCATCCAACAAATACTTATTGAATGCTTCAAATACTTATTGAATGCTTGATCAGGGGAGGGACGTACAGACACACGCATATATCCTGTAATGCAGAGATCTGAGGGTTCCGAAATGCCACAGAAGGATCAAATGAAATTCTCAAACTACTAACTGAAGTAGACACTGTACCAAGAAGGCACTCTAAAGACTTATAAAGCTAAGTAATCAAGGCTGTATTGGCAGAATCAATGGAACAGAACGGAGAACCTAGAAATATGTCCAACTGATTTTTGACAAAGGTGTGAAAGTAATTCAATGGAGAAAAGACAGCCTTTCAACAAATGGTCCACAGGCATTAAAAAATGATGAAAGTCTCATGTCTTATACAAAAATGAATTCAGAATGGGCTATAGATTTAAATGTAAAACTATAAAACTTTTTTAAAAAACGTTGAATAAAATATTCAGAATCTAGGGCTAGGCAAAGAGCTCTTAGAATTGATACCATAAAAGGAAATATTTATAAATTGAACTTCATCAAAATTAAAAACACTTGCCCTGAGAAAGCCTGTTAAAAGGCTGAAAGACAAGCGACAGAGTGGGAGAAAATACTTGCAACAGACAGAGAAAGACAAATACTGTATGATCTCACTTATATGTGGAATCTAAAAAAACACACCAAAATAAATGAATAAACAAAACAAAACAGAAACAGATCCTTAGATAGCACAAGCTGATGGTTGCCAAAAGAGAGGGAGTGGGAGAATGAGAATTTAAAAAACAAGAAAAGAAAATTTAGAAAATAAAGAAAATCTAGATAAATAAACACTATGCATGAAAAAAAAGAAAGAACTCTTAAAACTCAAAAATAGTGAAGAACAAACAAAAACCAGTAAAATAAACAAGCAATTCAATTAGAAAATGAGCAAGAGACATAAAGAGACATTTCAGCAAAGAAGTCATACAGATGGCAAATACCCCGTGAAAAGATGCTCAGCATCATTAGCCATTAGGGGAATGCAAATTAAAAGCACAATGAGCTTTCACCATTCGGAATGGCTAAAATAAAAAACAGTAGCACCAAATGCTGGTGAGGACACGGAGAAACTGGAGCACCCACGCACGACTGGTGCCAATGTTAAATGGTACAGCCACTCTGGAAAATAGTTGGCACTTTTTTAAGAAAATGAAATATGCAACTACTATATATAACCCAGGAAATGAGCTTCTAGACATTTATCCCAGAGAAATGAAGATTTACATTCCCACAGGAAACATGCACATAAACATTCACAGCAACCTTATTTGTAAGAGCCTCAAACTGGAAACATCCCAGATGTCCTGGACCAGTGAACAATTAAACACCCTGTGATACATCCATACCAGTGGAACACTACTCAGCAATGAAAAGATGCAAACTATGGTTATGCACGACAGCCTGGTGAACCTCTGTAGAGTGATGATGCTGAGTGAAAAAAAGCCAGTCCCTAAAGGTACACATTGTGTGATTCCATATATATAACATTCTTAAAATTACAATGTCACGGAAGTGGAGAACATAGCAGTGGTTGACAGGAGTGAAGGATATGGGAAGGGACTGGAGGGAAGTGGGCGTGGCCACAAAAGGTCAAGGTGAGGGATCCTTATGAGGATGCAACTGTCTTACAGCTTGACTCAATGTCAACATCATAGTTGTAATATCAATCAAGACTTTTATGAGATGTTATCATTGAGGGAAACTGAGTGAAGGGTACGTGAGGCCTCTCTGTATTATTTCTTAAAACTGCATGTGAATGTACAAGTATCTCAAAACAAAAAGATTAAAAAGTACAGTGCTAAGAAGTATACATAGTATGTTTCCAATTTCATACTAGTATGAAAAATCAGATATATCTCTGGGACATTAGCATGATGGGAATTCTCTACAGTTTTCTTTACTTTTCAAGCTTTCTACAATAACCATGTAATGGTTTAATCCTATGAAAATGTTTGCTCAGAGTTTAGAAAAGAGTGCTGTGGAAGGCCTCAGTGAGGAGGTGGTATTTCAGGGAGAAGCTTACAGAATGGGCAGCATTTCAATAAGGAGAGGTGGGAATCTAGGTACAATTCTGGTGTGGTAGTGTGATTTATAAGAAATGTATATATTTGGTCATTCAGACGAGCAAAATACATTTCAGATATATTTGGTCTTCATCAACAGTTCCTGGCTCACAGACCCCAAAAACCCTTAGAATTTCCTGAGTGACAAGAGCAATGGGAACTTCTTTTATTATATTTTGTGTCTTGTCCTCAGTTCCTAAAAATGTCTCAGAGACATAAAGATGAAATAAGTGTCTTGTTATTCACAACAAGCTCTTCCCACCACAACTGGCTTGTATCAATGAGACTGACATTTGCAAAACACCTAAGGATGCGGGCTGGTTGCCAGAACTAATCACAAACTGAGGGTTGGAACTTTTAGTCCCACACTCTGATTTCCAGGGAGGAGAGAGGGGCTAGAGCTTGAATCAAACATCAATGGCCAATGGTTCATCAAGCATGCCTGTATAATAAAACCTCCATAAAACAAACAAACAAAAAAGAGGGGGTTCAGAGAGCTTCCAGTTTGGAGAACCGGGACACTTCCACATGCTACCTTGCCAGGCTCCAAGCCCCATGACAGCAGAAACTCCTTTGTGTGGGACCTTGCATTATGTGGCTCTTCACCTGGCTATGGATTCGTATCCTTTAATATCCTTTGCTATAAATCAGTAATCTAGTGAGTAAATGGGTTTCCCTGAGTTCTGTGAGCCATTTTAGCCAATTAACTGAATCCAAGAAGAAGATTGTGGAAACTTCTGATTTATAGCTAATCAGTCAGAAGTATAGGCAACAACCTGGACTTGCGATTGGCATCCTGAGTTGGAGGGGATCAATGGAACCTACAATCTGTAGCCAGTTTGGTCAGAAGCACCTGCTTGAGTCTGAGAATTGCTTGTTAGTGTGGGGAAGCCTACACACACACACACACACACACCTTGGAATTGAATCCAGGAAGCTTTAACAGGAGGAGGGAGGGATGACAAGGACCTCAAACTGGATGGGAGAGAACAGGGCATGAGGGCTCTCATTGAGCAGGGTGGTAAGGCAGGCTGGGAGGACCCACGCTCACTCTCTTCAAAGGCAAATTCTGGCCTTCTTCCTATAATTTTCTCAGTAGAGAAGAAAGAAGAAGCTTAATAAATACTTCTAAAAGTAGAAATTAATTTTATAGATAAGCTTTAATGGGTCAAAAAAAGATGCAGTGCCCTTCCTCACCAACGCACTGGAGCAAGGAACCTGGAGCTGCTTGTTCCAGCGGCTTCCCCTAGAACAGTGGTCGGCAAACTCATTAGTCAACAGAGCCAAATATCAACAGTACAATGATTGAGATTTCTTCTGAGAGCCAAATTTTTTAAACTTAAACTTCTTCTAACGCCATTTCTTCAAAATAAGACTCGCCCAGGCTGTGGTATTTTGTGGAAGAGCCACACTCAAGGGGCCAAAGAGCTGCATGTGGCTCGCGAGCCGCCGTTTGCCAACCACTGCCCTAGAAGACACTCTGTTCAAGCGGGCTCCACAAATGCCTGCCTCCAGTTCTAACCGGGTAACTGGTCTTTTCCAAATCTACAAAGAAAGGAGAGTCCAGGTCTAAAGCTACGGTCTGGAGGAAAGACAGAGATTCTACCTGGGGTAGGTAGAATCAGGAGACCTGGGGTAGCTCTGTTGTGAATGGGCCACCCAGCCCTTGGTTTCTTCATGTTGGTAATGAAAAGGCTGGCTAATTCATCTCAAGTATTCTTCTAACTCTAACACTCAGTAAGTCTAAGGTCTCAGGCCTAGGTCTGGCCTTGCATGTCTTCACACCTCATCAGAAGCAAGCTGTCAAAGTTACTACTTCCAACATCCTTCCTTTGTCCTCACCACTGTTTTCTTTTTCCCCTGACATAAAATCTACTCAAAGTAAAGGTAAAATCCTCCTTTGACAACAGAACGTAAGGAAATAGCATAACCTAAGAAATGAAACCATTTCAAACACTTGCACCTGGGCAAGCCCCTACCTCCTCCTCATGCCTCCGCCACAGCTCACCATGGAGAAGCAAAAAGCCTGCCCGCCCTGTGTATCGGAAGAGGCCTGGTGAGGCTCAACTGAGCTGCCCGCGCCCCCTGACTACCCGCCCCCGCCCCCTCTCAGAACACTAGGACTCCCTGTAAAGTGGGTGGCAGGACTAGCCTAGTAGAAAACCCCAATATGATTCTGTCTTGACTTTGGCAAGAAATGGCTCCAAGGGGACAGGTTCTGAGTGACCAGGACAGACTGCGCTAGGTTTTTGCTCCTTCTTACAGCAACAGCATGAATCAGCCATTAAGTGCTATTTATGGTTTCACTCAACACACAACCCCTTTCTTCCCAGACACCAAAACTGGTCCATTTACAGCTTATGTATTCAAAACTATGTATGCCAAAACTTCCTGCAGTTGCTGCTGTTCTTAATCCTCCCCAACCTCTGACCTCTGGATTTCCAGGCCTGGGATACTGGGATTTGTTCCTTGGTTCACACGGCTCTGGCCCAATCCATTCCCTGCCCTCCTGGTCTGGGCAGAACTCACAAAAGGCCGTTTCCCTCCAAATTTCTGTTCAGACACTATATATACATGCGTGTACACACACACACACACACACACACACACACACACACACACACACCCGCAGACTCTTCTCATGTTTCAGTGTTCGGGAAAAAGACTTAACCAGACACCCTGATTCTTCTGCTCCCACTCTCATCCCACTCTACCTCATTATGAACTTAGCAGGCCACTTAACTGGGATATCATTCAGGGCACCAGATTTCTGCCGCTTCCTGTTCTCTAGCTAGTCACCGTGCCCCTCCCCATAAACTCATGGCTAGCAAATGAAACCTGATGCTACTTATCCCTTATGAGGTGTCCTAGAGAGCCCACCAAGCTAACACAGCTGCCTCTGCCCCACATGGCCTGCTGGTCCTACCTTCCACTGTTGGCTGGGCCAGCGGTGAGGCCCTGACTGACTCCCTGGCAGCCACGGACAGCCTGGTCAGGGCCCGAGCAGATGCCTGGAAGAAGGATTCTGCTCAAAGATGCTTTACAGTAGCTCAACCTAGCAAATCTTTTTCTTACAAGGAGGACCATAAACTCTGAAAACAAAGATAATATTATTTTATTAAATGCAGCCTAACAGCAATAAAACCATTTGTTATGTTTGTACACCTATATTTCCAGACTTTATGGCTGCCTGATAGTTTGAAGGTAATGACAGACAGAGAAAAGTGCTTGCCCACTGGTTGAGATAAAAGTAGAAAGACTATCTTAATCTATTCTGGCTGCTATAAAAAAAATACCATATAGACTGAGTGGTTTAAAGAACAAACATTTATTTCTTATAGTTCTGTAGGCTGAGAAATCTAAGATCAAGGTGCTAGCAGACTCAGTGAGGATCCATTTCCTGGTTCATAGACAGCCAACTTCTCATTGTATCCTCACATGGTGGAGGGAGCAAGGGAGCTTTCTGAGGTCTCCTTTATAAGGGCATTACTCCCATTCATGAAGTCTCCTCTCTCATAACCTAGCCACCTTCCAAAAGCCTCATCCCCAAATACCACCTCACTGAGGATTAGGATTTAACATATGAATCGGGGGGGGGGGGGAGGGGGAGGTTCACAAACATTCAGTCTGTAGCAAGACACCTAGAGAGAAGACAGTGAGTAGCAGCCATAACGGAGAGAAGCCATGAGAAAAAAGGGCCCCAAGGAAAATGGGAGCTGGTGAGTAGCACGGTGGAAAAAACTGAGCAGAGAAGGAGGAACACAAGTGCTGAGTCATGAAATGGAAGACAACTGGGGTTACTCATGGCACCCCAGAGCTGCCACGGAGAGCTGCCGAGCCCTGAGGGGTCACATCCTGTTCTGGCAGCACAGTACACTGAGTTATCATGAGGCCTCCCACAATAAACAGCTGGAAATGCTAGGGAAAGTGTAACAAGCAACAATTTATACACAGCTGAATTCACACAAAAAAGAAAAATTCCCCAGTGTCAGAAATGCATAAGATAATGAAAACCAGAGCAATTAGCACAAGGGTAAGAGTCAAGCATTGTGGGGTAGGAGGGAATGATGGAAGTTACCAGACATAGAAATAGGCCCTCGTAGCCAGAAGTGTGACAAGAAGCTTTCATGAATGCATCCAGGCAGCCCACTGAAGAGATGCACCCCAACTGATAGCAAACTAAAAACCACCAGGGGCGGGGGATGGGGAGAGTTAACTTCGTTTCAGGACACCAGATGGTGGAAAACAAAATCTCCTCTGAAGTATTAAAATACGCTACCGGTAGTCGGCAAACTCATTAGTCAACAGAGCCAAATATCAACAGTACAACGATTGAAATTTCTTTTGAGAGCCAAATTTTTTAAACTTAAACTTCTTCTAACACCACTTCTTCAAAATAGACTCGCCCAGGCCGTGGTATTTTGTGGAAGAGCCACACTCAAGGGGCCAAAGAGCCACATGTGGCTTGCGAGCTGCAGTTTGCTGACCACTGCCCTAACCCATGCCCCATGCAAGTTTGATTTTCCATTGACACAACCGATTTGGTACACAGCTTCACAAGTCAAAAACTAAGACTTAAATTTGGACCAATGATAGTACCAAGGCCTTTGGAAAAGACGAATGCAAAAATCTCACTAGAAGGACGTGTCAACAAACTTCATGGAATTCTCACTAAGAACAGCTCATAATAAAATGCACGTTGAGTGAGAGTCAGCGGATATGATGAACAGAAGGATTAGTAACACCAAGAACTGAAAATAACAGAACAAACTGGAAGAGACTATGACTTTAAGATGGTTAAAGATCTAAAAGAAGGAACAGATGAGGAACAAAGAAATATTGTGAAAAAGAACATGCAAAGTTGTGTGTTTTTTTAATCCTCACCAGAGGGCATGCTTACAGAGAGGCGGGGAGAGAGACTGAAAGAGAGAACCATCGACGTGAGAATCATCGATTGGCTGCCCTCCACATGGGTCCTGACCATGGATCAAATCCGCAACCAGGAATATACCCTGTGCGAGAATCAACCCACAACCCCTCGGTGCACAGGATGACACCCAACCAACCGAGTCACTCCGGCTGGGCAGAACAAGCAAATTTTTTTAAAATTCCAGAAATGAAAGGTAAACTCATAGAAATGAAAACTTACTGGATAAACAAAACAGTAACTTTTTTTTGTAAAAATGAGAATTATTAACTTGGACAAGAAATGAAGAAATTATCCAGAATATAGCACAGAGAGATAAAAAGATTTTTACAGAGGTTAGGTAAGATGGAGGATGGACTAAGAATGGCCAACATAAGAAGATCCCACATATGACTAACAGGCATTCTAGAAGAAATGCAGAAACTAGGGTAGAAATGATACCATTGTAACTAGCTAGTTATTAATGAGCATGGTCCTCTGGGCAGCTTCACCAGGAAGCTGCAAGCTTCAGGCTCCAGGGAACCACCGGTCCATTCCCTGCAGATCACTGGGGAAAAGGATCAGGCAAAAGGGAACCTGGGCTCCTGTGCAGTGAAGCTGGGGTGACAGAAGGAAGGTGTTTGCCTGTCGGTCTAACCTGGGAACAAGGATAATTGGCTAGAGGGGCAGAGCCACTGCAAGCGTGTGAAATCCTGAAGGCTTCCTTGTTTAAGCTCCGAGCTACAACCCCGAGACAAAGCGTTCTCCCTCTCTGGTTCCTCTTGTTTTGCTCCTGCTTCCTTGCACTGGTTTACTCCATGACCGGCACTGGCCTGCCTCTGTGACCCAAGAAGCTGCGCAATGGACTGCCCTGGGAACACAAGCTACGCTGGCCAGACGCTGGACTGGACTGTGCTTTAATATGGAGCAACGACTCCCGGCAGTGGCTTTGATCTTAGCCTAGTGAAGTCCAGGGCGGGATGAAGGGAGATGGAACCTTGGAGGGAAACTCCCTTAATGTTACCTCATCAACAATGTTTTCCATGATACCTCAATCCTCCCATGGCGGCTTCAGGAAATTCTTGTTCCCACAGCACCCCAAGAAGCCCACTTCCACCAGGTGGGGACACAGAGGATACCCCACTGATAACAGATAGAACAGAGAAAGTAAAAAGTTTTAATAGAGGTTACAATAAACCATTATAGCCCTGGCTGGTGGGGCTCAGTTGGTTGGAGTGTGTCCCGTGCACCGAAAGGCAGCAGCTCAATTCCTGGACAGGGCACATACCAGATTGCAGATTTGATTCCCTGGCTGGGGCACGTGCGTGAGGCAACCGATTGATGTTTGTCCCTCACATGGATGTTCATGGATGTTTCTCTCTCCCTCTCCTCTTCCCCTCTCTCTCTCTCAAGTCAATTTTAAAAAATTAGCCATTATAAAGTGTAAAATTCAGTGGCATTTAGTACACTCACAAAGTTGCACAACCATCACTTCTATCTAGTTCCAAACATTTTCCAAACTAAACTGCTAAACTATTCAAAAGGAAACCCCACACCCATTAAGCAGACCGTCCCCCTTCTCCCCTCTCCTCGGGCCCTGGAAACAACGAAGCTTTTTTCTGATTCTGTGGGTTTACCTAGTCTGGATATTTCCTATAAATGAAATCATACATGTCTCACTCCTTTTACTTAGCCTATTTCTGAGGTTCATCCATATTATAGCATGTATCAGTGAGAAAGAAAACTTCTAAGACTGCAAAAGCAAGGAGCAGTTGAACCTTAAGCACCTGGCAGGCAAGTGAGGTTGGGAAGCAAGAGAAGTAAGAAAAATAACAATCACTTAAGCCCGAGTGACTAAAAGGACAGTGGCACCACTAACCAACCCAACGGGGAAAGACAGAAGAAGGGGCAGATGGAGCGAGGGTGATGAGTCTGTTTCTGACACACTGAGTTTGAAGTGCTAGGAGAAATCCGTCTTGAACAAGTCCACCAGGCAGCTGAAAATAGTCTGCAGCTTAAGAGAGAACAGCCCCAGCAGAGGCTACAGAGCTGAAGAGGTACAAACATGCGCTGTTTCACTGTCTGAGGCCAAGAGGGACATACACTTCTGTCACCTAGAGACACACACGCACTGTCCTTGCCTTTTTCAAAAGGTAATGCGTCCATTTACAAAACTTCGGAGGTGAACAGAAATGGGTAAGGCTCAGGAGAGAGAAATATTATCCTCAACCTAGAGCAAAACTCAGGGCGTGTTTTGTTCCGGCTTTCATAAAAAGAGCCCATTCATGGAGACCACTGCTGGCATTTGCCAATAAATACCTCCTCCACCACTTTTGAACCTTATCACGGACTCCATCATTCTCTGCTTCCAGCATACAATACCAGCGTCTAACCCTCCCTCAGGCTCCTATCAGTTTTATGATTTATTTAGAACAGCGGTTTTCAAACTTTTTCATCTTATGACACACATAAACTAATTACTTAAATTCTGTGGCACACCAAAAAATATATATTTTGTCAATCTGACCAAAAAATAGGTGTAATTTTGATTCATTTACAACAAAAATAATAATAGTAATTATCTACCCTTTTTGCTCCAAAGTGACTTTAAAAAAAAAATCAGTTGCCTATACTTTTATATAAGGATTTCTGGTACCAATAATTAACCAATCAGATTCAACCTTATTATGTGGCATGACCAATAAGATGCAACTCTATTATATGACCTATACACACACAGGTTGTGCCCCCAAAATGTATCCACACTGTACCAGCTGATAGCTCAATTTTAAAAATGAAATGTATTTTAATCAACAATGCCTTTATAATATTTCAAAGTGTGTGTTTACATTTTTTTTGAGACACCCTATATTAATGGTTCAAGACAGGATATTCACACTAGATAGCTATTGTGTTGGCTGTTGTCATTTTTTTATTTGACAATCTAAGAGAAATGAGGTCAGTGCCCTGAACTAAATAGTCAGGTATTGCATGTCTTAAAAATTCTTGCGGCCACACCTGTTGAAAATGACTGGTTTAGAAGTTTGGTGTAAATACACAGCCCCGTCAGTCTGACTGTAACTCTGGAGGTAAAATACTTATTGTGTCCCCATTGAGCAACCCCTCTCCAAACAGCTTTCACCCACAAAGAAGGAGCTGACCCCTCCACCTTCTCCCCTCCTCAGAGCCAGCCTGAGCCTACCTCACAGCTCTGAGGATCCTTACCTCACACTTGCCTGGCTCTGAATGGTAAGAGTAATCATTTCCTTCCCCAAAGAGCTTTTATCCATGACTGGAAGGCAAATACTGCACCAGCCATTAAATATGTGCAAAAGAATTTTTGCTTGTTTGAAATATATATATATATATATATATATATATATATATATAATTTACTTATGTGTATATAATTTATATATTTACACACAAATATACGCACATCAAATTTATAAAATAAACTTCTAAGTTGTTTTCTATACCCACAAGGTCAGGATCAAACCAGAAGTTTTGAGGGGAAAAACCCGTTATGGCATACTTTCTAGTAAACTTAGACAAAGGAAAGAGAGGAAAGTAAACTACTAGAACAATAAGTCAGAGATAAGAGACCCACAATCAGAGGAAATTCCTCTGGGCCTGGGGTAAGTATGTGTGTAAGGTAAGAGGCAAGGGTTACCCAGAATGAAAGAACATTGTCAGCATCTACCTCTTCCTCTGGGAAGCTCACTGAGTCCCCCAGGCAAGCTGTAGTCACTACAGCTTCACATCCTCACCCTCCTTCACCCGCTCACCCAGCGAGTCTCCATGATGCCTATAGGCCAGGCACTGTAATAGGCAAAGAAACCCCACAGTAAACCAAAAAACAAGCCCCCCAAGCCTACTGAGCTTGAGTTCTAGATGGGCATTAGGGAAGGGGAGACAACGAAATAAAACACACAGCATTTTAGATAAGTGGTAACAATATACATGTAATTTACCCAAATCCATGATGTATCAGATGGGAAGGCAGACGGGGATGGCCAGGGTGGAGACAACACTTAATGTGTAAGTGTTGAGGGGAGGCTGGATGAGGTGAGATGTCAGCAGAGACCTGCAGATAAGGGATTGAGCCACAAGTGGCTGAATCTCTGGAAAGAGACCGTATCCGGGCAGGGCAAGCTCAAGAGTGGCATGGCTGTGAGGAGAGGGAGTGGGGGAGGAATCAGAGGTCGCAGCACTGGCTCCTTTGCTGTAATTTTTGTTATCTGTGTGCCACATTGAACTGTAAACACCTTGAGAGCAGGGCCTGTGCTGCCATACTCTCCTCTGCATGCCCAGTGCCTCGTACAGGGCCTGAATTAAGTTGGGTGGATGGACGGGGAACGGCTGGTGAATCAGGAAGCTTGGCCAAGAGAAAACTAAACTGCTAAGTAAGGCTGTTAGCAAGTAATTTGCTGGCTTTCACAATCATCTTTTTTTAAAAACCATTATCTTAAAGCCTTCACCAAGTTTTTAATTTCATCAACATGCAGAATATTTTCTAAGAAAATACTCAGCTTATAATAGCAGTCAACAACAGAACAGGATTTACATGACTTTATGCAAATGAGTGTATATTTATATTCATACACACCTATATTTATATAAATTCATATATATTTATTTTATAGACCACTTTGCTAGGACATAGTCACTCCACAAAATTTTTAAAAAATCTACATTTAAATCATATTGGCTGAATAACAGATGTAGGTCGCATACTCATATTACCTGTTGACCCAGGCAACCATAACATAGTTTCCAGCTTGTTGGAAGACTTTTGAGAAAAAAGCTACCACTTAATGTTGTATTCCAGTAAGAGTGCTCAACATTTTGACACATAAAAACAACTAATGGGCAGCTCATCTGAATGGGAAGTATTAAAAATAGCTTCAGACCAGGGTTCAACAAGGCTTTTCTGTAAAGGACCAGAGAGCAAACACCAGGTTTGTGAAAGCAACATGCAGTCTTTGTCACATAGTCCTCCTTGCTTATTGGTTTATTCTGTGTGGTGGGGCTGTTTTCCCATGCTATAAAAAAATGTGAAAGCCATTCTTACTTCCCAGGCCATGCATACAGGCCATAGTTTGCCCACCACTACTTTCAACCACAATGATAATGGGATACTTGGAGTCCCAACTTCCTCACAATTAAACCCAAAGGAGAAATCCCCGTACATTTCCGGATTACCTCTTTCAGTCTCTCCAGCTCATTTTGGAGGGCCTGTTTGGATATTTCCACTTCAATCATCTGCTGTCGGAGGGCTTCATTTTCATCTTCGGCTTTCGCACGCTTCTCCTCCACAGTTTCAAGTTCATGGTGCAATCGGACAGACACGTCTTTGGCTACCTGCAGAGACAGTCATCCAGGTATGAAGCTTTCTGAGCGCCAAGGCTGCATCCAAACAACTTTTGAGGCAGAATCATTAAGTGATACGGTATGACACCGAAGAGCGAAGACCTTAGCAATGTTAACAAGCCGATTTTTACAGGAGGGTATTAGTTTAAAATGTGATGTTCACATTATGAGGAAGAATACAACTTTTATCTGGATTAAAGCACCACTCTGGATAGCCCTTTTTCCTTATAAGGTATTACCAAGAATGTTAATTCTGCTCAAGTGCAGATGCTTTAAATGATAAATTAGAAATAATAACAATACAAAACCAATTTTTCTGTTCCCTAAGGTAATATTAAACCTATTTGGTAAAAAAAGATAATAATTCTGTAGTAGATGTTTAATGCAGTCAAGTTTTAAGTTATCTCCTGTGGTAAAATATTTGAATGTTAAAAGCAGTTAAACGTTGTTACTTTCTAAAAGGAAATGAGAAAGAGATTTTGCAAAAGAAATATATATCACCCTTATGTCACACTAAATGACATTTTGTAAGTGTTTTATAAATTTTATAGAAGTACAAAGATCTTATTTTGTTATCATAATGAAAGGCTAAATGAGGTTTCATAAGTGATCCCATAATAAGGAAGACATTATGCATAGTTCATCTCTTGATGAATGATTTGTTAATTGGGCATGAGAGAAGCCAGAATTTAAAGTCTGGGATTTCTTCACCTCATTCCCATTTCTGGCACTGGTTCTCAAAGACACTTTCAACAATTAGTTATGACCTTATTTCTCCTCAGTTAAACCATCACTACACTATTCAAGTCTCACTTGGGTTATGGTAATTTCAGGTTTTCTACATCCTAGGAACTTAAATAACAATAAAAATGTTAAGTGATTATGGTCAATTCTTAAGAGTGGTCTTTGACCATAACTGAATTGATAATCAAGAGATTTTTTTTAAATATTTCAGATCTTTAGAAGGAGTTTCTGTATCATTTCTATACAATTGCCAAACCAATTACCAGGTATTAATTATTTTTTATTATAGATCTATTACTATGATTTCTTTTCTTTCTTTTTTATTATGTTTGAAGATCCCATTTCATATGACAGATTTAAATCTTGGACCACCAAAGCCATATGAATCTTCATTCATAAAGTGAACAAAAATGTTCACACTGAAGTCTGTTGAGAGAAACATGACCAGAACATTAAGACCACATGTAAGTGGGGTCCGAGGGCTGCATTTTCAGATCTGTGACCCCGTCCACCCCAGCTCTTCCCGGGAGCTCACGTCCCATCAGCCCGGCTCACTCACCTTTAAGTCCTGTTCCAGACTTCGGATGAGCTCGCCGTCCACCTGACCTGTCTCGGCCACTTTCAGGCTTTTCTGCTCGGCTTTCCTGAGGCGGTACTGCAGGATCCGGCAGTTTTTATTAGCACGGTCCAGTTCTCGCCGGAGCTCCTGCAGCTGGTAAACATCTTCCTCTAAATAACTGTCCCTCATCTCTTCCATTTCAGCCCGGAGTTCATCCAATTCATCCTACACAAGCCAGACGGAGTAGATTTATAAGCCGAATACCTAAGAAAAAGGGCCATGCGCCCCCTCCCCGCCCTGTGATACTAAACGTTAACTACCTGCACACTTACGCACGGGGCCTGTGTGATATGGCACAGGGGCCTCTGGGCATTCTTACACGAGTGAATATCACCAGATGTCTGTTCAAATATCATGGATCCAGAAACTAAAATCCAGCCGAATTGTTCATTGTGGCCTTTTAGTGTTTATTCCATTTCCAATATTCCCTTACATAATCATAATAATAAATGAAGTAACTCTGCAGATAATTAAACTTTAGATTCAAACCGAACATTGATTCCCATCTCTAAGGCACAATCCAGGTTTCAAAGATGAGTCAGACAGACCCTGCCTTCAAAGCACATAAACTTTAGCGGAATCATAACTGTGACCTACCCTGGAATTATAACATACCTGCCAAGGTCCCTAAAATTCTGTTCCACAATACAAATCTCAACACTAACTAGGGGTCTGAAATTCTAAAGATAAAACCTTTACATTGTATCAAATACATACTGGGTTTGTTTTCCCCCATTCACCTATCCTTTATATCCTCCATTTCACTTTGCTGTCAATATGGAGACCCTATGAATACAGAAAAAACCCAGTGTCCCTGCCTCCCCTCCATCCCTCCAATCCCACAGCCAATCCAGTGCTGTCAGCTCAACATCAAAATACCTCAGGGGCTCTCTTCCCAAGGACCACATTCTCCATCCCTCTCAAGGGGCTACTGCACAAACAGGTAAATTCATCACATGGGACCCCTTGCTTCCCCTCACTCTCTCCTTCTCCCCAGTCCATTCTTGACCCAGACTGCTATCCTTTTAATATGGAACTCGGACCTCCTCCCATACTAAAACCCCTCCAGGGGCTTCCCATCACACCTGGAAATTCTTCCAAGGCCTCCCCAGGGCCTCTGAGCTTCCCCCTTCTCTTGTCCCAGGAGGTAGAGAACTGCTCCAGGCCTTTCACCTGCTACTGCCTCTCCTTAAAACGCTCCTCCCAGCACTTTGTGAGGCTCCATTCTCATTATTTGAAGGACAACCAATGCATTCTCTGACCACCTTCCCTCCCCAACCCACTGTCTCTTGTCCCTGGCTTGCTCTATATTCTTCCACCTCTTATCACTGTCAATTTATCATCTGCCGCCCACACTAAAAGGTAAGTTCCATGAGGGCAGACACCTTGAGTATCTTGTTCCTCTTTACATTCACAGCACCCAGAGGAGTGTGAGCCAGCCATACAACGGGTCCTCAATAAATATGTGTGGAATGAATACACAACACGTAGAAAGACCGAATCATAATGATGACCAATATCAGACATAATGGCAGCTTTGCTTTGTTCCAATCTTGTGGCCTAATTATTAAAAAAAAAAAAAAAAAAAAAATGTTCTCAATCCCCTAGACAGGGCTGCAATATGTGAGATATAAATTCTACTGAAGTATTACTAAAGATTTTAACAAGGTACTATTTAGAAGGAGGGAGATTAAGGAAAGCATGCTAAGAATTTTCTTGATTTGTTTGATAATTGATAGTTTAAATGCCTCCAGAATAAGATACACTCAGTCATTCCCATTTGTTTTGTTCAATTAATATCGAAGCTCAAGAAAAGAAAAAAAAAAAAAAACTTTACAAAACTTCACCCTAAGTTGTCAGCTCAGGTCCTGCCATTCAGTTTACTCCTGAATTCTCCCCACTCTTGCTAATCCTGCATTTGTTCTTAAAACTGGGGACTTACTTACAATAAAGCACAAGAGTTTCCCAACCTCAAAGCTTCAGGTAGATAAGAAGTTGAACAGAAAGAAGCCTCCTGGAGAGTGTTTTATCTTGCATCAGATTAAATACAAAAGTGTAACAGATCAATACATTGGGAATCTTTATGGAAAAGCAGATTGGCATAAACAGGGTGAAGACAGTTCTTCAGCTATCCTCAACAGTATGCAGTGGTCTATTGGGAGCATAGAGGTGCCATCGCTTTCCCTCAACCCCAGCGTGTACCGGTCGATTCTCCCCACCCTGTCCACACTACCCTAATCAAGAGAATGGCCTACGTTGAACATACATGAACAGAATGGACTGGCTGAGCTCTTCAGAGGACTGGAGAACGCAGCTATTTCATGAAGGTCCTTGCCAACCTTCAGCAAAGAGGTTGTGACTGATGTCTGCTCCCCCCACTGAGGCTTGGAGGACGCAGTGCAGGAGCTGTGCCCCGACTCAGCCCATCCTGGAGGAGACCAACCACAGACCAAAAGCTTTAAGTGGGCCTTGTGGATATCATCCTTTTGATAAAGAGAGTATCTTCAAAATCAAGGTCAAGTTTGACCCGGGTTCCATCCATGAATATGATGAGTCAGACTATGAAAAAGTCTAGTCTTTACCCTTGTGTCTGAGGACACTTAAAAGATATTTGTGTCACTGGGTAGAACTAATAAAAAATAGTTCAATACAAAAAATAATCGCCATATGTATACACACACACACACAAAAAAATGCAGTGTCTGTGGCCATTCTGTTCACAGAAGGAATTGTTTATGACTGCTTTTCCATCTGGAAACCTTATCCCTAAAAGCCAAAGTCACTAACGCTTGTAATTACTTGGTACTCAAACCAAAATTTTTAAAATGTGATATAGTCATAAGAAGATATAAGATACAACTTCCAGGCATAAAAATGTTCTCGAATTTTCAGACTTTGTAATAGGAGAGCTCTCGTCGGCCTAATGTCAAATGCTGGATGTGTTATATAGATGTGTGAACAACCAATGGCATGCTAAAAAAACTATTTAACATGTTAAGCCCCAGCCTGTTTTGTCTTCCGGATGGAAAGTATAGTGTCAGTCACCAGTGACTGACAGGGTGCTTAACGTGTTAAGGGCTAGAAAAACCCACACCTCCAAACCATGGAGTAAGCCAGATATAAACAGCTAATATTTTTGGCGTAAATAATTAACAACATTAATTGCCCTGAGGCTAAATTAGAAAGAGACCATAATTTCATGTATTTGAATCATTACTTTTATAACTCATATTTTACCTAAATTTGTAGAATAGAAGACATTCCTTATTAAGCACTTTACCTTCATTAGTAACCCTACAATAACCCTTCCAGGAACATATTAATCCCATTGTATAGACAAGAAAAGCAAACCTACACTGGTTGACATGTCTGAAATTCCAGCTAATAAATGGAAGTTAGACTGCAAACCCAGACTGTCTGATTCCAAACACACGATCTTTCCAATAAATACTATAAATTATTTGCAAAAACCAGAACAAATGAAATAATAATAGGCTTCAAATTACACTTTTAAAAGCCCACTGTCAGTGTAAAATAACAAAAGCAGGCTAACATTTAGAGCTTGACAATTGTCAGTGTGCAAGTATATCCATTATCACAACTGGTCCTCAGAAAAACATTGTAATGTGCAACCAAGATATTAAGACACCCCCCTTTTTAAAATGAGGAATTTGCTATTCTAAAAGTTTAATGGCTTCCCAACACTAGTCTGTTTCAGAGATGGGATGAAGCCAGTATTTAAACTCTTTTCTTGGAGCCTTGAAAAAAAGCAATTTTCAGGTTCAGTGAAAAGAAGTTACAAAAAAAGAAAATTATAAATCCTGTAAGCTGGCAGCAGACATTTGGAAAGCAAAAACTGTGGTTATTCAGATTAGGGTCATGGTAGATAGTGATTTTCAAACTAACTACATTAATTTTCTGACAGCACGCTCTAATTTGTATTAAAGAACCATAAGATGTCTATCATTTAAATGTTTAAGAAAGTTAAATCAAGCAGAACATATAATGTTTCTGGCAGATGTACTTTAGACATAGTAAGTAAAAGTGAAAAATTGCTGTTTTGTTTATACACAGAAATTAATAAGAAAAATATTACTCTTAATCAACAGCTTTGTATTAAATTAGCATCAGGTCTGTCACATACTTAAATGTTAGATCATTATCTCATTGGAAAGCTCATCTAGTTTTCTAATTAATTTTTCAAATTTTATATATAAAATGAAATCATGAAGTGGTATGAATCTCTTCAACTATCCCCCTTTGCCTACAGATAACAAATTGAGCCTATTTTATATATAAATTAGAGTAATAACCAGATATCATCGGAGCACTAGAGTAAACCAAGATTAAAATGAAATGTTTCAATGAAAACCTCTATGAGAATAGTTTTAGCCACAAATATAAAGTAAAACCCAAATCCATGGTTTCTTAGTATAACTGGTACAAATTCTTGATCATACAGATAATTTTATCCAAGTCACAATCTCCTTTAAACAAACCCAAATCAATAACTACTATTGATTTAATAACCCCTCCTTAAATAGGCCCAATTTGGACAGTAGGAGGAGTCATCTGGCTACTGTTGCAATAATTCCATCTTCTGGGAGTTGTAGACAGAAACTATTGTCTGTTGTAATACACAAATAACCCGCCTCATTTCCCTCTGGACAATGGAAATGGTCTCTGCAGAGTCCCAGCTGTAGCTAAGAAGGCACAGGGGCTGCTACCATTGTTTACCAAGTGATAGTTCACCCAGCAGCTGATGGGCTGTTGGCCCTGGTCTACATTATCTTGCCACCCAAGATTATTACAGCCGCTCTTTCACAGAGTGAATAAAGAATGGATGTGGAAAGTGGAATGTCAGGAAAGAATAGAAATGCTGCCCACTTTAACCCTGCCAAAGGAAAGGGAGGAGGAGCAGGGTCCAGAAGAGGGACGGAGGAGCTGACGCACTTCAGAACTGCTGGGCCCTGCCTCATAGTGTCCCCGCCTCTGGGCCACACTGAGCACTTAGAACCCAGGCAGCCAAATTTAACAAAACCATTTCAGAGCTTGAAACTCAGGAGACAACCTCAAGTGAGAAACAGAATGGTAAGATTGGATCAGTGCATCGTAAAAAAACAAAAAGACGCCGAAACCGGTTTGGCTCAGTGGATAGAGCGTCGGCCTGCGGACTGAAAGGTCCCAGGTTCGATTCCGGTCAAGGGCATGTACCTTGGTTGCAGGCACGTCCCCAGTGGGGGGTGTGCAGGAGGCAGCTGATCAATGTTTCTCTCTCATCGATGTTTCTAACTCTCTATCCCTCTCCTTTCCTCTCTGTAAAAAATCAATAAAATATATTTAAAAAAACAAAAACAAACAAACAAAAAAAAACCAAAAAGACTTTCCCAGTCATCTCCCTTGGGAAACTGTTCCTCTCAAAGAATTCAATGTTATTTGTCCTTGTAGCTAGCACTGGCTTCTTTTGTTTTAACCAAAAATAATTCTTATGAAATGACAGAAAGCAGAGCAAAAAGAGGCAGCCCTTCCTTACACCAATCCTTGTTCATCCCACAGGACATGGCAGTTAGGAGTACACTCTTTGGGAGCAAGAGTGAGGGTGTTATGAGTGCATCACCAGTAATGTAAAAGACATGTTCAAAATAGGCCAATAAACCTAGGGTGATTAAATCATCCTGAAAAGCTTGTGGAAACAGAGAACATAATTAATATGTTCACAAAGAGCAGTAAGGTTGCCTGATTATCTCAGAGCACTCAAGCAGAAACACAGTGGTGGCAGACAGGTGGGCAGTGGAAACACACCAGCAACATTTTGTAGAAGTCCTCATTATGAAACATGCTTGGGTTTGGTTTGAGAAAGAAGCAGAGGCCTTTGGGTACCTGAACTCAACTGTTTACCTTAATTTCTGAACACTTCCAAATACATTCAAGTTCACCAGAGTTAAAGGGACAACAAGAATACTTTTCTGACTTGTGTTCATGAAAAAATGGATTGAGTGATGTTTGCATTTTTTCTGTGAGTCACCTTGCTGCTCTTTGATGAAGGTAGTAAGGAATAGAAAGCAGGGTCAAGGACAGCCCCATACAGCACAATAGAAGGCATGCACTTCTCTGTTGACATTTGTTATTTTATTTTTTTTTAATACAGCAGTCTGGCTAAAAAACAAGAGCATTCCACTTGAATTTCCTGATCAATAAGACATTCTCCTATGATTTTGCAGGCCTTATTTTTCTGCTTTGTTACCCCATCGTCATTCTGGCTCAGAAAGTATGACAGTCTTGTACAATAATGATGACAAAACTGACTGGGAAAAGAATGTAATACTTAATATTGTCACATTCCTCCAGAATACAGTGAAGTACAATTTCTGGGCTGCGTCTCTTCTTGTTAGATAACATTTGAACAGAGAGTAGTCCCTGGGAAAGCAGTAGGTCAAGGATGCACTTTTACCTACCATCTTAAAGAGTGCCGCTGAGCAACAAGAACAACAAAAAGAGAAGTTCCAACTTATAATGTGCATGCTCTAAATACCACGTGCAAAGGCATGCCTACTGCCTCTGCTCCATGAGGTCATGGATGCTCCCCTCCCAGATTTGCATTCAGTGGGCGGGTTCACTGACCTTTGGAAAAGTCTACCAGAATTGCTGTGTTTCTTCCCCAAAATTGAACTATTGTAATTTAATCTTGGGAATGATCAAACATGTAACTCACACATACATTTGCGAGTGTTCTTCTGGTCTCCTCTCCTCCTTCAAACCACCTCTACCCACTTCTCTCTCCTGCTGTGAGAGAAAGGCTGGGAGATGGACTCAGGCATAGTGAACAGTTGGCCGTGACATTTGCTCCACAGGAAATGGCAACTGAACATTTCCCACAAATTAAACATTGCCAGTGGGACTTATATGACCATTTGTACACAGGCTAGGGAAGAGATGTTCATTATGGCCCTTTCACCTAAAAAGAAAATGGGGCCCCTAGGAAAGCTAAACCCTGGGAGCACTTGGAGCTGATACAACAACTCCAAAGCAAGCAGCGAACTCTGAGAAAAGCAGCCTTGCTGGAAAGAGGATGCAGCCTGGTGCAGGGAACAGAGCAAAGACTCTGGAGGTGGCACCACTTACCAGCTGTATGACCTTGGGGAAGTCATTTAAGTTGTCTGGGTCTCAGCATCCTTGCCTGTGAAATTGGGGTTATGATAAATATACAAACAACCATGCCCTATGTTGTTGTGAAGATTCACTAAAATATCAAATATACTAGACAAGACTCCAGGGTCAGACATTCCATTCACCGAGAAGCTAACAATGTGAAAAAATAAAGCAAATAGCCAGTTACCTAGGAATGAACCCTGAAATGAGGTCAGACTGCCTACCTTAAAAATCAAAGATACAATGAGTAATACCTTTTCTTTAAAAACTTTTCTTGTTTAGCAGTCATAATTTGCATAAACACCATTTAACCAGAAACACAGAGGGTCAGGGATTATGCCCAGAGTTGGGGCTCAAAACTGAACAAGATTATCTTTCTCACCCTTAGGGAGATTGCATTTGTTGAAGATTTACCAACGTGCTGCTTTCAGAGAGTCACGCAATGTAGGAGCCCTTTCTCTTCAACACCTCTGAATTTCACCCTGGTGTCTGTTACATAAGAGTAGGTGACAAAAGCAAATGTACTATTTGAAACATCTCACTCCAAGCCCTAATCTACTCTTTTCTCAGGTCTCTCCTCTGCCTCATTGTTACTTCTTTGCACAGACGATAAAACAACTACTGGGTTCAGTTGGTCAAGAGCAGCTCCTGATAAAAGGTTTAGCTTTAGAACACTCAGCAGTTAACTGATTCCAGTTTGCACTGCACACTTCACCACCATTCCTCATAAAAGCCCACACCTTTGGTCCCACTGACCAGAAACTGGGCCTCAGTCAGGTAGGTTCAGCATTTGCTGAGAAAACAGTGCAAATCACATAACCCACTGATAGAGGAGGACCGCCCAAGTGGTTTGGAAGGAGATACATACCATCTTTTAACAGAAGCATGAATTTGTTTGTATCACTGGAGCTCTTTACTAACCTGAGGATTACAATATATTAAAACCATTGCCTCAATATAATTAATTACTTTTATTTTTTCTCAAGGCACCTCACACCTCAATTATCTTAACCCCCACCCACCACCCAACATTGTCTAAGCCCACTGTTCTGCAGCACCAGCCAGCTCTCCTTCTCCGAGAAAACATGGATTCAGGTTCAGTGCCCAAAGGCTAACAAGGCCAAGAGGCCATTGCTCGCTGGCCTTGCCGGAAAATACCGGCAGAGGTTGCAATTCCCTCGAAAGTGCTGGCTGTGGAGGGCATCAAGTGGCCTCTCCTCACACGGAAAACCCGGCTCATGGACGCTTACCGAGGCCTGGGAAGCAAAACGCTGTTGTCCTTCAAACCAGGCCCCACTTAAAGGACCCCTCTGCCTGTGCTGTCTGAACCTGGAGGGAGACACAAGGCGCCTGATTTTCTGTAATAACCAGAGCCTGGCCCACCGCAGCCTCCGGAGGTGCGGGGACCAGAGGTCCTAGACGGGGGATAACCTGCTCTCACAGGTGAGGGTGAGGGTTCCAAGTGTATGCAGAATGTGATGAAAACCGCTTCTCCCACAGCACACTGACAGGGGAAAGGGCATCAGGAGAGGGAAGCAAGACTTCTAGAAACAAGAAAAGCTAAGTGGCTTGAGAACCTGCCTGGACCCACAGGTCTTGTTGCTCCTTCCAGAAGTTTTGGCTTAAGTTCCAAACACCCAGAGTGTTCGGGGACAGGAAAGTGAAAGGCCGAAGGGGAAAGCGCTAATCAGGACCCGGGAGGCTGGGCTCGCGGCAAGCAGACCCTTGGGGGTCGCCTCGGAACCCCTGCGCTGCGCCCGCTGCTCACCTTGAGATAGTCGTTCTCAGAGCGCAGCTCCTCCATCTCCCGCAGCAGCTCCTCCTCCTCCACCGCCGGGGCCAGTGGGGGCTGCTCGCCTGGGCCGGGGTCCTTGGGGGTCCCGGGCACCCCTCGCTCTGGCGGCGCGCGCCCCCCGGCATCTTCTGCCCCGCTGGGCCCGGGAGAACCCGCGGGGACCCTGCCCGGGCTGCTCCGACCCCCGAGGAAAGCGCCGGCAGCGGGGGGCGCTGCGAGGAGTGCGGGGGGCTCGGGGCTGAGTAGCGGCGCCCCCCGAGCTGCGGGACTCGTCGTGGAGACTACTCGCAGAGATTCCCGGTCGCTAGATCCCGTGCCAGACTCAGCGTCGCTGCTGGCGGCTGGGAGCAGGCGCTGCTCGTCGGACAGCGGTTCGGAGGGGCAGTCCGATAGGTCCGAGCTGCTGTCCGTGTGGCTGATGCGCGAGCCGGAGGCGGGGAGGCCGACCGCGGAGGTCACGGCGAGGATCACCGCGGGAACCGGGGGGTTGGGGGCCTGGGGCCCGGCGGCGCGGGCTGGGAGCGCCCCGGAGCCGCGTTTGGTTTTGCGGTTCTTGGCAACAGCGCACAGCGGCTCGGCCCCGGGCGGCGGCGGCGGTTTCCCCGCCCGGGGCAGCGGATCCGCGGGCGCCGCGCGCGCCGCCCTTCTGGGGCCCGGAGTGGCCTTAGCCCCGCCCGCAGCCCTGGCCCCCGGCGGCGGCTTCTCCTTCGCGCCGGGTGCACCACCACTGCGCCGGGAGAGGCGGCCGGGCGCGGCCAGGGTCCCAGGCGAGGGCGGCGCCTTGCCTGCCAAGCTGGGCGAGCGCGGGGCGGCGGGTGCCGGGGATCGGCCAGAGGAGCGGGCGGCCGGGGCCGGGCCAGGCGCCGCGGGCCGGCCGTGCAGGTCCTGGAGGAATGGTCTGGCAGGCGAGGGAGCGCGGTGCAGCCGCCTCCGCTCAGCCAGCGGGTGGAGGTGGTGGTGGCGGTGGTGCTGGCCGGGCGGCTGCGGCTTTGCGTCCGGAGCGCCGCCCGTGGGGCCATTCAGCGTCTCCATGGCCGGGGCCCGGACCGCGAGCAGCAGCTCGGGCGGCAGATGCTCCAGGTGGCGGCAGCGGCGTGCAGCCTCCCTGCGCGCTGGCTCATCACTGTCCCCCGCCCCGCCCGGTCTGCGCCCCGCGCTCCCGCGCCGCCGCCCCCCGTACCCCTGGCCCGAGGATCCCGCGGAACTCGCCGCCGCCTCGCTCTCTCCTTGCTGAGGTCACTGCCGCCAGAGCTCTCCGGGTACAGTAGCGCGGTGGCTTCCCGCCCTTCGCATCCCCGGGACGCTGCGCTCCAGGCTCGCGGTTGAGCCTCTGCGTCCTCGCACACCTCACTCCTCCGGCGGCGGCGCGCTTCCCGCTCCCGCGTCCTGCTCCAGCTCCCGGCGGGCCGGTTCCCCTCAGTGCCCGCCCGCTCCGGCCCGCGCCTGCTCCCGGCAGCGAGAAACTGCACGCGCGCTCCCTGGCCTCCCGGCGCCCGGCGCCCAGCCGCCCCGTGCGCATGTCCCGCCTGCAGCCAGCCAGCGCAGGCGGTGGGGGCAGGAGGGCGGGGCCTCGCTCCCCACGGCTCGCGCGGGGGCTGCGTTTCCCCCAGCCCTCTCCGCCCTGGGACCCTACTTGCTTTTGAGTTCCCTGAGACAGTACCTGGTTCTGGAAAGGGAGGGCAATAGGAGAGGTGAAGTGGGGGGTGCCGGCACCGACCACTTGGGGGAGACTGCAAGTCCGGGAGGCGTGGGTGGGCCCCCCTGTGGAGTGTGCCTTCGGGTGCCTCTTTCCCTCGATTGACCAACGTCTGCCAGAGTCCCCTCCATCCAACCCCTGCCTCCCAGGACCCCTTATTTAGCTCCCTGCATCAGTGTCCTCTCCACGTTGTGCCTGCACACTCCATTAAGGATTGCTGGTACCCGATGCACACTAGGCACAGTGCTTCGTAGTTGGCACCCTCAGTGGCCTCCGGGGCTCAGAGAAGGAGGCTTGCTGTAGAAATAAGAGAAGCAGCTCGCCAAGCTTGGGGTCAGAAAGGGGAATCAAATTTGTAGTTCCGGCTGCGAGACAGATATTGTTTTATTTCAGCCTCATAACAAGCCGGAATTGGAATTACTTGAGGCTGAGGACACACGTGCGATGAAGTGCAGTCCGTGCCTTAGCCAGTCCTTAGCTGCGTAGGGATTCACACCCAAGTCCACAGACTTCTCAGTCCTACCTGTGTTTGTGGGATTAAAGGAGCAAGTATGAAATAACACTGTGTAAAGTGTAAAGTGCTTTGCAAATACCATTAACACAGTTATAATCCCAGACGTTGGATGCTGGGCAATACTCCACACACTGCCACATGGTGGAAATGGTGGAACTGGCTGTGAACCGGACGGTCTGACTCGGGCAGGCAATACTTCTGAGCTGCTAGGGTGGCTGCTTACCTGGCCTGGGGAGATCGGAGCTTTCCTAGAAGTATGGGTTGACCTTGCAGGTGAGTGAGTGCCTAGGACTTGCCCGAGTGGGGACTGCAGGTGAGATGACAGCCACAATTTTGTCCCTGGATTTTGAATATGATCCCAGAGGCTGGAGGAGCCGTTGAAAGATCCTGAGTATGTATGGCTGATCTTATTTATCAGAAATTTCCCCCTGAGGAGAGGGAGGCCGGGAGGGGAGCGGTTAGTGGCTGTAGCAGTAAGCACAGATGAGGAGCACTGGTAGTAGGGGTAGAAAAAAGGAGACAGACTTATGAAAAGAAAAAGAAAAACAGACTTCAAAGTTTGTGATCTTAGCCAGAAAGTACTCCCACATAGCCACCTCCTTCAAAAACCGCAGGCAAAAAAAAAAATTTTTTTTAATCCTATAAATCAAGAGAGCCATCCTCCCAGAAGACATCCTGTCTGCTTTCTCCTCAGACCCCCAGGAGCTGCCCGGCCATCTCCTGCTGCTGAGCTCAGAGCACACTGAAACTTCGTTGTTTTGGCAGCTGTCTCATGTTGTTTGTGAGTCGTTAATCTGGCAATTCCTCTAAATGTGTGACAGCACACACAAAATAGAATCTGTACTGAATCTCCTTTGACGCAATATTTAATAACCACAGCCATATATTTCAGGGAGTATTTGGGGGCGGGGGAGCGGACAGGGGGCAGGGCGTTGTTCATGACAATACTGCAGAAAGGCTTGAAAGATGCCCAACCACCACCCAGCCGCGACAGCTCTCCCCTAGAGGGCGCTCTAACCCTCACCTTCGGAGACGGACAGTTCATCAGAGAGTGGCAGCTGTCAGTCAGTCCCTAGAGCACAACTGACTGGAACTCAGGGTCCAGGAACTTCACCTGGAACTTCCTCCAGAGACCCAGGAGGCACCCGAAGGCACACTCCACAGGGAGGTGGGGAGAGGGGCAAAGGGAGAGAGAGAGAGAGACATCAATTGGTTACCTCCTGCATGCGTCCCGATGGGGCAGGGGGTGAGGGTAGGGGATAGAACCTGCAGTCCCGCTATGTGCCCGGGACCGAATTGAACCAGAGACCCTTCGGTAGGGTCTAATCACTGAACACAACCGCCAGGGTGCATAATAGGTGTTTTTAAAGTCACATGTGACAAAACATTTTTTGTGGTTCAATCAAGTTAGTCTACAGGGGGCTTGCTATTTAAAAGAGCTTTAAAATGCTTTTTTTTTTTCCTGGAAAATAACAAAATCCAGCATGGGTGTGCCTGTTACCGTCTGTCTGTCCTCAAACCCACTCCTTGTCCTTTTCTCACTCAGTTCTGTAGAGAGGGGAACAAACAATCCATAAAGGTTGTTTTTTCAGGTTCCTGGGTTTGGCCAATAGCAGGAGATTAGAGTGTCAGGAGATCTGAGTGTAACAGCAAAGGAGAAACCAGGGTGTTTCTTACCTTATTTCTCTGCCCCAAGTGGCCACTTCAGAGTGGCTGGATGTCCTTTATGGACTGGCTTATTGGGGTTCCAGCTTCCACTGGGGGACCTGCTCCCTCCGGTAACTTTGCCGCCACCTGCTGTCTCTCAGTCAGGGGCGGTAGTGGCTTTCTGTGGTTGCAGATCCCTGAGTTACTTCACCATCCCCTGTTTGGCTCTGGATTCCTCTCCCACCTTTGTAACCAGTTCTCTTCATTGTAAGCCCGGTGTCATAAATACTGCTCTAGACTCCAATATTCGATTTTCTCACTCATTTGCCGAGGCCTAAGTATAGGCCCAGGAAACTACATGCAACAGCTTAGTGTAAGAAGTAATTTGATATAACACATCCATGACTTCCTTGCCAAAGAGCAGTGTAGTATGGTGACAAGAACTGAGGCTTAGATACCAGGTAAGTATGGGTTCAAATCCTGCCTGAGTCACTTATACTTGGTGTGCCCTTGGGTAAGATACTATTATCAACATCATCATTATGATTTAATACCAGTGGAATAATCTTCAATATTCTTTAAATGTGAGCAAACCAAATTTAGAGGGAAAGTTAGAAATCTAGTCTGAGTCTATACAGTTATATATAAAAAAGAAATATGTATTTTTTTTTACTTTGACTCCTAGAAAAATATGACTTAGGACTACACTTTACTGCTCTATACTCACCGGCAGAATTATATGCAGAACTTCTGCACCCTCAAAACCTTATCCAAGCCTAGGCACATATCGACTTGCCAGTTTTCCCCCTTATTTTACCACAAAAGCACATTTAGAATGTAAGATCATTCCTGTTTTAAATAATAAGAAATCATCCACTTTGAAAAGAATGCAAAGAAGGGATTTTTAACAGAGTGGGCAATTTTTTGGGTGCTTCAGGAAAGTTAGGGTTTAAAAGGGACAAGCTGAAGTCAGGTGACCCTCCGGAGGTTGAAGTCAGTACATTCAACCCTGGGGGGAAGGGGTGCCTCCCAGGTCTTCTTGTAGGGTTACTGCCAGAATGCCCTATGGAACCTAAAGCAGGCCAGTCCTAGAAGGACCCTCTGACTCCTCCTCATGGCCAGATTGACAGCTGTGGTGGTGGTGGTGGTGGTGATAATGACAGGGACGTCAGAGGCTCTAAACCTTGAGTACATTAACTCACCTTGTGAACCTATTAAAAATGCAGATTCTATGGCCACATCTTTACATACAAAGTAAGAGAGGTTTACATGGACAGAAAAAAATAGAACAATGACTTTATAGAACGTTCCATAGTATATAGTACTTATGAAATAAGTTTCCTGATTAATTCAGGAGATGGAACACTGCATAAGATCACACATAAAAATACATTTTAATTATTATTTCTATGTAAAATTATTGTCAAGCAAATTTTACCAATGAGGAGATAGAACAATGTTGGACACAATGATTGTTCAGCTACCTTGGACAAAAAAGCTTAGTCTTCCTGTGAATGCCATTTGAATTATCAACATGGAGTTATTCATAGTAAATTGTAGGTCAATTCTGTTCATTCTCTAACAAAATATACTCTAGAAATATAAATGAATATTAATAGAATTACTATAATGGGATAAATGTGACAAATGTTAGTTATGTACATTCTTGATTACCCTATTGGGGCAGATTGTAGACAGTAAATCATGTTTTTAAGTGGCTCTCAGTATTATTGCTTAGAAGAAGTCCATTTCCTACTTCTCTAAATATTGCCCACAGAGTCTAAGAATTGAGAGCAGAAAGCATTTACAGTCCTCTCATTTGTCACCCCCTATTTAGGGAGCCCCATGACTGGTACCCACAGGTTGTTACTCTGAAGCAGTCTTCCCTTCTATGATTAGGGTGATCATATATTTTATCACCCAAACCACAGAAATATTGAGAGTGAAAGGGGGCACTATTTATACTTGTATGTGACAATAGACATGAACTGAACCTGGGCGAGTACATTCCTCAAGGTAAGACTGTCTCCAAATTGAATCCGACTGACTCATCTTTATATCCGCCTACACTAAGAATACATGAACTCCTTTCATTTTGTTTAACTCTTTTAAAAGTAATTGAAATAAAAGAATGTTAAAGAATATCTACAGCCCATTCATTACTCATTCATTTGTATATTCATTCATTTAAAGATTCTTTATTGAACATCTTCTAAAATCTAGGCTATATATAAATATTTAATATAGCAGGAATGAAAAAAAACACATGGCATCTGACCTTATGAGACTTATAATCTCAAATAAAAATATTATGAGAAGGAAAAAGCTGTCCCTGATACCTGTAGCTGGCCACCACTATCACTGAGACCTCCATGTTCCTGGGATCTGGCCTGCTCTCAAAGCTAGGCCCTGGTGCTCTCCTGTTACACATAAACAATGTTACAGAACCTCAACATCGGACAAGGCCACTCTAGGACTGTGATGAATCAAGACAAAAACAAGATCACTCCACAGTCTTGTCTGAACACAGACAAAACACAAACATTTACTAAACTACAGATATGACCAAACGTCCCTCTCTCACAGCTAATTTGAGTGACTACTGCTTCCTATCAATTCCAGCATTAGCCTTGCCCCAGTTGTCCCTCCTTTTAAATAAGATTTATTAAGACTCCAGTCATAGAACTACCCCCACTTCCTGACAATATCTGAACCACAGCAGAGCCCCACTTCACTGAACCCTCCCCAAAATCATCTAATGCAAGTCCAAATCCATGTCCTTTCTAACACTCTCTTACTGAGGGCCCCCATGGTGTCATTTCCCTCACTAACTCTGCCACAGATGTGTGTGCTCCTGGCGAGTTGATAATTATAACTGTCAGCAGCATAAGGCAAGATGAAATGGAACATAACACCCATTCTCTGTTTTACAAATGTATGAATATATGAAACTTAGTTTTTGTGCTTTGATGGGTCTTGTTTCTCTTTGAAAAAAACTGCATGATTATTGAAAAACATTATTGATATATTTAAAGGCTATAAGTCTCTGAGTAGCTAAGACACCTTACTAGTTGCCCAGGGCGGGAGAATGGGAGCTGGCTGGAAGAGGTTAATGGGGGGAAAAGGAGGACCTATGTAATACTTTCAACAATAAAGATTGAAAGAAAAAAAAACAGTTGCCCAGATCAAAGCCTACTTTGGAGATGATGCTGAATAGAAAACCTTTAGCTCCATGAATTGCTTTTGTTCTACAGTGAAGCAAGGACCTTATCTTTTGTACCAACACAACGTCATTTCATAATGTAGGCTACAGCATTCAGCTATTTCAGCACTCCCAAGTCCTCTCTGCCAAGCAACTGAATTTGTGTTTATTTCTATTTTCTCTGTAGGATGCTTCTCGAATATAATCAGGCAGCTACTAATGTGAGTTTGGAAATTTATCAAGTAATGAAAAATGAAATAATCATAGAAGCATAGAAAGAGGAGATTATATAAAAAGTCATTGCTTATTCAATGTTCCAAACATTCTGTGTTTCATTAATATAGAATTTGAAGCATATAATTGTTTTCATCCCCAAAAAGATAAGAGACATAGAATGGAAGGACTGTGTCTCCCAAAGTATAACTGCAAGTGCTCTGGAATGGAGTTGGCAGATGCCCATCTTTCAAGGATGCTATAGAGAAGATTCTTATCTGGACAAGGGGTTGTCTCAACTCTGTAGTTGTATCCTTGCTCTCTTCTGTAGAGTGTAACCTTCGCTGGCACAGAGCCTCAAGGCAGTACAGAAATCTGCACACAGTAGCTAGTTAATGTATCTTTACTTGTTACATAACTAATATAACTCACCAGTGGAGCAAGTATGTGTCAAGAAGGAAGAGAGCTATGACTTTGCAGAGTTGGAAAGCTGCAAAAGCTGCCATTGCTACTATGATTTTTCCTTCTGGTCTTTATTCTTAATGACAAGAGTAATATCTTTGTCCTTGTCTGGCACTTTGAATGTTCCACACACTCCACAATAAGAGTTGCCTTTCTCTTTCTTTCCTTGCTCCTACTCTTAAAAGTTTCTACAGATGTATCATCACATTCAAGGGAGTTATTATTTAGAACTTAGAACAACTTAGAGTTGTCTTCTGCTTAAATCTCTTTTTTTGGGATGATGCCCTTCCATCTATTCACTCTGCAGGTTTCCAGAATCTTAGACAACATTCTATCAAGTAGAACATTCTGGATTTCACCTTTGCTTTATTCACTGAAAATTATGGAGACCAAGGCTTTCCTTTATACTACTTCCACATATACATCCAGGGGGAGAAGAGGAAGCAGAAGTATAGTTAACTTCTACCTTTTTCATATGTATATTTCAGAGAGGAAGGAAGAGGGAGAGCTAGAAATATCAATGATGAAAAAGAATTGTTGATCATCTGCCTCCTGCATGCCCCACACTGGGGATCAAGCCCACAACCTGGGCATGTGGCCTGACTGGGAATCAAACTGTGATCTCCTGGTTCATGATTGACCCTCAACCACTGAGCCATGCCAGCCAGGCTCTTATACCTTTTTCAAATAAGAACTAATTTTAATCTAAAAGGATGAAGTGTAGAAAAATCACAATCAAAAGTAGCAGCAGTTAATACCTTCTAGATGCCTGGAACTTTTCAAAGTGAACTACAAAACAGATTTGTACCCTTTAAAACATGTGTAAATTCAAGAACTGCTGAGAGAAGACAAGTGCTCCTATCAATTTTGAGGGGTGTGAAAAATGCAAGGAATTCATAGTGTGTAATTTTTATATGAATTTTCTGTCTTGTACCTCCTGAAATGGATATAAGTGGACTGAAAGATGCAATCGAGATGTAACTTTCTTAACTACCACTTGGTCCTTTCTGTGAAATGTTAAGATGCTCCAAACACTTGCATTTCAACTAGGAATCCACCAACCAAGTTTTCCTCTTGGGCAAAATAAATAAATAGGTAAATAAAAATAAAAATAGTCAGCCAAGTTAAAACCATTTAAAATGGGCAAAAGCTGACTGAAGTGGAAAATACAAATACTAGAAGAAACCAAGATGGCAGCATAGGTAAACACCTGAACTGCTGCCTCGCACAACAATTTCAAAACTACAACTAAAAGACAAAACGGACATCATCCAGAACCACAGGAAGGCTGGCTGAGTGGAAATTCTACAATTAAAAGGAAAGAGAAAAGCACACTGAGACTCAGGAGCTGCAGGAGGCAGAGATACGGAGGCACGCGCTCACCGGGTGGAGGTGGGCAGGGGAAGGCTGGCAAATGAGTATGTGGCTGGCTTTCCCAATCAGGAGGGAGACAAAAACTCCTGACTGCTCTGAACTCCAGTTCCGGGTGAGACTCTGAGGACCCAGACTCATACGGGGAGAAACTGGACTGTCTGGCAGCGGGCGGAACTCGAGGGTGGCTTTCTCTCAGAGGTGCTTGCAGTGATTACCAAGGGACACTGAGACCTGGGGGCCTCTTAGGGCAGGGCTGACGGGAAGCCATTGCTATTTGCTCCACCCTGAGATCCTGCCCCACGAAGCCATTGCTGCTTGCTCCTCCCTGAGACTCCGCCCCATTCAAGCTGAGCACAGAGGCTTTTGCATTTGAATGGCCTGGTCCTTTGAATTCTAAACTTACCTAACAAACTTCAGCTGAGTCAGAGAGACCCAGAACATCCAAAAGAAGGCCCAAGGCCCCACAGCAGCTTGCATTGCTTCACAGCTGGGCCTCATCTGGACACCTCCAAAACCCAAACAAAGAAGAGGAATCTGCAGATCTCTCTGTAGCTCCTGCAGGGTTGCCTCAGGCAAAGGCTAAATTAGCACCTCCTTGGAGATCCAAGAGCCAGTGTACCCAGGGGTCAGAGTGGGACCATCCAGATTACAACTCCTCAGATCCATAAGGGACACACTCAGGGGGCAGACTCAGTGAGCACCAAAGCCCCACTGAAGCAAGTCTTGCCCCATAAGGGTGTCTCCAGCACAGAAGTTCTCCCATTGTAGTCACAGCTGATCCTCACAGCCAATTGGCCTGGAGGTCAATTCCTCCCAGTGATACCATCAACAATCAAGGCTTAACTACAACAAGACTGTGCACACAGTCCACAAAGTGGTGCACCAAGAGTGTCCACTTCAGGTAACTGGGGAGGCTGAGCCATTGGGCCCTATAGGACACCTACCACACAAAGCCACTCTATCAACTCAGGGAAGCAGCCAAAATGCGGAGACAAAGAAACAGATCACAAATGAAAGAAATGGAGGAAAGCAAACGACTGGATATAGAGTTCAAAACCATGGTTATAACGTTTTTCAAGAATTTCCTAGAAAAGGCCAATAAATTTAGTGAGACCCTCGAGGATATGAAAAAGGACCAACTAGAAATTAAACATAGACTGACTGAAATAAAAATAATATACAGAGATCCAACAGGAGACTAGAGGATCCCAAGAATCAAGTCAAAAATTTGAAATACAAAGGAGCAAAAACACCCAATTGGAAAAGCAAAAAGAAAAAAGAATCCAAAAATATGAAGATAGTGTAAGGAGCCTCTGGGACAACTTCAAGCGTACCAACATCCGAATTATGGGGGTCCCAGAAGAAGAGAGAGAGCAAGATACTAAAAACCTATTTGAAGAAATAATGACAGAAAACTTACCCCACCTGGTGAAAGAAATAGACTTACAAGTCCAGGAAGCACAGAGAAGCCCAAACAAAAGGAATCCAAAGGGGACCACACCAAGACACATCATAATTAAAATGCCAAGAGCAAAAGACAAAGAGAGAATCTTAAAAGCAGCAAGAGAAAAGCAGTTAGTTACCTACAAGCACCCATATGATTGTCAGCTGATTTCTCAACAGAAACTATGCAGGCCAGACAGGAGTGGCAAGAAATATTCAAAGTGATGAATAGCAAGAACCTACAACCAAGATTACTCTACCCAGCAAAGCTATCATTCAGAATTGAAGGGCAGATAAAGAGCTTCACAGATAAGAAAAAGCTAAAGGAGTTCATCAACACCAAACCAGTATTATATGAAATGCTGAAAGGTATTCTTTAAGAAGAGGAAGAAGAAGAAAAAGGTAAAGATAAGAACTATGAACAACAAATACATATCTATAGACAAGTGAATCTAAAAATCAAGTGAATAAAAAATCTGATGAACAGAATAAACTGGTGAATATAATAGAATCAGGGGCATAGAAAGGGAGTGGACTGACAATTCTTGGGAGGAAAGGGGTATGGAGGGTGCGGGAAGAGACTGGACAAAAATCGTATGGATGACTACAGTGGGGGGAGGGGGTAAGGGCAGAAGGTGGGGTGGGAACCGGGTGGAGGGGAGCTATGGGGGGGAAAAACAGGAACAATTGTAATAATCTGAACAATAAAGATTTATTTTAAAAAATAAAAAAAATAAAGGAAAAAAAGAAAATACAAATACTAAATAAATTGCCCTGATGCGTGAATGTAATTAATTCTCAATTACATAGAGTATTGAGACTCACCAGTTGATTTTTAGTTTTGTGACCTGGCCTCTGAAGACTGCTGATTGGGAAAATAACTCAGAGGTGCTCTATAACTCATTCTTTAAATATTTGTTACCTTTCATTCATTCATAAACAGTTTTCATTTATTCTTTCAAATGACATTATTGTGACAGATACTAATTATAAAAGATAAAAAGGCCTATGCCCTGATCTTGAGAAGTTTATGAGGGAACAGACATTTAAAAAATTAAAATATTGAAGGAAAGTTGCTATACTAGCAGTAACCAGGGCCATCTACATAATTTACAGGGCTCAGTGCAAAAGGAAAATGCAGGTTCCCTTGTTCAAACAGCAGGGGGAAAGGTGTGATTAAGTATACACTGAGTGGCCAGATTATTATGATATCTGAATGCATAATAATCTGGCCACTCAGTGTGTGTGTGTGTGTGTGTGTGTGTGTGTGTGTGTGTGTGTGTATTAGAGACCTGGTGCATGAATTCGTGCTTGAGTGGGGTCCAGCCAGCCTGGCCAGTGGGAGGGGACATTGGTGGTTGGCCAGCCTGCCTGCTGGTCAAACTCCTGGTCGAGGGGACAATTTGCATATTAGCCTTTTATTATATAGGATATACACTGAGTGGCCAGATTATTATGCATTCAGAGATCATAATAATCTGGCCACTCAGTGTATTCTAAAACAGGAATCTTTTCTGTTCATTTATGGTTTCTCAGTGCACTTGTCAGAGTGTTTTTATTTGCTATTTAATATTGCTCTAACAAAAAAACCCTAACATTTTAAAATAATTAGCATGAATTTTGCCATAAGTCTTTATAGTGAGCAATGCCACTTTTAAATGCAACAAAATGAATCACAAAGTTACACAATTTGTATTTTGAATCTCATACATTTGTATGTATTTTGTCCTTGCCAGAACAGTGGAAATGCAGCCCCAAATTAATTCAACTGTTTTTATGTTGCCTCTTGATATTTGCACATTACCTATTACTAGTGGAGATGAATGTATGCGGCAACGTATCATTACTTTGTAATACTGATCTCTGAGTCCATGCCCACCAACCACCTTCTGACAGTAGTTTAACTCCCTGTATAAATCTGTTTACAGGCAAAGAATGTGCTTGATAGTTCATTTGTTATTGGAGAATAATAAATAGATATTCTCTTTTGCAAATTAAAAAAAAACATAGAGGAAAAATATTAGATCTGGCAAGGCTTTATAGTGGAGATGGCAAATGAGCCTTATCAAATGGAATAATGGGTCCTAGATATTATTGTTCGCTCAGTTTTACAGATGAAGAAAGGAAGGCACGAGATAAACAAGCAATTCACCAACCTCACAACACGGAAGTGGCAGGGCCAGGCTTTGCACTGGGAAGTGTTATGTCAGTGCTCACCCACCGCCGTCCTCTGAACCCCCGCCCAGCACATGCTGCTGCCCTCCCCACCCTGGGTGTCAGGCACCCATCAGAGCTGCTGTGGACCTTGCCCAGGGTTAAAGGAAGCCCACTGCGAAAAGAAGCACAGAGGGTAGAGCTGCTGGAGAGGCAGCTGGGAGGGAAGAACCAGCCATCAGGCAGATGTCTTGCTTCTTCATGGGAAATTTCATGCTAGAGAGCTGCTCTCTGGGTTCAAAAAGCCAGGAGCATTTTTGAAATTTCCATTCACAAGTGAGATGATGGTGGAAGGAGTGTTTTATATTGATCTGGAATCAGAGGCTTTGGTAGTACATGAAGTTGCTACAGGAAGGGAGAGTTATGCTTAAACTAATTTTACATACATTAATATTTGAAAAGGTGGAGAAGCAGTTTTTTAATTAAAAAATGGATTGGGGCCATTGAGTGTGAAGCAGCAGGAACCCATGTGGTGATCTAAGAAAAGCTGGCCTTGAGCTCCTGAAAGAACTCGTTATCTTTAGATCCCCTCAGAAGTTTAAATGTCCTAACAGTGGTTGGCAAACTCATTAGTCACAGAGCCAAATATCAACAGTACAATGATTGAAATTTCTTTTGAGAGCCAAATTTTTTAAACTTAAACTTCCTCTAACGCCACTTCTTCAAAATAGACTCGCCCAGGCCGTGGTGTTTTGTGGAAGAGCCACACTCAAGGGGCCAAAGAGCCGCATGTGGCTCGCGAGCCGCAGTTTGCCGACCACGGTCCTAGGAGAATGTTTTTTGAGAGGATCAAAAAAGGAAGCAATTAGATTCTTTGAGATGTGGGAAAACAGAACCTACTTGTGACTCTCCAGTGTTCGTTCATTGGCACTAATGTGTTTGGACCAGCTTCCCTTTGTGCTACACAATGAATAAACAGTGGACAAGGGCCAGCCCACCAAAAATGCTCTTGAATTGTGTTTATGTGCCATAGGGTAAGTGAGAAGCATGCCTTTGATCCATGCTTTCAAAAACTGTATCTTAGTCTCAGATATTCATTGAGCACAGAGACAGTGTGATGGGATCAAATGCTGATTTAACAAGAGGGTGTAGGAAAGGCCTTAGTATGACAATAATAGCATCTTAAATACAAAAACCATGTTATCAAGGTACATTAGGTTATGGATGATGATAATGATGATGATTGTGTGTGTGTGTGTGTGTGTGTGTGTGTGTGTGTGTGTGTGTGTAATTGACTTAGCTTATTAGGTCATGGATTTAGACATTTTCAGCTCCTTATCTTCCATGGCAGTTTTTCCACATTAATGATTAGGAGGAGAGTTGCCACAATTCCATTCTTCCTGTTTGTCTGTTTGGGAGAACACTGAGGTTTCACTGGAGCTATGTTCTGTCTGAGGATTGACCTAAGGAGGAAGAAAAAGGATGGCCAAGACTATGCTCCTGAAATTCTAATGGGAAGGCACTTTTGGAGGACAGGAGCAGTCTTAGAAGAGAAGCCCCTTCTCTGTGCTTCTTTGTTAGTTCGGCTCCAGAAGTTCCAGAAGGTTCAATTTTCTCCTTCTCCTTCTTCTTCTCAAAGACTTCTGAGCTATCCATCAGAGAGTACTTTGTTATTGAGCATCTACTCTATGCCAGGCATGGTCATCACCCATCTCCTCCACCATCCCCCTACCTCAGTCCCCTGCACACCATCCAAGTACCTCTGGATCATGACTGACTTCTAATTTCCTATCACAGCATGCTTGGCCAGCTCCAGGGGAGGCTGAGTGTCTAAAGTGGGCTTGTGGCATATAAATCCCACCATTTCTGTCTTTATCCTGCATGGACAACCAGGACAAGACTGTAAAATTTTTAGGATAAGCCTGAGAGAGGCCCTGCTAGTTGCTGAGAAATTTCTTGAATAAAGGAGAAATCTATCTATCTATCTATCTATCTATCTATCTATCTATCATCTAGCTAGCTAGCTATATCTATCTTTGTCTATTTTATGTAAACCTGAATGTTTACTTTTTTATTTTTTAAATTAAGAACAGAGAATATACCACATCTATAGCTTTTTTATTTTTTAAATTAAGAACAGAGAATATACCACTCAAATGAAGGAGAAAATGGGAAAAACACACTTTTACATTTTTTGTTCCTGACTTGCAATGTTCTTTGCTTGTTTAAGAATTGGGACACCCTGCAAATATCTCATTTTGGGACCAGACTGATCTCAATGGAAACCTCAACGGGCCTCAGTGGATCTCTCCCCGCTAGCAGAGAGGGTCTGGACATGTTGTGGCTTACCTTCTCTCTCGGTGGTTTCCCTTCTTCACCAACAGCATGGCAATAATAGTCCTAAAAATTCACCCAAGAGTTGCTGAGAGAATTAAATGAAATATTGCATGTAAGACCTTTCGCACATTCAAAGGACACAGAAAATTTCCAGTGTGTCAGCCATGTGACCTTTGAGCAAGTCACTTAACCTCATAGGGTTCTCTCCAATTCTAAATTCTCTTTCCAAACAGCTGACATAGATTATAGAGTATTATAATTAGCATATCAAACACCAACCTAATGCAGGCTAGCTCCTGCTTTCACTGCAATTACACTGTTTATATGTAAATGACACTCCAAGTCCCAGAACAGTCACTCAACCAAGAAAACAGTGTCTCATCTTATTGACATTTCTTTCCTCAGCAAACTCTTGTTCACTGAAAACACAAAGGTACACTTCTGACCAGCCCCTAAGGAGCTGACAAGGTTGACAAAAGGCAATTTGAAACCTCGAGATATTATTTTTGGTTCAGTGATGGGACTAGAAATGACCCTGCACGTGACTAGTACCTTCCTTTAAGAGATGTGTGTTGTCTGGAAGTAAGGCTGTGGAAGCCTTACATTTTGGATTCTATTTGGATGAACTATTGCATTTAGCTCTGAGAGCCATTTAAAGCTTTTAAAAACTGAAACGGTGTTTTAACTGACCTGAAATAATCACCATCAAGACGTGTGTGTGTGTGTGTGTGTGTGTGTGTGTGTGTGTGTGTGTCTCCAACAGAGATCTGCAGAGTCAGGAAGGTTTTACTGAATGGGTCTTAGGATCTGCTCACTGACTTCATTTCCCACCAAACATCTGGATCAGCCTAGTTAAGGCTCATTCATTCAGCAAATAAATTTTGCCGAACACAGAGAATACAAAAATGACTAATCCTTATTTTAGCCCTCAAAGAGTCTTGTTAAGGAGCCAGTACATAAGCAAGGATAGCATATTATGCTGTGTCTGCATGAGACAGGATAGTAAGAAGCTAGGAAAACTCCTTGACAAGTGGAATGGGGAACGGAGGCAGATAGCCGAACAAACTGGTCAAGCAATGTATAGCCAGATAATAAGTCGTAAGGTCTTATCTTCCCTAACCAAAGACACTTAGGAGCAAATGGTTTACACATTCCAGACCATGCAGGGGTAGACCCTCTTTGGTGACATTCTTTGAAGGTGAAACTGACCAGAGAATGATCCTGACCCCTCTACACACTCATTTTGAGGAATCAGCATATTGAAGGACACACCTGGAAAGCTGATGAATAGTCTATTGAGATCCTCCCCTGAGATCTCCCCTAAGATTCCCACCGTTAGAAAACAGATAAAAACCCTGAAGATAAAGGAAGGCATGTACTTTTGTTCTCTGTCTCCTAAACTGTAAAGGTCTCCAGAAGCCTTGCAACCAGGGGGAGCAGCAGGCAGTGGCAGACTGTCCCTGGCCAACTCCCTGAACCTGTCTCCAAGGCCCCCTTTTCCTTGACTTTTTAGTGAGCTGACAGCAGCCTTGCCTTGGCTCACTTCTGTCACTGTGACCTTACTTCTCAGCGAGTCCACACAGCCCACGTGGCTCACTTCTTTCCCATAACGTTTCTAGAGGGCCAAAGCAGAGCACTAGGCTTTTTCCTGATGCTTCTTCTATCCTAAGCCCTTCCTCAGTTTCGCTGTGCCCAGCCTTCATAGATGTACTCTCAAAATCACCTGGACTTGTGTTGTGAAATCTTTCCTGCATGAAGTCAAGAACCCACACACTACAGGCTGGCTAGAGGCAGACCCACTCTGGGCCTGGTCCCTTTTTGGTGACAAGAGAAGATGGGTGCTGCAGTGGGGCACACAGCTTTCCTTGACGAAGGTGGGAGGAGTTGGTGAGAAATGTAAAGAATGGTCTAGAAAGGAGGTGACCATTTTTGTCTTTCCAAATCAGTGTTCCCCCAATTATTAAGGCTCCTTCCCTGCTCCTTATTCTAAAGAAAGATGCCCTTGCCATCTGTCAATTTTGAGGCCTCCTGTCTGGGGATATGACAATACCCCAAACTAAATGTGTCAATGGGGAATCAGAGTGGCTAATAACTGTAAGCAAATCAGAGTTTTTCTGAGTTGCTTGGGCATGTTTCCTGTGAGGAAAGCTCAGCTGGGCCTACTCATTAACCTCCTCCTGAGTGGGAAACCCAGGGCCAACCAACAGCTTGGGGTTGCCATGAGACCAGGCAACAATTAGTCATGTTCCTTAAACAAAGCCCCACAGTCCACAGTGAAAATAGCAGATAGCCTCTGTCTTCAGGATAATTTATTCATTGGAATGAGGCCACCTTTGAGCCAAAATGGAAAAGAATATGGAGCTCTAGCTGGTTTGGCTAGGTGGATAGAGCATCGGCCTGCAGACTGAAGGGTCCCGGGTTCGATTCTGGTCAAGGACACATGTCCAGGTTTCAGGCTCCGTCCCCAATAGGAGGTTGTGCAGGAGGCAGCCGAGCAATGATTCTCTCTCATTATTGATGTTTCTCTCTCCTTCTACTTTCCTCTCCCTTCCTCTCTGGAAAAAAAGAAAAAAAGAATATGGAAAAGTGGTTTCTGGAAGAGTCCTCTCCACTTCCTTACAAGGCAACCCAAAAGCATCCTTAAAGGTATTTAACCTTCATGACCTTTGGAGACCTCTGGGCTGTGGTTCTTAGTTTTCCCACTTACAAGCACCACTGGAGCTCAGATTGCTGGGCCTCACACCCAGAGTTTCCTACTGAGTAGGTCTGGGGCGGAACCTGAGAATCTGCTTTTCTAGAAAGTACCCAAATGAGACCATGTTTGATCACCACTGCCTCAGAGAATGACTGATTGCCCTTGCTAAAGCAACATTTCAGACAGGTATGAGATTTAGTGAAATCTTGCATGCAGAGGTAAAGATTTTTAGTAGAACAATACAACTTACTCTTGGTAGGGACATTTTACAAGGAAAAAAAAAGGTTACTAGATACGATAAGAAAAGGATGTTTGATTAAAGATCACTTTTGTCTCAATTGATTGGGTGGTTGGGAGACAGGTTTTCCAGAACAAGTCTTAATTCCATTGAAGTTTATCATTAAATTGTTTTAATTTTTAAAACCAAGAATGCTAATTTCCTCCCAGAAGAAGACTGAGAATTGCATCTCACAAAATTAGGTTTCCTTGCAGCCTGGATGAGTCCTTATTTAAGGTTGTAGATAGGTTCTGTGTCTTTAAGCAAAAAGAGGTATAATGAAACTAATTTTACCATGGACTACTAACTGATATAAACAAAAGTTCCCGTGGTGTCTTATTAACATTGAAACAAAACTACATTAAAGAAAATGACATTTTTTTTTTGAGGACATGCTGCATATTCTTTTGCACCAGGAATGCAAGCCACTTAATATAAATAAAAGGTGGTTTTAATAAGGCTTCAACATCTACTCTCTCCTGCCTCTAAAAGAAGGAAATGAGGTTGTGCCACATTGCACTAGAAAATCAGAGACGTCTGCCTTCTCCACAGCCATGGAGTTCCTTGTCTCCTCTTCTCCCCGCAAGCTATCTGTCTTGTGGCTTTTCTTCTCCCCAGGACTTTCTCTGCATGTGGGGTGGTCTCCTGCAGGGATGGCTTGGGCCCTGTGTGATCCATGTGAGGTTTCTGTTCTGCTCCCCACAGCTCCCTCCTTTCCTCACTACCTGTGTTCCAGAACTCCCAGGAGAAAAAAAGCTGCTTGACCCACTGGAGAGCAGCTGCCAGCTGCAGGTGCAATGGCCAGCCGAGAATCCCTGAAAGAGGAGTCGGGGCGGGGAGGCAATGATAGATGGTGTCATTCAGCTATATGAGAGCAGACCACATACACTCTACCGCATAACTTTGTCATACATAGGACTACCCGTGTAAAACACTGGCCAGACTCACAGTGAACACACAGTAAGATTAGTTTTTTCCCACCTCATTCTACTTCCTGCAAATTTGCCAGGGATTTAGGGCATCGGGTAGAGGTTTCTGGTTAACTCTGTCTAGCAGGATAGCTAGGTCAGATGGTCTTCTGAACCCTTGGCCAGCCCCTTACAAGCTGCACAACTAGCATCCTCTCAGGACTAGGGCACATTCTCAGCCCCTCACCTCCCCCCACCCCCCTTGGAGAGGGAATCTTTAGGTCTGGAAGCTCAGGATACCAGGAAAGAGTCACACAACTCTCCTTTTTCACACTCCAGAGAAGTGCTGACCATTTGTCAAAGTTTTTTTTTTTTTTTTTTTTTTTTTTTCCCAGAAAAGGTGGCAAAATATTGTGGATGTGTAAAATTGTACCTTGATCTCAAGGGTCTCACTATTGTTAACTGTGATCCAAATGCTTGATTGTATGTATGCACTTAATCCACATATGTGTTATTTTGTGCCAGTTTATGTGGGCTGGGGGGTGGAGACACTTGTCATCCCAGCAGAGACAATGGCTTTTATGAATTAGCCTGAAGGGCTTAAAGAGGCGCAGCGCTGACTTCAGTCCCTGCTTGGCAGGTTCACTTCGGGGGGATTGCTTTCCTTTCTGCGCATCCCTCTGCTCCCCTCCCCTCCTTCCTTCTTCTGTTTGTTTGTTTTTGAACTTAAATTTTACCAATATTGTTAGGGCTTTCTGTTAACACAAGTCATGTTTTTATTGGTAGCATTTTGACCCATCATAACATGGGTCAAAATACTACCTGGGGATTCAGTGCCAGTACAAGGTCACACAGGACATTCTTGTCCCATTGTGTGCACTTGCAGCCCTCACTACGTGTCTTGAGTAAGGCAATGTTGTAGGGATGACAACACCCTGAGAATTCCTGTCCTTGGGGTATCTCTGGCCTCAGGGTTTACCATGGCAGAGGGCAGACTCTGGGAACAGGCAGCCTGATTTATTTTAACTTCAAAGTACTTGCATTTTTAAAAAATATATATTTTTATTGATTTCAGAGAGTTTGAGAGAGCTTGAGAGAGATAGAAATATCAATGATGAGAGAGAACCATTGATCGGCTGCCTTCTTGCACGCCCCCACTGGGGATGGAGCCCGGACCCAGGGCATGTGCCCTGACCTGGAATTGAACCATGACCTCTGGGTTCATAGGTCAATGCTCAACCACTGAGTCATATTGGCCAGAGAGCACTTATATTTTTACCTGTAGTATAGTAAACAGTACATTGGTTTAGCATTTATTATTTCCTGAAAGTAAAAAAAAAAATTATCTTTTGCAAGTTTTTAGATATGAGTAAACTACTATTATTTGCCACATGTCACTAACTAGGCACCATAAGGTTGTAGTGACGGACGGTATCTTTTTTGGGTATTCTGACTATTGTTTTCAATCATTGTCATTTTAGGAGGAAGAAAAGTCGTGAAGATATATTTCATGTGTTTATACTTATTACAGTTCCCAATATTTACACTAGTGATTCCTGGAAGAATTTAGGCAAGGAAAACTGCAAAGTGAAAAGTTCTACCTAGAAAGCAGCACTTCCTCTTTTGGATTAGCTATCATTTTTCAAATTGTTTGATCAAGCTGTGGACAGTAATATTTTACCCGCCGGTTACAATGGACATTGGTTTACTTGCAGTGCCCTTCCCTCCCCATTTATCTTCTTATACATTTTAGGAAGAAAAGCTTTTGTCCAGCATTTTTTCCTGTCGTGTTTTGTTTTATTTAGTTCTGCTTTGAACTGGCATGCGGAGATACTCATAGAGCCTTCTTCATTTGAAAATAATGTTCGCTTTGGAACTCTGGGCTGTGGTTCTCAACCCTTAGTGTGCATCAGAGTCACCCAAAGCATTTGTTTTAACTGATGGCTGGGGCCCTTCCCCTGAGTTTCTGATTCAGCAGGTCTGCTGAGAACCTGCATTTCTAACATGATCTCTGGTGCTGCTGCTGCTGGACCAGCAGCCACACTGTGAGAACCGCTGGTCCAGATCAAGCCTCAGCATTCCTTTCCTACCTAACACTTACCCCTCCATCCCCAGCCCTGTCCCATCTTCTCGGACTTGCCACTGGGGGCTCCAGAGAGGAGGAGCAAGAGTTTCTAATCCGACATCTTAAACAGGAAATAAGTCTTATTAACTCTACCTTTTAATAATTTACAAACTCATTAAATTATAGAAAAAATTTTAAAAGACTTTGTGCATCATATTGTGGCCCCAACATTTTAAAGATGAAAGAGAGGACCCTGGTCAGTGTGGCTCTATTGGTTGAGCATTGTCCCAGGCACTGAGAAGTCCCTGGTTCTTTTTTTTTTTTTAATTTCTTTATTGATTAAGGTATCACATATTTGTCCTCATCCCCCCATTCCCATCCCAAACCCCTCCCCACGCATGCCCCCACCCCCCTGTTGTCCGTGACCATTGGTTAGGCTTATATGCATGCATACAAGTCCTTTGGTTGATCTCTGCCCCTTACCCCCACCCTCCCCTACCTTCCCTCTGAGGTTTGACAGTCTGATCGATGCTTTCCTGTCTCCGAGTCTGTTTTTATTCATCAGTTTATGTTGTTCATTATTTCCCCCAGATGAGTGAGATCATGTGATACTAGAAATACACTTATAAAAACCAAAAATGAGACAAGCAATAATGGTTATGCTGAGAGGCAAATGAATCAGTCCGGAGTGAGTTTCTTTCTAGGCCAACAGTTCTTTTGAGTTCCAATTTCAATGTCAAACAGTTCCTTATGTGTACATGTCAGCAATGATATTTCAATTCTGGATGGTGGGCACATGGTGGTAATGCAGGTCCGACCCTCTCTGGTTTGGTCCTGGGCAACCTGCGGCAATGCACAGCTGCTGACTGCTAGTATGGCAAGGCGTTGTCAGCGTCTTCCATCTCTGGACTGTTTCTCTTCTGTCTTCATGGCTGGAGCAGTCCTGTCAATTCCTCTGTGTTGCAGGAATCCACGTGGTCTTGGAGGTGTTTTCTGAAAATATACAAACATATTCTCGACCAAAAGTTAATAAAGGAATCTTTTCTATAAATTTGACTTGGGATCCTTTTTCATTTTTTGCCCAAACGATTTTCCTTTGGCTTGTTTTGACACCATGTGTGTTTTTCATGGGTGTCTTGCTGTTAGCATTACAAATGAAAGTTAATTTTCTATTCCTGGTCAGGGCACATGCCTGGGGCGCAGGCTTGGTCCTCCATAGGGGGGTTGCAGGAGGCAGCTGATCAATGGCTCTCTCTCATCGATGTTTCTCTCTCTTCCTCTCCCTTCCTCTCTCTCTCTCTCAAATAAATAAAAACATTTTTTTTTAAAGGTGAAAGAGAGGTTTAACCATTCATAAACCTCCCTCCTATCCCCCTGAAAGTAAACTCACTTTTAATTGTATATATTTTATTATTTAAAATTTTAAATATCTTTAAAGTAAATATATATTTGAACATTATAATTCAACCAGTCTCCCTATCTCTGTGCAAGTTTCTTTTCACCACATCTTGTTATTTTCCATTTACTTATAAATATAAGTTCAGGCTCTTATTAAGGAGTCCTCTTTTTTTGTAAGAAATTTCTGAGAAATTCCTAAAGAAAAAGTTTACATCGGCTATTAAGTTCCACTTCCAGAATTTCAAGGGACAATGAAAATTTATGTCTCCAGAATTGAGATATTTTTTGTAAATTTCCCTTTCCCTTTTATAAAGAAAAAATGGCAATTGTGCAAATAAGGACTAAAAAAATTTCATAAGGTAAATATTTTTTAATCATGAAATTTAGTCAATTACTAATGGAAGGAAACATTTCACATCCTATTTTATATCAGCTAGAGAAACGGACAACACCCATATTTTTCATTTATGATGGTAAGAATGCAGCCTTCTTTTCTCAACATCATTAAAGTTGAGAACTTTATCACTAATACTTTCTGGATTGAAACTGTAACCACCCAAAGATGGGCAAGGCTCAGTTGGTTGGAGAGGTGTCCTGGGCACTGAAGGGTCTCAGGTTCAATTCCTGATCAGAGCATATGCCTGAGGTGCAGGTTTGGTCTCCAGTTGGGGCATGTGCAACCAATCAATGTTACTCTCACACTGATGTTTCTCTTCCTCTAAAATCAGTAAATATCCTTGGTGAGGCTAAAAAAAAGGTACAAACTTCAAACTTCTAATTATAATATAAGTAAGTCATGGGATGTAATGTATAGCATGGTGACTATGTATTCCATATTTTAAAGCTACTAAGAGGGTAAATCTTAAAAGTTCTCATCACGAGAAGGGAGTGGAACTGGTTGAGCCTTCAAAGTCCTAAAATTTGAGATAATGGGTTTGGGATTTATTGATTGAATTCTGCCAGTGTGGAAGCCTCTGCAGAGACCAGGAAGACAAGGAGACCGCTGACTAGGACTATGTACTTGGCCTGGATGACGAGGAATACAAGGATGAGGAAGAATATGATGAGTGCCCAGCTGGTGTGGCTCAGTGGTTGAGCGTCAACCCATGAACCAAGAGGTCACCAGTTTGATTCCTGGTCAGGGCACATGGCTGGGTTGCAGGTTCAATTCCCAGTGGGGTGTGTGCAGAAGGCAGCTGATTGATGTTTCTCTCTCATCAATGTTTCTATCTCTCTTCCCCTCTCTTCCCCTCTCCCTTCCTCTCTCTCTTAAAAAAAATCATTAAAAACATATATATATATATTTAAAGAAGAGTATGATGAGGATGCTTAGGTAGCAGAAGACCAGGAGGATGAGGACAAGGAGGAAGATGAAGAGGAGGATGTGAGTGGAGAGGAAGAGGAGGGTGAAGAAGGTTATAACCACTGGGAAGTAGACTATGAGGAAGATGAATATCTTAATGAAGAAGAAAGGGTCAGGAGTGAAAATGAGGACCTGAAGGTGAGGGAGAAGATGATGACTAAGTGGAGAACCTATTTTGAAAATTCTGATTATGATTTGACTGTTTTTACCCATACTACCCACCCCCCCCAAATCCCAGCCTCTAAAACGTCTTTTTTTCTGATTATAATGTTGCTGTGGGAATGAGAGGGGGAAAGTGTACTGGGGATTGTGAGGGTGCTAGCAGGGAGGGAGAGTAATAAAACACTATTTTTACTGCCAAAAAAAAAAATTTTATCACAAGAAAAAAATATGTAACTATGTATAGTATTGATATTGGATGTTAACTAGACTTATTGTGGTGATCATTTTGCAATATATACAAATACTAGAGGCTCGATGCATGAAGATTCGTGCAAGAATGGGCCTTCCTTCCCCTGGCTGTCGGAGCTGCCTTTCTGCCTTCCCACATTGCCCAGAGGCCTGGATCTGCTGGGGCAGGGCCTGCATATGCAAATTAACATGCCATCTTTGTTGGGTTAATTTGCATACTCACCCCTGATTGGCTGGTGGGCATTGCAAAGGTACAGTCAATTTGCATCTTTCTCTTTTATTAGTGTATATTGAATCATTATGTTGTCCACCTGGTACTAAGAGAACGTTATATGTCAATTATATTTCAATAAAAATTAAATTAAAAATAAAAGTTTTAGAATAAAAAAGCATTAACAAGTTTATATATAGTTTAAAAAGCCACTCTTTAGACAAGTAAGTGTCTTTTCACTTGGATTCCGACTGTCCACACAGACTGGGTGCTGTTGGCCTTGCACACAGTGGGGCTGTCATCAGGAGGGAACAACAGAGGACCGGAGGGCCGGGTGCAGGGGGGTGCATTTCTTCCTTCAGGCCCCGGTCACGCTAGCCAACCTGGGACGGAGAGCTCACCCCAGCTGTGTTGGGTTAGAGTCAGACTGGCCGGTAGCAGCTGGGCTATGGCACCTGCGTTTCAGATCTTTGATTCCCCGCCCCGCCCCCTCTCTGGGTTGAACTTGTCACCCTGGCTGCTGAGTCCAGGGAGAGGCGCTGAGGGTGGAGGAGCCAGCTGTGCCCTCCGCTGGCCACCACTCACTCTGGGGCAGGACAAACCCTGACACTTCTGCACCTGTGGGTTCCCAGGTCTACAATCAGGACACAAACAGTACCCATCCCGTAGGCTGTTGTAAGAATGAAGGGCTTTCATGAATATGAAGTGCTTAGAATAGCTCCAGGTAGCTAAAGGTGTTACCTGTCGTTATTAGGTAAGAGAAAGGGGGTGGAAGTCCAGGAAACTAGTGCTGGAGAAATAATGCGCTCAGCGCCCCCCTGGGGACCCGCACTTTGCATACAGCTGGAACTCGGTTTCTCCCCTGAAGTCGCTGAGCCAACTGGCACACAATGGGGCAGAGAAAGGAGCCGCTGTTGCCAAAGACACAGAATAAAGCCTTACCCTGCTGACAAAAGCAGCGGGAACCCTATTGTCCAAGCACACTCTCAGCCGCCCTTTAAAAAATTAACATAGCTCCCTGGGAATCCGAAGTCGTTGTCTTCATCTGGTCCAGTCTCTAGTTCAATGCTAATCTGTAGGCTCTCTGGGAACGGGGTGAAAAGAAAGGTGGTTCAAGTTAGAAACCAGTGGCTGTGCACAGTTACAAGCCAGAGACTGCATTATTATTATTTTTTAAGTCACTTTCAAAACAAAAATACTTTGCAGCCTCCTCTTAACGGGAGGAAATGGGTGTGTTTAACAGTTTAAACAAGCTCCCGCTGAGGCAGGTCCCCTGCACCCTCCTTCGCCAGCCAGATCGGATTAGCTTTCCGTCCTCAGGAAAGGTCACTGGGAGACCAGATGCAAATGCAAATGTGTAGCGAGAAAGGGCGCTGTCTCCAATCTCCACCAGCCAGATGAGAACCAGTTTCCTAGGTGACAGCCGGTGCCATTTTCCTGGGTAAAATCACAGAGAGAAGGAAGTAAAAATAAAAATGAGCCTGAGTGATGAACTAGCCCTCTTAACTAGTAAAGGCTGACCTCCAGCAGTCACTGAGAACTGCAGACCGTATTCTAATCTGTTCTACCTCCAATCAATATCATCCATGGCAAGTTGGATTATTCATCATTTATTATTCAATTTGTATTAGTAGGCAAAAAGAAGCACCCAACAGTGCAATTTGTGTTTTCACAACTGAGTTACATTTGCTTTTTGTATATCAATTAATGTTAAATTCTCAAGTTACAATATGATAATGAAGTTTGAATGGTTGTAACCACTTCTTTTTATCTCAGAACTAGTGGCCTGGTGCATGAAATTCGTGCACATTAAAAGGGGATTAATTAGAGGAAATAATTTAATATTGCTATTTGTCCTTTCTCTATAATAGAAGTGTCAGAGATTAAAGAAAATTAGTAAAATGTATATGAAAACCTTCCTCCTGTCAGAGTCTGGGGTGCACCAAGGGACCCAGAGTCAAGTCCCCGCCCACACACATGCACCTCAAAATTGCATGAGACCCAGACCCAGCTGGCCCCCGCCCCCATTGGGGTAGATCCAGACCTAGCCAGTCCCACCCTTGTCAAGCCCCACCAGGCAGGGCACGTAGCCTCAGGTCCCCTGGTCCAGCGCCAGGACGGGGGGTGTGCCTTGAGGTCCCCCATCAAGCCCCGCTAGGTGGGGGGGCGCAGCCTCAGGTTCCCCAGCCCGGCACCAGGAGGGGACACAGCCTCAGGTCCCCCGTCAAGCCCCACCAACAGGGGGGTGCAGCCTCAGGTCCCCCATTAAGCCCCGCTGGGCGGGGGGGCGCAGCCTGAGTTCTCCCAACCCAGCACTGGGGGTGCACCTTGAGGTCCCCCGTCAAGCCCCACTGGGTGGGGAGCACGGCCTGAGGTCCCCTGTCAAGCCCTGCCAGGCATGGGGGCACAGCCTGAGGTCCCTGTCAAGCCCCGCCAGGTGGGGGGTGTGGCCTGAGGTCCCCCGGCCAGGTGCCAAGGCCAGAGGCGTGGCCTGAGGTCCTCTGTCAAGCCCAGCTAGGCAGGGGGGGCATAGCCTCAGGTCCCCTGGCCTGGTGCTGGAGTGAGGGGCATGGCCTGAGGTCCCCCATCAAGCTCCACCAGGCAGGGGGTGCGGTCTGAGGTCTCCCGGCCTGGTGCTGGGGTGGGGGGCGTGGCCTGAGTTTCCCCGACTCAACACTGGAGGTGCACCTTGAGGTCCCCTGTCAAGCCCAGCCAGGCAGAGGGGAACAGCCTGAGGTCCCCTGTCAAGCCCCACTGAGCAGGGGGTGCGGTCTGAGGTCCCCCAGCCTGGTGCCAGGATGGGGGGCATGGCCTGAAGTCCCCTGTCAAGCCCCACCTGGTGGGGGGCACGGCCTGAGGTCCCCAAACCTGGAAGCTCGGGCTAGGGGAGCAGCCGGAGGTCCCCTAGCCCAGCACCAGGATGGAAAGTGCACCTTGAGGTCCCCCATCAAGCCCTGCCAGGCGGGGGGCATGACCTGAGGTCCCCTGGCCTGGTGACGGGGTGGGGGGTGTGGCCTGAGGTCCCCTGTCAAGCCCTATGGGGTGGGGGGTGTGGCCTGAGGCCCCTGTCAAGCCCTATGGGGGCAGGGGAGGGCGTAGGCTCAGGTCCTTGCTGATTGCTTGTTAAGGCTCCTTATGGGAATTTGGCTTCAGCTGTGGGTGCAGCCATCTTTGTGATGAAGTGATGGTCAATTAGCATATTCCCTCTTTATTAGATACGATTATAAAGAAACTAGTGTCCCGGTTCACAAAATTTATGCACGGGGGGGGGGGGGGGCGGGGTTCCCTCAGCCCAGCCTGCACCCTCTCCAATCAGGGACCCCTTGGGGGATGTCCGACTGCCAGTTTAGGCCTGGTGGGGCCTAAACCGGCAGTCGGACATCCCTCTCACAATCTGGGACCGCTGGCTCCTAACTGCTCACCTGCCTGCCTGCTCGCCTGATCGCCCCTAACTGCCCTTCCCTGCTGGCCTGATCTTGCCCCCAACTGCCCTTCCCTGTCAGCCTGATCGCCCCTAACTGCCCTCCTCTGCCAGCCAATTTGGTTCTGATTGGTCAGTTTCTATGCCAGTCAGTGTCAAAAGCTCCTCCTCCTAGGCAGCCATTGGCTCCTCACACTTCACCCAGATTTGGTCTGATTGGTCGGTTTCTAAACCAGTCAGCGTCTCCAGGCCTATCAATGGGGCCTGATCAGAAGGGCAGGGCTGATCAGCTGCGCTGGTGGAGGCCTGGAGAGAAATGGAGATGTGGATGCTGGCCCACCCAGAGAGAAAGAGAGAGAGGCAAGTGCTGATCAACAGCTGCCACACAGGCTACAGATCAGACCCTGCTTCTCTCTTCAGGCCTCTCTCCGGGTCTAATTCACAGCCCCCTCAGAAGTCAGTGCTGGCTCACCCACCTGCAGCCCCAGCAGTCAGTGCTGGGTCGCCACGGCAACCCAGTGCTGACTGCAGGACTAACTTCTGGTTGGTCGAGCCTCTGATTGTGACGGACCCAGGGTTTTTATATATTAGGTTAGGAATCTTCAATAACTTGTAAATTTGTGGTTTAAAGGTAATCTATGTATTCTTCCATACACCTACACAGGAACTCACAGGTATACACAAGCACATCGTGTTAAAGACAAAAACCACAGATTTATGAATCGTTTAAAGCCAATTAGACCTTCAAATTTACTAGTAACCTGCCCTAGCTGGTTTGGCTCAGTGGGTAGAGTGTCAGTCTGTGGACTGAAGGGTCCTGAGTTCGACTGTGGTCAAGGGCACATGCCAGGGTTGCGGGCTCGATCCCTAGTAGGGGGCTTGCAGGAGGTAGCCAATCAATGATTCTTTCTCATCATTGATGTTTCCATCTCTCTCTCCTTCTCCCTTCCTCTCTGAAATCAATAAAAATATATTTTTCAAAAAATTTTACTAGTTACCTGGTAATGACTTTTTGCAAAGGAGGGAATTACCATCACTTTGTAATGGCCTTGATTAACCAAGTTTATTTGGTTTGGATTTCACATATGGGTTTTTCTTAGAATGCACAGGTCTCACAATATCTAAGAGACTCGTCCAGGAAGTCATATAGAATCTGTGATGCCAGAAGGCCAAGCTCAGAGGCCCACCTGAGTATATACAGTCCCACCAGGCATTTGGTAGGAAAGCTTTTCCCTATAGGGCTTCTCTTTCCAGAAGTCACTCCTGACTGTCTCTGCATGCAGGTAAAGCTCCAGGAGTGGGGAGCTCACCAGTCTCCAGTGCCTGAGCTGATAGAAACAAAGCCAGTCTTGCAAAAGTCCAACAGCAGGATACCTTGTGAGTCCATTTGTGGGCTATGCAAAACTGCGAAGCTGGTCTGCATTGGCAGAAGGCAGGCAGTGTCTGGAGGGCAGGGAAGAGCTATGCAGAGTGGACCGAGAAAAATGCTTTCAGAGTGGCGCTAAGTACTTAAACCAGCCTTGGGGTGGGAAATAGGATGTGAGATTAAGGAAGGAGGGAAGTATTGCAGATGTTCCTTTGAGCTGGGAATCAAAGAAATACAGGAGTCTGGGCCTTGGTCGCCACAGGGGCCCTGGGCATGAGTGTCCTCCTCTGGAAAGTGGGCTGTGACACCTATCCACAAGCCTCTCTGGAGGACTCGGTGACAGGAGGGTGGCTGAGGGCCAGGGAGGCACTGAGAGCACTCACAGCTGTGCTCAAGGAGGCTTCAATTCCAGCTCCAGCAAAGTCACATATTGTTCCTCTTCTGGCACGTCAGAATCATCTTCAAAGAGCTTCCACGTGGCCAATAATGAATCCTTGAAAGCCAAGGGCACCCCCAGTTTCTCCTTGAGGAGAGGGGGCAGCACTTGAGGAGGGAGGGGAAAGTGCTGAAGAGTCAGAAGACATGGGGTGGCAGGAAAAGGGCTTGTAGGGCAGCTGGACAGCAAGAATAAAACCTGGCTTCTGCAAGTTTGCCTGGCTTTCAGGAAATGGGCCTTTATTATTATTACTAGAGGCCCAGTGCATGAAATTAGTGCACTGGGGGAGGGGGGGTCCCTCAGCCCAGCCTGTACTTTCTCCAATCTGGGACCCCTTGGGGGATGTCCAACTGCCTGTGGGATCAGGCCTAAACCAGCAGTCGGACATCCCTCTCACAATCCGGGACTGCTGGCTCCTAAACACTTGCCTGGCTGGCTGCCTGATTGCCCCTAACCACTCTGCCTGCCAGCCTGATAGCCCCCTAACTGCTTCCCTGCCAGCCTGATTGACACCTAACCACTCCCCTGCCAGCATGATTGACACCTAACTGCTCCCCTGCCAGCCTGATCACCCCCAACTTCCCTCCCCTGCAGGCCTGGTTGCCCTCAACTGCCCTCCCCAGCTGGCCATCTTGTGACAATGTGGGGGCGGCCATCTTGTGACAACATGGGGGCGGCCTTCTTGTGGTGGCCATCTTGTGACGATGTGGGGGTGGCCATCTTGTGACAATGTGGGGGTGGCCATATTGTGGTGGCCATCTTGTAATGATGTGGGGGTGGCCATCTTGTGGTGGCCATCTTGCGATGATGTGGGGGCAGCCATCTGTGACAACATGGGGCCAGCCATCTTGTGACAGGAGGGTCAATTCGCATATTACCTCTTTATTATATAGGATTATTTTTTGGCAACAAATGAGGGAAATTTGAACACTCTAGCCAGTGTTTGTCTCAGGACCTTTATATATATGCTCTTAACCTCCTCAAATTCTCATTTTATAGATGAAAGAACATTGAAGCTAAAGAAAATCCAATGAATTTTCCAAATTCACAGTGAGTGAGTCGCAGACTTAAATCTGAAATTGCAATCTGTTGGAGTTCAGGGGCTTTTCCTAGTCGCAGTCAGCGGATGTCAGGGGCTGAGCTGGCTTTACATGTCCCCAGGCAGATGAGCTGCGTCACAGCCACCCATCTCCAGTGGCTACTTCTTCCATTTGCAGCCTGTGAGGACATTGAGTTTCAGTTTGAGCATGGCTATTAATATCAGCATCATTAGCAGCAACGTCACACAGGCAAAGAATAAGCCCTTTTTTACTTCATGCGTGTGAGTGCTCAGCCAACCGCCGATCAATAGGGTTTTCTCTTTAATGTCAGACTGCCAGCTGCTTCTGCAGCTGAGGTCACACGCAGGACCAGCACTGGGGTGGCAGCTCAGACAGCCAGTCTCGCTTCCCAGCTCCCCCGCCTCCTCCCTGCCCCTGCCTCGGGGAGTGAGTTGGCTCTCCAGGAGACTAGGGCCAAAGATGTTTTGTTACAAGATGGTTTATAAATGATTGTGGATTCCTCCATGTTGTGTTCAAGCTAGTTTATAGAGAAGCATCCAGGAGAGAAATTCCACAGGACTGTCATAGGAACCTTTCCCTACTCATAGCTGGAGAATGGCAAGATGTTAAAAATACAATAAAAACTGCCTCTGCAAATGAGACACAAAATCTCTGTTTCCCCCCTGCCTCCAGTTTCTCAGTCCTTTTCTCTTCCCTGCTCCCAGCCACCAAGACCAAGTGGGGTTGGTCATTTCGGCTTAAGACATTCATTCTTGAATTTCAGTATTGGATTTTTTAAAATTGATTTTTAGAGAGAGAGAGATGAAGAAGGGGAGGGGGAGAGAGAGAGAGAAAGAAAAAGAAAGAGAAGAAGAGAAACATCCACTGATTGCCTCCAGCATGTGTCCCACCTGGGGATCGAACCCTCAATCTGTGTATGTGCCTGACCTGGAATTGAACTGGCCACCTTCTGGTATATGGGACGACGTTCCAACAAGCTGAACCACACTGGCCAGGGCCATTCTTGTTTTTCAAATAAACCTATTCTGAAGACAGAATGGGGACTGATTTCCTTGCAGAGAAAATACTTAATTTTCTGTGGACCCTCAGCAGGCATAAACTTCCTTTTTTAAAAAAAATATATTTTATTGATACTTTACAGAGAGGAAGGGAGAGGGATAGAGAGTTAGAAACATTGATGAGAGAGAAACATCGATCAGCTGCCTCCTGCACACCTCCCACTGGGGATGTGCCCGCAACCAAGGTACATGCCCTTGACTGGAATCGAACCCGGGACCCTTCAGACCTCAGGCCGAGGCTCTATCCACTGAGCCAAACCGGTTTTGGCTAAACTTCCTAAGTTACTGCCAAGACAGGTGACCACAGAGAGCTAGGTGGTCAGGAACTGCTGGGACTTGGAGGGTACCTTACAGAGTTGCTTCTGAAATGCTGAGGGAGGGTCTGCTAGCTGGGCCAGAGCCCAGCCCACAGCAAGCACACCCTGCTAGCTGACTCAGCAGGTTGCTAGTTGCCATGGCAACAGGACAGTTACCTCCCCTCCCCCCCCCCCCCCCATGGAGTTCTAAGAGAAGGAAGGCCAGGGGCAGCTGTTAAACTTGCGTGTAGGGCCATGGTGGGTTCATCAATTTGGGAAAGAGCTTCAAGTATATGTAAGACTTATAGCATCCCCCCAACCCCCACAATGAATGAAAAAAATCATAAAATGGCGATGATGAAGAAAATGGCACAAATTGCAAATTGGAAAATTGCGGAAAAGGAAAGATAACAGTAAAAACCTGGAAGGGACCTGCTGCTGGACGTTAAACATTACCGTGTGGGGTAGTGAGAAAACAGTATCATGGCGGAGTTGAAAATCCCGCCCAGGGAGAAAGGCAAAGGGGAAAAGGAACAACCTGGACCTTTTGTGCCAAGGGAGAAACGACATGAGAGTCTGAGGTGCCTCCCTCAGCCTGCAGCCTGGACAGTGAGTGACCAGGAGGGGCAGGGAGTGACCTTGGCAATGACAAAGCCAGGCTTTTGTTGGAAATGCAATTGCTGCAGCCGCCCTCAGCATCCAGGAACAAACGGACAGTTTTCTTTCAGGGCTGGTGGTGGCTAGAGGTTTTGCACAGCCTTGAACTTAAAGTATTTCTTCCTATAAAATCACACATTTCTTGTAATATGAACCTGGATTTAATTTAAGTGGCAATTTCATCCACTTAAATTATTCCAGGCCAAAAAAAAAATGTCAGGCTGGTTTTGAGCAGGCATGACTTATGGTTAGTTAGGCTAAAGCAGCAGGTGTTCACTGTTCTTATCAAATCTGTTCTCCAAGTGACCACCCTTATCCATCTGGTGAGAGATAAGATACCCCAGTGGGCCCGTCTGGGTGAGTACTTGGCTCTTACTGTTGAAGTAGGAGGACTCCTGGCACATCCCGTAAGGAGTTGCCGAGACAGGCATTATAACCTGTCCCCAGCCTTCCTGACTATTGAAGGTGTGGATGAAACGGTGAGGCCTGCATGGAGGCGCTTCCAAACTCAAAGACAGAAAGCGACCACATAAGATGGTCTGAACATAAAAACTCCTAAGTAAAAGCGAGTCATGGCAGGTAGTCATGTCCTGGGCCTGACTAGACAAAGGTCATCTTTAACTAAGTGAGCCTATTGTCTTTTTGCATCTAAGATAACGTACCTTTTAAATGTCAGAGTAATCTTCTTTTCCAGACCCCTCCTGGCACACCTACTGTACCAGAGCACAAAACCACAGAATCCCTCATTGTTATATTATTCCCCGAATCCACCTCTGTGTGCCATTAATGTTAATTATTATCTTAAAAAAATACTTAGGATACAGTAAGAATACCAAGGGCAGGCATGGGGAGGGAAAGTATCCTCTTTTTTATTTTTTAAGAATAGTTTATAGATGTTTAGAGAGAGAGGAGGGAGAAGGAGGGAGATGACCAGCTGTCTCCTGTACACCCCCTATCAGGGATTGAGTTCACAACCTGGGCATGTGCCCTGACCCGGAATTGAACCAGCAACCTTTCTGTGCACAGGATGACCCCAACCAACCAACTGAGCCACACTGACCAGGGCCATTTTTTTTAAATTTTATTTTGAAAAAACTATTTACTTTATTCCAAATAGTATTCCAAATATGTGTTTTATATACAATGTAAGAGAAAGATATGTCTTATTTTACTTATCCAATCCCAGGTATTTCCCTACTTTTCTTTCTCCCAACCCCTTAATCTACCACTGTTAGAAGTAAGGCGAGCCCCCAAAATCAGGGGTCCTGGTAGGACACAAAGCATACTCGGGAGCCAGACAGCAAGGCAAATATCTTTACTCCTGCAGGAGGGTGCACACACCCATGGTCTGGCAGCACATACACTGAGCGGGCAGTCTGCTCAGGGTTTTATGCCTGACCAATGTCATCTGTCCCTCACTCTGGATTGGTCAGAGCTTAGGCTCACACTCTTGCGCAATTGGCTAATTTAAAGGGAAAAGGGAGGGGTTGACCTTTGCCCTTTCAAAATGGTGGCCCCCAGGGGAGCTGCAACTCATGTGAGCCAAAATGGCAGTTTGCCTAAACTCCCTTTTTGACAGAAAAGATTACTTGTTTATTCTCACACCACCAATGGCTTTCATGTAATGTTCCCTATGTCTCCTCCTTTTATTTATTCATTTATTTATTTATTAATATATTTTATTGATTTTTTACAGAGAGGAAGGGAGAGGGATAGAGAGTCAGAAACATCGATGAGAGAGAAACATAGATCAGCTGCCTCCTGCACACCTCCCACTGGGGATGTGCCCGCAACCAAGGTACATGCCCTTGACTGGAATCGAACCCGGGACCCTTCAGTCCACAGGCTGACGCTCTATCCACTGAGCCAAACTGGTCAGGGCTGTCTCCTCCTTTTAAGCTAATGTATAAACTAAGGTGCAAAACTGCCATTCTCTGGAGTGTTTTCTCAATCTGTTGAGATTTTGCTTCCTGGAAATTGTTATCAGTTTGGCTCAAATAAACTCATAAAACTTCTTTATAGGTTTTCCCTAGTTGGTGTGCCCAGTTTCAGGCTTCATCCCCAATAGGAGGTGTGCAGGAGGCAGCCCATCGCTGTTTCACTCCACACTGATGTTTCCCTCTCTCTCCCTCTCCCTTCCCCTCTTTCTCAAATTCAATTAAAAATATTTTTAAAAATTCTCTACAGGTTTGGATAATTCTTACGTTGACAAAGGGGTGTGGAGTTTGCTTCAAAATATGCGTCTTTGGGATTTTGGTTACTTTAGACTGGTTAATTTTAAGGAAGGTCAGACTTGGGAGAAGCTCTGAAAAACCAGTAGAAGCCATACTTTCTAGAGAACATTTACATTTGTAAGGGAAATCTCCATTGTGAGAATGCCTCCCTACTGCACCAGGCCTGCCTTTACAGCAATGAAGAAGGTGGGGTCTTAGGTCTGCATAACAACCTTACCCCTGTTTGCTGTGCTTCTCCTGGTAATGTCCCATACCTGACTCTCCACCCTCAGCAACTCTTCTGTCTTTAGCTGAAAGTGGTATTTAAGATGAGGTCTTGATGTCTTCTAACATGTTGACAAGTCACTCAATGTTCCAGGAGGCATACATGTTATTAAACTTTAATTTGTTTTCTTCTGCTAATCTGTCTCCTGTTATTATTGGTTATTGATTAATAACCCAGCTAGAAGAACCTTGATGGTAGGTAAAATTTTTCCTCCCGGACACTATCTCTCAGAGGCTAACCTGAAAAGAAAGCCCTAACCCTTGAGTGACAATGGCCAATGCATAATTTATAAATTCATCTGAATTTATAAATCATGGAATTTACAAAGTTATTAGCCACATATAGACCTTTCTTGCTCTGCCAATAAATCACAGAGACCACAATTTGAAGGAATGCCTCATTCCAGAACTTGCTCTCAAATACTTTGTGACTTTTTTTAAAAAGATGTGGCAAAAAAGTTGTCCAGTAAAACACAAACTCATATATTCTCTGGTTTCTTTTTCTTTCTTTCCTTTTTTTTTTTTTTTTTTTTTTTTGCAAATGCTTTGTAAACCACAAAGCTCTTCATAAATAAAAGGTTTTATTATTAAAAGATAAAAGCAATAATCCTGTTAATATACCTGTTAGAACTTTTTATACTGTGACAGAGAACCTAATTCAAACTGGCTTAAACAACAGGGGGACAGTTTGACTTAGAGAAATGAAAAGAGCTACTAGTATTATTGCCCTGGACCCTATGGCACAGTGGGTTGGAGTGTTGTCCTGTTCACCAAAAGGTTGCAGGTTTGGCAACAGATCAATGTTCTCACACATTGATGTCTCTCTCTCTCGCTCGCTCGCTCGCTCTCTCTCCCTCCCTCCCTCTCTCCCTTCCTTCCTCTTTCTAAAATCAGTAAAAACATATCCTTCAGTGAGGGTTAAAAAATAAATAACTATTATTGCACTCTGTTTACTTTTTTCACTTCTTTATGCTTAAAAATCTTCAGCCTTCTGTTTAGAAAAATTCCCGAGTTCAAACTGAATTCATTAGGTCTGCTCAAATTACTGTTAGAATGTAGGGCATCATTTTAAAGATTTATATTACTCTTCTAAATTATACCATATGTAGATATCGAATGATACACTTTAATTATATGTGCCTTTTATACATAATAGAAAGCAAAGAATTGCACAATTTGTAAATACTTCAACCTGCAGTTTTTATCATTAGTGCTCTGGCTCCTCCTAATGGGCAGTTTGAATTATTGCAGAAGCACTTTGGTGATTATTCCAGAACCACTAAAATATTTTGTTGTATTGCAGTCAGATAATTTCCCAAAGGAATTGAGTAAAAGATAAATAAGTAGGAATTTAGGCTACAATTTAAGCCCTTACTAAAGGTAATAATGAATTCCACAAGAGTTTTCCTAAGGTCGTTCCATGTTAGTTGAAGGCGTGACATCAAAGCATTGAGAAAACAATTCCAAGAAGTCAAGACCATGGGTTTCTTTTTTCTTTTCTTAAAAAATATTTTTTTATTGATTTCAGAGAAGAAGGGAGAGGGAGAGATAGAAACATCAATGATGAGAGAGAATCATTGATCAGCTGCCTCCTGCACACCCCACACTGGGGATTGAGCCCAGCATGTGCCCTCGACCGGAATGAACACGGGACCTTCAGTCTGCAGGCCGAGCTCTATCCAACTGAGCCAAACCAACTGAGGCAAGACTGTGGGTATCTTTACCCGGCTCTCCTCTGAGCTATCCTGACCTGGGGAACAATACTAAAGAAAGGAACAGAGAGTGTGACTTTTGAACTCCATACCCCAGAATTTTTGATAAAGTTGAGCAGCAGATATTTGAAGCTTGTGTTCAATTTTAACAGCTTGGGGTGTGGGTAATTTGTGTAGCGGATTAAGAACAACCCATATGTTTTAAAAGCGCCAAGCAGATGGTTGGGCTGCCTTCATTTTTGTGAAAAACACAAAGGTTATGAAAATGTTAGACTGAATGAATGGTCATCCAGGCTGCTCCATCCAGCATCATTCTTGGTATTCTGTTTATGCACAACCACTTAATACTTCTATTGGATTTCTAATGGGGTAAGTTAATTTGGGATTAGTCATGGGGAAGATGGAGAAGAGAAGTGACAAAGGAACCAATATGTAAAGAGCCCAGGGTCAGATCATTCAGTTTCTCATTAAGTTTGATCATGTGAGAAACGACTGCTGAGCAGAAACAGGAAGGATGGAGGTGGAAGACAGCCACACAACCATCAGCCGGCCGCCTGGGAAGAGATGCCGCACCGAGAGGGAAAACAGCAGCTACATGTTCCTGTCGGTGGTGATGAATGAGGGTCGGATTGTACATGTGGAATAAGAAGTAAGTGCTGTGAAGTTTCCCACAAATGAAACCAAGACATTAAAAAACCCACAAAAACCTCAAATAAACTTCAAGGTAATCTTGAAGAAGAAAACAAAGACTGTGGCCACATGCTCATCCCCAATCAGCAGCAAATGGGTGGATTTATCATGGTAGGTGGTCCACTCCATGGCCGCAGAGGCCAGCTTGTCACGAAGCACATGGTCATTCCCTACCTCAACAAATGGAAAGAAGTGAGGAGATGAATGGGATAGAAGCCAAGAGGCCCGCCCCTGCCCGGGGAGCTCAGCACCTAAAAGACAAGCAGAGGAAGAGATGCTTACAAATATTCCGAGGACACTGACATTAGAGGCCACAGAAGCTGAAAGGAAGGAGAGATGCAAGAAAGAGAACGTGATTATTATTAATTTATTTTATTATTTTCATTTCATTTTATTTATTTATTTTTGAGGGTGGGGATAAGGAGGAAAGATCAACCAAAGGACTTGTATGCGTGCATATAAGCCTAACCAATGGACACAGACACCAGGGGGGTGAGGGCATGAGTGGGGGGAGTGTGGGGGACAATGGGGGGATAAGGACACATATGTAATACCTTAATCAATAAAATGTGTGTGTATATATATATATATATATATATATATATATATATATATATATATTTTTTTTTAGTTGATTTCAGAGAGGAAGGGAGAAGGAGAGAGAGAGAAACATCAATGAGAGTCATTGATCAGCTGCCTCCTACACACCCCCTATTTGGGATCAAGCCTGCAACCTGGGCATGTGCCCTTGACTGGAATTGAACCCGGGACCCTTCAGACCGCAGGCCAACACTCTATCCACAGAGTCAAACTGGCTAGGGCTTATTTTATTATTTTAAATTACAGTTTACATTCAATATTATCTTGTATTAGTTTCAGGTGTACAGCATGGTGGTTAGACAATCATATAAAGTATTTTACAAAGTGTTCCCCTGGTATTTCCAATACCCACCAGGCACCATACATAGTTATTACAATCTTATTGACTTTCTTCCCTATGCTGTACTTTAGATCACCATGACTATTTTGTAACTACCAATCTGTACTTCTCAATCCCTTCAGTCCCCCAGCCCCCCACCCCTCTGGTAACTAAGAACATAATCATTAAGAAAAAAAATAACTGGTGACATTAGAATAAGGTCTGCACCTTAGTTAATAGTGCTGTACTAAGGTCAATTTCCTGATTTTGATTTTACTATAGTTATATAAGATGTTATCATTAGGGAAACTAGGGGAAGAGTACATGGTAACTTGACTATTTTTGCAATTTCCTGTCAATCTAAAATTATTTAAAAATATGTTTAAAAATTTGCCACAGTAATAGTTAATTACTGAGTACTAGCTATGTGCCAGAATTGTTACAGGAAGTGTACAGATACTCATGTAATCCTCACAACAACCCTATGAAGTAGCTGGCATCCATTATTATCCCCACTTCTCAAATAAAGAAACACACCAAATGAGCACAGAGCTGGGAAACGGTCAGGCCAAGATTTGAACTGGTACAATTTGGCTTTAAGGACCACATTCCTGACCACTATTGAGACAATCCGTACTGTTGCTCATGAGACAGTCTCATGTTAAGGGCCAGCTAGACACTAAGGGTTATTTCAGGGGTCCCTGGGCCCCAAAGGCTCTCTGGGTGCTCAGCGCTGTGGAGACATCAAGCATGCTGATGCTCATCCATCCACTGGGCTTTAGCACAATGGGTTGTTGGTGACTTTGGCCAACAGAGTCCTTGTGGAGTTGTGGCTGGGAGCGGGGTGGCAGTGAACCGAGAAATGAGCCTGAGGGGTGAGAGCGGAGATAGCAAGTATGAAAGGATCCTTCAAAAAGACTAGCTGCAGAGGAGAGGGTGGGCTCCAGCGGGGATTAGAGGAGCGCTTTCCCAACATGTGGAAATCTGAGCTAGTTTAGGTCCAGGGAACAGGCAAGCTAAGGGAACAACTTGAACATACAGGAGAGAGAAGGGAGAAATTGGATGGACCATGTCTGGGGTGACCAGAAGGGACTTCCATCCAGGGCACACTTAGGGTAGACATCCCCCTCGGTGCCTGATGCTGGGTGTGGCGGAGGCAGCAATCTGAGAATGAGGAGCAGCAGCAGGACCTTGAAGAGACGGCCTGTTGTGTGAATGTCTTACAGTTCTGTCCCAGCCTGGCGGAAGGCAGAAAGATCCAAATGAAGGTTGGCCCCGTTATCTTTGGCTTCATTTTCTTTCTAAACCATTTTCCTACCTTATTTTCATGATTCCCCTTCAGGTACCCGATGCCCTCCTGCTCCCAGCTCTCTCCTGCTGGGATGGCCCGGATATGTGGCAGGTAACACGCTGACCAGCCCCAATGCTCTGGTATGTCCAGTGGGGTGAAGTGAAGCTGGAGCTGGGGGGTCTGTAGGAAGCTGGAAGCTAGAGCCAGGTGTAGGGTGTTACCACAGGGGCTGATGGGAAGGAAAAATGGCAAGCAAATCCAGGTGTAGGGTGTTACCACAGGGGCTGATGGGAAGGAAAAATGGCAAGCAAATCCCTTCTTTTTCTCCTCCCCAGTCCTTGGTTTCTCCCATCAGCAGGTCTAAGAGGAAGAGCAGGAGGGCCTGGAAAATCCTTGAGCCCCAGCTCTGAAAGCAGACATCAGAGCCTAGAGGGTAGGCATGGAGGTGAGGTAACAGGTAAACTATCGGCACAACCCATGGCTGTTAGATGATAAAAGGTACAGACATTAGAAATTCTGTGCTCACTTTGGTGGCACATATACTAAAAATTATTTTTCTTGAGGACATTTTATGTATTTGACCATTTTAAAATGTACAGTTCAGTGGCATGAAGTACATTCACATTGTTGTGCAACCATCACCATCATCCAGCTCCAGAAGTTTTTAATCTTCCCAAACTAAATCTCTATCCCAATTAATCACTAATCCCTCACCACCTTTTAGCTATCCTATCTAATAAAAGGGTAATATGCAAATTAACCATCACTCCTCGACAAAGATGGCCACGCCCATAGCCACAAAAATGGTGGCGTCCATAGCCATGAAGATGGCAGCGTAGGCCAGAGCCACGGAGCCGACAGAGCAGGCGGGAGGCTTGGCTTCCTTTTTTGCTGAGCAACGAAGGAAGCCAAGCCTCCTGCACACACAGGCTGGCCGCTGAGGGAGACATGCAGGGAGTGCAGTGGGGAGACATGCGGGGAGTGAGCGAGGTTCCCTGTCTGGGGGTTCCAAATCCGCCATTGGTTCCTTTCATCGCTGATTCCCCTCCTCACAGGTACCCTCCACGCAAAAGCCGTTCCATGCAAATATGTCATGTCCTAATGGGTGAATCCTAAACCGAATGAGTGTCACATCTGGGCAACCTAACTCCTGTTAGAAAAAGGACCTGGGAGGAGGGATTTAGGAATCAGGGAGCCATCCTGACCTGCTGGGTCTCCAGAACTGCTGTCAAACACAGGCAGGCTGAGACCCTCCCAAACACCACCTGAGCTAAACCTGAGAACCAAGATGTTTTCAAGGCCCAAAGTTGACGGGGGTAAGGGGGCAGGGGAGCAAAGCAAGCAGAACAGCCAACTCAACCAAAGACGCAGGAGCCTAAGATAATGCAGAGAAATGTCCTGGCCACAGATGCTCTCCTGCAGACGTGGTGCCCACACCCAGCTGGGGGGAGGGGGTGTGTACGTGCAGAATTTAAGGCCACCGGCAGGAGGGAAAGTCGAAGCATGCCTAAGGATTTTTTGTACATGTCCCACAGTCGAGAAGCAGAGTCAGAATCAAGAAGCAAAGTCTTACCTCAGCGCTGGGGTGTTTAAAAGTATCTAAAAATAGCAGTTCCATGGCCGAGTCCACTGCCATGTTTGCCACAGACGGGAGGCGCGCAGAGGACTTCCGGGGCAGCCCTATAACCTCGGGGGCGACAGCGGCTCTTGAGAGGGAGACTGAAGCACTTACGGTGTTCAAAGAGCTAGTGCTGCAAACCTTGGCCTATCCAGAAGCTCGGTGCTGCTGAAGTTGCTGGGCCCCCTTCTCCAGCATGGAGAGGAAAGGTGGATATGGTGGCTCCAGTAGTCCAAATCCTGTCATTGTCTCCGTTACCTAGCCTCTGCGCCCTCCAGGACAGCCTCAGTACCAGTGCAGAGGCGGCTTTGGAGAGGGTAGTGGTGAGGAGAATGCTTCTGACTCTAGATACCAGTGAAACCGCTGTCAAGAGCCTTTCTAGGGGTGGCAGGAAAATGCAGCAATGAGGGAAAAACAATGTCTCAACACGGAGTTTTTTTTCTCATCAGCAAAATGTGAATATTACCTAAACCACAGACTTTGTGAGAATTAATTGAAATAAAATTCCAGAAATTGAATACCAGCCAGGCTGAAGTGGATAGGTTGGTTGAGCATGAACGTGGTCCTGTACACCGAAAGGTTGCAGGTTCAATTCCAGGTCAGGGACATACCTGGCACATACCTGGGTTTCAAGTTGGATCCCTGGTCAGGGCTCCTAAGGAAGGCAATTGAAGGGATGTTTCTCTCTCTCTCCCTTCCACTCTCTCTAAAAATTAATGGAAAATGAATGCCATATCTACAAATGTGAATAATCTAAAAAGAAAAAAAAAAGCAGTGGGGGGGGGCCCTAACCAGTTTGGCTCAGTGGATAGAGCATCGGCCTGTGGACTGAAAGGTCCCAGGTTCGATTCCGGTCAAAGGCATGTACTTTAGTTGCAGGCACATCCCCAGTTGGGGGTGTGCAGGAGGCAGCTGATTGATGTTTCTCTCTCATAGATGTTTCTCTCTATCCCTCTCCCTTCCTCTCCGTGAAAAAAATCAGTAAGATATATTTAGAAAAAACAAAAAAACAGGGTAAAAGAGGTTGAATGTACTGTATAATTTAAAGCATGTAAAATAACTTTTTAGGGGCATATATGTTATCTATACTAATAAAAAGGTAATATGCTAATTAGATCAGACATCTTTCGGACATCCATCCAGACATCCTTCCAGACAAAGCAACGGTGGTGGGGGCCGAGGCAGAGGCCATTAGGGGCAATCAGGCTGGCAGGGGAGGGCACTTAGGGGCGACCAGGTCAGCAGGGGAGCAGTTAGGCGTCAATCAGGCTGGCAGAAGAGTGGTTAGGGGGTGATCAGAGCGAACAGTCCTGGATTGTGAGAGGGATGTCCGACTGCCGGTTTAGGCCCGATCCCTATGAAAAGGGATTGGGCCTAAACCGGCAGTCGGACATCCCCTGAGGGGTCCCAGATTGGAGAGGGTTCAGGTGGGGCTGAGGGACACCACCTGGCCCCCCTGTGCACGAATTTCGTGCACTGGGCCTCTAGTTATGAATATTGCTGTATGAACACAGGTGTATAAGTATGTTTGTGTTACTGCTTTCAATTTTGGGGGGAATATACCCAGAAGCAGAATTTCTGGGTCATACTCTCTCCTGTTAAATATTTTGAGAAACTACCAAATTTTTTCACAGTGAAGGACATTGTATTTGTCTTATCTAAAACACTCAAAAGATTAAGAAGTGGAGTATATGAATAATAATATCAGATATTCAAATTATAATTATATACACACACACACACAAATAATTACAGAATAAATGTGGCAACCGTCATTCATAAATACAAAATTTTATTTGTACTTCATTAGTGAAGAAAGACAATGCTTTTCATATCACAACACTCAAGACACGCCAAGTTATTCAAATACATAATTACTTATTTCGACTAACAAAACAGTGCAGTTTAATAAAAGATATACCAAAGATAGAGTTCACAAATTCATTATCAGACAAAAAAAAAAAAAAAAAAGAAAAGAAAAGAATACAGTCTAGGATTAACAGGAATAAGCTTTATCATAAGGGGGGAAGTTTCATCTTATAAAGGTATAGAATGTTTAGGCAAATACATGTATGTTCTTTGATATAGTAAAATGTATCTCTTTAAAATTCCTTTAAACAGAATTTGTTTAGGACAGCAGCGTTTTCTTTATTGAATCTTTGTAATTCTTAAAAGCATAAGGGATATCCACTCAGAAACTATGAGAGACTCTGCAGCCTCAGGACCAAGTCAAATCCTACCCTCTAACTAGTAATATTCTACCATTATATAACATTAATAAATAACCTTCAATGACGGCTATGAATGGAGCTTTGCTTTGTGGTAGAAACACTCCCGATACTTCAAAAATGCTACAGCTAGGGAAATGTCTTGTAAATAAAGAAAAAGCACTTAAGATAGCTTTTTTTTTTTTCTTCAAAAAGTCTCTGGTTTTACAAATTTTCTTTAAAACAGTAAGCAAAGCACCACGTTCTTTCTTCTTATCAGAATATCTTCTGTCCTCATAATATAATTAACAAGGACAATTATATTATTTATTTCAAGAAACATTATAACTTTCATTTCTCCCATTCTTCATATTAGAAGTACTACATTTCCCAGTGTATGCACACTAGACACTGGGATAATGAATGAAATATAATAATTTGGAGGGATATATGTAATTTATAACCAAAACTTACCCAGGATCGCATATTTGCATATTTACAAGTTAGTGTATAGCTCTGACTTGCATTACAAAGTGCGAAAGGAAATTTTCAGAATGATTGTAGTGCAGAATAGAATGTTTTCCCCTTTCTAGGAATCATTCCCACTTTGTCTCCAAAGTAGCAAATCAACAGCATCTGATGTGTGGTCTTGGTGGAGGCAATTCTGGTGGAATCTCAGGTTCTGGTTGTAAGGAGAGGATACTATTGGACAGCTCATTCCTTAAAATATCCAGGGGCATCTTCAGGATAAACAAAAGACAAAAACACATTTTAACTACACAATGTATAGGTAAGTGCTCTGCAAATCGTACAATTATATAAGAGCAAAGTATTTTTAAGTAAAACTCTCTAATCATCGAAGTTTAACTACACATTCAAATACTAAGCCAAAAAACAAAACAGGTTCAGGATGCATCATGTCCCTTTATACCTGAGGAGGGAGCGACAAGATGGACTTCATAAACATGTCTTTTTCATGGCCCAGTATAATGAGAACTCAGTGCATTAATACATGAAAAAGCAGTTCTGCATTCTCAGGGGGTACAACTTTACTGAAGAAAGAAATAACCTTTCTAATAAAATAGCCCTTTTATTAGAAGCTTCTGAATTGTTTGAACTGAGCAGGTAACACATAATAATAACAAAGTTCTTAATAAAAAATCTTTAAATGTAAGCCTAAAGACGCCTCAAGAAATTGCTGCTGCTCAGTGAAGCTGCCTAGCAATTCTCCTGGCGCTCAGCATCGGAAAGGCTTTGGTGATAGAATCGGGCTCCTGCTAGAGCGGAGCTCTGGGGGAGGCAAGGACCAGGGCTTCTCAGCTCAGATCCATGCCCATTCCGCTGTCTCCTCCATCTGTGTCTAACTTAGTCCTTGTGGGAAAAGAGGAACAGAAGGAAAGCAAATGTCAGATAAACATGGCACATGTCAGGCCAAGTCTAGTCACTCCACCGAACTGTGTCTAAGGCTAAGCGAATACCCGGACATTAATACCAAGGGTACTGAAAACCACCACATGGAAGGGCTGCTGCTACAGAGCAGGCTCGATGCCTCTGGCCGAGTTAACAACTTCACCTGCTCCTGAAGACTGAGAAAAACTACTGTACTTCCCTTTCGAAATAATAAATCCTCGACCAAAAAACAATAAAGGAAACAGTACGTTTTAGATGAAAAACTTGCATGCAGATTTTTTTTACCTTTTTCAGAATGTCATCAACAAGTTTCAGAAATATTTCATCCACGTTGAAGTTATCCTTGGCACTTGCTTCACAGAACCGCATCCCAGTTATCTGCTGTGCGAACTAAGGAAACAAGTTATTTTTCCTCTGTGTGGGGTGCGACGTAGTCTAATGTATGAATATGAGGCCAACGATGGGGGAATCATACCTCCTGGGCTTCAGCTATATGGGAAGGGGAGGACTAAAGGTCTGTTAAGGCCCATGTATGCTTAACTGTAAAGTTCCTAAGTGCAGCAAATTCTTTCATTATAAGTAAATAACAAAACCCAGGGATACTATGACCTTCAATTTAAATTATGTGACCAAATTTCTAAAATTGTAATGTATCTGATATTTAAAATGTGAATATCACTAATTCTCCAAGGAAGATTAACATATATTAGTGAGAGACAATCATGAAAGCAATTTTATGCTTTAAAAAAATATTTCTCTGTATATAGTGTCAGGTTAGATAATAATGCAGCATATACTAATGTGTTTTTTTTCCTTCAATTTCAAAATGATTTTAAGGAAGTAAGATTGCTAAAAAAAGCAAACATATGAGAAGGATGTGATTGAGTGATAACTGTATAACTACTTCATAATTTAAAAAAAATAAGTAATTTGTTAAAAAGAAAAGCATATAAACTGCTAACATACAAAGTGCGGGAACTGACTTCTCTCTCCTGCCCCCAGGTTTCTCTCACCTTTTCACCCTGCTGTCTGGTGATTTCTCTGTCCGTTTCACAGTCCAACTTATTTCCAACTAAGAGAAGTTCTGCATCTTCTGAAGCATACTGTGGAATTTTAAAAGAAGCTGCATTTCAAAAATGGGCATTATCATATGCTGACAGGAAATGTAAAACGATCCAATGTTTTTCACTCATTTGTTCATTCACTCTACAAATCTTTGAGCATCTTCTCTGTCGCAGGCAGACCTGGTTACTGTGGCATGGAAGACAGCTCACAGTGTTTTAGAAAGAAATGTGGTCATAGGTACTATGAACCACAATGTTCTTAGCCTCTGACCAGTAATTCCTTAGAATCTACCCTAAGGAAATGATTCAAAATAAAGGCAAAGCTTTGTACTTAAAAATGATCATTAATAAAAAAATGTAAAAATCCAACAAAACAGACCAAGAATGAAGTAAGTTAAGGTACATAAAAGAATGAAGCCATTAAAAACAAACAAACACATGGCCTGGCCAGTTGGCTCAATGGTTGAGCATCAACCTATGACCTAGGAGGCCAAAATTTGATTCCTGGTCAGGGCACATGCCTGGGCTTTGGCTCGATCCCTGAAAGAGGGCATACAGGAGGCAGCCGATCAATAATCCTCATCATTGGTGTTTCTCTCTCTCTTTCCCTCTCCCTTCCTCTCTGAAATCAATAAAAATATATATATATATATATATATAAAACAAACATGCTTTGGAAGAACAGTTAATGACATAGGAAGGCCGTCATGACAGAATATTTAGTGAAATAAGCAGGATGTAACAATGAATAAAGTATAAATTCAATTTGGTTTTTCAGATTTGGGCTCTGAGTTCAAACAGCCCAGGATTTAAAAATTTAAAAATTCTGGTTTTATTACTTATAATAAAACTTTGATTATTGAAATATGGATTAAAGACCTTTATAATGTAAAAGCATGCTTCATAAATGTTTTCTTTTATAAGAATTAACACCCATGAGCAAAGAGTTCATAATTGGAAAAAAAAAAAAAAGCAACACTTACCTTATCAATCATCTTCATCCATTTTGGCAAATCATCAAATGTCTCCTTCTTAGTAATATCATATACTAATATGATCCCCTTGGCACTTCTGTAATAAGCTGAGGTAATGCTGTTGAATCTCTCTTGACCTGCTGTGTCCCTAAGAAATAGCAGCCAAAAAAATCAGTTCCCAAACGATAACCATAGTAAGCAACTCCACATTCCACTGCACACAGGGCGAGGGGTGGCCCCACCAGGCTGGCTCCTTCTAGTCATCAGGCCACTCCTCACGTCTGTGCATGTTCACTATTAGGGGGGATAGCTTTTCTGAGCTAGTTACATTCAAACAAAAACATAAAGGAGTCCCAATTTCTTTCAAACCAAGCTTTTGAAAATAGAAAAAAAAAAAAAGCATTTTTATGGCAAAAAGTCGTAATAAAAAGAGGGAGAGAGAAAGCAGATCCCACATAATTTAACTAAAGATGCTAAAATCCTATACATAGCAAAATCTTAATTAAAAAAAACAACTTTCCAATGTGAAAGCTCATGCAAAAATAGCATCCTATATAATAATCCTATATAATAAAAGGCTAATATGCAAAAAGACTGAACGGCAGAACAACCAAACAACGGGTCACTATGACGTGCGCTGACCCTGTGCCCACCTCAGCCTCGTGGCCCAGTTCCTTTTGAGGTGCACGAATTTGTGCACTGGGCCCCTAGTTAAATATAAAAGTGATTTCTGATTTCTTAACTCATACTCAAGTGACTCACTTAAGCTAACATTAGCTTCGGAATGAATTTTTTGACATTCAAGAATAAAATTATGAAAGCATGAGGTAACTTAATACTATAAATTACGTAAGTACACTTGACCACACTTTTCTCCCCTACAAAGTCATAAACTTTGCTCTAGAAGGTTCCAAATTTTTAATCAACTACATTGTGAGGAAAATTGTTTTGGAGGGAATAAGAGAAACAGTAAAAATGAACAAGGAGTTAGGTGGTGGGCTGATATTCAACTTTTATTTTGTAGTCATGAAGTATTATGGTCGTCAGCTTTTCTAGGTATTTTACCTCTATCAATGGGTATATTAACAAGTATAAATGCTGTTATTCCCCCAATTTCCCCAAAGCCTGTCTGGGGTGGACAGTAGCTGTTCCTGGAAAGCTCTGCTCCAGCAGGCAGGCCCTGGGCAGGCACTGTGGGTGCCAGATACCGGGCACCAGTCTTGCTTCTTTAGAGAACTCAGCCTTTCTGAAATGAGCTCAGTTTCTAACGTGTAAAATGGTAGAAAGTTAACACCCTCTATAGGAGGCAGTCATCAACTGGGAGAAAACGAGGGATTACAACTTAAACTATTTTAGTCTACAACTCTCCTTCAACCAATCTCAATGGCTAATATCTGACTTTGTTAATAAGAATCCCCCACTAATGAAAAATGCTACAGAATCCTTTTAAACAGAGTAAGTGGTCAAGGGAAAGAGGGGAGTTACCAAATAGCCTTACAGATACAGTAACGTTCATTATCCTCTGACTGCTACTTTGAAATCTAAGAACCATTTATTCTGCTGAAGTTGAGCACTTCAACATGAGGAAGGACATAAGCACACTAGTAATGTATACAAGCTGGCTGTGACCTAGTTTCTCCATCTAAGAAGCCAAGAAACCGATTGAGACAAATGTGGATCAGCAGAGCAGGGCTTCTGATCAGGGAAACCATGTCTCTCTAAAGATGATGTATAATTTAGCTTTCCCCAAAGCCTACTGCTGGCATACGCCCAGGGGCCACGGTGGGTCACAGGGGAGTAAGCTAGGCAATGGAATAACAACAATAAGGTTCCTCACTGCAAAGCTATTCAAAGCCTGTAGCATGACAGGTCTTAGTGGGAGAGTGTGTGCAATGTTTTCCTGGTTGAGGTGCAACTTGTGGGGACTGTGTCCCTAAAACACCCCTTGGCAGTGGCTATAATTTATGGCTTCATGCAGATCGAAATCACCACCAATTAGTTTATATTTCTGATGTTATGCCAAGCAAACAAAACTTGTTGGCAAATTGATTTCACATAAAAACAAAGCCATTTGTTTTGTTCCAGAGGACACAAGAATCCCATGCTGTCCTTGACTGAAGGCCCGAGAGGCAAGGCTGGTCTGTTTTTGTCCACCAGGGTCCACCCAGAGCGGCTGTCAATAACATGTGCTGACCAAAACATTACATGTTTAAAATGTAGAAAGTTTAATTCAGTTCAACAAGTATTTAAGTACCTACTATATGCCAGCACCAAAAAACCGACACAAGTCTCCCTTTTCAAAAATTAGATTAAGGTACCAATCTGATCATGCTTTTATATTTCTATAAAGATGCAGAACCCTAGTATTTTCCCCTTTATCACCATGAACCCAAATTGTTGCTGTAATGACAAAGAGCTGGTTTCTAGAGATTTGCAGATTATTAATGCCAGCCAAATCATCATTTACTATAGCTAGCATGTGATCTTACTATTATTTCCCTCTTTGCTTTTGGTGTAAATTAAAAAATTCCTACAATTCTGTTTTCCTAATTTGGTGATACAATGATGTTTTAAAAATTAAAAAATTCTCATCTGTAATATTTAATATACCCATTGAAATGACACAATTACTAATTTGAAGGGCAGGAACCAATTTCAGTATGTGACATGCTCTTCCTCTTCCAAGCACACAACGGAAGGAAAGGAGTCTGGTGTTAATAGAAGAATGCTGGTGAAAACCAAGTTCCCCAACAGTGGAGACCGGCACGAGGACAGAATAAGGGGCCCTTACACAAAGCGTTTTAATTCTATGTTTGCCTAAAGTAGGAGACAAATTTCATGGTCATTTCAACACAATGACTCTAAGTCACCATGTATAACTTCCAGGATAGCATTTGGATGTAAATGCATGAAACTATATTCTAGCAGCGACGTTTTCATTTTAGTTATACTTTAAGCTCATACACACACACACACACACACATACACACACACACACACACACACACACACACTAGAGGCCCAGTGCATGAATTCATGCACAGGTGGCGTCCGGCCGGCTGCCTCAATCAGGCCCAATGAGGCCGGGCCAGCTGAGGGGAGGGGACACGGGAGGTTGGCCGCTGCCCCCCCGCCCCCTCCCATTGGGGTGATGAATTCCTTTACCTTTTTCTTCTGTGAAGCTCTTTATCTGGCCTTCAATTCTGAATAAGCTTTGCTGGGTAGAGAAGGCCATGGCAAGAAATATTCAAAGTGACGAAGAGCAAGGACCTGCAGCCAGGGTGACCCTCCTTTAGAAAGGATGTGCTGCTCCAGAGCGAGAGTTCGGTCTCAGTGATACGTCAGTCTTTTCATCGGGCGAATGGAATCGCTGAGGCCTATTTGAGAGTCGCCAAGGCTGGGAGCCTGATCTCAGATCAGTTAAAAACACGTTCGTGAAGGGATGTTATAGGTTCTCTCTCATCAAAAAGCCCTTGTGTGTCTGTACTTCACTTACAGGGTTGCTTTAACACTGAAGCCTCCATTCGCAAGCCCACCTGCCTCCAGGAGCTGGGGGGAGGTTGAAAGTGGCCGTGTAGATGAGGCCGGTGCCAGATGACCTGTCAAGTGCCAGCAGTTTGGCCATCTGAGCCCCGGGCGCAGGGAGACAGGCTCTGACATCACCACCACAGAGGATGTGATGGCATCGGCAGTGGCTTCAGAGCTTATTACTATTTTATTTTTATCTCCTTTTCCCTTTAGACCTCTCCAGGTTGCGTTCATTAGAGAGAGGAGCAGCCTTTGCAGCCTCCTCGGCAGAGAGCACACCTTCAATCTGGGTTCACACGCAGCTGGACAGAGACCTGTTTAGAAACACGTGTGGGTCTTGCATTATTTGTGCTATTACCGATAAAGAGGGTTTTAGATTCTGGCACATAAGTATGTTTCCTACTTATCCACAAGGGCAGGAGGCCGAGCGTAGCCACAGGCACAGCCATAGTTCTTCACTCACTCATAGGCCTCCATTCAAGGGCGGTGATGCAGGCGCTTGGCACACAGAGAGGGCCAGGGATCAGGGTCGGGCAGCAAACGCAGAACACGGCCATCTGCGGCCCTGCTTTTCCCAGGCCTTCTGTCTCAGTCCTATCTTCCCGCTCCAGGTCTGTAGCATCTTCCTCTTGAGGCAGATTCAGGCATCTGCGGGACATGGTTTTTATCACATGCTGTTTCTCGGTGTGGGTGGTCAGCATGGGGGTGTTCCCGAATCAGGCTTCCTTTGGCATTGTGGTGGTGGGCGGGGGGGACAGCATGAAGGAGCGAACACAACCTGTGCGAACTCCTTGCTGAGCGCCTTCTGTATACCTGGTGGGCATCTCCCCTCAGAAGGCGAGCCAACAGTTCAGTCGCGTGCTCCATGTCTGAGACCAGCAGGTGCGGGGGGGGGGGGGGGCCCTGGTAAGGGGAGGGACGGCCAGGAGTGGGGCCATGGGAGGTTGGGGGGTGGGGATCTGATCGGAGCGGTTCAGGCTGGTTGGCTGCTGCAGTGCGCGTCATAGCCACCAGTTGTTCCGGTTGTTCCTCAATAAAGGTCGCTGGGCTTTTATATATATAAATACACATAAAAGACTAATATGCTAAGTGTCCGACCGTCCAACTGGTCACTATGATGCACACTAACCACCAGGGGGCAGACGCTCAACGCAGGAACTGCCAAGGTGCAGTGACTGGGCAGCGGCGGTTCTCAGGTGACACACCCTGAACCAGAGAGGAGGGAGCCGATTCCCCATGGGGCCATGTGATTCCACCTTCGGCCGTGGGTTATGTCGTTGCTGGCTTACTGCATACTTGCATTTGCATTCCACACCCTGTACGACAGCAACTTTGCAGAGTGCCCTCTCGCACTCCAGGTCCCCTCGGGGGATGTCTGAGAGCCAGAGGGACCACGCTCACTCCGCAGACAACAGGGAGGGACTGCGGGAGGTTGGCTCCAGGGCGTGTCCGGCCCATCTTGCCCAGTCCTGCCCCACCAGCCACCTTCCAATTAATTTCCTTTTAATGTGCACGAATCCGTGCACCGGATCATTAGTATACATATATGTAGAAACACTCTTAAGTACAGAGATGTGAAAATCAGTTCTTTGATTTTCTAACCCTAGATAAATCAAGAACTGAAAAATGTGACCTAAAAATGTAACAATGACATCTGTAGCTTTGGGTACTTAAAACCTTCAAGAATCTACTATATCCAGACATCATCAAGAAAAAAATGCATTTCTTCTGACAACACCTCTCTGTGAAAGCCGACTGGCAGTGCTGGCGGGGACTGACAGTGTACAAAATCGGAGCAGGACTATTATTAGCAGCCTCTCTGAAGAGCTCCTTCCAACCATACCCGATCCTCCTATGCCCTCAACTGGCGGCAGCAAAGTGACGACAACATGTCCTTGACAAAGCAGATTGCAACAGCAACAGCACAGGGACTGCTGCTGACACCACAATAAGCCACGTGTTACTTTAAGTAATGAACCAGGACTCCATGGCTTCCTTTCTACCTACTGGATAACAATAATGTCTTTTCCTTCAGGAAAAGACAAGTCTTACTTCCTAACTGAATCACTGGGATATTTCCCATAGAAAACTTGCAATCATCCTTTCAATAGATTCAGTGAATCTTGTTTTTCCTCTGTTATATTCTTCACCGATGTTGTACAGTTTTGAAAATTTTGAGAACTAAGTCTGAGGAGTGATGAGTGAAGGAGAAGCAAAGGAGAAGTTATTTGGGGAAATCTTTTACACCCAATGGAGAAGTGCTTTCAGGGTGCCCTGTACATTTCTTGGAACTGTACTATCACACCTTTCCCCATGGACTGGGATTCATAAGGCATGGCCCACCTACATCAGGTTCAAAGCCACTGGAGTGAGATCCAGAAATATCCAATGTCACCAGCACAGACTCAGTGAGCAGAGCTCCAGGGGGACACAGGGCATTTGGACACACTCTGTAAAACAGATAACTACTGCCTGAGATGAAATGAAAGTATTAATACATTAATCAACGTGTTTTAATCATGCCATCATTTAGATACTGCTGCCATCCACTAAGCAAGCTTCACAAACATTCTAATATTAGCTATATCTCCTTTGCAAGGCAATCTCCATCAGAAAGTATCTCACCTACAGGCACTATGTACAGAGGTGGTGTCAGAGACGGCAAGAGCACTGCACAGCACTGCTGCTTGGAGTCCATGTATTCTTCTAAATTCTTCCCGACTCCGCCAGAGTTAGGTTCCTTCTCGAACCCTACTCACTACACTAACTGTTGGGAACGTAGTCCAAGTTCTACCTTTATCCTCTGCTCACTAGTTACAGGTGTTGGGTTTGAGCCCCTCCGCCTAGGGACTGGACCTTCTTGGACGCCGGGTCTTAGATGAAGCCATGAGAAATTGTGGGTAGATAAGAAGGAGTTGTCCTTGCCGAAGTCAGTGGCCATATAGCCTTCAGACAAAACCGTTCTTTAAGCAGTCCATAAAACAGGCAGCTGTACATACACCGGCTGGTGAATAGATACATCTTCCCACACATCAGCAGTATTAGCCTCTGTAGCCTCTGTGCCTGCAGCAGCTTCTGAGCAGCCGCAAGCTGCCTCTAGACCGATGGCTTTACATAGCAATAGTACCTGAGCTCCCTGTCTCAGCAGCTTCTCTCAGGTCTCTCCCCTCTCCAGCACACTCCTCTGCCCAACACACTGGCTGGTTAACATGGTAGCTATATCTGAGCTCTTTATAAGCTCTTGGCCTTACTTTGTAGCAGTACCAGCTCTTAGCTCTGTCTCACCCTCTCCTCTCTCTAGCTCACACAATATAACATGTATATTATTCCAGAGACAAAGAGGGCTTCATGCCAATAGCTACACCAATCATATTTTGGCTACAGAAGGGCATGCATGCGCAGTATACCGTGGGATTACTGTGCGTGTGTCCTTGCTCCTGCTTACGGTATCTTAGCCTAGGCGCAGGGTGGCCTTGGACATTCGGTGTATTGACAACAAGACGTCTGTGCTTTAATTGGCCTTGACTATCAGGCATCTCTGGCGTGGTTCCCACAGGTGGACATACTCCAAGTACTTTTAAAGATGGTCTTTACCTTAAAGAGCTTATAAAATTAAAAACAGCAGCTCATGTGAAAGATACTTTGTTGCCATTTCCAGAGTTAAAAAAAAAAACGGCAACAAGACACAAAACAGTTTGCTGCCTTTCTGATCATGGGCCCATCTAGTAAGAAATATGTGTTATTTGGGATATCAAGTATTTAGGCAAGACTGTTAATGCTTCATAATTAAGATAAAACATCTTAAAGTGGGTTATATAGCCACAGATGGCCAAATAAAGGTATTACCTCAGACACCTCCGATGGGCAAGCAATGCTGGTTCGGCTGCAGCTGTATCCCAGACAGGGACACGGATGAAGAATGAAGGCATGGTACTAACATTCAAGCATTAGGTGACCGATGATGCCACAGATGAGGCAGCAATTAACGCAGATGAAAGCAAACACACACATGGTGGACAAACACTCAGAGCTGAGGTTGACCTGCCGAGAGGAGTTAGTAAGCTGAGTACACTGCAGCTGTGTCGTTAAAACAAAAGGGCATTCTCAGAACAGCTGGGCGGTGACTTTTAAACCAACACCAGACCTGACCCTCTCTCCACAGATCGGTTTCCTAACGCCCCCTGTGAGCTGCTGAGAGCCAGCAGAGCTCTCAGAGCGGAACACAGTGGTAGCACAGCTGGTTTGGTCTCTCATACGACTACCCGTGAGAAAGGGGCTGGGGATTCATTTCCAGTTGACGTTAATGAGGGCTTACTTCATGTGGCATCAGCAATATGGCCAGAAGGAGTGTGTGTGTCCCACAGTGATAGTCACACTGTGCCACCAAGAAGAGTCCCTGAACTCTAGAGGTTATCTGGCTTGAAACTGTGTAAATCTGGTCAGAAACATACTGAACTTTCTTTGAATACTATCAAACAAAATAACTTTAAAAACATGAAGACAAGCATTTCAGCAATCATTTTAGTGATGACAGTTTTGTCAAATGATTTGAAAACAGAGACAAAGGCACCAAATTAACTATCACTGGCACCCTTCTTTGCACAACTGCCCATGTGCAAACGGGAGTATGAAATAAGCAGACTCTTCTAAATTCTCTCTCACTGTTCATTTTATTTAAACATGAGCAAAGGAGAGGAAAAGTAGGAGAGCAATCCAGCTCAAATGGTTAATTGTATTAGACAAGCTTATGGACTGTTAAACATGAATGGCAATTACTGGGTACAGATTCTCCACTTACCAGATCTGTAGTCTAATTTTCTTTCCTCTTAGCTCTACTGTTTTTATTTTAAAGTCAACACCTGTAAATAAAACAAATTAAGATGAAAAAAAGATGCAATTTGTCAAAAAAATCCCACTTATAATTTTAAATTTTAAAGTCAACACCTGTAAATAAAACAAATTAAGACGAAAAAAAAGATGCAATTTGTCAAAAAAATCCCACTTATAATTTTAATATATCATTATCAGAAAAACAAAAAACAACACTGGTATTAGCAACTCTCAAAAGGGAAAAGCAGAAGCACGCCAGTATCTGTAAGCACCCAGTAATTCCACACTTCAATACACAACTGTAAGTCAACCTGTGCTGTTTTACCATAAATAGTTATGTAGCATTTACTATTCATAATATAATTTAAAAATTTTTAATTTCTAATTACTATAATTTATTACTAATATAAGTTTAGCATAAAAATCACTTAAATTATATTTAATGATTTCATCAATAAATGGATTTAAAAGAATGTTACTGGGGTGAAAATTCTTATATAGGACACTGGAAACAATCTTGATTTCAAACAGCCTTACTCTGAATATTCAAATTATTGTATTAAATTCTTTTAGCATTTGCACAAAATTTAGTTAATATATAAACAGTACTTCTTTATTATATGGTCAATAGTGTGGAAGAGGAATTATTTTTTTAAATCTACACATAAAAATTAACAATTTTTATTTATTTTAATATTAACAAGCAAACCATCATGTATCACTGTCCCTTTCCAATTCAGATGATTTTTAAACCAAATTTTTATTTGTGTAGGTTGCCATCTCAGTTATAGAAAACTTACATACTTAAAACAGTATTTTTCACACAATTTCCAAAACTAAAAAAAGTAAACCAAAGGAATGCTGGCTAAATTTGAGAACTAGAAACATGTTCTTCACAGCAACTACTTCCTGAGTGCTTTGTAGGATGCAGGGGACTCATGCTGCCTGACCTCCAATAAGCAGGGGAACACATCTACCCATGAGTGCCATGTGGCCACAGAGAGCAGGGACCCTCTCCCAGGATCTCCATTTCAGGGAACCGATGCAGCACTTCAATGTCAGATGATGTTCTTGAGGTGAAGGGAAAGGCATATGACTGGCTTTTATAATTAGTAACACCCTGTGGACACCAATGCAATACCAAAAGACATGTTTACAACCCTGGGCAGAGGTGGGGCAGTAGCCCTCATCTGTACAATACAGAGAAATTGCATGAATATAAAATGTCACAAGAAAACAAAGCTATTCATAATCTCTTAAACCAGATATAATTTCAAATGTCACCAAGTGAAACCTGGTCAATTCAATTTCACATTCAGTTCTGGAATAAATTTGCTTTCCAGAGTCAAATGACACTGAAACTACCTTAAAACACAAAGCATGTTTGTGCATCAACAGTATCCTCAGAGTTCCTTAATGGCTCAACCACAGGGGAAGAGTGTAGCTTAAAGTGATATTCTACAAGGCATAAAAAGTAGCCTGGAGATACCTGCTATGTTCTGATTTTAAACAGACAAAACAGTCTTCCTTACATTAGCATCAAGTTGGGACCTCACTATGTTACTCTGTGATGGCAATTTATAAATCAAATTCTTATTTTGTTACGATTACTATTGTTTTACTTTTATTTCCAGTTATTTTTATTTTTTAAGATTCAGTTAAGGGAACTAACTTTTATAATACATATCACAGTGGCTACTACTTTATTGCACTTGTGAGCTCTGCTTCAAATCAACTAAAAGAATCCTTTGAAACAAACAGCTAGTGCAAATAATTTTTGTTATGATCAGGCTGTTTTCTCTGCTAAGAACTGCTCTGAGCCTGAACACGTCAGACACTCTTTTTCAACCAACTTGAATAATTTATAAACTTTAGCAGTCCTACACTAGGACTATTTTGTAACCACAAAATTCAATACGTAAAAGGAAAATGTACTAATATTCAAAATCAAGAAATAAGTGGTAATGTTATCATAATTTTAACACAAAAACAAAGTAAAGATGACAGTGAACATGGTTCATAATCTGTTTAACCAAAATGAAAACTGTCTAGTTTTAGTGAATAGATTGACGACAAAGGAACTAACAACAGAAAAATACCCAGGGCTAAATCCAAAACTCCATAAAAGGAACAGCTGATTAAAATGGTCCTTTCTTAGATCAAATATCCTTTACATCTTAACAGACACTAGGTGGCTTGCAAAGGATTGGGAACTTACTCCAATTTAAGGCTTAGAAACACATCCTTGTATCAAAGCATATGACTAATCATTCTTAGAAACCTTCTTACATTAAGTCAAAGTATCTCTTAATGCTGTCTATTTGTAATATTTGCATGCTATAGAAATGGTAAAGATCCTTAATAAAAGGCAGCAAGTCATTAAAGCCTTAAATATTCATATTAGTTTGGAAGAAGTCAGCATAGAGAAGTTTCGCCTCACTAAGGAGGAATGCCTACAAACAATGCTTATAAACAAACACGGACAAAAGGGGAGCACCTTCATTTCCATCCACAGCACTTGCCGAAAACCCAGTTTTGTATAGGTCTCTTGACTAATAGGAAGTGATCAGCCCTACTACTCCCATCAGTTGATGGGGACAGTCCCTGCCCGCAAAGAGCTTAGTCATACCGACCTAATCAACAACACCTCATGCACTTGGCAAAGAAATGCTTTTCTCTGCTGTCCTCTCTTAGAGAGCCTATTTGTCTGCCCAGAATGTTAAGTCCTAGTAATTCCTGTCTGAACCCTTATGATGGCCCCACCCCTTACCCTCAATTCCTCATGTGTTCCCAGTTGTTGGGCCTGAACTTTTTTAGCCCTTACCACCTTGCTCCTTCTTTGTTGTTAGTGTCCTCTCTGAGGACACAGTCTTTTGACTCCTGAAAGCCTAGTATAATGCCTGGCAACTCAATGAATCTGATGAATGAACCCTCTCCCGTAATGAAATGCTGGATATGTAAGGAGGGATGATGCAATTTGGGGAAAAGTTAGGAAAATTCAGGACTTAGGATTTAAAAGCCCAAATAAACAAAACACTTTAGTAAAAAGAAAGGGCAACTGTTCTGTGTCTGGTGGGCAGAGCAGTGGGACTCCTACAATTCCTATTATTGATGTAAATCCTTAGAGGATGGAGCAGTCTTAATATACTCATGTCCTCTCCCTACATACAGCCACCCCAGGAATTATGGTAACTGTTTATTCAGTTGCTTAGATGGGAAATGGTCCACTAAGTGTATTATTCTGACAATAGGAGCTTACCTTTCTTTCTTTTTTGAAACCCTCACTTGAGGATATACTTTTATTAATTTGAGAGAGAGAGAGAGAAGCATTGATGGGAGAGAGACACATCGATTGGTTGCCTCCCACACGCACCCCAACCAGGGCTGGAGATCATACTTGCAACCCAGGAACATGCCCTTGACTGGGAATTGAACCTGAGACCCTTTGGTCCACAGGTCGGTGCTCTAACCATTGAGCAATCAGCCTGGGATGTCTTCTTTTTTATCTCAATGACCTTTAATAGCAACAATAGTGGGCATTTGTCAAACATGCTGTGCCTGACATCCAACACATGGAATCCTGCAGCAGCCCAACGAGGAATGCACTATTATCCTCATTTTGCAGAGGAAAACACTAGAATGGAGAGAGGAAAAGGTGATTTGCATTAAGGTGATAGCACATGTAGTTCACTGGCAGATATTTGATTAAAATTGGTAACGCTGCCCACAAATGAAAGTCAAATGCTTGAAAAAGGAAAGTGTGAAATGTTCTGTAAATGACCCAGAATCACCACATCAAGCTGTTAAAGAACAGAGCTTAACTTTGCAACTTGCCTTTTTCTTTGTGTTTGTCTTTCATAAACCTTAGCAATAGCATAAAGAATTTGTAAACTTAGTGCTGATAAAATTTCTAAGTTCCCCTCCCTTAAGGCAAAACATTTCCAAAACATTAGTGTATTTCTTTTGCTGGGCCACAGAAGTTACAAAAGTGAAAATAAAATAATAAACAGAAACTTCTTTCTGCACATTCCTTTCCAGCAAAAGCTAAAAAAAAAAAAAGCAGCAAAAATAACACCATGCCTATAATTACAGCTGAACAGACGTCCTCTCCTTTTTCTTCTCCGCCCGACCCCACCATCAAAGATCTGATTTTATCTTACTTAACACTTACAGGAAGTTGAAGGGTTTCAGACTTTGAAATATGCCTCAGTTCAAATAGTGGTTGCAATTTTAATGCCACTTTATAATATCTATCTTAAATCTGTATAGTTTTTCTTCCAAGGATATATACCTTATAAAGTGTCTCCCAATTTTGGATGTAATATTTCTACCAAGGGAGAGCATTTCTAGCATTTTCACCGAGAGCAAGAAAATAAATTCAGAGATGCAAAAAGGTCACATAAAGAAAATTTATCATTAAAAAACAAGTTGCGCCCTAGCCGGTTTGGCTCAGTGGATAGAGCGTCCGCCTGTGGACTGAAGGGTCACAGGTTTGATTCTGGTCAAGGGCACATGCCTGGGTTGCAGACTCAATCCCCAGTAGGGGTGTGCAGGAGGCAGCCAATCAATGATTCTCTCTCATCATTGATGTTTCTCTCTCTCTCTCCCTCTCCCTTCCTCTCTGAAATCAATAAAAATACATCAAAAGAAAAACAAACAAACAAGCCAAGTCACATGACCGTGAGCCAGTCTTCTGTCTAAACACCACCTAGCAGAATACAACAGAAATTTCCACAGGAAAGCACCACATAAAGGTCAGTAGACCATCTTTCAATTTCTGCACGGAAAGCACTGAACTTGAGAACTCCTATTATTTAATACTAGTAGCCCTGCGCATGAATCCGTGTGCCAGTAGCTCTCTGCGGGGCCTCGCCGCTCTGCGCCCGCTGCCCAGAGGCTCTCTGCGGCCCAGAGGCCCATCCATGGCCGGGCACGGAATGCTTGCCTTGTCGCCGGGGCGATGATGCAAGCATTCCCCCCCCCACCCCAGCTGCTCCGTGCCCGCTTTCAGCAGCTGCCCACCCGGGACTGGGGGACTCCGGGCTGAGAGGACTGGGCGCCGCCATCTTGTGGCTATGGGTGCCGTCATTTTGTGACGGAGTGACAGTCACTTTGAATATCACCCTTTTATTAGATAGGACTAGAGGCCCAGTGCATGAAATTCATGCACGGGTGGGGTCCCTAGGCCTAGCTGGCAATTGAAGCGCGAGCGTCTGGCATGGAAGGGCAGGTCCCAGCTGACCTCTAGGCCCTGGGCAGCACCTGGGCTGCCGGGCCCCCGTGCGCCCCCTCCACTTGAGTCATGGTGCTTGAGTCCCCACGTGGGAATGCGATGAGTGCGGCTGGACGCCACGGCCGGGGTGCAGCGTGGGCCTCTGGGCCGCCCAGTGGCACTGCACGGAAGCTGGGCGGGCAGCATGCTCTCTTCTGGCCAGCCTTGCAGACCAGCTCCTGCGTGGCGGGTGTCCCTGCGTCCTTTGCCCGCTGCCCTCCATGGCGTTTATCCGAAAAAGCAGCAGGAGAAGCAGCTGCAGCTCTACTCCAAGGAGCAGTAAGCACAGGGCTGGGCAGCCAGAGAGGGGCTGTGAGCAGAGAGAGAGAGAGAGACCTGGCGTGGTGCCCGCTCCAAGGCCGCGAGCACGTTCAGCACCCAGGCTGGGGCCTTGGCTGGAGCCTGAGGTTGGGACAGAGGCCGAGCCTGATCGGGGCCGAGACCACTGGGACAGGAGCTGGGCCGAACTGGAACCCATGAGGAGCTCGACTGGCCCCTGTGGTCCTGGTGGCTGTGGCCCGGCTCAGCCGGAAGAGGCTGCGCAGGTACGGGGCGGGCTTCTCGCAGGCGCCCAGCACCTGAACGCAGGGGCTTCCCCGGTATGTAAGCCCTGGTGTCTTGGGGGAGGTAAGCAGGGGAAGTGAGAGCGAGCTTGGCTGACATCCGCATTCTCACCACGCCTCTGTCCCAGTTATCCCCACCCCCAGGGAGCCCGCGAGAGGTCACAGTCCCCCCACCCGGGTGCCGCGGGAGGTTGGTCACCACCACCCACCCTCAGTTCCCCATCCCAGCCTGGGGCCCAGCCCCAATTGGGCGATGGGGGCCTGCCAGTCGGGGGGAAGGGCCAACTGCCACTGCAGTGGGTGGGTGGCAGGCCAATTGGGGCCTGCCGGCCGGGGGAGAAATCTGGGGTGTTGGCTGCTGATTCCAAGGAGGGAGCTGGCCCGAGGGCCCCCTGGGAAAGGGGCTGCATCGCCGCCACCCAACCCGGTTCCCTGTCCCAGCCTGAAGCCTGACCCTAATCGGGCGATGGGGGCCTGCTGGCCGGGGGAAGAGACTGCAGGAGGTTGGCCGGCAGGCCCCATCTGGTGATTAGGGTCTGCGGGCCGGGGGCAGCTCCTGCATTGAATGGCTGCCCCCTGGTGGTCAGTGTGTGTCATAGCGACTGGTCATTCCATCTTAACAGTCGCTTAGGCTTTTATATATATAGACTAGTGGCCCGGTGCACAAAATTCGTGCTCATTAAAAGGGATCAGAGGAAATATTTTAATATTGCTATTTGTTCTCTATAATAGAAGTGTCAGAGATGAAAGAAAACTAGTAAAATGTATATGAAAATCTTCCTCCTGTCAGAGTCTGGGGCACGCCACGGGACTCAGAGTCAAGTCCACGCCCACCCGCATGCATCTCGAAATTGCGCGAAACCCAGAGCCAGCCAGCCCCATCCCCATTGGGCGAGATCCAGAACCAGCCGGCCCCACCCGGCGGGGGACGCAGCCTCAGGTCCCCCATCAAGCCCTGCTTGGTAGGGGGGCGTGGCCTCAGGTCCCCCGGCCCAGTGCCAGGACAGTGGGCACAGCCTGAGGTCCCCTGTCAAGCCCCGCTGGGCGGGGGGGGGGGGGGGACGCGCAGCCTCAGGTCCCCCGGCCCGGCGCCATGCAGCCTCAGGTCCCTGCTGATCGCTCATTACAGCTCGTTACGGGAACCCTGCCTCTGGTGTGGGTGCAGCCATCTTGTGACAGTGTGATGGAGCAAGGGTCAATTTGCATATTACCTCTTTATTATATAGGATTATCTGGTTTTTCCTACTTTCACCATTAAGAGTCTTCGATGAAATAGAAACTAAGTAGTATAACTAAAATATTCTGATGATTCTCAGAAGTAGGTACCATTAAAATAGTAAAATAATTGCATGTCATTAAAAAATGCTTATCAGGCCTGAGGATATCAAAAGTCTATCCTAAGTTTAAGAACATCTGCCTCTCTTTCATTCCAGGTTGACATGCCTCCACTCCAGCACGTGAAGACTCCCTGTGCCTGTCCTTGACATATGCAGGAGCACAAGGAGACAGGCTTGCACTTGGCTGGAACACACACACAGTGACACCACAAACTACATCAGGCAGGGACAGAAGACAGAGCCTGAGGTTATCAGAGAAGAGGCTTGGGGAAACCAAGTATGTGTACCACCTGCGAGTCCATCAGAACAGGTGGTGGTTCCATTTCCATGAACCATCCTATATAATAAAAGGCTAATATGCAAATTGGCTGAAATGCGGAACGACCGGTGGCTATGACGCGCACTGACCACCAGGGGGCAGATGCCAGGCTCACGGCTGGCGAGCACAGCGGCAGGAGCCTCTCTGCCTCCGTGGCAGCGCTAAGGATGTCCGGGGGTGGGGTGGGGGTAGCAGGCCTAAGCCATCAGTCGAACATCCTCTGAGGGCTCCCAGACTGCGAGAGGGCACAGGGCCTCTAATACATGTATAAAACCATTTCACAGAAAGGGGTTTATTCCCTTTATAATAAGAAGATTAAAAACTATTTTGTGGTGTTTACTATGTTTCAGGTACTAGTCTAAAGGCTTTACATTTACTCACTGTACGTAACTCACTGCATTATATCCTCTTAGCAATTTGAGGTAGATATTATCATTGTCCCCATTCCACAGGTGAGAAAACACATCAGAGGTTAGTTACTTGCCCAAGGTCACCAAGCTGGTATTAGAGCACAAATCTGAATCTGAGCTGAATGGCTCCAGGCTATGCTCCTCCCTGTGCAGCCTCACCTGATGAATGAGGGTATGGCTGCAGAGGTATAATAAACATGTATTCAATGTTAAAAAAGAATTCTGCATTGTTAGGGAAATATTGCAAAGTAAAACTGAGGGATGCTGACTGGCTTAGACAGACTGCTCCTGCATCCGGAGGCCTTCCTCAGCTCACAGACCCTTATCAGAAAAAGTCATTTTGACCTCTTGATGGGGGGAGGGGGAGAAGAGAGAGGAAGAATCTGGAAAATTAAAAACAAAAAACCCAGATATCAAATGGTGGATCAGTAATATTTTCTCCTTATGCAGAAAGTATTAACTTTATTACTATTTAGGTTGGGTCTATAAAAATACAAGTAGATTTTGTACCTTACACAGGCCATCTGTTTACATTTTACTTCCTATTCTCCTGTGTATATTTCAGTATGCATCTCTGAAGGATAAGAATTATTTATTGGAGTGTTTCAGAATTTTTGCATCTGTAATATAAATTAGAAGGAGAAGGGAACATAACTGGCATTTATAACTGCCTTTTCTAGGCCAGGTACATAAGATATTTTATCCCCACTTACTCCTGTACCAAAAGATAGGAAAAGAGTATAAGCCCTATTTTTTTCCTTCCTTTTATCAATGAGGAAAATGAAGTTAAAGTCACTTGCCTAAAGATACACTGATAGCTGTGGTAGAGCTGGGACTTAAACCCAGGGTTTTGGGCCCACCTCTGAACTCACACTCTTCCCACAATATGCCACCCCGGGAGCTCCAAGAATGAGTAATGGTCAAGGAGGAGGCCAAGTGTTTTTCTTTTTAAGTGAAAAATTAAAAGTGAAAATTTGATGGTAGGTGTGATTCTTTTTCAGTAAATGGGAGCAGAGTTCTGCTGTGTAGCATGCAAGAAGAACACAGCTCCTCCTTTAGAAGGGGCCTTTTCCTTCCCCTGAGCGCTGGTTTAGGGGGTTTGAAGCTCTGGTGTTAAGTTAAGCCTGGAAAACCAAGAGCACTCTCTTCACCAGCCATTTCCATCCTGCGTCGGCCTGAGGTGGAAATGCAGATTGTTGTTTTGTAAGCTAAGGAGGCATTATGTAAGCACCAGAAACCAAGCAGTGGAGGCTGTCAGGTTTGGTGGGAAAAGGTTTTCTATGGAATCTAGTGTTCTGTTGGGCCTGTGTTTTCTGATTTTAAAGGAAAGCCATTTAAAAAACAAACAAAGAACCCCACAATCACATTCAATTAAGGGCACTATTTTAGGTCTGTAGTTTTGGTTTTCCAAATATTTTCCAAATGTCAGAGAAGTGCAACCACAGAACAAAAGGAGAACAATCAATTTCTTCCTCTGCTGAAGTGCCACATACAGCACTTCGCCTCTTTTCTGACATTTTGTTATGACTATTTCCATGACTCACCCCTTCTGAAAAGGACAAGCCAGGTGAGCAGGCCTTAGCCTTGCATCCAATAAGTGGTTAGCAGAATGGCACCTTGGATAAATACCAACAGCCTCTCAAAAATATCTGCTGACTGCTGTACAGAGCTGTTTTCTTCACAAATTCAAACAAAAACTTAATTAGAACAATGCATGTGAAACTCAAGGCTAAAGAATAATTTGAACCTCAGAAGAACCAACTCTGCCTCCTCAAGCCAGTTCCAAGATCTGCACCAGATTGCTCCTGGCTGACTCCACAGTCTGGAGGGAGAGAAGCAATCTCTAAGAATCTGGATTTCGGTCATGCATAATGAAACCTTTCTTCTTCAGTGCCAGTGAACAGGGAAAGGCTGAGTGCACTTGAGCCAGGTCTTTAAATAGAGTTTCATTCAACCTAAACAACCCCACTGCAATACATTTCCATACTTTCTTTGAAAGATAGCTCCATTATTTCACAAAAACAGACACACTGCACAAGCCCATCAGTGTGCATTAAGTCCATTAATAAACCTAACCACACAATGCAAAGCACAGGCTGGTATAAAAACTAAATGATAACCAAGACGCATTGGTTCCTTTCACACAACTCCCAGAGTCATCATGTTACATCATTTTGGCAGGGAAGTGTTGGGCTTTTGCAGTGGGAATTCTCGACAACTTTCCCTAATTCTCTTTTAAGTGAAACACTTAGGCAGATCAGCGATGGCTTGGAAGACTACATATAAATACAGAAGAGCAAACTAAAACACAGTTTAAAATCTGAATCCAGTTGATGTTCATTCTTTGTTTCCTAAAAATCTCTAAGTTTCCAGAATAAAGTATCGATTCCTCATACTTTACCAGTAGTTCCACTGCTTCTAGATCAGTTGACCAGACACTCGTGAACTGCATTTCATCTATCATGTCTCCCAACGTTCAAGGCCAGATGCAGAGAGCCATTTCTGCCAGGGATTTGTATTCACCTGTTTCTTGGACCCCTCAATTCGGCTTCCAGTCGTTGGTCCTGATAAGATGCAGCCAGCTGCACCACGAGGTTTGCCCAACCTAGGAACAGACGCCTTCCTCTCAACACAGGACTCAAGAAAGATGCATTCTCACAGAGAACACAGGGACTACTGCCAGCAACTGAGTGAAACCAGGGTTTCAGTAAAGCACCATCATCTGCTAAGACCAGCCACTCTCAGGGGCCAGCCTGGGAAGTTTCACGCACTGCTACAAAATTAGAAAAATAAAGACAGAGTAGGGAGGGTCTCAGAACTAAATTTAAAAACTTTTTAATTAGGATATTCTGAATTTCTTAATTTGGGGAGAGACAACTTCATCTTAAATCTTTTTTTTTTTTTTTTTTTGGAAAAACTGGCAATTTGTCTATTTTTATTAAATGTCTTTACTTGGCAAAATAAAAGAACTGGCAATCCCTATGTTGGTCTCCAGCACTTTGGGGGAAATTTTACTGCCCAGGAAAACCAGAATTCTGGTTTTGATGGCCCTACTCCTACTTTCTATTTAAAATGTCAAATTTTGGAAAATTTTTATAAATATGTAGAAGGCTTAAGATATGTAAATGAATGAATATTTTGGTAAGGAATACAATTCTTAGAGCATTATTTTAATATCCAGAAGGCAAGTGACAATAGGGGCATAGAGAAAGTCAATTTCATTGATACCATAGATCAGTGGCCGGCAAACTGCGGCTCGCGAGCCACATGAGGCTCTTTGGCCCCTTGAGTGTGGCTCTTCCACAAAATACCACGGCCTGGGCGAGTCTATTTTGAAGAAGTGGCGTTAGAGGAAGTTTAAGTTTAAAAAATTTGGCTCTCAAAAGAAATTTCAATCGTTGTACTGTTGATATTTGGCTCTGTTGACTAATGAGTTTGCCAACCACTGCCATAGATCAATGACATCACTATCTTCACAAGTCTGTGTGAGGACCAAATCAGATAAGCAGTAAAGGGCTTAATGATTCTGATTTTAATACATCAGGAATGTCACAAAGCAAATATAAATCTCCAAGTAAGCTAAGGAACACAGAAAGAACTCTCTGTAGCCCTGCCCCTGACCACTGGCTGACCATTGCGCCACAGTGGCTAAGTTTATCTCTCTGAGACTTTGCTTTCTTATCTGTAAAATGGGAATAACTTTCAGGACTGTTATGAGGATCATAAAGACTGTACTTTTTTTTCTCTCTTTTTTAAAATTTCTTTACTGATTAAGGTATTACATATGTGTCCTCATCCCTCCAAAGAATGTACTTTTGCTGATACATAGTAAATACTCAACAAATTGTAGCTATTACTAAAAGAATGTTGTATTTTATATGTGAAGACAACTAAATTACTTACCCAAAGTCACAAGTGGCAAAGCCTAAACAAAGAGCTCAGGCTCTTTAATCTCACTCTAGTGTTTTTTCTAGAATGAAACGTTCTTGTAGTGGGGGTGGGTGTTGCCTGATAAAACCATTTCAGACAAAACAAAATTAACAGGTAGCATTGAAATAAAACAAAAGTTGACAAATACATAATTTTGTGGGTTTTTTTTAATATTAGATAGCTGTGAATTTCTACAGCCAATAGTTTCTTTTTCCATTTCTCAAACTTTATAAAGCTGCTCCTGTACTTTTAAAAGTCTGATATGCTAGCTCAGTGGTCGGCAAATTGCGGTTCGCGAGCCACATGCGGCTCTTTGGCCCCTTGAGTGTGGCTCTTCCACAAAATACCACGGCCTGGGCGAGTCTATTTTGAAGAAGTGGAGTTAGAAGAAGTTTAAGTTTATCCTATCCTATATAATAAAAGCCTAATATGCAATTGTGCCCTCGGGCAGTTGTTCCACTGGGAGACCAGGAGTTTGACTGCTTGCTATGACGTGCGCTGACCACCAGGAGGCAGTGTGAAACATGGCAGGCGTTGGCGATGCAGCACTGGCAGTTGGCGAAAGTGGAGGCACTGCCGGCCCCAATGACAGCAGGACAGCTTCAGGATGGTGGAGCAGGTGAGCAGGAGGTGCCAGGCCAAGGCGTGTGCGAGCCGGGCCCGATTGCCCTGCTGATGGCGACCAGTGGTGGCAGGGCCGCCGCCCAGCTCCCAGGCGCTGAGGGAACTAGGTGCGGGAGGCGGGGCCGCTGCCCGGCTCCCAGGCACTGAAAGAGCTGGGCGGCGCAGGGGTGGGGGCCCCCAGCCCCAATCAATCGTCCTGCAGGCGGGATGGTGGAGCAGGTGAGAGGGCGGCACCAGGCCAAGGTGCAGTGCCAGGCGGGGCTGGGAGCGCAAGCTGGGGCCTGATCTCTGCAGGCCACCCCGAGGGACCCCACCCATGCATAAACTTGTGCACCAGGCCTCTAGTTTGAAAGTAATGCTTCACTTGGACAATTTCCACTGAATAGTCAATTATTAAAAAGTCTTTTTAGCTTTTCATACTCTGGTGAATTTTGTGTCTTTAAACCAAGTCAACTTCTGATTTGATTAATAATTTTTTTTAAAATCAACATTTTGCTCACTTAAAATAGCTTATTTAAAATCCCCAAGGCCTTCCACAAGGATCTTTTATAGGAAGTCCAGGGATCCTGATTCACTTTTAAAAGGCACTTTGGAGGCAGTCTCTTCTAGCCTCTGAATTACATAGGCACCTTGGTCTGTGCATGCTCAGACTCTTCCCCTGTGGTGGAGCCCACGGTCTTCTCCAGACTCTGCTGTCACGAGCAGACCACATCTGCAAGTCTGGACAGGGTAAGGGAAAAGTGCTATGGCGGAAGAGAATCTTTCTCTGTGTGGAGCTGACTACATGGGGATGACAGTGGACAAACTGGCCTCAGAAGGACCTCTGAGCTAACTGCTCAGACGGCAGGCATTCAGGTGAGGCAACCACAATTCTACACCACACCCAATGCCATATTTAAATAGCATTTTTCTAAAGGACTCAAGGAATGAATTTATATTTACAGCATTCCAATGGGAAGGAAACGTCCCCTGACCAGTCCTCATCCTACCCAATTGGAAGGTCTTCCACTCTGTTCCTCAAATATTCTGTACACATCTCTACCGCTGCCCTATCAACCTGGATCATCTTGTTCCCCAGGGCTCTGGGCCACATCTGGATAGACTACGTCCTATTCACTGCTCAGTCCCCAGTGGGTAGCATATCACCTGACACACAGTGTAAATGCTCAATAAGTAATTTGATAAATGGAAGGAGAAAGCAACTCAGAAGCAGAGCTTAAAGAGAGATTAATTAGCTTTCTTCAAGTGTCTTCACACTCCGGATCAGAACGGAAACGATCACCTTTCTATGAACTTCCCACAATTAATAAACATGCACCAAGCCAAGTACTATAGGCTATGTGTGGAGGAAACAAAAATGAGCAAGACAAGAATCCAAGCACATAAGGAACTTCACAGTGGTAGTGGTAGGGCAGGTATGTGCATGTGTAAGTGTATGTACTTATGATTGTTAAGGGAACAGAGGAACAAACTGCCTGGTCTCCTTGCCTGCCACTTTCTTTCTCATCCCCAAATATCCTATGGAATCCTGCCTTATTAGTTTCACGGTCTTCATGCCAAGACTCCAGTTGCTATAGAATAAGGTCCTCCCTCTTCAGCATGGCATCCAGGTCTCGAAGCATTCATTTCTGATGTTCCCTAATGAGTCTTTCTCAGAATATGGGGGTGCTGCTCCACTACGGCCCCAGCTTAGAAAACCCTTCATCTCTCCTCTGCCTTACTCTAAAGTACACCTCTGCTCCTATCTCACCTCCATCCACCCAAGCCCTATTAGCCACCCATTAGTGCCTGTGCTGATTTCTTTTCATCACAGAGTATAGCTGTATTATCCCTCATTTATTTAAAACTAGAGGCCCGATGCACAAAACTCACGCAAGGGGCTCGGCCCTCGCAGACCTGGTTTCGTTCAGAAGGTGGTCCGGCTGTCTGGTCTAATTAGCATATTATGCTTTTATTATTATAGAAGATATTTTTTTGTTGATTTTAGAGAGGGGGGAGAGGGTAGAAACATTGATGAGAACATCAATTGGCTGCGTCCTGTATGCCCCCTACTGGGGATGGAGCCAGAATCCTGGGCATGTGCCCTGATTGGGAACAGAACTGGTGACCTCTTGGTTCATGGGTCGATGCTCAACCGCTGAGCCACACCAGCCAGGCTTATCCCTCATTTTTATATATTTCAAGTGTGGAATCATAAAAGGTTGGTAATTCTGAATTGCTTTTAATTCTATTTCATATATGTCAGGTACTATACAGTAACAGTATAAACCCTGATTTAATGGCTTAATAAGTCCCTGTTCTTTATATGATCCAAGATTAAATATATGAAACAGGTATAGTTATGCTACTGAATTTTAATAGCATGGTCCCAAGGCCAACATTTAAAAAACAAGCAGGGTATAGAGAACACAAAAAATGATCTATTCCAAAGAAACATGAAGGGAAACAAATTCTCACAAAACGACAATACAAAGTTTGGGAATTACTTTTTTGTTACGGTAATTTCAAACAAATTCACCCCAAATTGTATTGCCTTGGAACTAGCACTGGTTACAATACTAAATATATATTCAAGAATACAGAATACTTTTAATTCTGAATTTCAAATTTAAATACTACTCAATGTTTCTTGGACATCCCCTGGGGAAACCACTCATTGCCTATCACTGAAGGTGAATACCCTTTATTTCAAAGAACCAGCTCTATGTGGTTCCTCCAGCTTTGACAGCTTTTAAGGGGCTTTCCACAGTAATCACTGTTACCCACACCCACGTGAAATGCCAAGTCCTGCACAGCTGACCTCATCAAAAGATTTCCCTGCACTTTCAATTTTAGGTCCCCAGGGCATTATACTTCCTGATCTGGAGTGCTACTGTATTTACTTCATTGTTGTACTTCACCCACCTGGGTGGTACTGGATAACTTATCTCCACTTCTGTCCCTGGGTTATTCGAGGTCATGAAGTAGTACAGCTGAAGTCCCTCTGCCCCGCATTTACACTTAAAGAAATTTAGTGTAGTTTTAGTCTTATTAGTCTCCATAGATCCTCCACAGGAAATCTTAAACTTCATTATTTCTGCATATCATAAAAGTGAGTTCAAATTTATAAAATAAGCCTTGGTTCACGGTGGAAAAACTCCTCGCGCGGTAAAGCTAAGGCACTAGTATTTGCTATACTGGTAGATGACCACTTTGGCCTCTGGCCAGGGGCACAGCTTCAACTTCACTCCACTGTCCCCCCTGCAGCCCACCTCGCACCACCTCTTCCTCGGGTGAGTAATGTAAGGGTCGAGAGTTTCCGTAGAGAGGCTCACAATGTGCCCGAGAGCGGGACGGGACCAATGCATCACCCCACCTCATGACCGCCCTTGGCGGGTGCGGGAGGGGGCGCTGAGACGCCTGTGCTCTGTAACCCGCTCCCACCTGGACTTCAGGAGGGCGTGAGGGGTCTGTGCCGGGAGAGGAGGCTCCAAGAGCAAGTCTGCATGGAGCTACACTAAATTCCTCCATCCGGCTTTGGGGATAGAATCGAGGGTTTCCATGGGTCCTCCGCCCCCGCCCCCCTAGATTTCACCGACAGGCCCATCCACCAAGTGCAAGACCATCCAGTTGGAGAGGAAAAGCTCAGAGACGCGATGAGAAACGAGGCCGACACCGTGAAGGGCACCAGCTGGGGCCCTGGGAACCGAAGGGAGGCAACGCCGGCGGCAGGAGAGCCCGGCCCCGGTCCGCCTGGCCGCGGAGCCCTTACCCACGGTGGACTTGCAGGCCTCGCAGAAGGTGTCGTCGGTGAAGCGCTCCATCAGGCTGGTCTTGCCCACGCCACGGGAGCCGATGATGATGACCTGCAGCTTGAAGTCGGCCGGCCTGGGGGGCTGCTTCCTCCGGCGGGCCTGGCCCCCCGACAGCGCCGGGGAGCCCGTGCCCAGGCCGCCGCCCCCTGCCCGCCTCTGCAGCGCGGCGCCCGGCTCCATGCACGCATACGGCTCCCGCTCGGCCCGCCGCCCACCGCCGCCCGCCCCCGGGCCGCGCGCCCCGGGCCCCGGCGCCCCCTCGGCCTCCGCCGCGCGCCTGGGGTCGACCCCGGGCTCGGCGTCCGCCCGCTCGAGCGCTCCTGGCGGCCCGCGGGCCTCGCGCGGCAGCTGCGCCGCTGGTTGGCTGCCCGCGCCCAAGCCGCTGCCGCTACCGCTACCGCTACCGCCGCCGCCGCCGCCGCCGCCGCCGCTGCCGCCGGGAGAGGAGGAAGGGAAACAGCTACTCCGCAGCAGCGGCAGGAGCATTCCGGACGAGGAGGGGCAGGAAGCGCAGGCGCGGGACAGCGGGTGGGAGGGGCGCGGGGCTCGCGGGCGGGCGGGAGGCCCAGCGCACGCGCGTCCCCTGCTGGCGGGAGGACCGCTCGCCCTGCGCACCTCGCCCGCCCTTCACCTACTTTGCTTTCTGCTTCCACTGTGTCCAGCTTGCCAGCTCTCTCTTCCCTCTTTTCTTCCTGTCGTCTGTTTTATGTTCTCCTTCTCTTCCATCTTCCCCCCTTTTCCTGTTCACTTCTCCTGTCCCTGCTTTCACTGAGCACAGTCCTGAAACACCATGCCCATGTATTAGCCATCTCTCCCCCAACCTGTTACTCTCAAGATGTGTCTTCCAAATCACTGCCGCCACTCGTTGTTGTTGCCAGGACGCTCGCAAGTCCCGGAGCCAAGCCTCCGCCGTCACCCCGGCCGACACGGGCCTCGCGTGCAGACCTGCTCTCGCGCAGACCCCCTCCCTGCTAGAAGCCCTGCGCACCCCTACTGGGAGGTAGACTTCATCTTTTCCTAGCATGTGTGTCTTCCATTTTCCACAGGAAACACGAGAAATCAGTTGTTTTTATTCCTAATTGCTGACTCAATCAAAGTTCGGAAGTTTTTTTTTCCGTTTAACTTTAAAAATAAGTAAGTGGGATGCTCCATTGGGGGAAGCGAGTGAGTTAGCTAGCACTCAAACAGCAGTAAGAAGCTTCAAGATCGAAACTCCACAAATTTAGGAATTATAGACTTGGGTGTGTTTTGCCGTTTCTGTTTGAAAGGACTTAAGGACACAGAAAATCACTGCTCTGATCCCTTGCCAGAGATTTGTTTAGCAAATTCCTCAGCGTAAACTTGAGCACCTCAGAACACAGGGTTCTAAATATGATAGGAGCTGGCACATTTGCCGAGAATGATCACGTAACCCACCCAAATTTCAGCTTTATTTAGAACTGGGTTTAGTAATGCATAGTGGATGTTCGTCTACCAATCTGATTTGTAAAAATCTAGCCTTGCCCACAAAGCAAATTGGAAGTTTGCATTTATAAGATAATTCTTAGCTTTCCAAAAACATCACAGTAGGAACCTTTTCAGTCGTTCTTGAGGTATTTAAAATAAGATTGATCTCATTACTTTAATCACAGCTCCATCACTTACAATCAGGGAACCATTCTAAGCTGTGGATTTCGCTGATTTTCTTGCCATTGAGCATTTTAAGGGGGGAAAAACTCAACAAGCAATCTATGCAAAGTCTGGTGTAAATAATAACTCACTGTGCAAATGTAAGGGATTGAAGAAACTGATTTATGCATGACTTTTGGGGAATACCATGATTTCACAAAGCAAGACACACCTGCAAAGGTAAGGTCAAGATTTTTAATAAGGTCCATTCTGAATTATAACACCAACTGTCCTAATAGGCAGATAGCTGTGGCCTGGCTTGTGGGGCTGGAGGCCCTTCTGCCCAGAATAAAATATCTTCCCCATAAAGTAGCTCTCTAGTTTCCTTCACCAGAGTAATCAACGGGTTAAATGGCAGAGGGTTGGGTGATACCTCCTGAGGGCACAGTTAAAAATCAAAGGTAGCTCACTTGGTTAGATTGTCACCCTGATATGCCAAGGTTGCGGGTTCAATCCAGGTCATATACAAGAATCACCCAATGAATGAATAAATAAGTGAAACAACAAATTGATGTTTCTTTCTCTCCCTCTCTTCCCTCCCTCTCTCTTTCAAATCAATAATAATAATACAAAATGGAATGCACTGCTTTACACCAACTATCTGTCACTACCTAGTATTCCAGCATACAGAACTATACCAGACATACAGCACAATCCAGCAAATATTTGTAAAAGAATGAATGACACTTTTACAGATACTCATATTGGCTTCTCTCGGGCTCTGTCCTAAATCCAGATTATGAAATACAGGTGACACTCTGCCATCCTACTCCCCCCCACCCCCGAGTTCCTTCCTACCATTTTGCCAAGCCCCCTTTCTTCATTATCACCTTAACACCACCATCACTACTTATGACAGAGAAGTTGCAACATTTACAAAAGGCCCGAATTGGAAGAGGATGTGGAATAAAAACAGAGTCAAGGACAGAATTTGGGGATCACCAATACTAACAGGATAGGCAAAGGAAGAGGGGCATCCTACAGGGAAGCGAGGAACGAAGTCTGGAGATAATGGCGTCATGGGGAAACGGGAGGATTGTGGTTTACAAAGGAATGACCAAAAGAGTCACATATTATATAATGGTTATATTTGAAAAGTACAGGCACCCCTCGCTTTGCTTGGACCGTAAAAGTGAAGCTCAAAGGCTGCAAAATGACCTTCATAATCAATGGGAAAAATATGATTGTTCCATGACCTTTAAAATTGTCAAAACATTGGCAACAGAATTGTAAGGTAATTGTTGGGTTATAAGTGTATAAAGAAATGAAAAAAAAAATAGTTAAACTAGCATTTTTTAGGACATTACCTTAAAACATGAGAACCATTGAGAATAAAAGTGTATTATTTCTTTGCAGAAAACATCGAGACTAGCTTGAGCAAGCAGGGCTTGTCTTCTTGCCATACGACTTCCTATGAGGAGTGGACATCTTTTCTATGCTGTTGTGAATTGTTACGCTCCTTTCTAAGTCTAGATCAGCTTCCAACATTTTATTCTTTGAGCTTTCAATGTTATGAAGCATCTCCAAAAGTTCATTTCATGTGAAATCTCTTGCTGGCACCACTTCCTCTGGGCATCCTCCCTCTTTCAGCACAACCGCTTTGGTGCTTTGTGTTGATAAGCTGGCCTTCACTGAGGTCCTGGTCTGCACACCGCAAGTCTCCTGAAAGGCAGCAGGCTCACCAGTCCCACAGCAGCTGCTTTTTCTGTAGCTCCATTTGCATAGATTGGAATTTTACTTCCAGCATCGCCACTTTCTGTTTCTTTGCTTTATTTCACCACCGTTGGCCAGTTTCCTCTTTTGACTATCCGTTGTTTTTTTTAAATAAAATGTCCTGTGAGGTTAGCAATGGGAGATGTGGAGGTGACACAAGGGCACACTTTGCTCTCTGTGTGGGACCTGAATAACACACAGTGACCAGTCACCCAGAGACTCGGAAAGAAGTGATGCTATAATAAAGAATCTGACTTTATTTTTTTATGTTCGGGCGCTGACATCTTTTAAGCCCCTCCCCCTCTCCTCCCCTTGTGTCCCCCATCTGGGCAAGCTGACAGGAAAGCCTGGGTGCCCCGCCTTTGGCACTGCTGGGGAGTCAAACCACGCAAGCCCCTTCTAGCCTCCCTGCAGGCGCTCTCGTCTGAGCCCCGCCCTTCAGCACAATAAGCCCCTGAGCCGGTCTCCATCCCTCCGCTCTTAGGCCCTTTGGGAACTGGCTTGGGAGGTCCATCCTGTTCTTCCCAGAAAGCTTCAGTTATGTATGTAACAAACACACCCTCTGCTTGCGCATGGTGTCATCCGTCTTGACATTCATCCTGAACTTTGGTGGAAATCCATCCTGTTCTGTGTGTTTACGACAGACATGGCGCGATTAAGATGCACACACACCTGGTATTTATGGAGTGATCTGTGGACCAAAGTCTGTACTTCATGCAATTACTCATAGTTAATATACCATGGTAAGGAGAATGTGAACTGCTGGGGAGATGGTGTTATTTAACTACACTGTGGTTAATTTGAAATCTCTGCTTATCAGAACCATGCAGAGAGGACTGTCTGTGTTGAAAAGCATTCATTACAATGAGGTGGGGAACAGGTTGCATTATTGTTCTTTGCTAACAGAACTCTGAGTTTTGTCCATATACCCAGACTGCTCTGTGAAGTCTTGTGCTTCAGGTAAAGCTCACCCAAACATTGGCGGGCGGGGTGGGGGGGGGGGGAAGGAGGGAGGGGGTTGGGGAGGGCGGAACATTGATTTGTCTATGTCTGTCACTCAGATTCCAGTCTCCTTGTCAGTAGGTGGCTTTGGAAGTGGCATATAACTACACTCTGGTCAATGAGACTTGCAGGGAAATCTTTGGGAGATACAACTGTGAAGGTCTTAGCTCTTCAAAAAAGGCCAGAGGAAGAGACAGTCCCTTTTCTGCCTCTGACCCTTTGTGTGAAGGGGATAATGCTTCTAGGAGTTGCTGCCATCTTGCCATCTAAGAGGAGATTAATAGACCTGTGCATTTGATGTGGCTAGGAAGCCACTGAATCAACCACACCCCCTCGCCCCCACACCAAGGGACATCTTCCTAGGAAAGGGAATACATTCTCTTGTTGTGTAAGCATTTGAGTTAGGCGTTTTCATATTTGAAGTGAAAGACTCCTAACAGATATAGGAATACATCCTTACAAATATGATGTTATGGAGATAAGCTTGAATCAGCCCTCATCTTTTTTTTTAAAAGACAGTACATGATTATTTATTTATTTTATTTATTTTCCCCATCACCTTTTATCCCTTCTCTGCCCTCTCCTCATCTTTATTTATATATATATATATATATATATATATATATATATATATATATATATATATATTTTATTGATATTTCACAGAGAGGAAGGGAGAGGGATAGAGAGCTAGAAACATCGATGAGAGAGAAACATCGATCAGCTGCCTCCTGCACACCTCCCACTGGGGATGTGCCCGCAACCAAGGTACATGCCCTTGACCGGAATCGAACCTGGGACCCTTCAGTCCGCAGGCCGACGCTCTATCCACTGAGCCAAACCGGTTTCGGCCTCATCTTTTTTTAAGGAATGAATTTTACAGACTTTGATACTTTAATTATCAGGAACACATTACTTGTGATGTGCCTGACAACCGTTCACACGCACAAGTGTTCCATGGAACTGCAGTTCAGAACTGCGCTACATACTAGTTATGAAGGAAAGACAGCAGATAGGAGTAGCCAGAAAAGAATGCCAAATTCAACATATTTTGGCATTGGAAATGCCAAATATTGGAAATCAAAGTAACGTTCTCTTGAATATGGAGACTGATATAAAACAGCATCATCTATAAACTCAGACTGGATCCAGATTTTGTGGAGCTTAAAGCTTTTTCAGTTTTGAGATCCCTCTTCAAGAAATTTCAAAATTACAAATGCAAAACTATCAAGAACTGTGAAGGGTTTGAGATGTTATCTAACTTGTAAGCTAGCAAGTTAGCCTGCCCCAGTTTCATGGATGCTGGCAGAAGACAGAGGATCCTGGAGCAGAGGCAAGGAGGTCTCAATCTTGTTCCTGCCAAGGCACATTTCCCCCAGGATTACTGGGATATAATTGACATATAACACTCTAGTAGTCCAAGGTGTGCAGCATAATGATTTGGTTTATGCATATATTGCAAAATGATTACCTCAGTAAATTTAGTTAACATGAGTTGTCTCACATAGTTCTGATTTTTTTTCTTGTGATAAGAACGTTTAAGATCTACTCTCTTAACAACTTTCAAATATACAACACAGTACTGTTAACTGTACTGTACATTACATCCCCAGGACTTATCTTATAACTAGAAGTTTGTGTCTTTTTATAAGTGAGATAATTCAGTACTTGTCTATCTCTGACTATTTCACTTAGTATAATGCCTCAACGTTCATCCATGTTGTTGCAAATTGGCAGGATTTCCTTCTTTTAAAAGGCTGAATAATATTCCTGTGTGTGTGTGTGTGTGTGTGTGTGTGTATCACATTTTCTTTTTTTTCTTTTCTTTTAAATTTAATAAATCTTTATTGTTCAGATTATTACAATTGTTCCTCTTTTTCCCCCCCATAGCTCCCCTCCACCCAGTTCCCACCCCACCCTCTGCCCTTACGTCCCCGCCACTGTCCTCATCCATAGGTGTACGATTTTTGGCCAGTTTCTTCCCGCACCCCCCACACCCCTTTCCCCCTGAGAATTGTCAGTCCACTCCCTTTCTATGCCCCTGATTCTATTATATTCACCAGTTTATTCTGTTCATCAGATTTTTTATTCACTTAATTTTTAGATTCACTTGTTGATAGATATGTATTTGTTGTTCATAATGTTTATCTTTACCTTTTTCTTCTTCTTCCTCTTCTTAAAGAGTACCTTTCAGCATTTCATATAATACTGGTTTGGTGTTGATGAACTCCTTTAGCTTTTTCTTATCTGTGAAGCTCTTTATCTGCCCTTCAATTCTGAATGATAGCTTTGCTGGGTAGAGTAATCTTGGTTGTAGGTTCTTGCTATTCATCACTTTGAATATTTCTTGCCACTCCCATCTGGCCTGCATAGTTTCTGTTGAGAAATCAGCTGACAATCATATGGGTGCTCCCTTGTAGGTAATTAACTGTTTTTCTCTTGCTGCTTTTAATATTCTCTCTTTGTCTTTTGCTCTTGGCATTTTAATTATGATGTGTCTTGGTGTGGTCCTCTTTGGACTCCTTTTGTTTAGGGTTCTGTGCGCTTCCTGGACTTGTAAGTCTATTTCTTTCACCAGGTGGGGGAAGTTTTCAGTCATTATTTCTTCAAATAGGTTTTCAGTATCTTGCTCTCTCTCTTCTTCTGGCACCCCCATAATTCTGATGTTGGTACACTTGAAGTTGTCCCAGAGGTTCCTTACACTATCTTCACATTTTTGGATTCTTTTTGCTTTTCCTGTTGAGTGTTTTTTGCTTCTTTGTATTTCAAATCTTTGACTTGATTCTTGCGTTCCTCTAGTCTGCTGTTAGGTTTCTGTATAATATTTTTTATTTCAGTCAGTGTATGTTTAATTTCTAGTTGGTCCTTTTTCATATCCTCGAGGGTCTCACTAAATTTATTGGCCTTTTCTAGGAAATTCTTGAAAAACGTTATAACCATGGTTTTGAACTCTGTATCCAGTCATTTGCTTTCTTCCATTTCTTTCATTTGTGATCTGTTTCTTTGTCTCTGCATTTTCGTTGCTTCCCTGAGTTGGTAGAGTAGCTTTGTGTGCTAAGTGTCCTGTATGGCCCAGTAGCTCAGCCTCCCCAGTTACCTGAGGTGGACACTCTTGGTGCACCCCTTTGTGGACTGTGTGTACAGCCATGTTGTAGTTAAGTCTTGATTGTTGTTGGTATCACTGGGAGGAATTGACCACCAGGCCAACTGGCTGTGAGGATCAGCTGTGTCTATGCCGGGAGAACTTCTGTGGTGGAGACAGCCATACGAGACAAGACTTGCAAAATTGCAAAAGCCTCTGTGCTCAGCTTGGATGGGGCGGAGTCTCAAGGCTGAGCAGACAGCCTTGGCTTCCCATCAGCCCTACCCTATGAGGCCCCTGGGTCTCAGTGTCCCTCGGTTATCGCTGCAAGCACCTCTGAGAGAAAGCCGCCCTCGAGTTTCACCCGCTGTCAGACAGTCCAATTTATCCCCCAATGAATCTGTATTCCCAGATTCTCACCCGGAACTGGAGTTCAGTGCAGTCAGGGGCTTCCGTCTTCCTCCCGCTAGAGAAAGCCAGTGGCACACTCAGCAGTCAGTCCTCTCTGTGTGCACTCGCGTGCGCATGCCTCCAGACCTCTGCCTTTCGTGGCTCCCCTGAGTTTCCGTGCGCTCCTCTCTTTTCCCGACAGTCCAGACTCCCCCCGTATGAGTCTGGGTCCCCAGGGTCTTGCCCGAAACTGGGGTTCAGTGCAGTCAGGAGCTTCTGTCTTTCTCCTGCTAGAGAAAGCTAGCCAGGCACTCAGTTGCCCGTCCTCTCCACACGCGTGTCTCTGTACCTCAGCCTTTTGCAGCTCCTCTGAGTCTCTGTGTGCCCCTCTCTTTCCTTCTAGTTGTAGAATTTCTACTCAGCCAGCTTTCCTGTGGTTCTGGATGATGTTCGTTCTGTCTTTTAGCTGTAGTTTTGAAATTATTGTACAAGGCAGCAGTTTAGGTGTTCACCTATGCTGCCATCTTGGTTCCTCCTCTATCACATTTTCTTAATTGGTGTATCCATCAATGGACACTTAGGTTGTTTCATGTAATGCTGCAGTGAAGATGGGTGCAGATATTTGTTCGTGATAGTGACTTCATTTCTTTTGGATAAATATCCAGAAGTGGAATTGCTGTTTCATATAGTTACATTTTTAATATTTTGAAGAACCTCCATACTTTTTTTCTATAGAAGCTGCACCAATTTACATTCCTACCAACAGAGGAATACATAACACATTTTATTAGTTTATTTTATTACTTTATTACACCACAGTGGGCAACATGAGCTTCATGTTCACCTCAGTTCCTTTTGTCCCCAAGTCCCACAGATGCTGTGGGGCTGGCCCCAGGTGGATGCTGCATACAGTTGGAATTGCATTGCAGCTAGGGAACTTCAAGCTTGGGGAACCCCAGTCTTCAATGGGGCTGCCAGAAAATTTGCCACGAGGGAGTTTTTGTCTTTATTATACTGGTCAACAGAAAAATCTTTCTGCCCTGAAGGGAGATGGGATCTCCATTTCCCAAAGTTGTTTACTATACAAACATTCCTGAAAAGATCATCCTGGCCCTAGCCAGTTTGGCTCAATGGATAGAGTGTCGGACCCTACTAAAGGGTCCCGGGTTTGATTCCAGTCAAAGGCACGTACTTCGGTTGGAGATTTCCAGCCGTGGTAGGGGGCATGCAGGAGGCAACCAGTTGATGTGTCTCTCTCATATCAGTGTTTCTCTCTGTCTCTCCCTCTCCCTTCCACTCTTTCCAAAAATCAATGGGAAAAAGTATCCTCAGGTGAGGATTAAAAAAATAAAGTAAAATTTGCATGAGTGTTGGTATTTACATATAATTTTTTTTTTTAAAAAGATCATCCTGAACTAAAGTTGTCAGTGTCCTGTTCACAAGATGTGCAGAAATATGAGAGGCCCATGGAGAATTGTCTCCCAACAAAAAGTAGGTAGAAAGTGAATGTTTGTTTCAAATGATAACATAAATACACAATTTATAAATTTGAAAAAGCTAATAAATGCTCTGAACATAATTTCAAAACTTGATATTTTTTTAGTGGCAGGGTGTGGGGAAGGGGCAGCAGGCGCCATGTCCGGTCTCAAAGGTGGCATGAAGCAGTCCTGGCGCAGGCCAAGGAGATGGATGAGGAAGATAAGGCATTTGAGCAGAAGCAAAAAGAGGAGCAGAAGGAACTAGAGGAGCTAAAAGCCAAGGCCCCCGGGAAGGGCCCCTAGCCACAGGTGGAATTAAGAAATCTGACAAAAAGTGAGCTGTTCCTTGTGTCTGGGCAGTGGTGATCCCTAATTCCACTCCTGTTTTAACATCTGGATTCCCTGCCATAACTTGCCACCTACAACTAGAATGAAGAGTTGTCTTGGAGGCTGTTGTACATTTGAGAATATACTTTTGCAAACAATAATAATAATAATAATAATGCAGTGGCTCATCTCTTTAGTTCTCCTCAGTCTGCCATTGCGACCTGCGCTGTGAAGCCAGAAGAAACCCAGCCCAGAATCCTGCCAAACTGTGTTCTTCAGTTTTGTTCTGTCCTTAATTCTGTACTGCCTAGAATTAAACCAACTCATTTGAAAAAAAATTGCATTTATATTAATTAATTGCCTGGATCACATCTGTAACTTTTTTTTTTACTATATTTGTTGGCTACATACATTTGATTATATGACAATAATTTTGTAACATCATCTTTTACAGAGAAAATTGAAATGCAGTCTTCCTGTTAGCATGGTTGTTGGAATTTTCAGCTAGGCCTCTCTCTGGTGTCAGTTCCATTGCTTATCTCTCGTTATCACTGTTTCCCAGTTCCAAGGAGAGGAAAAGGCTGTTCTCTGCAGCCACCAGAAAGAAAGAATATAAACTTATATCTCTTTGTTCTATTGCCAAGTTACCAGCGAAGGCCCCTGATTGACCTGGCGTGGATCCGCACTCCATCTTCAGACCATTGATGAGTGGCAATGAAAGTGGCGTCATCTAGGAGCCTGGCCATTCCCAGATAATCAGAGCCATGCACAGGGGCGGCCGACTCCAGGGAAGTGCAGCCAGGCGTTTGGAATGGCGTGGGCCATGAGCTGGGGAGACAAGATTACAGCTGTCTGCTTCCGCTAACAGGCAAAAAGGGGGAAAGGCCTATAATCACACCACATAAAAATAATAGTTGGAACATTTGAATACCTTTTTTGTTTTTCATTGTTAAAATACACTTGCTGTTCACACTTTAAGAAAGAAATAGTGCTAGGATTGTGTGGGTGTTTTAAGTTTTCTTTTAATATTTTTATCTAATTTCTAAATTATCATACAAGTCTGCTTTTTATTTTTTTTTTAAAATAACCTATTATTAAAAGGCAATAAGAGAGGTATTTCAGGAGACATCAAGTTTTTCAAAGTATTATTTCTGTCTTCTGGACCCTTGTAACCTGTGCATTAAATAGACATGATTCATGGGGTGTCATCATGAAATAATTTTATTGTATTTGTCACTGTTCTTTTAAATTTACTCAGTGGGGCTGGTTTTACTATGTACCTATATGCCAACAAAATGGACAACATGGATGAAATGGATAATTTCCTAGGAACATGCAATCTTCCAAAACTCAGTCAGGAAACATCAGGAAAATGGAATAGACCGATAACAACTAGTCAAATTGAAATAGTAATAAAAAAAACCTGCCAGAAAAAGAAAGTTCTGGACTGGATGACTTCACAGGTGAACTTTACCAAACATTCAAAGAAGAACTAAAACATATTCTTTTCAAACTATTCCAAAATATTTAACAGGGAGAAGACTTCCAAACTCTTTTTATAGGCCAGCATTATCTTAATTCCAAAACCAGATAAAGATCCTACAAAGAAAGAAAATTATCAGCCAATATCCCTGATAAACATAGATGCTAAAATCCTCAACAAAATCTTAGCATACTAGATCCAGCGATACATAAAAATGCATTCACCATGACCAAGTGGGGTTTATACTGGGGATTCAAGGCTGGTATAATAGCAGCAAATCAATAAGTGTGATACATCACATCAACAAAATGAAGGATAAAAATCATATGATCATATCAATAGATGCAGAAATAACATTCGATAAAATCCAGCAGCCATTTAGGATAAAAACTCAGTGAGGTGGGAATAGAGGGGTCATACCTCAACAACATACTAAAGGTTATATATAAAAGACCTATATCCAATGGGCAAAAACTAAAAACATTTTCCTTAAGAACAGAATCAAGATAGGGATGTTCACTTCTACCACTCTTATTCAACATAGTGCTGGAAGCCCTAGCCACAGAGACCAGACAAGAAGAAATAAAAGGCATTCAAATTTCAAAGGAGGAAATAAAACTATTATTATTTGCAGATGACATGATATTGTACATAAAAAACCCTAAACTCCACCAAAACTCCTAGATTTAATAAATAAATTCAGCAAAGTAGCAGGATAGAAAATTAATATCCAGAAATAGGTGGCATTTTTATGAACCAATAACAAACTCTTAGAAAGGGAAGTGAAGAAAACAGTCCTATTTACTATTGCAACAACAAAATAAGGTACCTAGGAATAAACTTAACTGGAGGTAAATGACCTGTACTTGGAAAACTATAGGACATTGAAGGAAGAAATAGAAGAAGATGCAAACAAGTGGAAGCATATACCATGTTCATGGATTGAATGAATTAACATCATTAAAATGTTCATACTACCCAAAGCATTCTATAGATTCAACACAATTTCTATTAAAATACCAATGGCATATTTCACATATCTAGAACAAGTATTCTAAAAATTTACATGGAACCAAAAAGACCCCGAGTAGCCTCAGCAATGTTGAGAAAGAAAAACAAAGTTGAAGGGATCACAATATCTGATATCAAACTATACTACAAAACCACTGTAATCAAAACAGCCTGGTACTGGCACAAGAACGAGCATATATATCAACTAGTGGCCTGGTACACGAAATTCGTGCAAAGGGAGGGGGTGTTCCTCAGCCCAGCCTGCACCCTCTCCAATCTGGGACCCCTCGAAGGATGTCCTACTGCCGGTTTACAGGGATCGGGCCTAAACCAGCAGTCAGATATCCCTCTCACAATCCGGGACTGCTGGCTCCAGCTGCTCACCTGCCTGCCTGCCTGCCTGCCTGCCTGCCTGATTGCCTGCCCCTAACCACTCTGCCTGCTGGCCTGCTTGCCCCCAACTGCCCCCCGCCACTGGTCTGCTCGCCCCCAAATGCCCCCCTGCCAGCCTGATCACCCCCAACTGCCCCCCCTGCTGGCCTTCTCACCCCCACCTCCCCTCCCCACTGGCCTGCTCACCCCCAACTGTTCCCCTGCTGGCCTGCTCACTCCAAACTGCACCCCCCCCCCGCTGTCCTGATAACCTCCAACTGACCCCCACTGACGACCTGCTCACCCACAACTGGCCCCCCTGCTGGTCTGCTTACCCTCAACGCTGTCCCATCCTGGCCTGATCACCTGCCGGCAACCCAAGGTCCTAGCCACTCCTTTTTTTCTTTCTTTCTTTTTTTTTTTTCAGTACCTCCTTGAGTGGAGGCCAGGGCCAGCTGGAAGCAAGTATCTAGGATTTATTTATCTTCTATAATTGAAACCTTGTAGCCTTGAGCGGAGGCCAGGGCCGGCCAGGAAGCTTGGCTTCCTCCATTGCCGGGGCAACCCAAGCCACCTGCTTGCTCCAGCTCTGTGGCTGCCGCCATTTTTGTTGGGATTTATTTATCTTCTATAATTGAAACTTTGTAGCCTTGAACGGAGGCCAGGGCCAGCCAGGAAGCTTGGCTTCCTCCATTGCCGGGGCAACCCAAGCCTCCTGCTTGCTCCAGCTCCATGGCTGGCCGTCATCTTGGTTGGGTTAATTTGCATACTCGCTCCTGATTGGCTGGTGGGTGTGGCTTGTGGGTGTAGCAGAGGCACAGTCAATTTGCATATTACTCTTTTATTAATGTAGATGGAACAGGACAGAGAGTCCAAAAACCAATTCATGCCTTTATGGTCAATTAATATTTGACAAAAGAGGCAACAGCATACAATGGAGTAAAAACATTTTTTTCAATAAAAGGTGTTGGGAAAATTGGACAGGTACAGGCAAAAAAATGAAACTAGACCATCAACTTATATCATGCACAAGAATAAACTCAAAATGGATAAAGGACTTAAATGTGAGTCACAAAACCATAAAAATCCTAGAAGAGAACATAGGTAGTGTAATCTCAGACATCTCTCATAGCAATATGTTTGCTGGTACATCTCCTTGGGCAAGGGAAACAAAGGAAAGAGAAACAAATGGGACTACATCAAACTAAAAAGCTCTGCACAGCAAAAGACGCCATCAATAAAACAAAAAGGAACCCTATCATAGTGGAGAACATATTTGCTAAAGATTCATGTGACAAGTGGTTAATCTCCAAAATATATAAAGAACCAATACAGCTCCACACCAGGAAGATAAACAATCCAATTTAAAAAAAGGCCAAAGGACCTGAACAGACATGTCTCCAAAGAGGACATACAGATGGCCAATAGACATATGAAAAAATGCTCAAGGTCAATAATGAGAGAGATGCAAATTAAAACTACAATGAGATTTCACCTCACACCTGTCAGAATGGCTACCATCAATAAATCAATAAACAGTAAGTGCTGGGGAGGATGTGGAGAAAAGGGAGCCGTAGTACACTGCTGGTGGGAATGGAGACTGGCGCAGTATGGAGTTTCCTCAAAAAATTAAAAATGGAACTGCCTTTTGACCCAGTGATCCTACTTCTGGGAGTATATCCTAAGAATCTCAAAATGCCAATCAGAAAGAATATGTGCACCCTTATGTTCATAGCAGTGTTATTTATAATAGCCAAGATCTGGAAACAGCCCAAGTACCCATTGATAGATGAGTGGATAAAAAAGCTGTGGTGCATTTGCACAATGGAATACTACATAGCTGGAAAAAAAGAAGGAAGTCTTACCCTTTGCAACAGCAGGGATGGACTTGTATATTAGTATGCTAAGTGAAATAAACCAGTCTGAGAAAGACAAATAGCATATGCTCTCTTTTATATGTGGAATCTAATGAACAAAATAAACTAATGAAAAAAATAAAACCAGAGGCATGGATACAGGAACACACTGACCAATGTCAGAGGGGAGAGGGGTGTAGAAGACTGGATAAAAGAAGATAAAGGGATTAGCTGAAGAACATATATGAACAGCCCATGGACACAGGCAATGGTGTGGGGATGGCCCAGGGAAGGGGCTGGATGGAGGAGGGCAAAAGAAGGGAAAATGGGGGACATGTGCAATAGTGTCAACAATACAAACTTTAAATAAAAAATAAATAACCTTGATTCATCTCTCAATGCTGTTTTTTTGTTAGAAAATTTAAAAATGGAACCACATTTTGTTCTCAGTACATCTATTCTTAAGCTGTAGACACATCTTAGGGTTTTACATCACACTCTGCTTTGGAGTTAAAACTGGAAGTGATAATACCTTTAATTTATATAGCACTTTGGAGTTTAAAAAGGAGTGCTTCCAAATTGCTTATTTCTACACTCAATTGTTCAGAATTAGGAGACATAAAATAACTCAAAGAACAAAGATGGAGCCATGAATAATGTATCCCTCTGTGTACTTGCTTACTTGCATAAAGGATTCTACAACTTTGGAAGATTTGTACCTCAATTGAGATGACCGTTTTATTGTTGTTTCAAATATTCTGGGTTTACTCATTGATGGTTATGCTGCTAAAAAAAAAAAAAAAAAAAAAAAAAAAATCAGGTTTTTCTGTTCTTCCTTGAAAGGAAACATTCAAACTTGAAGGTTAAACTCAGCGATGCTGTATTTTACTATTGAACCTGTTTGCTCGTGTGAATGGAGTGAAATGACTGCTCTCCAGGCGATGCAGTCATTTAGGGAGTGTTTCACACATGCTGCCCAAGTAGGGTGCTTGCAGGAAGGTCAGGGGCCTGAGCCACTTCTTCCCCAGAGAGCACACGCTGCTTTTACTGCTGCCTTAATTCCATTTCCAAAGTGTAAGGTACTGTTTCCCACTGGGACTAGTCATTTTCTCGGGAATAAAGGTTTGTTAATGAGGGAACTAAGGCTTCTGCACACACACACAGACACACACACGCGTGCACACACACACATGCACACCACACACACACACACACACACTCAGGGCCAATTAAAAAAAATCTCTCGTCTTCTTTACCTTCTCCTCCCCCTCTCCATTCCTCTCCTCTCTCTCTATTTTGTTCTCTACAACCATTCACTCCAGCTTCAGCCCAGCTAAAGACGTCTCTCTTCATTTTTGCCTGGTGACTGAGTCTCTATTTTTTTCCCTGTTGGAAAAAAGCATCACAAACCAAGATCTGCGTTCTCTTCCGATTATCCTTCCTCCTGTGCCTGGGCAGGAAACACAGAAAGTCCCTGCAGCCCCACTGGACACTCCAGACGTGGTCCCTCACCACAGGAAGCCACCAGCCTTTTTGAGGAAGTGGGCTAACCTTCATCTTTAGCTCCTGATGACTTCTTCAATTTCTCAGCTCTGACAACATATTTAGGAAATTGGATGAGAGAAAATGGGTTTCTCTATCAGTAATATGGAGCCTATCAAAACCTGTTCGTCCTGGCAGCCTGAGGGCTGGTGCTGTATTCTTCCGTCTGTGTCAGGACAGACATCACCGTCACCTGTCACCTCCTCTAACCTGTGCCCAGGTGGACTCAAGCAGGCCTGAGTTAGAAGTACTGACTTCAGTACTTTTCCTTTCAGGGTTGTTAGGTATGACAGAATCCAACCCTGCCACGCATTGGTTGTTGTTGTTGTTAATCCTCACCCGAGGATATTTTTTTTCATTGCTTTTCAGAGAGAGTGGAAAGGTGGGAGGGAGGGAGGGGGAGGGAGAGGTAGAGAGAGAGAAGGAGAGAGAGAGAGAGAGAGAGAGAGAGAGAGAGAGAGAGAGAGAGAGAGAAGGGAACATTGATGTGAGAGAGACACATCAATTGTTTGTCTCCTGCACGTGCCCCCACTGGGGCCAGGGGTCGAACCTGCAACCCAGGTACATGCCCTTGACTGGGAATCGAACCCGTGACACTTAGGTGCACGGGCCGACACTCTAACTGCTGAGCACACTGGTCAGAGTGCCACACCTTTGAATGTGACCTGGATCTTTTCATTTAATGTTGTTTTATCATTTAATTAATTTATTAGCTTATGCAACCAACAGATGTTATGGAGAAGTCTGTCTACCTGACACTCCTGTGTCAGCCGATAAGGGGGGGTCTAGAGAAGGATTCCTGCCTCTAAAGACTGTCAATCCAGTAGAGAACATGTGTCTCTCTGTATCTGCCTCCTAGCACACTAAGAATTCAATGTATTGAATACCTCTGGAGGCACTTCAGGTCTTCCTGCCCCACATCATGTTCCACTGCAGCTGCAGCCACCTGCACAGCGCAGGCTCTTAACAGCGGAAGGAGCAACCCGACAGTGTCTTGCATCTTGACAGGCCCATGTCAACAGCGTCTCACTTCCTACCCAGGGTTTCTTGAAAGTGGGCTTGGGCCCCTCCATGGGCACCTGCTTAGCACCTATGCATGTGTAACCAGGACATACGGGGAGTTAACTCTGGTAGGGTACCCTTGACCAGTGGGCAACAGGAGCTTCCCCTTTTCATAGCTTTGCCAAGATAGTAAGCCAGAAGCAATACCACATCTTGGGAAATATTACAGCCACTAGCACTGTCATCATGGACAAAAGATGTACAGGGTTGGGCCCCATCATATTTTATTCAATTCTCTGTTTGGTTCCTACACAATCCATATATATCATGGCAGAGGCCAGTGGGTTACTGAAAATCACACAAATGGTAGCCAATTGCAATGGATGTGATAGATAAATAAATAAATACATAGATGCCTTTATTGGAGCAGATTAGCTCCTCTTTTGGCACTTGGCATGCAGCTATTGATCTGGAAAATCTATTTCTCTCAATGGCCATCGATAAGAAGAATAAAATGCAACTTACTTTTATAGCGGTCTACCAGTACTTTCTTGAGCGCTCATATTCTTTTCGATAATATAATCTATAGGAGCATTGACTATCTTGACATTTCCCAAACCACCATGCTGTTACACACTATTGATAATATTATGCAAATTAGACCTGGTGAGTATAAAGCGGCCAGAACTCTAGGTGCCCTAGTGAAATACAGTGTGGCCATGGGTGAGAGATCACTGGCGTAAAGATGCAAGAATCTGCCACTTTGGTAAAGATTTAGGGATCTAATGGTTTGGGGAAAGAAGGGAAATTCCTTCTCAGGAAAAGGGGAAGTGGTTGCACCTTGCATCCTAAACCACTTTTTAAAGAAATAAAACATAAAGACAAGGCACTTGGTGAGATAGATTTTGGAGACACAGCACATTCACTTGGGAATACTGCTCTGACCCACTCATTGGGTGACTCAGAAGGCTACCGGTTTTAAGTGGGTGTCAGAGCAAGAGAGGGCTCTGAGGAGGTCCAGGCTACCCTTCCATCAGGCCATTTTACCCAACAGAGCTGATGCCACTGGAGGTATCCATGGCGAGTGAGGAGGCTGTGTGGGAAGTCCTTGCAGTTCGGAAGTAATGGCATTCTGCAGCAAAGAAATACTCGCCATTTGCTTTTTTAGTTTTTAAAAAATATTTATTTATTAAAGAGGTGCTAATTTAATACATATGTTACTGAAATTCAACAATAATAGCAGTCATTTAGAATAGCAGTGTTCAAATACTTTGTTCTCAGGACTCCAATGTACTTTTAAAATATTTCTGAGCTCTAGCCCTGGCTGGTGTGGCTCAGTTGGTTGGGTATCATCCTGTGCACCAAAAAGTTGATTTAATTCATGGTCAGGGCACATGCCGGGTTTCGGGCTCAATCCCCGGTAGCGGGTGTGCAGGAGGCAGTAGATCAATGTTTCTCTTTCTCTCTCTCTCTCCCTTCCTCTCTCTCTCTAAGAAAATAAAAAGTTTCTGAGCTCTTTGATTTTGTTTATATCTATTAATAGTTACCTATTAGAAATGTATATATTTTAAATTAAATGTCTATCTTAAAATATTTAATTAAATCCACTGCATAGTAATACTTGATGAATCCACTGCATGTTAACATATATAATATACATTTATAAAAATAATCTTCCAAAACAAAACAAAAGTTAGTGATAAGAGCAATGTCGTTTTACATTTATACAGTGGAGTCTCATATGTGCATGTGCATTCAGTTGGTGGCAAGATACTTGCCATTTGAAATACTCCTGGTGTGCTGCCAGGCCCTGTTAGATGTCTCCTTCTGAACCAGAGGCACCAGTGCCCATGTGACCAGAGCTGACCATCATGAGCTGGTATTATCAGACCGAACACATTATAAGAGCAGAAGGTAATGTTACCTTCAGGATGAGCCCATGCAGGCTTAGAAGACCCATATGTTTAATCAAGTGGACCCAAATCTCATGCTAACAATCTCTGTGACAGCAATGCCTCTGTCCCAACTCAAACGTGTGGCTTAGTGGGGCTGGGGTGGGAAGGATTCCTATCACTAGCTGGCGGAGGAGGAAAAAAATCAGGTTTTATTTACGGATGGTTATCATGATCGCTTGGTGCTAGCCATAAATGGATTGGTGCTACATGAGCCCTGCTTAGGAGTGGCCTCTGGGACTGTGGTGAAAGAAATCCGCCTGGTGGGCAGATCTGCAGGTACTAGTCTTCACGGCTCACTGGTGTGGAGAAGTCGTCAGAGGTACAGGTATCTGACCACATTAGTTTACAATGTTTGCAATTCACGTAACTGGACCAGGATTAGGATCTCGGTCTTGAAAGGGCCAAGGGAAGGGTGGGGGGCTGTCAGAGAAACTTGAGGAATCCAAACTATGCAGGGAAACTGGAGTTCATTAAGATTACTAGTCAAGACCTGCACAAATTCCAAATTTATTATGTAAAATAAAACTGGCACAGGGATAGTCAAATAAATGGGATAGGAAAACAACCCCAGGAGCATACACACGGACATTTGATTTGTGACAGGCGTTCACCATAGGACCGTGAGAGAAGGACTGTGTTAAAAAAGCAGACCTAAGACAATTGGGCATTTATATGGCCACATAATGAAATTAGATCTCCACCTCAGACCATCCATCAAAATAAAATCCAGGTGGATTATAGATTTAAATGAAAAGACAAATTACAAATGGCTTTTACAAGTTTGGGAGAAAATCTTCATGATCTCAGAAAGGAAACATTTCTTATACAAAACACAAAAAGCTCTGTGCATACAGAAAAAAATTGATACTTTGAAATTTAAAATGAAGAATTTCTCCATCCAGGATATCAATAAGGAAAGGAATACCCAATAGAAAATGGGCAAAAGGCTTGAACAAACATTTTACAGAAGAGGTATTCCAAATGCCAACGATCTTCTGAAAAGTGCTCAACCTTCCTGATAATCAGTGAAATGCAAATTAAAACCACAATAAAATACCACGACACACTGTGTCAGATGGGCAAAAGTGAACTGAAACTGCAATGCCTTTTCTTTCATAAATTCAAACACACACGTCTCTGTTTCTGGGCACTTTATTCTGTCCCAGAGACTCTCTGTTTTACCTGCTAGAGAATAAATCTGTCTCCTGTTGGTGTGGGTGAGGGGGAGTTTCTATTGCACAGAAGTAGGAAGGGGTTGGCAATTTTTTAAATTAAACATACAACCAGTTCTCATTTATCCTTCACATACGCCGGATTCCTGAGTCCTTTGGAGATTCCTCAGTCTCAGTCGGCTCTCCACATCCATGGGTCCTGCATCAGTGGATAAAATATCTGAAAAATGATGCTACACTGTTGCTGACATGTACTGCAAAGAAGACTGGCCAACGGTGGTTGCGTCTGTGCGTCTGTACGGAACAGATTTGTTTTTTTTTCTTGTCATTATTCCCTAAACAATACAATAGAACAACTATTTGCATAGTATTTACATTATATTAGGTATTATAAGTAATCTAGAAATGATTTAAAGTATATGGGAGGGCTGGCTGGCGTGGTTCAGTGGTTGAATTCGATTCCCGGTCAGGCCACATGCCCTGGTTGCGGGCTCGATTCCCAGTGTGTGGTGTGCTGGAGGCAGCCGATCAATGATTCTCTCTCATCATTGAAGTTTCTATTTCTCTTTCTGTCTCTGTTCCTCTCTGAAGTCAATATGAATATATTTTTTAAATGTTTAAATAAATAAATAAATAAATAAATAAATAAATAAATAAATAAAGCATATGGGAGGATGTGCTAATACATGCCATTTTATATAAGGGACTTGAGCATGTGGATTTTTATTTGTGTGTGTGTGGAGAAGGGGTGCCCTGGAAATAATCCCCCATGAATATGGAGGGATGACTATGTCAGGTTGCTTCTCAGCTTTCTCTGTTGCTGGCTTAAGATTCAATTTCCTTGGGTTTACTGAGTCATTCATCACTCTTCCATCTGCTTCTAGCATCCAAAGTTTGTTGTTGTCTCTCTTTTCATCCTTAAAGGGTTATTCCTTAAACACACACACACACACACACACACACACACACACACACACACACACACAACACTGTCTTCCTGCTTCTCATCATGGCCAGGGATCAAGGTGAAAGGAGAGTCCCATTCAGGAGCTTCCATTCTGAAAGCTCTGCCTCAACAACTGTGTGGGTGAGAGTGGAGACAGGCTGACCAGGCAGCCACGGTCCTGGGGCAGCTCACAGGCCCCACCCCCGTGTTCTCCAAAGCCAGATACACTGACAGATCCTTTGGCATCAGGGGAAATGAAAAGATTTCCATCCACTGAACAGTTCGTGGGGCTGAGGCAAAAAAATCTTGGAGAAAAGTCTAAAGATATGAGAGTATGAGTTACTAAAAAATAACTTCTCAGACAATGGAAATTTAGGTTTTGGGGTCCAGGAATAGACACATTTGGGCATCAAATATGAGCCAAGCATTGGTATCCAGAACCTGGACTTCTGTGTGGTGCTGGGTAGGCCAGGTTTCAGCATCACAGACAAGCAATGCAGGGCAGGCTGCATTGGGGCCAAACAGAATCAGCAAAGAGAAGGCCATGTGCTGGTTTTAGCAGAAGGAGGGCGGGATCATCCTTTCTGGCAAATACATTTCCGTTTCTCTCCAACAGGTCAAAAATATGTTTTCAGCGAAATGGAAATAAAATAAAGCAAAACAATATCCAATCCTTTATTATCATCTTAGTGAGATTTCAGAAAGAAGAGAATGTCTATATATGTATATTAATTAATTCTCTTTCTCCCTTTTGCTTCCACTCTCTCTAAAAATCAATAAAAATATTTTAAAAAATTCAGTCTGTGCACTAATCCCAATAGGGGATTTATAAAATTTTGAAGATATTCACAGATTAGTACATTGGACTGAAAGACAGCTTCTTGTTAAAAGCACAGATTTATTTAGATGGGTTAGATCAACAGGTGTTTGATTATTGACTAATTCTTCATTAGTTAGTGAAGAATCATACATATTCTACACTTGTGAAATAAGCCACTTTTCTTCTACTCATAAAAAATTATCAACATATACTGTCTTTGTTAAAACAAGACACATTACTGCCATCTCCTGGAAAACTGTAATAATAATAACATAAATTGCCCATCTATGAAGTGTACAAAAATGTAATACTACCCCAAAACCCACCGTAGTCAAGGTGCCTCTCACGTGAATAGCGCCGCCCTTGGATTTGGTGTCCTTGTGCAGTGCACAGCTTGAACAAGTGTACTCTTCGTTACCTTCTGGGTTCAGTCATACAGATTTTTTCTGGGTACCTTCCTTGTCAAAGGAGAACTCTGAGGAGGAACTTGAGTTTTCTCTCTGGCAATTAGCAGAGGGGATGGTGAAGGAGAAGCTGGAAGGGGGGGAGAGGCATTTCCTTCCAGATTTGTACATAGAACATGGACAAATGTTTGTAGAGAGGAAGTAGGCAGATACCTCCCTGTACTTGAGTTACCCTATGCATTCCTGCACATCCTAAAACTGTCCCCTCACCAAGGCTTGGTTTCAAAGAAGAGAATAAGACGGGAGAACCCAAATGCCTGCCTTCTCCTCCTTTTCTGTATCCCTCTTTCGCTGTTTGCCCTGGAATCCCAGGAGTCCAGAAGAGAAGGGCACTCTTATTTCCTCTACTTCATGCATACCTTGCCTTTTGTAACTGCTCTGCCCTAAAGGCTGACAGGGATCCTTAATTACCCCAAGAGAAGGTCTAGAACTTGCCACTGAGCCTCTAAGCGAGAGCTAATGAAATCATGAAATCTAGTGATTCTAGAAAGGCCCATGGTGGGCTAGAAGAGGTCAATGGGGGAGGGGAGGACATATGTAATACTTTCAACAATAAAGATTTTAAAGGAAAAAAATATTAGAATGACAGCACATTTATAGTTAAAAAGAAGTAAACATTTAGTGTCTATTAATTTTTTTTAAAAGTTATAGTTTTCTGGTGAGCAAATTTGAGTGGCCTGTTATAAAAATTCTTTGTTGTTTTCTTTAAGATTTTTTTTTAAGAGAGAGAGAGGGGAAGGGAGAGGGAGAAAGAGAGAGAAACATCAATGTGAGAGTGAAATATTAATCGGCTTCCTCCAGCACTGCCCATACTAGGGATTGATCAAGCCAGCAATTCAGGCATGTGCCCTGACCAGGAATCCAATTGGCAACCTTTTGGTGCACAGTATGACACCCAACTAACTGAGCTACACTGGCCAGGGCTAGAAATTCTTTTAAATCATATGATGATTTAAGAGTAAGTTCAGATGGTCCTGATAAGAACTAAAAACAAATCAGTCTGCTTTTCCCTTTCCAAATCACAGGGCATAATTTGTCATTCTGAAGTCCTTAATAGTGGAATGAGTATGCTTGTCTTTCATTCATTCATTCAGCAAATATTTACTGAATATTAGGCTCTGGGGATGCAGTGATCAAAATGTGAAAAGTATCAGAACTCATGGTACTTTCATATGAGGGGGAAATACCCATCAAACAAGTGAGTAGATAGCATAATTTGGGATGCATAAAGCAGAATGAGGGGATAGAGAGTGTTTGTGATGCCTCTTTAGATAAACTGGGCAGGAAAGGCCTCTCTGAGGTGGTGACGTATGAACAGAATACTGAACTAGGTGGAGGCTTGAGCCACGTGGACTTCTGGGGGAGCACTGCAGGCAGAGTGCAAGGAGTGCAGAGGCCACTGCTGGGTAGAGATGAAGGGTGGAGTCAGGCAGTGATGGGGATGGTCAAGGTCTGGAGCTGGGAGGAAACCGGAAACCTGCATATCACCTGCAGGGCCTCCTTCTCAGGGGGAGAACTTTTCATTTGATTTATAGCACGTGGGAATGGAAGCCTTGGCAGATTAAGGCAGGGGAATATGTGATCCGATTTGCATCCTTACAGAATCCCTTTGACAGTTATGAGGGAAATGGAAGATTTTGGGGACCTTAGAAAGACAGAGCTGGATCTGGGCGCCAGAACAGTGGCTCCACTACTGGGTGACTTTGATGTGTAGCTTAATCTCTTTGAATTCCAGAGTTCTTGCCCATAAATTGGTGGTGATAAAAGCACCATGTATCTCACAGCATTATTAAGCAATTTAACAACTACTCCTTGATCAGCTGTTCTGTGCCAGTCATGCTGTGAGGTGCTGAGTTGCCGTGAGGATTGGATAAGTGGTACTCGTGAGGGCCCAGATGTTTCTGACTTGGTGACAAAACTGTAGGATATTTAAATGTGCAATGCGATGATGTGATATATGTGGACTAGTGGCCCGGTGCACAAAATTCATGCACATTAAAAGGGGATTAATTGGAGGAAATAATTTAATATTACTATTTGCCCTTTCTCTATAATAGAAGTGTCAGAGATGAAAGAAAATTAGTAAAATGTATATGAAAACCTTCTTCCTGTCAGAGTCTGGGGCACACTACCGGACCCAAAGTCAAGTCCCCACCCACCCACATGCACCTCAAAATCACGTGAGACCCAGACCCGGCCCCCACCCCCACCATTGGGCTAGATCCAGACCCGGCCAGTCCCACCCTTGTCAAGCCCTGAGGGGCAGGGGGCGTAGCCTCAGGTCCCCTGGCCCGGCGCCAGGACAGGGGGCGTGGCCTGAGGTCCCCCAGCTCAGACTGGGTAGGGGGCGTGCCTTGAGGTCCTCCATCAAGCCCCACCAGGTGGGGGACATGGCCTGAGAACCCCTGTCAAGTCCCGCTGGGCAGGGGGTGCAGTCTGAGGTCCCCCGGCCTGGAGCTGGGGTGGGGGGAGCAGCCTGAGGTTCCCTAGCCCAGCACCAGGATGGGAAGCGCATGTCCCCCGTCAAGCCCCGCTGGGCGGGGGGGTGCGGCCTGAGGTCCCCCAGCCTGATGCCAGGGTGGGGGGCATGGCTTGAGGTCCCCTGGCCTGGCGCTGGGGTGGGAGGAGCAGCCTGAGGTCCCCTAGCCCAGCACCAGGATGGGAAGCGCACCTGAGGTCCCCCAGCCTGACGCCAGGGCGGGGGGCACGGCCTGAGGTCCCCTGTCAAGCCCCATGGGGGCGGGGTAGGGTGTAGCCCAGCCGTGGGCAAACTACGACCCGCAGGCCGGATCCTGCCCGTTCGGCTGTTCTATGCGGCCCGCGGAGCCGAATGAGCGGAGGGTTCTCTTGCTCTCCCCTCCGCTCCTTTACTTTGAATTTATATTAGTTTACACAAACACTCCATCCATGCTTTTGTTCTGGCCCTCTGGTCCAGTTTAAGAACCCTTGTGGCCCTCGAGTCAAAAAGTTTGCCCACCCCTGGTGTAGCCTCAGGTCCCTGCTGATTGCTTGTTAAGGCTCCTTATGGGAACTTGGCCTCAGCTGTGGGTGCAGCCATCTTCGTGATGGAGTGATGGTCAATTAGCATATTCCCTCTTTATTAGATAGGATTCCCATCATTGAATTAATTAATACATTTATTACCTCACATATTTACCTATTGTTTTGGTAAGAATACTTAAGTTCTACTCTCAGTAAATATCCTATATAATAAAGAGGTAATATGCAAATTGACTGTCACGCCCTCACACAAGATGGCCACCCCCATGTGGTCACAAGATAGCTGCCCCCATGTGGTCACAAGATGGCCTTCCCCATGTGGTCACAAGATGGCAGCCCCCAATTGTCACAAGATGGCCGCCCCCATGTCATCACAAGATGGCCACACCCATGTTGTCACAAGATGGCCATCCCCATGTCGTCACAAGATGGCCACCACAAGATGGCTGGCAGGGGAGGGCAGTTGGGGGCGACTGGGCCTGCAGGGAGGGAAGGCAGTTGCGGGGGGACCAGGCCTGCAGGGGAGGGCAGTTGGGGGTGACTGGGCCAGCAGGAGAGGGCAGTTGGGGGCGACCAGGCCAACAGGGGAGGGCAGTTGGGGGTGATCAGGCCAGCAGGGGAACAGTTAGGCGTCGATCAAGCTGGCAGGGGAGTGGTTAGGGGGTGATCAGGCTGGCAGGCAGGCAGGCGAGCGGTTGGGAGCCAGCAGTCCTGGATTGTGAGAGGGATGTCTGACTGCTGGTTTAGGCCCAATCCCTTCCCACAGGGATCGGGCCTAAACTGGCAGTTGGACATCCCCTGAAGGGTCCCATATTGGAGGGGGTGCAGGCTGGGCTGAGGGACACCACCCACCCCAGTGCACAAATTTTGTGCCCTGGGCCTCTAGTCAATTATAAAATACAGTATTGTCAGCTATAGTTACCATGTTTTACATCAGATCCTCAGACCTTATTCATTTATAATTGAAAGTTTATACCTTTTACCAACCTCTCCCTATTTCTCCCTCCTTACCCATCACCCTGGTTCCTAGCAATCTATTTTATTCTGTTTCTAGAGTTTGATTTTTAAAAAAGATTCCACATATAAGTGACAGCATGCAGTATTTGTCTTTCTCTGTCTGGCTTGTTCCACTTAGCAATCCAGTTTCATTCAAGTCACAAATGATAGGATTTCCTTTCATGGCTGAATAATCTTCCACAGTGTGTGTGTGTGTGTGTGTGTGTGTGTGTGTGTGTGTGTGTGCATGTGTGTGTGTGTGTGTGTGTGTGTGTGTGTGTGTGAGTGTGATGGAATATAACTTTTTGAATGCTTTCAAAATCATCCTCTACCTATCTATTATGAGGCTGTCCATTAATGCTCTTAACATCTAACAGATACTGAATGTGGATGTGTAGAAAATCCTCACCACTCTATGCTGGTTTTGTTATGCATAAAAAAATGCAGATCACACCCTAGACGGTTTTGCTCAGTGGATAGAGCTCCAGCCCTCAGACTGAAGAGTCCCAGGTTCAATTCCAGTCAAGGGGTCAAGGGATGTATCTTGGTTGCAGGCTCCATCCCCATCTCTGGTCAGGGCCTGGCCCTGGTTGGGGCACATGCGGAAGGCAACCAATTGATGTGTCTCTCTCACATCAATGTTTCTCTCTCTCTCTTTTTGTCTCTCCCCATCTCTTCTACTCTCCCTAAAAACTACTGGAAAAATATCCTCAGGTGAAGATTAACAACAACAACAAAAAAATGCAGATCACAATGATTGCTAAGTGTGCTTTGACTTTTTCAGTTACACAAAATCTAGCGTAAATGGTTGATATTCCAGGTTGAAAATGTTGACAGAAGAGAGGAATATTTAAGAGATCTGTTTAGATGTTTTCAACTTGCTTAGTGTTAAAACGTGATCTCTGAATAAATTTAAATTGTGCTTATCCCAACATGTCAGAAATTTCAAAGAAAATGGAAAATTTTTAGCAGAAAATCGCTTTGCTTTGTGGAATCTCCCACCACACCATAAATGAGGTATAAATAGTTTTCTAATTTAGGAAAAACAATGAGAAGATTTTGCTGCTTGAGACAAGCAGTTTTACCTACTCTTAAAGTAATTGGAATGCCTGATTGAAAACATCATAGTAGGAAAACACACAGCTCAGAGAATTTCTGGAATGCCAAATTAGAGCTACAAATAGAAGACGTGTGTATTGGGCTATACATATCACTGGAAAGAAAAAAGGTGTGATTTAAAAAGTGAAATAGCCCTGCTGGTGTAGCTCAGTTCGTTGGGCACCATCCCATGCACCGAAAGGTTGCCAGTTTGATTCCCACTCAGGGCACATGCCTAGGTTTCAGGCTTGATCTCCAAAAGGGGCATGCAGGAGGCATGTTTTGCTGTCACATTGATGTTTCTCTCTCTCTCCCTTTCCCTTTTTCTCTCCTTAAAAATCAGTTAAAAAATCTTTTTAAAACAGTGAAATAATGTGCAGCTGCTGCAACTGTTTAGGGTAATGCCTCGGGGCCAAATCTCCCTTCTGCTAGGCCCAGCCCTCTGGAGGGAACTTCACCAGGGCCCAGGAGTGTGCACTTAGGCCTTATCCCCGATTAGACTCTCCCTGACATGGTGAGGCCAGGTTGGGCCACGTCCATTCACAACCCTGTAGCTCACCAGCCTGCAAAGAGCAGACCAGCAGAACCCAGTAGCTCTCTCAAGCACAGTTTCATTATGTCAGAGCCTTCCCCTCCTCCACCTCCTAAGGGACAAACTACCACCGAACTCCTCCCCAGATGTTCCTCCTGGTGGAGCAACCGGCCCCCGCAGAGCCCTGCCTGTAATTATTGTTTACTCCCATTTCTGTGGCTCACCTCATTATAGTTCATTAACATCATGAGAGGGTCTCATATGCAACCAGAGACCAGGGGTGGAACAGATTCAGTTTAGACTCTGACTCGCTGTGCTTCAATGGGTCCAACTCCAGTTGTGTCTGCTCTTGGCTTACCTCACTTCTGTGGTTACAAGAACACAAACCACTCCACAGTCGCTGGGTACTGTCCCTGCCTTCGCACCCTCTCTGCCACTTCCTCTCCCACCCCCAACTCTGGCCGACCCGTATAGTTTTCCCTGAGTCTAATGAAATTATGTAATGCAGTAGGTCACCCCTGCCCTCAATACTGTTCATTAGCATCTATTCCACACATTTTGGTGCCTTTTACATGGTTTTATCCCCTCTGAAAAGCAACTGATTTTTAAAATTTCTCTGGTCTCTTCATCTTGTTTCACTTTCTTTGCATAATTTTTTTTACTTACCCCTTATATCATTCTTTGTCATAAGAAAAATGTTGTGTTGGACCTGTTAGAAGGAGACCTGTTGTTAAGGTCACTGCCCCAACACCAGGAAGTGCTGTGAGAGGGCCTTCTCCTCTCCTCAGAGTTACTCAGATAAAAAGGCTCGTCATCGGTACTCGCACTCAGACCAGGCTGTGCTCTGCCTGCCTTCCCAAAGTTTCTCTCTCACATCGATGTTTCGCTTTCTCTCTCTCCCTTCCCTTCTCCCCAAACATCAATGAACATATCCTCTGGTGAGGATTTAAAAAAAGAAAAAAAGGAAATGAGAGTAATCGATTATTTTTTTTCTGAATTAACTTAATCAACCAGCCATTAGGTATCCTAGATGTAACCTCTAAATTTACAAAATAAGTTCCACGAAATAAAAGTAGCCAGCTTTTCTACTCAATAATCATGGAAATCACCCTCAAGGACAAGCATACTCATCCCATTATTAATGACTTCGAAGGACAAATTATGCCCTGTGATTTGGAAAGGAAAAGCAGACTGATTTCTTTTCAGTTCTTATTGAGACTATCTGACTTACAATTCAATCATTGTAAGCTTTAAAAAACTTCTAGCCCTGGCTGGTGTGGCTCAGTTGGTTGGGCATCATACTGTGCACCAAAAGATTGCCAGTTCGATTCCTGGTCAGGCACATGCCTGGGTTCCTGGCTCGATCAATCCCCAGTAAGGGTAGTGCAGGAGGCTGATTGATGTTTCACTCTCACATTGGTGGTCTCTCTCTCTCTCTCTCTCTCTCTCTCTCTCTCTCTCTCTCTCTCTCTCTCGTTCTCTCTCTACAAAACAAAACAAAACAAAACATTTAAGTTCCTGCCTGTTCTGCTCCAGGTTACAACAGGCAATGTTCCAGATTTTTCAAAATAGTACAGATTTCAGCCCCACATTTGAAATTCCAACATTTTAGCTTATAAACATATTTTTGTCACTTCTCATTCAGAGAAAGACCACAAAATCTTTTGTAGGTCATGGTCCCCCACCCACAACCCCCAGTGCAGGTCATTGCTACTGATCATAGGCTCTGAGAGCAGAGAAGCTGGGAGTGGAGAACGGAGTGGAAAGGAGCAGGGCTGGAGGTAAGGGTAACTCTGAGGAGGCTGCTGCAGCTTGCCAGGCTGGGAAGGAGGGTAGTCTGAACAAGGGGGATGACAGTGGGGACTGAGAAAAAGTAAAAGGTGTGTGAGAGATAGAGGAAGTGGACATGGTGACTGATAGATTGGATGTGGGGAGGGAGAGAGTGGAGACTGATGCCTGCTGGGTTTTGGCCCTGAGCCGCAAAGTGGATGAAGGAGCCCCTCCCACCAGAGGAGGAGTCAGGAACAAGTAAACAGGCAGATTTCTCAGCTGAGGGCTAGCAGGCCAAACAGTGCATTTCCCCATCCATTTGGCAAATATTTATGAGTGGTTCCACCTGCCTGGCACTGCTTAGAGGGAGGGCAGTTGGAGAAGTGCGATTCAAGGCTGGGAAATAGGGAAGCAAGAATTGTGTCTGGTGACCCAGGAGTCTAGAACAAATAAATTCTTCTGCTTAATAAATAAAATCCAGCTTTAATTGGAGGAAGAGCACTGTGGCCATGTGACAACATTATCACAGCACTGCTTAACAAGCATATCAAGGAAAAAACAAAAGTCTGTCACATCATAACAGCCTTTGGGAAATGTAGAAAAGTGAAGAAAAATTGATCCTCTACTAACTCTTGAAGCAGTCAGGGGAGCTATTATGTTCTCCACTGTATAGACAGGAAACTCAAGGATCAGATGAATCCAGGAGGAATCAAATGGTACATTCAAAATGGGAAATTTGAGGAGCGTACAATAAAGGGACTTTTTTTTTTTTTTTTTAATTCTCACCCGAGGATATTCTTTCCGCTGATTTTAGAGAGGGTGGAAGAGAAAGAGAAAGACAGAAATATTGATGTGAGAGAAACACATCGACTGGTTGCCTCCTGCATTCACCCTGACCAGGGCCGGGGCCTGGGAGGAGCCTGTAACAGAGATACGTGCCCTTGACTGGAATTGAACCCGGGACCCTTCAGTCCACAGGCCAACGCTCCATCCACTGAGGCAAACCAACCAGGGCAATAAAGGGCAGGTGGAAAGCAACATCTGGGAGCTGCAACCCTGCTTCAGTCTGAAGCTGCCAAGGAGGCAGTTAGAACCCAGAGCAGAGAGCGTTGTGTGAGTGCTGCCTGATAGGCGCTTAGTAGAAGGACTCAGCCAACCACAAGAATTTGTTCTGGAATACATGCCCGCCTCCATCTCCTGGCCTCTGACCTATGGCAACCTCCCTTTCTTGGCTGAAACTAATCAGAAGCCAGACCAGAGAGGCTGGTTGAGCCCCTAGGGCACAGCAGGACGAGAATGTGCTGGTGGGCTGGATGGAAGACAGCCTGCAGAGATGGTTAAGTGATTTGCCTCAGGGAAAGATAGGAAGGAGCAGACGCTGGATAAAAACTCAGGTCTTAGCACTTAGTTAAATGTCTTTCTGGAGTAAATGAGGTAGTCAGAGTGTGAATTCTCTGTGAGGATGAAAATGACAATGCATTGCTAAGGTTATGATTTTAGGTGTATCTTGACATGGCCATTTAAGCCTCAAGAATTCTAAATGGAAAATGGCTTTAAGCAAGTGATAAAAAAAGAATGAACATGTGTATCAGAATGAACAGATGGCCCATCATCTCTTCCTCTTTTTAGGCTTTCATTAAAAAATTCAAAATTATCAGAAGGGTCTTTAATTGTATGTGTAGTTTTTATGGACAACAGAGGCAATAATTCTCTCTTAGCTGGCTTGCATCTGAAGAATACAGGCTGAGCCAGACCCTTAAGTCTTCCTGAGCATAAAAAGTCTTAATGAGATCAAGATCAGCTGCTGCAATTTCTACCTCAACGTGACTAGGGAGAAGGACTTACCCTCAAGTGAAATGTTGGGAATCTGATGAAATTTGATTGATTACAGAAAACTGAAGTTGAAACCTATTCTTTTTAAAGGGATTCCTATATGCCCTAGCTGGTTTGGCTCAGTGGATAGATCGTTGGCCTACGGACTGAAGGGTTCTGGGTTCAATTCTGGTCAAGGGCACATGCCCAGATTGCAGGCTCGATCCCTCGTAGGAACTGTGCAGGAGGCAGCTGATCCATGATCCTCTCTCATCATTGATGTTTCTATCTCTCCTCCCTCTCCCTTTGTTGCAGAAGACCAGAGAAAAACCAAGCAACACTTTAGAGAAATGGAGTTACGCGGTTTATTATGCTGGTGGACTCAGCGGAATAACTTCCCAAGTCTGAGCAAAGTAACATGTAGGGAGCTTCTCTTTTATATCTTTCTGGTGTCTTTGTCCCTCAAATATGGATTATGCTTCCAGTCCTTTCGTGGGCTTTGTAAAAATGGCCCCAGGTGTTGGGGGTCTTGAGACCATATCTAATGGTCTGGCCTGGCGCCAGGGCTAATTACCCCCGCCCCCTGGGGGCTGTGCACTGTTCATAGTTTATGGCCTTGTGAAATGTGAGCATTTAGGTAACAGATCCTGCAAGACCAGTTTCTGGGAAAGAGGCAGTGACTTAATTATAGGTTATCAAGAATGTTCACAGGGCTTGCTGGACCCCCCAAATATCAGGGTTACATTGGAATTAGCCTTTTTAGCCTTCTCACCTTCCTCTCTGAAATCAATAAAAATATATTAAAAAAATAAATACAGTAAAGGGATTCCTATATGTGTTCATGTACAAAAAATGACTTTTGGTGCAATTGACTAGATCCATGATTTTTGGGAGATGGTTGAGCCACTGAGAAAAAAACAAACAATAAAACACCAGGTTTCTAGACGGGATACAGTGGAAAATGAAGACCAGTGTGGGGAGACTGGTATTTCCAGGATGGGAAAGAGAGGCCTGATGACCACATCTGCAACTTCCGAGGTCTGATGCCTTAGGCAAGTTGTTTGATTAATCAGGGCTTTATTCTCCTCTATAAAATGAGAAAAATGGCTTTTGGCCAATCTCAATAGCAGTTGTGAGGATCGAATAAGATCAGGGATGTGAGAGTGTTATGCAAATTGCTTTAAGCTTAAAAAATGAAGATGCCATTTTTGTTCAGCCCAAAACATTTCCCCCAGAATGTATAGAAATATGCACTGCAGATCTGAAATCCCTTTGATCCCCTCTCATACCATGCCAATAATTTAATCCAAGATTTAAAAGCCTGGTTCAAATGCAATGGTATGCTTTATCTGTCAATGTCATTAATCTAGTGTCATATTTTAAATAATAAGTATTACTAATTCTTCTGAGTCCAAATATTGCAGCCCATATGATGTAAAAGTCTGAAGCTGCAGAAACTGTTCATCAAGATTGGTTTAGGAGAAAGAAATGACATTCAAGTTTAGATCCACCTGGCCCTGCTCGAGATGCTTCTGGAGCCAGTGGTACATATAAAGCAGCTGAACACTGGTGGGTGTACACCCCTCACCCTGAGGTCTCCTTGGAACTGTGGTGCCATTGACGAGTCACTTCTACTCTCCCATCACTTCTGGCATCATTACCAGGAGATGGAGCAGAATGAGGATGGGACATGGGTATGAGATATTGAGAGCTGGTCAAATGAGGATTAGGAGGTACTTGGTATCATAGTTAGTTTGAATACAGCTAATAAACAAAGACATAACAAATCTAAACAAGGTTTCCACTGGAAACTCCACAGTTGAAAATACTAATAGTCTTGTCCTGCGGTGAAGCCAAATTCATTTTTTACTAACATTGCTTCCTGGAAGAGATCTTTCAGGAAGCTAAATTGTAAGCCGGCTATAAATTCATGCCTAATATAATATGGCATTTCTTTTCTGCAAAGGAAAATAAAACCATTCAGTCCATGAGGAGATAGAAAGTGAACTGGAGTTTGTACCAATAAAGTCATAAAATTAATGTTTGGTAAGAGACTGGCCTTTATGACAGCATATAAGAAAAGGCACCAATAATAAATTTGCTCAAAGGATAAACTATTTTTTCTACCTAAAGCCATCTGGCTGTCATCTTGAAATGAATATTTAGTAAGGGAATAAAATAAAAGCATTTCAAACCCACTACAGGAATGTGTTTAAATATATGTGACAAAAAATATAATAACAGATGATGAGATGGACCGGATGTTTAAAATACTAGAATATATCACATTCTTCAGGAAGAATGTGCTAAGAACATGTGTTTGGCATCTAGTGCACAATTCTTCTTCAGTCCAGATGTGAAGTCAGCAGAGTAAGAGATGACCAAGTTGTGGAAACGGGAGCTCTGCAGCTACTTCTGAAGGACCTCAATTGATCAAGATGCCCCACTGGATGATGTGCTAGAAGTTCTTTATGCAGACGCCCCTGCATGCCTTCTCCAGGGGAATGTCCTCTCTCATGTTGCCCATGGCACTGCTCCAAGCCAATCACCTTATTCACCTGGCACAAGTGATATCATCCAGACACAGAGGTACAAAATTAGATGACCACTGACGTATTCCGGAACAAAGGGACTGTGCTGCTTAGGTGGTGTGCTGCCGCCACCCTGATCTCGCGCTTCCTTCTGGCAAGCAGCCCTGCCTCCTGGTGGTGTCCGTGGAACAGACCTGGTCGCCCTGGCACTCCTGGAACTGGCCTCGCCGTCCATGGATAGGAGCGCTCTCAGCACAGCTTCTTCCTCAGGACCTTCCATCCTAGCATCTCAGGAGTCTCTTCCCTTGACTCCCTTCAAAGCCAATTAAGGACAATTCTTCTCTTTTCCCGAGCACCCTGGGGAATGCTGCTGTGGAGATGAGGACTGCGTACTGGAAGCAGGAAGGGCTGTGTGGGTCATGTGCCCCTGGGCACCAGGGACGGATGGACCAAATCAGTCAGGATTTTCAATGCAACAGGATCTGCGGCCAGCTGGGAGGAACTTCCCTACAGAACACTACCAGGAAAAAGTGCTCAATAAGTATGTGTTGGTAGTTTTTTTTATTAATACAGCTCTCTCCCTCACCTGCTAAATTCCAAGCATCCACCAGGACCCATTGATTCTCATTCAGAATAAACCCTTCTCCCTAACCTGTCCCCCTCCCCACTCTAATTCAGGCCTTAGCTCTCTCCCTTCTGCTGTGAAATGGTCTCCGTGTCTGTAGTCGCCTCCCCTTCCCAAAGACTGCCACAGATTGCATGTCAATCCTATGTTCAAAACCTCCAGTAGTTTCTTGTCGCTGGCTAGGATCAGGCCTTTAAGGCTCTGGTCAGCCGGACCCATTTCCCTCTGTGGCTTTGTCTCCCATGGCTCTCCCAGCACCAGGTCCCACCCCGATGCATACCCACCCAGCAGTTCCCTCTTAACATGCCTTCTTTCCCCGTTCCATGCTTAGAACATGCTCTGCCCTCTCCTCAGACTGTCAGAAATCTCGGAGGCCTGATGGGATACTGTCTCTTCCGGGAGGACTTCTCTCCACCCAGCAATCACACTTCTCTGCTTGCACACCGATTTTCTCAACTTCGGCTTTTGAAACCTTTGTAGTTTCTGAGAATCACAGTTTCTGAGCCGAAACCCATGGTCTGAAGAGGACAGTGTGAGGCTGCTGTCCTGAAGAGTGAGGAATGTTAGCACCCATGGCTGTGGCCGCATGTAGGTTTATCTGGGAGTTTTGGAAGGCAGGAGGACAGCACCTAGCCCCGTAGTCATGACACAGCAGTTACTCATGAAAAGCTGGCTGTGTTAAACCAGACTCAAGGGGCTTCCCCGCCCTCCCCCTCCCCCCGTTGATTTTTAGACCGTGGAAGGGAGGGGGAGAGACAGAGAAACATCGATGTGAGAAAGATGCATTGATTGGTTGCCTCCCGCATGTGCCCTGACCCGGGCCAGGGATCAGGCCTGCAATCAAGATACGTGCACTTGACTGGAATCAAACCCAAGACTCTTCAGTCCTCGGACTGATGCTCTATCCACTGAGCCAAACCGGCTAGGGCAAGGAGCTGATTTTTTAAAAAACATGAAACATTATAGGTAAATATATTTCCCTCCTTTCCCATAAGGAGGAAAGGGAGGAGAATATTGAGATCTAGCCCCTGGATCCAATTAAAACCATTGTTCTAGTTAACATTTTGGTTACATGAGCCAGTAACCACCACTACCACCACAACCACCACAACCACCCCCTTTCTTCTTCTCTCTCTCTCTTCCTCTCTCTCTCTCTCTCTCTCTCTCTCTCTCTCTCTCTCTCTCTCTCTCTCTCTCTCTCCTTCCTTCCTTTTCTTTTTGTGCCAGTTCTGTTCATTTGTCTGGAAAGGAAAAAATCCTTTTTCCTTAAATTTTTATTTCATGTAATGGTGGCATGTCATGTCATTAAAGTATTAGGGAAATAAAATGGATACTCATCAGGTAGTCACTTGCAACTGAAAGAGTTTCTACTAATAAATATGCCTCTCACCCCACTTAGGACAGACAACTTCAGAGCTGACAACCGCTTGCATCTCCTTCTCTGATTGTGTCTGACAAGTTGTCGGTGCATAACGAATATTCAGCAACAGCAAACCCATTTAATGTGCACCCCTAAGAGTGAACCCTAATGTCAACAATAGACTTTGGGTCATGTGATGATGTGTCAATGTAGCTTCATCAACTGTAACAAATACACCACTCTGCTGAGGGCTATTGATAATGGGGGAGGTTGTGCATGTGTGGGGGCAGGGAGTACTAGTATATGGGAAAGCTCTATACCTTCCTCTCAAGTTTTCTGTGAACCTAAAACTGGCCTAAAAAATAAAGTCTTATTATAAAAAAAGTTAATGTCTATAAATTACAATCATTCTACTCTTAGAAATTTATTAGAAGGAAGTCAGCAGAGGTGTAAACAATAATATATATAGATTGACACACACACACACACACACACACACACACATATATGTTATTCATTGCTCCATTATTTTTAATTGGAAAAATATATACCTAATGTGCAATAATCTGGGAATGTTAAGAACATGTTGGTATGGCTATATGATGAAATACTATATAGACATTCAAAATCATGAGCAGACCATTACAACATAAAAGAAATCGTCCATGCTATATTAATGCAAAAATCAGAGGGCAGTGTTAACAATATGACCTCAGTATGGGATGTAGTATGCCTGTGGTGCGGAGCGCACAGGCACCTACAGAAAGAGATATTGGAAATATGCACAGGAACTATTTATTAATCATAGCTATCTCTAGGCGACACAATTGCAGGAGATCTGTATTCCCTTTTGTAGTTTTCTGTATTGTTTCCATTTCATTTGACAATGAGCATGCAATATCTCTTTCTCCTAACCAGTAAAGCTAGCCAAATTATTCTCCATTGCATTAGTAATTTATGTAGAACTTATGATATTCTAGTTTGCAGCAAACTAAAATAATGCTAGAAAGATATTACACAACAGAAGTTGATATTTAAAAAAAAGCATACCTCAGTCATTTACATTAAAAGCACACTTTTATGTATACTGGCTTCTAATGTATTGGTGGAAAGCCTGGGAATCCTCATTGTGGAGAGGGAAACTGCATTATTCCGATGGACATATTACAGCTGAGGTTATTTTTAAACAAAGAATAGCAGCAGTACTTAAGAGTAGAAAAAAAAATCTCAATTTTAATGTTGCATTTTTAACTTAAATGGTTAGGTAAGACTCATAGTAAGAGGATTTTCTTGAGGTGGAACTTACTGGGTTGTGTTTTTTAAAAACATGTAATTTGAAAATTAAAATGATTTTGTTCTTTTTAGTTTAGCGGTTTCAGAAATTAAATTGTTTAAGGTGAAAGTGTATGACTAGGCACCATGTCTTCTTTTTAATCCTATGGTAGTTTCTAAATTTACTGCTAATATACAAAGAAGCTGGAAATTAGCCTGGTACCCAATGGGGCAGAACACTTACTTATCGTGATGAGAAACAGAAAGATACGGGGGAAGCTGCCCAGTGTTACATTACAAAATGAGCAAATTGCTTATTGTATGAGTTACTTAATTTGGACCTGTACTCACTGTTGTTTGGGTTTACTGCTTTTATTCACACTTTCCACTTTTCACTGCAAGTGGGCAAATTCACCATCCGCTGATGTTTGGTGCCTACTGAAGGATTATTGAGGCACAAGTAACCTCCTGCAATTCCCTTCTTTGGAAACGATGATGTGTTCTATCATTAACTGTTTCCTTATGCTTCACTAACCCATTCCATCATGGAATCAACTGTCAGACTATTTTAAATCATATCCCCAGTGGTTTTAATAGAAATGCCTTTCTTTCAAAAACTCTTTCTTGGCAGTTTGGAGTCTCTCTAGATCAGCGATTTTCAACCCTTGTGCCACAGCAGACACACTGGTGTGCCGCAAGAATTTTTAAAACACGCAATACATGATTATTTGGCCAGGGGCACTGATCTCGTTCCCCTTAGATTGTCAAATAAAAAAATGACAACAGACAACACAACAATAGCTGTCCAATGTGAATGAATCAAAATTATACTAATTTTTTGTCAGATCAGCAAAAAATCCTACCTAATAAAGAGGGAATATGCTAATTGACGGCCCCGCCCTCAAAGAGGGTGGTGCCCACAGCCAATAAGGAGGGAATAGCTAACTGACTGCCCTGCCCTCAAAGGTGGTGGCGCCCACAGCAACAAGATGGTGGTACCCAGTCCCCTCAGCCCTGCCTGGGCCTTGCTGCGCGCCTGCCTCCAGAGTCCCCCAGTCCCCTCAGCCCCCCAGCCGCCTAGGGCCAGCCCGAGGCACAGGCAAGCCTCAGATGGTGGCTGCCCAGCTGCCCAGGGCTGGCCCGAGGCACAGGCAAGCCTCAGATGGTGGCTGCCCAGCCGCCCAGGGCCGCCCGAGGCTCAGGTAACCAGGGCTGACCGAAGCTTGTGCTGCCGGCAGTGGCAGCAGCAGAGGTGTGATGGGGCATCGCCTTCCCCTGATCGCCAGGTCGCCGCCTCCCCCTGAGAGCTCCCAGACTGTGAGAGGGGGCAGGCCAGGCTGAGGGACCCCCCCTTCAGTGCATGAATTTTCATGCACCGGGCCTCTAGTAGAATATATATTTTGGTGTGCCGCAGAATTTTAGTGATTAGTTTATGTGTGCCATGAGATGAAAAGAGTTGGAAATCGCTACTCTAGATTAACTGGTCACAGTTCTCTCGGAGAGTAATTTCATGGTTTTAGCTAATAGTTGTGTTTGTCCCTACTCCAGAGCTGCAGGGAAAACATTTAAACAGGTTTTCTGTTGATGGTTTGCATTCTTTCAGAAATGCTGAGAGAACTGAAATGATCAGGGCCATTTTTCTCCGGATCACTTAGGGCTCAGGCAGCGTGGAGCCATCTTCTCTTTTCTTTCCACTCTTTCTTCCCAGGTGATCATATAAGTTCTGAATTTAAGTACCATCCTCTGTTGCTGTCCCCCCAGAGCATGTCTTTACCCTTGATTTCTCCTCTGAGATAGGAACCAACTTCTGTAGAGAGACACCACCCTAGATAAAGTGTCAGATGAAGGCTGTGGGGGCCTGTGGGGGCATGGGGATCATTTTACTCTATGTTTTCACTTCACAGAGGAACCTGGGACCAGGAAGGATTCCGGGTTATGTTATGTCTACTAGTACTTGGCATTTTCAGAGAACCTTTAGGTAGAGTTGTCTGAAACATGGCCAAATTAACATGTCTGAGCAATCTCTTGATTTCTTCCCCCCTCCAAACCAACCGTCTATTCTGTATCTTTTCCTATGACACCACCAGTCCCCTAATTAAGCCAGAAACCAGGAATCAGACTGGATTCAGTTCTCCTTACAAAATACGGCTCACATGTGCCCACTTCTGCCCATGGCCACCTGGGCCACCTCGTCCAGGCTGCTGTCATCCAGGGTCTAGACCCCTCCAGCAGCTTCCTTTAACTCTTGCCCGATGTCAACCCATTTGCCAGAAGACTGTAAAAGTGACCATCTTAAAGTGCAACTCAGGATCAAAGGGGACTGAACAGAAGGGCGTCTCAAAGGCACAGAGCAAAGGCGATGGTGACTATGAAGGACCAAGGGGACCCCGGGAGCTGGCAGGTGGACTGTGAGGAGCTGATGGGGCACAAAGTTGCAGCTGAGGGAGCCGGGCAGGTGTGTGGGGCCTCGGCAGCTCTCCTGTGCCTGTGATTGCTTTTGAGGAGTCAGAACTGGCAGTGGGGAAGGCTGGAGGAGGGGACTTTTGTTGTTGTTATAAGCCTTATAAACCATTTAGCTTTTTAAAGTGTTCATGTACATAAAACTCTGCTTAGAAGGGAGGAGAGGAAGAAAGAAAGGAGGGAGGAGGGAAGGACCTGATTCATTAGTTCCAATTAAGATAATTATGATCCATAACAGTTTAACATATTACTGTTCCCAAGAGCACTTGCATTTTAAAAGGTGACAAGAAAATTCATTTACATTGTAACCCAAGAAAATGAATGAGGCCCCATAATGGGTGAATGGGGCATACACGTGGGAGGCATGTAAACTGAGGAGCTGCCCCCGCACCTTGCAAACCACAAGTGGGACAATGGGTAGAAGAGGGATGGCTAGAGAAAAACGGTAAGTGATTCCAGAAGGTGAGAGAACTAAGGATGCTCTATTAATTTCCACACCTCTGGAGCCTGGCGCACAGTGGGTGAGCGCTGAGAAGAAGGAGGTTTAGGGAAGAGAATTCAAGAATAGACAGAAAAAAGTTGGAAACTACTTTCATTTATTTGTGTGTCCATGGTGTGTGTGTGTGTGTGTGTGTGTGTGTGTTTGTGTTTGGGGCTGGGGCAGGTACCTGTTATGAAGGGCCTGGGAATTCAAACTCAGGAGCCAGAGGTTTTGCAGACTCGCCGAGCACAGGATGATGATCTGGGGGAGATTCCGAGTCCATCCCTAACTCATGCATCTGCTACAGAGGGTATGGGTACGCTAAGTACTCTCAGATATGACGTGTGAAATTGCCGACGGGAACGTCCTTTTGGAAAGCAATGTGGTAATAGAGGCCTGTGAAAATGTTAATACCCTTTGATATAGTCATTTTATTTCTGGGTCTGTATCCTGAAGCAATAATTATAAATCTAGACAGATTTCTGCACAAAGACTCACCCTGCAGGGATTTATAACGGCAAGAAATAAGAAATAATCCTGGTTTACATATTTGCTTCCTCTTTTTTGTGTGTCTTTAATAACAATGTAAATGTATATCTGTGTCTTTTGCCTATATTAGAATTGTTGCACTGTTATTAAAACGATGTTTATAAAGAATTTGGTAACCTGGAGATATGGGGTTAAATAATAGGAAAATGAAACAATGTATCTATTATTATCACAACCTATTTTTAAAAAAATCTATATGACAAGACAGAAAAAGTGAAAGCAATACAATGAAATCTTAACAGCACTAGGTATATGAGTAATTTATTTTCTTTTTATATTCCTGCTTTTTTCTCAAATTTATGTAATAAACATGCATTGCTTTATAACTGGAAGTATAATAAATGCTCACAAGCAAAACTCCTATAGCATTGACAGATTTCTAGCACAGAAATCAGGTAATATGCAACCTCCAGAAATATTCAAATATTCAAATATCCTTAACATACTTAGCTACTTTTGTTTCTGAGCAACTATATCAAATATTGGATTTTAAAAAATTAATCACAAAATCATTGTAATGTCCTTCTATCTACAGTTATTCCGCATATTCTCTGCTAGAGGTCTCAAGCTTATTCCAAGTGGTTCAAGAAATTACTATACGATTCCTTTTAAGTGATTTGATAAAGATTTTCATTAGATTTTCTCCAGGCTACACAGCGGCCATAATTAAAAAGCCCAGCTGTCACTCAAACTGGAACACATCAGACCCAAAGGCCACAGAGCGTGTCCGAAGGCAGTGCTGCATGGATCTCCCCGCAAACAGGATAATGTCAGGGAGAGGGAGGCCTATAGATACTGCATTCTGGAGTGCCGACATCGACCGACACTGTTTGACAGAGACATTAAAACATGGAGAGATCTGACACATTCCTCCGAAATGTCTTTCCCAAAGGTAGCCAGCCAGGGTCCAGGCCTTGAGAACGGCTGAAAACCCTGAAATGTCTCATATCTATTGTTACTGTTTTCTTGTCACTCAGAAAAGGCTACGTGGCTTTTTCTCCTGGCCTCGCCAGTAAATTGGCTGTGCAGGATCGTGGTAGATAGATGAGTATGTCATTCCTACAGCTTTAGAGAGTTGCCAGAGCTCAAATTCTTATCAGCTTCAAGCCTGCCCTCCTCTTTACCTGGCCTTTCCGTGTTAGTCACACTCCCCTACTCAGAAAGGGTCTACAGACACGTAAGCGCTGTGTGAAGGAATGGTTTTCACTGATTCCAAACAAGGTTTTGTCCCAAGCTGCGTTTTAGCTGCACCGATATGCTGAGGAGGCTGGGCACCCTGCGTTTCCCTGTGACTAATACCGCAGGGAACCACAAGGTGGCTCTGTAGCTACAGCAAAGGTTGTGTTAAATCCCAGCCACTTTCCCTGGCAAGGGTTCTTCAGCTTGGGGCAAGCACTCACCAGGCCTGAATGTGGCGCTGTGGACGGTGATAACTACCTCCCGGCCAAGTTCTGGAGCAGCTTTTCCCTTCTTTAATGATTTCTTCACTTGATACTTGGGTGACTTTAACGTACTAACAAACTGGATACTGACATTATATAAAAGCACATCTTTAAATAGACGTTGTTTTACATGGCTATTCCAGGCACTACCATCTTTCTCATACAAACTTTGTTTAAATGGGGGAAAAGATGAGCTGTGCTTAAATATAACAGGACAATTTTTTTGTTCCTATAAACCCCCAAGAAGACATTTCTCATTGCAATTTTCAAAACGGGTTGGTTTCTGCTGCTAAAGGCAAGGAGCACACTGTTCCTTATAGTCCTGTTCAACTGAAGAGCACTTAATTCGAGGTCTCAAGGGACAAAGACAGTTTATGAGGGCTCAGGTAGCTCTCCGTTCCACTTACGGAAAACAGCGTGTTCCAGAGCAGACTGGGTGCAGTGCTATGGTAACATAGCAGTCATGCTTGTGTGGGCTGTTCTTGGCCGAGTTACCTCTTCTCCAGGACACGGCAGTGACATCTAAGACATGCTCACTCGGCCCAGGAGGACGGCAGGGCGGGAAGCATGAACCCAGGGTACTTTCAGGCTGAGGGGGTGGGTGGGCATCTCTGCAGTGGCTGTGACGTGAGAAGTTCTGAAAGGACCCATCGTATCTTCTCCACCATCCTGCCCTGGCAATGACCCCCAGCAAGGTATTCAGAGCCAGCTGAGAGAGGTGCAAGCTGGGAGCACCTTAGAATCACATCAAGTGATTCATAGTGTAGGGTGGGGACAGAGTGATGTTTGAAAGCCCTCAGCCCCGGGACACCTCCCTGCTTCCTGGTGATTTTCTTATGCAGACAAGGTAATGAACCAGTGGGTTAGTGAGCTAACGGGACAGAAGGTATCGGTGTAGGCAACACACCTGCCACCCTCCCCACACCCTTAGCATCTTGCCAGTATTTGAGAGATTGCCCCACAGCGCCTTGGACCTTCTGGGAGGCAGAGAGAGGAAAGGATTTGTGCTAGCAGCTGGGGGTTTTTAGAGACAGGCAGGGTAATTCCACAGGAAGTGTTGGACCCCATTCAGCCCTGAATGTGGGGCAAGAGAGAGACAGAAACAGCGCCAACGCCAGGATCCTCAGTGGATGAGACGCCTGCATTGGTGCTGCTGTGGTTAATCTCACCACCGCCCCGCCAGGGGAGTATCGCCCCGTTTACCACAGATGAAGATAAGCGTCACTTGCTCATTCTCCATTTTGCCCAGTCACATAGGAAGTAAGTGAAAAGGTGAGGGCATCACAGACAGGGGGCCCGGGATGAAAGGAGGAGGGCGCCTGGGGCACAGACAGGTGGCGCTGCGACAGGCCAACCAGCAAAGGTTCCAGACGTGGGCTCCAGCAACACCGCCTCAGTGCACAGACTTGGAAGCACCTGATCCCAGAGACCAGCGACCCCCACTGTGCCTGGAGCCGGGGCCTACTCCTATGATCCAGGTCCCCGTTTTACAGATGCAGAGACTGGGCCTCAGCGAGGTTAAGTCACTCTCCCAAGGTCTCACCAGGGGAGTAGTGGGGCCGGATTGGGGCCCCAGGGACCGTGTTGTGCGTACTCCCTCCCTCCCGGGAGGGCGCTGGGCTCTTTCCCCTCCGGGAGCCTTTCTCCTTCGCCCTCTGGAACCTTTGCTTGCATACTCCTAGCACCCTCCACCTCTGCCTCTCCACCTGCTGGCAACCTGCACCTGGACCCCGCCCAGGGCCTCCAAGAGGAGCACCTGCCCACCCTGTACCCGCCGGACCACCGGGCCCAGAGGCAAGGTCAGCATCCATCTGTTCCCCAAGCTGTTTCTGAGGAATTACCAACCTCCCCGTTCAAAAACCTGCTCACAGAATCTGACATTCAATTTTCTTTTTCACTTGCCTGCACCCCTTGTGTTCTCACCAAGGCTCCTGCACTCTTGGATGACCGAACTCCCACATTCCCTGAGTGAGCTCACTGTCCCAGAATTGCAAACCCACTCCCCAGCGTCCCTGTGCCCTGATGCCACTGACCCTTGATTCCACATCAGCCACAAACAATATCCCAGATCTTTCCAAGTCTGCAGGTCTTAAACTCCATGGGTCCCTCTCCGATCCTTTAAGCCGGTGACTCTCAAACTTTAGGGTATATCAGAGTCTCCCAGAAGGTGGTTACACACAGCTGGAGGGGGTTACACACAGCTGGCGAGGCCTTACCCCCAGAGGTTTTCATTCAGGAGGTCTGGGATGGAGCCTGTGAGTCTGCATTTCTGAGAAGCAGCCGGTGATGCCGTCGCTGCTGACACTTGAGAAGCTCTGCAGTGAGCTGCTCTCAGCCTCGATAGCATATTCCAATCACCTGGGGAGCTGTTCTAGCTAGCTCTGCCCAGCCCCACCCCAGGCTAATTAAACCAGAATCTCTAGAGAAGGGGCATTCCTGTGCTTTAAAAACGCCCGGGAATTCTGAGGTACAGCCAGATCTACGTGTCTCCACCCACATCTGTTTCCTCAGTCCTGGCCTTGCTCAGCAAAATCGCAATCCTCGATCAGCCCAACTTCCTGCTGTTTCTGCTTCTAAACCTGGGCTGCTGAGCCTGCACCATCACGCGGATCCGGGCCATTTCAAGTGTAGTTTCTGGTCTCCGTTGGGTAATCAGCGCTGCTCAGCAGTCTTTTGATGGGTCCCTCGTCAGCTCGTCTCAGTCCTCAGGACACCACTTTCTCTCCCAGGCTCCTCGGGTCCTCTTCCTCAGTAGCAGGACCCCACCAGGTACAGAACCGCTGAGCCTCAGTTGTCCTGTCTGTCAGAGGGCAACAGCAACTACCCGGCATAGCGTGTTCTAAGGGTTCCAGATGGTGGTGCAATGCCAGGATACAAGGAACTCACCCACAGTATTGTCAGTGCTGGGTTATGGTGGTTGTTGCTTATTCTCAATAAAGGGTTCCACCACCAACTGAATAGCTCGGAACCCCTCAATTTCCTGTTTGCCTGCCTCCAAGTTTTTATGAAAGTGTCAGAGGAAATGTTATCTCTTTCTGTTATTTCTTTCACATATGAAACGTTACCCTTGGCGAAAAATTCAGAAGCTGGGAAGAGGCTCCTCACAGTGGGGAGGTTGGGAGAAGGACTGAGTCCAGGGGCCCTGCCCATTTCTTTCTCTCTCTTCAGAGTGGCTGCCCTTGGCCTCACCTGGTAAGTGGCTTCCTCTGACAGGATGCTGTCATCTGCAGCTTGTTCTGTGTCTGACTGAAGAAGACATCATTTCCTTTTTTAATGCCGGAGTTGGGCAAGTATGCGTGGGGTGAGGTGGGGCAGAGTGAGATGAAAGGCCCTAGCCCAGTGGTCGGCAAACGACGGCTCGCGAGCTACATGCAGCTCTTTGGCCCCTTGAGTGTGGCTCTTCCACAAAATACCACGGCCTGGGCGAGTCTATTTTGAAGAAGTGGCGTTAGAAGAAGTTTAAGTTTAAAAAATTTGGCTCTCAAAAGAAATTTTAATCGTACTGTTGATATTTGGCTCTGTTGACTAATTAGTTTGCCGACCACTGCCCTAGCCCATGTATAAACCAAGCTCTCCTAGCACAATAAATCAGCTTGCTAGGTCTTTGCTTCCATATTTCTCAGTTGGTTCTGTATAGGGAAGAATTAATTATTTTCTCAGGCCCCATCACAAGTCACATTTCCCAGTTCCGCTTCAATCTAATTTTTTAATTTGTGCCCTGGATCCTATACCCTCTCTTCCTCAGGGACAAATTTCCATCAATATCTCTTCTCCTAAATGCATCTTCAACCTTCCCCTTTTTGCAGGTTCTTTCTCTATAGCATTTATATCTCTATATAACATTGATATAACATATAATTATATATAATATAAATTTGTTAAATATAGAAAGTTAATTTTATGTGATTTAATTTATATAATATATAATATAAATATTATAAATATAATCTATACTAATAAAAGGGTAATATGCAAATCAACCAAACGACAAAACAGCAGAATGACTGTCTGGATGCACTGGCGCCAGGCCAGCCAAGGTGGGTGCGATGTGATTGGTCGGGGGCCCAGCCATTGCCCCATGATCGCCCTGCAGAGGGAGGCCCAGGCCACTGGCCAGCAGGGCAATCGACCAATAGGGGGGCTCCATGATCTCCCCAAAGAGGGAGGTGCAGGCCACTGACTGGCAGGCTGTGGCGGGTGGGCAGGGCCTCCCTCTGTGGTGGCGATCCATCGCAGGCTCTCAGACTGTGAGAGGGCGCAAGCCGGGCTGAGGACCCCCCCCCCCCCAAGGGCACGAATTTCATGCACCAAGCCTCTAGTATGTACATAAATATAAAAGTTAAGTCTTTTCCCTCCTAGGAAAAAGAAACCCCAAACCAACTCATTTATGAGATGTGCCTCCTCTCTGCTCATAGCCTGGCCAAGTGCACAAGCTGTCTTGTCTACACCCACCCTCCCCACTTCTTCACCTCCTGTCCCCTCTTCAACCTGCATCCTGCCTGCAGCTCCAACCATTTAGCTGAAGCTGTTCTCACCAAGGCTACCCCTTATAGCTAAATCCAGTGCCCATTTTTCAGTGCTCATCTGACTTACCAAGTCTGCAGCAGTTGACACTGTTGACTAAACCCATTTGCTTGACAGTCAACTCAATTGATTTCTTTTTCTGATTTTCCTTTTGAGAACTACTTGACTGCTCCTTCTCTGGCCCTTTTGAAGCTTCCTTTTTCTCCTGTGCCCCTTAAATGCAGGTGTTCTCTGGAGTGTCCCCTCTTGCTCCCACTCTTCATACTTTCTTCTCTGTGGCTGGAGACAGTGAACAGGACCCTCTTTCCTCTCCTTCCTAGAAGCCACTCTCTAGCCCCAGGATCACAACTCCTGCTGCTGTGCACCATCCTACCTGGGTGTCCCAGAGACACCTCAACCAGAGTCCAAAACTGACCTTTGTTGTCTTCAGCCTCTCTTCCCACCAAACCCCCACCTTCCAGCCCCAACAAGAAAGGAAATTCTGCCCCAACCGGTTTGGCTTGGTGGATAGAGCATCAGCCTGCGGACTGAAAGGTCCCAGGTTCAATTCCGGCCAAGGGCACATACCTTGGTTGCGGGCACATCCCCAGAAGGGAGGTGCAGGAGGCAGCTGATCGATGTTTCTCTCTCATCGATGTTTCTAACTCTCTATCCCTCTCCCTTCCTCTCTGTAAAATATCAATAAAATATATTTAAAAAAAAAAAGAAAGGAAATGCTTCTGCACCTCCCCGTCACCTACATGAGCGTAGGCTGGGACCTGAGGTGCACCATGACACTCCATCTGACTAGCTGTGTGGCCTCTTCTTCAGCTTTCATGGCCCAGGAAATGGGAGCCCCTGGAGTTCAGCTGTAGGCCGAACTTTTGGGCTTGCTATGATTTGCTCATGTGGTTGACCCTGCCAAGCCTGGACTTTTTTCATATAGCCTGAAGTCTCAGCTTGCCATCATTTTCATCATTTCTTCTGTGAAGGCCTCCCAGGGCCTTCATATGTGCCTAGCATATCACTTAAAGCATTGCATTGTAAATTGTGCTTCCTCCTCCCCGCCTCCTCCTCCCATAGAGGCTGTGAGCCCCTTGAGATCCTTGGAGATTCTGCCTCCCCAGTGCCTGACACAGACCTTAGTATCAGGTAATTGCTCAACAAACGTTTGGTATCACAAATGATCAGGCTCTACTCAAGGGGACTGAAGGCCAGGTGGGAGTTTCGCATAACACTGGCTCTGCAGCTTAGCAGCTGAGTGAGCTTAGTCTTCATTTCTGTTTCCATAAAATGGGATGGGGATTTTAAACGAGTCAGTGCTTGTTGAGTGGTGATAGGTGGCTGGCACTCAGTAAGCGTTATTATTGACAGGGATACAATCTAGATTCTTTGAATAAAGTTCTGTTTACTGGGTCACCAAGGGGAAGTGTGAAATGGTTGCTTCACTCTATGGGGAGAGAGAGAAAGGCACAGGGAGAGAACAATATAAAGTGAACTCTGGAAAATGGCTCAATAACATATCTTCGTTTAATAAAAAAAAGCAGAAGCTCCCATTTCTTTATCCTAATATTGGTGTGTGTGTGTGTGTGTGTGTGTGTGTGTGTGTGTGTGTGTGTGTAATGTGTGTATAAATGGCACAGTGTATACTCTAGACCAGGGGTGGGCAAACTTTTTGACTCGAGGGCCACAATGGGTTCTTAACCTGGACCGGAGGGTTGGATCAAAAGCATGGATGGAGTGTTTGTGTGAACTAATATAAATTCAAAGTAAACATCATTACATAAAAGGGTACGGTCTTTTTTTTTTATTTCAATAGTTTTATTCATTTCAAACATTTTAACAAGAAGAATGTAAACACTAATTATTATAATTTGAAACTTCAAAAAATGGAGGAATCATAGCACAATAACATACCTTATATTGAAGATGGCAAAGGCAAAATAAAATTGCCTAACAAAGGAAAGATACAAAAGCCTTTCAAATTAAACTTAAATATAACAAAATAATTTAAAACTAAAACAAATAGAAAAGAACAAAATGTGTAAACAGTAAATTAAACATTTTCTTTAGTGCAACTTCCAAATTATGCCCGGGATGTAGATGTAAATGACAATGTAGACTGGGTTGAAAGGTTTTTGGTCTTTAAAACATCAACTTTAGTGGGAACAGTGTTGTTGGTCTCCTTTTTAGCTAATGCTCTGATACTGTGCTCTCCAGGGGCTTGTCTCCCTACATCACCACGATAACGTGTCTACGCATTCCCAGGGTGATGTCGGGGGACCCGTCCGCGGGCATTACAAGGAGCCTCTGGAAGATTGAGAGGTTGTTCCTTCTACTGAATGGGTGGATTTAGTAGAAGAAGGAGCTGCGGCCGTGTTTCCCGACGTTGCCATGTTAACACTGCTGCTGGTGAAGGAGCGGAGGGGAGAGCAAGAGAACCCTCCGCTCTTTCGGCTCCGAGGGCCAGATAGAACAGCCGAAAGGGCCGGATTCGGCCCACGGGCCGTAATTTGCCCACGGCTGCTCTAGACTTTTTATATTGGGAATATAAGCAGGAGACTGTAAAAAGATATGTCTTGTTATTTAAGTACTTTAAACCCTGGATTCCTCATTTACAAGTTAGAGATTATAATGCTTCTTTTATAGGGACACCACAAGAATTGAGTTAAACCTTTCTCAACCTCATTTTGAAAACTGTTACATAAGGATAGAGCATCATAGTGCTAGTATCACGAGTCAGGCCTACAAGCCTCAAACTATGCATCTTGTTGAATTTTTAAAATACTTTTTAAATTTTAATGTATTTATTTTAAAATGTATTTTCCTCATTAGCTATTATAGATGCCCAGTGAACTCTAAATATAATGAATGACAATAAAAGTAAATGGAAACTGAGTCAAACTTTGAAACAAACAGTAAGAAGTCATCACATATGGCTCCATTATAAAAATAGATCAGAGATAATAAGTACAGGAAAGTTATTTCATATAATAACCATTTTGTGAATTACTTTTTCAGCTTAAGGACATTCCCAACAACAACAGCAAAAGTCAAATTTTTTTCTCTCTTACATTTGCTGGATCACCTTTCAAAATACTATATTATAGTTGAGGCAAGTGATACTGAAATTACTGAAGATGCAATGGACGTACTTCTCTTTGCTTAATGGGACAATTAGATCCAGTCCTACTACCTTCTCCATGAGGCCAGACCACAGATTGGGTTGTCCCCAGCGTTCCCAAGGATGGCTTGTCTTATCTCACTTGGAGAGGTAGGTGACCTATTACCACCAGTAACCACCCCTGAAGGGTTCTTAGATGTGACCAAGTGTTAAACTCTGTCGGCTCCTCCTTTCAACAGCCAATACTAAAAAAAAAAAAAGATAGCCCAGTGTTTCTAAATATTTAGCACTTGTGTGTTCAACAGGGGAAATTGTGATTATCTTGCCTTCCTTCCCAGGTCATCAGTGCCATCCTTGGTAATAAGAAAAGGAAATTGGCAAGTGGGAGTATATGGAAAAGAGTGACAACTAAATGGCACAAGGATGGGAAGAAATGAAAGAGAAAGGGCAGTTTAGAGAGAAGCTCTGCTTTGGCATGGGGGCTGGAGTTACATCCCAGGCCAACTGGTGTGGTTGACTAAAGTCAATTGCCTTGACCCTAGATTTGGCCCCCATTGGATATGTCACACAAAGGCAGACTGGGATATCAGAGGGCTTTGTTGTCAACATTCTTGAGTACTGAGAGATAAAAAATGGCGGCAGAGTAAGTGGATGCTGGACGAACATTCTTGAGTACCACATCACAGGAATTATTGAGCAAAAATAAAAAATAATTCAAACTCATAGGCTGTTTTGGATAAATCCAGATACTTCTTTTTTTCCTTGGGCCTTTGCTTTATTTCCCTGTTGCTTTGACTCTTGCCCTCAAAACACTCAACCTGATTTTCCAAGATGATGACCATGGGCTTGAAGATGCAAATAATCAGAACTAGGCTACCCTAGCTGACTAACTTGCATATTTGAAGATATAATATCACAGCCCGCAGTCTCTGATTAGTTTAATGAATCTAGTCTTCTGATGATGCTGAAGGAAAAGGTATTCCTGAGTGCAAAGGATGGTCAGGTTTTCATTACCTCCTGGAGGCTGGGCGCCCATTGAGGAAGGTTGCATCCAACTGAAGATTTCACCAACGAAGAAACGAGGTTTAAATGGCCTGACACCATATTTGTCATCAAAGACTCTAGAAAAAAAATCCAATACATAGCCCTATCCTCAATATAAGTGCCCCCAAATTTACCCGCTCTTTCCTGACCCACTTAGAAAGGCCCCTGAACAGTACGTAACTGCACTGGCCTCTTTCTCTCCTACTTATTCAACTGCTGAAATAGACCTCAATGGCCAGACTTGAACAAACTCCAAGTACAAATATCATCCATCTAAGAGGAAAGCCAGAGAACTGTATGGGTTTTGTATCAGGAAAGAAGTAATTTTTAATGTAAAACACTGAATAGTGTTTCCTGATATATCGAAGCCGACCAGAACACGCTACTTTGGTAAGAAACTTGAATGCCTCCTCCAAGAAATGGAAAATGAGCTCCCACCTTTTGTCCACAAGCAGCACCTGACAGAACTGTGGTGAGAGAATATTCACATTCCTTCTTCTGCTCAGATGACAAGGCTGAACCCATTTTGTTTTGGTGACAGCATCCAGAGTGGTGGCACAGAGCTGAGAGCATAGAAGCCAAAGGCATGTTTGTCCAGGAGACTCTGTGATTTGGGGAAGGTCAGTGAAGCCCACAGACCAGTGGGTTTTACTGCCGGGTACAAGTGGCAGCGCTTCCAGGTAGAGCCGCATCAGACTGGCTGAGACTCGAGCCAAAGGGAGGAGAGTGGCGTGCACATGTGTCTGAGGGGGGTGTCAGCTGAGCAGAGACCAGCCCCCATTTTTATAAAGGGCACATTACAGAGCTTTCCTGTTGGCCAGCCAGAGCATCAGTAGTGGCTGAGTTTCCCGAGGCTTCAGAGCCTGCAGTGACTCATTTGATCCCTCGGATCTGCTGATGGGAACTCTCAGGCTGCCAGCCCTGGTCATGGGAATTACCCATGTGGTTTCTTTGAGGATGGGAAGATTTCTCAAGCTTGGCAAGTCCTAAGAGATGGCATGGGTCCGCTAGAAGAGTGGTATTTTTCCCTCTGGAGAGAACGGGGTTTTTGAAAATCGTGCTCTGAAGCAATCTTCTTTAGACTCTGGCAAAGGATGAGTCACAGATATAGATCAACGAGCCACCCTGCCAGTGCATGCCTTCACTGCCTTCTATCCTGAGGACCATGTATTTAGTGCGACCTGCCCTTGTGCTGGCCACTGTGCTCTGCACTTGACATGTGTTTTCTCACGTACCCCTCTCAACAAACCGGTGTCATGATCTAGATTAATAGACGAGGAAACTGAGGCTTTGCGAGGCCACGTGGCCCAACCAGTGATGTGTAAACACGGAAAAATACACACTAAAACAAGATACCCTGATGTGCAGTCTTTGTGGATTTGTGGTATAATATTCCCTCTGTGGCCAGTTTCAAGGTACCAAGAGTTTACCACTGGCTCACAGAACTTCTGCATTTTAACCATCAGCTCCCCCAGGCGAGGGAGTCAGCTCCAGCACAGCCCTAGCGGCAGCATGCAGGCATGTCTGAATAATCCTTGGGGCCCACCACACTGCACTGCCCTTTACACAAACAGATGCGGGCTCAGTGAGGGCAAGGCCAATATTTAGAGCAGTTCCCTTGGATGTAGAGATGAAGGCTTAGTGATTCACTAATTCATACAGCAAACATTCATTTTGTTTCTGCAGGTTCACCTGACAACCAAGGACAACAGGATTTTATTTCCTGTGAAAGGATTTTGTCTCATGTAAGAATGACAGATTTCAGTGCCTCATAGAGGGCACCCCACAGCCAGCTACAATGATGCAGGTGGCTGCCAAGCATAGGGGAACAGAGGAGACCCATCAACAAGCCCTCTCTATACTCTATGCCTTTGCCACCTTCTCACCCAAGGATGTGTTTTTATTGATTTTGAGAGAGAGAGAGAGAGAGAGAGAGAGAGAGAGAGAGAGAGAGAGAGAGAGAGAGAGAGAAACAATGATGTGAGAGAGAAACATCGACCGGTTGCCTCCCATATGCACCCCAACTAGGGATTAAACCCACAACCCAGGTATGTGCCCTGACTGGGAATCACATCTGCCACCTTTTGATGTTCGGGACAACACTCCAACCAACTGAGCCACTGCCAGGGCATGCCTTTACTTCCTTCTATCCTGCCGTCCATGTATTATTTTCTCCTTCACTCTATTAGTGTCCTCTCCCAGTGCTGAAGGCTTATCCCTCCAGCCAACCCACCTTCCTTGGCAGGACTCAGAGAATAAACCCTCTGAGCACCCAGCTCAGCATCTTGCACAAAATACAGGCTCTAAAAATGGCTTTGGACTTCAAAGTACACATACTCATTTCAACAGCGCACTTCCGGTTTCGACGGTGCCCCAGATGGTTTTGCGATGTTCTCCATTTTCCAGTTAAAAAGCATCATGCACAGAGAAGTCTCTCTCCATTGTAATTAGAGGCAGATCACAGCATGCAGAGATCGTCCCAGCCTGACGTGAGCTTGGGTCGAGGCAACTGCAGTGTTTGCAAGTCCCATGCCCAGGCTGGCCCTCCAGGCTCAGACGTCTTTCCCTAGGAACTACTCAGGTTAGAGTCCAAGTATTCCTCATGGCAGAGCAATGTTCTGGAACTTGAAGAAGTCTGGAGCAATGAGGACTAAAAAAAGCCGGGGGGCTCTGGCTGGTTTGGCTCAGTGGATAGAATGCTGGCCTGTGGACTGAAGAGTCCCAGGTTCAATTCCGGTCAAGAGCACATGCTTGGGTTGTAGGCTCGATCCCCAGTAGGGGGTGTGCAGGAGGTAGCCGATCAATGATTCTCTCTCATCATTGATGTTTCTCTCTCTCTCCCTCTCCTTTCCTCTCTGAAATCAATAAAAATATATTAAGAAAAAAAAAAAGTCAGGGGGTGGGGATCAGCAAAGCTCTCTAGATCAAGCATGTCAAACTCACAGCCCACGGGCTGCATGCCTCGTTTATTTCGCCCGTGTTAGCCTTTGAGTTTGACATGTTTGCTCTAGACCAGCCTTGGGCAAACTACGGCCCGCGGGCTGGATCCGGCTGTTCTATCTGGTTCTCTTGCTCTTCCCTCCGCTCCTTTACTTTGAATTTATATTAGTTCACACAAATACTCCATCCATGCTTTTGTTCCAGCCCTCCGGTCCAGTTTAAGAACCCATTGTGGCCCTCGAGTCAAAAAGTTTGCCCACCCCTGCACTAGACCCTCTGCCAAGTGCTAGCTTGAATGAGCCTGGTGTCAAGGTAGGAGACCTGTTTAAAAAAAGGCAAGTCTCTGAGGATATCAGGGCAGGGATTCCGCTCCTGGGTCAGAAGAGAGTCTGGGAAAGGGATGCAAACCTTGACATTGACTAAGCCCTGACACCCCTCAGTCTCTGCGGCCAAGCCCAGGCTGTGTGGGTTGATTTTTGCATCTTGTCTTAAACAGAATATTCACATTCTTTCTTCTACTCAGATGACGAGGCTGAACCCATTTTGTTTTGGTGACAGCATCCAGGGTGGTGGCCAAGAGCACAGAGCTGAGAGCATAGAAGCCAAAGGCTTGTTTGTCCAGGAGACACTGTGATTTGGGGAAGGTCAGTGAAGCCCACAGACCAGTGGGCTTTACTGCCGGGTACAAGTGGCAGTGCTTCCAGATAGAAACTGGCCTCAGGTCCAGCAATGGTCACTCTCTGCCCAGGTATTTTATTTGGCTCACAACCCAGCAGACAGAAATGTGAGAAAGACAGGTGTTTGCCATGCACATCGAGTCTCCTGGGAATTTAGCAAACAGGATGGAGAAAGTGGATGCAGCAGCCCTTCCTTAGGAAAGATTCAGGGCAAAGCAATTGAGGGCAAAGCAGAGCCGTTCTGTTCCCTGTTTGCTCTAGTTAATGTAGTTAGCCCACCTGACCCCAAGAGAGAACTAAACTGGGTAAGACACGTCAGAGCGGGTGCGAAGGAACACACAGCTGCGAGTCCGTCATTTGTCGTGACTATGACCCACTATCTAGTCCGTGTCCTGCCTGCCTCTGTCAGGGAAGCTGACAGGGCTCCTGGGACAGCCAGGTGGGTGTTCACTCCTGCAAGCTTCTAGTCCTTTCCGGAGAACCTTCAGGCTGTCAGTCTACACTCTGGTTATTCCACCTTTTCTTTTGCCAGCGTTTGGATCTCACAGAGAAACAGATCCTCAGGGATCCCACTTCACGCTTATTGTATCCCCTCCACTTTGAACGGAAAGGAACAAGTTCAGCGAAGAACTCATCACCAACGCTTCCCACAATCTGGAGTCACCTTAAAGCCATTAACGACCATGCAGACCAGCTGCTGCGAGGTGTGTCCCTTCTAAGAATAAAGTATAGCTCTGCTCCCTGGCACAGGTTTCCAGGCCTGAAGCTTTGCTTCTGGTGCTGGTGAGTGCAAAGCTGCTGCACCCAGACCCGTGGCAGTCACGTCCCCCCGCCTGCTCCCTGCACTGTGTCCCTAATGTGTGCTCTGGGCAGATACCTGCCCTGTTAACGCAAAGAGGCTGTTCCAGCGGTAATGCTAATATCTAGTGTGCTGGGAGGAACCGTTTAGTCGTTTCCCTGCAGGGCGTCCTTTCACCTGCTGTTCTATTTTACAGGCCACTTACATCCTATTGCAATCGATAGACACATCAGCACGTTCTGCTGCAACCAGGCACGTCGGCAATCCGGGAGGTGGGCTCCCACAGGTCCCTGGCATGGTGCATTAGGCAGTGGGCCAGCAGGTTCACATCCGAGAAGGCTCTCCATCTCATTAGTTTCTCCCTGTACAGCAGAAAGCATGGTCATCTAGGTTATAGCAATCAGGGGCAGAATTGCTTGCAATTGTAATGGGAGATGCACTAGATTTCGGAGACTTTAGACAATGCTGTTCCGTGATCTGTTGAGTTTTAAAACAGAGCTAATGCGGGGAAGGGAAGTGAATTTATCCAGCCCAAAGGTTCTGCTTCTTGCTACCGTGTTCTGAAGGGGAAGCCGAGAAATGCTTCCAGGTGTCAGCCTTAGATCATCAATAATCTCAAGGAAGCTATTCTCTTGGCTTAACAGCAAAACATAACACATTCCACAAAAAGAATCAGAAAATGTATTTTGCTCTGCCAAGAATCCTAATAGGAGCTTTAAAAGTCAAATAGGATTTGAGAGCCCAGAAATCTTTTTATCTATAAAGTTAAACTGGGCCTGAGACTAATGCTGAAATGCCCATAGTGCCTGGACATAAGTGGATGGACAAGGAATACACTGTTCCACAAGGCGATTATTGATCCTACATTCACCTAATTTTCAGTGGGCCATTCATTTTCTTAACTGAAAAAAAGCTAGGGAACCAAATGGGTAGATGGCAGTTAGATTTAACGTTCATGAACACAGTATTTGAGTTCAGTTCTGTTCAATACATTGAGAATCTGTTAAATTTCAGTCACTTGTGCAGGGCTTGAGATTGGTTCTTGAAGCCTCCTGGTTTATGGGTTGATGGGGGAAGGGTAAACAGACACTTAAAAACCTAAACCTCAATAAAATGAGAACCCGGAGGGCTCTGTCAGCCTTTATCCTGCTCTGGGACTAGAAGAAGCTTCCTGGGTGAAATGAGCCCTAAGCTGATTCTTTGTATCCACAAAGGTTCTGGGAGGTTGTTTTCTGGTTGGGTCTGCCTGGCTGGTCTAGTCCGACCTCCCACTGGTGGCAGAGACAACGCCCTCAGGTGCTTAGCCCACCTGGGTGGAGCCAGGTGTGTGGTCTCTGGGAGATCTAGGGTCTGGGGCTGGGTGAGAGAGTTCTGGAGAAATCTTCAGGGAGGAATAGAACTATGACTAGCTATGGGGAAAGTCAACACATCAAGATGAGACACACCCGCTGTGCAACCATGAGCTTGCCTTCCTCCTGAGAGGAGCTTCCAACCTCAGAGATACAAGTGAAGCATTTAGAACAATTTATCCCCACACAGAGATTTTGGAAGCAGTTGGCCTTTGAGCTTTTGAAAAATATGCAGGACTCCCTGGGCCTCTGTCTTCGGCCGTCCAGGCTCCTGTGTGAGGTGGGCTCTCTGTGTGAGGTGTTTGGAGGGTGGATGCACACCAGTCCAGGCTTGGCTTCCTTCTGCCTTCTCTCGGATGGCTTTCCTGCAGAGACAGCTCCTGGGATGCAAACCTTACCCTGGGGAGGCCTAAGGAAGAGGCCTGGGCCAAGGAGAGGCAATACCAGAACGGACTCACTGCACGGGGCTGCAAAGCACAGCAGACTGTCACGGGGCAGCCAGAACCTCAGAGGCCTGCTTTCTGCTTATTCCTCCCCATCAATCTCCAAATCCAATGATCACTCATATCCTCCATTGTGCCCTGTACTACTTCTCTGTTCGTCTGGTGGTGGGCATGTTGGTGCCCATGTGTTCCTTCTCAGCACATGCCCAGTTCTGTTCAGGTTTCTGCCCTCCACCTGGAAGGCCACAGGCTTAAGGGCAAGTCGGCCTAGCTGACCTAAGGGTCAGTGAGTGCCTCTTGCCTGGAACCATTGCCTACTGGCCATTCAGTGGTTCAGAATGGCCAACAAGACTCAAGGGCACTTGAAGGAAAGAATTGTCCTTGCTCATAAGAGTAAGCCACAGGAAGAATGTTCATTCTCCCTGAAGAATTGGGGTAAGGCCTGAACCCATGGCAGCCTCCCAGCTGTCCAGCATCCCAGCTGACTACAGGTCCCAGTGAGGCCGCAAGGAGGGCAGAGCCTGAAAACCCACAGGGTGGAGGGAAGCCAGAGCCTCTGCAGGTTCCTCTTTCCCTGATATGGGCCAATAAAACCCAGATATTGGTTAGGCTGATTCTAGGCCACCAGTATTTCTTGCTCCAAAGCATTCTAACAAAAGTCATCTTTTGCTCACTGAGCCTGCCAGAGCTTCCTTTAAGGTGTTGCCATTTGACTTACCTGAACCAGTCTGGCCTCCCATGCACCCTCCACACAGGGCCAGAGGGAGGCACCAACATGCACAACTCCCCTGCCTCTCCCCTTCCCACAGTCACCTTGCCCACCTACAAACGTGCATGCCCTCCTAGTCTGTCCCCTGCCTCCAGCACCACCTGCCACCACCCAGCTTCTCCCAGGAAGGCTTGGGATGAACCCAAGCTGCAGGGTTCATCCTGGAATCCTGTCCGCACTCATTGCTTCTGGGGTGACTAACTGTGCCCGCTTTCCCTGGCCTGAGAGCCTGGACAAGTGCCTCTCAGTACTAATACCCAGAAAGCCCCGGCCTGTTAGGATGACTTGGTTGCCCCACCTCTCTGTCCCTCGGACCTCTAACACCAGGCTCGGAGGTCCCTTCTTCCATGTAGCCTAGATAGTGGCCGGCCAAACATTCAAACACATGTCTTTCTGATGCCCAAATCCCTGATCTTCCTACCTGACCCAGCTCTGAGGGCAGTAAGAATGAAAGGAGATGCTGGAAGTAAATCTATGTTTAGAAAATCTTATACATTGGTAGGTGTTCAAAACTCCTTTATCATGGACTTAACTGTGGCCTTGCTCAAAATGTGGGTATGGTTTTCACCATATTGTTAAATGCATCCATTTTCTGTATGTTAAGGAAAAATGTTACACATTACATCAAGCAAGAGACCAGTGGGGATGGTTCTCCGATTTACATATAGGCAACTCTGTGGTTGGTTGGAAATAGTCGTCTGCCCAGTAGTTCTAACACCTCCTAATCAGCAGAATGGTCATGTCACATTAGCAAGTTCTGTATGCACGTCCTGATGTGGTGACTGATGTCTGGGGTACAGGTCTATTAAAAAGCACCTAAGCTGTTGGCCAAGAAAATATAAGAACATAAATCACATGTTGCTTTACACAGAAATTGCATGTTAAAAATTTAATAACCACATAACCCTCCTTACTTTTTCCATTACATTGTAAGAACATTCCCTCCTCCCAGCCAGCGGCTGCCTACCCTAGAAGGGACTGGAGATTTGTTTGTCCCATTCCCCCAAAGTGGTGTAAAAATAGTAAAGGCTGTCAATAGTGATTGATTAATTTCAATAATGTAAATAATGACTGTAATTGCAATTGAGAGAAATGCTTTCCTTTCTGATTAATCTGACCCTCTGGGCCACTATTAACACATGCACATTAGAATGCTAATCAGGAGGTAAATGCAGTCTAGCTCTGCTGGTCTTCCCCAGCCCTGTCGGGCCCCTGCTCTCCATTCTAGTTCCAACCCTTTTATCTTTTGTATGTAACCCAGCATTCCCCTCTAGTGAATAGGAAACACTTCATCTTCGAAGCTGGCTCCTGTCTCAGAGCCATCACTACCAGGGAAGCATCCTGATTGCCCTTGAATGTTGCTCTTGGTGATTTTAAGGCTCTGTGTGACCATCAGCAGGTGGGTGAGTTGGTTAACTGGCTGGCTCGTTATGCCCATTTTACAGGTTACTGGGTAGAGACACTGAAAGGTTAGGTGACACCCCCAACCAGCCAGCACGTGGGAGGCAATAACAGAAACAAATGTGTCCCTCCACATCCTACATTCTGGCTGAGTCTCTCCAATAAAATACTAAAAGTGCACCGGGGCCACCTCCCCTGCTGACTGACTCTGCTGTCCCTTTTTCCAGGTCATCCTCAGGGCCCCTGGGCCACTCGATGCCTCCTCTCTCCCTCTCTACCTGCCACACCCAAGCGTACAGAGTCACTGCTTTTACTCAGCCATTTGGAGCTCTTCAAGTGCCTCTTTCTATAACAGTGGGCAGGTCTGAAGGCCTAGGATGGAGTCCAGGGGACTGATCCTGAGGGCTGGTGATTCGGGCCCTCTGTCCTTCAGATCTGTGTCCCTACAGAATATGCATCTGTTGCTTCTTTCCTCACTAAGCCAGGCTCTGGCTGGCACTGTAGGGAGCTTACTTTAACAAGAACTGACTCTACCTGGCAAAACTAGCCAAAAAGTACCCTCCCCCACACACTCACACACGTACTCATGCACTGTGTAAAAGTTCTCGAAATTTAAAAAGGACATTGTATTCTTTACCTTCACACCCCCAAATATAGAGAGTATCCTGAGTCTGCTCACCATTGTTCACTTCTGCTCCGAGGTCCGAGGCTGCAAGGTTGGCCACCGTTATTATGTCACTGTTGCAGAAGGACATAAAATGAAAGAGAGTAATTTGATGGAAGAGTTTTCGAAGGTTGATGTTATTTATATCCAGAGATTTGTATCTAGTATTTCTATTGGTAAATGGAAACACACACACACACACACACACACACACACACACACACACATATGGGTTTATTTAAATGTGTTCAATATAACTTAGAGGACAGATGGGTTCTTCTCAAAAACAAAACCAGCACAAGAACACTAATTGGAGTAATTCTATACCTTTCATCAAGAGGCAGGATTTTAAGTATGTCAGAATGTGTAATTCATCTTAAATTGAAAGTCATTTGAAATGATTTTCTTTCAAGAAGTGACAGCCAGGATTTGCTTGCCTGAGGGGCAGCGTGGCCGCGCGGTCACTCCCAGCAGTGAGCCCCATTTCTCCTGCTATCACAGTGCGGACAAAGTGCCTTGCGGTTTTCGGCTGCACAGGCCGAATCCTCACTAAACCGCGGGGAAATGCCTATCGCATTGACATTTTCTTTTTGTTCCCATCAAGCCAACAAAAGATAATTTTTCAAGATCACACTTCTCTGTGCCTTAGATTCCATGTGTCAAATTGCAGTAATTTCTTAGAAGAGTCAAAAATAACTTTAGAGTGTTCTTTCCCCCCCTTTCTGGGCAATTACTAAACTTCAAATAGCCACTGGTGAATAGTCTCCCTCTCCATCCTCCTGTCAGATTAAAAAAAAACCCACAAAAAACAACCTTCAACTAGCAGGAAATATGACAACACACACTGCCTTTAAATTCAAGCAAAGAGAAAATCTATATTGTATATTTTATTCTGCCCAGGGCTAAGGAAAATACGTTGGCAAAAAAGTGTCTCCTATAAACGGACCATTTTTTCTTTCTTTTCCAAGTCTACCTTCTTGGGAAAGGAGTTATTTCCTCAGGGTCTCCTCAGGTGACCACATCACACCCTCGGCCAGCCTAAGCCAACCCCAGGCCCAGGATCACGGAGCCAGGCCCACATCTAGACCCGGCCCTGGCCACAGGCAACTGCTTCCCCAGCTCACCGCTGACTCCAGGACCTTAGTTCCAGGTGAGTGTAAGTTGAGTGTGGGTGTGTGTAAGTGGCAATTTAGATATTTTTCCTCTCAGTGGATGTTGCCCCATAGTGTGCAAGCCTTGGTGAGGGGACAGGGCTTGATTTCAGTCCCCACATAACTGTTGACCAGATGTCCTCATACAGGGTCAACCTGCACAATGCAAGAAGGCGGCCCTGAGGATTAAGCGCTCTGAAGAGTCCTCGTGAAACCGCCTCCGTTGATTTGAGAAAGAAAAGTGCTTCCTCTCTCCTGCAATGCCAGCAGTGTCTCTTTACAGGGGTCCTTTTCTCTAATCTTTACATCACAACAACTCTCACCTTTGAAGTGGGTATTGAGCCAAGGACTGCAGAGTATAGATTTTTCTCTTACCTTTTTTTTTTGGAATGAGGAAGTTACTGAGACAGACACTCATTTTAACTTCCTGCTACACATGTTTATTATCTATTTGTTCTTTTCATTCTGAAGCTAGTCTTCCAGCTGACATTGTCTTGAATGCCTCCTCCTCCTCCCTCCTCTCAGCTGTTGCTTGCGGCCTTGGAGCTAAGACCAGCCCACATCCTTCTTGGGGAAAGAAATGGCTGTCACAGCATGGTGTAAGCAGGTTTCTACTTTGAGCCCCAAAAGAAAGATGAGGAGGATGGGGTGGGCATGCTGGCTTAGGGAGAAGAGCAACTGGTGAAGAGAATCTACCTGTCTTGGACTAACAATTGGACAGGGGAGAAGCTGTGGGCCATCAGATCTAAATGACAGTCACCTAGGAGAGGAATGTAGTGGCAGCTTTTTCCTGCTGTTCAAGTTCATTAGAGATAAACAGAAATGACAGGCCATGCTCCAACCCTGCTGCTCTCTTTCATGCATGAGAGGCATGCTTCTGAGAGTCCAACAAGGATCTAGCATCTGTGATGTTGATTTTACTGCCACTGGTAGCTACAAACAATACAGAAAATTGTTAGGGTTACCCTGGCTGGTGTGACTCAGTTGGTTGAGCATTGTCTTGTGCACCGAAGGGTCACTGGTTTGATTCCTGATTAGGGCACATACCCAGGTTGTGGGTTCTATCCCTGGTGGCCAATCGATGTTTCTCTCTCTCTCCCTCTTCCTTCCTCTCTCTATAAATCAATAATTTTTTTTTAGGATTATGCTTTGTTCTATAATTTAGTTTCTAAATAAATCTCCATGTTGTAAATTGTAAATGAGATTTTTTTTTTTAGTTTCCCTTTCTGATAGTTCATTATTAGTGTATAAAAATGCAACTGATTTCTGGATATTTATTTTGTATCTTGCTACTTTACTGAATTTATCAGTTCTAGTAGTTTTTTTTTGGTGGAATCTTTAGGGTTCTCTATATACATTATCATATTACCTACAAATAATAACAGCTTTACTTCTTCCTTTCCAATTTGGATGCCTTTTATTTCTTTTTCTTGTCTGATTTCTGTTTACTTCCAGCATTATGGACTTCTAGCATTATGTTCAATAAGAGAAGTGAAAATGGATATCCCTGTCTTGTTCCTGATCTTAAGAAAAATGCATTTAGTTTTTTCCATTGATTATGATTTGTAGGAACCCCTTTCACGTCCTGCGTGGTGCAGGGTTCCGGTTCAGGGTTCGGGTTCTGGAGAAGGCCGCACACAAATGAAAACAGACTGGAAAAGTATTAATTTGGGAATATTGGGGGCCAGGCAGGAGCCCACCTCTAGTGGGAGGACTACACACTGCTCTGGCCTTGCTATCCCTTTTATTGAGACTATGGGATACACCCATAGTCCTTAGGCAGGAAACTCCAATAACAGAAATTTACATGAGACAAACAGAGGTGGAGGCTGCTTCAACTAACAATGTTTCAACTAAACAGTGAGTGATTAGAGCAATTAAGGTTGTTGACCAGCCCTCCCCCCCACCCCGCCCCCCGCCCACATCCTTCCACCAGTGAGACAACGATCAGTCTCCGGCAATGATTGTTAGCTGTGAATTTGTCATATATAGCCTTTATTATGTTGAGACTAGAGGCCCAGTGCACGAAATTCATGCATGAGCAGGGTCCCTAGCGGCTGCCGGCTGCTGGCCAGGGCCTCCCTTCATTCCATTCCACCCCCTGGTGGTCAGCACATGTTATAGTGAGCGATTGAACTCCCTGTCGGTCAAACTCCTGAGAGGACACTTTGCGTATTAGGCTTTTATATATATAGACTAGAGGCCTGGTGCACAAAATTTATGCACGGGCGGGGGGGAATCCCCTCAGCCCAGCCTGCACCCTCTCCAATCCGGGACCTTTTGGGGGAAGTCTGACTGCTGATTTATCCCTGGGATAGGGCCTAAACCAGCAGTCGGACATCCCTCTCACAATCCAGGACCACTGGCTCCTAACGCTCACCTGCCTGCCTGTCTGATCACCCCTAACTGTCTCTGCCTGCTGGCCTGGTCAACCCTTATGGCACCCCCTGCCAGCCTGGTTGCCCCCAACTGCCCCCCTCTGCCAGCCTGGTTGCCCCATGCAGCCTGCTGTTTGGTTGTTACTGTGAGGGTGTCCTGACCAATTTGCATATTACCCTTTTATCAGTATAGCTATGTTCCCACTATTCCCACTTTACTGAAGGTTTTTTTTTTTTTATCATAAATGGGTACTGGATTTTGTCAAATTTTTTTTCTGCATCTATTGATATGATCATATGATTTTTATCCTTCATCCTTTTTATGTGATATATCACATTAATTGATTTGTGGATATTGTACTAGCCTTGCATCCTAGGAATAAATCCCACTTGGTCATGGTGTCTGATCTTTTTAATGTATTGGTGAATTTGGTTTGCTAATACTTTGTGGAGGATTTTTGTATCTATGTTCACCAGGAACATAGATACAAAATGGCTATAATTTTCTTTCTTTATAGTGTCTTTATCTGGTTTTGGAATTAGGAGAATGCAGCCTTATAAAATGAGCTTGGGAGTCTTCCCTCCTCTTGAATGTCTTGGAATAGGTATTAGTTCTTTGAATGTTTGGTAAAATTCAGCCGTGAAACCATCTAGTTCAAAGCTTTTGTTTTTTGGGAGTTTTTTTTTTTTTTTTTTTTATTACTTCTTTAACTTTATTAGTTGCAATTGATCTGTTCAGATTTTCTGTTTCTTTTTGATTCAGTTTTGGGAGATTGTATGTTTCTAGGAATTTATCCATTTGTGGGTGTCTTTACAATCTATCCAAATCTCAACCATATAGTGATGGTACAAAGATTCAATGATAGAAAAAAAAAATGCAAAGGGCTGAGCACAGAGCTGGGCACATAGGGTATGCAATAAGTTTTGGCCTTCCTCATCTATGACATTTTATCACCTGCTAAGGGGAGGACTCCACAGACCCCCAACTCCACAGAACCTACCGGTCAGGAGCGCTGCTGGGATTAATTAGATTTAAAATTGCCTGGTGAAACTCTCTTAGTTCTTTAGAGATATGCAGGATGTACATATAAGGTGTTATTACATTATTATAGTTTTCCCATCCTGGCTGTGGCAGCAAAATCAAGACTATCAAGTATTATAGGCTTTTCATTCTATTTTTACTACCAGAGCACTGGATAATAAATTTAAATGGGAGAGTCTGAAAGTAAGATGACCTCTTTCCTACTAATTGTATCAATTGAGAATTCAGGTCTGCACCTTGAGAACTTTGTATCTTCTTCAAAGGGGGAGAATGACTTCATAGTTTGGATCCATGCATAAGGGTTTTTGCAAAGGTGACACAAATAGCCCATGGAGCTGACCCCTCCTTGGGAAATGTTACTGAATGACATTTAATGGCGATCAGTCTTAGCCGAACTAGAACTGTTTTTCCTATCTTTTTACATCGTGTCTAAGTCCGTATCTTTCTTTTTCTCATGTATTTCAAAACATGATTTTAAAATATTGAAGTAATATTTCTTTTTCCCTTTAAAGATGTTTGTTCCACGCTGAAAACCTAAGGCTCCTCCTCCTCCCCCCAGCATTTAATCTGTAATTTTGTAGGTTATGATCATTTGTAGATTTTAGAAAGTGCCTTTTATTCTTCTCTAAGTGTTAAAGCAATTTAAATTAATGGGCCTTGGACTCTTTGATACCCATTTTTAAGGCATTTCAAAATGCGTGGAAGACGATACCCTTTCATATGTGATAAGTAAAAATCTTGGCAGATGAAAGACTTTTTTTTTTCTTTTTGTTTTTACACAAAAGAAATCTTCAGTACTGCAGAAAAACTGCAGAAGAGGAAAGATCTTCATTATTGTGATTTTTCCCTCCTCCCCGCCCCCCAACCTGCTTGAGAACTCAGCTGCTCACAGGAGATGGGAAAGGATGCAGGGTGAGCCAGCTGCCTGGAGAGGGGGCAAGAGGAGGGCTAGGCTGAAGTTCGTCCTGAGCCACCCCCAAGCTTTGCACCTCATGCTCATCACTTGTTTCTGAAAAAAAAAAAAAATGTTTACAGAGCCTAATATTCTCCTCCCGCTCCTGCACCAGTGCATGACAACTGTGAGGACCAATGCTCTCTAATAAAGAGCGTGGCCCAGTTCCCTGGGGGCTCAGTGGGTTGTTAGTAGCCCTGAGCAGTGCAGACAGACCTTTGTCTCCCTGATTCCTGGGCAGCGCCATGAGAGGGGGACACAGCTATGCAGGGCAGGAACAGTGCCGACAGTTGCCTTATTCACTCCCCTTTGAATAAGGACTGTCAGGTCCCAGGTCCCCACTGCATTTGAAAGGGGCTTACGGGAGGCCTGGCGAGACTGCTGGCATAACGTCAGCTTGCTGTTCTGCCTGTCCACTTGTCTGTCTGGTGGAAAGGAGGGGTAAGGGTGAGGAGAAAAAGACTAAGAAATCACCCAGTTGTTTACTGCAGTTGTTCGCCGACTCGCCTTCGATAAGCAGCTCTGCACACAGGCGTGGTGCTGGTCAGCACTCTCCTCACTTCCTGCTCCCAAGCGTTTGACTTCCTTAAGCCATGCTAAGATGCTGAACATGGGATGATTTCAGGAGAACCAGGGATCTCAGACTGTGAGCCGTGACTAGTCCCTTTGCTCTCAGATGGAGACACAGAGGGTCTGCTCCTGTCCTGGAGTCAGCCCCCCAATAGTGACAGACCGGCTGACACCATGGGGTGGGAGGAGGGGACGGTGCAGGCCTGGCCACTCTCAGTGTTATCGACCTTTACGGCTTGAGTGGCTTGAGCACCCTTTTCCATCCTGTGCTCAGGTCCACCCTGAGTTGGCCTAATTCCACATGGAGCGTGAGGTCAGGGCTAGCAGATGCACAGGCTTCCTGAATGAGCAAGCCGTCGATTACAGTTGTTCTGCGGGGCCGCTGGACAGCACTGACATATTATTAGGGAGCAAGCACACATTTCTAATGTCAGTAGTGATGGTCAGCACCCCACGCATTCATTTGTCACTTCCTCCTTCTGCCCCGTGATATTTCACTCATCACCTTTTTCACATTTTCATCTTTCTCTCTAAACTTTCTGCACAACAGAGGTGACAGCAGGGGGAGTTTTTAGACCCATTTACCAAGAAATGGTGCAAAGCCCAGTGAATCTGTTTGGATTAATCTCTTGCAAACATAACAGGCATTTTTATATTCAGAACCTGGACTTTTCCCAACTCCTTCCTCGTCCTCCCACTGATCCTTCCCCACAGGGAACTTTGCAGGTGCTGAAAAGGAGCCACATCTTCAGGCTGCCTGACCTGGTGCCCGAGGGCGAGGGTGGCCCTGGGTGGCCTGGGATGGGACTGCTCCTGCGCGGGGACAATCATTTTGGAAAACAAGCCAGGGAAACCCAGAGCAGCGTCTTCCCACTATTAGAGAGGGCTGGTTCAACAGCGACATCTTCCCAGCTTGCAGAGATGGCTGGGTGTGTGGGGAACATTCCGGTAACATGTCTATTAGGCATTTGGGTTCTGGTGCTGATTATCAGGGTTCAAACCTCAGTTTGCTGGGGACCTTGGGAACGTAGACAGCTTTAGCTTCGTTAGCTTAAATGGGGCTAATTCTTGTATCTGACTCAGAGCAGTAGTGAGGATTAAACCAGGTATAGATTCAAGCAGACAGCTCAGGCAAACTCCAAAAGGCAAGTCAGGCAGCCTCTCCCCTCCCCATGAACACACAGTGTGTGTGGACCAGGCACAGCCAGAGCGTGGTGGGCTGGGCCCCCGGGTCCCCCCTGCTGAGCTCTCTTTTTCATAGGCTTCTGGGGGGAGAGAGCACCAGACACGCCAGAACAGCGAGGGACTTGGTGGCATGGAGGGTGCCCTTGCTGCAGAGACGTTAGCTGCCTAAGAGACCTTGTGCTGTGGACAGTAGAGACCTTGTGCAGCCCCTCCTCTCCTCTGTGGGGGGAGGGAGCCTCACTCCCAGGTCCGTCTCCTGCCAGGTGAGGTCAGCAGAATTCGAAAGATGTTCCCCCACGATTCCCATCCGCGGTTATCCAACCGAACACTAATCTAGATACGGCTCTAATGGGGCTTTGCAGTTGCAATGAAATCAGCTGACTTTAAGATAGGAAGGTTATCCTGGATTTTCCAGATGGGACCCATGTGATCACTGGGGCCCTTAAAAGCAGAGAAGTTTCTTTGGCTGGAGTCCACGAGATGTGGCAAAACAGGACAGGAGGAGAGATGAGGCGGGCAGGGTGGTCAATGAGATGCAGAGCTTGAGAGAGACTCATTCACTGTTGCTGGCTTGAAAGGGGTCAGGGATTAGGGAAAGTGGTGGCCTCTGGAATCTGCATCACCTCTGGCTGCAAGCGAGGAAGGACCCCAGGCCAGCCAGGAAACAGTCTTCCAATTACATGGAATTGAGTTCTGGCAACAAACTAAGTGACCTTGGAAATGTGTTCTCCCCTAGCGCCTCCAGGAAAGAATAGCTGCTGGTGACACCTTGATTTTGGCCCTGTGAGAGCACTGGGGCACCTACACCACACCTGGCACTTGGTAGACACTCATAGGTCAGCCTGAAATGGCCTCACAGCCAGTCCAACCCAGTTTATCTCCATTGTGTGTGTGTGTGGGGGGGCCAGTTCTGGAGTGCGAGAGGGAGTTATCTTCCCAGCTCAGCCAATTGAGGGTTGACTGACCACAGGAGGCTTTGCTCCCTTCAAGACCCAGTGAGGCCCCTGCTCCACCCCACAGTCTATGCTTTCATTTCATCCCCCCAACCTCCCACTGTACATGCAAGAGCCAGGCCATGTTAGAAGTAAGGTCATTTGGGAATGAGAAACAAGTGGAAGGAAAGTCAGTGAGGAACAGCAGTCAATGTCAGAAATGGCAACAAGAAACGAGTGAGAGGTAACAGAATGGGAGGAGAGAAGGAGATGAGGAGATAAAGAAGGAAGAGGAGGAAGGCCCGACAGGCAGCCAAGACAGCCAGTGCTGCGCTGGGAAAGGCATGCACAGGAAGTTCAACCCACACCTGGTGACCATGTCTCACTTAGGAGCTTCCATTGGACCCATCCTGTTCACCTCCGAGGCCTAGGGGACAGGCCAAGTCTATTCATTTCTCCTTATCTCCTAATGTCTCTTCAGGGAGAACTTGTCATTGGCCATGGGCTCGGCCACACCAGGGATTTGAGGATACCCGTCTGGGCCTGCACTTGGGGAAACTGAGGCTCTGATTTCCCTAATGAGCAACATTAGGGAGGAGAAGGCTGGAAACAGCTTCTGGTCTTGTTCCTGACACTTGAGCCATTACCTAAAGAAGTACTTTCCTTGCTTCCTTCTTTCTTTTGTCACTTAGAATCCTAATATATAAAAAGCCAGGGGCTGTCACGAATGAAACAACAGATGGATGACTGAACAGCAGGCTGTGTGGGGCGACCAGGCCAGCAGGAGGGGCAGTTGAGGGTGACCAGGCTGGTGGGGGGGAAGTTGGGGATGACCAGGCCAGAAGAGGGGGGCAGTTGGGGGCAACCAGGCCAGCAGCAGGGGGGGGGGCAGTTGAGGGTGACCAGGCCGGCAGGGGGAGCAGTTAGGGGTGATCAGGCAGGCAGGCAGGTGAGCAGTTAGGAGCCAGTGGTCCCGGATTGTGAGATGGATGTCCGACTGCCAGGGTCACTCAGAGGGGGACAGATTAGACTTTAAGCCTGCGCTGCCTGCTGTGCCCACCTACGGGGCAGGTGCTCTATACTTAGGGGCATGGCACCTGTGGCTTTGTTATTGTTGTTCTGTTTAATTTATGTTAGCAGCTCATTTATTTTACACCATAATAAACTGCGGCTACTTGACAAAAAGGGAAGTGGAGTTTCTGTGCCTCTGTAGTTAGGGCTGTTTACTGGTTTATTGAGATTTAGTGAGTGGAAATAAACAATACTTTCAGTGCATATATATTATCAGGTGATATATATTCAAAGCAGGATATTGAAAAATTAACCATCTGCTGAGATACATTACTTTGTGTGGGAATGTTATTGCCTCATTCTGATATAGATTTACTGACAAAACCATCAGACTGTACTTACACAGTGGCTTTCCAGCTCTGGGCAGGGCCTCCCCCGGGTGAGGGAAGTGTGCTTTGTGGCATCAGGAGGCTGACATGCCATTCACAAGGCAGACAGACAGGAACTGTAGAGGGGTGCTGGGCCCAATGGTAGAGCTGTGAGCACGCTGTGCGCTGGCTGACAGAAGAGTTTATATATTGGTAAGCGTCCTTCCTAGTGGCTACAGTCGCTGGGCTCCTGCTCTTGCCCCCGCCCCAGCTCGCTCCCCCCACCCCGAGGAACGGGATTTCAAATCACACCAGTGACACCGTGACAACTGTGGAACACACAGTGCACTGCTGTAATAGGTTCCTCAGAGCAGGCGACTTCTTGACTGCGAAGGGGGCCGCTCGTGCATCACCCCCACGACAGCAGGCTGGGCCAGGGGATGCCGGCTCCTGCTGTGGGGCTGCACTCCACTCTGAAGGCCGATGAGCACTCTGCAGCGTGGCTCAGCCTCCAAGCAGGGGGCGTCAGCAGCCTGTGGAGAGCGAAGAGAGGACCCCCAGGGCTCTTCTCTCCTTCCAAGGGCAGCAACCTGAGGCCAGACTGGGAGCTAGGGAAGTAGGTCCCGGGCCTCCTGCTTCCTGGTCCTGGACCTCCATGCTTCCCCGAGAAAACGGACTTGTCACCAGGGCTTTATGGAGGAGCAGAGAACTCCCCACTCCCTACATTTAATTTAGGAGAGAGACGATTTAGGTTAGTCAATTTTTTATATTATCATATTACAAGTTTGCCTCATTTAATGAGAAACCAATTATCAAAAAGACGTTGGGTGCTTATTATGTGCCAAGCATCTTACTAGGCTCCCTGGGAAATTAAAAATGAACTCAGTATGTTCCCAACTGTAAGGAGTCCCAGGACGCACACATATGAACAGTGAAGAAACACCACTAGCGGTGCACAGGCAACACACAGGGAAAAGTGGAAATATCTGCCCAGTGGCAAGTGTGTAAGTTGAGAGGGGCAGGAGGTGATGGCCTGAGTGAGCTGGAGGACCTCCTGGAAGAGGTGGAACATCCGTGCACCTTGAGAGGTGGGCAGGCTCTGTGCCCGCTGTCGCTGACCTCCTGCATCTGGGAGGGAACTGTGTGTTCTGCTCCCGACCTTGAAGGGCCTTTGGAGATGCTTTGCAAATGCCCAAGGTCGTTATTGTGTTCCATGCCAGGGAAGTTCCAAATATGGACATTTAGCTTCATATAATTGTCAAACCAGAGCGAGCATTTGCTTTACACATGTATTTCAACCATGCCCTGTTTTGAAAACCTTTGACTTACAACTTTTGGGGAAGAAACTAATTATCTTGAGCAGAGATAAACCGAAGGACTAAAGATAGGTGTCAGGGTGTCCATGGAAACAGAGAGTATAATATTTGTGGAAGTGCATGCACCTTTTTAAATGGGGCAGAGCTCAAAACTTTTTTAGAGTCTTCAAGGGATTGGTGGTCCTGAAAATGGCTCAGACCCCTTTCCTAGTTTGGAATTTTGTTTCTCACGTGGATGTTAGTACTCATGTTACTTTAGAAGTTTAACAGAATGTACTGAGGAGCCACAGTGGAATCTCCTGTCAGTCACAGGGAGGCGCAAATTAGAAGGGGTTGAGGAAGAAAAAGGAAAACACAGGGATTGGAGCATAAATCAAAACTGAGACTCCTGAGGCCAATACCAACATTATTCCCAGTAGCCGAGAGGTGGCAACAAGCCGTATCCACCGATTGATGAATACACAAACAAAACGGGGTAAATGCACACAATGGAACATCATTTGGCCTGAAAAAGGAAGGAGGTCCTCACACATGTTCCAACATGGATCTTGAAGACATTCTGCTGAGTGGAATAAGCCAGATACAGAAGGACAAATACTGTATGATTCCCTTTCCGTGAGGCTCCAGAGCAGTCAAAGTCATGGAGACAGAAAGGGGAATGGTGGTTGTCATGGGCAGGCGGAGGGGAGACTGAGGAGTTGCTGTTAATAGATGCAGACCTTCAATCTGGGATGATGAGAAAGTTCTGGAGATGGTTGGTGATGGTGGTTGCTCAACAACGTGAATGTGTTTAATGCTGTGGAGCCGTACATTTAAAATGAGAGGAGTAAAAGAACAGCAGATACATTTTACCACAATAAATACAATAAAATAAAGTAAAAAGACTCTAGAGGCCAATGTCAAAATACCAGCATCCTGTATGCGTGTTGCCTGTGGATTACGAATTTGGCTCTAAGCTTTTCAGCAGCCAAGTCTCAAGCGTTTTTCCTCGGAGAGGCAGGGGCTTACCTGACTTATGAAGCAAAACACTTTGTTATAATGGCCACTTAAGTACTGACAATTAAAACCGATACCTATTACACGGTCATTTAAACGTGTGACAATGTGCTAATGCTTTTATAAGCTAATGGGGTAGGAAAGAGAAGGTGAATTATGTTTAAACTGATCTATGTAATTTAAAATGAGGGTAATATCCGAGAAATTGGTGCTTTACCAAATAGATGGAGATACTGAGATAGTGTGAAGGAGAGGGGGAGCCTTGGGTGGATGGACACAGACCCCTCATTAAATCAGCAGATGAGCCGAAAACCAAGCATGCTGCCTCGGGTTGGGAGGGAGAGCCAGCCCTTGGGTCACGCACACCCAAAATCCAATAGGTTTTCAGCACCAGGAAAATCTCTTCAGCCTGGCGAAGGCTGCCCCTAACGTCTCCGTGTTGCTAACCAGCCAGGAGTGATTAGTCTGATGACCCTGGAAGGACACAGAAGCCCGATCGCACAGGCTGGAGCCGACTCCCAGGACCGCGCAGCTGCCCTGCTGGCCTGGACTCTCTGCTGGCCCGGCTCCAGCTGAGGTGCTTGGAGCGGGGATCCCCTGGGAATTGCTAGTCCTGTAGTCCTGGTTCCCGGCTGGCATCACCTCTTGGGGGAGTTCCAGGCTGACTTCTCTTGTTGCCAGCTCACAATCCTCGGAGGTGGCAAGTGGGCTCGAAATGCCATCCTGAAGCAGCTTACCTGCTCTCCCAGCGGGGCCAGGGCGCTCCCTCTGCCGTTGCACCCTGTCTGACTCTCAGGAAAGGACCCCTTGCATCTCCTCCAAGAGACGGCTTCCCGAATCCCCACCTCCCAGCTGGGCCCAGTGTGGTCCAGTGTATGCCTGGAACCCCTCAGTCAAAACACGCATCTGTAGGTGCCATGACAAGGCCAGGGCGAGGGTTTCCCTGACTCACAGGCGCTGCATTCTGCTGGCCTGTGGGTAGCAGGCCCAACCTGCCATCCCTGGGCATCCTTCTAGGGAGCAGGCGTGCACCCCAATGCATTAGCTCAGCCCCTGGGGCAGGTGAGGCAGGAGGCCTCAGGCCCAGCACTCCCCCCAGGCCCGCACTGCTCCATCCTTCCCCAGGCTAGTGGGGAGAGAGGCGAGGGTGTGGGAATGGGGAGGTGGGAGCAGAGGGCAGCCCAGGCTGTGGGTGCAAGGGGGAAGCTGCCACTCAACCATTAAGCCCAGGAGGCCTCTGTGTGCTGCAGGGCTGTGGCCCAAGAGGGCAAAGCTGGGCGGCCCGGAGAAGCCTCCACCAGTGTCCGTTCTCTTTCCAGGTGGCCAGAGGCTGTGCTCAGAGGCTCAGGAGGGCGTGGGCACAGCTGTGTGCCTTTCCTTGTGGCGGGCTCTGAGCTGGCCCGAGAAGCCCAGAGCAGCCGTTGACTCAGCTCCCACTCTGGGTGCTTCTGAGTCTTTGCAGCAGGGCATGGGTAACCCATGGGGAACTCAGTCCTCAGCAGTTTCTGTCTGGTCTGCTTTCTAAGGCCTCTCCGAGAGATGCTACAGCAAAGCGATTTTCTGGCCTTCATCATGTGTTCACAGGCTCACTGATCCGCCTGCGTTTCTCTTCATTCTATGACTTAGCTGCAAACCTTCTGTCTCCCACGTGGGAGTGAGTGAAAGGAGGCTCAAACGCCTCGGGGTATGACTGCCAAGTCCAGACTACTCACAAGACACAGGTTCATTTTCAATAAGGGAGAAAAAAGAAGGGAAGAAAAGGACCCGTGTATGTTCTAGAAATATGCCAGTTGCTAGGAAGCACCTGATTGAGTTGTCCAGATGCAGAAATTAAGACAGAGGTTGCCCAAGATCCAACAGCCAGGGAGCTGGTGGCTGTGGCTGGAACCCAGGAGGTTGGCTCCAGAGCCCAGACCCTCCAGTGAGGACCTGTGGGGCCTGTGAGCACAGCTGGTTCTGAGTTCAAGTCCTGCAGCGGCCCTGTTGGTGACGGTGCTACCTCAGGGAAGCCACGTCCCCGCCAGCCCCAGCCCTATCAGTTTCTTTGCCTGGAAATAAAACAGCCTCCCAGGATCGTTTTGGGGGAGGAAACGGTACAGCTGACAAGGACAAATGACTCCAAATCATCTTTTCTACACCAGGAAGAAGGGGCAACTTTCAAAGGGTTCTTAATTAAGTTAGCCGTGGTAATTACATTTCCACTCTATTATTTATATTAACATAGAGGGAAAAGGGGCATCTTAACGTTGCTTTAATGAACCAAGAGACAGCCTCCACAGCCTGCCAAGCTGAGCATCTGCGCCCCGGAGGCATTATCTTTGTTTACGGCCCAGCAGGCTGCTCTCCCAGCTCGGGGCCTGGGGGCCCAGCTCGGGCCTGGGGGCCCATCTCGTTCATGAAGACAGCTGGAAGAGCTCAGAGTCCACACTGGCATGGCTGCCCCGATGCATCAATGAAGAGCAAGTTCTTTCTATGCCTGCCCCTTGTAGTTAGTTATGCCAATTAACATGTTATTTACCACAATTTTTACTTTTTCCATGTGAAATCTCTTTTTGGTAGATAGGATTTCTTACATCTGATACCCATAGTATCTGGATTTTACATTTGCATGGCTCTTGTATTACCCACCACACCTTCCCATTTCTTTATGTGGTAGCACATCCTTGCAGGAAGGCGAGGGAATGCAGGCAGGAAGGGGCTGGCCAGGCAGGCCCCCAGGTGGCTGGGGGAGTTCAGCTTCATTTCCATCTGACAGGGGACCAGGGCTTTGGAATATAGTCTCTGCTCTGTAATGGGTAGAGAATGTAGAGCTGATCACCACCCTGTTCTTTTTCCAAACACACTTCATAAGCACCCAAAGACATCAAGTTTCTAAGATCACCTGTGATTTATTTAAATGGTGCACTGATATTTCTACAATCAGAGACGGCTGAGGGTGCTGCATTGTTCCTCTTACATGAGGGTGTTAAATGGTTGCCCCCCCCCCCCCGCCTCCACCCCCATCACTAGCACATAATTAGGCAATCATAATAGAACTAGAGGCCCGGTGCACGAAATTTGTGCACTGGGGGTTGGGGAACCCTCAGCCCAGCCTGCCCCCCTCTCACATACCTGGGAACCCTCAGGGGATGTCCTACTGACAGCTTAGGCCCACAGCGGGCCTAAGCTGCAGTCTGGCCTCCCTCTGCAGGAGGCAACTGGCTGATCAGAAGAAGGCGCCACCCCTATCACCCCGCTGCTGCTGCCACTGCCAGCCACCGCAGCCGCCAAGGTGTTTTCATCAACACAGACTCCAGTCCCTTCACCACGAAAAAATGACAACTTTCTTTAGGCATTTTCAAGATGTCTCTTTCATAGGATATGACCTTCTTTCCTCCCTCCCTCCCTCCCTCCCTCCCTTCCTCCCTCTCTCCTTCCCTCCCTCCCTCCCTCCCTCCCTCCCTCCCTCCCTCCCCTGAGGATATTTTTCCATTGATTTTTAGAGAGCGTGGAAGAGAGAGGGAAAGCAGAGAGAAACATCAATGTGAGAGGGACACTTCGATTGGTTGTCTACTGTATGACCGCTGACCTGGGCCCCGGCCAGGGAGGAGCCTACAACCTAGGTACATGCCCTTGATCAGAATCGAACCCAGACCCTGCAGTCCACAGGCTGAGGCTCTATCCACTGAGCCAAACTGGCTAGGGCAGGACATGACATTTCTTAGCCCCTCCAGCAGTGGACCTTCATTTTTTCTTCCAGGAGTGAGGTGGAAAAACCATAGATCACCTTCTTGGATTCTTATTACCCAATTTACCAAGAACACTGCGAGTGGCGTACTGGGAGCTAAGCCAATGAGCGGTCAGAAAAGGTGTTTCCTCTGCGGCTTACGCGCAGAGGCAGGACTGCTGGTGCACTGTGGCTGCAGCAGCCCCAGGACCCCCTGTCAGTGTCGGCTCTGGGGCGGCCCCCTGTCAGTGTCGGCTCTGGGGCGGCCCCCTGTCAGTGTCGGCTCTGGGGCGGCCCCCTGTCAGTGTCGGCTCTGGGGCGGCCCAAGCCGGTGCGGCAGCTCAGGTAGGCCCCCCGTCTCTGTCTCAGTCTCCGCTCTAGGCCTCACGTGCGCACACAGCCTCCTCCGTCGTCCTGGCCTAATTTGCATATTACCTCTTTATATATATAGATGACTCTGATAAGCTGTATCTTTATTTAGTGGGTTCCAGCTCAGCACTAGCACAGTAACAAGAATCTGAAGTTCAACGTGGGGTCAGAGACAGGGATCTGGACCAGCCCTTCCCTTGCAGAAGCTCGTCCACCCTTCCTGAAGAGGGGAGATGTGTGGGAGAAGGCCCACAGAGATGGGAAGCATTTGTTATAGGACCTATCATCCAGTCTATTGAGGGCTGATGCTCACATCTGCTGCCTGACGTGGATGTTTCCTGAGGGACGACATCCCACCGAGAGACACAGTGAGGGCCGCGGGGGCTGTGGGCTACAGTGAGCGGACGGATCCAGGCTGGTCAGCATGACTTAGCGTTTACACAAGCAAATGTTCTGTCACTGTTCTGTGAGTCATCTGCCTTTGTCACTTCATGCTGCTGAGAAAAAAGTAAAAACTCTGATTCCCATTGAAATCTTACGAAGGCAAACCTAAAACCCATGGGAGTTAGTGCAGAGAGGAAATCTAAGGCTAGGGTTTCTTCCCCTCCCTTCCCCTCCTCTCCAAATATTTATCAGGTATCCCATTGGTGTTACCTTAATTACTTGATGTTCAGTGTCCTGAAACGATTTAAAAAATATATATATATTTTCCTCAGTTGTTTAGTTGTTTCAATTAGGAGGATAAATAGGGTCTTTGTTAGTCTAGCATGTCTGGGACTGGAAGTCACTCAGAGAATGGACTGGGCATTTTCATAAATTCCAAGAACAAGGATGGCAGGAACAAAGCAGAGAAAGCTAGCAGTTGATGAGATTGAGGTTCCCAGCTGTGAGACGGCTCTGTAACTGAACCTGGATCATACTGTTGGGGGGATCTGCTGCCACTTGGTAAAGTGCCCTGCACAGTTTCTGGCACAGAACTGGTGTTTGATAAAGGCTGTCCCCACCAGCTACTGGTCATCATGTAACATAGCCTGGAACTCAGTTTATTCATGGTGGAAGTCCACTGCACAGCGTCTCCCTCCGTCAGATGTCGGGCCGAGCCCTGGACCAGAGCAGAGCAGAGCAGAGCAGAGCAGGCTGCCTGCAGTGATTTCCCTTCCCAGGAACTGTTTAGCTTAGTGTTCTGCTTAAAGGCACTCGGATCTCATAACCCTTTAAAAAGTGTTCTCTTGGCAAGTTTCAGGTTTGAATGAGGATTGGCGAGGACAGATATTACCCCAGTGAACAGGTGAAAGAGAGAAGGAGGAGAGGTGGCTCCGGGTCAGAAAGTCTCTGCCCTGTAACTGCCTGCCCACCAGGTGAGAATTCATGGCCCGGGCAGACTCTGGGGTTGTGTTTCCTCAGCACCAGGGGAGGCACCCAGGATGGGCCTAGGTTTCTCACTGCTAAAAGTTCTGTCCCCAAAATTTCAACTCAACCTGCTCCAGGCAACAGTTTCCATGTACAATCTCTCCGCCAGTGACCTGGAGTGACCGGAGCTGCTTACACCGCTGGGGCGCTGGGACACTAGCAATACACCACGACTGGTCACTGGTCTTTATTTATTGAGTTGAGAATTCACACAAGGTAACATCATACAGTAAGCCATTTCCTGGGCTTAATAAAAATGATTGTCACTCACTGTGCTTCACAAAAATTTCTTTTAATGAATAAATAATTTGATGAAATCAAAAGTATTTACAATATAAACAAGTGGAAAAGCTTTCTATCTGTGAATCTGATCGCTGAGCTTTGCATTTTTAAACTGAATTCTTCCCAAGCTTCTCCCTTAGAAACAATATAAATCCGATAGAAACAACAACTCATACAACGTATCTTTGTTCATTATATGTTTATCTGTTAGTCTTGGAAAGCTACATAAGCTTATATTATGCAACATGTTAAAATACAAATATTAACTAAAATAATATATTATCATAATGCCAGGTAGCATTCTCCACAGAACAAAAATGTACACTCAGCTGTAACAATAACAAAGGTTCACGGGTCACAAAATAATACCCCAAAGGTACAAATTCCTTCATAAGAATATAATTGTGCTCTTCAATGGACCAGCTGTCTCTGCTGCTCTAAGGGGCGGACGCCTGGGAGTACAGTCTCAGACGACTGGAGGCTGTGTGTGCTTTGTCAGGCAGCAGCATCACTGGGAACTGGGCAGTGCAAGCGGTTTTATACATACTTCCTTGGGCTCTTAGAAAGAGCCAATGCTGCAAAGCAAAATAAGCACATCGAGAGTCCCGATCTCATCTTCACAAATGCCTCGGGAGCTCTTGGCTTTGTGGGATGAAAGGTCGGTTTGCAGCGCTGTGATGCCGTCAGCCAGAATTCAAGTATTCCAGGGCCACCTCGTAGCAGAACTTGTACTGGTCCTGGAACATGGAAGGGAAAAATGTCAGCTCTGCAGTACCTGAACGCTGTTTCTAGTTAAGCAATTATGCCAGATGAGGGGTTTAATTGGAAGACGTCAAAACGAGAAGGATTTGAATCAGAAATAAATGAAAAAGTCATGGTTCTGAACCACAAATGTATCCACTGTTGGTAGATGTTCCCATGAGGCCTGATGAAAGGTATTTTGATATCCACACTCACTAGAATTCCTGGGGAGTTCTAGACCAGTGGTCGGCAAACTCATTCGTCAACAGAGCCAAATATCAACAGTACAACGATTGAAATTTCTTTTGAGAGCCAAATTTTTTAAACTTAAACTTCTTCTAACGCCACTTCTTCAAAATAGACTCACCCAGGCCATGCTATTTTGTAGAAGAGCCATACTCAAGGGGCCAAAGAGCCGCATGTGGCTTGCGAGCCGCAGTTTGCTGACCACTGTTCTAGACAACTGAAACACATGTATATGTTTGTCCATACACGTATGTTTACCTGTGTATCAACATGCTGAGCACAAAGCATGGGAAGATCATGAGGTAGAAGGGAAGATAATGAGTGCTGGAGGCAATGCCTCATGACTTGCTCACAGAAGTCCCCCAGTAAATAAACGTGGCTTCACTCCTGGCCCAGCTTTACCTTTGCTGTTGGGTCAGCTGAATTTCCTCCATTTTATGAGGAGTTTTTAAGTACCTCTTAAGTACCAAGCACCTTGACCTGGGCTCTGACTTTGAGAAGTCCACGGTCCAATGAGGAGGATGAGACAAGTGACCCATGACAACCCATGAGGCAGAGCTGAGGAGGGCCCATGAATGGTCCTCCAATGTGGAGGAGAGAGTGGAACTTCTTAGGGAAGATCTGGCAAGAGGCAGTAGGTAATAGGAGGGAGAGGGTGAACGTGTAGAGCTGGGGTAGGTGTTAATGTGCCTTGGTTTGCCCCAGACAGAACTGGTTTTTGCCTGTTGTCCTGGCATAAGCATTAGTAGCGTTCTCTTTTACTCTCAAAAACGTCCCGGTGTGAGTGATTATATGACCATCCTAACTGGCATTAAGATAGGCATTCCAGGTAGAGGCAACAGGATAAAGAAGGGTACCGGGAGGAAATGTTTGAAACTCTCTGGGAACCACACACCAGCTCTCCATCAGGCAGTGACTTCATTTTTATGAGCACAGCTTTCTCAGATCATGGACCTGAGGTCCTGGTCCACGTACGTGGGGTCTCAGGTGGCAGGGAGGGCATCCAGCTCCTGTGTTAGTGCACAGTGCTGATGGATGCTCGCTGGGTGTGGCCTCTGAACCGAGCAGAGGGACCCAGGGGTTGAGGATGCAGCGGCCCAGTGTCAGGGGCAGAGGGGCTGGCAATTGTAAGGCTCTCTTCCCAGCTCAGTAAGAGACAAACTTTTGTGAGTTGTGAGAGTCAGTGCCACTGTCTCATGGCTCAACACAATGGTCACAACCAAGGACATGGGTCTTTTATTTGCCAAATTCATTAAAAATAAATTTCTACCTTTTTTTTTGGATATGTATCTCCTGATTAGTCACTGCAATGTCCTTTTCTTCACCTATTATTTGTTCTCTAAAGGCCCCACTAGTCCAACCTGTTTATTGGAAGACAAGAGCCAGCATACCAGTGTTTGGTGCAGAACGTGACACACGTTGGGGGAGTCACGTGTTGGTCTTCTATGTGAATGATGACAAAGGGTTTAGCAGCACTTGATTCAACTGAGCAAACGTGAAAGACTAGAGATCGGGGATTTCAAGGCACAGCCTCCGTCCTCAGAGAGCTTACAATCTAGAGATCATTTCCATACACTGACGGTGCCACAAGATCAAACACCAATAGCAGCAACACCTGCCAGGATGGCTCAAATAAGAAGAGAAAGACAGGAACACGCACTGGGGAGGGTGTGGGGAAACTGGAGCCCTCACACTTTGCTGGTGGGCATGCAAACTGGCATAGCCACTTTGGAAAACAGTCTGGCAGCCCCTCAAAAGGTCATAGAATCACTCTATAGTCCCAAGGTATATACCCAAGAGAACTGAAAATAGTGTCTACACAAATACATTGTGACTCACAACACAGTATTTTTAATTTCAGGATTTGATACTTTTAATTTCAGAATATTTAGAAGAAACCACTTGAATTTCAAAATTCTGACGTTGGCAGAGCACTGAGCTGGCCTATTGGCTATAAAGTGCTCTAATGAGTTCTCCTTGTGTGTGTGTGTGTGTGTGTGTGTGTGTGTGTGTGTGTGTGACAGTGACACCCCCCCCCCAATGAAATTCTAAGAGATCAGTTCCTTATTGGATAAAACATGATTTTTGTACACACCTAATTGTGCAAATAATGTCAGTGCCTATTATGAACCCATTTCTTTTAACATGAAAATGTTAAAATTTCTTTCATTTAGTGGAAAATGTGGCTGCTGGCCTCCAGGCACGCACTGGAGGAAAAGGGACTTCGGGCTCTGTTGTCTGTGTAGGTCACAGAGCGTGCTCTGTAGGCATGACTATAATTTTCAAAATGAATTCTCTCTCTCTCATCTTCTCCCTCCTAACCAAGCTGTTAATCCCCACAGATTCTGTGACGACTGGTTTCTGAATCATAAAAATAAGAGGAATGAGGACAATCATCACACATTGTTGCATCCCCTCCCCCAAGCACCTCGGGAAATGCCTGAAATCTTCCTCCCTTGGAAACTGATTTCATTTGATCACCAGGTACAGGCCTGTCTTCTTAGGTTTCTCTCAACTCACTTGCTTTTGAACAGTGTAATTAAACCACAGGAGTTATCCCTGTGCTTCAGGGGAAAAATGTTTATGCCTTGGTCCCCAGCTCTCCTGACTGGGGCGGCCTTGGCTGGCTTCAGGCATGAAGAAGGGATGTGAGTGGGGTCCATCCTTGTGCAGGATGGTACCAGGGAGACCCGCTATTCCTCTCCAAGGCCTGACCCCACTTTCACTCTAGATCACATCTCTTATTCCCAGGAAGAAAGTGAAATCTGAAGAGGCACCTCGAAGTCAGGTTCTGTTTCACTCTGAGGGCTCTGGGGCTGCCCTGCAGGGCCCGGGCTGTGCCTTTGTCACTCAGGCTGTCTGTGTCTGAGGAACTGGGGGCCCTATGGGCAGTCACTTCAAACACCCCACGCGCCTGCCTGCCTGGGGAGATTCAAAGAGAAGAGTCTGCTGGCTCATCTGCTGCAAAGCTCCCCCCGGGTGCTCCTGCTTTTTGAAACTGCGACAAGTTTCATAGCTTCAGTTGATCCTGTGCTGACAGATCCTTCAGCTTGGAAAGAATCCTGACCGATGCCCCTGCCAGGAGGTGACGTGGTCCCCAGGTTGGGTTCATTGTTCCCGGGGTCAATGGGGCAACCAGTCACCGTGCCAAGGAGACCCCTCGATAAGACAGCTGCGTGTCTCTGACAATGAATGGGAAGGGTCACTACTCTCATCTACATCTTTAAAAATGCATGGAGAACTTTCTGCCCGCAGAGCCCCAAGCAGTCTGTGTGGGTTCCCTAGTCAGCCCTGTCGGCATGTAGCCACAGCCTTCCCCAGGTTCCAGAGGGCAGCCGGGGCAGCCAGGATGGATGGGGGTCTGGGTGCAGAGCAGAAATGTCCAGTCACTTAGCAAATATTTATCAGGTACCCCCTTGGAGCCAGGAGCCCTGCTGATGCTGAGAGGGGTTGACCAGCCCCTGCCTCAAGGAGATCAGAGTCTTGGGCAGAGAGGGGGCACAGGGCATCAACAGAGATTCCCCCAAATGCTTCCTTAAGATGCGGGAAAACTGACCATAAGAGGACTTCCAGAGAGGCTGCTCTCCAGGCTGTGAGCCCCGGGCCGTGTGACAATGGCAGGGCAGGCCTGAGAGAGGTGGAGTGCCACTCAGACTGCCAGCCACAGCTTGCTGGGGCACAGCTCGGGGCCTGAGTGCACATCTCTGATTCCCCACCTGAGTCCTATACCCTAAACTGCAACACACACACACACACACCCCTATACACTCCCACAACTACACCCACATACATCCTCCCACACCTACATACACACACATACACCCACATATACACATGTGCACACGAATCTATACATACCGCATACCTATACCCACTTACACACCCACACATATACCCATGTATACACACACCCACACATATACCTATACATACCCCACAGCTATTATCTATATACACATACCTACACACCCACATATACACCTATATACACCCCACACCTACACCCACATATATACTAATACACACCCACATCTACACACTCAAATGCGCCTATACCTACACACACAGCCACACACCTATATCCCTACACATGCATAGCCCCTCACATACCCATGCCCACACATTCATACCCACTCGTACACCTACATTCACACCTCCACACCCCATCTTTCAAATTGTCTGCAAATTTTACACAAGTTCACAGCACATTATATGTATTGCACTGAAGAGGAAAGTGGGCTGAGCCTGGGTGGCCGGCTCTGCATTTCAGGTGGGGAGATATTGGCAGATCTGGTCCAAATAGGAGCTGGGAGGTGGGCCTGGGCGGGCAGCCTGCTTGGCAGGAAAAGGAAGCCTATCACCCAGCTGAACCCTGCTTCTTGCCTGCAGCACTTTAGAATCCCCAGGCCCCAGGCCCATTGGATCCGAGTCTCTGGGGTGGGCTGAGGGATTGGAATTTCTAAAGCTCCCATTAAAGAGACTAGAATGTTGGTTGCCAGAGGCTGACGGGAGGGGGGAATGGGGTGTTGTTGGTCAAGGGTATAAACTTTCAGTTATAAGAAGTTTGAGAATAGTTAGTAATACAGTATTACGTACTTGCAAGTTGCTGAGACTAGGTTGATCCTAGGTATTCTCAACACACACACACACACACACACACACACACACACACACACACTATATTAACTGTGTGCCAATTACCTTGATCTTGGTAACTTTGGCCAAAGTTCCCACCACATCCCAGGCGTTAATATGTATCTCTAGGCAAGATCTGTCCCTGGAGACTGTTTTTTGCTAAAACAGAGCCCTAGAACTTCAAAAGCCAAGTGAGGAGGACAAAGGTGAGAGGAAAGCTACTCATTGAAGCACCCGTTTTCCCACAACTATCAGGGCTTCAAAGGAGCTCAGTATTCAGGCTGTGGGGTCCCGCCTGCCCCTGGGACCCAGGCCTTTGGTTAGGACTGGAGGCTGGTGAAGAGATAGATAACGTAGAAGCTGTGCTGAAGAGGGGGTGAGGTAAAAGTACCCTGCTCCTGTTGGATAAAACACACACCTAACTTTGTGTTATAAATTATTTTGCTTCCTTGCAATCAATTGGCTTTTCTCCAGAGCCCCAAAACGAAAAATTTGAAGAAATAAATCTTTTAGGGCTTCCTAGATCTCTCTTCAAAGTGCCATGCTTCAAAGCAGATGGATGGATTTTCAAACTTAGAAGCAATTTGGAAAAATCAGAGCCTCAAAGGGAGGTAGAGATGGGACTCCCCTCTGCACGCTCATCCCACGCTAGCAGGGAGGGGGCGGTGGTTTTGAATGGAGGGGACCAGTGTGGATTCAGCCTCTGCATGTGATGCATGAGCAGGTCTCGCGGGGCCCAGGCCAAGGCTCTCCCGACCCCATCCACCTGGCTCCCCCGTGCCAGCACAAGTGCACTCCAAAGCCTTCTGGCGCACACACCACCGTTCTATGAAGATGCAGTTAAGAAGACTCCGCACTCTATACTTTTCAACTGCTGGCACAACATCTAGTGCTTAGGAGAAACTCGGTCTCAGATGGCCCTTTATTCCCAATAGAATTGTAACCGATTTATCACCCTGACCTGAATTAATCCCCTTAGCCAATATATGCACACAGGTACAAGGACCACACTCACAGGAATTGTACTTAAAGGCAAAAACAAACAAATGACAAGGGCCCTTATTTAGTTCAGGAAGCTTCAAGCCCGCTGCAAAGAGCACTGTGACATTTTTTTGCTGGTCACCAGATATTACCTTGCGAACATTCACTGTGACAAACTTATCAGACATTCTTCTCAGGAAATTGCAAAACTTTCCTATATTTCTCAGCCCTTGACTTTATCCTAAAGCTGGTCCTGACCAGAATCTGAGTTCTGGGCACGCAAGGATCCTGTCTTCTCTAGTCTAGTCTTACATAATGACAGAAACCGCTAAGTAGTGAGTTGGGGTCAGAAGCTCCCTTCTGGTCCAACCACCCAGGTCTCCATTCATTTCGTGGAGAAGCACCACTGATTTGGGAAAAGCCACGTTGCTTCTGCCCATAAAAAATGTGTGAGCGATGGAAGCTGCAACCAGAGCTTAGAGGAAAGGCCTGGAAGGGTCTAACCTAATGCTCTGCTTAATGTAGGCTGCACAGAGAGGGAAATGACTTTTTTTTTTATTTTTATATAAAGCTACGTCAGCTTTGCCCAGGTACCATCCAAAGTTTGGAAGCTACACATCTGTCTGTGAATCAGGGAGGTCAAATACAAAATGAAGGCACAGAAAGTTTTAATTTATGCCTTTGTTTTCAGCCTCTGTCAGCCTTCTTATCTGTCTTAAACCCAGGCCACTCCTGACTACCCGACTGCCCTTTGATCACTTGCTTCCCAGGAGATTGAGAATTCTGTGGTGGGAGAACCCTACCATTCCCTCTGGTTCTAGTGACCATGGCAAACTCCTCAGCCTCTCGGCCCCTCCCCGGGAGATCTGTGACCTGTGACAGGTGCTAGGAGTGTCACATACTAGCTTCTAGCCGCCACCTCCTGCGTCTCACCCAACACTTCCCATAACTACCTCAGGCAGGCTGCTGGCTGCCCCATGCCCTGTGGACACCTGCACTATCAAGAACCACCTTTCTCACCTGCGCAGTTTCCAAAACACTTTCACGTACATCACCACGTGGGATCCCTTCAATAAGCCAATACATCACTCGTTTATCCAACTCAGACCCAAGAGAGTGAAGTGCCTTCCTTGCCCAAGGAGACTTCCATTGACAAGTTAGTCACTCTGTGGTTTCTCGTCAGAGCATATAAATTGACAAGTTGTCCGAGGTCACAACTTGAATTAGTGGCAGAGCTGAGACTAGAATCTGGGTTTTCATGGCATTCCCCCAGGGCAGGAATGAGAGGGGAGCTGTGGGGGTGAGGGTGGGGGACACACAGTCCTTTTTCCACAGAAGCCAATGTGATGCCTTCTGATGGCTGTGTGGGCCCGCACCTGGCCGAACAAGTGGCCTTGTACCAAATCCCCTGTCCTGCACCATGCTTCTTGGAAACAGAACAGCTCATCAAACATGGGACACACCGCTGAGGAGACCAGATGCTTTGGGGAGTGACTTGGCCTCGTCCTAGGGTTCAGTGTCACAGGTCACCGTCATTACCCAGCCTTGTGTACTGCTGTAATGACTGAGGACCACAGCTACTTCCGCAACCTTATCGTAAATCTCAGCTCTCTTCAGTCTCTTTATGATATTTAAAATGTTAACCCCACTGCCGCAGCGCGGTGGCCCTCTCTTCCTCCCTCTCCCCACCTCGGGATTAGTCTTACTTTCCCTCCAGCTCCTGCTTCTGCCCACAGAGGAGCACAAAGACCTAACCTGGAAGCTCCCTCCTCTAAGCTGTTTGCCTATTCTCGAGTCACAGTGGTTGGCATTTCAACAGCTCCACACACAAAAAAGAGATTTCATGAAACACTTTACGAAAATAATTGCACGGAGTCCTTTGTTTCTCAACTCCTCTAATCCTTTTCGCAGCGATGGCCACCATAATTAAGTGCAATATTCTGCTGTCGAACTAAATTCACAGCTTTGATAAATATTAGGCGATTAAGCTATTTATAAGATATGTAATTTGAAAACCTGGCGTTTCACGTGCTATGATTATTTCTTCTTCTGAAGACTAAGTGCTTAGCCACACGGAAGGCTCTGCCAGGAACGGGAATTAATAAGGATGTTCACTTGTGAGTTTCAACTATTTTCACATCTCAGATGCACTGAGAGGAAGTCTCTCTGTGGCAAAGCAAAGTGAGGGAGAGGGAGAAAAGCCCTTGCAAATGGAGTGCTTACATGATGTTTTTGAAAACGAGCCTATTCCACTGCGATCAGTTTCCCCGCAGACCTGAGCCGGGGTGCCCCCACCCCCCTAACCCGCCCGTCGGCAGCGCCCCCTGCGGGGCGGAGGCCTACCAGCAGGTCCACCATGTTGGGCTTGTTGTTCCGCAGCGTCTTCACCGCGTGGAACACGTCCACTGTCCGCTGGTGCCGCAGCATCTCGCACACGATGCTGATGGCGCAGAAGGTCCCGCTGCGGCCGCCGCCGTTCCTGTGAGGACAGAAGCCAGGTAGTTGGACCTTGTCTGTCCTTACATCGCTCCCCTCAAGCCCCGAGACCGGTGGTGGTGAAGCTCAGGGCTGGGACCCTCCACCTGGGCCAACCTGCTAAGGAAAGCGGACGCAGCGCCTGCTGTGCTGCAGGCCATGAACGGGAACGCGCTGCTCTCCCAGCTTCACCGCAGCCCTAGATTACATACTTTAATATAGCACCTTATCACTTTCTACAGGGAGGGCCTACCTCCGAAATGTTTCAATGAGCACCTCGGTGTCTCAGTTAAAACTGGTGACGGGTGTGGGTTCTGCTCAATGATGGACTTGGCCTTATAAATACCTATTAGTATTCCATTATTTACTTCTAAAATATAATTGCCCTTTTTAAATAAAGCTTTTAATTTTGAACTAAGTTTAGACCTACAAAATTGTTGCAAAAAGAGCACCGAGAGTCCCGCCTTCCCCTGCTGTGGACATCTTACATCACCACTACCCATCGTCAGCCAGGTGGTTAACGGGAGGCAGAACGATTGCTACGCTGCGGACCTCAGTCATGGCACCAGCTTTTTGATGCGTGTCCTTTTCATGGTCCAGGATCCATCCCAGGATCCCACCTTGTATTTCATTGTCATGTCTCCTTACTCTCCTCCCATCTGTGACTGCTCCTCCTTGTCTTCCTTGTCCTTGACACCTTTGAAGAGGACTGGTCAGTGATTTTTTTTTGGAAATCAAAACAGAGAATGTCAATGTGGAAAGTAGCCATGATCCCTATCCGTAACTGGAGAAGTCATTATGAAATACAAACTGTAGACTGACATTCATTTGGGTTTGTCTGATTTTTTTTTATGATTGGAAATGGGGTCATACATTTTGGCAAGAAAAAACACAGAAGGGCTGTTGCATCCTTCAAGGGATTCATGTTGAACTCACTGCTGGTGATGATAAACCTGATCACTTATTAAGATGGTAGGTGTTTGGCAGATTTATTTTCACTGTGTAGGTGTTACCTTTCTCTTTGTAGTTAATAAACACCTTGGGAAAGATACTTGGGGATTACCCAAGTATCTTGTCTCGCCTCAAAGTTTCACCTACTCATTTTAGCGTACATTGGCAGATCACATTGGTGGATCCTGTCTGCAACAATGATTACTGTGGTGCTTGCCTAATTGATTTTCTACCTCCCTCTCTCCTTCAACATTCTACTCAGAGAGGAGGTGTCTCTTCTCCCCCGTTTAAAATTGTTTAGCTTATTTATTTTTATCATTTGTCAGTTTAGACCTATTAATTATATTTTATGAGCTAAAATCCAGTTATATTTATTTTGTTGCTGAAACTATTCCAGCTCAGGCCACTAGCCGCTCCAACAGATTGCTTCCATGTTCTTTCGACAGCTTCTGTCCTTTTTTTGAGTATGTCCTTACTTTCTGCAACCACAGACGTTCCAGACTCATTCTATATGGTCCCTATACCAGCTCTAGAATCAACCAATCTAGGGATCTTTTAAGAAATAAGCACAGGATCATTATCACAGCTAACATTAATACACATTACTGTTTTAATGTAATCAAGTTTCTAGTCACTGTTTAAATTTCTCAGGTTGTTTCTGATATTTTCTTATAGTTGTCTATTTCAAATCTACATCCAAACAAAGTCCATGCATTGCATTTGGTTGAAATGTCTTGCAAGTTTATTTTAATCTATAGTTTTCTCTTCACTCTCTCTCTTTTTTCTTGGTAATTTATTTCTTGAGGACATAGGGCCATTTTTCTGTAGAGAGCTCATATTCTAGGTTTTTCTCATTCATTGTGTTTCTGAATATAATTTAACATGTTACTCTCTAATCCTGTATTTCCTATAAATTGGGAGTTAGCTCCAGAGTTTCATAAGAATTTTAAATTTTTTGGATAAGGATGCCTTATAAGTATACTGTCATTAGGAAGTAGGCACAGATATAAAATTGTTCCTTGTTTTATGATTTTAAGATTTATCATTGTGTTCAAATGTCAGCTTGATCAGTCCATTACTAAGTTTCAAAGCAGTTTTTAAAATAAAGTATAACATGCCTTAAATTAAGTCCACGAATGCTAAGTATATATATCAGTTAATTTTTACAAATGCATATGCCATGTAAACACCATTCAGATAAAAATACAGGCTATAGCCAAAACCGGTTTGGCTCAGTGGATAGAGCGTCGGCCTGCGGACTGAAAGGTCCCGGGTTCGATTCCGGTCAAGGGCATGTACCTTGGTTGCGGGCACATCCTCAGTGGGAGGTGTGCAGGAGGCAGCTGATCGATGTTTCTCTCTCATCGATGTTTCTAGCTCTCTATCCCTCTCCCTTCCTCTCTGTGAAATATCAATAAAATATATATATTTTTTAAAAATACAGGCTATGATCAGCCCGAGACCCCCCTCTTACTTCCTGTCAATACCATCAATACTCCAAAGATAATCTCTGTTCTCACTTCTAGCATAAAAAATTTATTTTGGCCCTAGACTGTGTGGCTGTTGGTTGAGCATCGTCTTGTGCACTGAAAGGTCACCAGTTCGATTCCCAGTCTTGCTTATTTCACTTAATATTATCTGTGAGAGAATCATCCATATTGTATCAGTAATTTATTTTTTTATGTTGCTGAAAATAATTACGTTGAATGGATATACTACTGTATAATTTATTTCTCTAACAGCTAATGAATGTTTGGCTGTTTCTAGTTTCTGGTATTATGAGTAAATCTGCTGTAAACATGTCTCATGGTTGCATACATGACTCACTTCTGTAGTCATATGCCTAGGAGCAGAAGAACTCAGAGAACGTATGTGCATTTAGCTTTAGTTAACAGCTCCAAAACGGCTGTAGCATATTTACCTCCTACCAACAGCGTATGGGAGTTCCAGTTACTCCACAGCTTCACCAGCACTTGGTATTATCATTTATGTGTTTGTCTTCTAAATTCTAGCCATTCTGTTGAGTATGCACTGCCATCCGACTCTGATTTTAATGTGTAATTTCCCGAAAACAAATGGCACTGAAGACCTGTTCTATGCTTATCAGCCACTTGGACATTCTTTCTTTTTTTAAAAAAATCAAGTTTTTGTCGAGTGTTATGCCCAAACAACTGGGTTGTGTAGCCTTTTCCCATTGACTTGCAGTAGTTCTTAGGCATTCTGGCTGTGAGGCCTTCGTCAGATGGATGTATCACAGAACTCTTTACCAGCTGTGTCTTGCTTTTGCACTCTGATTGGTGTCGTAGGTGAACTTAAGTATTTAACTTCAATGAAATCCAACTCGTCAATGTTTCCTTCATGGCTAGTGTTCTTTGTCCTGTGTAACACATCTTTGGTAACCTCATGGTCATAAAGATTTACTCCTGGAAATGTCACTGTTTTCCTTTTCACATTTTGGTCTACAATCCATCTGGATATGATTTTTGTATGTAGTGTGAGGAGAGACACCAGGTATGTAGGCAATCTTTTCCTGCTGCCTTGCAGCAGGTATGCTGTGGGATCTTTGTTGTATATCAGGTGACCCTGAGGTGTGGCTCAGTTCCTGGGTTTTCTCTTCTGCGCCGTTAGTCTATTATCTGCCTTTGCACTGACACCACAGTGCTTTTCCTCCATTAGCTTTTCACCCAGTGCTTTCAGCAGCTGTAGGTGACATTGTCTACATCCATCATTTTCATCAAGAACTGCAAAATGGTGATATCTTACATTTCTTTTGGTTTTATTAGCTGGGAGATATGTATAAAGAAAAAAAATCCCCTATTTGCTTATCCTGAGTGTATGTGGCTTAAAGAACCATTCAATTACACAGCCCCTGGAAGTCTGTCTTGGGCAGGGATGCTCTGCCCACAGCCATTAGGTGGCGCTACATTATGCTAAAACAAGGTCCTTACCTCAGAAGAATAGCAGGGAGCTGTTGTGGTTCAAAGCATTCTTTGCTGGCTTATTCTGGAGGATTCCAATTTAACCTAATTTTGTTTCTCACAACTAAAAGTCTTAGATTTAGATTTAAAAGCCTAAACAACAATATACATTCTCACCAGGCCTGGGTCTCTTGGCCACCCCAATGTTAAGAGAGCAAGAGTGCCCCATGGGAACTGCAAGGACTTTATAATAGGGGAGAATGGCTCCCCCGAAAAATCAAGGTTTTTCTCACCAGAAGGGGAAGAAACAACAGATGCCCACCACCGTCCACTACAGTTAAATAACAGCCCTCTGTTTTAGATGTCACGTGGAAAGGTGACATAACTGCTTAGTTCTAGGGCCACAGCTGTGTCCTGGAAGGTTATAGTCGGTGGTTGTCTCTGAGGTACAGTGATGTAAGCAGGGGTCCTCAAACTTTTTAAACAGGGGGCCAGTTCACTGTCCCTCAGACTGTTGGAGGGCCGGACTATAGTTTAAAAAAAAAACTATGAACAAATTCCCATGCGCACTACGGGCCCCGGACGAGTTGGCTGCTAAGCAGGACAGGCAGCGGCACCCGGTGGGCGGGATAAATGTCCTCAGTGGGCTGCATGTGGCCTGCGGGCCGTAGTTTCAGGACCCCTGAATTGTAAGGGATCCTTGTATCTTCCCCTCAGGCTTGTCTAGTGCCTCAACTTCATCCACTGTGACTTAGTCCTTTGTATTACAGCACTTGCCCTTGAAAGGAAGCTACTCATCAAATTTGGTACCATGCATTATGCTCCTAGTTCCAGATGCTGGCGGACTCTAGATGCAGAAATGGATATCTGCAAATTACTTTTAGTTTAGTTTTTTTTTTTTTTAAAAAAAACTTAATAGATATAATACAAACTCTAACTAAAATGTCAATTTTAGCCCTAACCAGTTTGGCTCAGTGGATAGAGGGTCGGCCTGCAGACTGAAGGGTCCCAGGTTCGATTCCAGTCAAGGGCATGTACCTTGGTTGCAGGCACATCCCCAGTAGAGGGGGTGCAGGAGGCAGCTGATCGATGTTTCTAACTCTCTATCCCTCTCCCTTCCTCTCTGAAAAAAAAAATCAATAAAATACCTTTAAAAAAATAAAATGTCAATTTTCCTTGCCAGGATTGTATCAACTCACATTGGTGACCCCCTGATCTTATTCTGATCAGAGATTTATATCTGGACTTGAAAGATGTAAAAATGGGGTTGTGAGTTGTTCATCATTCCTTTTGGCATTTTCTTGATAGAGATGTTTTTAATGAACTGGGTCCATGAAAAGGAAGGGGAAAGTAGGAAGGGGTGATGGCTTATGAACAGCTTTTCAGGGGACAAAGGATTAGGGTTAAGTGTGAGTAGGTTCATAAGGTTCTTTCCAAGGAAATACCAGTTTCCTACAGGCTGACATGCCATATTTTGACTTGAGAGGCAAGGCGGAGTTCTAGACTGTCAGAAGGTCTCCTAGGGCCCTGAGCGGGGGTGGCATGGCATGAGATATGGGCACAAGGTGGAGAGTAACCCAGGCCCTTAGCCAAGCTTGTCATTTTAATTAGGGTTAGTGGGCCCAGAGTAAAACTTTATTTTCCCTTCAATTTGGAAGAGATCTCATTGTATACTTCTAATGACATTCCACTGAAAGGAGACATAAGCTTAACACTTTAAGTTTCCACAAATTCTCTAAACATTTTCCCTAATTGCCATGACTTTCTAATTGCCTGCTCCATTAAGCCAATTCCAGCTGGCTGATTAGCTACATATCATCACCAATGAGAAAATGCAGGTGAAAGTGCTTCGAAAAGCATGGAAGTCTCTTTTCAGCAGCTCTTCATCTTGGCCGAATGTTAAAATTATCTAGGAGTTTAAAAACACACCAATGTGTGGGCCCCACCCCCAGCAATTGTGATTAAATTTGGCTGGGGTGTGGCCAGGGCATAGAAATTTCCCAAAAGACGGTCAATGAGCAGCTAAGGTTGGGAGTCACTGCTCTGTGGCAAAGGTTCTCCCATTTCAGCACCTGCTAAAACTGGTGGCCTGGAGACCACACTTTGGAGACAATGGCTCTAACCATATCTTCCCAATGTATATATTCCCAGGCCAAAACCAAAATAAAACAACAAAAAACTGTCTTAAAACCACAAAGAAAAAAAACACACACAGTTCCTTTGAAGCTTCTGACATGATTTCCAATAGAATCACCCACTGTACTAGTGTGATGGCAAGATAGCCCTGATTTGTAGCATTTGCTGATTTCTGTGATGTAGATTCTTTCACCTGGATGGTTTATCAAGTAACCAACAGTTTAGAAAGTTCAACCAGCTCAGAAAAGTCCCCCAAATGTTAACAACTGGTTCTCAAGAGCTGGTAGGAGCCTATTGGGGTAACCCACGTGCTTTTTTTGGGGGGGAGGGGGAGTTCCCAATCACAAGGTCAGGGCTTGTTTTTATAGCAGTCAGTCTGTGAAAATGCAGAATCAAAACATGCATATCTTGTTTTCTGCAAAGCAAACCAAACCTTCATCAAGTAGATCATCTCCTTTCACTCACATCTACTTATTTCTTCTCCAATTATAGTGAAACAAGAGATAGTGAAATGGCAGGTAATGGAAGGTGGCTGGTCATTCCCAGATGCAGAGCTCTATCTCACACTTACAAGCAGTGCACAACCGTGCGGCCTTCCCCGCCATTGTATTCCTCCTGCCACTTGTCCACTTGGCGAATGAGCTTCAAGAAGGAGCGCTTGGACACCGGCGTGTCTCTGTACATCGGCCAGCCCAGGAACTGGAATTGCTGTACCATCCGATATCCATCTTGGGGCTGGAGAATCAGGCAATAACCAGGGAGTGAAAAGAAAACAGGCATTATTTACCTCATTGACTTCCAGTGGGCAGGTTCCACCGGCTTGGTCTTCTCATCAAAGCAGGGCAATATTAAAGGAGAGGCCAGCCTATAAATAACAAGGAAGCTTCTACTGGCCTGAGAGTTATGAGTTTTAATATTGAGGTGTTATAAAAAAACCAGGTGTTTGAAGTGACAGACCAGACAAATAAAAGTGAAGCCAAAGGCTTGCGATTTTGCAAAAACCAAGTGAAAAATAACACACAACACGAACATTGACCACATTGTGTAGTAAATGGTAAAACGGCTCTACTTCAATTACAGGTAAATTAAAGGTAAAGGATAAGTTACAATCAGGAGATGTTTGTGAGCTCAGGGTGTTATAGATTGCACTGCGTTTCCTGTGAATATAATATGGTTTTGCTTATTGGTGTGAATCTTGCTGAGATATCTATAGTTAATTAATCTTTAGTCAGAGTTAAATAGAATTGCACTATTCAAGAAAATGTTAGAAAAGGCAACCGTTTTAATCTGCCATGGCTACGCCATTTGCACTACCTGTTCCGTGGCCCCAGCAGTCTTTGACACAGGTGGTCACGCTTTTCTCGTTGACACGCTTTCTTTGCTTGGCTGTTCCTTGTCCCTGACTGCTCTCTCCCCTCTGTATTGGCCTCCCTTTCTGATGGACCACGGCTCAGTCCTTGGGTCCCTTTCGCTTTTGTCTCTCATTTGATGATTTCGTGGCTTTAAATATTCCAATAAGCCATCAATTCATATCTCCAGATCAGACCTCTGTCCTCATAGATCCAAATGACAACTCAATATTTCCACTTAGGTGTTTGATGGTAACCTCAAACCTAGTATACTTCAGATTGAACTCCTGACTTTCTCTCCACGTCTGACGCCCTTCTCCCCCGCAATTGTCCTGTTGACACCCACCGTCTTCCCTAACTCGGTTCATTTCATCATTCTAGTTCTCAGAACCAAAATCTGAAGAGTCACCCTCAGCTCCCTAGGAGCCAAACTGTCAGCAAATCCTATTGGTTCTGCTATCAGAATATACTAGAATCTCTCTATTTCTTACTACCTCCAACTGCTACCACTCTGTCCTGCCATTGTCATTTCTCACCTAGACTGTTATGATCGTCTCCCAATGGGCCTCTCTTAAAGTCTAGTCTCAACACAGAAGCCAGAGTACTCCTTTTCAAAGGTAAATTATATCATGCGATTGTTCTACTCAAACCCTGTAATGGCTCCTGATTTCCTTCAGAGCAAATGCTCAAATCTTTGCAGTGGACTGCATGCAAGGCCCTGCATGATCCCTGCCATGCCTCTCCCCCACACCCTCCATTCCCTCTGGGTGATCACAGCTTACTGTGCTCCAGCCACATCAGCCTCTTTACTGTTCCAGAAACCCTCCCTCAGGGCCTTTGCACTGACCAGTACTCCTGCCTGGAAAGCTGACTCTGCGGAACAGTGGATGGTTGCTCCCTCACTTCCATCAGGTGTTTGCTCACACTGTATATCTACTTAAGACAGAGTCTTGTTCTCCCTCCTGTTAATGCCCTAGCACTTTATACATTCCAGCTTTTATTTTTCCTATAGCATTTATCAATTTCTAACATATCTCAGTATGTCTGTTATATCCATTATTTATTGTTTATCACCTCCCATTAGAATGTAAGTTCCATAAGGTCAGGGAGCTTTGTTTTGTTTACTGATATAGTCCACACTCCTGGAACAGCGACTGTCACAGAGTGGCACACTAAATATGCAGTGAATGAGAAAATAATGAAACCCCAGTGTAAGTGATATTGGCTGTGGTTCTTACTCTGGATGCGTTATAAATACGGAATATCCTGCTGATGATGTCTTCTTCTAAATCAGCAGAAACAAATTCCACTTGGATTGGGCCATGTCTGTGAACTCCGTTCTCTGGCCAGTACTGTGGACACAACTGAATTCAAAACAAAGAAACACGAGGTTATTTTAAGAATAAGTTTACTCTGAGCAGTTTGGATATCGTCAGTATTGACATTCAGTGGGTCTTAATACTTCCATGATTCACTAAGTTTTATTTCCTTTCTCTCCTTTCCTTCAAGAAAGTAGACTTGCGGACTTTCTTGTTGGCTGATTCCTCAGCTCCACCTGTCCTTCTTCTAGTCCTTTTCCCTGCATTTTCTCAGAAAGCATCATTAAACCAGGAGCGATTCTGTTTTCTGAGGACATGTGGATGCTATTTTACACACCCCATTGTAAGATTCCTTTTGCTGCTGACAGGAACTCTTACAAGGCCCTGGGAAGATGTCCTAGCTGCCATTAGAAGAGCCACGGTACTTAGGATGACACACATACCTGCAAACACCCAAATCTCCATCTTCCCCCTGGCTTGCTTTGCAATTTGTAATCACTTTGGGGAATAGGGCTCTTTTGTGACAAGATACTGATAGCAGTGTTGCACTGCATTTTTATGCTCTGGTCCAAACCTTCCCGCTGTGTTCTAGAAAACCTGGTGTAATAAGAGTAAATGCTTTACCTGGAGATGGCTTTAATAAAAACCACAATTTCCTAGAGTCTCACACTCTAGCTTTGGTGACACTAGGTTACTTGGAACTTTTGTATGAATGGGATGTGATGCACAGCTCTATGTGGAGAAGTGCAGCTGGGCATGGTGGCTTATGAAACTGGCACTTTCATTCTGTTGGCCACCATTCTATTAGCCACAGTAGTTTAGTAGAAATATTAAATTTGGATATAGGTGAGAGAATACCCAAGATCTTTCCTTCTCACAAAGCTTTCCTAGCCCTAAGACCCCAATAGGCATTTAAAGTTGGAAATTAAACTTCTTTGGGGGCATGATATTCCAGTGACACATTGGGTAGTATCATGTAACTTTTATCTTTCTGATTTACCAGAGGGACAAATAGCTGTGATGAGACAAAAAAACAAAAACAAAAACAAAACAAAACAAAAAAAATACTTCATTACTTTATAACCAGTTTCTATTGGGCAAAGAGCAGATGAAAAACATATCAGCTTATTTTAAGCAGAATGAAGAATCACAACAAGAGAATCTACTAGCTGAATTTCCTTTCTGATGACTTTTATTTTCCAAAGGATCTAAAAATCTTATTGTCAAAGGTTGCAAAGGTTGATTTATATGCAAGATAATTTTCAGTTAATGGTGGGTCAACCTAAAGTGCAATCTTCCTCTATTAATAAAGAAGCTAGAGATTTGGACTTTATGATTAAGAATGAAAGTAGGGTAACTAAGGGTACTTTCTTAATAGTATCTTAGAAATTACATTTATTTATTTTTAAAGTTTATATTAGTTTCAGGTGTACAGTCCAGTGATTAGACACTATATAACACTTAAGTGGTCATCCAGATAAATATAGTACCCACGTTGGTGGGGCAGGGTCTAAGTGAATCACCAGGGCAGGGTGAACAGTCATAGCCAGGTTGATGGAGACTCAGATATGGCACCCCCTGCTGGTTCTGTGGGGGAAGGGCTCAGAAAGGGAACAATGGCTTTTGCCAGCACTTCTGTCTGGGAGAAAGCTGCCCCTCCAGCTCTCATCTTGATGCCAGACATTTTAGTTTCTACCCTTATGTCTCTGGTACTTTTCAAGTGCTGACCAAGCATTGGAGTGCAGAGGGAGAGAGTCTGAGGAAGTCTGTGTGGGGCCTTTTAAGAGGAACTGCCTGGGACTCCAGCAGCCTCCATCACACTCAGCCACAACCCCCTCTGGTTTTTATAGCCCGAAGTTATGGGGACTTTTCTTCCTGGCATTAGAACCCTGGGCTGGGGGGTCTGGTTTGGGGCTGGAACCCCTTGTTCTTTAGGGGGAATCTCCACAGCCAAGTTATTCCTCCTACTTTTTATCTTCTACATCTCTGCCCCTCCTACCAGTCTTGCTGTGGCTTCTTTTTTTAAATCATTAGTTGTAGGACTTCCATTGAGCTAGATTTCAGGTGGTTCTGAATAATGGTTGTGTAATTTAGTTGTATTTTTGATGTGGTTGTAGGAGGATGTGAGTAGCACGTTTCCCTATACCTCTATCTTGACTAGCCCTTTATTTTTAAATAATGCTCTCATGAAATTTTCCCTTCCTCACCAGCGCTTCCTGGTGACAAGTTATAAAACTGCCTTATCAAACTATAGCATGCTAATATTTATTTTCTCTTTGATATCCAAATGTACCCACTGTTAACATTAACAGGCATTGTGATGGGAAGCCGAGATGGTAATAAAATCCGAACATGCACAGTTGAACTGTTCTGCCCATTTTACTCCTGACTGAGTTAGCTTTGCTTTTTGCTTGTTCCCTCAGTTCAAACCCAGATCAAAAGCTTGTCATTTACACCAAAGAGATATGAATGGCCCAGGCTGACGTTTGGCTCTCGGCACACTGCATGCTGCACTTTGCCCAAGTAAACCATGTATAAAATGGCTTAAATGGTGTATAACACATCCATGAACTGGACCTATAAATACTTAAAATAGTTGAGTGCTATTCTCGTACAATTGCAAAGCCCTTAAGTTCAAATGCTCAGTTTAGTGTTCTCTAAAAGACTGACTCCCAGGAGCCTCTTTTCTCTCACTCTGAAAATCAGCTCTGTCTGCTGAATGGAATTACTGTCTCTTTGTCTCTCCTCCCACTGGCCAGGCAAGGCTTGGTTTCAGTCCAGACAGTTTGGGTTTAGAATGCAGCTTCGGAATTCAAACACTGCTGTTCAAAGAGAACACACAGAAATCACTAATGCCTGGCTCACTAATATGAACAAAACAGTACATCACTACATTTCAGGATCCACATTAGGGGGAAAAGAATGATTCTGAAGAGGGATCAAGTCCTTTAGTCTAGAACTGTCTATAACTAAGGAGTCCTGAACTAGGGAAATTTAACTCTGACACTGCGAGTTAGAAAACCAGGATCCATGGTTCTATTTTGAGTTGTGTCTTTGAAGCTCCCTTAGCTGTGGTTGTGTTTTTAAATGGCTGCAATCTATCCTCCGGAGAGGATCAATGGGGGAAGACCTAAAACATTTAAGCTTCTTAAGCAAAAAGGACTAGATGAGGACAAGGATTGTCATTATTATTTCATAAACTTTCAGGCTACAGCCCTAATAATATAATGTAGTATCTCAAACATAATTAAAAACATTACAGCATTAAAGTGAATTCCATATCATTTACGGCAGATTGATGGTAATAAAGTAGATTTTAGGAAGGGAAAATCTTATCCACTTTGGATGCTAAAATAGTCAGGCCTTTTTATTTTATTTATTTATTTTTTTAAAAAGAATTTGTCTCTATTAGATAGGAAATAAATTCAGTTCCAGAACAAGTTTATTCTTAAAACAAGTTCAAACTTAGCATAACTGTCATGACAGTTAAGCCTGTGATTGGTATGGCTGTATCCTAAAGCAATAAATTCAGCTGCTAAATGGCCACTGTGCTAATGCTCGCCTGACAAGTCTCTTTAAGAAAATGTTTTTAAACCCCATTACTAATATTGAGTCATTACTGTCCATTCTATCTTTTTTCATGTTTAAGAAGAGGAGCTATGAAAATGTCCCATTTATCATTCTGAGCTTCTCTTATCTTCAAGTCCCAGTTTTATTTCTTTTTAATATCTTTATCAAAGAGTTGACACAACTAATTGCCGTCCCTTAAAATTGCCTGCCCGTCTCCACTGCCACCCCATCATGATACCATCCCTGGTGGGATCAAGAGCTGGGTTAGATGCTGACATCCATCACGGCTTTCTGGCTTGCTTGCTCTGATTTTGGCGTTGTGACGTTCCTGTTCCGCTCTGATTCTGCCCATTACCTTGCTCTCCCTCCAGTCAGTATTTCCATCCTTTCTGACTCCATCTTGCCCTCTCACTTCCACCATCTGTAATCCAGCCTGTCTTTTGGGTTTCAGACGACTTTCTGCCCCAATCCCTAAATCCATCTGACTTTTAACGTTTGTGTTTCAGCATCTCCTGTTCTCCATCCTCGCCTGGCTTTTGTGACCTGGCACTGGAGGCCACACTTTCCAATGTGCAAACAAAGCAAACACAGATCTAACCCTGGGCACGAGCTCTGGCTGTAATAACTCATGAGTCTCACCTGGGCCGGATCCACATCATTCAGCATAACTACAGACGTGCAGTGATAATCCAGGACCAGTCTCCAGAAGTCTTTCACTGTGTTTGGCAAAGGATGCTGGGTGACTATAAAAGCGGAAGGCTGTTTATAGCTCTGCAAACACACAAGAAAGATCCAAATATATCAGAAAATATGAAGGGAAGAAGCTAAGGTTATTTTATATGCATACAAATTTGTGACATAAAACACTGAGCATATTTAACAACTGTTGAATTCTATCACCATTGTCAAAGCCAAAACAGACTAAATATAAACTTATCTGCAGAATAGTAATGATAAAATATTCTCACTTTGACACTAAAAACACAAGAGCATTTCATAATATTTTTGCTGTCTCTAGTAGAAAAGCAATATTGGCCTAATACATGATCGGTTCCCCCCCCCCCCCCCCACAACACACACACACACACACACTGCCTGAGGAATAAGCTTTTGGCTTTTGTCTAGGGCTTGCGAGTTAGATCTCAAAGCATTTAAAAAATTCAACCCCCTTTTGTCAGTAAATAATAGGGATATCTTAGTAGGCAGCACATAAATGTTTTGCTCCCAGGCTGACCTTCAGTGTATTCATTGTTCAATCCAATGCTCTACTTCTGTCGTCAGGTCTAGCTTACTCTGCACTTAACTGATTTTTTTTTTTACTGTTTCCTTGACCAGGCTCTGAAAGAAGCATGGTACTGTCTCCTTATATGATGATGAATTTTTCCATCTCACTCTGTATTTCAATTTCTATTTTATATATTTTCGAAGCCATAATTTTAGCGTAGCATTGTTATTTCTTCTGAGTGCATCAAACATTATTTCTTACGAAATGACTCCATAAAATAATAGTCATCTTATCTTTTTTAAAGTTACCTTTAAAGTCTTTTTTTTTTTTTTTTTACCTTAAAGCCTATTTTGCCTGCTAATAATGCAGCTACTTTCACTTCCTTCTAGCTAGTATGTAACCATATTTTTCTATTTCTTCTTTTCTTTCAAATTTTAGTATCCTTTTCTTTTAGCCAATTCTCCTCTATTATCAAGTAAGATTTTAATCTGTTTAATAAGGAAAATTTAACTCTATTTTAAAAATATGTATAATTAAGCCTTGGGCAGTGTGCACAGTTGGCTGAGCATTGTCCCATGCACCAAAAGGTCTCAGGTTCAATTCCGTCAGGGCACATGCCTGGATTGTGGGGTTGTGGGCTCAACCCCGGAGGCAGCAGATTGATGTTTCTCTCTCTCACATTGATGTTTCTCTCTCTCTCTCTCTCCCCCCCTCGCCCTTTCTCTCTAAAATCAATAAAAATACAATTAAAACATGCATAATTAAAATAGTCCTGCTTTTCCTAAAAATATTTCCTTGTCATTTATGTGTGTGATGGTGCTACTTATTTTTGCCACAAAAAGGATGCATATGCTTTTTACTGCTCTGGAGAGCGTCAAACAAGTTTTTACTGATATCACACAAATAGAATTAAAACTTCCATGTTAGCACTAAAAATATCCATTCACATTTCCCGCCAATTGAATAGCAAATGCTCATTCAGTTAGAAGAAACAGACTGACAGGAAGTAATGAGCTGTGTACTATCTGTACTGACAGGCAATTTCCTCCCCATGTTAATTACTGCCTGAATTAGGAAGAAAGGGCACTAAAATAATGTTGCAAACCATATTATCCCACTTCATTGCCGCAGTGACCTAAGAGCTATCTCTTGCTCTCTGGCCAGCAGGTTAAAAATGTAAGTACTCACGGAGTAAATGGGACATGATTCATTTATCAGTACGTTAGGACAAGTGGTTTCCGAGAGACCAAGAATGTTTGCATTGACAGGAAAACATATATGGAGTCTGAAATGCACTTTGCAGAAAAAATAGTTTCTGTCTTTAAAAAAACAACACCCCAAAGAGCAAGGGCAGATGAGTCTAAGGAGACCCAGGCTGCACTTAGTCATTTCCCAGTTGCTACCCCTGGAGAAACATCTCCCCGTTTCCTTCCGAGGGAAGGTCGGTGGGCTTACATCCATTAGAGCAGCGTTGATGTAGTTGCTGCTCTCCCCGTCAATGGTGATGAGGAAAGGCAGGCAGCGGTCCGGAGGCAGGATGTCCATGCACCGGTTTTTCTCATGGTTTCGGGGCAGAAGCGCGATGCTACAGTCTTCCACACGCAGTGTTGGCGTGACCATGTTCAGGGTCTGTGTGTTAGAATGCAGACAATGGTGAAGACACTGGATAGTACACTGTCTTAATACAGACTGCAGCACAGCCAAGTTTCCTACAGCTGAGTACAAGATCATCCCCTCCTCCACCTCCGCCATCGCCCCCACTCAGAGTTACATTTTTATTTCTCTTTCTCTGCTTGGATTTTGTTTATAGATAGTGCCCATCAGACATAGGGCCATTGAGTGTAACGAGGGCTAGACATCTGGGCACTTGCGAGTAGAAGGCTGGGTAGAATTGGTCTAGAGCCAGGTACATTTAGACTGAACGTGAGGATGAGGAACTCTTGGCAAGAGTTCCTGAATATAGTATCTTGCTTGTTTTGGCTGCACCCCGGGGCATTATGGGACTACCTGGAGTCTGCCTTTGAAGTGGGGAAGTGGCACTGCTAGACCAATGGTTCTCAAAAAGTAACTTTGACCCCATGGGACACAGGCAATGCCCGCACACATTTCTGGTTGTCACAACTGATGTGGTGGAGGTCTTCTGGCATCCAGTTGGTAGAGTCCAGGGACCCTACATGACAGCCCCACAGCAAAGAATTCCCCAGCCCCAAATATCAACATTGCTGAGGTTCAGGAACCCTATGTTGCCTCAATGATTCAAGATCTGACTTAGATATATTTCTTGAGGAGCAAAGTCACAGCCACTCGCCTCTCCCTTTAGCATGACTTACCCGGAACTCCTCCTTAATCTGGCTTGAATTTGTCTGTGGGTCCAGTTTGTTCATGTCATAATACAGAGACCGAACTTGGGAAGCAGGGATGGAGGTGTCTCCACAAAGACAGGCTTCTAGGATGGCGTCATGGATAAACACATATTGCTCCTGGTGAAGCAGAGGGGACTGGTTAGTACCAGAGAAACCAAGGTGCCTGAGAGATGAGACAGAGAAAGAGGGAAGACAGCCCCACGTGGTCAAGGAAATGGACCAGTGTTCTGAGGAGAGAGATCCTGTGTGAGGACCTGACTGCTGGGAGGGGGGTATTCCCCACGTGGCACAGCTGGCACGGTCACTGAAAGGCCACGCATGACAGCTTAATGGGAGGAAGAGACAAACGGGCTCAACCCATTTATATGGACTGATTAAAACCAATCAGACACTGATAAATACTAGAGCAAGCACTGTGATGCTAGAGCAGTGGTCGGCAAACTCATTAGTCAACAGAGCCAAATATCAACAGTAAAACAATTGAAATTTCTTTTGAGAGCCAAATTTTTTAAACTTAAACTTCTTCTAACGCCACTTCTTCAAAATAGACTCGCCCAGGCCGTGGTATTTTGTGGAAGAGCCAAACTCAAGGGGCCAAAGAGCTGCATGTGGCTCGCGAGCCGCAGTTTGCCGACCACGGTGCTAGAGTAACTATGGCTAAACTACTTTGGTAATTCTGATCCCACAGGTTTGAAACTCAGTATTTCAGATGAGAAAATGAGCAGAATTGTATCTATGATAAAAAAAGAATTTGCCAACCAAATTAATAATGCAGAGAAGGTCTAGGGAAACTTGACATCACAGTGAAAAATCAGTTCTGAGCACTTAGAACTGTTTACTTTGAAATATTAATGAATGTGATAATTACGAAAGTTCTTCCACGTCCAGAGAAGGGCTCTTGTTTGTAGGTTACAAGTCCACAGTTTAAAAATGGGTCTTTAGACTGGCCAGCATGGCTCAGTGGCTCAGTGTCGACCTATGAACCAGAAGGTCACGGTTCAATTGCCGATCATGGCACATGCCCGGGTTGCTGGCTCGATCTCCAGTGTGGAGCATACAGGAGACAGCCCATCAATGATTCTCTCTCTCTTCCTTGATGTTTCCATCTTTCTCTCCCTTTCCCTTCCTCTTGGAAATCAATAAAAATGTATTTTAAAAATAATAAAAATGGGTCCTCTAATTCAGAACTGGCACTGACTTTCTCTACAATTACTTACTAAAGTTTTACCATACCTATTATCAACTTTTAATTACATGAGATGCAAATGAGTCTCATTACTTTTTACTTTAATTTCTACAAATAACCAGGACTCTTAATTCTCAAAACATCCACTGCCATTCAACATCACCTCAAAAAAGAGAGCAAGTGGGACAGTGGATGAGACAACATTTGATCAACTGTAAAGTACATTAAAAATACATTATCGCCCTAGCCGGTTTGGCTCAGTGGATAAGAGTGTCGGCCTGCAGACTGAAGGGTTCCAGGTTTGATTCTGGTCAAGGGCACATGCCTGGGTTGCGGGCTTGATCCCTAGTAGGGGGCATGCAGGAGGCAGCCGATCAATGATTCTCTCTCATCATTGATGTTTCTATCTCTCTCTCCCTCTCCCTTCTTCTCTGAAATCAATAAAAATTTATTTAAAAAATACATTATCATTATTATCTTTAAAACAAAGAATTCCTACTCTAAAGAGAAAAAGACCAGGAAAATAGCATTTAAAGTTTCTGCTATTTTTCTTTGTTAGCTAAAATAAATAAATAAATAAATTAGATTTTCCAGTGTGTTGTGTAAACTTTATGTATAAACCAAATGTACTGGATTGTTTTTAGTTCTTCTTCTACTTCACAGATCATTTTCCAGGTGGGGAGTGTAAAGCTTACTTAAAACAATCACATATTAGTAAAAATATGAATTTCCTAGGAATAGGATCTAATTATTTTTCCTCAAAAGCTTAAATTCCTGATACACTTTGAATTCTAGTTGATAGAAGTACTAGTTGGTACATAGTGCTTCTATAAAATGGGCAAATTCCCATGATACCAGGCCACTGGGAAGAATTTTTAGGGACCAGGAAAGGAACAAAATGTACAGATATGACCCTTGAGTCACTTGGCAACTGCCTGGCTATTCTCAGGCGTGACCTTGCCCTGGTTACCAGCTAGTTTAAAGGCATAATAAAAAGAAATGGAATTGGAAGCCTGAAGCCTTAATGCAGAGACTCCACTGGGCTCCTTGACCCAGAAACACACACAGATTTAGGCTCATGGCTACAGATTCTGTTACCTGTGAGACTCGTGGCCTTTTGTGTTTGTTTATGAAAGGAAAAACAAAAGAAAGAAGGGAGGAAGGAAAGAAAGGCTGCCAGGTGTATCACTTTTTCTTTTAGGGAGTTTTGGAGAGATAACTGCCATCATTTCTTTTCTCCTTGGCTCTGGGGGGTAGGGATGCATAAGAGGCCCTCGGGGACCAGTTCAAGAGCTGATGGGAACTGATGGGGAGCACAGTACCTCCGTTTGCACCATGTTCACTCTCCGTGACCGCAGCTCCCTGACACAGTTATAGATGTCCACCACCCCTTCCCTTTCCGCCATGTCCAACATGATATCAATAACGATGAAACAGCCGGTCCTCCCAGCACCAGCACTGAGTGGAGAGAGATGTCTATTAGAGGAGGAGAAGGACCCCTGTGTAGCTGCTTCTTTAAAAAAATTATCGTATTATGACGAAATACACATCACATAAAATAAACCATTTAAAGTGTACAATTCAGTGGCATTTCACACCTTCACAATGGTGTGCAACCATCGCCTCCATTGGCTTCCAGAGCATTTTCCCCACCCAAAGGAGACCCACACCCACTGCCCTCTGTGCGTCCTTCCAGAGGCTCTGGGCATGCTACTCACCTGCAGTGCACCACCAATGGGCCTGAGTTGGGCGGGCTCTTCGATTTGACCTGCCGGACGAATCCCAGCAGCCCTGTGGCATGGTAAGGGACCCCGTGATCGGGCCAGCCAGTGAAGTGAAACTGTCTGATCTCTCGGATTTCATGAACGCCCCTCTGCCATTCCCAGTCAGCACAATGCAGGAAGAGAACAAAGGAAAACACATGATGAGCAACCAGGAGAGCATCGGGTACCCTCCGGCAGTCAGTAAGCCTAGGGATAGAAACCCTGGGTCGCTGGGAAGAAGGTCACTCTTAGAGTTTATACGCACTTTGAAAACCTTACCACAGGCAAGAAGATACTCGAGGGGTGGAAGGGGAGGTGATGTTTGGGGACAATACTAATTGACAGGTGCAATTCCAGCAAATGAATGGATGGATCTCTTTGAGTCCTTGAAATTCCTTTCTAAAAAGTAGACTCAGTGAACAGTTTATGTGTCACTTAGATCCTAAGGGTGAGGTGTGAGTTCACAGAGAAAGAGGCACAGAACAGGGACCTGTGTGCTTAAGAGATCAACTACTAAAATGCAAGACCCTTGTTCTCTCTCTTCCATGTTCTGATTCCTTTGTCCTGGGCCCTCGAGCAGTGTACACACTGTGGATGCTTAGAGAATGTCACTGGAAGAATGAATGAGGACTACTTTCCAACTACTTAGGTCAGAGAACTAATTTTCATTTGCAATTCATTTTGTTAGATTTCTCTTTTTTTAATCTGGGTAAACATTTAATCCATTCATCCATTCAGTGACCATCTCAGTGAATGCAATGCTTCCTTCAGGTATGACCCTAGGTGCTGGGGACACAGAGGTATTCAGACAGTGCATCCTGTGTTCAGGTTGTTGGATCAGTAAGTTGAAGTGGGAGAGTTGCCTGCCACTGAAGTGAAGGGAAGGCAGAAGAAAAGAACCTTAAGGTTTTGTTTTTAAAAAACTTATTCTTGTTTTGAGAATATTTTAGTTGATATATATCCATCAATTTTTTTTTCTAACCATGAGCCTATGTTGTAAGACTGTGTCTTAAAGCCAAAGTCTGTTTTGAAAACAACAATTACATCCAGAATCAAGGCTGGATGTAAATTTGAGGTTAAATTGAATTTTCTCCTGTCTCATTTAGTGACTATTTACCATTTCTGTGTTAGTCCCTGAGTTTGGTTTTATTTATCATAACACTAAGTACCCACTAACCTTATCACATTCACCATCAGTCATTGTTCACACATACTTATGAGTAGAGAAATTCAGAATTTTAAGTGCTCTGAAAGATTGGAAGAGGCTAACAATTATAGATTTTAAGGTAAGACTTGCTTGCTGTAAGTGTATTAATATGTCTTAGTTTAATAACCCACAAAAGTTGAAGCTTTAGTACTCTTTGAAAATCATGCTATTCTTTAATGTTTAAGCATTAAGGTATTAAGCTATCAGAGAGTCATGAATGAAAATCAACAGTTATCTGCTACATATGCTCTGTTATCCCAAAGTAACATTACAAGGTGGTTAGGAGCCCACATTCCTTATTGCTGATACCACAGCCAGTCCCAAAGTCTCCATTAGAAGACAAAGGGTTGAGGTGGGTCACCCTCCAAATCCCTAGAGAGCTCCCTAGCTTTAGGTATGACAACTGGGTCAGTCATGGTCCCACGCAGTGGGGATGCCTATAATACATATTTATTTATTCCAAAGACCACTGAAGGGCATTTCCCCCCATATACTGCTTTTCCTCTTAATTTTCATTTTTTGAGAACTTGCCCTTCTAGCTTTGCTAGATTTCAGCTCCAGCATTCCCAAGTCTCAAACTTCATCCATCATGAGATGGGCCCCCAACTGATCTCTTTCAGACTCACTTTCGGAGCAAGATAAATGTCTTTTTCCCAAAAGAAACCTCAACCCTCTTACATGTTCAAGATTAGCAGAGGAAATTGCTTCTGAGTCAGTTCATTTGGGGGGGGGTGTGTTTAAATCATGGATGTGATTAATGATCACAGTACAAATACTTCCCAATTTGATACCATCATATTTTTGTTTATTTTTCATTATAACAAGTATTAATGCAATATAAAAAAGTAATATTCACTTAATTTTTCCATGTAATTTAATGGGAAAGAAGAACTCAAGATATACAATAGTGCCTAGAACAAAGTGTGTACTTAATAAATATCTGTGCATGCTTTGTCTTCGAGGCAGTAGGTTCATATTCCCACTGCCTTCTCTGAACCCCAAACACCTCCTAGGTAGAGAGAATTCGGTGGCCATTGTCAACTTCCTTTCTGCCAGGATAGACTGGGATAGATTCACCAGACAGCCGAGATCCATGGGGACTTTTAAGCTGTCTTCCTCCTGACACAGTGGACACTTTACCTTACTTAATATCTGTTTAGCTTTGAGTCATCACTACGTGGGAAAGGAAAGATGACAGTCCCATGCAAAACAGGGCTTCATCAGTTTCAGATTGCAACGTGTTTTGCAGAGTGGAGCCCAAATCCATTTTTCACCTTCGGTCCCTTGATGCAACATATTCTCAGAACTGCAGGGCTCGCACAGTATATGACTGACTGTACCCCCCGCCCCACCTCTAATGAGAAAGCTTAATTTCTACAAGAAGTGCTCCATGGAAGTGCTAATGATTTGTTTTCCTTAAAGTTTCCAATTGCCCAGTTAGAAAATCACGAACAGGTCATTTTAATTTCCCTCAAAGCCTGAAAAAGCTCCTCCTCCCTCCCTTCCACCACCTCTTTGCTAGTTGTCTGGTGACTAAAATAACTGGGTATTTCTAAAACATTTCTGTGTAACTGGGGATGTAGGAGAGTATAATAAGAGGTTAAAAAAGAGCAAAGAAACAAACAAACCCTTCCTTCAGCATCAGAGACGCTTTTTCAGCTTATTAGAGAGCTGACTACTGTTCAAAGAACTCTATGTTTAAGTGATGGCTTTGGATGATTTTTTTAAAAAAGAAAAAATATTGAGGATCTTTTATCGCTGTTTTAATGGAATTCACGAGCGCTCTTGCCAAGAGCTGTACAGAAATCCTCCCCCCAAAACCTGCCTAAGATGGAAAAAAAAATTGAAGTGTGAGGTTCAGAACTTGAAGAATTGAGGCAACTAGAACTCCACATTCTTTGAAGTCCCCAAGTCTCCTGCCTGCTTATTAAAAATGACAGGCTGAAAAAAACAGTATTAGAAACAGACTAAAATAAAATCTTTTCAGTCTTGTGATTCTCTGACAAATATGAATTTGAAACCCAAGATAGGTAGTTCAAAACATAAGAGTAAATTAGCCAATAAACAGATGCTGCAATTTCCTTAAAACTGGTTCTTGCTAACCCAAAAAGTACGAATATAGAGTAGAGGAGAAGGCCAACAGCCAACTACCCAGCAGTCCACGGACAATCCAGGTCCTCCAAGAGGACCTGATAGTGTAAATGAGCACCAGCTTGCACTGAATAAATTCACAACAAAATTGCTATGCCCAGTGTAACAGTGCAGGGCTGAGTTCTGGAGAAGCAGCTCCTGACACAAAGTCTGTGGACCTCAGACACAAAATCATGTGTCCCCTTCATTGGAGGCAAGATGAGGACTGGCAGGCAGAGTGTTTCTCAGCCACATCACCTCCACCTTCCCACAGCCTACCTGTGACACTTCTCTGGATGGACTGCAGTTTGCTTCACTTCCGGCCCCTCCCTATGTCAGCAGAAAGAGGGGGAATAAGGAAATTCCCTGTTATGCCCTACAGTGCTTCCCGGAGAAGCCCCATCCATGCACATGGGATGAGGCAGAGGAGAGCCAAGGCAGAGCATTCACGACCCACCACCAGCAAGTACAAAAGGCTGAGACCAGTATGGGAGTGAGTACGAATGGGGTGCTGGTTCATGCAAGGGTGTCCTATGTTTCCAGGTAAGTCACTTCTACCTGGAAGATCCATCAGTCCGTGTGAAACCAGAGGCCTGAAAAGCCTCAGGAAGTAGAGGGATTCCAGGAGGAGTTAGGACCTGGGTCTCAACACAGATACTCACTACAGGAACCCACATGGACATACAACATGAAGGCATTTATTAAACTGTCAGTGAATGGAGAGAGAGAGAGAGAGAGAGAGAGAGAGAGAGAGAGAGAGAGAGAGAGAGAGAGAAACTAAACAATATCAACCAGGTTAAAAAGAAAAAGGAAACAGACAGATAGGCATTATCTTTTGGTGTAACTGCAAAATATAGACTCATGAAATGGGAATGATTTGCTTCAAAGATGGAACTGAGCTGTTACAGAATCAAAGGGCGAGATGCAATCTTGAGAAATTACTAGGTAGAGTCTACCTGCATTCAGGTGTGACCATGTACAGATTAGCTTAGTAAGTTAATAAGGCTAGCACCACTAATATCTGGCCATGGCTTTTCAAAGTCTGCAGTGCGAAAACTTACCTTTTCAACAGCAAATGTTCTTATTACATATTCTGCCAGTAGTTCTGTTTCTATTAAGGTAACTTTAATGTCTTTATATATCTCTGTGTCGTCTGGCCAGTATTTGCAGCATTTGACCTTTAGAAAACAAAAAAGGAAATAAAGGGTTTAGAGTTTGTTTGTTTTTTAGTTCCCCAAATGATAGTTTCCCAAATGATTTACAGGATAAAATTTGCATGAAGACCAGAAGTTAAGCTGCACACTACAGAGCAAAGTTTATTTTCTTAGATCATGTATGCTTTTCTTCTCTCCCCAGAAGACAAAATGTGAGTTATAAAAGGAGCAAAGCCTAGGAAAATGGTCTAAAGTTAACAGATCATATTTATACTGCAAATATCCCAGTTACAGTAACCATTCATTTCCTGTTTATCTTAACTTAGGGAATGGCCTGGAAAAATCAACTATAAAAGGTAGTTTGCAATATTTTAGCTCCTCTGAATTTTAAATTACTTCCAGTTTCAGGAATCGATTGAACATTTTTGAGAAGGAGTGAGCAGGAAATCAAAGCCAACAGTAAGATCAGAATTTTTTTTATTTTTTTCTGAGAAAGGAAGTAGCCATGTGGTTTTTCCAATTTAGAATTACAGGTTCATTTTAATCTAAGTAAAGTCAATACACAAATCTTGGCAAAATCTGAACACAGTCTATATATATATATATATTTTTGCTTTTAATACACTTTATTTTTTTAAATTTAATAAATCTTTATTGTTCAGATTATTATAGTTGTTCCTCTTCTTTTCCCTCATAGCTCCCCTCCACCTGGTTCCCACCCCACCCTTTGCCCCCACCTCCCCCGACTGTCCTCATCCATAGGTGTACGGTTTTTGTTCAGTCTCTTCCCACACCCCTTTCCCCCTGAGAACTGTCAGTCCACTCCCTTTCTATGCCCCTGATTCTATTATATTAACCAGTTTATTCTGTTCATCAGATTTTTTATTCACTTGATTTTTAGATTCACTTGTTGATAGATATGTATTCATTGTTCATAATTTTTATCTTTACCTTTTTCTTCTTCTTCCTCTTCTTAAAGAGTACCTTTTAGCATTTCATATAATACTGGTTTGGTGTTGATGAACTCCTTTAGCTTTTTCTTAACTGTGAAGCTCTTTATCTGACCTTCCATTCTGAATGATAGCTTTGCTGGGTAATCTTGGTTGTAGGTTCTTGCTATTCATCACTTTGAATATTTCTTGCCACTCCCTTCTGGCCTGCATAGTTTCTGTTGAGAAATCAGCTGACAATCGTATGGGTGCTCCCTTGTAGGTAATTAACTGTTTTTCTCTTGCTGCTTTTAATATTCTCTGTCTTTTGCTCTTGGCATTTTAATTATGATGTGTCTTGGTGTGGTCCTCTTTGGATTCCTTTTGTTTGGGGTTCTGTGCACTTCCTGGACTTGTAAGTCTATTTCTTTCACCAGGTGGGGGAAGTTTTCAGTCATTATTTCTTCAAATAGGTTTTCAGTATCTTGCTCTCTCTCTTCTTCTGGCACCCCCATCATTCTGATGTTGGTATGCTTGAAGTTGTCCCAGAGGCTCCTTACACTATCTTCAAATTTTTGGATTATTTTTTCTTTTTGCTTTTCCTGTTGAGTGTTTTTTGCTTCTTTGTATTTCATATCTTTGACTTGATTCTTGCGTTCCTCTAGTCTGCTGTTAGGTCTCTGTATAATATTTTTTATTTCAGTCAGTGTATGTTTAATTTCTAGTTGGTCCTTTTTCATATCCTTGAGGGTCTTGCTAAATTTATCGGCCTTTTCAAGGAAATTCTTGAAAAACCTTATAACCGTGGTTTTGAACTCTATATCCAGTCATTTGCTTTCCTCCATTTCTTTCATTTGTGATCTGTTTCTTTGTCTCCGCATTTTTGTTGTTTCCCTGAGTTGGTAGAGTAGCTTTGTGTGCTAGGTTTCCTATATGGCCCAGTGGCTCAGCCTCCCCAAGTTACCTGAGGTGGACACTCTTGGTGCACCCCTTTGTGGACTGTGTGCACAGCCTTGTTGTAGTTAAGTCTTGATTGTTGTTCGTATCACTGGGAGGAATTGACCTCCAGGCCAATTGGCTGTGAGGATCAGCTGTGTCTACAGTGGGAGAACTTCTGTGCTGGAGACACCCTTATGAGACAAGACTTGGAAAATTGCCAAAGCCTCTGTGCTCAGCTTGGATGGGGCGGAGTCTCAGTGTGGAGCAGACAGCCTCGGCTTCCCGTCAACTCTTCCCTATGAGGCCCCTGGGTCTCAGTGTCCCTCGGTAATCACTACAAGCACCTCTGAGAGAAAGCTACCCTCGAGTTTCGCCCGCTGCCAGACAATCCAGTTTCTCCCCAAATGGGTTTGGGTTCCCCGATTCTCGCCTGGAACTGGAGTTCAGCACAGTCGGGAGCTTCCATCTCCCTCACGCTTGAGAAAGCCAGCGGCACACTCAGCAGTCAGTCTTCTCCACTCGCGCTTGCGTGCGCACCTCCGGACCTCTGCTCTTTTGCAGCTCCCCTGAGTCTCCGTGTGCTTTTCTCTTTTCCTGACAGTCCAGATTCCCCCTGTATGAGTCTGGGTCCCCAGGATCTCACCCGGAACTGGGGTTCAGTGCAGTCGGGAGCTTCCGTCTCCCTCCTGCTTGGGATAGCCAGCCAGGCCCTCAGCCACCCGTCCTCTCCGCGTGCGTTTCCGTACCTCAGCCTTTTGCAGCTCCTCTGAGTCTCCGTGTGCTTTTCTTTTTCCTTCTAGTTGTGGAAGGAAAGCCAGCTTTCCTGTGGTTCTGGATGATGTCCATTTTGTCTTTTAGTTGTAGTTTTGAAGTTGTTGTGCAAGGCAGCAGTTTAGGTGTTTACCTATGCTGCCATCTTGGTTTCTCCCCCAGTCTTTCCATATTATTGAAAGCCTCTAATCTGAGGATTTTTCAGGTGGAAGAAATTTGTTAGACTTGACTTTTCCTAGTACATTTTTTTTGGTCCTGTAGCTCTTGCAGACTTCAGCAAAAGCTTGGGATGAGGAAAGAGCAGGAGAACTGAGCAGGAAATCAAAGCCAACAGTCAGATTAGAATTTTTTTTTTCTGAAAAAGGAAGTAACTGTGTGGTTTTCCCAACTTAGAGTTACAGTCATGGAGGTGTCCTCGGGGCTCCGTCTGAGCCTCTGCGGCTCCGTGTTGAATTCCTGGCAGCTTCATCCACTCCTATCACCACTTCTCCAGGATACACTTCTGTGCCTCTGGCCCCATTCTCCAAGTGCTGAATTCCATTTCTAACTTCTTTTGTGGGCATCGCCCTTGGAGGTCCTGCCAGCACCTCAAAGGCAATATGCCTAAAAGAGAATTCTTTGTCCCCCATCAACTACACTCATGATTCCCTATGTTAATGATGCTACAATTTCCCCAGTTACCCAGGCACAAAATCAGTGATTCCGTCTCTAAGACCCAACCAACTGCGAAGTGTAAGACATTTTTGAAATACCTCTCCAATATGTTTTCTAACTTTTTATTCCCTTTGCCATAATCTTGGTTTAGGATCTGGCAATTTCCTGCATGAACATTCTATTCATACCATCACCAGAAAAAACCTGCCAGAGGGTAAAGCCAATGGCATTTACTTGTTCTGCTCAATAAGCGTCTATTTCCAATAGAAATTACATGTAATAGAAGTTACACGTGGGCCCAGCATGTAAGGTTCCTTTTCCTTTGGCCACAACTACTGGGCTTATCCTTAGTTTTTACTACTCTCCTTTCTATCCACTACGTTCAGAGATAAGTAATTTGCATGAGCCCCAAACAGATCTCATGATCCAGATTCCTACTCATGCCATTCCTTCTGTTTAGAATGTTCTGCTCACACCCATACTCCTAGCTGAAAATTTTATCCTTTCTTCAAAGATTATCTCAAAAGCCATACCCCTTCAAAGTCTAGAAGTGAGTCTCTCTCTTTCTGGTCCTCTGATGAAATGTGCATGTTTTGCTAGAATGCTTGATACCTGCCTATTACATGCCACCATGTAAAGGCATCTTATTGCTTATTTCTGTAAATCCTGCAATATTTCCTATCGTGTCCCATAGACACTGAATATCAATAGATATGTGTAGAACTGAATTTTATGGAGACAATGATAGGGTCAGTGTAAGAAGGAAAATCCCAGATTGGGAAAGTTTACAAAAAGAAATATGGACTGAGGTGACCTTTCCCAGAATGCCAAGCACCTTGGTACTCTAATGCTTCCAGTGTGGTACCGGCTGGCTGTTATCTTAGCCACTTCCTATGAAACTTTCTGGCAGCTGATTCAGTGAGGTTTTAGATAAGCCTTACTACCTTTACTTGGCAAGATGTAGGACAGACACATCAGGAGTTGTAGATATAGTGCAGCATAAGACAAAGATGGTCTCTGCCTTCAATAAATTTTTAGTTCCCATTTTTAGTCCTCCCCCGCCCCTTGCAATGGGAACATAATCATGACTTTACAAAGTATAAATACTTATACATATTATGGTTTACCCATAATATTTCAAAGATTTACATATCAAATATTCCAGTATACGAGAGAGCTATAGCCAGGAGATCCCGAGGTTGCCAAAGGGCCAGCCACGCCCCTATGGGACAGGTACCACTCTTTTCTTCGCAGAGAGTGAACCACGGAAAGAAACCTGGTCTGCTCCAAAACGCTTGGTCAGATGCTAACTCAGCGCCGCTGCCGGTTGCTCTATAACGAGCAGTAATTAGGAGAAAGGGAGCCTGGGGTTGCTTCCTTCCAGAACGTGTTTGTGGACAGAGCCTTCTCCTGTGCAGAGCACCTGTGCAGGCGGACCCAGAAGAGGCGGATGAGCCATTTCCAACCCCACCCTCTCCATCTCATCTCCTGGAACATCCTGAAATGGTTCACCACATCTGTTTTTAGCCTACGAAAACCTTTCTAAATTGGGTTCCTTTTAGTGTCTTTTCAACTGCTTGGATTTGTGTCAAATTATAATTTTGCTTTTTAAAAAGAGGGGGAGGAGTGGGGGAGGGGGAGGAGGGGGAAAAGGGGGAGGAGGAATGTATGCTTCTTTCTGGATGCAGACTTTCCATGCCTGGCTGTGAAGACCATGCAGAGGTGTGAAGACCAGTGGTTTTGTGGCACCTGTAGGAGCAGAACCAGACACTCCTCCCCTCAGATGGAGGCCAGGCTTGACTGCCTTCTGCAGCCCAGTGTTACCTGCGCAATGTCCAGGAGAGGCTGTGCCTCCACACACCCTAATCCTAAGGCAGCAGCCTTCAGCCCCGAAGGGAGGCTCTGATCAGGTTCAGTAGCTGGTGCCCTGGAGCGGGGTCCATCGGGCCCTCCGTCAGGCACCTGCTACTGAGCCCTGCTGTGTGCCTCACAGCGGGAGGCTGCAGGATAGCAGGATGTGGTCCCTGCCTCCAAAGCGGGGTGGGGGGAGGTGGGTGGGTGTCACTGTTGGCTTTAAAATGCACAAACATGAAACAGCACAGAAAGCAGAGTAACTGCAGGATTTCTAGCTGCCTGAAAATGTTCTCCAAGGTGGGTCATTTTAAACGGCAGCCCAGATGACCCCCAGGTACAGTAAGGTTAGATGACCCCTGGCAGGCTGGAGCTGGAGCTCCCCAGGCTGGCAGCAAATTACTGTGACCTTCAGGGCATCCTCACGTGGCTAGAGCTGTGGTTGTCAGGCTTCAGCAGGCAGCAGAATGCCCTGCAGAGCTTGTTACCACACCCCAGTGCCCACTCCAGGAGCTTGGATTAGGGAGGTCTGAGGATGTGGGGCCCCGGATCTGCATTTCAACCCAGCTGCCAGGTGATGCCGCTGGTCTGCGGACCACACTTTGAGTAGCAAGGATTTAGACAACACAACTGGACTGCAGAGTCTGGTCCTCCCTAAGGCTGATGTGAGCTCGGGCAAGTTACTCAAGTTTGCTTAAGGCTCTTCTTCTGTAAAGAGGGGGCGATTTTAGTTCTAACCTCAAAGTGATCTATGATTAAGTCAGGGGTTACCAAATTTGTCTGCACATAGAATCACGTGGGGGTGGGTGGGAGTGTATTAAATTCCAAAGCCCAGGACACACTCTAGGCCAATTAAATCATACTTTCTGGGGTGAGACAGAGGTGTCCATAGTTTCTTGTAGCTCCTCAGGCGACTCCCAAGAACAGATGAGTTTGAGAACCACTGGATTAAGGGACATGATGCAATTAAAACATCTGCCCCAGTGTAAGTGCTCACACAATGGAAATTCTTATTCTTATTAAATGATAACTTTGTGATCGGGACTCCAGGTGGCCGCAGAACTTCAGAGGGCTAGGGGCCACTAAGGGGGCGGGGGAGACGTGGAGCAGGGTTTTCTGGAGAAGGAAGAGGTTAACTGAGCATTGTTAACTGTGCCTGGTTTATGTGGCCGGGGTGGGGGGGGGGGGGAGCACGGGGAACTTCTTTCCTGCAGACCTTATTCCAGGGACTGAGAAGACTTGGGAGAGTGGCCAGAAGGTCTGTTCTCCCATTAGGGTGGTTTGATGAGCATCCAGGAGAAATTCGGAAGTGGTGTTTGCGATTTGTGGGGAGGAAATTCATATCAAATGAAGCTGTGAGGCATCACAGAGACAGTCAGTTTCCAAACACTCATTTTCAAGGTCATGACCACTGCCACATATAAGCCTTTGACGCTTGGATTTCGCCATTGGAATCACTGCATTTGCACAACCGGGGCCTCATTGAGCGGCTCAGGGAGCCAAGTGACAGGCTGAGAGGAGATCGGCTCTGGCCAGGGCGGCTCACCATCCCCCTCATTCCTTCCATTTCCCCATGTCCTCACATGAAGAAACGAAAGACAGGCCCAGGAGGGTGAGTGACTTGTTTCAGGGAATAAGCTCCTAGTGTGGAAGGCGAGGCTGCAGAGCCAGGCGTGGCTCCAAGCACAATTTGGGGAGGATGGCACTCAAGGTGTATCATCCTTTCTTCAATCTGGCCAGGTCTGGCTTCAGGAACAGATGCTAAGTAGGAAGCCTTAAAATGACTTTAGCTTCCTCGCCTTTTTGGGGGTGAGAGACAGTATGTGGGGTGGGGGAGAGAGAAGAGTAGAAGCACAGTGAAACCATCACTCATTTTTTTTTTGTCACTGATCACAAATTGCTGTTTCTGCTGGTGTCTCTCCCCCCCCCCCCCCCATCACCAACTCCACCAGTTGCAGGGAGGAGCCTGGGGCAGAATGTGAAGGTCTGTTTATGTGCAGGGGTCCAAGGACTAAGAAACCCATGATTAAGAAGGATTAAGGAACTGAATGTTAGTTCTTCAGTTGGGGCCACCATAGTGTGATCTAATAAACATTACTTCCTCTAAGGGGTAGAAGGGAGAGGGAGGGAAAGAAAGGTACGTTAGGAGTTTTGATTCCTAAAGGGGTTTTCAACTCTCTCTCTCCCTCCCTCTCTCTCTCTGTCCCCCCCCCCCCCCCGCCCCATCTGTCTGTCTCTCTCTCTTCCAAAAAGAGCCATCCAGAAGGAGTGACCACAGTTCTATTAATAGTTGAGCACAGCTTTGATGGAGATACTGGATAGCAAGAGCAAAGAGGCTGCTTGCTACTAAGTAAAGTTACCCAAAGAACCCCAGCCAAGAGCAGCTGCCAGTGAGGTTTCCAAGAGAACAGATTTATTGTATCCAAATCTTTTTTTTACAGAGCTCTCACAGCAATAAAAACACTTCCTCATTTAAATATCCTGAAAATACACACTGCTTTGGTCTCTGTGCAATGAAGATGGAAGAGTATGTGCTCTTTTTTTCCTTTTTTTTTAGCTAGCGTGTGAGTCATACCCCTGAGCCTCAGTTTTGACATATATAATATGGGTGGCAGCACTGATTTCTTAGGGAGGTTGTAGAGATTAAATGAGATAAGATGTATAAAGGCTTAGTGTAAGGACCTGGCTTATCATAGGTTTCCCAGCTCCTCCCTTCCAAACCTGTTTGATTTGGCCCTGGGGTCTTCCTTGGGCACCATCCTTGAAGCCAATTTCAAAACTGACACAAAATCAAGAGCTGCTTCTGACGGTCTGGCTAGGCTGAATTTGGGAAAATGCCGTAGAGCCCCAATAAATCAGCTTCACACCACCAGGCTCCTGCTCCTGCCTGAAGTTCCTCCCACACCGTGTCTGGTTTTCTATCTGGTCTTCCAATTGCATCTATTGACTAATATTATTAATTGATGGACATATAATACTTCCCATACATACAATATGTTGTACAATATTTATAATACACACAAGGTCACATCTGTACTATATAATAAAAGCCTAATATGCTAAGTGTCTAGTTGTCCATTCAACCAATCAAAAGCATAATATGCTAATGATATGCTAAGGCCGCTCAACCACTCGCTATGACATGCAATGACCACCAGGGGGCAGATAGTCAACCGGTGGATCAGTAGCTATGACATGCACTGACCACCACTAAGACCAGTAGATGAGCTTGCTGCTGGGGTCCAGCCAATTGGGACTGAGCGAGATAGGTCGGACACGCCCTGGAGCCCTCCTGTGGTCCCTCTCCAGCTGGCTAACCTTCTGCATCCCTCCCCAACCTGGATCTTGCACTGGTGGGGTCCCTCGGCCTGGCCTACGCCCTCTCGCAATCCGGGACCCCTTGGAGGATGTCAGAGAGCTGGTTTTGGCCCGATCCCGCAGGCCAGGCTGAGGGACCCCACTGATACACAAATCTATATTTGTTTTCATCACTGTAAAGAAACATGTGGCCTGATGCCTCTTATGGAATTTAAACATCATGGTACAGACCACCCAAGAAGTTTATCTTACTTTTCTCTCTCCTACCCAGCGAGCTCAGAGAGCATCAGCACTTCGAGGAAACACATTTATCCAGACAGCTTGTTCCCCACCTCAGTCAATAGATTTGGCTTTGACTTTTAGCCATTCCTCAAACTTAAGTCCTCTTGCCAAAGGAGGGAGATTTGCCAACCACCAAGGACAATAAAACGTGTCACGTATTCTAAAGATTATTCTGAAAGAAGAGTTTTAGAAATCTTTTGTGCAATGACAGCATTATTAGTATATGTAGATATATATTTGCTGAGGTACATCAGAGGGACTTAAGTGATAAGGGTGCAGTTTCTATCTCATGGCAGACAGTCTGAAGCTAAAAGATATAAACCCCATGTTGGTTTTAAAATATCTATTTCCCCTTTACTTTTCACATTCCTTCTGTGGACAGTGTTCTCCACTGCACATCATAGTTCTCCTTTAGCTTTTTCCTGCCAGACTCTGCTTCTTTTTAGTAAGTTCCAGCAGGTAATCCAGTGACATCCTTGGTCGTTAACTCATCTCATTACTATACTCACTACTCGCTATGTAATCCAGCTGTACCCCCACAATTTTCCAATCAGGTCACCCAAACGCATATTCCTTGATCCTGAGTTTTATAGGACAAGGAAGCAATCTACTCGACACCTTCTTGTCAGGTGTGAACACCTTCTTGTGTTTAATCTGAAAGGAGTTGTATACGTACTATAAAACTACTCACTGGATTACTATGACTCTTGGATTTTTCATCGGAGAAGTATCCAAAGCTGCCCACATTCTCATTGCTAAAAACCCTGTCCCAGAGAAATGGGGCAGCAGCTTAAGCCATAAGATGTGGTCCTACCCTGGTCTTCAACATATGGCAGAGACCCCCAGAGAAAACATTTTGAGGCCGGGAATTCTGTTTGCCTGTTAGCCTACCCAGTTAAATTCTTCTTTACTTAAATTCCTTAATTAGTGAAACTAGAGTAGAGATACTGATGTTGTGCCACTTGTTTAATCTGAAAGGAGTTGTATACGTACTATAAAACTACTCACTGGATTACTATGACTCTTTGGCCCTCTTCTCCTGGGAAGCCCCCAGCATTTTCTCACATATTTACTTAGCCAGATAGCCTCAAGCCTTCAGGGAGAGGCAGAGCAAGGCCAAGGAAGTGAATTTACCAGATTTGCAAAGTAGAGAAGGAAAAACAGAATTCCACATCAAGATGACACATCATTTACTGTTTTCCAACAAATTATTCAAGGATATACCTATAGTGTGCAAAGTGAGGGGAAATTCTTCAATTTTCAAGAGCTCATGTGAGCAGAACGAAGACCATACCATATTGCATCCAATTACACCTCCAAGAAACCACAGATGTATGCTGCCCGAGTGGGTCCCAGTGTGACGGGGGCTATGCTTTAAAAGCTCTCAGGCTATGACACATTTGGCAGATAAAGTTAGAGGTGACAGAGTGAGACAGCCGAGGATCCAAGCCCAGGCCAGTAAAACAGCAAATACACAGGAAGTCCAGACAGAGATGAACATGAAGATTTTTCCAGGGCCAGGCAACTCTGGCAAAGCAGCAAGAGTGTCTGTGAGGGCAAGCAGCAGGCCTTGCCAATGGTGACCATGAAAGCGGGTGTTCCCACACCGTCATCTCCATGGGTTCAGCTAGAGACTACTGCAGAGCTGACCTGCATACAGCTCGCAGCTACCTAGGAGCCAGGAGAGCGTGTTCTGAGAAACACTTGTTATTCAGACCTGCAAATCTGCTTTGATGCTGCAATACCCCACCACTGTGGCACTATTAGAGATGGCTGATACAAAAGTGACAGATGACTTATAGCACATACTAGTAAAGAATTGTCTCTGAAGCTTATTTTATAATTCATCAGCATTTGGGAAAAAATGACAGCTTTTTAAGGAATTGCCAAGAACTTAATGCATAGGGTTAATTAGATGGGCTAACTATAGATTTCCGTTATATCAAGCACAGCTGTAGTAACTTCACCCACACCCATAATGACCATGTTGTACATACACGTGTGACTTTAGATTCCAGCCTTTCACCCAATGAATCAGAAATCCAGGGAAGGAGAGTGGTCAACAGGAATTTCCCTTGTATGGAATAAGTTATTTCCGTTAGCTTATGTGCTCTTTTGTAATTGTTCTTCCAACTCTTCAGAAACAGTCACGGAACACTCTCTCATCCTTTCTATGTGTCCAGCCTCTGGGAGTCACAGATGAAAGAACCTAGTCTTGACTCACAGAGGCCTGCGATCTGGGAGGGGAGGGCGAAATCGTTCCCAAAGGTGTTATGTTCCTTTTGGTTTGCAACTGTAAGTCCTGCCTCTATATTTGGGTTGTAAATGTCTTGAAGGCAGGGATCCCCTCTTCTGTTTTTCTGGCCTTCACCTGATAGCTAGCTAACTAGTTTCACGTGTACCAGAAGAGCCACAGAGAAATGTACAGACTCCAAGGGGTTAAGGTCTCTACCACTGACAACAGCAGTGAAACGGGAGGTGTGAGGAAAAGCTATGAGACTGATGCTGTCTTCCCCTAGGAAATTCTTTAATTCACTGTAACAACTCATGCGGAATTCAGAAAAGAAGGAGACGATGGTCTGCACTCAGACAAATAGCACTTTGCTGTTCCCAACAAGGAAAGAGCATTTCTAAATGCGCAAGGATGTGTGAGCAAGGGAGCTCGAGTGTGTGTGTGTGTGTGTGTGTGTGTGACGCACACATGTGGTAAGAACCTTTTATCAGGTACAGAAAATGTGGAAATTGAAAAGAATCTAGTCTGGTTACCCATGTGAGCAAATGTGAGGCAGGGGAACAGTTAGCCTTAACAAATGCATGTATGTTACACACACACCACATTTATTTGCGGGGACACTATCAGAACATTTTACAGAAGTTGGGATTAGCATTACAGATACAAAATTTTACATAAGAAACCCCATTACTTTAAGCTTTAAAATGCAGCACTTAGTAATTAAGTTAAAAATACTTAATTAAGCCTTCAGTAAGATTGAAGAATAAAGTTATGTGGTTTTCTCTTTGCTTTATTTTGAAACTATTTGCCTTTAGTCTCACATTTTTCAAAATCACCACCCAATTTGGTAGTCAATGAAGTGTTTCCTACTTAAATGAATTTGTTTTACAATTGTGTCTGTTTTTGCATGTTCTTCACACCACAGCTTACCTTTCAATTAAAGAGATTTGCTATCCAAATTAAATTGATGGCCATTAAGTGATGATGATGACTCTATTGATTTTGGGGTGTGTGTAAAAGAAGTTTTCTGTGCACAAGGAGGTCTTCTAGATGCAAAAGCCACACTTGCAGTTACACATAACACGACGGGTATACAGAGCAATCGTTATTAGATGATGGGGAGAGTTCTCCCAAATGGCCCTGTTCTCCCCATGGACCCTCCTGGCAGCAGGCAGGAAGCAGGTGCGGGACTGCTGATCCTCGGTTCCAGACACAGAAAAGTGCTGGGAAGGTAAGACTGCTCTGTGGTGCCAGCTGATAAACCGGTGAATTGTGATAAGCAATTTTGAGAACTTTGGAAAAGAAGATATTTTCTCAAAATCATAATTTACTGTAGTCAGATTAGCTCATTTTCAAAGGAAGGTCTATAAATTATAGACTGAGCATCTTTTACAATCTGTATAGGTGAAATATAGATAAATCACCGACAGAATTCATCTCGTTGGTACCTAATCACACACTGCAATATTCTGCTCTAGATTTTCTATAAAATGTGTTTAGTGCAGAAGAAATAAAAGTGGACGGCCTTCTCACTAGGAAAAGGGCACACATGTCTTTTTACTGACTTATTCCTCTTAGAAGATCCAGACTCCATGCTTTTTTCCCACGACTGATATTCAGAGCAGACACAGTCAGTACCAGGAGGGCCCGGAGGCCACGTGCATTAAGACGTGACTGGGCTGCAGATGCGCTCGTTATTTAAATGGAAACAACAAATAGAAATTCTTCATATAAACATGGGATTTTAGGGTTCATTCAGCCAATTTCCCTTCATTTTGGGGATGTGTTAACTAAGGCTCAGAGGTGAGAGTTCACTTAGAAATGCTCACACTCAGCCCGAGTTGTGGTGACCTGTCACCATCAGAGTCAGTTCTGTGAGGACTCTGGCTACTGTTGTCCCAGGATTCCCATCCCCAGGTCCGGCTGCCATTGACTGAGTCTGGCTTGCATGTTCCCCTATTCTTATCTCTAAGAGAGGAGCAGGCCAGCTCTCGCTTCTGGCTAGCCCTTCACCTGTGCCCTTGACGCCTCTATAATATAGCTATTTCCCCAAGTCTCAGCCCACGGCACTGCTTTTTCTTTTCCAGGAAACTGAGGTTGTCAGGAGAGGGTGCCATTCTACTAAGTGTGTTCATTTGTTTTGGTTACATTGATTTCACTACATCCTCACCTGTCTCTGTTCTCCAGGCTCAGGAAGATGTTGTCTCTTATAAGGCTGAACTACGGATTTCGTGGAAAACATCCCCTCAGCGGTCTGCCTTCTAAGGTGTTAATCTCTCCCTTTCTCCTGATTCTTTCTGTAGCACATATAATTTTCAAAGGTCTCCCACCTTTAAAATATCCTTTGATTGTAAATGCTTCTCTGTTTATTTCTTTCTCTTCCTTTCTCAGCTAAACTTCTGATAAGATTGAACCCAGTCTACTCATTCGTGTTTTCTACTCTTGCCTTGACCCTACAGACTGCTTTCCGTCCCACCATTCGTAGTGAATGCTGGTTGTTTTCTGGTCACTCAACATCCCTTTATCCATTCATCCTTCCTAATATGTCCTTGACGTCCTTTTGAGGACTACTTCTTCCCCAAGGGGTAGCTTATCAATTAAGGGCCCTGGAGAGCAAGGGATGAGCACATGAACCAATCTGGGGGAGTCAGATGCTCTGTTCTGAACCCTGAACACAGTGAGAAAGCCTGGAAATTGTTGGTGCTCATCCTCTCTGCATCAGCACCATGACCAGACTGTCTGGCTGTGAGTCCCGCCCACTCACCGGCCCTCTGGAGTTGGTGTCTTTCCCCTGTTTGCAAGCCTTATTCATCACATCAACACCCTGAGCTCCTAATTTTCTTCTAATAAATGTCCCTTTGCCTTAAATTAGCCGGAGTTGATTTCTGTTGCATACAATCAAAGAACTCGGATAGGTCATTCCTCTGAAACTACTCAAGCAAAAGATTACCAATGACCTTTTTCATGTAAAATCCAATGACTATTAAGATTAGATTAGATCAGCAACACTAATTGGAACATATGATTCGCCAGCACAATGCCTTCTATTGTAACAAACAAACAGGCACACCACCCACTTCCTGTGTCTACCTTTCCTTACTCCTAGAACGGCATTTACACCCATTGATAAGGCCTCAACCAGCTTTTCAGCCTCATAGTTCACTATATTCCCCCCTCAACTCTCCAACAGCCACACCAGGCCACTGGCTCTTTCCCCATTTGGCCATTTACTCTCCTTTCTCTGTCCCCCCTCCCCAAGTGGTTGTCTCATTCTTGCCATTTAAAGTTCTTTCTCTTATTAAGGTCCAGCTCCTCACCACATTCTCCATGAACTCCTCTGAGATTCCCTCTGGAGAACTGGTCCCTTCACTACAGCTGTCATCATTCTGACCTACATATATCAGTGAACTGTTGAAATTATTACTTATTACCATATTCTATGTTCTTTGAGGACAAGTGAAATATAAATATCTTTAATTTCTTAGTGCCAGTGATACCCTAAGTGTATCATTAAATGCTAAAAAGTATTAGAAAGCCTACCTTGAGTTAATTTGTCAACAAGACAAATTAGGCTCTTAGGTTGCTTTTCCAACTTTTTACGGAGGGAAACAGAGATCTTTGGGCAGTGAGAACCTCAAAGGGAGTCATCTGTTTGGGAAGAGCCTGCTGCCACAAAGGGCTCTGTACAGGCCCCTCTCCTACTGATGACAGCTGTTAGTGGCTTGTTTATTGGGTGATACGCTGGGAGGAGGTGATGTGAAGTGTGGCAGTACCTGGGTGGGAATTAAGGAGGGAGGGACGGCTTGAATCAGCTACATTAATATGATTGTTGAAATGGTTGGCAGTAGATTGAAATGAAGAGGAATGTTTATTGAACAAGTATAAATTAATAAGAGTTGGGGCTATAATTACCCAGGTCAAAAAAGATCCATCTTAAAAATCCAGTTCATTAAAGAAGATCTAGCAAAGGTAACAGTGACAGTTCAAGGGAGAACAATTTCGGCAATGTCTATGAACAGAATCTGTCTCTTCCCTTCATTATGGGTTTGATTCTTGGCACAACTTGAAAGATTTTGCAGAAAATATTATTATTGTTTTATACTGTTAGGCGTTACCTACGCTATTCCTACTATTAAGCAGTATTTCCATATTTTATAAATCTGGCTTCCTTCTTTCTTGCTTCTTCCATTGCTCCTGGATCTGGTGACTTTTGTAGAAAAGCAGATGTTCTTGGTTGTATGTGAAAGGGGCACTTGGAATCTTAATATACTTCCCTTGCATGTGAATTAGAAAGTTAATTCTGATGTGTAGTGTTCATCTTAAACTTTTTTCTTTCATTACTCTTTTAGTGACAAATGTTTGGAAAGGAATTATGCCAACCTCTTTGGGTGGGTAATAATCTTTAAAGCATCCATTTTGGGTGGTTCCCTCCAATCCTCTATCTTGATAGAGGTTAACATCTCAGTCCCTACTTCTTTTAGCTCCAAAAACACTGTCACCTGTTATAAAAACTATTCAGAGCAACTCCACAATAATTTTCCTACATGACTATGAGATCTTATTTGGATTTTTAACACATAGTCACATTCTAATGAGGTCTTCATCAAACTGACTAAATATGTTTAGAAATCATTAGCTTAAATTACTGGTGCAAAACCTCCTTTGGGAGTCCCACAGATTTGGTTATAAGACTTTTGGCAGATGGATTAGTTCAACACAACAGAGTTTGTGCATCTCCACACCAACAGTGTAAGTGGGAGTGCCTGGGAAACTGGTGGCTGGATGAAAAGTTAAATGTCCCTCAGGTGGTTTCATTAAAGAGGGAAAACAATCACAACACATTCCAGTGCAGCTTAAATGCCAGGTGTGCAGCCTTCGGGCAGGTGCCAGGGAAACTGACAAGGGTCCCATCCCAGAACACACGGGCTGAAAGGGGATGCTCAGTGGTGACAAGGAAGTCTTAGATAATGACAGGTCCTCGCAGATGTGCCAGGGACCCTGCTGGAGGGAAGTGCAGCGTCTGTGTCTTCTGCACCAGGTGCTGCGACAGGGAAGGGCTCCCAGTGGCTCCAACACCGGCAATTACAGCCGCCTGCTGCAGACTGCTTCAGGGCAGAAATCAGGGGGAAGCGGTTCCCAGCTCTGACTAATGAATCGGCAGCAAGTCTGTGTAAACAAACGGGCATCCAGCTCACTCATGCCTAATTCATGAAGGACACACCATGTGCAATAAACATGCAAGTAGGTAGTTGTTGCCCTGGAAAACCATGTCATTTTGATTTCTTCGGTGGTTTTTTTGCTGCTGTTTATAAGCATGGAAAATGGGAAGTCGTCTCTAGACAAGTGGGCAGCATTAACAATGGGAAAAGGTCAGCACCTGGTCCTGGAGGGAATGTGCCCTCCTGTCAAAACCTCCAAATCATGCCAGACATTTCAAGGGCAGATGCCATTACATTCATGACTAATTGAAGACAGACCCGTCCAAGGGGCTGATGGTAATGAGGTGGGGACTCTTCAGAGCTTACCACATCTCCACAAACCTGGTAAGGATTTAGAAGGATTTTAAAAAAATAAGCGTATGGGCTTCCATTTATGGATAAAGCTGAAACCTAGTCACCCTCTCCCCTTCAGTTGCACACCTTTAGCTGGAGTTTCTATGGTTATTTGTCAGAAGGAATAGTTTCCATCAAAAAAAAAAAAAAAGAACAGCCATCACCCTGCATGGGACCGTCTAAGTGTCTGATGGAAGGAACAGGGACACCACTGCTTCATGGCCTTTTTTTTTTTTTTTTTTAGATTTTAAAAATTTATTGTTGATATTAGAGAGGGAAGAAAGGAGAGAGAGAAACATCGATTTGAGAGCTACCTCAATCAATTGGCTCCTTATGTGCCCTGACCAGGAATCAGACCCACGATGAGCTTCCCGTGCACCGGACAGTGCTCCAACCAACTGAGCCGTGCGGCCAGGGCTGTATGGCCTTTTCATTTCTCATGTTTCTAAAGTCAGATAACTGAAAACGAAACCTGGCTCTCTGCTAAATGTGCCATGTCCAAGAGACAGTGGGCTTTATTTGCTGTAGGAGGGTTTTTGAATTTTTCTTGCACAATCTTCTTTTGAATTTTTAGCCAAAGACTATGCTGTCCTCATCATCTTCCCTTAAAGAAAAAAAAAAAAGGTTTATTGTATGGAAATAGCTTACCTCCTAAGACAGAGTCTGGAGACAGTGTACTTTGGAATTCCAACTAAGCAACAAATAAATGTGTGCCATTATATTTTTAAAAATCCAGTGTTAGTTATTTTTCATAACCTTTTACTTTTCAAAACAATTCACCTTGGGGTTATTTTAAGTAAGTTCAGATGCAAATGAGCCATATTTGGAGGTGGTGGGGAACAGTTATTGTGAAAGCACAGTACTGAGAGAACAGTCTCCAGATATCTTTCTCCTTAGCGGACGTAGGCAGTCAACAAATATTTGTGAAATGAACGAAGGATTCAGAATTCATCACACATATCAGGGGAAGAAACCCAAGTGCATGAAAACAGATACAATACTGAGTTTAATTATGCCACAGTTAATCTAGTTTATGCTAATTGCTCTCTGACACTATGTTGGATGAATTCTCATTCATTCATTTCCTTGGGCATTCACGGAGTGCCCAGAGGGAGAGACCACATTTCGTAAGGCTGTCTCTTTCCTTACAGAAGCTACTTTCTGGTGGAGTTGGTAGTTTTGGTTTCCAGTAGTCATTACTCACTGCTTTCGTAGCTAAAGAAGGTAGATTTGGAGTGGGAAATAAAGAATTATAAACACCACTCTAGGTCTTAGGTTTGTTGGTGCAAAGATCGGGTTATATTAATACCTCTATTTATTAAGTCTTCAAAATGGGGCAGGAACTGTCCTAACCACCTGATATATAGAAACTCATTTAATCTGTGTTTTTTTTCTTTAAAATTTATTTTTTTAATTTTATTGTTTAAGGTATTACAAATAGTAGTACATATGTCTCCTTTGTTTTTTTTCCCCATTGACTTCCCCTGGCCTCCCTTTCACCCCCACCCACCCCCCCCACCCACACACTTGCCCTCACCATCCGCTCCCCCCCCCCCCCCCCCCCGCCGCCAGTGTCTTGTGTCTATCGGTTGTGCTTATATGCATGCATACAAGTCCTTCGGTTGATCTCTTACCCCCCCTCCACAACCCTCTCCTGCTCTCCAGCTGTAGTTTGACAGTCTGTTCGATGCTTCTTTGCCTCCATCTCTATTTTTGTTCAATAGTTTATAATTTTCTTTATTATCCATAAATGAGTGAGATCATGTGGTATTTATCTTTCACTGACTGGCTTATTTCACTTAGCATAATGCTCTTCAGCTCCATCCATGCTGTTGCAAATGGTAAGAATTAGTTCTTTTAAAAGAACCTTATAAAGCAGGTGCCGAGGGGAAAGGTCGGGGTTGGGAGGGAGGAGAGGCTCAGCGACCAGAGACCCAGGGAGCATGGCGGCTCCAGGCTCCAGGCCAGCCTCTGTCTCACTGCCTCCCAGCAGAGAGGGGACTCAAAGACATGAGTGGCTTTCACACTTTTAGTACCTAAAATATTGCATTGTAAGTTTTTATCCTTTTACTGCCTTTTTATTAAATTTATTATTGGGGTGACATTGGTCAATAAGATTATATAGGCTGCAAGCATACATTAACCTTTTTGCCCCTTTGATGCATTCTTTAAAAATATGGTCATATGCTGAGTGAAATAAGCCAGTCAGAGAAAGACAAGTACCACATGATTTCACACATATGTGGAATTTAATGAACAAACTGAACTAACAAGAAAAATAGAGACAGACTCATAGCTAGAGAGCAGACAGATAGTTGGGGGCGGGGGGCTGGGGAGAGTGGAGGGATTGAGCAAAAAGAAAAGAGAAGGAACTCATGGACACAGACAACAGTGTGGTGACTGCAGAGGAGAGGGGGCGGGTGGGTGGTAGTGCAGGAGGGTGTAGGGGGGATAAATGGTGATGGGAAAAAATACAATAAAACAAAGAAAAAAGATGCCAGCACTTTCTTGATTCTTGAGCAGCTGGCACTATGCTGTGACCCTTTGTTAGAGAGTGTTGTGCTAGATGGACGTGCAAGTTGGCATTTTTACTCTCCCGAGATAAAGGCCTGAACCTCCTCAAACAAAAGAAAAGGTCATAAATATTTTCCCCATATTTTTTCTAAAAGTTTTAAAGCTTTCATATATATATATATATATTTTTAGAGAGAATCATTGATCGGCTACCTCCTGCATGCCCCCTAGTGGGAATTGAGCCCGCAACCCCAGGCATGTGCCCTTGACTGGAATCGAGCCCGAGACCCTTCAGTCCGAAGGCCGATGCTCTATACACTGAGCCAAACCAGCTAGGGCTATTTTGGTTCTTATCTGGTATTCATTTTTGGGTGTTTTATGGCAGCAGCTTTTTTTTTGTCCACATGAAGAACCAAATGTCCCAGCTCAGTTGATTGAAAGGCTCATGCTCTCCCACTAATTACATATTTTCCCACGTATGCCTACAGTCAACATCTGGGCTATTTTCATCTGTTGTTCTATTTATCTCTTCTAAATTTGTGGTACCTAGAATTTTCCCCATTATGGGGGAGCAAGCTTTCTTTCTCTCTTCTTTTAGAATAATTTTTATAGGATTTGAATTATCCAGTTCTTGAATATTTGGTAGAACATATATGTGTGTGTAAATATATTCAGGACTGGTTTTTTTTCATGGCTTATTTTTTAACCATAATTCACTTTTAAAATAATTATTGTCTATTCAGAATTTCTGTTTCCTTTTGACTCAATTTTGGAAAATCATATTTGTCTATAAAACTGCCTAATGTATCTAAATTTTCAAATTTATTGTTAGTTATTCATATTACTTGTTCTAATAAAACATCTTTATCCTATTCCTAATATTTGTTATTTTTGGTTTTCTTTCTCTTACTCTGATTGCCAGATGTTTATTTCATTCGTTTTTTTCATACAGTCTTTTTGATTATGTTGATTTTTATTATTTTTTCTTTGCTTTCTATTTAATCACTTTCTGCTCCTCATTTATTATTTCCTCTTTTCTTTCTTTAGTTGTACTCAGTTCTTCAACTAGCTTTTTGAATTAGATACTTAGTCTTCTTTTCTAACAACATGTAAGAATATATCTCTTTAGGTACCCTTTATTTGCATCCTACAAGTTGACTATATGTACTTTATGACTCACAGCTCTAAATGTTTTCTGATTTATGGCAGGGTGTTTTACTTTGACCCATTAGGTAGTGGAAATGCTTTCTCACCCAGATCCTAAGTGAAGATTGATTTGCTTCCTTGTTATTTCCCTGTTTTGGTGCCTGGCTGCCTTCCTTTACACTTTCTCTGAGGGCCTACCCTCTGCAGGTTTAGGTTTTATGTGGCAGTCTCAGTCCAAATCCTTAGCACTTCACAGGTCCAAGATGTTATCTCCCATTAAACATCAACTCCCCATTTCCCTCTCTTCCCAGCCCTTGGCAACCGCTCTTACATTCTCTGCTTCCGCGGGTATGACTACTCTAGGTATGTGGAACCATGCAGTATTTGTCCTCCTGTGACTGGCTTTTTCCACTTAGTATAATGTCCTCCAGGTTCATCCAGGTTGTAAATGGCAGGATTTTTTTTTAAAGTCTGATTGAGAATTTTACAAAACAAAACCTTTATGGTTTCTGCCTCAGTATTTCAATTCTAGGCTGACCTCAGGGCTGGCTTTCGCTGAGGGTAGATCTCACAGTGTCAGCTACTCTAAGATGTAACGGGTTCTGGAGTTGGGCAGAACCATGGAATTGACCCTATTATAAAACAAAGCAACTGCCCGCTGAGTATTTTCTCATTTTTAAATTTCACTTTGGAAATAATCCTACAACATACCAGTCTCAGGATTAGAAATATTTAAGAGTTTCCTGGTTAAACAAAAATAGTGCCATCAATGGTTAATACAGATAAAATGATCCAAAACCTTGGGGCAGAGGATGATCTCCATTCCGCAGACTGGGAAGTGGAGGCACAGGGAAATAAAATCTCAGCCAGAGGAGGTGCTGGATTCAAAACTAAGGATTGGATCCAGCACTGTACACCATATCTAGAGTCAGTTTTCCTGAATTAAGGAATGAAGTTATATCTAATGTGGTACCCGGGAGTTTTGATACCCAACAGCCAACATTCATGCTTAGAGGTGTTTTTGTGTGCTCAATAGAGCCAGATAACAACTGCTTTTAAATCTTGAGTGCCTTTCCTGTCGCTATTGCAACAAATGAAAGCAATTCAGACTATGTTTACTGATAATTTATAAGCAAATGCAGCAAGCAGTAGGAGGAGCTGTAGTAGTTAATGTTTTCTGGAGGACACCAAATACTGCTCCAGAAGCTTGCTCTGGCCTTACTTTATGTTACCAACAAAGCAAGGGACAAATGGACATGCTGGTGTCTCACTTACCCTGCCCACTTCCACGAGGTTGGTCACCATTATTATGCTCGCCGTGTTTTCGTGCCACACCATCCTCCAGAAGTCGTAGATGGTCTCCTGCATGGGTCCTGCAGCAGAACAACAGAAACTTTTCTTTTTCCTTTGTCAGTTCCAAGTAGAAAATTTCTGGGCTTGCAAATAAATCACATGCAGTTCTCTCACTGTTATAGATGTGTGGGAAGCCACCACTTGCCAATACTGTCAGTGCACCAAGGAACACGGAAGGCCCATGGACCTTGGGCGTTAGCAGGGCTGAAGCTAAGCACTGATTGTTCCTGTTAAGATAGTGGTGTCTCAAGGCAATTCCCCAACCTGATAATCCTTTTACTGTTTACCAAACTTTACCTTTGATATGCCTGTATGCATTGCTAAAGGGAAAATGTGTATTCAAGTAAATAAATAGCAGACCAGGCCAGATGTCGGTGTGTCTCTTCAAGAAAGAGGCTCCACCTGGCCCACAATGCCTTCTAAATTCATATTTCTTGTATATCATTTTCATTTGTGTGTCGGCCCCTCCTTCAGATCCTTGAACCCCGCCGTGAAGGTAGCGGCATAGATGGACATAGCTCTCCTTTCTAGTATTGATGCAAAAGGGTACTGTTTTTAAGAGTACCTATAGAAAGACAGAATTTTTCACTCATAGTTGAATTTTCTCATATCATCCAACATATCTGTATTTGAGCTTTTTCTACCCCTAAACTACTGACTTGAAAGAAAGGTATTTTCCATCATTTGGCTATTTATCTCCATAATACTCAAGAGTGATATTTTAAAACATGGATAACATTACTCTTCTTGCTAACAATTGGCAGATATCCCAGGGAAATGGTATATAGAATGAAATGAGCCTCTACAGGAAAATGTCCTTTTCTTGTGTCTAATATTTTTCTTATTCTGTCAAATTAATCCATTTTTTTGGGGGGGGGGGTCTGACTTCCTAAAGTGAGAGAGAAGTTAGAGATTTAAGCAGTTGTACTTCTTGTCACTGAACATGATAAGCAACTCCTTTCTTAGCTCTTAGGAGATCTGAGAATTAAAAACTCTTTCTAATGGACTGGGGTAAAAGCGTGGGAAAATGTGTATTTCAGAATGCCAGTGCTATAGATACCAGCAGGCATAGAGAGTTGAAATTCAATATTTCTTTTAATCCAGATTTTAGAAAATCCCCAAACTCCATTTGATGATCATGCATATTTGGGGAAATAAATGTACCATTATAAGTCTTTATAAGACAAGCAGAAGTGCAGGAAATGTGAGGAATACAACTTCAAAGGCGCAGAGAGGCACATGCTATATGTGGAATCAGATACCCGTTCAGGTATGTGCTGGGACTGGGATCCAGTTGTGCTGTAGTATCTTGACAATATAGACTAATGGATTTGGAGCTCAATATCTGAACTGGAGATTGGCCTCAGCTTTTTCACTGGCTGTGTGATTTTGGGCATGTCACTCAGCCACTGTGAGCTTTAGTGTCTTCATCTTTCCTTATCTACATATTGATTTCAATAACATTTGTTGGGGTTATTTTGAGAATTCATGGAGTCAATGATCACTCAGGCATTTAATAAACAGCAAAGCACTATAACAAAAACAAGGTGCATTGAAAGATATTAATGGTTATTCCTTGGCTGAGGCTTGGATACTGAGCAATGGTGGCACATCCAAGGGGACCCTTCAGGCACCTCCCATTTCTCCTGACCAATTATCAACTGGTTTTGTGTAATATTTTTCTCCTTCCTCACTATCAAAGCCTCCCTCCTTTCTTTCCCCAATTCAAGCCTCCACCATCCCTCCTTGTGCTTCTGGCTACATATTCTTACCCTCCCCATGAAAACCAACTCCACTCCCTGATATCACTGAGTGTAGTCCTTTTATGGAACCTTGTATACCACCTCCCAAAAAATTGCACTTGCCATTTTGGCCCCTGTCCCTTGGCACATGCATGCCATTCTCCTGATGTATAGGCTGAAATTTTCAGTGACTTCAATCTAAGGTTACAGAGGAGGTAAGTAAACATCGGATCCATCAATGACTACATTTCCAGTTTGCAGAGAGGTACATCCATTGTGTATGTAACAGCTGGTTACTTACTCACAAGAAATGAAATACCAAGTCCATCTTTGTGCAAACAGATAGTCTTCCCAATGTGACTCGCAAAATAAAGGAGTGGCCCAAACACTTTTTGCCTCCTTCATTAGATACACAGGCCTGTGCCACCTGTTCTGAAACTTCTAGGAATAATGTTGATGACAATGGCTACAGTGGATGCATCCAATGTTCCGGCATCATGGGTGGTGTGTGCCGGCAGGAAGAAAGCTACCTCTCCCCTCAAGGCCCAACAAGAGTCTTCCCAGAGACATTCTAGGCCAGCCGTGGGCAAACTACGGCCCCCGGGCCGGATCCGGCTGTTCTATCCGGTTCTCTTGCTCTCCCCTCTGCTCCTTTACTTTGAATTTATATTAGTTCACACAAACACTCCATCCATGCTTTTGTTCCAGCCCCCTGGTCCAGTTTAAGAACCCATTGTGGCCCTCGAGTCAAAAAGTTTGCCCACCCCTGTTCTAGGCCATAGGGCCAAGTTCCAAAGTGCAACTCACCTGCCCTTCCTTATGTTTAGACCCCATTGTGATTACTTTCAACTGGAGGGGAGCATGGCTGTTGTGGTTTATGGCCCATAGCAGGGGCTCAATGAACAAATGAATGAGTGAATAAGTCTGTATGCATATTTATAAACCATACTATTTATTATTAAAGTATATTAAATATATAAGTATTTAAAAGTATTAACATACAATATATGCATGGTTCCGTTTCTTGACTTATATTTCAGAGGTTATCTGCAGAAACTTAAAAGCACTTTGCTTTAACTTTTTCCCAATTCATTACATGGGGGCATCTTTTGTAAGATCTAAGTTTCCCTGCCCTAAGGCTTTGCCCCCCAACTTAACTCATTCCATTCCCCTAGGTCGCCAGAGTGCCACCCTAGCCTGCCAGTAGCTGTTCTCTGTTGAGGGCAGAGGTTCTCAACTCTGGCTGCATATTACAATGGTTGTGGAGCTTTTAAAAAATCCTGATGTCCTAACCTAAGAGACTCTGATTTAACTGACTGGGGGTGGGGTTTGGGTCTGGGTGTGTTTTTGAATCTCTCCTGGTGGAGAACCACAGATCTACAGCATTAGGGGCGTTGGACTCTACCTTCTGACCTAACTACCAGGTGGTCTCGTATGAGGTGTTTGTTTGTTTTGAATCTACTGCTTAGCCAAACCCTAATACAAGGTCTCAGAATCCAGGAATCCCATTCTTTCTGATTTAGAGGAAACTTCACTTACAAAATGTCATCTCAGAACACAGCTGTCCCACCTCAGCATTGGGCTGAGCATCAGTTAAGGTGACAGCAGTTATAAATATTTACATAACTAAATTTGGGTTATTCTTAAAATAAAGGGTGTTTATAAGCATTAGTGGCTCACTTTTACACCTTAGTCTTGATGACTTTTTTACCCACTGACTTGGACTATGGAAAAAAAAATTAGGATAGAAAAATGAATAAAGTAGGGTTCTTTTCAATGCTAAAATTAGGCACAGGTATCCAGAAGAAATAAACCAGTTTGGGGTTAAAATATGAAAATGTATTTGAACACAAAGCTTATTCTAAGTTGATCCCAGAAAGAAAAAAGAAGTGTCAGGAAAGGGCCCCCATGTCCCCGGTGCAGTGCTGCCCTTTCTTCCCTGTCTCTCCCCTCCTTCACCCTTGGGGCGCTGTGCACTGTTAGCCTGTGAGAATGGTCCCTTCTCCACCCCACAGGCCTCTCCCTGACCCGTCACTGTGGCAGCTCAACAATAAAACTGCTCAGGGCTGGGCCTGATTTTCTCTTCTCTCTGACATACTTCAGATTATTTCCCGAGACCGGGATACACTATGAGACAGAGATACATGTCTCCTGACACCGTGAGAAAGCACAATGCAGGTTGGGCAGGCAGACTTTACTGACATCGAGGCTACTCCACTTGATTTAGCAGCTCCTAGTGGGTCTGCTGGGTGACTGGCCCTCGTGAACCCACACCGAGTCTATAGTCGCATGCCTGGTACACGAGGTGGTTACTGTCAGGGCTGAAACTGGGGTAGGAAGACCATGAGAAGGCCGGTACTCTTGTGCCTTCCATGTCCGTCTCCCAAACGCTGGTGTGGCAAGTGCCCTTACCACGAGGAGAATCATCGTTAGAGTGGCACTGGGGACTGCTCACAGAAAACAGACAAACAGGCCAGCTGGTGTGGCTTAGTGGTTGAGCATGGACCTATAAACCAGGAGGTCACTGGTTTGATTCCCGGTCAGGGCACAGGCCCAGGTTGCGGGCTTGATCCCCACCCAGTAGGATGCGTGCAGGAGGCAGCAGATTAATGGATTAATGTGTTTCTATCAATTCTCCTCTCTTCCTCTCCCTCTAAAATCAATACAAAGAAAAAAGAAAACAACTCCCAAGACAAGGAATTCAAAACAGCAGGCAAAGGACTGAAAGACCTCCCTCCCTTCAGGTGTGAACAGCTGCAATCCAGCCCCAGTATTGGATTTCTGCAGTTTCTGGCTGGGTGGGAACTGCCACAATTGCTGTGCCTGTGCATTTACAGATGTTTGCACAGTAGGCAAGAAGGTTATTCTCAGCAGTCCTCCCCCTGTGGGACTAAAGCATTTAAAAGGTAAGGCCTTGAAATTTCAATAATATCAGGCCAGTAATACATTCCATTTCCCTCACAATAGTTGGCACACACAGACCTCTTCTGAGAAGGAAAGGTTTGGCGGGGCCATTCTTACCACCACCAATGCCTGAAGGAACAACAACAAAAAAAGGGCGGAAAGATCTAGAGCACAATAAAGAATAATTAAAAGCAATGAGAAGCATGAAGTGAAAGACATTCAAGGATAGACTCTATTGTATAAGATGAATTCTCTAGTTCATGAGGAGTGAGACATATTAAAAATTATCATTTCAAACCTTGATAGATGACTTGTACCCCTTATTTTCACATTCTAATTTCTATGCAGTATGTTTTGTGTGTTAACTAGAGCTGCGGGGAAGTCAAGGTCCTTTAAGCTCACAGTGGCATATTCGAGTTTTCTGAAGGGAAGACAGATAGTACAAATGTGAACTTGTATTCAATCACAAATACAATACCTAACACCTTTTGTGCACTTACTATTTCACAGATCATGTTTGAAGTATTTTATACGAATCAACTCTTTGAATTTAAAAAGCACAATCCTATGTAATAGGTGCTACTGTTTCCCCCATTTTACTGAAAAGTCAGGTAAGCTTCCCAAGGTCACAGGGCTCGTGAGTGTGGAGCTGAGTGCTGAAGTCTCACCCCATGGGTGCCACTGTCTCCATCTGAACATAAAGCAACTCAAAAGGGTTCTACTTGACAGGCCTGTGTGTACAATTATCACGGGCCCAGCGAAAATGAAGTAGAAGAAAACCCATGTTAATCACTGAAAACAACCTCTCAAGGTCCTACTGCTACTGAATAAAATCCAGCAGAATAAAATCTGCCAGTCCAACCTCTCCGCCCATCCAGAACACAGCAAGTTCACTTCCCTCCACCGGCCTGGCCCAAGCTACATAATCTCCCCCCGAATACCAGGCGAGCCTCACAACCCACCAGAGCTCATCTCGTTTTCCCACTTAAAGATCTTCTAAGGGGTCTCCATTGCTCATAGAGTAAAACCTGTTTCCTTTAATAAGGCAAATGTGGCCCCATACACGTGGGCCTGGTTTGGGTCCCATTCTCGGCTGGTACTGTCCCACGTGCCACCTGTCCCTGGCATTTTCCTGAGACCTCCCTCTGCCATGAGCCCTCCTCCCACTCATGCTGCAGTTCAAGCCTGTGTTTCCTGCTGGTCTCAGCTCGGCAGACTAAACGTCACTTCCTTAGGCAAGTTTTCCAAGACCCGAGTCGTGACTCCCATTCCTTCATGACACTTGATGTTGTGGTGCCTGTGTGTTTTTTATGTCTGTCATCCTCAGTGGTCTGTGAACGTGGATCTGCCCATCCAGGTCACACAGTTTCTCCGTGCCCTCTGGTCTCATACCTAGCTTGCTTTGCTCATTCAAATCCCCCTCCTGGCCCCAGTAGGAATGCCAAGCTGGGTCTCTTTTAAAATTTCTAAATGACCTGAAGAGACTGGGGGTCTTGTTTGTGCACATCAGTCCTCTAACCAGCTGATGTGACTAATCCCCTGAGTGGGAGGACAGACTGTGTATTGTGGGGCACACATAGAGTGGTGGGAGTGCAGAGGGAAGGGACAGTGATCCTGGAGGCAAAGTAGCTGTAGAAAACCTAAAAGTCCTTGCTTTGGGCACTTGCCTGCCTTGGCACCCAGTTCACTCCATCAGAACTGGAGGCCATGGAAGGTGGAATATGGATGTGGAAAAAGATGAGTCTAGGGTTTATGCATTTATTTTAAAGCTCTTGCTCATAAATAAAAAATGGCCCCATATTTTTGATCCATTATTGTTACTGTTGCTGCTGGCGATAATCTAGAGTGGGGATTATGAAGTCAGTTATTCAGCATTCAGGGCATTAGATGTCCCTTGCAGTGGTTTCTGAATAAGTTTTTATTAAAAAACTTTATGCGATTTTTCAATATGATGCTTCCGTAACACCTCCGTCTATAATTTTACATTAAGTAGTGTTTCATTTTTGCGGGAGTGAAATCTACAGGGTAAAGTATGCCACCCTGCTTTATGGACTGCATCTGCCTCGTGTGTCACAGAAGCCATAACAGTGACACAGAAAACAGCTGACTTCTGCATTAATAAGCCTTAACAACACCTATCTGATAGGTGCATTTGCTTTCCCCTGAGGCTACTGATGTTAAAATCATGAATTTTTTGTGAATAATTTTTGGTTTCAGCTGCAGAAAAAGAAAACCCAAGTTGAGACGGCTGGGTGCATGGGATGTGATTTCATCATTGTTCTGAATTGCTAAGAACATCTCCCCCTCCCCATTAAAGAAACAATAAAATCAACTAAGGAATTAAAAGCAAACACTGAGAATCGTTCCATGATGAAAGAAACTTGGGAATACTTTATTTAACCTAAATTCAAAAATATAACTGGCAGCATGTTGCAATAGCATTTTCTAAGGCTAGCTCTCCATGCCCAGAATTACTGGTTGGAAATGCTCGCCAGGCTGCTAGAATTTTCATTTAGTGGCAGTAAAAGAGGAGATAATAGACACTGGAGCTATAATAAAAGGCACCTTTTTAGAAGTAGCGTAAAAAGCGGTGACTAAAATAATGTGTTAAATACTAGTAGTGTTTTCAGTTAATCCACTGCAGTGGTTCCCACCACACAATGATGAATCTCTTCTTACACCGGAGTAGGCTTTCCCACGGCATGAGTCATTTTCCTTCACCTGGCTTGCTCTGGATAGCAGCTACTTGCTGATTACTCTATTGCAAGCATGTCAGACTCGCAGCCCACGGGCCGCATGTGGCCCACAGTGAATATTTTTGCGGCCCAGCCAAAATAACGGTATGTAAGAAACATTTTAATAAAAATTTTGTAACTTAATTTTTACACTATTCTGTTATACATAATTATTAATAACGAACTACAATGTTCGCTAATGACTGATTACTATAATCGTGTTGCATTCATTTGCCTTACGTGCAGGCGCACCATTTCTCCCCACTAATACTAGCAGTGAATATTTTAGCAGCCGATTGCCACGTCATTAGTCTTGGACTGACTTGTTTGGTGCTCGCAACAGGAAATATTTCACTTTCGGAGAACAAGAAAAATAGGGTTATTTGCATTACACTTATTAATTTGTGCAGTTATTCAGTGTCTGGTAAGTTAATGTTCAAGAAAAAAATGTTAACTTTCATTAAAATGTTCTATTATTTTGTTAACGATTACTCATTTAGTTCAGCCCTTTGTATTCAGTATGTCTCTATTGAAATAAACTTATGTTTCTATGAAAATTGAAGCTTTTGTTTTTTTGTGGCCCACATAAACTTAAACCTTGTTTATTTGGCTCATGTTAGCCTTTGAGTTTGACATGCTTGCTGTAGTCTATCTAAATTGGCTCACAGGTGTGTGTGCTCTTATAACCTAAAAGTTGGCATATACTTTCTGCTCTATCCATGAATAACATTTCCTCTCAAACACATAATCCACATGTTGATATTTATATTTCACTCATCCCATTCCCTAAAATTCCCCTTTCAGACTGAAATAAGAAAATGTGTCAAAGTTAACTGCAAATATTTGTGGCTTTCTCCAGGTAATTAGTTGCATGGAATATGGGTTTCTAGGTGCATTAGAGAACATATGAAATGCTGACTGGACACCGAAAGGTCATGTCCGATTGAGTTAGGAGAAAATTGGTATGAACCTAACATTAATGGACAGGCTGCATATAAATTCTAAAATTGCTTCAAAAAACAGTAAGTGTTGGTGAGGATGTGGAGAAAAGGGAACCCCTATTCACTGTTGGTGGGAATCCATATTTGTGCAGCCACTGTAGAAGACTGTATAAAGTTACCTCAAAAAATTAAAAATGGAACTGCCTCATGGCCCAGGGATTCCACTTCTGGGAATATATTCTAAGAATCCAGAAACACTAATTCAAAAAAATATATGTACCCCTATGTTCATTGCAGGATTACTGGGAAGCAGCCCAAGTAGCCATCAGTAGATGAGTGACTAAAAATGCTGTGGAACATTTACACAATGGAATGCTACTTGGCCGTAAAAAGGACCTTTGTGACAGCAGGGATGGACCCGGAGAACATTATGCTAAGTGAAATAAGCCCATCAGAGAAAGACAAGTGCCATATGATTTCACTCATATATGGAATCTAATGAATGAAACAAACTAACAAATGAAATAGAAACAGACTCAAAGATAGAGAAAAGACTAACAGCTGTTAGAGGGGACAAGGGTTGCAGGGCTGGGTGAAAAAGGTGAAAGGATTAAGCAAAACCAAAAACAAACAAACAAACCAAAACACACACACACAAAAAGCAACCCAAACCATGATACCGTTATTTCACTTTAAAAAGAATAATAATTATTCAAAATCATTGTACACCCATTAAATATTACTCTGCGGTTCTTTTCCTAAGCTGACATGCAGTTCCTGGGGGACACCTGATTTTCCTGGGATGCCATGTGTGAAACTGATCTCAGAAGGGGTCTGGAGTAATTCCTTTCAGGTAAGAACTACTCCATATACTGTATCCTTGATACAGATTATGGTCGGCAATTTTTAGGCATCTGGTCAACCTCTAGCCAAGCAGAAGATAGTGCATGCCTAACCATCCTCACCCAACACAAACAGGCTGCAGAGGCAGGCCAAGAGCACACACCTTTCTCTTTATTTCCCCTTCTGGTCAGGTCATTATTTTTTCTCTTTCCCAGAAAATCATTTCTCAGCCCCATTTAGTTCTCCAGTGGTTTCTTAGCCTTCTAAACCTCTGCTCTAAAATATCCTTGTGCAATTCTCACAAATTGATTTGGACGAAGCCTTTTGGGAAGGAACCTGTCTGGTCTGTGGAATTAAGCTGTTTTCACTTACGTGTAATCCAACTTTAAGTGTGCATCAGGGAAGCTTCAGACACCGCCAAGGCTATCAGAGCTGCTCAATTTCTGCAAGACTTTAAAAACTGAAAGAAAATCTGCTTCTCCCTGTTTATAGTATAGTTTGTTGTCTTTCTAACCCATGCTTGTTTTTTGTTGAAACATTTAGGACAATGATGATAATCTTTGTACTTTGGAGAAGGACGAAGTATGTTGGTAAAAACATAAGTGGTTCCCTTTGATACATTTTTCTGGAAGGAGGCATTAATATGTGGAGAATGTATTAGCTTTTATGAGAGCTACGAGTATACACTATCCTTGGGTTAAAGCCTGAACTGCCTATGTGCTATTGAGATATGTGTCTTTTGGAACCCATATAATTATAATGATAATAAGAATGTAGCTAATATTTATTGAGAGGGCACTTCCAGAGCTGGCATCTGAGCGCAGCCAGTCTAACTCTAGAGTCTACACTCTCATCAACCACTCTGCTCTACTGCCTCTTGGAGGGAAAAGATCTTGTCCTAGTTACTGACATAAAACATGTTTGTATATGGAAGGAATTTTAGGGCCAAGTTTCAAAGACTTGATTGTGACCACATCGCATAAGCAAAGAAATATTTGTAAATAAAAACCAGGGTGACTCCTGGCAGGACTTGAAACTGTAATGTTCCAAAGCATTTCTGGAAACACCATCTACCTAAAGGAACCATTATTTGGAGTGCATTCTTTTTGGACTCTATTCAGCCCTCCCTAGTAGTTAATCAACATTTCTAGCTTGCAGAGGTACCACTGTGAACGGGAGTGCAAAGGCTGCTATTATTCTTGACATAGAAAGCAGAATAATAAAGGCAGACAAATCAGATTTGAGTGACAGGGGTAAAGATTAGGGCTCCAAAGAGAAACCCTTGTATAGAAAAGAATGAAAGAGTTGGTAGGCAGTGTGTGGCAACAATCTGCTCTACGAGGCAGAGATAAAGACACCACTACCAGAGGGACCTCTGGTCCTTGATCCCTGAGACAGGTTGTACAGCAATATTGCATGAAGAGCTGGAAAGAGGCGCACAAGAAAGTGTTTGTAGCCGTGGAAGGGAGGAATGTGACAGATGTTCACACCACAAGAGCCTCCTGCTGGCTGAGTCACAGAGCATTCATCAGGCCTGTCTCCAAAGAGAACGGTCATAAACCCATCCCGAGTACGTGTTCATGCTGTAAAGAGGGGAACAGAGAGAAGGCAATCAAGGAGAAAAAAAAAAGAATGGCACCCTTCCGAACGGAGGGGTTTGGTGACCCAAAGGATCTGGCTGCCTTCTGTTGAGGAAAGAAAAGTGAAGAGAAAAGCCTAAATTCACATGCTACGAGGGCCACTGCCAGAGAAATACAAGCTTTCATTAGTCTCTATCTTCTTTAATTAAAGCTTTTCCCATGATACAAGTGGGGTCTCTTTTATTTAAGAAAAAAGAGAATAAATCTAATAAATGATAAAATAGAGATAAGTTGACTCCCTAGACATAGCTCAGTGCAGGCAATCTCAATTTTTAAATGGCAGAGTGGGGCATTACATCAGGATATTCCCAGGAGCATCCTTCTGAGTGAGAAGGCAAGAAAAAGAAGTAACTTGCAATGACCAGAACTTGCTGTTTGCTGCCTTGACAAACTTGTCCAAAGTGGTGTCTGTGTGTGATAAAGGAACCTGGTCAAGAGAGTCAGAAGGTATGCTTCGGGGCTCCCTTTTCCACCTGCTCAATGGGGTAGGGGTGGGGAGAAAAATAGCCTAAAGTAGTTCCAAAGTCTAGTGTTGCAGCAAATTCACAAATTAGTAAGAGCTGGTTATTTATACAGATACCAGCGCTGTGTAATTCCTGAGGTCACTGCTGTATTCCTGACTCTTTACTCAGCCAGTCACTTGGTGGTGCACAGAGACGTTTGTTTAATTTTGGATGAACTAGGCCTGAAAGATGTGGCTTTGCTTTGCAAGGGTCTATAGTGCTGAGGCCTGGGGAAGCCGGCACCAGGGAAACTACATGGGTACTTACTAGCTCCAGCTCTATCCTTTCAAAGGCCCGACCCTGGAAGAAAGTTGTGACCTCATTTTTCCTTGCTGTTGAACAAAAGGCCCCTTAGGAGACCAGGAACACATGACGTTTCTCCTAGGTTGAACATTGCATGCTTTCTATTAAATATGCATGTTAGTCTATACGGTTTGCAAATACTTTTGTTTACATGATTCATTTGCGCTTATATAGATAAAGATAACTTAAATCAATTTGTGCTTTAAGTTTCAACTGTTTCAAAGACAAAACAGGCGAGTTGGGCTTAAAGATTCTGACATTTCTACCAGCTTAAAAAGATTTTATACTTTTCTACTTCGAATGAGGAACACCTGTAAAGTACTATTAAATATTTTAAAAGTATTTGTTTTAAGACAGTCTAAAACTGGGTGCATGCTTAACCACAGAACATCATTCATCTTCAAATCATTCTGTATTAATTTAGGTTCCATTACTCGATAGATATATTTCCAACAAGGCATCTATAACAGCATGGGTGGATGTTAACTAATGTGATCTATTTTTGGTTTTATCTTTTATTTATGTATTTATTTTTTCAATCCATATATTTATTTCCAACAAGGCATCTATAACAGCATGGGTGGATGTTAACTAATGTGATCTATTTTTGGTTTTATCTTTTATTTATGTATTTATTTTTTCAATCCTCACCCAAGGATATGTTTTTCATTGGTTCTAGAGAGAAAGGAAGAGAGAGGGAAGGAGGGAGGGAGGGAGAGAGAGAAACATCGATCAGGGTTCAAACCTGCAACCTGGGTATGTGCCCTGACTGCGAATCAAACCCGAGACCCCTCAATGTATGGGACAACACTGCAACCAACTGAGCTACACCGAACAGGGCAATTTTTGGGTTTATCTTTTAACTTGCGACCTGACTTTAAACATTCTCACCAGTAATGAGCAAGTTTATGAAGAGCACAGGGATGAGAAATGTATATGATCTGACCTTCTAGCTTACTGGCCAGTATCTTCTAAAATTAATCCGGTGAAGAGAAACTATTATTTCAAAGGAAGTTTATAGATAAACTGTTAATTGCAATTGTTGATTTTTCCTTGGGAAAGTAGAGATGGAGAGTGAAATGCAGGCAGGCACTGCATGGAGGTCTTGGCACTGTTATTTGGAATACCCAGACCTCATGAGGGCCGCTGTTTGCCTATGTATATAAAACATACTTCCCCACAGACTCCCTTTTTAAATCTGGACCCTAGAGAATACTCCACTTTATGGGGCAATACTTCCAAGTCAATCTCAAATAGCATTGAGTAAGTGAATCCAAACATAACCTGCCACACCCTGACAATGTAGGGACAACACAGCCGGGAAGAGCAATGCCAGCTGACCCAGAAGCTGTGCTTGAGGAGTGAGCTTCACTGGAGCTTGGAGGAATAAAAACAACAGTTGTTTACGGAAGGCTTAGCTTTTGATTTAAAAAACATTTTTTTTTTCTTCCAATTCTACTGAGAAATAATTTCAAGTGTTCACCTCCATCTGGAGGCCAACATGCAGGAGACAAAAGCTTCTTTATAAAGTATGGAGAACTTGTATAGAAGTTCTGACAAGGCTTGGCAACAGGCATGACGTGCTGAGGAAAGTGTGTCTTATTCTAAGCATGCTATTTACTGCTTCAGAGGCCTGAAGGGGAATTTTGAGCTATGAAAATATAAACCATATTTATCTCTCTGAAAATCCTTATTAAAAGTGTTCATACCCCACAGAGCATGTGTACGAAGAGCAGAAGAAAAACAGATGAACAGCAAACAGAAAGAAGTCAATTGAGCACAGTTGCAGCTCCTGTGTGGGAGGGGCGGTTCTGGAGTTATTTCCACTATAAACCTTCGCTCTGCATTTTTATTAACTTCACATAAAAGTTTGCTTCTAGCTCAAAGTCCCTAGAGCCGTGGTCGGCAAACTGCGGCTCGTGAGCCACATGTGGCTCTTTGGTCCCTTGAGGGTGGCTCTTCCACAAAATACCACGGCCTGGGCGAGTCTATTTTGAAGAAGTGGCATTAGAAGAAGTTTAAGCTTAAAAAATTTGGCTCTCAAAAGAAATTTCAATCGTTGTACTGTTGATATTTGGCTCTGCTGACTAATGAGCTTGCCGACCACTGCCCTAGAGGAAATGTCTTTTAGGTTTCTCTTTTTCAAATTATCAGCAAGTTATAATTATGAACAAATAAAACTGATTATATAAGGTGTATATGGGTTGGTGGTGGGGATAAGCATGAAGAGGTAGGTCAGTGCGGAGATAAGCATTTAGTTTAACAAGATGGACTATCTCCAAAAACTGTGCTTTGATTTACTGACATGTCTAAAGAAAGAATGTTAGTGAGAATAGGACTTGACTAGCCCTTAACTTAGAAAAGAAACAATCACAGGTACTGGCAATGACAATCCTCAAATTCATGCAGGTAGGTAGATGCGTTATTGGGCCAACATGAGATAACCTTCTTGCCAAGTTGGAATATTCTACTGCTTAATTGGTGTCTGGCCCACAGTAACTCCCGATTCATTCATTCACTCATTCATTCACTCATTCATTCACTCACTCATTCTTGTATTCTCATTCAGCATCTGCTTCTAGCCAGCTCTCTACCACGCAGTTGGTAGGTACTTGTTGAATCCATAAATGTGCTCTGGGGCATTTTTCTGGTGTGAGGTCATGAGGCAACATTCTGCCAAGGCATCTCCCTCTTTAGCTGGCCTGTGACACAAAATGTCCTTGCGAGGCTGAGGAAAGTTCTGTCTGATGGACAGTGACATTTCTCATTGTAAACAACTATCTGTATCTGGTTTTCCATATCAGTCCCTGTGGCTTATGCCCATGTGACCTGAAGTCCTGAAACATGCCACTGAGCACCCAGAGTCTCTGAGCATAACAGATGTAACTTTAACTCTGCATTGTTAACATCCACGCATGGTTCTCTTCTTGAGAATAGTGCCTTGGGTATAGTCCACTTCATCTTTTCTTTTGTCTGAATTGTGCTAACTTGACAGGGCTGGCTACTGGATTGGAGCTCTGAGCTTAGCCTTGATCGCCCCATGTAAGGTCTCTTTTTGTGCAGGCCAGGGCCAATGGGTCTCCACACAGATGCTCAGATGCCTGTGTGCGAACAGGGAGACCCCGGATGCTCCGTGTCATATTTGAGGACATCTAAGACAATTTTAATTAAGAGGCATTTTCAGATATGACTGTATCATAGAAAATTTGCTTCTTTGAGAAGCATAACTTAGAAGGAAGGGGTTGCACTATAGATTCGTTTTATTAAAGACTAATCATGAGATTCTGAGGGGTGTGCTTTGTAAAGCCCGTGCAAGAGGCAGCATGCAATACATGGGAAGGAGCATAAGCTCTGAGCCTCTTCTCAGGGGGAGAAGCACGTCATCATGCATTACTAGCATCCCTGTCTGCACACCGCAGCACACAGCTACACGTTAGTTCTGTTTCCGACCCCTGCTTCTCCCCTCATGGGTCTCAATTCTGATACTCATGAAATGAGATGAGTAATAATAAAGTAGTCAGAGGATAGAAAATACATTACATTGGTTATAGCACAAAGCCTAGTACAAAATAGGCACTTAATATTTATTGAATGAATAGACAAATAAAAATGCTGAGTTTCAGAAAGAAAAGTATTATATCAACCCAAATTACTAATATGGAAAGAAAATATATTTATCACTTTTTATTAAATGAGAAGGAAACACACTTAACATCAACAGTTTCTGACACTATAATATATTCATATTAGAAAACATATTTAATCATATGCAACCTAGATTATTGAATAAAATAAAACCTACAACTGCCCTGCTGCTATTACTGTCTGACTTATTCATTTCTATCCCAGATTTTTCTGTGATTACTCCCTATTATCTTTGTTTCCAGTTTCTATCCGGGATAATTCCACACTAATTAATCTCCTTAAAGCACTGTTTTCATCCCTTGTCTCCCTGCCTTTCATTAAGTAACACACCTTATTCAAAGCCTCTTAACAAGTCCTCACTTTACCTCTCAGTCCTTTGTTCTTAGCCCCTCTAGCTCAGGGTTTTTATCTGGGTGTACAGATTTTTCAGGCTGGGTTTTATTAATTCTGTGAGTGCCTAAACAGCTATGTAAAATTGTGTGTACATGTGAATTTTTCCAGAGAGAAGATCCATTTCAACAAGTGATTAAGGAAACTCAAGAAGCCAGAGACGGGAAGACCTTTGCTATCTCACACCTTCTGTGGGGGCGGTGCTCCTCCCAAACCTCAGCAGTCCTCCCATTAGCTAGTCCTCTGATAAGGGAACGCATGCTTCAAGGCCCACTGAAGTCTTGCCCTGCCTCCTTCCTCCCATCCCCCAACACGTACTCTACCCCTTCTCTGGCTCCTGGGTATCCCAGCCAAGTGCTGGGGCATTACCATCTGACTATGACATGCCCTCCAGATTTCATGATGCCCGGCAGCTCCCCCTGAAGGAGTTACAGGGAAGTTCCTCGGGCAGGACCCTCCGATATTTGTGTGTCCAATCCACAGATGAGCTTAGACGTGAGGAAGAGGGACTCGGTGCTGGGCAGGCCCTGCCCATCACAGACTTACTGAGTTCCTTCCACAACAACCTGGTACCATCTTTTCTGAGTTCTTTAAAGCAATAGTCTTGAAGACAGTTTTAAAATAAAAGTAAACAATAATAAAAAGAACACTTCTGCAGGGCCCCCTCGTTTGCACACCATGTGGCTGGCAGGTGTTCTCCCGAATCATTTTGGAGTGGTTCTAAATGTGTTCCTCCAGCTCAAGGCCCGCACGGTCTCTGTGGGGTATCCGGGTACCTTTTCATTGTGAAATATGGTAAGTTCTCGGCAATCCTACCCAGCTGCGTACTCATCTGCCCCTCACAGTGAACTGTGTTTTTTTTTTTTTTTTTTAAATAGATTTTATTGATATTTTACAGAGAGGAAGGGAGAGGGATAGAGAGCTAGAAACATCGATGAGAGAGAAACATCGATCAGCTGCCTCCTGCACACCTCCCACTGGGGATGTGCCCGCAACCAAGGTACATGCCCTTGACCGGAATCGAACCTGGGACCCTCCAGTCCACAGGCTGACGCTCTATCCACTGAGCCAAACCGGTTTCGGCTGAACTGTGCTTTTGAAATCCTAAGTCTGCCCTGGCTCTGAGTGCGGACATGGGAGTAACAGACATGCTTCCTCTCCTTTGATCCCTGGTGCACCTAATCATAAATTCTGAATGCTACAGTTGTATTAATGGCTGGTCAGGCAGATGTGATGAAGTGAATACTGGGTCGTCAAAGTTTTGGCTACCAGACGGAAAACAATTAAGTGGAGGGGAAATAGGAAGAACATACTAAAAAAAGCAAAAGATCTGGCCTGAATGTGGTCCCTTCAATTTGCAGAAACATTACCATTATCATCGAAGGTTAAAGTCAGTTACTGGTAGAAAAAACAACAAAGCTGAAGGAGGGGGAGAGATTAAATAGACAAATTCGTGACATGCCCTCTATACTGAAGGAACTTGTTGAAAGTCTATGTATTTCCAACTCTTGGGACTGAAAGTGGTTGTCAGTTTCATGGGTTCCTGCTGTGAATAGGTTTTAAAGAATTCTATCAGTGCAAAAAAGAGGGGAAAAGGGAGCAGAGACTGAAACATTGCATTTGTCTGTTAGTCTTTATCACCCATTTTGTTAGACTCTTAGGTGTTTGTGTTTTTATTTGAATGAAGGTGATCCATGCGCATGTTCTACCTCTCCATGCCAATTACTGCAGATGATCAGAAATCCTTATTACTGGCAATCTGAGACCACAGTTAAACTTGTAGCATACTATACAGGTATACCTTGTTTTACTGTCCTTTGCTTTATTGTATTTTGCAGATGGTATGTTTTTTTTCAAATTGAAAGCTTGGGGCAGCCCTGTGTCAAGCAAGTCTATTGGCCCTATTTTTCTTTTCTTTTCTTTTCTTTTCTTTTCTTTTCTTTTCTTTTCTTTTCTTTTCTTTTCTTTTCTTTTTTGCCTTATTTTTCCAACAGCATTTGTTCACTTTATGTCCGTGTCACATTTTGGGAATTCTATCAGTATTTTAAACATTTTAATTATCATATTTTTATGGTGATCTATGATCAGTGATCTTTTTTAAAAAAAATATATTTTATTGATTTTTTACAGAGAGGAAAGGCGAGGGATAGAGAGTTAGAAACATCGATGAGAGAAAAACATCAATCAGCTGCCTCCTGCACATCTCCTACTGGGGATGTGCCCTCAACCAAGGTACATGCCCTTGACCGGAATGGAACCTGGGACCCTTGCGTCCGCAGGCTGATGCTCTATCCACTGAGCCAAACCGGTTAGAGCTGATCAGTGATCTTTGATATTAATATTGTAATTTGGGGAGCCATCATCATCATCATCATCATCATCGGAACTTGAAGATGTGACTGAATTGCTACAATCTCATGATAAAACTTTAATGAATGAGGAGTTGCTTCTTATGGATGAGCAAAGAAAGTGGTTTTCTGAGATGGTACCTACTGGTGAACATGCCATGAAAATTGTTATAATGACATCAATGGATTCAAAATATTACATATATTTAGTTGATAAATCACAGAAGAGTTTGAAGGGATGGCTACCATATTGGACAGCACAGATACAGACAATTTCAACCACTGTAGGAAGTCTACTGGACAGTGTTGCAAGAAGTGTTGGGATTCTGCTCTCTGGCTACAATGGCCTTTTCTCCTATTTTGTGACTCTTTAACTGAACCTGGCCTCCTTCCCTCTCCTTGCAGTCCAGTGGACGCCTATGATCCCCTGCCACCAAGCTTAGACCTCCCAGCCATGATTTTCTTGGCATCCTTGACTCCCATGCTTCTTGACTTTCTGTGTACAGCCTCCTGCTAATCCCTAATCATTGGCAGGTCACATCCTTTTGATTTTCCTGCTCTTGTTTACTGGATACTAGTGGCCCAGTGCATGAAATTTGTGCACTGGGGGGGGGGGTTCCCTCAGCCTGGCCTGCACCCTCTCCAATCTGGGTCCCCTCGGGGGATGTCCAACTGCCGTTTTACAGGGATCGGGCCTAAACCGGCAGTCAGACATCCCTCTTGCAATCGGGGACTGCCGGCTCCTAACCGCTCACCTGCCTGCCTGCCTGATCACCCCTAACCACTCTGCATGCTGGTGTGCTCGTCCCCAACTGCCCCCCGATGCTGGCCTTCTTGCCCCCAACTGCCCCCCCCTGCTGGCCTGATCACCCCCAAGTGCCCCCCCCCACCAGCCTGATTACCCCCAACTGCCCCTCCTGCCGGTCTGATCGCCCCCAATTGCCCCCCCGCCAGCTTGCTTGCCCCCAACTTCCCCACCCTGCCAGCCTGCTCACCCCCAGCTGACCCCCCACCCCGCCAGCCTAATCACCCCCAACTGTCTCCCCCTGCTGGCCTGCTCAACCCCAACTGTCCCCACCGCCGGCCTGATCACTCCCACTGCCCTCCCCTCCTGGACTGATCGCCCCTAATGGCCTCTGCCTCAGCCCCGCCACCATAGCTTTGTCCAGAAGGTCTCCTGGTCTAATTGGCATATTTACTGGAAACAATAAAATAATAAAATGGAGAGAATGTATGCTCTTTAACCCTAACTTGGTGCTCTCTGCTTCTTAGCACTTCTTTAATTCATCTTTTATTGACTCACTAATTCATCTTTTATGATACCTTGTTCTGAAAACGTCAGAATTCTCATGATCCTCATTCTCCACAGATGACTTGCCTCATAATTAGTGGGGAAGATGATAAAAAACCAGGCCATGATCTTCCTCAACATGTTCCTATAGCTTTATTTCAGTTTTCCTTTAGCCAAAGTGATCCACCCAGGAGCACAAATTTCTTGAATTCAGATCTTTGCTCATGTTATCTCTGCCGTTTAGAAGTTCTCCCAATCTCACCTCTGCCACAAAGCTGTTTTCAGATCATTACATCTGATCTAAAATATATTTTCTTCTCCAAGTTCCCCTAACATTTTCTCTGTACCTCTTACACAAGTTTTTAATTGATTTTGTATGTATAGGTCATCTCACATCTTCCCCACTAAACTGCAAGTAGTGTGAGAAAGAGAGCTTGCTGGAGTCAGCTTGCATCTCTGGTGGTAACTGACACAGGTCTTTGCACAGAGGGTATTCAGTACATATATGTTTAATGAATATATATATTTGCAGATGTCAGATTAATTCCTAAGGTAGAGAGATTTAATTCAATAATGAACTGATGAATACAATTCTTCTAATGATCTCAACATTAAATTCTAACTAAACCATTACATACCAGAACTTCTGCTGATAAAACAGGGTGTGTGTGTTGGTGACTAGAACTGCAATAAATGTTGCTATAGCAGTGTGCAAATATCTAAGGGAGGGTGAAGTAGGCACACAATGATAGAGAATGGGCAAATAACTAAAGAAAGACATTAAAGCTGAAATAAACTTACCTTGGGTAGCAATATAATGATTGGGTCGATGATAGCCCTAAAAATAAATGAGAAAGAATATTTCACAAACCTAAAATTGATAAGCATCACAGAGGTCACATGCTAAGTTTGACAAAATGAATGCATTCACAAATACCAACAGTTGCATCACTTGAAAGTTAAATTATCTGACTAAGTGCCATTGAGTTCCTCTTATTAAGCAAAGGTGCATCAAATATTACAGTTCTGATGCTTGCAGAGGGGGTATGAGTAACTGAATTGTACACTGGCTGTGAGATGATAGATGAGCAATAAACACCAACAACTTATGGATTCTCTTAAATAACATGACCATGACTCTTAGTAGAGTGCAAACAGGCTGAGAATGTACAATAGAATTTCATTTATGGTTGGGCGTTATTGGCAACATGCCAAGGCCTTAACACATATTCTGTAATATTGGTATAGGCAGTTATATCAATAGTAATACTAAACATCATTCTTAGACACTGCTAATACCATGACATGATGCTGTTGCAAAGACCAGGAATTTAAAGAGGCAGCAATTAGACAAGACCCCCTTCCTTTCATTGTGACCCTATAAGAAGGGGAAAGATGAAAACTGAGACCACATAAAGAAGGGGGCAAAGAACACCACAGAATCAATATGTGGGAAAGATAAAGTCAACTTAGAGAAAATTACACACAGGAAACATAATGTCACCACGGACCTTAATACTTTCCATCTCTGTCCCGAGATGACCTAAAATACTGCACCCAAAGCCACGTGGAAAACAGAGTAAAGAAACTTAAAGAGGAAATATGGATTTTTTTAGTCAACTTAAATGCATATCTGTTAGATTGTTTTGCTCTTAAAAACAGGCTGAACAACAAAATAACGAACAACAAAAGCAAACACATTCTTTTGTACAACTGACCCACTATGGGTTTCAAACATAGAATCATGGCACAGATTAAATACGATCATTTACATGATCCCTCACTTCTTGCCAGCTGATAAGCTCCACCCGGCAAGATCCTGGTCTCACTCATTTGCTCTATATGTCAGTGCTAGCAAGGTGCCAGGAGGTAGGAGGAACTCATTTGTTAAACTGAAATAATCCACACAGTCCATTAATGACCTATATTGCTAAATGCAATGGCCATTTTTCAATCCTCATCTAATTGATCAGCAGCATGAATGCAATTAATCCCCTTGAAATACTTTCTTTGTTGGCTTCCAGGATATAACACTCTCCTGGTTTTCCTCCCTCTTTCCCTTATTCATTTGTTGGTTCCTCCCCTTCACCTTGATGTGATGTCGATGTGCTCAGTTCTTAAGACTCTTTCCTCTGTCTACACTCACTTCCTTGTTGATCTCATTCAGTCTCATGGCCTGCAATAATGGATGAGTCCTACATTCTTACTTCCAGTCTTGGCCTTTCCCCTGAAATCCTGATGTGATATCAATTGCCTACTTTACACCTCCACTTGGATGTTTAACATTTATTTAAAACTTAAAACTGGACTCATATCCTACCTACCTCCTACCTGAATCTGCTCCATCCACAGTCTTCTTCTCAGATCATTGTAACTCCATCTCTTGAAGGCATCCTGACCCCTCTCTTCTTCCTACACCCCATAGCCAATGTGCCAGCAAATCCATGGTCCCTACTTTCACCATAAATCCATCATCCAACCATTTCTCACTTTCCAGTGCCACCACTCAGCCCAGCCATCTCTCTCTGATTGCTTCCACAGCCATCTAACAGGTCTCCTTGCTTCTACTCTTGTACATCTACAGTTCATCCTCTTCTCAGCTGCCAGATCATGTCATTCCTCCATTCAAATCCCTCTTATGACTGCCCATCTCACAGTAAAAGCCAAAGTGCTTATGGCTGTTTCTATCACCTGGCTCCACGACCTCTCTCCTCTCATCACCTGCGACTCTCTTTCCCTTCACAATATTCCACCAACACTCGCCAGCTTGTTTTTCTTCAAATTCGCCAGGTATCCTTCATATCAAGACCTTTTCACAGCTGTTTCTCAGCCTGGAATGTTCTTCCCCCAGACATCTATCTACATGCTCAATCTCTCATTTTCCTTTGCTCAAATGTACTTTCTTAGTGGAGCTGACTCCAGCTGCTCTATTCAAAATTGCAATCCATCTCTGCTGGTCTCCGTATTCCCCCTTTATGGCTTTTATTTTCTACACAGCACATACTACCATCAGAATAACTGACTTATTTCATTTATTGGCTCTTTCTCTCAATCGGCTCAACAGCTCCATTAGGTCAGAGGTTTGCTTTTTGTTTTGGTATGAGTTGTTCACAGTTATATCTCCAGTATCTAAAACAGTAACTGACACGTAATAGGTGCTCAATAAAATCCTATTGACTAAATGAATAAAGAGGCCCTGAATATTGACTCTTTTCTATGTTAAAATTAAAACTAATTAATCTGGTAGTTTCATTACTTTTATGTCTTTCTTCCTCTGTATTGCTACCCACTCATTTTTTAAAGCTTAGTTCAAATTACCTCCACTACAATGCCTCATCTGATCACATTTACATATTTAGTCAGATTCATCAAACACTTCTTAAGTGCTTGCAATATTTCGGGCATGTACCATGTGCAGGGAATACAAAGTGCTCAGGGATTGTAGGAACCGAGATTGGAGTATGAAGAAGATTCCCTTGGAATACCCCAAAAGAAGGAGTGTTATAGAGAAGAGGTTTCTTCATCTTCTAAATTGTGAGGCAGAGAAAAGAGTCTAAGAACTGGACACATCCAACATCACATCAAGGTGAAGGGGAGGAACCAACAAATGAATAAGGGAGGGAGGTAGGAAGACCAGGAGAGTGTTATATCCTGGAAGCCAATGAAGAAAGTATTTCAAGGAGATTAATTGCATTCATGATGCTAATAGATCAATTAGATGAGGATTGAAAAATGGCCATTGCATCAGAGAGAATCACTGATTGGCTGCCTCTTGCATGCTGCTCACCTGGGACCAAGCCCCCAACCTGGGCTTGTGCCCTGACCAGGAATCGAACCATGATCTCTTGGTTCATAGGCCAACGCTCAACCACTGGGCCACACAGGCTGGGCTAAAAACAACATTCTTATAGTTATTTTTAGGTAACTCCTGGAGATTGTAATGCTAGGACTTTTAATAGTATCTGAGTAATACTCAACCAAGAAAATAAAAGAATACATACATAAAACCTGTCCATGGAAGTATTGGTGGACTAGGAAATAGTGTGACAGCCAAGCAGAGAATGGCTTGGGAACTGTAAGAGGGCTTAAATCTGCTTAATGTAAACTTGGGCTGTAGAGGTAACAGCAACTTTCCCTTGATTTTCAGTCTACTTTTGATTTCATTCATTCTTTCAACTGAAAATATGCTGTCGCCTAAAGAATTTATTCTAATGTAAGACATTAAGTTAACACGATGCAGAATGAACAAAGAAGCAGTCTTCAATAATTAAACAGCTTGCATATTTAAGGGCATGTCTTGCGTGCATCAGAAGTCCTGGTTAACAGCTGCAGACTACTTTGAAGGCAACTTAAAAGTGCAGTGATGACAAGAGATGGCAAATCATTGAATTAGGAATTAGAGAGTTTTGTCCTCTTAATATGCAAACAGATTTTTTTAACGTGTCAAACAATCGAAGTTGTTGACAAAAAATGGAAATAACATTTTCTGAGTCCACATTGAGATGGGATGGCAAAAAAGGCACTGAATGTTACAGAGAAGTTACCAGCAAAGAGGCTGATTTGAGAAAAGGAGTGGCCAAACCCTCACTGTAAAGTTCTGTGGTGTATGGGGCAATGTTGATGTGAGTGCTTCAGGAACGGGACCAACATGTGTCCACCAGTCCTGTGGCATGCACACCATGTGGTATGTGTCAAAACAGGTAGGCTTATTGACAGTTTCAAGGTACATACATCGATATAATTCCCATTGATGTAGTCTGAGTTGTTGTCTCCTTCTAAGGTCTGCAGCCTCACCCTGGAATGATCATCTGAAAAGGAAAAGGAAAACGATTAACAAAAGCAATCTGTTGAGATGCTCAGAGCCCCGGATTAAAAGAACATTACATGGAGACCATCAACATCCATGCTGCTTTATTTCCTATTTTGCTATTAAGACTGGTAAGAATTTACAATTCTTTGTATTTCACAGTAAATCTCATTAACTTATTCTTTGATCATTTATGGATATTATGTAGAGTTGGGGGAAGTTTGAAACTTCTACATAAGAGTCCTCTGAATCACAACAGGATTTTTTTCTTGGATTGAAAGTTTAGTAACTTCACTAAATCACATATAAGCCCTGAGATTTGGAAGGTTGCCTATGACATCCACCTTGACAAATGGTGGTTATAAACCACAGCCCAGCCTTCTGGGAGGTGAGGACGTGGTTCTAACTTCAGTCATTGTCCATGATTTCTCTAAGCGCTCCTTTTGCACCTGAGGGCATATAGGCAGGTAGAGCAAGGCTCTCCCCATCAGTCATGTGACTACATGAGACTCAATTATGCCAGCAAGCCTGAGCAATGCATCTGAAGAAGGGAATGACAGCACATGCCTCAAACTGGGCCACTTTAAGGATTAAATGAAAACACATCGTGCCAAGCATGATGTCCGACACACAAGTACTGGATAGTTGTGTTTATGGTATTAGTCAACTATATTTAAATTATTTTCTGAATGAAAAATTTTCTCCACAAATACCATTGAGAAATCTCAATTATTTCCTTGAAACTATTTTAAAAAGAAAAGTTCAAAAAACCCTATAAGGCCAGATGTTTTCCTTTTTGCTCACTGTTCTATTCCTGACCCCGAGATTAAGGAACATACCTGGTTTCCCCCCAATTTGTTTTTTTAAATGAATAAAAGTGAAACTTTTATTGTGTGAAAAATATGTGATGTAAAAATTATTTTCCTAAATGAATTCTGTTTTTAACAGAGAAATTTTCCTTCCAAATAGATGACAGTAACCCAGGAATGGGTGCAAATGCAGTCAGAATTTTTCTCATGGTAACCTGCTTTACTATATTTTGCTTAAAACCCAAGACTCCCTGTCCATAGATTGCTTGTGTTGTGGGGGAGGTGAGCCAGTGAGGCACAGTGTATGTGTGGATTGTTATGGCTTTTGCATTTGTTAGGAGAACTGGTGCACATGCACAGCTATTCCAGGGTGGAGCAATAAGCATTCCTCAGGTAAAGCCACTTGAGCCTCCCGGATGAAGGATGCTACAATAGAACTGAATCATGGCCATTCTACACACATCGGGCTTTTAGTCAGCTCCTCTGGAGGGAGATTAGGTTTACCTCCCTGCAGTCCTCGACTTTCCCTGGGCAGTTTTTTAAAAGGCAGGCCCTGCATTTACAGCCACCCAATCTTTAGAAGCAGTGCTGTCTTAGGATCTATTGCACCTCCTTGTCAGAATCCCCATCCACAGTTTATTTCTCTTAGACCTTCGGGATAAATGCCGCCCATTCCCCATGATTTACCACCCCTGGGCTTCTCAAATTGTTCACAATATTCTCATTAAGGACTTCAATCTCTGACAAGACTGCGCTCTCATCTCCCATAAGCAGCGCCTTTGAAAGAGAGTTTCCCCGTCATCTCCTACCATTCAGTCAGTTAACCCCTCAATTTTTAAAAAAATTTGGCTGCCACTTCTCCAAATTTAATTGCTCTACTCCTCTGATGATGGAGCAAGATATGTGTACAAAGTATTTCCTGAGCAGACTGAGATTGTTTTTATTTCTCTTTATATGCCTAGTAGTATCTTCTCTTTATTGTAAAGTTGATTCTACTAGATTATAACCTCTTATGGTGAGAGACCACATAGTGTCCATTCTAAATATCCCCAAGAGGATACTGAGCCGGCATGGCTCAGTGGTTGAGCATTGACCTTTGAATCAGGAGGTCACAGTTCTATTCCTGGCCAGGGCACATGCTCTGGTTGTAGGCTCAATCCCCAGTGTGGGCTGTGTAGAGGGAAGCTGATCAATGATTCTTTCTCATCACTGATATTTCTATTTCTCTCCCTCTCCCTTCCTCTCTGAAATAAAAAAATCTATATTAAAAAATATCCCCAAGAGCACCTTTGCCAAGGCCACAGAGCCCAATCTCAGCCTGGGCTGCACTGCCACATGCAGCGGCCCTGGCCAACACACAGCCGGTGAGCACAAAGCATTGAACTCTGCCCCACTAACAAACATAGTGTAATGATGGTCACAGATCCACCCTTAGAGCAGCTAAGCTGTAATCAGGCGAGTTTCACTGGGGCTCCCAGGGTGTTGGCAAGGGTCTTGGCTCTGGTTTTATGAGTGTTTGCTTTACAACAATCTATTAAACTCTCTATGGATGTTTTATACCCTTTCTGTACCTATATTTCATTATCCTATCTAATAAAAAGGTAATATGCAAATTAATCATCACTCCATCACAAAGATGGAGGTGCCCATAGCCACAAGATGGCGGCGCCCAGTACCCTCAGCCCTGCTGGAGTCCCCCATTCCCGGGGGAACGGCCGCTGAGAGCAGGCAGTGTGAACAGCCTGGCAGAATGCTTGCTTCATTGCTGCGGTGACAAGGCAAGCATTTCACCCTGGCTGCAGAGGGCCTCTGGGCAGTGGGCACAGAGTGGCCAGGCCCCACAGAGAGCAGAGAACCACAGGGAGTGGGCCTAAGCCATCAGGGCTCCCGGATTGCAGAGGGCTCCCCTGAGGGCTCCAAGATTGGAGAGGGTGCAGGTCGGGCTGAGGGACCCACCCCTCCGTGCATGAATTTCGTGCACCAGGCCTCTAGTTTAAAAATAAGCGTTCACATGGAGGACATTATGCTAAGTGAAGTCAGCCAGTCCCAAAAGGACAAGTACTGTATCACCCCTTATATGAGATCCTAGAGTGTTCAGAATCACAGAGACAGAGAGTAGAATGGTGGGTGGCAGGGCTGGGAGGAGGGGATAGTGAGTTGTTGTTTAATGGGCACAGAGTTGCAGTTTGAGAAGATGAAAAGTTCTAGAGAAGGATGGTGGTGGTGGCTGCACAACAATGCGAATGAACTTAATGAACTGAAATGTACACCTAACAATACTCAGGATGGTAAGGTTTATAGTACATGCATTTTACCACAAGAAATTGAGAGTCCTGTCTCTCCATCCCTCCCTTGTAGAATACCTCTTCATGTTCCCCTCAAACCCCAGATATCCTAGGACAGTGGTCGGCAAACTCATTAGTCAACAGAGCCAAATATCAACAGTACAATGATTGAAATTTCTTTTGAGAGCCATATTTTTTAAACTTAAACTTCTTCTAATGCCACTTCTTCAAAACAGACTCGCCCATGCCATGGTATTTTGTGGAAGAGCCACACTCAAGGGGCCAAAGAGCCGCATGTGGCTCACGAGCCGCGGTTTGCTGACCACTGTCCTAGGAAACAGATCTTTCAAAGGAGGGAAGGGAACCTCATGGACTTGCAGTCTGAGAGGCCTCAGGAGTCCCTTTCTTGGGCAGCCTCTCCTGAGACGGGCTAGTCCCCTTTCCCTGACGACATAAAGGTGGAGGTAGCAGTGACTCTATAGCTTGCTACTAAGGGACAGATGTCCTATGTTATTCATGTGTACTTAGCAGATATGTTTAAGAATTACTGAAATTAGGTTTATGGAGCACATTTTCTTTCAGTGATAAAATGTGTGGTTCATAGTAAGAATTAAGTAAAAGTGAGCTGTTGCTTATATCATTACTGCCAATGACTTCATTCAAGACCTGATAATTTTTCAACTGGACTATTTCATTCTTGCCTCCGGACTCCTCCCTCTCTAGTCAATCCATGCTGAGATCGTCTTTTCTAAACCAGAATTTACTCTATCCTCACCTAGTTTAAACCATTCAATGATATTAACAGGGAACTAAGGACCAGTAATGACAAGGTCTTATAAAACAATGGATGGTGATGGAATCATAAAAAGGCTTATTCTGCCTTTACCTGGAAAGATCCCTGTGGCATACTGTAGAGTGAAGTAGAGCAGGTTACACAGCAGCATGTCTCAGGGAGTCTGTCTGTATGAAACTCTACGAATTTGTACATGTGTGTAGGGATGCATGGTGGGATGACTGAAAGAATAGGTTTTCTGCTGGGTGGGAAAATTTGGGGTGAAATTTACTTCCATCTTTGTGATTTTATGTACTACTTCAATTTTCTACACAGTTTATACTAATTTTATAATCAGAAAGAAAACAACAGACCTATCTTTATTTAACAAAAATAAAGCCATCAACTTCAAGGCATAGAACAAAAAGAGACTTGAAGGAAACAGAAAACAGAATGTTAGCTGGGTTTGAATTTTATTGGTGAGGTTCTGGGCAATTTTCCCCAAGTTTTCATTACTGCACAATTTTTCTATAATGTGTATGAATGGCATTTATAATTGGGAAAAAAAAGAACCTATTTAGCCAGGGATGTCTGGAATATTATTAAAGCCAACTAAAATTTATGTTATAATTATAACTCAATGTTATCCATCAAGAAAGGTAACAAAATCTGACATTTTGAGACACAATCTGCTTAAAGGCCTTATTGCCATTCCTCTCATTTATTTCAAAAAAGCCTTTACTATATGAAATAGGGCAAACATTATATGTTGGGGGTAAGAAACAGGCACATAAAGACCTGTTATAAAGCATAACAAACCGCAGCCACATAGATCAATGGGTCTCTCTTCCCAAAATAAATATCAGCTATGAAATTCCTCAAGCTCAGAGATGGCTTGTGTTGTGGGGCATCCCAGGCACTTGTTTTGTGAAGTGGCCCCTCCACGCTGAGGGAGGTGAGGAAAGCCATGGAGAGTTCCTTCAGGAAAATGCCTTTCTCCAGCCACTCTCCTGGGCCGTGCGGGGAGCTATGATTTCAGGGAGGTCAAGTGCTCCCTGCAGCCCAAGGTCACCCATGTTTAAGCCTCAATTAGGGGGAAAAACTAACAAAGATCGTGAAATCTCTAAGTATAAATGTTTCTTGTTCTTTTTAGTTTTACTAATCACAAAATGAAGTAACTACTGTTGAAAGTACAATTTAAAATCTGTAACTACAGTTTTTGAAATATTTGAGTCTTTTATATATGATATAAATACAATGATAATCAGCTATGGAGAAATTCTAACACTCTATACAGATTGTGAAAAGCATCTGTAAATATAAATTAGTAAGTACTGTGATGAATAACTACATGTTAAAATTACAAATAGAATTTTAAGCTATATAAATATAGATTGATGGAAATGGATAACTATTCATACTGTTACCAAATTGATATAGTTTTATGTCAGATACAGATACTGTACTTAATATAGCTCAAGTATTTCTATCATGGAAGTAGGAGATTTGTATATCTTAACTTGGCAAGAGAAACAATTAAATGGATGTTTTCAGCGTAAAAATAAAAGCATAACAAACCACTGCTCACTGATGAACAATTATAATCTGCTGGTATGTATGTGTCCATGCATGTATGTATTTGTGCATGCATGTGTATGTATTAATGAATGAGTATACATGCATGTTTTGTATATGCAGGTATGTAAGCATGTATGTATTTATGAATGAATATGCATGTATGCATTTGTGTGTTCATGCATGTATGTATTTTTGGATGTGCATGCCTATATGTTTGCATTCATACAACAGAAGTGGGATAATGTGATATTTATTGTAAAACAGGTCTCTATGCTTTAAGCCCCTGAAACATGTTACTGATACCCTTTTCTTCAAGTAATATTATATTTAAAACATGCTAAGTAGCTTCAAATATTTTACGATTTTCATACTAAATACAACAGATATGGGTAACAGCCTTGCATGCATGTGATTAGATATTACTACAGCAGCAGAAGTGGATCATGTCATTGATAATCTTTCATCTCCAACCAATTCACTCTTTCTGCTAAATATTGATGACATGTTTAAGGTAAATTGGAATCACAGTGATCTAAGTAACCTTTGCCCTCTGAGAGGAGACTGGAAATTAATTTTAATTACAATTGATCTTCAAATAATGGCTTTGCTCCTCCTGTGGTTATATTCTCGCTGCTGCACTGGTTTCATGGTACAAGATGCAGAAAGCCAAGTACCTTCGGGAAGTGCCTGGTGCCTCACTCCTGGGTGAGCCCAACTCCAGCCTGGTGTTCCTGCTTGTGCCCACCTGGGTGCAGGTTCTGAGCATGAGGCAAATAAGGAAATGTTGAGTGTAGTGGTGGGTGGCTAGTGTTAAGCTTCAGTCTTGCTGTTGGTTTTAGGTGTTACTAATTTAATCTTGCCTCGTTTCTCTTTTTTACTTAGACATTTTCAGGGATTCTAATTCATTATTTTTCAGAATATTGGCAGGACCCCTGACTTTTATTTTGCCTGATTTTTCTAGATTTGCTTTTTTGCCTTCTTAAACCTGGTGTAGCAATCAATCTCTTTTCTCCCTTACTCTCATCCACCCGAATTTTCATCCCCAAAGCTCTCCCTGCTAGTCCATTCTTATGTAACTAAACTCTAGTTCCCGGCTCCTCCCTTCACCTGCCTTTATAGCGAACCCAGGCCATGACAGGGATAGAGTCCTCAAAAGTGACACTGTAGGAGTCACTCGTGTATCAGAGAGAAGCACGTGGCTATTAAAATAAAACCCTGGAAGAGCGGTCTTCAGCAGGGGCCCTCAAGATTGGTTGAGAGAATGATGTGGACAGACTGGGTCAAAGCTTTCACTCTCTTCTTGTTACAATTAGCCAGGAAAATAGCTAGAAGGGCATGGGTAACCCAATCAAAATGGAGACCAAGCTCAGAAGGGAGCCCCTCTCTTCCCCTTCATAAAGCTGTCTATCCTCTATCTTATCTTCACTCACTGGCCTTCTCAACTTTCACCCACTCCATTCATAGCAGCTTCTGCTATGTTCATGAACTATCTGCTCAAGGTGCTACATCACAGTCTTCTCTGCACTACATCTCCGGCAGGACACTGTGGCATGCCCTTTGCTCCACGGCGCAGCGCTCCTTTGTATGAGTTAGATGGTTTTGTCTGAGTATTTCTCATTATTAAAGCCCCTCTAGACTTTCAGTGCTCTCCATGCTCCCTCCACACATAATCTTTCCATGCCAATGGCTTCAACTTCCACCTGAATACCCAAGATTCATTAATTTGTATTCACAACAGACGTTTCTCTTTGGGGTTTCAGAGCAGTGTATATAACCACCTACTTGGCATCTCATCTAAATGTTTCAAAGGCATCTCAATATGTCCCCAGATTCAACTAATAGGTTTTCCCTGCTGCCACCAACATCATGCCCACCTGAGCTCCCCTCCCATCTTAGTAAACAGTCATCCTTCCATCTGTCCATCCATCCAACTGTCCTTCTATCCACCCACCCATCCATCCTCCTGCAAGGCAGGAACATAGGAGTCACCTCTGACTCTTGACTTCCCTACCCTACATGCTATACATTCAGTTTGACCAATTATGTCTCTTGAATCCATCTACTTCTCTTCTTTCTAGTTCACGTTATCATTGCTTCCCGCCTGGGTTACTGAATCTCTTAACTAGTGTCCCTTTCCATTTAATTATTTTATGTTATAGTTAGGTTAAATTTTCCAAAGGCAAATTTAATTAACAAACCTCACCCCTTCTCCTAAAAAATCCTTTAATGAGGTTTTCCATATTCTTATCATAAGACTAAAATCCTAACTCCCCTAGAAGGCCCTGCAGGTCTGACATCAGCTTCCCTCGCTCTCTGGCCACCCGCCCTCTCTCACCCCTCCCAGCTCCAGCCACCACCTGGCCTTCCTTCAGTTCCTCAAACACAAGGGTTCTCTCATGCAAAGGGTCTGGTCTGCTCTCAGTAGAAGTGGTCTTCATTTCACGTCCTCAGGGAAGCCTTCTCGCACCTCCTGAACAAGTCTAGCCCCCACCATGGGGTTTCACAGTACCATGTACCTCTCTTTGTGGCCCTTTATTTCACTTATTTGTATAATCACTTCATTCATTTGTACAATCATTTAATTTTCTCCTCCCACCCGCCGGAATGGCAGTTTCCTGAGGGTGGCGCCTGTGTCTGTTGGGGTTCACTGAGGTCACCCAGCATCTTCACACTTCCCACCTCCCACCTCTCCCTTCGATCAAGCTCACTCGGCTCCATGACATGAGGGCTCCTTGTTGCTCCCAATACCAAGCTGAGGCAGAACCACCCCCCTGGGGTCTCTGCCTAGACCGGCTCCCTTCCTCACCTGCATCAGGTACTGCCTGCATCGTCTCCTCTCAGGGACTGCATTGACCACAAGGCTGTATTTCTGTTACATGTCTCACTTTCTAATATACACATTATACAGGTTACTGAGGGGTTGCTTCTCTGTCTCCCCACTCCCATGTGGAGTGCTACCTGGATGAAGAATTCTGTTTTGTTTCCTGCTCTCTCTTTGACACCTAGGATAGTGCCTGGCATGTAACAAGCACTCAATAAATATCTGCTGAGAGAATTCCTTTGGCTTGGCATGGAGCCTGGCACATGTCAGATCAATGTGTCCTTGTTGACTGGATCACATGAAGTGGGAGGGATCCTGGGAAGGGCCTGCAGGTTCTGGCTATGACCTCTAATTGCCTGCCCCCAGAAAAGAGGACCCTGGAGGTGAGGAGCTGCCATTAGCTGGGAGATTTGATATATGTCTTAAGCTCCGACTTCATTATAATTAAGGGAGCATCAGGAGGGCTATGCTTATGTGTGTGGTGTACTAACGGTGGGCTGGGTATTAGTCTGTATTTGGAAAGGGCTAGCTCAGCACATTTATAGTATAAATAAGAAAAAAGTTTAACTTACTTAAGAGCAAAAGCCAATAAGCAGTTTTTAAGCATCATTAAAAGCATTTTAGATTCAAACACGTTTGCAAAACAATGAATGTGATCATTACTAGTACTTCTTATATTCTCAGAAAAGCACTAATGAGAATCTCTAAGATATGTTGACGGAATCCCCCCATTGCTCATCCTAGTTAGTGGTATTATTCCCAAGGCCTAGGTGCTCTGAAGCAGGCTCCCCAGTTAATGAAATCATCTCCCCACAATTACATACTTTTGTGTGTGTGCCTGTGTGGGAGGCGATAATAGTGCTCTTCTTCTCTATGACTGAAAGAAACAGCCAATATGGTATATAGATAAGTGTGATTTAGATACATACTTTCTTTTTGTTCCTCAGATCCTTCCACAACCTTAACAATTCTGAAGATGATTTTACGCTGCCATAACTAAAGACACACAGACAGTCTCAGATGGAACAGTTCCAAATGATGGTTCTCAGAGTGGCCCTAGGCCAGTGGTCGGCAATCTGCGGCTCCCGAGCCACATGCGGTTTGCCGTTCTGTTGACTAATGAGTTTGCCGACCACTGCCGTAGGCACTGCAGGGGCTTCATCAGATTCACCTGGGAAGCTCACACCCGACTGGGATACCTCCTTAGTGAATAACTCAGCCTGCGAGGTCTAGCATGGAGAGTGGGCAAGGGCTGGCACCCGACAGTTCTGGTATTTAAGCCAGCAGTAGTGGTATTTCGGCAGCCATATGCGGTAATGAACTCACCCTAGTTAGCTGGGATGGGTTAACAGTAGTATCTAAGTATTTGGGTCCCCTATTTTAAAAGTATGCATAACGGTTCAGCAGGTGGTCTAAGTGCTCTCTCAGGACATGCCAGCACAGCCTTACATGGAATTATATTAATGTCCACAGACAGCTCTTAGGGGACTTTAGAAAACAGACATTAGAAGAAAAAATAACCACTTGAAACAACACTGATAAACCTAGAAGGCCTTATACGAAGCGAAATAAGATAGGCATCACAAAGAACAAGCGCACGATCTCACTTATATGTGGAATCTAAAAAGAATACATAGAAGCAGAGAGCAGAACATAGAAGCTGGGGGTGGTGGGGGGAATGGGGAGATGTTGGTCAAGGGTACAAAGTTACAGTTATGTGGGAAGGGTAACTCTAGAGACGTAATGTGCAGCCTGATGACTCTGGCTAATAACACTGGGCTGAACCTAGAAAGATGCTGAGAGAGTAGTTCCTCAGTTGCACCAGCCACATTTCCAGTGCTCACCTGGCGAGTGGCGTCTACATGGGAGAGCGCAGACAGGCCCTTTCCACAATCCCAGAAAATTCCATTGGCCTGTGCTGCCCCCGAATCTCTACAGTCCTACTAAGCAATGTGAACTCAGGCAAATAAAGCTTAATTGCACTTTCATAATCAATAGAGCTAATATATTGCTCCCCTGGACTATCCAAACCTTTCAAGTTTGCTCTTTTGTAAGTAATAAGACACCTAGATGCTCTCTGGGTCTATTGCTGCTTTTTTTTGGTTTTTATTTATGTCTATTTAGAAATAGTACTAATTCTGTGAGTACCTTGTGCACACTTGGTGCAGACGGTGTGATTTAGAGCAGTTTAATGCAGGGGATGGATGGCTTCAGCCCTGGGAGAGGGAGGCTCATCAATCTACCACGTGTCCCAGCATCGTTACGGAACATTAATGAGGTTGGGCTCAATTTAAAAACCGTCCAGGGCATTATGGATTGGTAACATTCGGTTCCACAGGAACTGGGAATTTCTGCGATACAATCCTAGCTCTTTGGCTAATGAGTGTTGTGATATGGGGACTATCATTTAACTTCTGCGTTTCAGTTTCCTGTCCTTAAAATGGGGCCATTACTGACCTACCTAACCCAAGTGTCCGGAGGATTAATGAGTTAATGTTTGCGGAGAACTCGGAGCTCCTTGCAGCAAGGCGCGCTGGGCGTCATTATTTCTAGTCATTCCCATGTAGGAGCTGGGTAACATTAGGACCGTTAAGTTTACTCCTAAAACGCATTTTCTTTCTCAGCATTTGAACATTACTGATGTTACCCAAACCTTAAATCTAACAGTGAAACTAGCCCCATAGCAAGACACACTGACATAGTGGGGGTATTTAGGTAGTTTTCCCTTCCTTTAATATGAACACGACGCCAGCGTCCCAGCAGGATGGAGCAGTAATTGCACTGTAAATTCTCACTGCTGGAGGCTGCTGGTCAATCTTTGCAGACGCGGGAGGAAGGTACAGCCCAGCACAATTACACCGCCAATACTTACATGCAATGATATTCCCGTATCTGTTCTTCATTCTGTTCTCATCTTTCTTAGCAGAGTCCCATGGCGCAGACTGCCCTTCAAAGAAGCTCTGGAAGAAAGAGGAAAGTGACACCAAGAATTACAATGTGACGCAGTAAACACAGGGTTTCAATGACAGAGGATGGTATTAAAAAATGTGCGAGGGTTCAGAAGGAAAAATAATGTTCACGCGAATGAGGTAACTGATGAAAGCATTTTATATCTTAAACATTTCATTTAGCTGCTTGTTTTCTTTTAGTTAAATGTTACAAACACAAATGGGGGCTAAAGGATGATCCCACAATTGATCGGTACAATCCATTAAAAATGGTTGTGTGTTCATCTCTATTCTACTTCAATATTTGATACAGAAAAGTGGAACATTTTTCTCAATTTCTGAATTATATTACCATTTTCCAATATTCTCCTAAGAGATATAAAAATATTGTTTTTCTTCCCAATTGCTAACTGAAAGAAGGTTATTTTTGGTTAAGGCTATGAAAGTAGGTAAGCTGAGACATCATGACGTCAAGGCTAAAATTCTTTAATAAATTCTGCTAGAGCTTAGATATCCATTTATTTAAGGATTTGGTATTATTTTACCATATATATATATATATATATATATATATATACACACACACACACACACACACACACACACACACACACACACACATATATTTCTTTTTTCTGTTCAAGTTATAATGAAAATGTCCTCTGCTGTCAGTTGACAAGTGAAAAAAACATCTGGGACTTTTATTTCCACTCTAGCCCACACTCATTTTACCTCCATGTGGTCAACTATATAAGGAGGTAATGAGAAGAAGGATGGTAGCAAGAAGCATTTAGTAAAACTGATTTCCTGTCTTTGCCTCGAGCTATTCTTATACTTCTTGGCACCAACTGGGAAAGGAGAGAAGGAAGAAGACATGAAGATAGAGCAGATAAATGAGCACCATTCTGAAATGTGTCAGGCCCCGGGACTCACATCCTCTAACATGCCCCAGGTGGTTTCCCAAACACTCTCCTTAGAACTGAAGCTCTTTTAAAAAAATATTTGTGTTGATTTCAGAGAGGGAGAGGGAGAGAGAGATAGAAACATCAATGATGAGAGAGAATCATTGACTGGCTACCTCCTGCACGCCCTGTGCTGGGGATGGGTCCGCAACTGGAGCATGTGTTCTGACCAGAAATCAAACCGTGACCTCCTGGTTTATAGGTTGACACTCAACCACTGAGCCACTGAGTCCGGGCTGAAGCTCTTTTTTACTCCCTAATCTCCATCCCACCTATGGTGTTTGAGCACCATGGCTATTTCCACCAATTACCAATAGTTAGTGATTAGTCTGTGGTTATTATTCCTTTTTATGAGTCCAGTTATACCTTATTAGTTAAATTGCTCTCTAGTACTGCTCTGTTAGGGAGGACTCACCTGCTCACAGACCCCACAGTGAGCCCTGCCCACCTGCATGTCACCCAGACCTGACCACTTGGTGGATGGTGCTCAGCACATTCGGCTGTGGACTCCCTGAGAACTGTGGGATCATCATTATAGGACTGTGTGGTCATCATTATATTTGCACAGAGCCTCTGCCTCACAGCAAGAATCCAGTCATTAGTTACTAAATGAATGAGCAACTTGGTGTTTTTAAAAATTCTTTATTGTTTTAAGTATTACATATAAATTCTCTTCCCCCATTGACCTCTTCCCACTATTTCCACCCCCACCCCAGCACATGCCCTCACCCCTGTACTGTCTGTGTCCATGGATGTTATGCTTATATGCATGCATACAAGTCCTTTGGTGGATCTCTCACACTTTCCCTCACTCCCCTGTCTTCCCCCTGAGGTTGGATGGTCTGTTTGATGCTTCTATGTCTACGGATCTATTTTAGTTCATCAGTTTATGTCGTTCATTATATTTCACATATGAGTGAGATCATATGATATTTATCTTTCTCTGACTGGTTTATTTCGCTTAACATAATGCTCTCCAGTTCCATCCATGCTGAGCAACTTGGTGCTTTGGTGACAGTCTGTGTGGCTTTGATCTCAAAATAAGGTCTTACTTCTGTGGCGTAAGTGTGTGAGGGGTTCGAATGCTTGGCAAACCTGAATATGCACAGTTTGCAGATTTCATTGGGCCGCAGTTGGGGCCCCGTTTGTGACCTGCTGTATGATACTGCTGTTACCGTGGTGCTGAGCCCTCCTCAGAGGTTGGCTGGGAAAGAGCACTGTCCCTGGGACCAGTACTTCACCACAACAGAACAGCAGGACACACCCTTTTTATCATGCAAGAGCGAAAAGCTAACACCACAAACGTGAGAGTTAGAGTTTTAAACTGCCCATCTTAATTTAGAGTACCTTAGTCATGATCATCATAGACACCTTATTAGTGTAATAGGTTTTACACTATATTTATCATTTAGAAAAAAGCATGGTGGCATACCAGGATTCCATGTACTATATATCTATAGCTATATTAGTAGATCCACACCATCCATTGCTAACTGAAGGGTAAAATACTGTATAATACAGAACAAATACAAGTAAAACATTTCCAGGTTACTAATAAGTAAATAGAAATACTAGCATTAAAGCATGGGTTAATTTCATCTAGAACAAGACCATGATGTCATCAGGGGATTTATTAAAAAATGTAACTTTTATTCTGCTATAAAATATGCATTTAAAAATTGCTTCAGGGATTTTAAATTTATGCTCTCTTTCTGAATAGTGTCTTTGTTATTCTATGAATGACTATTTCACAGTTGAGTAATAACTATTATTTAACTTCCCTTATAACAATTTAATTCTACTTTGAGCTTGTCGTGATGTAATTACCAATTTTGTCTCCCTCAGTCTTTCCCATCCATCTAAAAGTTTTCAAATTTTGTCTTTTTATAGAAAGATGAGAAAGGTCAGTGACTTTGAGGGAAATCACAACATCTTCCTGCAGATCCCTGGCCACTAGTTAACAGTATCTCAGTGTGTGTTCTGGGGGGAGGGGGTGGGCAGTGATAAATTAGGGAAAAAGGCACGTGTTAAACTAGTAGAGAAAATGCTCTTCGGTCACCTGAGGCAAAGCCACAAGTCACACGCAGATGCTCTCCTGTGGTAGACTGTGCTCACATCACAGCTGTGTTTCTTTAGCATCTGTGGTAATCATAGGGCTTCTAAAAGCCCTGGTTTTTAAAAACAGTTATTTTAATTTGATTGTTTTCATTTAACTGATAATCAGGAAACAGACACACATCAACAATGAAATGATAACCAATCTCCTTACATTTGGGCACTACCTGTAGCTCCTGGCATGTTTTCATAAGGGTGGGGCCCGAGTACCGTCTATCTCCAGCACTAACTATGGTGAGCACCAGTAAGTGCTTGCAGAATGAACCAGTCCATCTACTCAGTTAATCCTCACGAGCAGACAGGCACAGAGGGACTGCTTCCTCGCTTTACATGAGGGACATGACAGGCGGTCAGATCACAACCAGCTCATAACAGGCCAACCTGGGTCAGACTCAACATATTCTGACTTTTAATCCACTGCTCTTCCTGCACCACCCTGACCCTGACAAGGAGTTTGAAGGGGAAACCAGTGTTAAACCTTCTTAGAAACATATAGCTAACTATCACTTTCCACCTCATCTCCTTGAAGCTTTGTGACAAGAAATATAAAAGATGTCCAGTGAACTTTGTTGAACTGTTGATCATTTTTTCAAAATAGGGAAATGTCTTCTCTCATAAGATAATGTGATCACTGCAGGGAAGCCACAGCAGGAGGGCGAGCAGAAGGGGCAGTTCTTGCCATGCGCATCCCCAGCTTCCTGCCCAGGAATTATGTGAATCACTTTAAGTGGCAAAATGTATTTGTTTTTTCTTAAACAAAAGCAAAACAAACCATTAGAAAAAGCTGCCAAGAAAAGATCAACTAGTGCCATCCATCGTCTCCCTACAGTTATCATGACCTGGTCTTTCATTGTCTGGAACAGCTCTGCTTCCAATTATATTGGCCAATCTCCCCATAAAAACATGTGCATTGTCAAGCCCAGGTTTCTTTGTCCTTGGCTTGCAAAATAAGTAATATGCCTATGGGGAGCCCAGGGAGAGGAAAAATGAACTGAATCCGGTAACTTGGCTTTTGTTTCCTTTTGATATGGAGATTAACATTTTTTTTCAAAGGTGGTCCCAGTTTTAAATGCTATGAATTTTTGTTAGCATATTTTTGAAGCATCTGAGAAAATATTTACCTTAGACTTTAGATTCCCCCTTATGCCTGAACTACTACAAAGTTAACTGTTTCCATACCTAGTTAGGAAAAAAAACTTTACCGGTAGCTCTAGAACCACTAGGCATGCAGAGAAGCTGTGACGTGACATGCGGGTCTTTAGCACTGTGAACCCCTCGTGGCGTTCCTGGCTTGGGAATTCTGAGCAAGAATGATCATCAGGACAGGAAGGCGGCTCATCAGTGCTGTGGGACTCTGCTTCCTGTCTGGGCCACAGCGAGGCCGGCACCGGTGTGCGACCCCAGAGGCAGCCCGGCACTTCCTCCACCCCTGCTCTCCTGAGACCCTGAAGAGACGGAGCCTTCTCTGGCTACCCTGTGACCCACCTCCTTATGATCATTTTTTTTTTTTTTTTGGTAGACCATGAGATAAACCCACATGCAATATATGCCTGAGGAAAATTAGGTAATTTTGTTAGGCAATCAGCCTACTAGGTCCTATTTCACATCCCTTTTAGCTTTTGAATATCTTTTAATGAATTAGGCAAATCAGCACACATTTATGTGATTTTATCCTGTGCATTTTTTCTTTGGGCAAGAACAAAAGCTTCTTTAGCTATTATTTTCATCTTCAAGAAAACCAAAAGTTATCTCTGTTCCTTTAAAACTATGGACACTGAATTACTGAATGCTTTGAAAAGAATTCTACTCTGAACCAATTTTCTTGGGAAATAAATTTACTGCCACATCATTTACGTGGTATCTAGAGAAGGGATGGTCCTATCACATATTTTGGAAGGAAAGCCAACCCGGTTTTGAATCCTCCTCCTGAGAAAGTGAGAACTCTTGCTCCCAAAAGGCACCAGAGGGCTGATTCCCGAGCACGTGCCAACGCCGGCTTCTGGCCACTGCGGGATACTCTGCTTATCTGCTCTTACAGTTCCCTCCGCCCCAAACAAACGTTCATGTTCAAGTTTACTAGTAAGTACAACCTCTAACTCCGCCTTAATTTCTCAGTTTTTGCTTGACCAAAGTATGAGCAGGTTCACTGACATCAAATTCAAACAACGCACGGGCATGACTTTGAAAAAGCCCCGTGAGAGCCAGCAGCGGAGGTGACTGAGAGAAGCGTGGCTGAGGCCACCCCACAGCAGCTGCCGACTCCCGACCTGGGAGCAGCCACGCAAGGACCAGCTGGGGAGACAGACCAGGATGGCCCACGCTCCCAGCACACTGTGCACGGGAGGGATTTTAAACCTAATATGCACAGTTAGGCAATATTTAGTGTTTAGGGCAGATTTTTAATATGCAGATACAATTTAACACACCAACTATGGACTTTTATTATTAAAAAAACCACTTTATGTATTTTGGGGATTTGAGTTAATGGTCTCACTGTACCTTCAGCTAGAATTTTCATAAATATACTTATGGTTTGATTCTACTTAACATATAATTAAAGTGTTTCCTCGGACTGCTTTAGCTCATCCATACTGAGCAAAGGCAGCAAACCCGGGAACAACTCTGAAAGAGCAATAAGTCTCTGAAACAATAAAAATGAAACCAGGCAAGCTCCAGTGAATACCAATGACTGCTCCGCTTCAGGATGCTGCTCTCCACGGGCACAGAGCAGAAGGAAATCGAACATCCTGCACACAGTCATTTTTTTCTGAACAGAAAACATGTTTTCGTGATTCAATAACCTCCTCCCCCATTCGTCCTATCACCGTCATTTTCTACAGCATATAATTATACCTCAGTTGCCCACCTCAAGAGAACATTACTCCAAAATGATGCAGTCTGTTAAAAAATGCCACAGCTCCCAGATATTAAAAAAGGAGAAAACAATTCTATGCAACAGAGAAGCGGCCAGGAAGACAAGGATACAGGTCAAGGCTGAATGTAACAGGTTCAGGTTCAGGCCGTGCAGGGTCAAGTTAGAGAAGCTCCTGAAATGGAATTTTCCCTCCCTTTCTCATATGAATAAAACTGTGCACGGAAAAAGACTGAATCTTCACCCAGAAAGAAGGAAGATGAACTCACTGGGGCATGCAAAGCCTCTGAACTGTCTTTGTTTTCTGCTCATCCTTCTCCTTTGGTTCTTCCAAGCGCTGCATTTTATTAGGTCCATATCAACTACTTATTGCTGTCATACTGAAACAACTGAAGATGTCTCACATGGCCTGGCGGGGCACAGAATGGCGTGCTCATGGGAAGGTGACCCCAGAAGCTCAGGCCCAGGGGCAGCAGTGGTCACCAGTCACCATCAGTAGCCAAGGAAGGAGGCAGTCACACGGAGCGTGCGATGCTTTAAGGGCCAAAGAAGTGGGGACTGGGCAAAAACAAGGCTGAAGACACACAAACTGTATTGTTTTTATTGAAATCTAAATGGGATATTCTGATATATTTATTTTTTATATTTTTATTGATTTCAGAGAGGAAGAAAGAGGGAGAGAGAAACATCAATGATGAGAGAGAATCATTGATCAGCTGCCTCCTGCACAACCCTGCTAGGGATCGAGCCTGCAACTGGGCATGTGCCCTGATTGGGAATTGAACTTTGACCTCTTAGTTCATAGGTTGACACTCAAACACTGAGCCACGCCTGCCGAGCAATAATCTAATATTTAAAAAAAGTTGCTAATCCATTCAGCATTTCAAATGGCCACATTTTATTGCAACTTAATCCAGCTCCAAATTTTGCAGAATATTTCTGTTTTGCAGGATCCAGGCAGATGATGACTTGAGCAATAGTTGTCACACTGCCTTCCGTTACCTAACATCTCTTTCTCTTTTGAAGACTGAACTGAGGTTTGCAGTCTAAAAATATTATATGATGTTTTTGTGCCCAGAAACACCTCCCCCATGTTTGGCTGAGATTTAGAACATGTTTTATGTCCTGTTGAATATTACTCAGAATGAATGACTTTTCACAGCAATATCATATTCTTCCTCTTTAGTAATATATGCTTATGGGGTTTTTGAAGCTTTATCACGTAAGGCTTTTTATTCCTATCACATAGGTTTGGAGATTTCAGATCAGAGGCAGGAATGGCTGGCCTGAGATGATGCAGACCATAAGTAGGAGAGCTGGGACCTGACCTTAGTGCTCCTCTAACTTGGCCACAAAGCTGGCCTAGAGCACATGGCTTTGTGCTCACTGTATTGCATTGTGCACACAGCATTCTGAGATCACCCTTGCCACGGGTCATAAGCCACCAAGCATTTCTGGTTTCCACATTTAATAGAATAAGCCTGCTCAGTTACTGTCTGCACAGTGATTTTCCTGGGGATGTGAAGACCTGTGAACCCTGGAGGGACCCTCAATCCATCTGCTATTCTTTACATTTGCCCAATTTCAAAGCCCCCTTTTTTCCACCTTCAGAATCACTGCAGTAGTAAGCTCTCGTTAATGATATGACATATCCCTCAAGTGTACAAAGCAGAAACGTCTGAAAACCATGATCACGTGGCCAGAGAGGAAAAAAAAAAAAAACATTCTTTACCCGAGTGATAGAAGAAAAAGTGATGAAGATGGTCACCATGGAGCACTGGCTGATGCTGAGCTTTCCTTGGACAAGACCCATATTCTGAGTTATTGAGACTGATGCACAGTAGGGCGGCTTTTAAAGGGGGGCTATTTTGATATAATTGGGGTGAGTTCTGGTCGAGAGGAGTGGCTGCTCAGGGATACTGGCCTGCATTCCTCTCCCCTCTGTTCCCTAAAGGAGAGCTTAATGACAATCCCCCAATTCCAGCAGGGCCCAGCCTCCTCCCCCTTAGGATGCCTTCTCAGGGCTGGACCTTTCTGTCTTCCTACATGTGGCAAAGTTCTCACCCACTAATGCTGCAGAGGCTGCTGAGAGCTTTGGGCAGTCCTTGGTTCCTTGTCACTTGCCCCTGAAGGGGGGTTACAAGGGCCCATCACAAGAAGCATTTTGCTCAGTTTGAAACTCCAAGGCTGCATGTGCAGACTCGTCCCGACAGTCCCTGCTGCTCAGTATGCAGTGAGGATGGGCAGAGGGGGGCTGGACTGCAAGGCTGACGCAGTGTTCATATTCACTATATACAACTTGGTTGAAGTTTACTTTTTGGGGTTGGGCATTGCCCATCTCATGATCACGGTGTACATCGCCAGATTAACCAATTTTGTAAAGCTGCTGGAACTTGGACCTGCTCTTCATTATTGCGTTTCCCAGACAACTCCAAGAAGGCCACAGTGTCAAAATAGTGATGTTAATGAGCAACTTGTCACAAATGGTATAAAAAGAGGACTGCTCTATTTAAAAGGCAGTGAAACTATCTGATTCAATTGCTTTGCAGTTTCTCTAAGTTACTCTGGGTTTCAGTCCTACCTCCAGGATTGCCACCTACATTTCAGAGAGATAGTAATGTTCATTTCCCCTCAGATGCAGATATTGCCAGGGTTGGAGATGTTAGTACCACTCAAGGACTGTAATTTCCTCCACCTCTGCATCTGCTTTGGAAGAGTGATTTGTCAGTGAGCTTGTGCTAAATGTGCCCAGAATTGGAGAGATGAGCAGGAGTCCCTCCATGGAAAAAGGCTTCCCTAAAGCATCTAGAGAACAAATGGGTGTTTTTGCAGCAAGGTAGCTGCTCCTTTCCTTTGGAGAGCAGCCAGAATAGTTGAGTTCCTACTTATCATTATTGTAATAGCTTTCTACCTGGTTGCTTCACTGCCCTCCAGTGTACACACTTCTCCCGGAGCTTTCAAAAACACACCTGGGCACTCTGGCCAGTAGGGCTCAGTTGGTTGGAGCGTCTTCCTATACACCAAAAGGTCACTGGTTCCAATCCAGTCAGGGCACATACCTAGGTCATGGGCTCGGTTCCCAGTCAGGGGAAGTGGGGGAGGCAACCAATCAACGTTTCACTCTCACATTGATGTTTCTCTCTTCCTATAAAAAAAAGTATGTCCTTTGGGTGAGGATTAAAAAAAAAAAAGAAAGAAACACACCTAGTCACCTGCCACATGCCTATTTGAAAACGTAGCAAGTCTCCCTGCTGACAACATGGCTGTCACAGGACTGGGGGGCGGAACCTGTGCAGCCACATAGTGCACAGTAAATTCTCCTCAGGACCAGCAAGTTCTGTTCTCGTTCTCATATGAAAGCTTGACACTTTGAAGACAATCCATCCTGTTGACTTGGCTGCCATGTTTGTCACTGTTTCCTTGGCAATAATCCCTGTCAATTTTTCCTTTCTAGCTCTATATTTTCCCTCTACTGATTCTACCTAGTGTTTAGAAGTGGGATTATTGTTGTTTTGTTCTTACCCCTCTCTTGAAAAATCAAACATCCTTTCCAAGGTATTTCTTGGAGATCTGTGGGTTTTAAAATGTCCTTACCTCAGAAATCACAGTATATAAGCTCTATCAAATGTGATTGAAAATCCAAGGATACTTTTTAAGACATGACTTGGAAATGAATAAGTGTACCAGAAAAAGGAATTTTAATGAGAGATTTGTGACACTCTTTTTGACATCAATTAATTTATAAAATCTATCAGCATAATTCCCAGAACTAAGTCATGATGATTAAAGATAAAAATTCTGAAGGAAGAATTATTTTATAAATTTGGACATCAAGGTTAGAGATACTTTTCAAACAGCTTAGTGAAGAATATTGCATCTTCACTTACTGTGTCAGAAAGTTCAATTTCTACTCTTAAAAGCAAACATTTTTATGGAAAATTAGACCCACAATGAAATTAGAGTCATAGCTGATCTCCTTTATTGACTGATGCTTAGCCAAACATTTCTATTGAAGGTTTTGGACACTATCATTTCACTTCAGAGGTCCATAGAGGAAAGTCTAAGCTCTTAACCTTAGTCTCCAGGCATGAGGAGGAAATTCTGAACAGAATCAAAACCATGAGCCTCCACCCTGCACAGAGCAGAAATCTTGGCATCGTGGACATTTTAAGAGTTGCTGATGATCACTCATCCAGAGAGAAAGAGCTACTCACAGCCTCCGTGGAGAGTCCTAAAAGGACTAACTCACCCATCAAAACAGATGGAGCACTATTGGTTAAAATCATCTTGTTACTTGTGTGGAATGGCTTATTCATCTGTGTGTGCTCCCTATGAACTGTTACCACCTTATTAAGATACTAGAGGCCTGGTGCATGAAATTTGTGCACGGAAGGAGGGTGTGTCCCTCAACCCAGCCTGCACCCTCTCCAATCTGGGACCCCTTGAGGAATGTCCGACTGCCCATTTAGTCCAGATCCTGGTAGGATCGGGCCTAAACGGGCAGTCAGACATCCCTCTCACAATCCAGGACTGCTGGCTCCCAACTGCTTGCCTGCCTGCCTTCCTGATTGCCCCTAACCACTCCCCTGCCAGCCTGATTGATGCCTAACTGCTCCCCTGCCAGCCTGTTTGCCCCTAACTGCCCTCCCCTGCAGGCCTGGTCACCCCCAACTGCTCTCCCCTGCAGGCCTGGGTCCCCCCCAACTGCCCTTCCCTGCAGGCCGAGTCGCCCCCAAATTCCCTCCTCTGCCGGCCTGGTCACCCCTAACTGCCCTCCCCTGCAGGCTTGATCACCCCCAACTGCCCTCCCTTGCAGGCCTGGTCCCTCCCAACTGCCCTCCCCTGCTGGCCTGATAGTCCACAACTGCCCTCCCTTGCAGACCTGGTCCTTCCCAACTGCCCTGCCCTGCTGGCCATCTTGTGGTGGCCATCTTTTTTTTTTTTTTTTAAATATATTTTATTGATATTTTACAGAGAGGAAGGGAGAGGGATAGAGAGCTAGAAACATTGATGAGAGAGAAACATCGATCAGCTGCCTCCTGCACACCCCCCACTGGGGATGTGCCCGCAACCAAGGTACATGCCCTTGACCGGAATCAAACCCGGGACCCTTCAGTCCGCAGGCCGACGCTCTATCCACTGAGCCAAACCGGTTTCGGCTGTGGTGGCCATCTTATGTCCACATGGGGGCAGGATCTTTGACCACATGGGGGCAGCCATCTTGTGTGTTGGAGTGTTAGTCAATTTGCATATTATTCTTTTATTAGATAGTATTAGATAGGATAGAGGCCTGGTACACGGGTGGGGGCCGGCTGGTTTGCCTTGAAGGGTGTCCCAGATCAGGGTGTGGGTTCCCTTGGGGCATGGGATGGCCTGGGCAAAGGGCCTGTGGTGGTTTGCAGGCTGGCCACGCCCCATGGCGACCCAAGCGGAGGCCCTGGTATCTGGGATTTATTTATCTTCTATAATTGAAACTTTGTAGCCTTAAGCGGAGGCCAAGGCAGGCCAGGGCAGGCAGAACACTTGGCTTCCTCCATTGCCGGGAAAACCCAAGCCTCCTGTTTGCTCTGTGGCTGCAGCCATCTTGGTTGGATTAATTTGCATACTTGATCCTGATTGGCTGGTGGGTGTGGCTTGTGGGAGTAGCAGAGTGATGGTTAATTTGCATATTACTCTTTTATTAGATAGGATTTTTGGACTGGGAAGTTGCAAGTAGGTGAAGCAAAAGAGGAAACAAGAATCTCAAAGGCAAGTAAAATGGACTGAGGCACCAGAAGCAATACATAAATTCTTCCCAAATTTTACCACTTGTGTACCACCTTCACCATTTCCCACAGCCCCTTACCATTTACCTTTATTTTGTCTAGGGATTTAAATTTAACTATTGTGTATTTAAATACATTTATTTGGAAATGAAATTTCATATCACTATAGAAAATGAAAAGACAAAATATTTACCACAGTAAAGATAATAGAAAAGGTAAATAAAAAACAAAACAAAACAATGGTATTAATTCCAGCCCAGCTATATTGCTTGGCTATGTTCTGAGCCCAAAGCCTCTTCTTTGCTGGGTGAGAGGGATGCAAAAGACACTCTAAAGCCAAACCAGGACCCACTGATGAACCAAAGGACTGAAAGAACTAATCAGACAGGCGATCGCTTTCTCTCCCTGTAATTCAGTGCTGTTTATTCCTTGATAGTGGATCTCCTTAAAAATCACTGTGCATCCCCAGTTGTTTGCATAGCCTACTTGGGGAGAACTCTGAATTCATCATCAGTCTTGGCTCACAACACAGGTTACAGAAGAGGGAAGAAGAGCATGGGGGTACTTAGGACCTGGTTCTTAAAGAGGGTTTTAAAAAATGATATGATTGTATCTTGTTTTAAATAAATTGCTGTCATGATTGAGAGAGAATAACAAAAAGGCACATTTTATGTGGAGTGCACTCTACTCAGAATTTAAAAAATTCTTCTAATGTTCTATAGTATAGTTTTTGTTGTTGTTTTTTACAATCACAATCTGATGAAAGATAACTATTAGTTTAAGTGAATGAAGGTCAGATGCTAAAAGGAAACAGCCAAAAGTTGTATTTAGAATTTGCTGATACGTTAAAAAATGAAGAGTTGGCCCTAATTCAAGGAACCAGATATTAGATTAAAACCTTGGGGGCACATGGTTCAATTTTTTATTTAGAATTACAAGGTTTGGGACTAAACTAAAATAAGATGCTATTAGACACACTGCCTTAAAACATTTTAGACCAGGCAAGAGAGTTGAAAGTAAATTAAAGTAAACTTCAGGGTCAGTTTTCAAATGCAAACAACAAAGACCCAGTGCCCTTGGAAGACCTATATTACCAGCTCTATCATAACAGAATGAACTTTCACACAATGTCCTGAGCCTGTTGTTTCAGCAAAGAAAATTCCTGAAAGGAGATCTGAATTTTTGCCAAGAAGTGTAATAAGGAAAAAACTTTGGCACAAAAGATTTTGATTACATATGAATTCTTTTCTTGAAATCACAATAAGCTATCAGTTCAGAAGTATTTATAACAACAGATAATATTAACAACAGATAACATTAAGAATAACATAAGCCCAGCATACTTGCTTTGTTCTAAAGATTACTCTAAATATAGATTCTAAATACTATTCTAACTATGCTAAATACAAATGTAAATACTATTACACACTACTGCATATCTGTAACTTATCTATAATATTGATTGCATTGATGTCTTGACAGACATGAATCCTTCAATTATTTTCCTGTTATAGCTGTAACTTATGCTCAGATAAATGATTCCAGCATATTTATAAATACAGGTCAATCTTATGATTATTACCACCATCTTATAATATTTATTATCTCAATGAGTTAAGGGCACTGGTAATCAATATGTTTGAAGTGAATTTTAAATTATACTGAGGAATAACTTAAAAAAACTTTTTATTTTGAAATATTATAGGTTCATAGGAAGTTGCAAAGATAGTACTGAGATTCCATGTACTCTTCAGTTTTCTGCAATGGTTACCAATAATTTATACATAATTGTAGTACAGTATTGAAATCAGGAAATGGAATTGGTTACAATGCATTTGAAAAGTTCTATGCTCTTTTATGGGGGGAGGGATGGACATTTTCATTTCTCCGGGATAACAGCTGGGGAGTGTGATTGCTAGGTTGTACAGTAAATGCATGTTTAGTTTTTTTAAAGAAAATGCCGAACTATTTTCCAGAGTGGGAATGGCTCTACATTTTACATTTTTACCAGCAATTTATGAGCAATCCAGTGTCTCTGCATTCTCACCGGAACTGACTATTGCCCCTATTTTTTATTTTAGTGTTCTAATATTTGTGTAGTGGTATCTCATTGCAGTCTTAATTTGCATTTCTTAATGGCTAATTATGTTGACTCTCTTTTCATGTGTTTATTTGCTCTTCCTATACGCTATCCTTTGGTGAAGTCCTTTGTCAGATATGTGGGCTGCAAATATTTTTCCCAGTTCAGGGCTTGTTTTCTCATCCTTTCAATACAATATTTCACAGAGTAAATATTTTTAATTTGATGAAGTCCAATTTCTTGATTTTTAAAAATGGATCATGCTTTTGGTGTGATGTCTAAAAATTCTTCACTAAGCATTAGGTCCCCCCCAATAGCTTTTATTAAATTTATAACACTATAAAAGTCTATGAGGTCTTATAGTTAATAAATTGGATAATTATAATAAAATAATCAACACTGTATCAGTGATTGCAGTGTCAGTATCAGCACTTCAGACATTAGGAGACATGTCCATAAATATATCTGTGGACCCCTATCACGCAGGCTCTCCAAGATGAATCTTAGGTGCTCTTTTTTCCTTACTCCACTTCTAACTGAATGAATTGGGATGTGGCTCTTCATTCAGACAGTAGAATGAAGAAAATTTTTATGGATCTTCCAGGATACCTGAGAGCGCAAGGTTGTACTAGCGAATGAATAGGAAACAAGTGAGAAGGGAACAAGAGAAGCTAAGAAGTAAAAAGGAGAGAATGAAAGCATCAACATTAATGTAGGTCCAAGATGAAGGGCATAATGACAGTTTTCTTTTAGGACTTCCTTTGTTCCAATGTCTGTGGGATATGATGTTGCTCTAGCCAGATGGCCCTTCCTTCCCTTGCCTTGCAAAATTGATCTATTATGACTCAGCTCAAACCTACTACTTCCATGCATTTTCTTCTCCAGTTTCCATGGATTGATTTTTCCCTTCAAAATTCTATTGTACTTATATGTGCCACTTACATTTTTGTTACAGAATGGATATGTAACATCCTATGTTATTTTTATCACCACAGTTAAATTATGTGCTGCTTGAAGAGAAGCCCATGTTCCCACTTAACACCTGCACAGCAGAGATCTGAGTACAAAGCAGGCATCAGAAGGATGCTCGCTGCAGGAACTACCTCAATGATTGCCAAAGCCGTTGAGTGTGACCTTCCAGAGCATGAAAGGTAATGGTAGTTCTGGGATGATGGGAATGTCTTACATCTGCACTATGGCCCACTTGCAATGAGGCTAGGGTGGTTGAGAAACTGAATTTTCAACTTTGTTTAAATTAAGTTAATTTAGATTTAGATAGCCACATGTGGCTAGCAGCTACCATACTGGACAACTCAGGTTATGATTTACAGCAGACACACCCACGGGACTGATGGACAGGAGCGGCCAGAGGATTGCCTTGCCTAGCCTCGCCTCTCTGGGAAAGCCCCATGGTTGGGTCTCAAATTGGAAGCTATCTCAGTCTTCTTGAATAACAAATAAGATTTTCTCAGTGTTAGGGGCTGAATTGTGTCCCATCCTTTGCCCCCTGCCAAGCTCATATGCTAAAGCCTTAACTCCCCAGTATCTCAGAATGTGGTATGTGACTGTATTTGGAGACACCGCTGTTCAAAAGGTATTTCGGTTAAATGAGGCCAAGTGGGTGGGACCTAATCCAATATAACTGTGTCCTTATAAGGGGAGATTTGCACTAAGGGATGACCATATAAAGCAGCACCATGAGGGTGGCCATCTGCAAGCCAAGGAAAGAGGCCTCAGAGGAAACTCACTCTTTGGCACCATGATCACAGACTTCAGCCTCCAGAACTGGGAGAAAATATGTTATGTAAGTTGCCCAGTCTGTGGTATTTTATCATGGCAGCCCTAGCAAACTAATACATATGTAGCACACATAGAGATGAATTGTTCCCAGTCATAGATGCACAAATATTAAATTGAAGGGACTCTGATGTGTAACTTAGATGCTAATGAACTAACTTAAAATGGGGATGTTTTCTCCTCCAATGTCCATTTTGCCCATGGTGCAGTATGCAGTGGCACTGCCAGAAAGCTAAGTCGTCAGGCTGACGCTAGTTGGTAGACACTGGGATGGAGAAAACAAAGTGCAATGTTTTGTGGGAATGAGTCACTTAAGTGTGGAAACACAAAGGCTGGCTCTGGCAGACACAGCTCTTCTTCTGCAGGCTGACGTTCACTGCTGGATATACACAGACAATTTCTGCTCCTCTGAACATCTTTCCATAGTGAAAATTCAATCCTTCATTTCTTGAGGTGTGATTATCACTGAATTCGTAATCAAGCCATAGTTCATGCAAGCAGGAAGACTTTCTGTCTCAATGCTACAGTCCTGTGATGTGTTCATGAAACAGACCCACACAGCGGCAGACAACCCCACTGCCAAAGCCTTCAAGACACAGCATCAGATGAAAGAAAATGTGGTTCATGGGGCTTGCCATGGCCATTAACCCACTCCTCAGGTAGGGCTGATTTTGTAATGATTTAGTGTGGGCAACCCCGGCAGCCAGAATTAATTAAGAACTATTCGGGGATGCTGAAGCACCAGCAGCAATCTGCAGAGTCTTGGCAGTTAATTAAGGGTCAGAACAGGGTCTCCCTGCTTTCTCCAGCTCTGTCTGCTCTGTTGGGCCTCAGAGCTATGAAATCTTACGCGTATTCTGACTTTATGCCTTTTCCTTTTCACATTGCTAGTGGTAGAAGACGACCTCCAGAGAGGTCATTATTGCATTGCCATCCTTTCAAAATGCTCATATTTAGATCATCCTTGACAGAAGAGAATATTTTCCAGGATAAATGACCTCTGAAAAAGGAGAATTCACAAGCATCCTAAAGAGTTTGTCTATGTAGACTTGCTTTTAAAAGCAGGTAGCTATAAAAACACTTTGAAAAAAAGTAAAAGGTGCATGTCATCTACATGAATACATTGCTGGGTAAAAAACCAGGTCAAGAAAAAGAGTGAATTATTTTTTTTTCTTACTGTGGCAACTTTATTACAGCTAGAAACACAAATCTGGCCAAGAAGGCCAGCAGACCAGTGGATAACTTAACCATTAAATAATAATAATAAAAAGATTAATGGAGAAGCTTTTATTCATTAACACAGAATGGTCCAACCTGTGAGGGAAGGTGGGGGGTAAGGGGGTAAGAGATCAGCCAAAGGACTTGCATGCACATATGAGCATAATCAATGGACATAGATGGGGGGTGGAGGGGAGGTGGTGATGGTGGTGGTATGTATGTGTGAGGGCATGTGCTAGGGGGTGGGGGCAGCCGGAAAGAGGTCAATGAGGGAAAATGGAGACCTTTGTAATACTTTAAACAATAAAGAATTTAGATTAAAAAAGAAAAGAAAAAGAGTGAACATTTCAATAGACGGAGAGTTTGGGGGTAAGCAGCACATGAGGCGTTAGACATCAGCAATGATGAGCCTGCTTCTTCCCGCCTACCCCTCACACCTGAGGGTGCTTTCAGAGTTCACAGGATTCTGTGTGGCATGGCCCCTTTCTTAATTTCAGTAGTTACATGCAATTTTTCACGTACCCGAGAACTTCAAGTAAACTTACAGGCAATTACCTTTCCACTGAAATGTATAATGTCACCAGGTCTTTCATTTATTTATTTGTTCATTTTGCCTCTGCTCTCACTGACTCCTGCAGCAATCCCTCAATCAGAAGTGAAGATTGAGGTTTAATGACTTATGTATAATTTAGTTTTCTGCAAGATGCCTCTTCACTTTTGGTTTTGCATAAGCTTAGAAAAGTATGTCAGTTTATCAGATCTACAAGGACACCAAAGATATATATTTCAGCTCTATCTTTTTATCCTACAACTTCTTTCATTAGAACTGTGCTCTCAAGTTAAATTAGCCACCACAATGTATAACAAAACTTCAAACCAGGAGATAGCGAACACTTTTTCTTTTTGCATTTCTCCCCAAATAAATTTTTTTTAGGAAACTTTGGCTGCTATATCAATATTATCTTTACAAAGACGATAGGCTTTTCTTTTTCATTAGATCCATTATAGATTGATTTAGGTAGTTTATTAGATTTTGTATAGGTTATATACTAAGAAGCAGATATAGGGGGTTGGCCAAAAGAAGAGCTAAAGAAACACAGAGGGCCACCCATTCAGAATACCAAAGTGAAATATTATATATTAAGAAGCCAAAATCCTACTGTGCAGAAATGCTCATGTTTCCCATAGTTTCTTTTTTCTATCCTATTTTCTTCCTACATACATGAAGTTACAGGCACACAAAACATATTGGCTTTTACGTTTAAATCATTATTATCTGAAGTCTTTAACACAGTGGTTCTCAACCTTCCTAATGCCGCGACCCTTTAATACAGTTCCTCATGTTGTGGTGACCCCCAACCATAAAATTATTTTCGTTGCTACTTCATAACTGTAATTTTGCTACTGTTATGAATCGTAATGTAAATATCTGTGTTTTCCGATGGTTAGGCGACCCTGCTAGCATTTCTCAACCTGTGGGTCGTGAGGTTGAGAACCGCTGCTGTAGAGCCTAAGACCATTGGAAAACACAGATATTTACATTAAGATTCATTAACAGTAGCAAAATTACAGTTATGAAGTAGCAACGAAAATAATTTTATGGTTGGGGGTCACCACAACATGAGGAGCTGTATTAAAGGGTCGCGGCATTAGGAAGGTTGAGAACCACTGCACAGCACCTATTGTGCTAGAAACAGAAAAAAATTGAAAATGTGTAGCTCTTCTAGTAGCATTGTCTAGTACTGGACAATGTTCCAACCCAGTCACCCGGCCAGGGCTGGGAGACTGACTTTTTGAAATATGTTTATTTCTACATATTGAACACTGACAAATAATTTGTCTCTTTTTCACTGGTCCTTTACTTGATCACATATTCTACACTTATTGCAAAAAAAAAAAAATCCATTTTTTTAAGTGCAATATGGCATTCCATTGGTGCCAATGTCAAAGGACAAATACACTTTGCTCTCTCTAGCCTTCTTCCACCACGCCTCCTCAGTGCTAACAGGAGCAAATCACTTTCTAATACAGTGAAAATTGTACACAAAACACCTAAAACAAGGTCATTTTACCAGATTAAAGTTCTCACATCAAAACCATATAATCATGCTGTCAATAAACTTAATTTCCAACATTTCCCACATTTCTTATTGTTTTGGAAAATTGTGATCTGTCATCACAACAGGTAGGAGAAAGTTGTTAAGCCTTCTGGGTATCTGATATACATGGAATCCCTCTTCCCATCATCTCATCTTTTCTACTCCTTTAGCTTTCACAGGCTCAAAATATGGGGTAATGATGGAAAAGATCCTACTTCCTCCTTATACCCAGAAGGTGGCATGGGTTCAAACTCCAGCACCCCACATAAACTTCCTGACTTTGTAAGAGATTAAACTCTCTAAGCTTTGGTTTCCTCATGCCTATAATGGGGTGTGTGGAAAGATTCAAATGAGATAATGCATGGAAGTGTTTAGCCCAGTGTCTGTCCCAAGACTGATGCTCAACCAATATTAGTGGATATTTTGATAAAAATATTGATTGTTCTTACTACCACCATGAAGAGGCCCACCACTGGCTCTAATAATTTTCAAAACCATGCAATTATAATGATTGGTTGTTGAACTTCAGCATCACTGGTTTGTGCTGACATATCATAAGACAGACAACCACCATGCCTACTAGGTTCTAAGCAGAGTGCTGGACACTGCAGAGACCACAACAAAGAATAAAAGGCCTTCTCCTTGGAGAAGACACAATTTAGTTGTAACACTCAGGAAACAGTCAGCAAACAGTACACAGAGCCTAAAGCAAGCAGCATGGACTCTCAGGTGCTGTAAAGGTCTGAAAAAAGGAAAGATCAGTGAGGGTTTGATGGGTGAATAGGGGAAGGCTTCATGGAGACAGGACTTGACCTGGTCCTTGAAGAACCACCAAAAAAAACCAAAAACAAAAACCTGGAAATGGAGAGGGAGACACAAATGGGCTCCCAGCAGAGGCAAATGATGCCTGCCACTAAGACAGAAGTTGGAAATGAGGGAAGGGGAGGAAATGATTTGATCTGAGAGAGTTTTTATGACAGAAGAAAGGACCACAAAGGGAGGGGAGATGAAGCTCACCAATGGGGAGGAGGGTCATAACCACCCAGTGCTTTAGACACTACGTGTTTCTTAACACAGGGGAGTGAATAAGATTTCAATGTGACGCAAAAAACCAAAGCCTGGGGGTGGTATAACAACTGACTGGATCAGAGATTTTTGTCTCAATGTCCCTGGCAGTGATCCAAGAATAGAGAGATCAGTTCTGTAACATGGTGAAAAAAATCTATCTATCTATCTATCTGTCTGTCTGTCTGTCTATCTATCTGTCTATCTATCTATCATCTATGCATAGACATAGATGTACACACACAGAATATCACTCCCACAACAATCCTATGACGCAGACCTTAACCCCCTTTTCTAAAAGACTTGGAGGTCTTAAGAGATGCACCCGAAGGGGCAGCCATAGTGTGTCCTCATGTCAAGCAGCACAAGGGCACAAGGAAATGTCTCTTTTTTAATGGTTATGACTTGTGTTTAGTAACCATCATAGCAAATTTGATTGAATGAGAGACTTGGATGATAAAGGGCCTGAACAGAAGTAACAGGGGCCTCTTCTCAAACGTCTTGAGATTTTGAGACTTTCTGCTCGAATTTCATCTCACCTGAACAGAACAATTCCTTTAGTTATCTGCTCTTGCATTTGCTTTCCTGCAAAGGTCTGAACACAAGAGAGTCTCTCAGAACCAGTGAAGCTTTTACTTTTTCATTATTAGCCTCTCATAAATCAAATGGATATATTTGAAAGAGGATTCTTTGATTTTTATTATCCATTTAATCACAATTTTAAAATCTTGTACTAACTTTTTATGCAGTCACTCTCTGACAGCACCTACCAGTGTCAGGTTGCAGAAGAAACATGTTTTCCACAATGACTACAGGCTGAAGGATAATCACATATGTCCTGTAAATTAAGGGAGATCCCACCAGTGATCCTTCAACATGTGATGTTGGAATAGCGTCTGATGTCAATCAACATCCCAGGGAGCTCTTCCTTGAATAATTATGTATGCGAGCTTTTGCAATGACAATGCAGGAATGTTCCTAAAGACAGATAACTCTGATTCGTATTCACCTTCACTAAAAAATTTCTTTCCTGAATAGGGTGTTCTGGCACTTACAGTGGTGAACAGGCTTTGTCCCTAAGGCTAGAAACGTCCAACAGTACTTCTGAGGGTCCTTGTGAGAAAAGTGTTTAGAGGTCTAATTATTTAACAAATGCTTACAGGGATGTCATTCTGAAAAATAGTCTTCCAAGAGCAATGCCAGCACAGCTCAAGCACTGATTAAATTGTTTTGACATAATTGTCAGTTCACAAGAATCATGACAGCCACTACTCGGACAATTTTGGAGGGAAAGCTATTGGAAAGAGTCACATGGGGAAAGCATCAGAAAAGCAATTATGAAGAATCATTTATTTATTTTATGGGAACACTGATGTCACATATTGGTATTAAAAAAAAAAAGCATTAAAATTATCTGACCAGTGCAGTAATCATGGCTAGAACTAAAAAACATAAATGAAAATTTTCAGTTAGGGCAAAATAGGTCAAATCCCATGTTCTGCAATCTACCCAATGCTCTTTAAAATGGTGAAGGGGTCAATAATATTAATGAGATCTGTCCCAAGCTATAAACAAAAAGTTGGACAAGGAAATTGGACATCAAGACCCTAAACAAAGCATAAACCACTAAAGACTCCATGAAAGATTTACTTCCCACCAATAAAGCATGGAGCAGCATAACAATGAGTCATGCCAGCCAGCTCCATCCGCCAGTGCCACCCAATGACCGAGTGTAGTGACAAGGTTTCGAGCACACTGGGAGCGGGTCAGCTGCCACCCACTTTCGAAGTGCTGATGACTAAATGGGAAACATTACAGGACTGCCTGCTGACAGAATTCACATTCAGAGCAATTTCAAAAGGGCAGAGGAGAATGGGCAAACTGGCTTCTCAGCAAAGTGCTTTTCCATCAGTTTTAAACTGTTCACCCAGCTCCATTTTCTCCTTTCTGTCCATCAGACTTACAGTACAAGTGGCATTGTTTCTGAATACAGGCAGCCTTGAATAGCAAGTACTACTTATCAAAGACCCATTTATATATTAACTATTACCATTGTACCTACTGATACCCTCCAACCACCCCCATTGGAGAAGATGTTTCCACTGGGACAATCTTGTTTAAAAACTAGAGCTTTTAGACAAAGATCCAAAGGCTCATCAGTGGAAAGAACAGAAGAAGAAAAGGGAGCTCCAATGGGTGCTACGTGAGCCTAGCTGAAGTCCAGGCTTCGAGCAGTGGCGAGACAGAGCGAGATGACTGACGAGCCCAGGGAAGCATGAAAGAAGAGGTAAATGAGCACTGGAACACAGAATTCCATTTTTTAAAACAATTGCAATTCAGAGAGGGAAATCAAACTATCAAGGGACTCACACCAATGATCAAGACTAGAGAGATCCGTGTAGCAAAGAGAAAGTAGATAGGAATGGTCATTCAATTTTACATGTACATCCTAAGTGGAAACGCAAAGAGCAAAACTGGAGGGCAAAGACAGAGGTAAGCAGTCTGCTACTGGGTTAGAGACATGCAATAACTGGCTACTGCAGAAAGCATCTCTGATAATGGGAGGATGGTGGCCGAGTGTGACGACTGTCATCAGTCTCAACAGCAAAGGGTAGCAGAGGTCCATGTTGCAAGGAAAGCATGGCCACCATTGTTACAAGCCTGCAACCACTGGAACTATGTGACAACCAGGTTGAAAACATGGTTTCTCCATAGCAAACACCAGGAAAATCTACAGATAAATGATTGTAATAAAGATCGCTGAAAAAATGGTTCTAGACAAAGGAGCAACATATAAAAGGCAATAGCGAATGTGTGTGTATATGTACTCTATAGTCTTGCAATAAAAAGAAAATGTAGCTTTAAAATATACTATCACCATATCAAAAAAGTACACATAACTAAAAGATGTACAAGGTTTTATGGAAAACATTTTGAAACTTTATTGAAAAATATAAAAGAAGAACCAAATAAATGGAAGCAGAAACTATGAACGAACAGGAAGATCCAATGTTACCCAGAAGTAATTCTCCCAAGTTTTATAAATGGATCCTATGAAATTCCAAACAAAATTACACAGTTTTTCATGAAGCTGACTGTCTAGGATATCCACACTTTCCATGTGCAAGGATTTTTAAAAATTATGGCAGCACAAAGCCTAAGGACAGCCAACACATTTCTGAAAAAGAGAAAGGTAGGCCTGTAGAAGAGGCCATCCAAGTCCATCAGAGACACTAACACCCTCATAAAATATAAATAAGAGGCAAAGCACATGAACAATTCAGAAAAGAAAAATTTCCCATGGCTGGTAAACATATGAAGATGTGTCTAGTTTCAAATGGAACAATGATGAGATACTTTTTTTTTCGCCTATGAAACTGGCAAAGACTAAAAAATAATTAATGCTGATTTTGGTGCCAGTGTTAAGATGCTCATCAAGAGCGCTGATGGTGAATATGAACTGGTACCTTTCCAGAAAGCAAGTTGTCAATATGCATAAAGAACCTTAAACACTTGATACATTTTGAACCATTAATTCTCCCTCTTGAAATCCATCCATAGAAAATAATGAAGGTAAATCCAAAAAATTATTCATAGCAGTGTTCACAGCAAAGACATAAACACCTGTGATATAATATTAAATGGGAAAACAAGATATAAAACTTATTTATATTAACATTCCAATGCATTAAAATATTGGATGGAAATTTACTAAAAACTAACAACAGGTTTATGAGTGATTTTCATCTTTTTCTTCATAGTTTGCTTAAAATTTTCAAATTTCTTTCTATTGCTTTTAAAGGAAAACAACAATAAATCAGGACTTGCAAACTTTAAAAAACATATTTTGTTACTCTCTATCCTTACGACTGTTTCTCATTATTAAAACAGAGAAAAAGCCTGGCTGTTGTGGCTCAGTGATTAAGCATTGACCTGTGAACCAGGAGGTCACAGTTCCATTCCTAGTCAGGGCATGCCTGGGTTGCGTGCGGGCTCAATCCCCAGTGTGGGGTGAGCAGGAGGCAACCGATCAATGATTCTCTCTTATCATTGATGTTTCCATCTCTCTCTCCCTCTCTTCTCCTTTCTGAAATCAATAAAAATAAATATTTAAAAAGATAGAGAAAAAGATAAAAGCTCTCTCTTTAGACAGATAAATTATGTGAATTGAATTTATAGCATATTCTCTTCATGTTTCAAGAGTAAGCTTAAAGTACACTTAGTAATCAGCCAAGTAAAATATTTTGGCCATAAAATTGGCAAGGAACTCAAATGCATAATTACCTAAAGCACATAAATACAATACATATTAAAAATATCCTGTGTTTTTATAATTAACACTGAATGCATTATAATTATTCAGTATCTCTTGTATAGTTTCCCTGAAGTAAACAGATAAAAGGTTTTCCATGAGTCCCTAATGGGCAACAACAGATTATAAAGGGAATGAAGAAGTTTTTTTTTAATTTATAAGATATTGAATAATATGGATGAATTCCATCATGGATATAAAACTACTTTTATTTCAGAAGATGCAATAGAAGAAATAGAATAAGTTAGCATATTCTCTTTCTTTTCAGTGATATGACAGGTCCAAAAGAATATGGGTTCTGATTGAATATTATTTTTGTCTGAATAATACATGTGACAATTTATGTAATATAAAATATGAAATAAATTAGTTTGAAACATTTAGTGCATATATTTCTTATTATTCATGATCCTTAAAAACTGGGATAGTGGGGATTAGAAATATAATGCAACTATAATCATAAACACATTTCAGACACTTGAGGGCTTGATGCAAATATGTATTAATATCATCACCATATCCTCTCAACTCAAGAGTTCCCAGTGTTTGGAGATGGGGTGGGGGTTAGAAATGAGAAAGGGAAAGGGAATGGGGGAAGAGAGAGGAGGAAATGATAAAAAGGGCATTATCAGGGTAGAAACCACCTCATTGAGAAATGCTGAATAAACTCAAAACTCCAAGAGGAAAAGCCAGAGAACAGCCCACGGATCCTAGGTGATGGCACTCTACCCGGCAATGACCGCCACCCACTGGAAAACATCCCATCCATGGAAATGTGTCAACCAAACAGGAAGTCTGGCCCCACTGAGGTGGCGGCCCCACTGCTACCAGACACTCAGTGAGCACTTGGCCTTCATGGCTGACAGTGATTTGCTCAAGGGTCCAGTGTTAGGGTCTCAGCAGAGATTCATCAGCGACATGACAGGTCTGAGACATGGGATACAAGTCTTCTGATTAATCTATTGTCCTTTCTACTACACAACACTATTGTTTGGAAAAAATAACTGGCTTTTCAACTGGCTATTTTTTTGTATCGTTATTAAAAGTATTATCTTGGTTCTGCCTGGAGATTAGGAATCCAGTTAACACGATCCAATTAACAGAGAATATGCTGTTATCCCATATAACAGAGATAGCATAACAGTCCCATCATGTTGCACGATCTCCCTGAATAAAGAGTCAACATCTTCCAGAGAGGATCTCTTTAGAAAACCCTGGCTTTCACACACAACTCAAATTTACACATTCAGTTTTCTCCCTCCCTTCTCCCTTCCTCCCTGTATTGGGTTGATTGGCATTAATAATCTAGGGAGGTGGCATATAGAATCCATGCTCTCAAGACCTGTAGCTTGATTTTAGCTCCTGGTGGGTTTGGATGAGCCAGGCTGGAGGATATCCACAGAATGATTTTCCTGCAACTCTCGACAACGAAAAGCCCGAGCAGGCGAGGAGCAATGCTGCAGTGACCTCGCTTTCAGAGCTGAGACTGAGCGATGTTAATGGGCAGCATCTGCTGCTGTGGAGATTTTAAAACAGCAGAGCTGGCACTGACAACGGGGCCCCCAGGGCTGGGTGGGTCTTCTGCCAAAGGACAGAACACTTCAAAGCAAACAAAACCACACAGAGGGAAAATAACACTCTTGCAATAGAACCACAAGTCAAATAAAAAACCACAAGGTTAATATCCCTGTGGTGTTGCTTGTGGATATAAATATGTATTGGAGAGAACATGAACTTTAGAGTCAATGGATTATGGAATAAATTCTGTCACACCATAGCAGGATGGCTGGGCAAGTTACCTAAATTCTGAGTGATTTCCTCATCTGTAAAATGGGTATAATAATGGAATAGCCTTGAGGTTAGAAATACATCTCTCTGTGTGTGTATCTTTGTACAGTGTTGACACATTAGATGTTAGACAAAGATAAGTACCACCAACATCATCATCAAAATTCTAGAAGAGCATGAAAAGTCTACTCCTCAACAATTTGTTCCCACTAAAATACGTTCATAATAAGACAAATTACCTTTATGAGCTTAGAAACTGTGTATGAAGATATACTACAATTTCTCTCTTGGAATAGTCATCTTATGAAATGCACTGGAGTTTCACCTAGATGATTTATTATTACTTTTATTAGTGGTTACATAAGAAATTTAAAACAAACATGGATTACAAATATTTATCCTAAAATGTTTAAACATTTGGTTGGTATTCAATGGGCAAAATAATCAGAGAACCATGTCCATGCTTGCTATTTTTATTTTTATGTTTTTTAAAATATATTTTTATTGCTTTCAGAGAGGAAGGGAGAAGGAGGGAAATAAACATTAATGATGAGAGAGAATCATTGATTGGCTGCCTCCTGTATGCCCCACAGTGGGGAGCAAAGCCAGCAACCTGGGCATGTACCCCAACAGGGAATAGAACTGTGAACCTCCTGGTTCATAGGCCAACGCTCAACCTCTGAGTCATGATAGCCGGGCATGTATGCTATTTTCAAACGATCAGTATTGCTAAGGTTCTAGTTGGTCAGCACAGTTTTTTTTCCTGGTTAAATGCCACTAACTAATTTGATCCTATGTGATGATTTGTATCACCTGAGCATATGTTTTTAATAGCTTTATCTATTTTTAATTTCATTTTTATTTCTAGGAGTATATGTGTTCAAACACATAGAAATGAATTCAGCAAATATAAAGTAACTTAACAGTGTTTGTTAAATATATATTGAATAAATCAATATATATCTTACTGTATATGTTAATATACTGCCTACTGTAATATAAATACATTGCCCACTGCATTATTAATGAATATAATGTTCACTGCATTATCCATTGATGTGCTGCCTGTTCTGTTATTCAAACACAGAGTCATGAGCCTGTGAAGGGAGTGGTTGGGAGGTCAGGGGAAGCGTCAGGAGGAGGTGATATACGAGTTGGATCTGAAAGGACTTGGCGAGTGTAGAAGGAGCAAGAAGTCACCCTAGGCAGAGCCACAACCCGAAGCACAACTCCGATACAAGAAGGTGTTAGGAGTGTGAAAGATGGCAAGTCACTCATAAGAGCCAGACCATAAGGCGCCTGGTGGAAAGTAGCTGTGATTAAAATGAAAGCCTGGGATATAGGCCAAGGTCACATCGTGGAGGGCTGAGCATGCCATGCACTGGAGTCTTTATTTCTGGAAAGGACTCACGGCAACTACTTGAGCCTTAGTCAAATGTGATAAAACATCTATGTTTTACGAAGAAAATTGGTAGCAGAGTGGAGGACAGATTTGAAGAGGGAAACTGAATGTCGAGAAGTAAGTTAGGGGACTCTTACCAATGGTGAAGACCAGGGAGTGGGAACTGAGAGGAAGGGATGGAACTAAAAACTGTGGGGAGAGAAAGCAGTCAGGACTTGTGACCTGCTGATGGAGGTGAGGGAGAGGGAGGGGGCAGTGCCAGAACTAGACCAAGTCAGTGGGAGGTGACACCATCCAAGTGGTACCACATATTCCTGAGGTCAGCAGATGCTAGGACATCGGCGCATTTATAGTCCCTCCTGCACCGGGTCCTGTGGTCAGTGGCATCTGACACTGAAAGCATGTTAACAAGTGGGAAAAGTGCTCAAGTCCCCAGGGCGGAAAAACATTCTAATACCCAGCTTCAAAATAAAAGCCAGACAGCTGACTAGAAGTGCCTCAAACAAACTGGGAAATGTCTACCATCATGAACTATCATCAGAGGGAGGATGGACAGTCATAGGAAATAACAATTTTTAAAAAAATTTTCTGAAGTTTGAGCTTACACATGATGTTATCAGAGGCATGGGCAAGAGGAAACTGTATTTAAAACAATCAACTAACACCTACGAGGTCCTGAAAGCTACCATGACAAAGTGGAGCAGGCAACAAATAAAACAAGAGACTTTTATAATTGTAGTTTAGAAAAGAAATAAGCCAGGTATTCATGGTATAATCCACCCTCTCTATTGCACTATTTAAAAACACACAGAAATGCTTATCTACAAGAAAGTGAGCCTAAACACATACACTTGACTTGCCCCAAAGAGCTTGAAGCAACCTCAAAATTCAGATAGACATTTTTGTCATTTTGTTATGGGCCTGGCTCTGCATCACCATCATAATTATAGGAAAAAACACATCAAAACTCACTTGGCTGCCGCAGCCACTGGAGGCGCAGCTGTGTGATTCTTAATGCGTTTACAGTGCCTGCCAACGCTCCCCACTCCCCGTCCTTAGCTTTCAATGGTTTTGTTTGTGCTGTTTCCTGTGGGATAGAAAATAACCTGCACTGATTGTGGCAATTGATTGACTCAGCTGGTGCCTGAGAATATGAAATAGGAACTGAAAAGCACATCTGAAGAGTGTGTGGGCTGGAGGTGAGCGAAGCGGGTGCCTCCACCCCGGGCTGCACGGACGCACGGAACCAGCTGTGTCGGGCCATGGTTCTATCAGCTGAGTAACACATAGTACCTATTATTCCAGGTGCCTTGTCTCAGTTTTCAAAACGTAACGAAGGGGCTGATGTGCTCCACTCTTAACATTTTTCCAAAGGTACATGCCACTCTCCCTCTGCCAATAACCTCCCCCAGGGAGAGACAAGGCACCTGGCTCCTCTCCTCTGGTTCTGCTGTCAGCCCATCTGAGATGGGGCCCTGTCTTCCCAGCCAAGGGCCTGCCCCTTCTACGGGCATCTGAACGGGCAATCATAATCGCAACCTCCACAGAGAGGGAGTGGCTTTCAGGATTTTTTTTGAAGATTTCTTTGGCTTGCCTGGGAGGCAAGTAAATATAAAACAGATTTTGGAGGGCAAGTGAGATGTTTTAACGATAAGTCCTTCTTAACTTGTCACAGCTTTGTCAAATACATACTAGTCCTTCCCTTACCCGTGGTTTCACTTTCCAGTTGGTTACCTGTGGTTAACCGTGGTCCAAAAATACTAAAGGGAAAATGACAGAAATAAACAGTTCATAAGTTTTAAATGGAATGTTGTCCTACGTAGTGTGATGAAATCAAGCGCATTCCCACTCCATCCCGCCTGGGACATGAGTCATCCATCCCCTTGTCCAGTGTCTCCGCTGTATATGCTTCCTGCTCATTGGTCACTTAGTGGCCCTTAGTTATATACTGACTATGTGCTACCTGAGTGCTTGTGTTCAAGTAACCCTAATTTTACCTAATAATGGCCCCAGAGCCATTCATATAACTTCTATTATAGTATATTGTTATAATTGTTCTATTTTATTATTAGCTACTATTGTTAATCTCATAATGTGCCTAACTTATACACTAAATTGTATCATAGTTATGGATGTAGTGCCATTTGTGTTTTTCAGGCTGCCCTATCTAGGAGCAGTTTTAATTAAAATGCTGTCCTTCCTTTCTCTTAATTTTACAACGAGAGAAAATGTACTCTTTCAGAATCACATGACTGTTTTCATACTGAAGGTTAATCTCTTTCCGCTTGGATCCCCAGAGATGGAGAATGAGTTAAAAACAAAACAAAACCGAGGATCAAAGGCCTTTTGGGGATTAGAGATGGGGAGAAACTCACTCTCCAGCCCTGCAGGGCCACCAGGAAGGAGGGGGGGACACCCCTCCTGTCTCACTACTACGGCATGTGGGGCGCTGCAGCTGGAATGCTGCAGGAGCAGAGAGCAGTGGTGGGCACAGGTTACCATGTCTAGGACTGCCTTGTGGGTGCAGGGTATAGCTGCTGCTGCATCCTGGCCAATCACCCTCTTTGACTCCGGGTCTTACAGGCCCAGAAGTCTGTAGCTGCAGGACAGCTCAGTCCTCACTGTTTCCCTTCAGTGCAGCTACCTCCGTTTTTCATTTTTTGAAAACCCACAGATTTTCCCAAGGGGTTAGCACACACCACTCTACTTGTTGGGAAAAAGAACCCACTCCTCTTTCACGGCAAAGCAGATAAACTTGCCCTTTCCCCTCTGTCTTTCTCCAGAGATCCCCATCCACTCTCCACAGACAATATGCCATTTTCTGTTCAATTCAACCTGTTTACTTTTCTACTGTGATTCATGTCTGAGTTTCTTTTGAATCAAATTATTGCATTTCCCTAGTGAGACATGCCATACGACGATCTTGTTAGAACAAAATCAAATACAAAATTTGCACTGAGCACCGTGCCGACTCATCCCCACCACATGTTTTCCCTTTTGTTTGGACACACTTCTGTCGTCTACTTGAACAGTAATAAATCCTTCCCGTGTTTAGGCCAATTTTCAGACATTTCTGTCTTGGAAAAGATAAAGACAAATTGGTTGAATCACTGTCAGCAGAGAAAAAGTCACTGTTTCAAAACTATTTACAATCTAGATGGCTGGTTTTCCCAATGTACATGGATTGAAGAAAACCAGGAAGACCAACTGGATGATTACTCTGAGTCACAGTAGCAACTGGGGACTCTCTTGACATTTATCCCCAGGTATGCTCCAGTACTGAAGGAATTCATAGCTTCAACAAGTGTCCAAGCCAAGCATGCCAGAGCATTTCTAAACAGGGGCAGAGCGATGTAGTTCTTATGCTTTCTCCATGATACATTTTCCTCTCCCTTTTCTTTCTTGGGTGTTGATTATTATCTTTTGATCAATTCCTGTGTGCCTTGCACAGATAATGTTTAACAATTAAGCTGTTTGTACTAAATAGATCTTCATCCAAGTACAGGAATGAAACTCATGTTACCTATATCTTTCTTCTTTTCCCATGCTTCCAGAATGATGTGCAAGTCCAAGCTCTCCAGTATGACACACGGGTCCTTCATGACTGGAGCCCTGACTACCTGCACTCGCCAGCCCCTCCTAGGATTCAGGCCAGTTTCCCAGTACACCCTGTTCTACTTTGTGTCTACCTGAAATCTGCCCTCTTTCACCTTCTCCTGGCCAACTCCCATGCATCCTTTACGGAGAAGGTCATCCTAACTCAGTGCTGCGCCCCAGACTGGCTCAGATGCCCCCAGTGGCCTTAAAAGCACCACTGCAAGTCTCTCTTGTGCGGTTTAACCCACTGCACTCGCTATGTGGCTGCTTTCTCCTGCAGAGTGAGCTTCTGGAGGGCAGGGCACCCAGCACCTAGCAGTGTCAGATTCACAGCACCTGTTCAGTGTTCTATGGTAAATTAAATGCAATTTATTAAGTTAAACTTTATCTTAAACCCTGCCTTGCCACAAACACCAGTAGAATCTTTTTTTTCTGAAAAGAGTATTCTGTGGTCTCCAGTTACACCATTTCTTAGGACTTTCCTAACAGATATGAAAATACTATTTTAGCAATTAAAGGTGATAGCATAGATTTGAAAATACTTATTTTCTCAGTTCTCAAACTTTATTCACATAATCGAACCTACCTACTTATGTAAGTTACTTTTTAATGGGAGCTTTTGATGATATGTGATAAATAGTAGGGAAATTACCTAGCCCTATAGCTAAAGCGAAAATGTACTGAGCCCGTTCCATAAAGTGACTGGCTCACTGTATCCTCAGAGTGCTGAACACAAGAGTTGACAGATGTACTGAACCGCAGTGTGTCACAGTTTCTCTATAAAGGACACCATGTGAACTTCTGCTTTTGAATCTTATACAGGGTAGGGCAAAGGTAGGTTTACAGTTGTAAATATGCAAAAACAGTTTATTCTTGTGTTCTTATTTATTAATGTACTGTTTTCCAGATGAACATTTGTAAATCTATTTTTGTCCCACTCTGTATTAGCATTCTCCTCTTTTACTAGCTAAGACTTCAACTGAATGTCAGATACTGTTCTAGCATTCATGATACATTAAGTGGGTTAATCCTCATACAACCTTATGAGGTTGATACCATAGTTACTTCATTTTACAGATGAGGAAACTGAGGCCTAGAGAGGTTAGACAACTTGCTCAAGGTAACACAGCTAGTAGCAGGCAGCAGAGTTGAGTTGCCATACAGGCAGTCTGGAGTCAGAGCCCATGCCCACACCATGGCCTCTCAGTATTTGCCCTGAGGGAATCATACTACGCTAGGCCGCACAACACTCCTGACTCCCAGGACATGTCAAAGAGAAGATGCACACTCCACAGCACCATTCCAAGAGGTACCTTTGGTTAGAGTTCTAAAGCCAAATAAACGTAAAAAGTAATAGCCTGAGGGCTTCTAGATTCATCCTAGAATAAATATTCCCTAAGATTAGAGAATGTGGAGCACAGTAAATACAGCCTGGACAGCCCCTTTAATTCCCATCGGCTTGGCTGTGCCTCTAGAAAAGACCTGATCATGTGATTCAGTGACACATGCAGGCAAGGACGGCAAAGGTAGGACTCCAGGCTTGAGGTGAGACACCACTTAGCAGGCATCCCTATCTCTCTGCAGCCACTGCACAGGTTTCCCCACCAGCATCCCTCCTGTGTCCCATTTACTCTGTCCCACCAGGGTCCTCCTGCCAACATCAGCACCTTGTCCTCCCCTGATTCCCAGGAGGGGTATTTAATCATCTGAAAATCACTCAGTGCTAGGATTATTCTTAACAGAATGTTCCATTTCATATTTCTCCCAATAGCATCTTCTTATTTGTTCCTGCTTTCCTCTCTAGCATATGTTCTTTATTTCATTTTTTCCTTCTTTCTTTTTCTTTGTTTTATAATGGTTTTGGTGTTTAAGTATTTACTTCTGTCCGCAGCTTTATGGAGATATAATCGATATATAACATTATGTAAATTCAAGATCTATAATGTGATGATTTGGTACACTTGTCCATATTACTTTTAAGCAGTCCGTTCTGATCCACTGACTAGCTAGAATGAGAAAAAGAGTATTTAAAATGTAATTAATTAAGCATTTTATTTCAAAGTACAACTACTCAGTGAATCATGAATTATAATATGCTTAAAATGAGTATCACTGTTTACACTTACAAGCCATATTTCTGCAGGATATCTGAATAGAAAATATGTTTTTGCACACTTTCAAATATGTATCACCTATAGTGTGTTATAGGAAGTGCCAAGGTAGGTATTTTTAAAAAGTCCATGAAAATTTATCAGGTTACTTTATGAATTATTATTTGAGCCTATAACTAATCTCTTTGACATTAATATCTTTAATAAACATTTGAGTAATATTTGCATTCAGAATACTGGATAGAACTCAGACATCACTTCTATTCATTAGGCTTATATTTTCTCAATAACCTAATTTTGTCTTTCATAAGATATTAATGCTTTTGGAAGTCTTACTCTTAATCCTATTAATTCCTAAGCTAGCTTTTAAAAGTGCATGAGGAAATATGCAAAGCAGTCAATTTCACTGAATTATAAATCACTAAAGGTAAAACTAAAATAACCACTAAATAAGAATTTCAGGGTTTCTAAAATGCAGTGCTTTATCTGAAAGAATTTCCTGGACTTAAATCAAACCCTTGGGGCTTGGTTTGAGTTCATTTCCTTGGCTTTGTTGTCCCTGAACACAGGTCCACGGGCAACATACAAGGGTGCACATGTCAGCAAAGTGTGTCTATCTGTCTGCGTTGGACTGAAGACCTAGACTTAAAAGAAGACCAGCCATTGCAGTGGTATGGCTCTCACTGCTGTAAGGAGCCTGGCCAGCAAGCTCGGAAATGGAGCTAAACCTAGACAACACGGCACCTGGAACATAACATGAAGTATCAAGTGCTCCCTAAGCGGAGACGAAGCAGTTTGAAACTTGTAGGATATGTAGGTGGTAGGAACTGATTTAAAAATACTCTCATTACAGACAAAATGTTCTCCAACTGTGGGCTGGTCAGGTTGATATGGCACCAGAAACACATTCTAAGATTAAAAAACCACAAATCTATATAATCCTTTTTTTTTTTTCTATTTTAGAGAGTGGAAGGGAGAGGAGGGAGAGACAGAGAGAGAGAGAAACATCAATGTGAGAGATACATTGATTGGTTGCCTCCACATGCCCTAACCAGGGCCAGGGATCAAGCCTGCAACAGAGGTACATGCCCTTGAAGAAAATCAAACCCGGGACTCTTCAGTCTGCGGGCTGATGATCTATCCACTGAGCCAAACCGACTAGGGCTAACCCCATTTTTACTATAAGCACGCTACCTTTTCTTCACCAGTGACTGTGACCTAATTTTAACAAGGTAAAAAGAGAAACCTACTCGCCCGACTCAGACACTCAAGTAGCGTGGGCTTCTTTGAATCACACTTCTTCAAATCAATTCATTCTTTTCAGTTCTTGAATGACTTTCCAAAAGAACCGGTCAATGACAGAGGCTGTGCAAGAAATGAGCCCTGCATTTTACACAGGATCAGAGAATACTGGCGCTCCTGGAAATGCCCTGAACGCTGTCACACTAGATCCTGGGTCAGCGACGTGCTCCTGGGTGGGCTGGACAATCACAGCTGTCACAAGGATGACACTAGCCAGTCCCTCTAATCTCCACCACATGACATGGCTTCGGTTGTCTATAATTGTTTTAAGTGGGTAGGTTCTTCCTGAGATAACTATACAAAATTATCAGGATCTAACATCATATTTAATTATAGGAAAAGCCAACGAAGTGATCAAGAATGGGGAAGAGAGCCAGGTGGGCCTCTGTTTTCACTGCATTTATGTAGAATAAGGGAAAAGGGGAAGGGGCCCTCCTTTTTCCATTTAATGCATGCTCGCTTCCTAGTAATGCATCTCCCTGCCAGATGGAAATGGAGCCATGGCTGGAATACCTCGTCTCTTTCTGGCAACCCTCATGGGACCCACTGGCTGGCTGAGTGAGCTGGGAGCACAGTTCCTGGCATAATGCCCAGGAAGGCTGAGAGGGGCCCTGGTGCTGAGCTCATGCTCACCTCATATTCTTCCTTGAAGCCGTAGCCCTCGGCACACTTCATCTGCGTGATGTGTTGGAGCAGGTCTGCTACCCGGATGGCGGGGTGCAGCTGCCCCGTCTGGTAGGGCACTTCGGCCGCCTCGCGCTTCTTGTACGTGTGCGACTGCACCAAGCTGCTGGTGTCACTGGCCATCGTGTGGGTTTCGTCTAGGAGAAGAAGGTAAGGAGAAAGTGAGGGTGAACCAGCAGGCTATGTCAAAGTCACTGAAAATGCTAAGAAGTGGTGCTGGCATCCCCTCAACCTATAGCTGCAATAATCCCTACAATGGCTCAGCAAAAAAGAAAAGTTAAATGTTTAGAAATTTAAATGGGATTGGCAACACTGATAGGAATGAGGCAGAAATCTTGCTTTTTACAAAGCAGTCCAAACGATCTATTTCTTTCACAAAGCTGGTTGGTAAGAACCCTTTAGCCTCTGGGTGCTAAGTTTATAGAAGTTTCAGTCTGAAACTTCATCAAGGCTTGGTATTAAACCAGTCTTGGATTTCTTCTGAGGATTTTTAACCTAATTTGTATGATGAAGAAAATGAACTCTGTACAAATGTTCTGTGAGCAAAATAAAAGTGCACAAAATGGTGTGGCCTATAAAGCTAGCAATGAGAATGGACTTGATACACGAAATCAAAGAAAAGCGGAAAAGGAAAGGGAAGTGATGAGTCACTTTGCATGCTCCAGGATCATAAAGCTTGACAAAATACTGTGGACCAGCACATCACACATGGAATGTTCTACAGGAGCTAACATGCAGGCCGACACGCAGCAGAGCCAGCTGGCTTCGTCAGGGTCTACAGATGAGAAACACCCCCCATTCCCTCCACACCTTCTCCATGGGGCGAATGGGGGAACTTACCATTTATTGGCACTTTTAAGAAGGTACATATCAGGAAAAAAGAGGAGAAAAAGGAAACAGGGCATAAGCAATAATACTGTGTGAATAATTACAGGTAGTTTTTATTTTGTGCTTTAATTTGACAGTTAAGTTTTCTATACAGAGGTGGTCAGAGGGCAAAGCCTCAAGTCTCCCATCTCGTAAGGATGGAGGTGTTTATGTACTCTATTCAAAAAGGAGTTAAAGAAGTATCACAATTGCTTCTCATCCCCCAAGAACCAAGTAATGACTAAGGCTTCTTATTTGAATTTCTTAAACAGGTCAACCAAATTGTACTATAAAATTAATGTGAAAATTTGGTCAAATAAGCCTAAAGAGGCTGTGTTTTGATGGAAGACTACTAGTAAATTAGATGAATGAACTGCAGAAATTGTAGCTATTAAAAAATGTCTTATGTAGGAAAGTGCTATTAGATTAAGAGTTTCATATTCTACAGGTTAACTCATAATAATGCTGAATCCCTTTAGCTGTTTTATAATTGAGGATGTGTCTCATCAAAATATAATGCAAAGTCACTTAAAATGAGGATAGTAAATAAGAATCTATTTCAGGTATAAATAAATTTGTTCTTTTTTTTTTTTTTTTTTTTAAATTACCAGATTGTTTATCAACAGGGAATTCAGTTATGGGGTTTGTTTTTGAAACTGAGAAGTTCAGGTCCAAAGGAAATTTAGCTGAAGGGTGCTTGATTAGATGGGCCTGGTTTTGAAACCTCACTTCTCTCTGCATTGCAAAGCACCTGGGGATGCATGGTATGAAAGGTGGTACACAAGTGTGTAGCTATGTCGCTGTTGCTGAAATGGCACCTGGATCACTACAAGGTGGCTAAAGACACAAAGACAAAATAAAAAGGGTGGTAAGCTGATTTTATGATTTTTTTCATTTGGAATTACTTTGAAATTTAGAAATTCCTATGTTCTCATTTTATTAGAACTGTCACAAATCCACCGGGAGATTTTCATGTCAGGTTTGCTTGCTGGCGACTGCCAAGCTCATAAAGTGGGATACAGGATTGCTATGGAATTACTGAATCCGTTAAGCTTTAGCTACCCCAGTAGAAAGTTCCTTCTTTACACTAAAATAAATGGAACATTAATTAGTTCCCCCCCCCCACCGGCCTCTCTCGTTCTCTCACTTTTGCACCTTTTGGGATGAACATAATTAAATGCCCTCCATTGTGGACTGACCTTCTAAACTTCCCCTAAATTAATCATCTGGGCTTCTTAAGTGGATAAGCTGGTGACCGAGCAGCGCTGTGATCCAGGGCTGCGCATTCTTGGAAGTTTTAACCACGTGGTTAAAACCACTGTTCCCACTGTATGCATCATCTCCCACAGCACTGTGACATCTCGGCCTCATTACCAGTGTGGATGTGTCCTAAAGCATTTAAACACTACTGAGACCATCTAAGGAGAGTACTTTCATCCAGCATTTAGATCTCAAAGAGGAAACAGAACGTTCCTCGTGTAATAGCTGTTATGAAATTGGGTCACCTAAACTAGTAGAAATTCTTGATTCCACCCACATTAGTGAGTAATCAGTGTCCACGACCTCTTAAAAAAGAATTATTACTGATAAAACATACAATTTGACATTAATTTCCTATGTTTGTTAAAATTTACCCACTGACATATTTTTAAATTTAAAAGTATGCATAAGAGGAAACCAGAAATAAAATTTCTCACTAACAGTTCTGATGGTTTTCTAAGAACAGAGAATGAATGCTACCTATATTCTTTAATAAGCTATCTTGAATTTTCAACAAGCCAACTAAAAAATCTTGAAATAAATGCTGTGTTTTTGAGGTCAGGGAGAATCGATCAATTGATCAACCCATCCATCTATTTATCTTATTTTTTTTATTTTATTTTTTTTTGCTAGAAAATGATGTATAGGCATACTAAAGCTCTGTACATTAGGACTGGGGACCTTCACCTGTGAGAATAAAAGGTGGAGGGACTAGAAGATTTAATTGTGCCAAGCTCCGAGTCACAACAAACATTTCTCCAAAAGTGATACTAGTTCTACTCTCAGAAAGTACCAGAGTGGGTATCCAGCTTGTCTTCCTTCCAGTTTCAGGCGATAACCTCACTAACCCTTAGCACACACAGATTCACATTTGCACCAAATAATGTGGAAGAACAGCTCCCAAGCAGCACCATTTGTTTTTGGTGGCACATGTATAAGCTAGACATGGTAACAGCTATTTGTCGGGCCAGCTGACTTACATTTCACAATGTGCGTCATTTTTGCTCCTTGAATTGTCTGTTCAAATGATTCTCTCTCAGTAAAGAAGCCTAACCAACTTTAAAAGATGTCATTAGTGTTCATAATAATGAAGCAGGGACTTTAAAAAATGATATTTGTTTAATAAGCTTATCTAAATCCTGCTGTGAAACCTGAACATTTTCTTCCCTCTGACATGCGCAACTCAGCCCTCCCCACTCACAGCTCCCCCAAGGTCAGAGTGTCTACCAGAGGAACCCGAATGAATGGCACAGCACACAAAGAAATGCAAATCTTTGCCTTTCCAAAGATTCTGCAATTGTCATCTGCATGTAGATTGCATTGTTCAGGAGCCTAAGATTAGCCCACGCCCCCTCACTTATGAAAAGAATAAAAATGCAGCTTTTTTCCCCCGACAGTAGGTATTAAAAGGTGAGAGCTTTAGTGGGTTTTGTTTGTTAGCCACCAAAATCATGCAAATTCAAAAATTCTGATTTATGCCCATTCTTATACTTCTGAGTTCATTTTTTCCTTAGGCAATGAATTTGTTTAAGCCCAGAAATGACCATAATAAAAAAAATAATCACCCTCTTTACAAAAATCGTAACAACTTAGAGAAAAGAGAAGCACGGGGGAAAAGTTATGTTGTAAAGATATAAACCTGTGTAAAGAGAGTTAGGAGGCATCACGGCTGAGGATAGAGCTCTGGCTAAACGACTTGCTATGTACCTTGAAGCCTTTAGTGTTGGGCTCCTTGGCAAGGTTAGTGGTAGAAAGAGAACACAGCTGTGCTGCACGCGGGTTATATGCAGTAGCAGCTCCTCCTGGTTTGGTAATGCCATTTCATAGCCAGGCAATGCTATTTCTCCTCACCCTTCTCATACTGGACAAAAGGCATGTGGTCCCCTCTCATTCCCCACTGGGAACAGTTCTGCCCCACGTTTTATTTCTAACTTTTTATTTCATTTCTAGTGACATCTGACACATAGTAAACCATGTGATTATAAAGTGCCATCTTGTCATTTTGCTGTTGGGAACATCAGCTCCTTTGAAATTCCACGGTGAACAGACACTTTGGAATGCTGGGTGCCCGGAATGTCTCTGAGGAGGGGTAAGGGGCCAAAACACTATTGTGATCATTTTTTCTGCATGATGTTCGGCATACTATAATTAGAAAAATGCTATTTTTGAAATTGAAGTTATTAGTGCTTAGCAGTAAGTGAAAATAACAAGCTATTTTCACTTTTATGACTGTCACATTGGACAGAATTCAGCTCTTGGAAGTAAACAGCTGAGTGATTAAATACTGTGCTTTTTTTTCTGGGATCAGACTTGACTTTACATTTGAACACAGAAAGGGACAATACTGGAGCTGGGATTGTTCATTTGAGCCTTTTGGTATCATTTCCAACATGCATGAGGCAAATCCTTCTTACCAATAGAGACTACCTGGAGAGAGTCTTTTTATTATCTACGCCCCCACTCCCCAACCCCCACCCCAGACCACCCACTACCCCCGTGTCCTACTTGCAATCACTGCATTGTACAGAATTAAAACTCCATTCTCCCAAAGACTGGCCACTGACTCTCTAAATTACTCCTGCAATAAACTGTGATAAAGGGAAATGTTCTCACCTAAAATTGCAGTTGGCACAAATGGGTCTGTCATACATCATAAGCAGGTCAATGCAGAGAAAGTAAAAAGAGAAAGAACAGTAAATGATTGATGAAAGGCCCCCCGATATTCCCACAGAAAGCCATAGAAAGCACCGGGTTATAAGACATCAGACACATTAAGCTCCTAAACCATCATGAACAGACAGCAAGGCGAGCACTGACTGAGTCTGACTGCTAGGGCTTATGAAAGACGAAACCATGGAAAAATCTGTTACCTGGGTAATAGGAATTAGGCACCGACGTACTCAGTGTGTTTGTTTTCATTGTAAAGGACGATGGCGAAGACACAGCTGTAAGTAAGAGAAAGGCTAGTCAGCGGATGCAGAGGCAATAACACCTGGAAGCATGGCTCTCGGATCACTTCCAGGGACGCCAGCTGGAGCAGACGTGGCTGCACAAACACACAGGTTTACTGAAGTCCCCGTGGTAAATACTACCGTTTCTGCTCTCTCCAGGGAACTAGTCTTTTAGAGAACAAGCACCCTCTTATCACTTCAGCTTTTCTTACCCCACAAATGAAGAAAAACCAATAACCACAGCTGCCATTTTGAATCTAGAAATTCATTAGACTTCTACTTTGACTTCTAGCCTTTGCCTGTAAATTCTACTATCAAGTTGAACTGATTTTTCACAACTAAGAGTATGAGCCTGTGTCCACACATGGTTTTTATAACTTGCAAAATCCCCTCCTTCCTCATCTGTTGGGTACGCAGAGAGCTGCCCGCCATGCCATGCCCTGGTTTATGGAAAATAAAGGGGAGGTTTTCTGTGTGCTGCATGTCAGGTCAACTCTGCAGGCCCACATATTGTCCTACTTGTCTTTTCAATCCATATAAAATGCTCTTTTTATTTGAAATATTCCTCTAAAACTCTCAAGATTCAACCTCTTCCTCTCTATCCTTAAGAGGAAAGTCAATCCCATCTAATTTATCTGAGACTCCACTGTAATTGAGTATTTTTCGTTTTTAGTTTGCTAATTCCCTTCAATGTCTTAATTGATTAGTGCTTTAAAAACACTTTAATCTCATTAAAGTGTTCAGATAAATAATTTGAATGTGCCCAAGCAGGTTAATGTAAGTCTAAATTTTACTTCTGTGATGAAGCCATATGATTTATTAGGTGTTGAGTTCCTACCCAGTTACATCACTGTATTATGGGAACCACTACCAAATCCCGATGATATTGTATGCTATCTTTATTCTGATGACATGCTAATATATTTAGCTCTCCTGGAGAAGTTCCTTTAAGGATGGTGTTTTACCTGCATTTCTGTTTTTAAAGTGTAGAATTAGTGAATAATAGAGCAGCAACCAGAACCCAGGCTGCCTATTGTTTACAATATATTTTTCTAAAATAGAAAAGTATCACATTTATAATGCATGTTTATGGTAAGCTGCCAGGAAAAAAGAGAGCAATTGATGAAAATAAGAACAAAAAACCTGAGTACCTATAAAATATGCAAGGGTCAGCAAGAATAATGCCTATTACCCGCAGACATTTTTACATGGTTGGTAAAATGTGCAAAGCAGACATAAAATAACCACGTTTATTTTCACCTTTAAATAAAAGGTATTTTAAATACTTTAGGTTTTTAGTACACAACTTAATCTCATTCCCACTATACCTATCTATTTTCCTCATTTTTATGTACAACTCCCATTTACTTTGGTGGATAGATGATATATGCTTGTGCTTATTTTTAAATTGTCCAATCTCATTTTTCGCTGTCGCATTTCCAAAAGGTACTCCTTTCCCAACTGCTAGCACTTTCTCCCAGACATTCTCAGATTTGTAATAGGTTTGGGGCTGGAACCTCAGTGGCCTAAGGAACACTTTTCCTCCCTCAGTAACTGCTCTCTTATTTTAAAGGCATTAAGAGAGAGAGCATTATGATAAAGTTTACTATTGGAGTCACTCCGGATAGATGGAATTTGATGAGATCTACTCATTGCTCAAAGAGTGGGAAGAAAATGTAATGCCTATTGCATTGTTTCTTCTATTGGCTACATTGATGGGAGGCTCAAAATAATGCCTAATAGCAAATGAGCTGGCTTGGAAGCTGACGTTGGCTTCTGCAGCAGTCCCTCTCTGCATGAGCATTTTTGGATTGCCACAGATACATTCACTTTTGAAAAAGTAATATCGAATTAAATTTCCTGTCCAGAGGCAAATATCCCCTGTTGTTCAAACTTCACAAGCCTAGAAAATATTAATGTAGGTCTCTGCTCTTTGGGCAGGTAATTCCAAGTAAATTTATGCGTGAGGAATTGCACCATGAAATAGAAAATTTGGGACATTAATGGGTTATCCTAGAAAGTAAGAACATGTGGCTCCCTACATAGTATCATTCAAGAAATAACTGCAACTACAAAAATTCTAACCTTGTCTTGGGTGGGAAGGGCTTCTCCCATACCAGCCCACAACAGATGCATCATAAAGTGAAAAATGCAATATGTAGCTTGTGCTATACCACAGATTCTGTCACCTACATTGAAGATGACAGGACAGGGCTAAGGACAATGACTAAGGACAAGGAGTGCTGGGCTGCCCACTGGGGTCAAAGTTATTTCTGCTGAACTCCTGCTCCACCAGGCTAGAGCATTAGGATAAAGTTTATTGTGCATAAATGTAGCACCTCTAAGTAGGAATAGGTGGACAACTGTAGCCACCACAGAGAGAAGTAAGCAACTGAACTCTATGAAGCTTTGCTGAATGTAGGAGAAAGACAAGGCCTGGGAGAAGGCAGGTGTGGTGACCACATGGTGACTGGAGAGAGATGTGGATGGGGGGAGGCGGGGGCTGCAGAATCAGAACAGGCCCAATGGGTGGTCAGGACACAAGCACACACTGTCCACCCTGCAATCTGCCCTCTGCCGCAGAGACCAGATTCCTGTGCCTCTCAGCCATGAGGTTCCCAGCCTTTACACACTTTTATTAGTGCACTTTTATTCCATGCCCATGCTATCCTACAGCCTGATCATGCAGCCACGGTGAGCAGCCACCTGTGGCATGGATTTCACATGGTGAATAAACCTCTGACCTTGAACCCAACAGGGCCATGAACCACAGGCATACACCATGGGATTTACTTCTGGTTTCTGAGAAGATCACCAGGGACACAGCAACTGCTCATTTTGTATTTCGTATAATCAACATAATTGTTGGCTTCCTGAAATAATGCCTTTACCTGGATCACAGGTGTTAGTATGGGAAGGTATGAGCTGAGCTCGGCTAACCCACCTGGTGTGAAATGTAAGACTTGTGAAGTGGAAATACAGTTTAACTTATTAATTGCCACTGATAGCCCTATAATAAAGGCAGAACCTGTCAGCTAAAAAAATCATCAATTAACTGGTTACTGGCATTTAGTGAACTGTTTTATAACAGGCTTCCCACGTGTAGTTCAACACCTGGTTAGCTTACAAATAGCATCTAAACAACAAAATAATGATGAGAAGCATGTGCCTTCTCGGAGAGGAGGAAAGCCCTTGCTCTCTAAGTCTTTCCAGAACCGTAACTGTGGCCTCCTTTCCTCTGGACCTACCACCTGTACCATGTCATCACACCCAAGCAACCTATGGCACATGCAGAAGTTTCCAGGACTGTTTAAAGGGACTCGAGAACCCAGTAAGACAAAAAGAAATTCTTACGCCATTTTTTGGGTTTATAAACCCCCAGTTCTATCTGGAATTACGGAGAAACCACAGAGATGGATTAGAAGCCAAGAAACATGCGCACTTACATCTCCCGTTCAGGTTGTGGGTGTCCATGAAGGAGAATGCCTCGTCACAGTTGGTGCCTTGCTCGGCATAGCTCTTGTCCATGGAGTTCACCATCACGGTCATCTCCTGCCGCGTGCTGCTCATTGTCTCCTTCCGCTTCTTGGCTAGTTTCCTTGGGACAAAGAGTTCATTATGTAGGCATGCATCTGAACAAAAAATGGGATGCTGACATGTGTATGGACAAACGATCCAGAATAACTTCTATTGAATTAATCGTATTCATTTATAACATTGATTTGTTGTGCCTTCTAGCTATCAGGTTCTCTGTCAGCTGCAGAGAGATGGAGATGAAAATCATCCACTGCCTATCCTCAAACATTCCCACCGTGATGCTAGGACTGTATGGCCTAGAACTATGGTCGGCAAACTGCGGCTCGCGAGCCACATGCGGCTCTTTGGCCCCTTGAGTGTGGCTCTTCCACAAAATACCACGGCCTGGGTGAGTCTATTTTGAAGAAGTGGCGTTAGAAGAAGTTTAAGTTTAAAAAATTTGGCTCTCAAAAGAAATTTCAGTCGTTGTACTGTTGATATTTGGCTCTGTTGACTAATGAGTTTGCCGACCACTGGCCTAAAACATTAGTTTCTGTTCTCGCTACTATAAGCTAAATTAAAAAGGACAATGCCCATTTTAATGTAGTAAAACAGAATCATTTTCTATTTACTGATATGCTTCTAGTTACTAACCTTTTACTAAATTATTTTCTTCATTTCCATATTCAGTGCCCCTGAGCAGATCCCCCTAGTACGTATATTTGCCAAACATAACTCTAACAGTCTAAGGATGAATCTAAGAGGCATATGGTAGAACTAATGAGCAGAGTGAGGTGAGGAGTGCATAAAGGGAGCAGGCGTGATGCAGAGCCACACAGGGGAGAGGAGCCCAGGCCGTGGGAGCTCTGGAGGGCAGTCCTCAATTCCCAGATAGCTACGGCACTGGACCAAACCCCTCAGGAACCCAAATTAGTTTCCCCATCAAAGTTTCTCAACAGAGCAGAAGGTAAAAAATTCTCAAGCTGTTGGCTACCCTGGAAAGTTGAGTAGCAATGGAAGAGGAGGCAAAGGGCTGAGGAAAGCAGAGATATTTCCAGTTCTTCTGGAGGCACAGTTTAACACTGGCCTCTACATCAAGCATGTTAAACTCTCGTGCATGGTTTATTTGGCCCGTGTTAGCCTTTGAATTTGACATGCTTGCTCTACATCCTTCTCACTGACCACCAAAAGCTCCTAAAGTTACAGATAACTAGACAAAAGCCATAAACTTAAGGGAAACTGACATACAAATAAACAGATCAAACATGTCTTTATAGCTGTTACTACCAGAGCTGGTTTTATGCACCAAAGACAGACAAAAATAGAATTAGAGATGGTATAAAGTGAAAAGTTTTAAGAGGACTATGGCACCATAATACTTAAAATATTATGTCCCAAAATATTCTAATTGTGCCTAAGCACCTAGCAACGTTTACCAAAGAAAATGGCAGCTATTGACTCTGATTGACCTAGGACACAACAGAATTTAAAATAAGCCACATAATCAAAATCACCCCCATATTAGGTGATTGCTAATGCAATATAAGGCATTGACAACATTAGACCATATGGATAATCTTTATCATCATTTCCAAATGCCACATAACCCAAATGCTTTCTTGCCTGTAGTTATAATAATCTTTTAATATCTTACTTTGAGAGCAGAACTGTTTCATTAATAAGTTGCCCTTTTTAGTTCTAAAAGTTGGGAAAAATCACCTATAACTTCTATGAGAGCGTTAAAATTGTAAAGATTTTGAAAATTAAGCCAGTGTCACTCCTCTGGGCATTGGCATTTTTCTCTCACCAGCGTGCAGAGCATGATCACCTTCTCCAGAGCCCAGTTTTTCTAGGCAACGATGCTCATCTGAGAGGCAGGCTGGACTTAGATGTTCTCCATAGGTGTTCTGGACAGAGGCAGCACCAGGATCAAGCTGTGGTTATAATAACACATTTTCTCTCCCTTTCTAAATTTGCTAGCTCATTGGAAAAGCATTCTTAGGCCAGGTCTCCCCAGGAACACTCCAGAAGAGGACTGAGATAATTAGCCCCATAATTCAGGCAAAATATCCCCATTTTGCTGGAATTTCTTTGACTTGCTTTGGACTAATTTATGCTGATGATTGCCTCAATATTTTCTTTTTTTCCGCCTATGAAGAAAGCTATAGCCAAGTTCACTGACTTCCCTTTTTGTCTTTTCTTGCTTGCATTCCTCTGATCCTTACAGGTTAGGGCAGTGGTTGGCAAACTGTGGCTCATGAGCACATGTGGCTCGTGAGCCATGGTTTGCCGCTCTGTCGACTAATGAGTTTGCTGACCACTGAGCTAGACTCTCGATTCCAATAATTACAGGCTGTTGTTCCTTGGGATTAAGCCCCTATCCCAGTGGTCGGCAAACTCATAAGTCAACAGAGCCGCAGTTTGCTGACCACTGGGTTAGGGAATGACAGTGAATGTACTTCTGGTGTTGTTGGTGGGAAGTGGTGGTGGATGGGAGGATGTGTGCACCAATGAAATGCTTATACAGGTGAAGCCCTTTCTCCTCTATAATCCTCCCCAGGTGTGAACTAATTTCAGTGATGTCACACTATACACTTTAATGGTGATCTTCTTTAAGCACAAAAAGAGCCTTTTAAGGACTCAAGAGAACCTGTTCAAATCAAACAGAGATCTTCACATGAGAGACCTACAGCTTTAAGCTCATATCCATTAAGCACATCCTCTATCTCCATGATCCTTCTTTAAAACCCAGCTCACAATGTGCTCAGCAAGGCTTCCTGCATTAATCTGTCTCACCACATTTTTATTGGCATCAAATGTCACAAACACAAATACCTCACAAGGGCCAGGCAAGTGGCAAAAGTGAAGCAGGCACAAGACAACAAGGAGAGGTGGAGACTAGAGTAATGGAAGAGGGTAACAGCCACTTGGCTCCAAAAGTGATACCTCATGGAGGTCCCAGACATTGTAAATTTCAGGAGAAACTAGAAATCCAGACTTTATGTGAACTTAAAAATATTTCAAGTGTCATCAGATACTAGTAATTCAAATAAAAATAAAATAAAATAGTATGGGGCCCAAACAAAGCATGTTTGTGGGCACTTCTGCTCTCTGTTAATAATGGCAATTAGAGGATTATATTGGAATGAAAGGGAGTGGAAATTAACCTACAGTGCACAAGTGGTATCTCTAAGTGTCATCTCATCTAATCCTAGTAACCTTATAAGAACTATTCTTACCTCCCGTTTTACAGATGATGCAACCCCATAACTAAATATTAGGTTTTGAAAAGTAGGATTAATTTACTAGCATCTAACCAATGCTTTATACAAAGCAGGTGGTACCCAATATTCTTGTTAATTGAAGTAGTCATTGTCATACCAAACCATTAGAAAGGAGAGTTGTTCTATAGCCTAATTATCAAAGTACCTTGCCTTGTTATGAAGGGTGCAAGTTGTTGCTTGGGGTTTTCATATGTTCTTTCTTATACACAGCCTGATGCAGTAGTCCATCTATATATATAAAAGGCTAATATGCAAAGTGTCCCCTCAGGAGTTCGACCGGGAGACTGGAGTTTGATCGCTCTCTATGACGTGTGCCGACTACCGGGGGTGGCGTGAAATGAAGGAAGGCCCCGGCGGGCAGCCAGCAAAGGAAGGCCCTGCTGGCAGCTGGAAGGCCCCGATCGGCCCTGATAGCTGGCCAGGCCTGGGAACCCTACCTGTGCACGAATTTCGTGCACCGGACCTCTAGTAATTACATAATGGCTGAGGAAGGCTAGATTTGGAATTGAGGCTTGGGAATGTCTGTATATAAACTGAAGTTTTCTCTTTCTCTTTTGCTCTCTCTTATAGGCTTTGTGTTTCCAATCTGTATTTTTTTTCAAGTGAAACTTCAAAAACTGCCAGGAAAACTTTGTAAACAATGAAATAAAGTGTTTTGTGCAGAGAAACTCATAAAGTGGAAGCAATTTTCTTTGCAATCTTATCTAAAGACACAAGTCAATTTATTTCCCATTTGATTTTTAACAAATGGTTTGCCTGAAATATTTTAATCTCAACTCTTGAAACTTGAACTGCATGAATCTCAAAGGCCCCTGTAACAACAACAACAAAAAAGTTTCTACCGACATGAAAAATGAATCATAAAGAATCAGAGTTTACAGTTCAGCATGCAAGAAGCTTGGAAATCATCACTCTGTCCTAACAAGTAAAAAGCTGAACAAAATGAAATCAACAACTCTTCTTAGACAATTCATCAGATAATTGAGGTCCCAGACACACCACTGACCCCCAAATTACAGAGACAAACAGGTAAATACAGAGAATTACAACTCACCAGAGCAGAAATCTCAGTGAGAACCAGCAATGGGGTAGGAAAACCTAAATCCTAATTGACAAATTATTGGAGGTTCAGTGTGGACAAGTCTGAAACTTATAAACTTCAGGAGGGTCCATTGTTAGGGGCCCCCATACTTTTGTGAATCTTACCTTCAGGAGCCCTACAAGGTCCTCACAGTAGAGAATGAACAACCCTCCTGCCCCCCAGCCTCTGGCACAAAGAGTAGGAAAATATCCATTTTGAAATACAGATAGTGAAAGATAGATTACTCTAGCATTAATTGAAAGAAAGCAGGAGTAGCTATATTAATTTCAGACATAGCAGATATCAGAACAAGAAAAGTTATCAGGGCAAAGAAAGGCATTCCATAATTATAAAGGGGTCAATTCTCGAAGAAGACTTAACAATCTTTAATGTGCGTGTCTAACAGCAGAGCATCCGACTATGTGAGGCAAAAACTGATAGCACTGCAAGGAGAAATAGATTAATCCACTACAATAGCTGGAGACTTCAACTCCCTATCAGTAATGGACAGATCCATAAGGCAGAAAATCAGTAAGAACATAGTTGAACTCCACAGCTCCATCAATCAACCTGATATAACTGACATCTATAGAACACTTCATCTGACAATACTAGAATACACATTCTTCTCAAATTCACAGAGAACATTCACAAACATAGATCACATTCTGGGCATAAAACACACTTTAAAATAGAAATAAAAACAGAAATCATGCAATGTATGCTCTCAGACCACAATGGAATTGAACTACAAATTAGTAAGAGAAAGTTAACTGGAAAACCCCACAATACTAGTATGTGGAGACTAAACCAAGCACTTCTTATTTATTTATTTATTTATTATTTAATCAGGTGCATTTGCCTAAGACTTTGAATCAAAAGCTAATAACACAGAGACATAGGGTGTCCTAACATTTCTTTTTTTCACCTCTTAAAATTATTTTTATTATTGAAAGTATTATAGATGTTCCCATTTTCCCCTCCATTAACCCTGTCCATCCTGCTTCAACCGCCTCCCCAGGCCTTCACTGCATTATTGTCTGCATAGAAATCCTGGAAGAAACCACAGGCAGCAAAATCTCAAACAACTCTCACAGCAATATATTTGCTGATAGATCTCCTAGGGCAGTGGTCGGCAAACTCATTAGTCAACAGAGCCAAATATCAACAGTACAACGATTGAAATTTCTTTTGAGAGCCAAATTTTTTAAACTTAAACTTCTTCTAACGCCATTTCTTCAAAATAGACTCGCCCAGGCCGTGGTATTTTGTGGAAGAGCCACACTCAAGGGGCCAGCGAGCCGCAGTTTGCTGTCCACTGTCCTAGGGCAAGGGAAACAAAGAAAAAAATAAACAAATGAGACTACATCAAAATAAAAAGCTTCTGCACAGCAAAAAACCCAACAACAAAATGAAAGGGATCCCACTGTATGACAGAATATATTTGCCATTGATACATCTGATAAGGGCTTAATTTCTAAAATGTATAAATAACTCATACAACTTAACAAAAGGAAGATAAATAATCCAATTTAAAAAATGGGCAAAGGATCTAAACAGACACTTTTCCAAAGAGGACATAGATGACCAAGAGACATATGAAAAAATGCTCAGTCACTAATCATCAGGGAGTTCCAAATTAAAATGACAATGAGGTATCACCTCACACCTGTCACAATGGCTGCTATCAACAAATGACCAGTGCTGGCAAGGATGTGGAGAAAAAGGCACCCTAATACACTGCTGATGGGAATGCAGACTGTGCAGCATATGGAAAACAATATGGAGTTTCCTCAAAAAATTAAAAATGGAACTGCCACTTGACCCAGTGATCCCACTTCTAGGAATATACTCTAAGAATCCCAACACACCAGTCAGAAAGAATATATGCACTCCTATGTTCTTAGCAACACTATATACAATAGCTAAGATCTAGAAAGAGTCCAAGTGCCCATCAGTAGATGAGTGGATAAAAGAGATGTGGTACCATGCAGCTATACAAAAGAAGAATCTCCTACCCTTTGAGACAGCATGGAGAGACTTGGAGAGTATTATACTAAGCAAAATAATCCAGTCAGAGAAAGACAACTATCACATGATCTCACTTACATGTGGAATCTAATGAATAAAATGAACTGACGAACAAAATAGATCCAGAGACTTTGAAGCGTGGAACAGACCGACAAATCTCAGGGAAGTGGTGAGGTGGAAAGAGATTAACCAAATAACTTACATGCATGTATGCATAAGCTACGGATAAACCATGCACTTGAGTCAAAAAATAAATCTCAGGAGAAATTTAAAAGATATTTTAAACTACATGAAAACGAAATTTATAAACACAGTTTATTAGTCATTGTTAAACTTCTCATGCTCTCTGCCTTCATGGAAAAGCTGTACTGAGCTAGCTGCATATTGATTGCACTGCGTTCCTGCCACCAGAGCTGACGCTTACAAAGGAGCTGCTAGGCTCATAAATCAACCAATGGGCTGAAGACCTACCCAGGCCAATAGGGGTGGCACAGCTATGTCCTCATTTGCATCTTTACCAACCAATCAGGGTAGCTCCATTCTGACCAATTAGGATGATGCTGTTTGGACCACCTGAACCATGAAGATTTGGAGTCCTCGTTTGCATAGAAATGGACCAATCATGTATTAGGGGGCCAGGGGCAGGCACTTTTCTCAATATCTGTCAGCTTTAATTCTGCCTCAAGGAAGTACGTATTTAGTTTCCATTGAAGACTGAGTTTTCCCAGCTGGAGCTATAACACCTGAACTGAGCTGCATTGCCCTGGCCACTGCAACTGTCTCACAGTTGAGCTGTTCCACAGTCAAGCTGCTCCACAACTGAGCTGTATCACAACTGTGCTGTTTTCAGCTGGGCTGTTTGATAACTGAGCTACAGCCACTGATTAAAGTCTCTCCCCACCCCACAGTACCCCATATTGGTTACTTCTGTTGGTGTTGAATTTGGGATGATGGCCTTTGATTGACACTAATCACGTTCCCTGTTTATTGTAACTCAGGGTTATAGAACATGGTTCACCAAAAAGCATTACTGCCCCCTCTCTGATCCCTACCAGAGACCCTGACACATTGGGTTATGTCGACAAAGATCATTTCTGGAAAATGGCTTATTAGCACTGAACTAAAGGTCAGTTATTGATCTCAGAAAAGTTGTCTTCATTTTTAAGTTATGTCATTTAAAATTCTACAGAATGAAAAAACTTGAAGATTTGTGAATCCCAAGTAGACATAAGTATGAAAAGACTTTCTGGTCTTGGGTTCTAAAATTAAATGTGTGCTTACACTTGATTAAGGACTGGTGCAGATGTTGGAACCAAGAAAAATATTTAATTTTTCTCACAATAGGGATAACATAGATATTGGTTGAGTCAAAGAATTATACATTATACAAAATTGCCAATCCATCGGAATAAACCAAAATGAATAAGGAAGAGGCAACTGTCTTAAAGATGGCTCTGTGATAATTACCAGATAATGTTGTTTTTAAAGTGAAGAAGAATTAAAAAAAAAAAAAAACAAACAAAAAACACCACACAACTTTTTTTTTTTTTTTTTGTAGTAATTTGAATTTAACATTATTCATGTAACAGTCTTGGAGGAGAAACCTTTGGGTCAATCCTGAAATGCACTTATCACCCTCCTTCATTTCTACCTATGTGCTCGGGAACCTTTCTCACTTCCTTAGATTATATTTCCTACCAAGGAGAAATCCCTTCTGAGCCCCACTTTCCCCATCTACCCCCTCATTCTACATTGGGCGCATGTTCCCAAGGTGAGAGCTATGTCTTATAACTGTTTTTTTTTTTTTGTTTTTTTTTTAAGCTGGGCTCCTTCAAACACATGCTGCAGAAAGAACCAAGAAAAACACACATATTCTGCTCTCCCAAGATTCACCCGATAATAGAGCCCTTGGGAATAACCCAGCTCACATTAGCACCTAAGGTGATCTCCCAAACCAGCCCAAGATTTTAAAACACTAAAAAAAGTCAGCAATAAAAAGAACAGACACAGTATCTGTCCTCCTTAGTAATACTTTTAGTTTTATTTCTCATCAGGGCAATATAAACCCAGAGGGACTGGAACCAGCGATGGCACAAAATATATGAAACAGGTACAATCCATAACAGAGCAACGGGAAAAAAGTGACATTAGTGATAGTGGGTCTCGTTTACAGTCAGCTTATGTTGCTGAATTCCGTGTGTGTACATTATCTTGAATTTAATGGTTTCAAAAAATGTCACTCTGCAACAAGACTAAATTGGTATACTGTTGATCCTCTATCAGACTATAAATATAAGTGAGAAAGAGAAGACTTTTTAATGCATGTCATATTGGAATAGTATCTCTAGTTTTCTCTTGACAAAGTTTATTAATTTCACTAAAAAACTGAAATGCCTCTAATAAAAACAGAGCCAGCTATTGGTGTCGGCACAGAGGGAAATTGGAGCTCAATAAACAAGAAAACTGCATATTCTGTATCTTAATTTAAGCAGTGACATTATCATAAAATCCAGGTGACCCCTTAGATATTGCAGAACTAATTATCCAGAAAGCTCTATTCTACCCATCAGCAGATGGGTAGATTTAAAAAAATGTGGTACATCTACACAATGGAATACTACGCTGCTGTAAAAAAGAAAGAACTCTTACCCATTCGCAATAGCATGCATGGAACTGGAGAGCATTATGCTAAGTGAAATAAGCCAGTTGGAGAAAGATAAATATCACATGATCTCACTCATTTGTGGAATATAATGAACAACATAAACTGATGAAGAAAAATAGATCCAGAGACAGAGGAGCACTAAGCGGACCATCAAATCTCAGAAGGAAGGCAGGAGAGCGTGAGAGGGGAGTTAAGAGATCAACCAAAGGACTAGTATGCATGCATATAAGCATAATCAATGGACACAGACACTGGGGGGTGAGGGCATGTGCCGGGGTTGGGGGTGGGAGTGGCTGGGGAGAGGTCAATGGGGGAAAAAGAAGACATATGTTAATACTTTAACAATAATAAAAAAATAGAATTACAAATTTAAAGTTGCAGAATAGTTATGGGATGTAAAGTACAGCATAGGGAATACAGTCAATAATACTGCGGTAACTATGTCTGGTGCCAGGTGGGTACTGGAAATATTAGGCGGAACACTTTGTAAAGTATATGACTAACCACTATGCTGTACACCTGAAACCAATACAAAAGAATATTGAAAGTAAACTGTAATTGAAAAAGAAAAAACACAATAAAAAGTCATCTGTTTAAACATTAAAAAAATCATTCTATTCAAAGTTTAAAATATAGCTGCGGATTAATGTATTCAGGAACAAATAAAAGCTACTTCCTTAGGGGCTCTAACAACCTGCATGGAGCATAGCAACTAAAAGAGAGTGCTCCAGAAGCACCGGTGTTATCCCAGGAAGGGAAGTCCTCTATGCTGGGATCCAGATCTCATTCGCTAGGCAGAATGGCCCATCGAAGATGTCTGCCTCCTAATCTCAGAAACAGTGAATATATGGTAGGTTACATGGCGAAGGAAGTTAAGGCTACAGATGGAAATGAGATTGCTAATCAGCTGATCTTAAAATAAGATTGTTCTAAATTATCAGGGTGGTCCAGTCTAATCATAGGATATCTTAAATATTGAAAGAGTAGCAGGTCAGGGAAATGTGGTGTGAGAAGGACTCAATCCACCCTGGCTGACTTTGAAAATGGAGCATGGGCCACAAGCCAAAGAATGTGGGCTACTTCTAGAAGCTGAAAAAGGCAAGGAAATAGATTTCCCCCTAGACTTTCCAAAATGGAAAACAGCCTGCCGACACCTTGATTTGAGCCCAGTGAGACCTGGGTCAGACTTCTAACTTATTGAACTATAAGATGATAATTTGTGCTATTTTAACCAGTACACTTATAGAAATTGTTATTGCAGCAATAGGAAACTAATACAACTGCATTTAATCAGTGTCCAGAATTTTAACATTTTAGCACTTATAGGCATTCTTTTTTTTTTAATATATTTTATTCATTTTTTACTTATAGGCATTCTTAAAGTCATTTGACTGATCATTTGGTCTTTCTAAAACACCTATTTATCTATCAACCATTCTCCCCAACACAGGCTTACATTTTCTTACTAATTTATCCTAAATGATTATTTCATTGTAAAAAATGCCATTTTCTCTGTGGAAAAATATAAAAATCACACTTTAAAAGTATCTACCTCTGATTTTGAATTTGTAAGTTTCTATTTTTTACAGACAAAAGTATCAAAAGCAAATTAGATTTATTTTAGATTTTTGGTACATTGGCAATGCAAGGTTCTTTTTAATGAAGATGCGAAAAGCATTTGGCTATTCGCAGTTGACATACTGTGTTTTTGTATATACCTGAGGATGTGTGAGGTTGAATAGTTTTTCAAGTGTTACTTAGCTACACATTACTATTCTATAAATTGCCTATGCATGTTTTATATCAAGTTTTTGATTTAGCTTGTTTATCTTGCACTCTAGATATTTTTATATCTATAGGCCCCTAATACTTTGACATATAAGCATTAGAAATATTTTCTCCTAATTTATAGTTTTTTTTTTTTTAAATTCTCCTTATCGTGTCTTTAGGTATACAGAAGTTTATAATTTTGATGTATTCAAATTCATCAATTATGTGTATTAAGATTTTAGGAAGTTCTCTACTTTGAGGTCATAAATATATTCCCTTATATATTAGTAGAGGCCCAGTGCACAAAATCATGCACATGGGGGGGGGGGGGATCCCTCAACCCAACCTGCACCCTCCTATAGTCTGGGAGCCCTCGGGGGATGTCTGACTGATGGCTTAGGGCAGTGGTTGGCAAACTGCGGCTCGCGAGCCACATGTGGTTTGCCGCTTTGTTGACTAATGAGTTTGCCAACCACTGGCTTAGGGGAGTGGGGCTAAGTCATTAGTCAGACATCCTTAGCGCTGCCATGGAGGTGGGAGAGGCTCCCGCCTCCACTACTGCACTTGCCAGCCAGGAGTCTGGCTTCTGGCTGAATGGTGCTTCCCCTGTGGGAGCACACTGACCGCCAGGGGGCAGCTCCTGCATTGAGCGTCTGCCCCCTGGTGGTCAGTGTGCATCATAGTGACCGGTCATTCCACTGTAGGGCTGAAACTGGCTCTCCAACATCCTAAGGGGTCCTGGAGAGAGGGCGCAGGCCAGGCTGAGGGACCCCACCGGTGCACGATCTGGGCCGGGGAGGGATGCAGAAGGTTGGCCAGCTGGGGATGGACTGCGGGAGGGCTCCAGGGCATGTCTGGCCCATCTTGCTCAGTCCCAATTGGCTGGGCTCCAGCAGCAAGCTAACCTACCGGTTGGAGCATCTGCTCCGTGGTGGTCAGTGCACGTCATAGTTATTGGTTGACTAGTCAACTGTCTGTCCCCTGGTGGTCAGTGCACATCATAGCGAGCAGTTGAGCAGCCTTAGCATATCATTAGCATACTAGAGGCCTGATGCAAGAGTAGGCCTTCCTTCCCCCAGCTGCCAGCACCGGCTTCCCTCTGGCACCCGGGACCCCGGCTTCCCTCACAGTCCTGGCTTCGTCTGGAAGGATGTCTGGTCTAATTAGCATATTACGTTTTTATTATTATAGATTACGCTTTGATTGGTTTAATGGCCTACCGGATGACCAGACACTTAGCATACTAGGCTTTTATTGTATAGGATTATGTATCAACGCCCTTTCTTTTCCTAGTGACAGAGACAAAGGGGATAAGTTAGGTGCTGGTTTGTCAGATATGGAAGAGAGAGAAGCAGACAGTAGAGCTAGAGATGGTGGTAAAAGTAGGTGACATAGGTCCAGAAGCAGTGGCTGACCTGGTTCAATGATTACCCCTTGCAGCCAGATTGTGGTCTCTAAATGCCATTTCCCACTAAAAACAACCAGAGTTTCTTAGAGAAATGGCTAATTCTAGTCATGGGGAAGACACTGCACAAGCTGAGTTGAGAACATCCTGGGCATATGGAAAATGGAAGAAATTCTCGAAGAGTTCTGGAGTCAAAAGAAACAAGAGACAATGCAAAAGGGGCTTCTATTGGCCAAAGATGAGATACTCTGAAAATCCAAACATGAATTACTGTGGAGTGTTCAAACATAACAAATACATTGAAAACCTGAGTCCATAATGACACTACTGGTCACTGTATAAAGACATTATAGCACTAATTCATTCTGAAACTGGAAAATAAAGGAATAAAATACAATAAAATGAACTAAACATTTATCTCAGGGTTCCTACATGAACTGTTTTAGGGTAAGCAAACAGTGGAGAAGAGAATGGCACTAATACAGAAGAATGACAGAATTAGGATGTTACTATTTTGAAACACCTAATAAAATAAGAGATCTATTCTGGGCTATCATCTTCAGTAGCTTAAAAAACCATTAAGTGATAGGCTGATGTGGAACTTTGTAATGGATGGATCAGGTTGGAAAAACCACCATCCACTAATCAGTCTGAGCATTATGTGCTCCCCAATTCAATGCTATAAAGAGTACAAAGCATTACCTATGAACAAGTCTTACCAAAATAAGACACCTGAATCTGATTAGGCCTCTAGTTCTTGCCCTAATTCACAGAAAATATAGATAATAAAGGACACGGTAAGTGATATTACAAGAATGCATCACCCAAGTTCAGAATGTGGGGAATTCTATAGGATGAAATGGTTTATTTAATAAATAAAGGAGATATGGATAGAACCCATTATTCCAGGCTACAAATGAGGAATCATTGATCAAGGGTTAGGTGACTTGTCATAGAACCAGAACAAAAATCCAGGTTTGTATGACTTTTAATTCATTTTTTCCAGGACACTGACCAAGAACTATAGTTTGACAAGTTGATAGTAAGAACTAAGGCTCGCATGGATAATTTGGTTTTCCATGTTCCAGTGAAAATTTGTAGAAAAAGGAATTGAGATGCACATGCCCTATGAAGCCATTGGAAAGACTGTTCCAAGTGCATAGTTCAAAAAGCACCAATAAAGCAGATTTTCGAAAAGAAAAAAACAGCTTCCTTTTTAGTTGAGCGCTTCATACTGAAAAAGGGTTCTTCTTTTCCTCATTGACTCTCTTTTATCCTTTCTTGTGATTAAAGAGTCACGTGATTTAAATAAAAGGAGAGAAACTGAGCCTACTCAAGTGATAGCCCTGTGATTTTTCGGAGCAAAAAACACCGACATGAAAGACTTTTTCTGCAATGTATGACAGACTTTCAAATGATCTTTCTCAAACTAATTAGCATTTTAGAAAAATTGGGTTTAATGATTAAAGAAGCCATCTGCTTATCTGGGAGCTGACTGGTGAATAATGCTGGCAAATTTCAGGGGATATGTATCCCACAGGTACTGCATTTTTGATTTTTGAAGCAAAGAGAAAAACTCTACTACCCCCTGCACACCACCAACTAATTCAAACATATGACCTGTTTGTGTCATGCTATGGTGCCCTTCACTCACATCAAAGAGTTAAAGGGGAACAGACACTGGGTAGAAGGTATTTGAATGCTCCTCAAATATTATTTACAGTCCTCCCTCAGTATCCAAGGAGGATATTAACATCTTTGGATGCTCTCAGGTCCCTTATATAAAATGATGCAGTGTTTGCATATAACCTACATCATTCTTTGATATACTTTAAATAATCTCTAGATTACTAATAATACCTAATATAGGGTAAATGCTACATAAATAGTTATTATACTATATTGTTTAAGAAATAATGACAAGAAAAGAATGTCTGTACATGTCCAGTACAGACAGCCATTGTAGATCTAACTACACAGTACATGTCAGCAAACAGGGTAACATATTTTCCCAAATATTTTTGATCTGAGATGGCTTAAAACTGCGGATGTGGATCCCACAGATATGGAAGGCCTACTGTGTATACAGAGAAGAGATTTATGGCTTTGTTTACTTTCTAAAACACTGTTCTTCCCCACCATATTAAATGGTATGACAGCAGACATATATTGATATTTGACATAAATCTCAATTCCTAGATTCTGTGAGGTGTTGTCTTCAGCAGTTTGAGTAGTCAAGACTCCTGGGGGTGGGGAGAAAGCACAACTGGGCCCCAATCATCCTCAATAACATGCAGGTTTTTTTTCAATTGTGTAACTTTGAGTTGCTTTGGTGGCTGTGCAGGGGATGTCCTATCGTGAAAGGTCTGCTGCCTGGATTATAAGGAGAATGCTCAGCACATCATTCTGCTATTGATGTTTAGAACTAAAATAGTTACGTGAAAAATATCTAATATTTGAGACTGACTTATATTAATGAAGTTGAAAGTCTTTCCTTAACTATGCATTGGGAAATAGGTTGATTTTCTCTCCACCCACTCTAGGCCCCCATACGATTTTATTCTGACTAGATATAATAATCCATTTTTACATTTACTACTCTATGGCTATACCTTTCAGAGTTTATTTATAACTAGAGGCCCGGTGCATGAAATTCGTGCACTTGGGGGGTCCCTCAGCCTAGGCTGCACCCTCTCGCAGTCTGGGAGCCCTTGGGATGTCTGACTGATAGCTTAGGCCTGCTCAGCCATCAGTCAAACATCCTTGGTGCTGCTGCGGAGGTGGGAGAGGCTCCTGCCACCTCCGCTGCACTGGCCAGCTGTGAGCCCAGCTTCTGGCTGAGTGGCACTCTGTGAGAGTGCACTGACCACCAGGGGGCAGCTCCTGCATTGAGCGTTTGCCCTTTGGTGGTCAGTGTGCATCATAGAGGCTGGTCGTTCGCCATTCAGTTGATTTGCATATTAGCCTTTTATTGTATAGGATTAGTCAACCAACTTTGAGAAATACACATCAGGTGTGAGCTGCCTATAGTGAAGCCCCAGTGTCCCTCTGTGGAAGGCTTTGGAATTGAGGGTGAGAAGCTGGGACATAAGGCTTAGATAAGAAAAGTTATGCTGAGCAGTAAATAATATATTAGGGATTACTAGGAAAACAAATTTTCCATTTTCTCTTATCTCCTTATACTTCCATCAGCCCCTCCCTCTCTTCTGTCAGATGAATACTTCTTAGTTCACCAACTAAAGAGCAGCAACCAGAGGGACCCCCACCCCTCCCACAGTCAGTTCTGGCTTTGTATATGAAAGACAATGTTTCCCATATGTATAAAGAAGAGAGCAAATCACTTATTTTGTAGGTTGATTATGGGGATTAAATGAGAATATAGGTAAAGCATATTTGGTGATCCTTGGTAAGGACTCAGAAGATATGAGGGAAACGTTAGAACCCTTTCTAACAGCTGAATGTTGTTTTAAACAATAGTGCTGTTTCATCTTGGATATTTGTGCATCCATAAAAGATGTTGTTATGACTATAGGGCAATATAATTTTTCAGTATTCATTCATTCATTCATTCATTCATTCATTCAGCATTTCATATGTATCCTCTGTGAGCCCAGCACTCTGCTAGCAGCTTGGGATACAGGATGAAGACTAATTGCTTCTGAGAAACTCATAGCTACTAGGATAAATGGGAGTGTAAAAATAACTATAGAAGCAACAGCAAAACACACCAGGCTCTACAGAGTACCAGGGAACACAGGCAAATGAGAAAATAAACTCTGGATTATCATTTGGGTAATGTTTTTCTTCTTATCTATTTCTATCCTACTGCTCTGATGGTAGTTTGCAAAATAAATGCCCTCTCAAATCAGCTGGGTGAGGGGATAAACAGAAGAAAAAGAGTTCATGTGTAAGTTAAACTATTTTTCCAGGGAAAGCACTTGACTATTATTTCGCTTGATTATTATCACTTTGTTCATTGGGATCTTATCTCCTAAGGATTTTATGATGTACTTAGTGAGTAAATTGCCCTCACTCCAGGGTTCTCATTAATAATTATAAAGGAGATGTTGTGTTTACTAGTACTAATATCCATCAGCATATAAATGCTTACATTTTGTCCAAAGTAAAATTTGGTATTAAAAAATCAGTAATTCAAGGGATGGTCAAAGAAAACAGTCTGATTATAAAGTCAACAGTTAGTCACAAGTGTCAAAGGAGATGCCCCCAGGTCTGGTCTGACCCCACAGTTCTTACACCTGGTACTATCCCCACCGCCTACCACAGAGCCATGTTAAGACTTGGCTCTTTTCCCCAAGGAGTCTTTCTGAGAAACTATAGCTTTTCTAACTCAGAAAGATAATGTGGATTTAGTGTAGCAATCCACTACACGTTGGGTTTTTTCCTGGTTCTCTCTTGACAGTTGCTTCTACTAAATTAGTTCAACATGGGGAATGCACCAGCCTAGATAATGAGAGCATCAAGTGTAAATGTCTTAGCCGTTCCAAAAGAGAGGAGAAAAAATAATCATTGATCATTTGTGTGTGTGTATGTGGTGTGTAATGAAAAGCAGTATTTAAAAAAAAATCCTCAACTGAGCATAGATCGAGCCTGCAACCTAGGTATGTGCCCTGACTGGGAACTGAACCTGCAACCTTTTGCTGTACAGGACGATGCTCCAACCAACTGAGGCACAAGGTCAGGGTGAAAAGCAGTATTTTTGACTTGCTCTGCTAAATGGCTAGAATTATGTAGTGTCTGCATGCCCCCCAAAGCAAGCTGGTATGCATATTTGAAAGAGATAAATTCAGAACCAGCAGAAATACTTTAAAGTTTCTAAAATCATCACTCACAGATTCTATATATTCTTGCTCTTTTCCCCCCTGCCTCTCTACACTTTTATATTCTTCTTCCCCTTTAATTCTCACTATTTAAAAAAAAAAACTTCATATTAACTTTAGCAGTTCTTCTTTATAATAATCTAATGCTCTTGCTATGTAATGCTTCCTCAGTGCAGTACAAGGCGAGCACCCAGAAGAGTAGAATTTGTAAAACAATGCCTTCTCTGGAAGCAGGTAGACTTCAAACGTCCTGTGAGGGTAGTATTGCTGCCTATGAGGGAAGGAACTCTACTGCTCAGGACCCCTTCCACACCCTCAGTACGCTGGAGGACATCTGGCTTTTATCATCTATGGGAAGTTTTCTCTTCCTCCATCTTCAGAACCATGAGTCAATTCTCTTCCCAAGGATAGGCTCACAGCGCCGGGAATTCTACTGATTCTTTGGAGAGTAGCATACCACTGTTCCAGGCAAGAGCAGCCAGGAGAAATGGCAGGGTGTGTTCCCCTCAACTCTTTCCTTTAAACCGGCAGCAGGCTAAGACCCCATTACCAATTCTTCAGGTACAGAATGGTGAAAGAGGAAGGCAGAGAAAAATGAGAATCAGAAAATTTTTCTTGCCATTGAGTGCCACACTGCCCCTTTGCCATGGGCTCCCCGAGTCCCCCACGAAAGCAACAGTTAATCTGCTGTTTATTCAAAACCACCTACAGAAGTTAATGGACAGTTATAAACTAATTGAGTGCGGCTGTGGTGCTCATTCATCTTGCTTATTCAATTTAACTCCCTTAGTCTTCCATAAGGCACAGTGTCCCTGCTGCTCATTCAAAACAGTCGCTTGCTGCAAGAAAGGCACTGGAACAACAGGAAGCTAATAGTTTAACTGTTCCTCTAAATTTGTTTGACAAAACTGACGTTTAGTGCATTATGTCACATTGTCGGTAATCTGCGATTTACCCCTGGGCGTGCAGTGGATGTTCGTTTTATTTACCTCTCATAGTTAAAAGCATAATTAATATTCCACCCTGTAACAAAGATTAGAGATTTGACAAACATTGTAATTTAAATTCTCCATTATAGCAAACATTAAAATCAAACATCTTCCACACGCCCCACTGCATAAAGGACACGTGTAGCTGTAATTTAACTTTTTAGTTTTTAATACCACAAACTAATTTCTGCTGTCAGTTTAATGAGCTGGAAAACACAAATCTTGCTGCTCTCCGTGGGGGCACGGGCTGTGAGAGATGAGCCAACGGGGGAGAGAGCACCGATGATTTCTTTCAAAACCTATTTCTGAATGCACCAAACACATTGTATATGTGTAAGCTAGTAACATGCAACATGATATGATGGATCCTTGAAACGAATTTTAAGTTTGAAAAACAGCTGCAAAAAGAAAGCATTTCAAGAGAGAGAAACAAAAAAATTACTCTGGTATTTTTTGAAGTAATGGTGTGTATGTGTAAGGGATATATGAAGTTACATGCAGATACTAACCACAAATAAAACAAACCAACAAAGCCACATTTCTGCATCTTGAGACAAGCAAGGGATCTTCCAGAACACAAAAGGTGGAACAAGGTGGCCGGGCCTGCTGAAGGAGCTCTCAAAGAAGCATCACTGTGCCTCTAATACATGCTAATTTCACTAGACTCTCAGGTTCATAAATTTTATGTGACTGATTAAAATTATTGTATGTAGAATACCTTCAGGCAGCTAAAACGGCTCATTAAACAAGGAAGCTAGCTGGGAATTATCAGTAATGTAACAAATTTGTATACATAACTGTGATGTCTTCTGAAAGAACGGAGGAGGAATATTTAAGTTCTCCTCCTCCACTGGAACTGGGCTCAGGAGGGATGGGAAGAAATGCCTTCATCTCAGAGCTTCTGGCTACTTCTGCTCTTCCTCCCTGACACGCAAAAACCCACTGACTTGTCAACTTCAGCATGAGACTTCATTAGTCACTGCCAACTTCAATCTGTTCCAGTTATTTTACATTCACATCCCAGGAGGAAACGTACTCTCTGCTGCAATTTCGGGTTAAACCAAAGATAAACTGATTCACTTTAGAAAACGACAAGCCAGCAAGTTTCAACTTATACTAATATCATACAACACAGAGAGAAGTATGTGTAAATATCATTAACCTTGCCACAGTATCAAATGAAAGATACAGATAATCTCCAAGGCATAGGTTTCCAAATGGCCCAAGAGTCAAACACTCTCCACAAAGATGTTTCCACAAGCAACACAGTTCTAGAGTTAAGCACATCCATTTCCTTTTACCCACGATGCACGCAAGAGCCCTTCAAGATCAATTTTCAAGAGAGAAGTCGGTTATTCTCCCAAACATCCCATCCCAGCAGCACTGGAGGAGTTACTTGATTATGCTTGATGAACATCAATAGTTGGCTTAAAGCATCTACAAGAAAAGTCTTTACCAGTTCTTTGTAAAAAAGAGCATCCATTTCTGTGGGATGCCTATGCTAGTAATTGTCCACAAAATGCTAAGGCATGATCCATGGAAATTATATGTCACCTTGTGACTCAGAGATGGTTTGTTGGGCAAAAAGTTAAGTAAAAATATACCTGGATTTTGCCCTGGCCGGTGGGTGTCAATGGTTAGAGCACTGGCTCATGAACCTGGGTTGTAGGTGCAGGTTCAATTCCTGGTCCTGGTAGGTTGGGGCATGTGTCTCTCTCACATCAATGTTTCTCTCTCTCTCTCTCTCCCCGCCCCCCCCCCCCCCCCCTTAAAAATCAATGGAAAAATATCCTCAGGTGAGGATTAACAAAATCAAAACAAAACAAAACAAACAAAAAAACTCGGAAATCAAAAACTTTGTAACCAATTTCTCCTCTCAACAGAAAATGCATGAAGATACCCTTCTCATTATACCCTACTGGATTTTAAAAGTAGTTATGAATTTGATGTGAAAAATTAGGGGTATTTTACTTTCTAAATTTGCATTTCATTGCTTATTAATGAAATTGAACAGCTTTAAATACATATATTGACCATTTGCATTTCCCCTTCTATAAAACGACTATTCATATCCTTTGCCCATTTATCCACTACAGTCTTAGTGTGCCATTCATGGATGTGAATGGATTACATTAAGAATATCAATATAACATTTGTTACTCAACATTTGTTGCCTTTACTGTTTTCTCTCCATTATCTCATATTGCAGTTGCTCTCTTCTTCCACCTCCACAACCACTTCTTTCCATCCTTCAAGGATCCGTTTCTTGCCACATCTCACCTTTGGGTCAATAGTGACCTCACTTTTCTCTGCACACCAAAGCAATCATTATCCTCACTTCCTCCTGTCTTAATTTATTATCTTTCAATATGTATAATGTCTTATGAGATCCAGGAGGTAAGCAACTATTTCTCACACTTTCTAGCCTTAGCATATTGCCACAAAACAATAGCGATCTTAATCAAACATACTGTAATGCCAAAAAAATTAACACAGTTTTAAAAAATCGTTGCAATTTTCCTTTCCCTGAAATATAGTTTCCCGGAGAAGAAAAATGTCATGAAATACAAACAACTCTTAGATAATAGAAATTCATTATGCACCTAGATGAGATTATTTTATGTTACGTACTACAAGCTGACATTATGTCCTGAGATGAACAAGTAAGTAATTATGTATGAAAGCTAACAGTGTGCAAATGGAAATATTTTTGGCAGACATGATATCCACTGAACATAGTGGATGTGTCAAATTATTTTTATACTTCAAGCATAACACGTTCCAAACATAACTATATAAGAATCACAGCAATACAGCATATTTCTGTATTCTAAAATGTCAAAATATTTAAAGTTATAAAGTACATGACAAAGTAAACATATAATAAAGAAAGCAAATCCAAAGAACTTAGTGTAGTTTATTCTTAGCAATGGAAACCATATGGTTATTTGGAAAACATTTCTAAAAATTATATCATATAATCATAACGTAAGACCATACATGCATGTAGGAATAATAGGGCTGTTTGTTTGAAGAACCCACAAGCAGCCAATTGGAAATTTTGTTTTTTTCTTTAGTATAAGTGATTGAACTTGATATATAGTGAGGCAAAGGTAGGTTTTGTGAGTACACAAAACAGTTTCTTCTTGTATTATTATTAATTATTGTATTACTTTCCATATGAACAAGTGTAAACTTAACTTTTGCCCCCCCCATATTTTCCTTTTATAAATAGGATCAGAAATTATAGCTGTGAGAAATGATGGTTTCTTTGCATATTAAATGCATAGTTCTTAAAACTTTCTACTACCTAAATGGTTTAATATTTCATATTTGAACTTTATATCACATTCTTAATTTTATGATGGACATATTTCCAAGGCTAGAATGGTTGTCTAATTGTCAAGCAAGTTAGATAAAATGAAATAATTTGACCATAAAGTACTTCGGCTAATAACAATGTAAGAGCAACCTTGTAAAAAATAATCTAAGCACTTAAAAATTTAAACAGTAAATTATCATTCTGTGCTTGCAAATGCATAGGAAACAAATAGAAGATGATGCAGGTGGATAACTCAAACTTTTTCCATACTCTGACCAGAAGAGCCATAAATCCGATACATGTGAGACAAATTTTTTTCTCAAACATAAAAACATTCTGCTTTTATTATGGGAAATATTTGGTTTTGATTTTTTTTTGTGTTGCTATTGTTAGTTACCATATAAAGATACTTATGAAGAGGGGTTCTCAGTCCAGTCATTCTCTCTATAAAGTCCAAATGCAGCTTGGACAACTCTTAAGTGAAGCAAAGTGCAGGCAAGATGGCTCTCCGCTCACACTGCTTCCACGCTGGTGCACCAGTGCTGCCCAGCCACGAGGCAGCTGTGAGGCTACGCCATTTCCCTCCTCTCCTCCCCAATGCTGCAACTGCCATCCAGGTACAGGTTTCATTTTTCTCCTTCTCCTTTTTGTATTTTCTACCATGGCATTATACTTTCAAAACTAATCTTCCTTCTATTTATATATCAATAAAAAACAGCCTTACTGGAATATTTCAGTAACTACTAGAGGGATTAAAAAAAACAACAACCCACACACCAAGCCTATTTTATTTCAAAATGCCATTACTCAATTCAGGTCCCCACACAATTCAACACATGTATAAAGGAGAGGGTCAAATACATCCTCAATAAAAAGGCGTCACATTTGGGGCTGGTGGATTGCTATTGCCAAAAGTGCAAGAATAAAAAGTGTACAATAATGAATGCAATTTTCCCTCCCCTGTTCCATTCCTCTTGCAAGCAAATGACATGCAAAAGTTAGCAATCCTTTTGAGATCATTTGGCATCAAGTGATTTAAATTTCTTGGGTTCATTCTTTCAAGAAATGGCCAAGAAAACCTTGTGCAGTTAGCATGTGGTTTGGTTCAATTCTGCACATATGGAACAAATGGCTCCATGGAAAACACCATTAGCATGTATTTTCCACCCCACACCTGGACAGAAGAGCTCTTAGGTGTTTTGGCCTCTTCCACTGCCCACTTTCTTCAGTGTGCTTCAGTTACCAGTAGGAAACTTAATTGAGAAACCTATCTTTTACTCACTTAAAAGTAATAAGGAATGGCAAGAATGAATCTTTGCAACTTATACTTCTCTCTGTCTCCATGTAAATGTGGACATATACATATGTGCCTGTATATGCACACAGGTATATGTGTGTGTGTGTGTGTGTGTGTGTGTGTGTGTGTATATATATATATATATATATATATATATATATATATACTTATTTTGCTAAATAATTTGAAAGTTGAAGACATTATGATAATTTATCCTTTAACATGTATTACCCAAGAACAAGGAATTATACATAACCACAGTATTATTATTACCCATTTACTCAAGAAATCTAACAATAAAACAACAGTGTTAGCTAACATACATATAAGCATATTTAAATCTTCCAGTTTGTCCCAATAGTGTCCTTCATAGGGATTTGCTTTCTTTTCTAAAGAACCAATCAAGGATCATACACTACATTTATTTGTCAGGTTTCTTTAGTCTTTTTAATCTAGAACAGTCCTCTAAATTTTTCCCTTTCATGATATTGACCTTTTTGGAGAATTAAGGCCAGTAGTTTTATTCAAACTTCCTGAAACCTGTATTTTATGAGTATGAAATATATTGAGGAATTCACTCCCTAGTAGTTTGTACCATGCTTCTCTAAGTCCCAGTTATTTTAAAGTGCACAGGAATTCTATGAATATTAGTATATACAATATCAGTTACATCATGTTGCCTTCAAAAACTAGAATGATTGTGATACTATGAGCTGTACTAAATAATTGAATCAGATAGGAGTCCAGTCCTGCATTTCCCAAGAATAGTCTGAACTAGTAGTGATTCCACTCAGATGCTCATTCAGATTAATTAATTGTATATGAACACATATATTTTATATTTGCAATGGAATTATGTGCTACTTTAACTGTATTTTATTAAGAGAAGGCGATTGACTAGAAGAAGAGTGAAGAGAAGGACAACCGAGACAGACTCAAGGAGCAAAGTATGTAACATAATAAGAGGATGGCCTGATCTGGGACAAGGAACTGACATGTAGACATGGTTACATGAATTACCAGCAGCATGCTCAATATAAGGAGCTTGGCAAAAAGTCTGCCAATTTCTTATCATTCCTCCCAAATTAAGAGGAGAATAAATGAAAGAGGGAAGGAAAAACTATAAGCTCTTAAAGGACAGGATTATTCTAGATATATACAAATCTGTGGGTGGGTTTATTGCTTTTTCCATATAGACAAATTCTGAATCTGAGCCAAAAAAGTAGATAAAAAATTGAGGTATTTAATTGCCAAATGTATATTATCCAGTCCTTTTTGGAGCCAAATAGAATACAGAATAAACAGAATATGATAAATATAATAGAGCTTAGAGAAGCACCTCCTCTTTCTAGAATCACTGTAAAATATAGCTATTTATAACCCAGCTGGTGTGGTTCAGTGGTTGAGTGTCAACCTATGAACCAGGAGGTTATGGTTCGATTATGGTTATGGCACATGTCCGGTTACAGGCTCAATCTCCACTGTGGGGTGTGCAGGAGGCAGCAGATCAATGATTCTCTCTCATCATTGATGTTTCTATCTTTCCCTCTCTGAAATAAATAAAATATATTTAAAAACAGCTCTTTATTGTCAAACAGGTTTTATAATATTTTAAAACTAGAGGCCTAGTGCATGAGATTCGGGGGAGGGGGGTTCCTCAGCCCGGCCTGTGCCCTCTCACAGTCCGGGCGCCCTCGGGGGATGTCTACATCCCTCTCGCAGTCTGAGACCCCTCGCTCCTTACTGCCCTTAGTGCTGCAGCGGAGGTCAGAGAGGCTCCAGCCATGGCTGCGGCACTTGCCAGCCATGAGCCTGGCTTCTGGCTGAGTGACGCTCCCCCTGTGGGAGCACACTAACCACCAGGGGGCAGCTCCTGCGTTGAGCATCTGCCCCCTGGTGGTCAGTGTGCATCTAGTGACCGGTCGTTCTGCTGTTCGGTTGATTTGCCTACTAGGCTTTTATTATATAGAAAGAGGACCACTAGGTGTTACCATGGAAGGTTTGAGAAAATGAAATTATTGTTATTAAAATATTAGAAAATCAAGAGAGAATGAAGGTGGGTGTGGGAGAAGAGGAGGTGGCTGGGACAGGAGCCAGCCTGATTTGATCTTTACCTTGAAGCAGCCATACATTTGAAGGAGGGTGGGGCTAGGGTCCTGTTCCCTCCAGGCTGGCTCTGGAGCACCTGTCTCAGATCCTCTTTTGTTGTCATCATTACACAACTCAATAATATCAGTGATTTGGACAAGTCAATCCAACCAGCCCAGTTAAATACATCATCTTAATGATCTAGCTACTTAATTGATTCTAGAATCCAGCATTCTTAGGGGAAATCAGTATTTCAGCCCATCTAACTGGGCAGATTATGTTCAACAGAGACTATGAGCAGGCTGTCTAAGCAGTTATAGCCACAAGGGCCAGATAGAAAAAACTCCTTTCACTATTTAGGACAACAGGTGTAACCCTTTGGACTACTTTATGTCTAGATTGTTCCTCTCACCACTACTGAACCAGCACTGAGTAGAGTACCCAGTAAGAGTTAGTTGCTTAGAATATACCTGTTGAAGGAATAATTATTGCAGCTGACTTATTATAAATCTGGGGGAATATCTTTAAGAAGACACAACTTCAGTTTAAAATTATATGCAATTTTTAACTCTCAATGGCACAATTTGACTTTACTGAAATGCATGCACCTGTGTTCTTAGTTCACTTTAGCCAAAGGAACTGATTGCCAATAGATACCCATTACTACAAATTCCAGAAGCAGAGGGTACACATAGGAAAATGTGGTCAAAGAGCAGGGATGACCTGTTTCTACCCATTGGACTTGGAATGCTCCCATTCTACCCGGCTTCTTAGTGATTCTGTAGGAGCTGGAATTCCTGGAATGAGCTTCTAGCAATTGGTGAAGTCCTGTGTGAAGTTTCAATGAGAATGTGTTTGACAGCCAAATACCTTGGCTTTCTCTATTTTCCTATCATACAGTCAAAGAACATTATCTTGTTCACCAACCATAACAGAAAAGCTGAACTTCATTTTTAATTATGTCTGAACATTTGCCTGTTAGGACAGCTTACATACTGCTCTGTAAGGCTTTTTGTGTGTGTTGTGAAAGAGAAAATGCTGATGTATCTGAGAACTATATTAGTGAAACCACAGGACAGCGTGTGGCCTGATTAATCTTATGAACTCAGCATTAACATATTGCTGGAACATAATGCAGATTATAAATTTATGAATGTACAATCCCAACTCCCAATAAACAGAAAAGCTTACTCCTAAGCAACTTCTTAATTCTATTTCTCTTAACTTTGTCCTGTGAACAGAAACTAAAGCCAAAGTAGTGACTCATGAAATTCCACCTAAAAGTAACTTATTTTTTAGTTTCCCCATCTTTTCACTATAAATACATCTTTTCAATAATTTAAGTATTGATCACCACATTACATTCTGTATGTAACAGTCACGTGAGTCAATTATCAGTGATACTCCATTGACACTTTCTTAGCTACAAACATCTGTGTAATGTATTTTCCATGAAAACATACACTGGGTAAACAGAAACATGATTACCTAAAATAATACATGATAAGAACCTTGAAGGATTTGCCTTTTTACATAGAACATTGGCCTAAAACTCATTAAGAAGACCATGACTGCAACATTATCTAGTGCCTTGATATTCACTCAAATACTCAACAAATAGTTTTGAGCACTTACTGTGCCTACAAACTATCATAGTCTCTTAAAACAAACCAGAATCAAATATTGTCCTTATCTCAAATTGCTTGAAATGAATATTTATTTGGCTTTCTACACAATATACTCCCAATTAACTACTTAGAGATTATTAAAATTTAGTGACTAATGGCCCTCCAGTTTGCCTTTTTCCATACCTCAGGTCAGATATTTGCCTAAGGTGTGATACAGATACACTGGTTACTTTCATTCCACCACATAAGTGGCGTCATGGTTAAGAAGGATAGTGGCTTCTAACCCAAGCTCAAGTCAGGGGAGGCCAGGACCCGTATTGGGACCATGGCAACACAGCACACTATTTGGAAACATTAGTGCTGGAGTCCCTCCAACTGACAACTGTTTCTCCAAACTGTCTTGATGTACTCTAAGGTCTTTCTTAACGTAGTGGCTACCAAATGTGAGAAAATATGTGAAAGCCAAGTACAATGAGAACTTTGCCAACCCCCATACTGGGTGCTGATTCTAGATAGAGGGACAACGTAGGCACATGCTGCATGCTCACGGGACAGTTTCAGAGGATTGCAGAACCTGTATCAGCACAACTTCCCCTGGTATCAACATAGAACCTTCTTCAAGGAAATGCACCCTGCTTGTCTCACTGCCTCCTACGCCCATCTCCCTACAGTAATAGCACCCGGGAGCAGAGGTATAAGACTTTACCTGAAAAACAGAGATGTTATCTGACAGCTTTCATTACATTTGTGGTAAAAACCTGGACTGACCTGAGGTACTTAAGGCAGGCTCACCTGCACACTGTAGAAAAGACACCCAAGAGTTCTTGAGAGATGTCAATGCAAGGTAATCCCCCCAAGCTTCCTGTCTACCTGTTTTATCCAACCCCAATTACGGCTCAAACCCTAGAAGACAGATAATGGAAGTGAGGCTCAGTAATTCTAGCTCTTGAAGACCTTCCTAAACGTCTGCCACCAGCTGGTCAAGCTGCTTTACTGAAGAGGAACACTAACCAGTAACAAGATCTTGCTCAAGCTTAAGTGAAGATTCAAATGGGCCCTTTACATTTTTTCTTGTACATGTCAGGTTGATTTCGTATTTCTTTTCTATATCACTTTGCTCATTCAAAATGGATAGTCGAGTGTGGTGCTGGCGGTTATAACAACTGCCGAGCGTTGTGAAAGGCACTCATCACTTAATAACCTCATGCTGGTTTTGTGTGCGTTGGAGCCACAAAGGAAATCCGTGAGCCAGAGATCAGAATCTGCCCCGTGGAGTCCACGTGGAAGGCCCCTGCTTTGGCTTTCCCAGAACACGCAGAAAAGGAAATTCTAAGTTCAGAATTTGACTCATTTCTAGCCTGGTGACACCCCAGCGCCCTGGTCCATGTGTGGACAACGGTTCTACAGCTTCTGAGAGGTTTTTGCACAGGGATGTCCGTGAAGATGGAATGTGCTCACAGGCCAGCGCTGCTCTGGGCAGCTGTGCTCTCAGGAGCTGGAGAGGCAGCTTCCCAGGAGATCTTGGACTCCCAGAGGAAGGCTCTGTATGCCTGATAAGCCCAGCAATAAAAAGGACTCTGACAGCTCAGATCTAAGGAGCCAGAGAAAAGAGCCCATGTCTCGAGCTGACTGACACTATTTCACTCTAAGTGTGTGGCATTCCCAAACAGAGGTGTCCAGAACCACACACTATTTCAAAAGCAAGAAAAATATAAAAGCAGCACGAAATTGAGAGGTGAATTTCTACCTCTGCTTTGAAGACAGGATATGTTGGATACTGCAGCTTGCACCATTTCCAGAGGCCTAGGCCATAAATCGTTCTGATCCCGCAATCACACAATAATAAGGCCTAATGAAGGACTACCCAGTGTTACCACAGATGGGGCCATAAAGGGCTTGGTTGTTTCCAATCTGGAGTCCAGTGTGCTTGCTGTTGCTCATGCAGGGCCCCAAACTTCCCACAGAACTTTCTAGAGACAGATAGAACCTTGTTGTTTTAATTTTTATTATTTTTCACGTTATCTCTTTGTTTTGAACAATTTTATCACACTTCTCTCACCATCTCAAACTTCTGTGAGCTAAAACAACATACACCCTGGGTGACCAGAGGTTATCACATGGACTATGTAGCTATCATGGGTGCAACTAGCTTTTAAAACACAGAAACAAATGTCTGACCATATACTAGTATATTGTTGTTTGGTTTAAAAAATGGCCTTTCACAACAAGGACGATTTCTACAGGAATATGACATTATAGGGAATCACTAAGAGAAAATATTCAACATCAATACAAACCATTCTTGCCAAATCAATATGACCTGATGTTTTTCTTAAAATGGCATGCATCTACAATAATTCAAAATTTAAGACCCGCTGTGTCTGAAAGAATTTAAAAAAACCCACAGCTCTTTTGTAAGACAGGCCAAGATACAGAGCGTGGGCCATAGGCTGAAAGCCTTGTCCTTATGGCCCCTGAACTTGGAATGGAGACAGCTCAGTGCTGTCCCTATAAACTTTGGCGTGCAGCCCTGATCTCTGACCTCCCCGCCGTTCTGTATTTTAATCAAAGCAGAGGTTCTGCTCCCTGCCTTCCTGCTTCCCACATGTTGGGCCCTAATGAAAAGAGCACCCTGAGACTGCACGAGGGGTTGCTCTAGGGCGGGCATCTGGTCACAGGCTGCAGGACGGCAGCCCTGGGCCATTACACTCCTCACAGCTGACCATAACTCATTGGGGTAAGGAGACCCTTATCCTGTCATCTAATCATAGTTTTTAAAGAGCTTTGGGAGTTACACACATTTTGTTGATATAACTTTTATACTGGAGAGTATAAAACTGGAAGGGAGAGTAAAAATAACATGAAATCAATTTATAAGCATCTGGAAGAGAAGATGCAGCTGTGTTACTGTCCTACTCAATGGCTTTCTTTCCCACAACTTTTCATTTTGAGCATTCTCAAGTCTACAGTAAAGGCAAAAGAACAGTACAGTACACATCCAAATACCTTTCACCCAGACTCCGCAATTGTAAGCATTTGCTTTCTCTTTTGAGAAATAATATCTAAAATTCACTATCAAATATTTCTGGGGGAAAATAGATATCGGACATGTTTTCCCCACAGAAGTATTTGATAGTGAGTTTTAGATATTTTTCTATCCCCAAATGCCATGTCAGCGTGCATCTCCTACAGTACGATTATCACAACTGAGAAAAATAATGACTACAACAGCAGTCACCAACCTTTCGGACCTCACAGACCGCCAGTGGTCCACAGACCACCGGTTGGCAACCTCTGCTCTACAATGTCGTTTGCTATGCAGTCTGTATTCATTCAATATCCCCAATTTTTGTTGTTGTTTGTTTTACCTTGCACTCAGTTTCAAACACTTCTTAGGGTTACGTCTTTTTAGTCTCCTATAATCTACCACAGTCTACCCTGCTTTAAAAAAAAATAACATTGACTTTTTGAAGAGCCCAGGCTAGTTATATCGCAGAACGTCTCATATTCTAGGTAGATATTTCTGATTGTTCCAGGATAAACATTTTTATCACAACTACTATAAGCTGATTCCGTGCCCTTCTATTTGGAGCACATTAGCAGGCACACAATGTTAACTTGTGCACTCTTGGCTTTGCTAAATTTTTTTTTTTTAAATATATTTTATTGATATTTTACAGAGAGGAAGGGAGAGGGATAGAGAGCTAGAAACATCGATGAGAGAGAAACATCGATCAGCTGCCTCCTGCACACCCCCCACTGGGGATGTGCCCACAACCACAGTACATGCCCTTGACCGGAATCGAACCCGGGACCCCTGAGTCCGCAGGCCGACGCTCTATCCACTGAGCCAAACCGGTTTCGGCGACTTTGCTAAATTTGATGAGGAAGGCACTGACCACTAGATCCTTCCATTATAAAGTCTCAGTTCTCCTTCATAATAAGATAATCTGTGGGGTGACAATTTAAGATTGAGTGAATATTCTGACTTCCAGACTATCTCTTACCCAGGCTTTAAACAAACACTGATAATTCTTATCTGAATCAATTATTATATTGGGTTTTGCAAAATGGTGATTTTTTCTAATCCTCTCATTTACATCTTTACTCACTGTATTACACTGTAAAGAAAAAAAATCCCTTCTCTTTCTTTTTAATTTTAACTTTTATATATTTTTATTGATTTCAGAGAGGAAGGGAGAGGAATAGAGAGATAGAAACATCAATGATGATAGAGAATCATTGATTGGCTGCCTCCTGCACGTCCCCTGCTGGGGATCGAGCCTGCAACCCAGGCATGTGCCCTTGACCGGAATCGAATGCAGGACCCTTCAGTTCACAAGCCGATGCTCTGAACCAAACCATCTAGGACCTAACTTTTATTTTTATAAGTTTAAACAATTTTGCCCTGGCCTGTGTAGCTCAGTTGGTTGGAGTGTCGTCCCCTATACTGAAAAGTTGCTGGGAAGAAGCAAACGAAGATCTCACATATCAGCCCTGAAGGATGCCCATCTCAGACAAATAAATAGTTATCAAAAATGTCTTGGTCATTATCTCACTCTGGGCTCAGGATACAATAAGAAAGCCAGCTTACTTAGTTGCAGGGATGCTTCAGCTTTTACAAGAACTGTGCTGACGAGATACTGTCCACAGTGATGTCCTGCAGAGCAGGCTCAGTATGTCCTTGCCTTGACCACTTAGAAATCACAGTAGCCACCCTGAGCTGATCTCTCCAAAACAGGGAATGCTGTCTCCATTTATCTTTCCACCCTGAGATCTCTGACTGAATACAACAGAAAGAATTTATACCTACCAATCTTCAAAGGCATTTTCTGAAAAATTGGTTGAATGTGGCCACTACTCTTGTCTTATTAGTCCAATGGCTTTTATCTGGAAGTAGTGTGACTTTTATTTTTCATGTTACAAATTTTTAAAGTAAACATGTTGTATTTCATCCTTGAAGATTCTTCATAAGTGTGAGGTGGAGTCTGAGTCTTTTTTTTTTTTTTTAAAGCCAAAACTCCAGGTGCTTCTGATGGCTACCTCCCCATTTTAAGAAAATTGTATTTTGTCAACTGAACTAAGAAAGTTTTACGGTAAAGACAATCAACTTAATGATCTTCATTGTTAAGTTATCTGTTGCTTACCAAATGTAAACAGAGCATTACTCACTTATTGTCTTCTAAGGGCTGAATGTAAACAACATATGCAAACCATGATGGCTGAGGCTCCTTCAGATGGACATTTTCCTTAGCGTTATGGTAATGCACTGCCTGTTACACACCACACAGTAAGCGTCCGGCACTCACTTCATTAGAGAACTGCATTAGTTATTTAAATCTTTCCTACAGAGTTTGCTTCAAAATGATGAGTTGTTTCAGTGTTACAGTGTTCAGAGAAAGGTTGGCTGCTGCTACAATGAAGGAGTGTACCAATTCCAGCTGTGCACACCCTTTGTATGAAGCCCAGAAGGATCCTTCCTCCGACAACTGTGGCTAGTTTTATGCTGAACTGCATGCCTTCTAGACTTATTTTTGTTTTGTTTTACCCTTTAAAAATGAGACACTCTGCTGAACATTTCCTTTCCACCACTCCATCAATATCTGAGAAATAATGTTAGCAAGTTTATTTATTTATTTTTGGATTTAAGAACCTACACTTTCTGACAGTTTCTTCTGTTTATAGAATGGAATATATTTTTACCTCATGGAATGAAAAGCTTGTATGCTTTTAAGAATGGACGAAAAGAAATAGAAAAAAAATGATATTAAATATAAGCCTCTGAACTTGCCATCTGCATATAGATCTCCTAAAGGCAAGTGGAGTAAAGCATGATGCACTGTTCAATACGCACAGGAGAGCTGCTTCTACGGTAAAGGGGCTCTCAGAGAAACACATGTGGATCCACGACAGCCGCCTGAGTCCACACCTGGTGTTCCACACTGCATTTCGGCCAACTTGGTGAACAGCGAGCACTACCGTGCCTCCTGTACTTCTGCCTTGCTCTAACCTCCTAATACCCAGGTCCTGTTCACTCACCGCATAAATCTGTCCACTTTCTCTGTCTTCTTACTGCCAACTCGTCTAGGTTTCTGCTTTCTCTTGCAGTTGCCTCCCTGCAGGTCTCTGGAAGGCACACTGGCCTCACTCCAAACAGCTCTCCACACTGTTGCCACAGAGAGCTTTTAAAACACAAATCTGATCACATCATGCTCTTACAGCACAACAGTGGTTTCTAGTCTCTTCCAATGAGATTTACACTCTTTCCCTGACCTAGAAGGCACCCTGTGGTCTGGTTCCAGCCACGTCACCAGCCTCCTAGCCCATCAGGCTCTGTCTCCCGCCTGAGAATCCTTCCTCTCCCAGCGTTTTCCTAGTCACTCACACTGGCCATGTTCCCTCCTGTGGAGAGCGGCTACGTATTTGGACAGGTTCAAGCCTCGGACTAATGACAGGCACAGTCCTCTCATTGCCACATGCAAGTCCCAGCTTGGAGGGCAGGGCCCTTCCAGCACAATTATAGCCAACAGCTGTAGTTTTAAGCTTGAACCTATGGTCCGAACATGTGGCCCCACATGCCTAAGTGATATAGGCTGCAAGTAAACAAAGCTTGATCAGGTGCATGTAACTGAGTAGGATCGAAACCCACGAGAATGTTGCAAACATCTTGACCATGCCCTTACTTTGCCTTGTGCCATCAGGCTATAAAGACACGGCTTGTAGGCCGTGGTGCTGTTGCTAACTCTCCATCAGAGAGGTTCTCCATCACAGAGGACAGCGTCCCACCGAGACCCAGCTTTCATTCTCTTGTCTGTCTTTTCTCAATCCTTCACCATCCACACTCAGGTTCACCCTTGGCCGTGCTGGCGCGGCACACCCTCCTGCCACAGGGCCCACTGCAGCTGTTGCTTCCACCGTTAGTATGCTCTACTTTCAACTTCATCTCATTATCTCCTTTTGACCTGTGGATCTCACTGGCATCTCTTCCCTAGGGAAGTTTCTTTGGACCACGATATGTCACTCCCTATTATGGGCTTGTAGACAGAACACCTATACCCTACTGTCCCTTACACCTCGTGATGCATATGCATCTCACGATTATTTTAGTAGCACCTGTGAAAGCCCATGAATGCAGGCACCAGGCCGCCTTAGTTTTTCACTATATTTCACCTAGCACTGTGCTCGGCCCATTGAGTGTAATATGGAGGCTAAACAGACATTCTAGCCCAGGGGTGGGCAAACTTTTTGACTCGAGGGCCACAATGGGTTCTTAAACTGGACCGGAGGGCTGGAACAAAAGCATGGATGGGGTGTTTGTGTGAACTAATATAAATTCAAAGTAAAGGAGCGGAGGGGAGAGCAAGAGAACCGGATAGAACAGCCGGATCCGGCCCGCGGGCTGTAGTTTGCCCAAGACTGTATCTAGCCTCAGTTCAAATTTTAGCACCACCAATTGCTAAGTGTGTTACTTTGGGAAGTTATTTAACCTTCTTGCACCCAAGTTTCTCTAACTATGGAATGGAAAAAAAGAATTGTTGTGAGGATTAAATGAATTCATTGCACAGAGGACTTAGAATGCTGCCTGATTCACAGTCATATATGTGTTTGCTAATACTGTCACCACCACCACCAGTCTACTAATTATTGATAAAGGCACTACAGACATTAAATGAATAAATGATTTTCGAGGGAATTCTAAGAGAGAACATAATATACTTTGGTCCATATTCCTTCAGAGGGATCAAATGCCACTGCCGTGGAAATGGACATCAGAGTTGTCCACAGAAAGCAGATCTGAGGGCAGTTGTTGGTATGAAAACAAAAAGAAAGCCAAAGACCCTGGAAACCACTTGCATTTCCACTAATAAAGGAATGTTAAAACGCTGAGCATGGTTTAAAGCAGTGGTTCTCAACCTTCCTAATGCTGTGACCCTTTAATACAGTTCCTCGTGTTGTGGTGACCCCCAACCATAAAATTATTTTCGTTGCTTCTTCATAACTGTAATTTTGCTACTGTTAATGAGTCGTAATGTAAATATCTGTGTTTTCCGATGGTCTTAGGCTCTACAGCAGCGGTTCTCAACCTGTGGGTCGCAATTCATAACAGTAGCAAAATTACAGTTATGAAGAAGCAATGAAAATAATTTTATGGTTGGGGGTCACCACAACACGAGGAACTGTATTAAAGGGTCGCGGCATTAGGAAGCTTGAGAACCACTGGTTTAAAAGAATAATGTAGATAAATCTATCCTGCTTTGTACGGAAAAAGCCTTAACACATATTAAAAAAGTCATACACTACAGGTATAGAACAATTCAATTTATGACAAGTATAAAATAGTATACTGTAGTTTTCATATTTAGGAACCCGATTCCCTCTCTAGGGAATGGATCTGCGTGTGCAGCAGGTAAAGGGATAACCTGGGGAGATGTTTTATTGTTTTACTTTATGCCTGTACTTGCTGGTTAATTGAATTAATTGATTTATTATTTTACAAATGAGCCCACATTTATATACTGACTACTATTGTTAGATATTTAGCTATTTTTTGTTAGTTTGATCCCAAGTAATTCTGATAAAGAGAACAAAACAAAAAAAAATGTAATGATCATTCCACTTCTTTAAAATAAAGGAGATGAATGAGATTGGTTAATATATTTACCAAGTATAAATATATTCACACCCTTGTTCAATTTTGCTCTACAGTGAACGATGTGAGGTATGCAGGTTCGGTGAGCCTGAGAGAGGGCTGTGAAGGATTTAGAAAGACAGACAAGAGAATAAAGCTGGGACTAGGTGGGATGCTACTTCTCTGATGGAGAGACAGCACCACAGCCCGCAAGCTGAGTCTTTATTTTATAGTCAGATTCCACGAGGCAAAGTAAGGGCATGGTCAAGATGTTTACAACGTTCTCGCGGGTTTCGAATCTACTCTATTACATGCACCTGATCAAGCTTTGTTTCCTTGCTGCACCTCCCACAGCCAATATCACTCAGTCACGTGGGGCTACAGGTTCGGACCATAAGGTTAGGTTCACAACTATAGCCTTTGTCCTAAAATTGACCCAAATAATTAAAGGAACAGACTCCTGTTGAAGTTGTTTTTCCTTTTTAGAAGTTAAAAGGCTGAACTACTTTTAGGATGACCAACAACAGAGAACTGTCTTTGCCAAGTTGCCAGCACTGATGAAGGAAAATGGGTTCTGAACTATTAACCTGGGGAAAGCCTGATGCAGGTTCATATTCCCTGAGAGGCCCGCAGTTTGTCTGATTCAATCCGATGTCATGAGAAGCACCAATGGAGATACTTCATAATACAGTTTTAGTCCAATGTGCACAGCAGCAGAAAAGACCATTAACTTGGGCAGAAGTCCAGCTGCCCAAGACAGTCAGTGACCTTTCTCATATTAGGGTACTTGCCTTCTCCACTTAGCCAAGTTCAGCCTCATTTCCTTTCACTGGCCCCATCCAGGCTTGCATGCACTTGGGAAGGACAAACATGTTCCAATGGACAGCCAGTCCTCTGTGAGACCCACATCTTTCAGTGAAGCTCTGGGTCGCACTGCTCCTAGGACCCTGTCCACAGAGGTCGCTGCCCACTTGCAATAGGCTGGGGGCTTGGAGGGGGCAGCTCTTCCAGAGGACACTGCCTGCTCCTCATGCTTCCCTCCATTCCTGTGCTCCTTTCCAACCCTGTAGAGGCTCTGATTCACCTTTGCCTCTAGCAACTGCCATGTCTTCTACAGTCCAGTTTCAGTAGACTGGTCATTTACTCAGCATTAGCCAAACAAGGAAGAATGGGGCTCACTAGGACGGTGGTCGGCAAACCGCGGCTTGCGAGCCACATGCGCCTCTTTGGCCCCTTGAGTGTTGCTCTTCCACAAAATACCACGTGCGGGCGCGCACGTACAGTGTGATTGAAACTTCGTGGCCCATGCGCAGAAGTTGGTTTTTGGCCTGGGTGAGTCTATTTTGAAGAAGTGGTGTTAGAAGAAGTGGGGGTGTCGGTCGGTCGGTCGGGCAACGGGAGACGCAGCACATGTGGCTCGCGAGCCGCGGTTTGCCAACCACTGCACTAGGACAAAGGCAAAAAGCACTCCAGCGCTCGTTTTCTCCTGGATTTTTGCTCACAGAGTAAGACTTCTGAGGTCATTTTTGAATCCCCAGGAAGGTCACAATTTGTTTATTTTGTTCATTTCCATATTCACAATGTCTAGAACAGGCTCTGCATGTGATGGGGTCTCAAAAAGTTGTTGGGTGAATATATAAGTAAATGAAGAGGCATGGAAAACTTTGTGAAGAATTATTACAGAAACTACCTATTGTGATGGGTGGATGATGGGCTGAGAAAGTATACATGGTATAAGTCTAAGAAAAAGCTCCTCATACTTTTAGAAAGTAAAAAAAAACCACTTAAAATCATTTAGCTGGTTCCAATGGCCATGAGCATTTGAGTGAGTAGAAAGGCAGGAGAAAATGGAGTTGATAGAAAAATGCAAAAAGAAGTGAAATATAATTAAGAAAAGAATGCACACATAAACAAATGGGAAAAAATAAAGGAAGGGCAAAAATAAAGGCTGGAGAAGAAACAGATGCATTTCTGTTCACCCTGATCCACAGATAATTAGAAATGAAACTGTCAACAGGGCTGTCAAGCCCCAGTGAAGGAGATCATTAATCCATTCTGCCTGGGTTTGGAGTACTGATAGACAGTGGCAGCCTTTGTTTATTACCGAGGTTGACTTCCCTTTCAGAAGGTTACTGGCCTTGATCTTTTTTCCCTGACTGGCTGTTGGTGTCTTGCTAATCGGAGCAAAACCCATCTTGAGTAACAACTGTGTATGTCTGGAACTAATCTTCGGATGACCTTTCTCCCAGCCCTTCATGCAATAGTCATTTGGACTTTCAGAAGACCTCACAAATTACCATCCTGTTGGTGATGATGTGCACTTTGGTTCCCTTTATTAATAGAGATAGTGCTTCGGTGTTAAGCTGAATAATTGACAGCAATGTTCTATAATGGGAGTGCTGAATTCTAGATGTTTCTTTTTCTCACAATGAAAACTGGAATAAAGAAAATCACGTTGCCTGTATTTATATTTGTGTGAATAATTATGGGACCATTACAGAAGTGGAAGGGACTTAAGAAGTCACCAGCTCCAACTCCCTGCCTCCAGGCACACCACTTTGAAATCTTTGAAGATAGATGGTTATTGCTATTTTTAGAGACTGCAATGGACAGAGATTACACAGGCTCCCTTGTTAGATGGTTTCCAAAGAGAACTTCTAGATTATGTCTAACTGTACTCTTTTTCTCTATTATACTGCCATACAAAAAGCAATTCATTCATCGATCAAGATACTGGACAAATTAGCCCTCAGGAAATTATTAATGGCATAAGCTCATAAATTTTTAAATTTCCCAATTTGACCCTGGGTGGACTAAATTTTTAATTTTTAATACTTTGTGAATATTGCTTCTCTTAATTAACATGCAAAATCCTTAACTGTTAAAAATGCTACTTTCCCCCTTTTTAGTCATAAGAAGAACACATGCTTGCCTTGTAGTCTTGAGTATCACATAAATGAAAAAAAAGTAAGAAAGCCTGAAGCAACATGGGTGGACAGCTCACAAATAAATCTGTGTTCCTTTTTCAGTGAGAAAATGTAATTCTCTGCCTGTGAAACAGTCGTCGCGCTAAAACATGTAATGTTTCAAAGTAGGAATCCTTGCAATTGAAATTCTAAACTATGTGCAACCAACAAAATTACCTTAAAGATACCTATTTGACTCAGCATGCTAATGCCAGGCCACCCTTGCTCAAGGCTATTACCTTCACAGAAGCTGAATATATAACCAGTCCCAGTTTACTGGCTTTAAACATTTGGCCTAAAGTATTAATAGGTGCAGACCTTAAAACAAGAAAATTATATACTGTCTAATTAAACTCCCAGTTGCAAATGCTGCAAGTTGGTATGGGAAATTGGTATTTATAGATTGCTAGTGTGATTATGCTACAACACTGGCATAGTAAAAATCAGCACCTTCTGGAAAGAGAACAACAATAAAAACAAAGGAAATATACATGAAAGCTTTTACAGGATTTTAAAGCCTTTTTTTTTAATTTTAATACATCTTTATTCAGATTATTACAATTGTTTCTCCTTTTTCCCCCCGTAGCTCCCCTCCACCCAGTTCCCACCCCACCTTCTGCCCTTACCTCCCCCGCACTGTCCTCATCCATAGGTGTATGATTTTTGTCCAGTCTCTTCATGAACCCCCCATACCCCTTTCCCCCTGAGAATTTTCAGTCCACTCCCTTTCTATGCCTCTGATTCTATTATATTCACCAGATTATTCTGTTCCTCAGGTTTTTAATTCACTTGATTTTTAGGTTCACTTGTTGATAGATATGTATTTGTTGTTCATAATTTTCATCTTTACTTTTTTCTTCTTCCTCTTCTTTAAGAATACCTTTCAGCATTTCATATAATACTGGTTTGGTGGTGATGAACTCCTTTAGCTTTTTCTTATCTGTGAAGCTCTTTATCTGCCCTTCAACTCTGAATGATAGCTTTGCTGGGTAGAGTAATCTTGGTTGTAGGTTCTTGCTATTCATCACATTAAAAATTTCTTGCCACTCCCGTCTGGCCTGCATGGTTTCTGTTGAGAAATCAGCTGACAGTCATATGGGTGCTCCCTTGTAGGTAACTAACTGTTTTTCTCTTGCTGCTTTTAATATTCTCTGTCTTTTGCTCTTGGCATTTTAATTATGATGTGTCTTGGTGTGGTACTCTTTGGATTCCTTTTGTTTGGGGTTCTGTGCGCTTCCTGGACTTGTAAGTCTATTTCTTTCACCAGGTGGGGTAAGTTTTCTGTCATTATTTCTTCAAATAGGTTTTTAGTATCTTGCTCTCTCTCTTCTTCTGGCACCCCCATAATTCTGATGTTGGTACGCTTGAAGTTGTCCCAGAGTCTTCTTACCCTATCTTCAACTTTTTGGATTTTTTTTTTTGGCTTTTTGCTTTTTCGGTTGAGTATTTTTTGCTTCTTTGTATTTCAATTCTTTGACTTGATTCTTGTGCTCCTCTAGTCTGTTTTTGGGTCTCTGTATAATATTTTTTTATTTCAGTCAGTGTATGTTTAATTTCTAGTTGGTCCTTTTTCATATCTTCGAGGGTCTCGTTATATTTATTGGCCTTTTCTAGGATATTCTTGAAAAGCCTTATAACCGTGGTTTTGAATTCTATATCCAGTCGTTTGTTTTCCTCCATTTCTTTCGTTTGTGATCTGTTTCTTTGACGCTGCATTTTCACTGCTTCCCTGAGTTGGTAGGGTAAATTTGTGTGCTAGGTTTTCTATATGGCCCAGTGGGTCGGCCTCCCCAGTTAACCTGAGGTGGACACTCTTGGTGCACCCCTTTGTGGACTGTGTGTACAGCCTTGTTGTAGTTAAGTCTTGATTGTTGTTGGTATCACTGGGAGGAATTGACCTCCAGGCCAGTTGGCTATAAGGATCAGCTGCGTCTATGCTGGGAGAAGTTCGGTGCTGGAGACAGCCTTATAGGATTAGACTTGCCAAATTGCAATAGTCTCTGTGCTTGGCTTGGATGGGGTGGAGTCTCAGGGCGGAGCAGACAGTCTTGGCTTCCTGGCTGCCTTGCCCTTGTGTGCACGCGCAGACCTCTGCCTTCCCAGCTCCCGAGTCTCCGCCCGAGAGTCCAGACTCCCCCCACAAGAGCGTGGGTCCCTAGGGGCTCGCCTGGAACTGGGGCTCAGTGCAGACAGGAGCCTCCGACTCCCTTCCACTAGGGAAAGCCTGTGGCAACCTCCGCAGCCTTTGTGCACACTGGCACGAGCGCGCCTTCAGTCCTCCGCCTTCCCCGGCTCCCGAGTCTCTGCCCGAGAGTCCAGACTCCCCCCACAAGAGCATGGGTCCCCAGGGGCTCGCCTGGAACTGGGGTTCAGTGCAGTCAGAACTGGGGCCCAGTGCGGTCAGGAGCCTCCAACTCCCTTCCACTAGGGAAAGCCTGTGGCAACCTCCCAGCCTTTGTGCGCACTGGCACGAGCGCGCCTTCAGACTTCTGCCTTCCCCAGCTCCCGAGTCTCCGCCCGAGAGTCCAGACTCCCCCCGTAAGAGCGTGGGTCCCCAGGGGCTCGCCCGGAACTGGGGTTCAGTGCAGTCAGAACTGGGGTTCAGTGCGGTCGGGGGCTTCCTTCCCCCTTCCGCCAGAGAAAGTCAGCCAGGCTCTCAGCCGCCCTTCCTCTCTGCGCGCACAACGACACTTTGCAGTACCTCCAATTCTCTGTGAGCTTTTCTCTTTCCTTCTAGTTGTAGAATTTTCACTCAGCCAGCTTTCCTGTGGTTCTGGATGGTGTCCGTTCTGCCTTTTAGTTGTAGTTTTGAAATTGTTGTGCGAGGCAGCAGTTTAGGTGTTTACCTATGCCGCCATCTTGGTTTCTCCCCGCCTTTTTTTTTTGGTCTAAAATTTCAAATATATAGCTTTTATCCCCAATTTCCTCATGGGGTGAATATTTTATAAACTCCAATAGCATCTCCTTACATTAGATTCCTGCAAGTCACTGGAAAGTTGAAAAGGGTGAATTAGATGAATTTTACTTGAATATGGTATAGAAACTATAATTAGCAGCAAGTGCTTTTGCCCTATTTGCATGTGCTGAATTTTGCTTAATTACCCCGTAGTTTAATTATGAAGTTCAATGTAGAGAAAAACTCACAAAAGCCAGCGATGCAGAGAGCAGACCGCTCATTCCACCTCGTGGATTTACTGCTTTGGAATCCTAGCGCAAGCCGGTTGGAACAGATTCTATTTGTGAGGGCATTAACATGTAAACAGTGTCAGAGAGAAGACGCATGGCACCGACTGGCCATGCTAATGGAAAGGGATATTGAGTTTACTAATTCAGATAAGGGCACACAGATTGCCTTTTCTGCAAAGCACAGGGGCTGTCAGAGAAACAAATGCGTGGCCCATGTTGCAATTAATTTGATTCTTGTTCTTTTAAGGCTCTACTTGTAGATTTAATTAAAGCTTTCACACACTGGGCACATTCAGGAAGTGCGTGAATTTAATGGCTTCTTTTGAATGAAAGCAGCAGTGGAAGTTGTGACTCAAACAATAAGAGGCAATCATAAGACGGAGATATTTCTAATGAGAAAGTACGCTCATTCTTCCTCATGGTGCAATTCATTTTTATTTTAATAAGAGACAGAAAATTGTACTTTTTCTATAGGTATTACCCCCTGTTCCCCCCCACCCCCTCGCCCCTTCTTACTGCTTTACTATTCCTGAGGTAAACGCTACTCCACACTCCATCAGTACTGTACTTCTACCATTAGGTTAATAACTTCTTTAATTGATCAAAATAACTATAATATATAGCCAATTTTTATGTTGTGAAACCTCAAACCCATCTGTCTTTGTTTTGATCTTTAAGATTACTTCCAAAATCACACTTATTTTGCTTGCTTTGTACACACACCAATATTTGTTGTTGAAAAGCAGTCTTTTCTGCCCTGACCCGTTTCTGTCACTCAGGACATACTGACATGAAATGAGTAAGCTAGGTGGCTCTGTTAAAGCAAACGCTATGAAATATTTTATGAAATAATAATACTTTATCTAAAAACACATATATTATGTTTGACATTTTTATATCTGAAAATTTCAACAGAATTGCCACCTCCTCTTTGAAGTTTTCCTGGTTCCTCCAGCTGAAAGCAAGTTTTCCCTCTGAACTTGCACAGCCTTTACCCCTACATTCTCTGGTATTTTATCATTTTCAACTTAATATTGTCTTTGTGTGCTTGGCTTCTGTTTCCTACTAGACCAATGGTCGGCAAACTGCGGCTTGCGAGCTGCGGTTTGCCACTCCGTTGACTAATGAGTTTGCCGACCACTGTCCTAGGTCAATCCTTAGTAGCTGATCCTAGAAAAGAGGTTGAAAGCTAAGGGAAAGAAGATACCTCTTCTTGTCAAGTTCTCTGTCAAAACGATGGTGACTGCTCTATACCTATTGATTTGTGCCCATTTCATGGAACAGTAGTTCCTTCTTGCAGTCCATTCAAGGGAATTCTAGGGGAGTAAAAATGGTAAGATGATCCTAACAAAGATTAAGCGCATCCTGGTCTGGAAGGGCAGGCATTGGCCCCAGCAGGGCCATGAGTCAGTCTGTGACCTTTGGCAAGTCCTGGGACCTCTCTGAGCCTCCCTGTTTGATCATTTCAGGGACTGCCAGATAACACTTCAGTTTCCTTAGCACTGATGTGTGATTCTATATTACCAGCCTGACCTTTACAACAAAGAAATAAATTGGATAAACTAAAACTCAGATTGCTTCTGTGAGAACTCTTGTCCAATTATTCGATTTACTTATTTCTATGACAGTCACTCTAGTCTGTCAGATCTGCAGCCTAAAATGAATAGAGAAACTTGTTCCTTGTCATATTTATTCCATGTGATGGCTACAAATAAAGTTTGAAATTTATTAACAGTATTCTCCCATACACAGCATCTTGCCCTCAGCTCTTCCATTTAAGGACTAACTATTGCTCCAGCACAGCACTTCACTGGCTTAAAGGGGAAACATTAATTAACTTAAAAAAGAAAGAAAAGATTGGCAACTATACTTTCCAGGCATTTTTGCTCATGTCTCTTGGATTTATATGATGGATGAAAGATGGCAAGTGGTGCAGATAAATCTGGCTATTCCTGTGTACCATTTCAAATTTGACCCTTTCTTACCTTATAGACCAGTGGTTCTCAACCTTTCTAATGCCGCGACCCTTTAATACAGTTCCTCATGTTGTGGTGACCCTCAACCATAAAATTATTTTCGTTGCTACTTCCTAACTGTAATTTTGCTACTGTTAATGAATTGGAATGTAAATATCTGTTTTCCGATGGTCTTAGGCTCTACAGCAGCGGTTCTCTACAGTCGCGACCCACAGGTTGAGAACCGCTAGCAGGGTCGCCTAAGACCATCGGAAAACACAGATATTTACGTTACGATTCATAACAGTAGCAAAATTACAGTTATGAAGGAGCAACGAAAATAATTTTATGGTTGGGGGGTCACCACAACATGAGGAACTGTATTAAAGGGTCGCGGCATTAGAAAGGCTGAGAACCACTGTTATAGACTAACTCTCTCATGCAACAAGTGCAAGGTGTAGATAATCCCAGCCTTGTTTTATGTTGCTATTTATAGCCCATTAGTAGCTAGGTCTTCAGCGCATGGGAAATTTAGTGTTGTGCAGGTCAGAGCTGTTTCACGACACAGAACTGTGTTCCTCCGTGTTTAATCAACGACCTTCTACCTCAGAATCACCTAGGGTGCTTATGATAGTGATACTTCTGAGTCATACCCCAGGCATAGTGGTGGGGGCAGAATGTGTATAACAAGTTTTTAGGTGATACAGTGATCCTTACTGACGATCAGAACCACTGCCCTAGAAGATGGGGCCAGCTGCTGAAATTCCTGTGTATGTAACTTGACAAGAGCCTAATTGTGAGGAAGGTTCTCAACCACAGCATGTTGGCTTAATCACCACAGGAACCAGATGCTTAACCGCAGGGTAACCCATTGGAACAGCGGAAAAAATTCAAGGGAAACACATTCTGTGGTCCTGATTCTGCCTGTACTGTGTGACCATTCTGTAGCAAACACCTTTCTGTATGGCGTTGTCTAATCCTGAATGGCTCCCAGGATGCACTCACCTGGCACTATAATTAATTGTACCAGAGTATGATGGTAGATCAAACATAGCTCTGTGTGGATGTGTGCACATGTATGTCAATATACACAGAAACACATGCTTTTTCTTTAATTTATAATGTATTTATTTCATCATTCTTAGTAAATGACCGTGCTCAGTTCAGGGGTTAGGAGTGGCAGAGTGACACACTGATTCATTCAATAATTACAGAATGAATCAAGGCACTAAGTTAGGTGCCATGGGGACCAGACATATTAGACTAACCCAGTGGTCGGCAAACTCATTAGTCAACAGAGCCAAATATCAACAGTACAACGATTGAAATTTCTTTTGAGAGCCCAATTTTTTAAACTTAAACTTCTTCTAACGCCACTTCTTCAAAATAGACTCACCCAGGCCGTGGTATTTTGTGGAAGAGACACACTCAAGGGGCCAAAGAGCCGCATGTGGCTTGCGAGCCGCAGTTTGCCGACCACTGGCCTAGGACCAAACCTCACAATTGCATAAGTAAGGTTTCCAACTATGTTGTCCACTTCTACCAAAAAGTATTTAGAGAAAACTGATGGCTTTCAGTTTTACATTGTTAAAAGCTAATGCAGGCTACATCAGACAGACCTTTAGTTATTTAGAGAAAGAATGTCCCCATGGACACGAATCTTTATGGACTTGACTATCTTTAAAGCCACAATTTTTGCTTTACTGGGCCAGTACATTTGTGTGTTTGACAGACTGTGCCAGGAGACTTCCCGTCGCATGTGCCCTCTGCCAGTGCTTGTAGGCACTGCTGTAGGATGGGCCATGCAGAAACAAGAAGGCTCCCCCAGACTAAGACAACTAGAGATACATTTTTAAATGCCATCTTTTAAAACCGTAAGCAAAATAAACAGGATGCTGCTCAAAAAAAGTGCTCAAAGTTGAAGTAATTGCATATAAAGAAGAGAAAATAGCTAACAATACTTGTCTTCCTTAAAGATAAAAGTCAGACTTTGAATTCACAAGTTGAATAATTTTTTTAAAGAAATAACCTCTTATCCTGATGTTGGTAATTAAAAAAAAGAAGAAGAATAAATAGTTCTGAAATGTTAGGGAAAGAGTTTAATTGTCAGGGTTCTCAAAATGACATATAAGAATTTCATTCTGAAGAGACTGTTTTCTTTGCAAAAACCTTCTAGTTTAATCCTGATGTCGAATATTGTTGAAATTGGGAGGATGGCAAAAGCCTGTCCAGTGGAATTATAGGGATGTTCACAGAATTAATACAAGACAACAAAGACACAGGAAAATCACAGCCCCTATTACCTACCTCCAGGTTTAGACAATTTTGCTGACAATCCAAATTACCCCGGGCCAGACACAACCTCTCATTCTAAATGCGCACAGGACAGAGATGCAAACATATTTAAACATAACCTGCCACGCTTTCTCTTGGCTGCGATTCTCTTTCACTAAGGCCCCAACTGGTTTCGCCAGCAACAGGCCTGAGCTGTTTACCAAGCAACGTTTCCTCATTTCTCACAGTCCCACATCCATGGCAGACCAGTGGCATCTGGTTCAATATTTCATTAAATCCTCCTGAAAACTAACAGTTCAATCTATTAGAAAACTACACCATAAATTACCTAGCAGGCTGTGGTTGTAGCACACAGCACAGCCCATTTGCTGTGGAGACACTGATAGTTGTACTTTCTACACATTCTAGATGCAAGAAGCATAACCTTTCTAAGCCTCCCTCAGACAATAAACACTGAAAGTTTTTAAAAAAAGTTTTTAGCAGGAAATGTTTATTTAGGTCTAGGATGAATTATTTTTATGTTTTGCCTTAATTGTCCAGGAATTTAACATAGCATCTTTTCTTGGAAATATGGTGTGTGTGTGTGTGTGTGTGTGTGTGTGTGTGTGTGTGTGTGTGTGTGTGTGTGTTTTGCCACTTCTGTAGCCTGCCGTCACCCTCAGCAAAATGACTGAAGTGCATTCACATGACGGCCCCTGCAGAAGGCTTTGCTCAACAGAGAATTTAGAGCTAATTTATTTTGGCTGTAGGGCACCTGCAAGTTATGTGACTCAGAAGTAAGTGTGGGTGAGCGGTTTTGTTCTGGACTTGTTTTGACAATCAGTGGTCAGTCCACACAATCTTCAAGTGTAGTTGTCACTTTAAAAGTGACAGAAGCTTGGACATCTCTGATGGCTATCGGGAGGGATGGAAAGGCCTTCCCCTCCAGTTACAATAATAATGCCAGGGGAGACAAAAAGTGCCGGACTGGTCTAGAGATCAATTCTTCAGGAAAATTCCTGTAATTTGCTCCTTTAGTGAGTTTCTTCTCCTACCCCAGGCCATAAGTCTAAACTTTTATTTGTAATAATAAACAGGTAGGCAAATCTTTGTATATTATTTTTTAGGGCCCTGAATAAACTAGCTATAGACCAAAGACTGCCTATAAATACTTTTCAGGGCTGCTTTTTTCTCTTGAGTTTAATGTTAAATGTTTATTGCATAAAGAAAATATTAAACTGAAGCTTTAATAACAACGAATGCTCAGCTCATTTACAAATTTACTGCTGGGTAGTTGGAGGGAGCAAAGACTGTAACCGACTATAATTGTGTGGCTAGCACAGCAATCAATCACACAACACTGGGGTCTTTTCTGGGCTGAGCACTTTTCCCAAGCAACTGGGGACTGTCACAGATTAAGACTTCTTGCTCAGTGGAGCTCACCTAGCTGTACTAGAAAAATACAGATGTTCTCAAATTAATTGTGTGGCCCTTGCACTGTCAGTGACATGTCATGAAATTAGCATCGCTGACATCATTCAGTTAAGCAGTCACCAGAAAAGTCACATTAAAGCAATCTGTGCAGAAAGCACAAATTGGGATTTGCAGCTGTGGGCTCCAACTCCCCCCACCAAAGCATTTCACTTATCGGGGCTTCTGTTTTTTCATCTATAAAATGAGAGGTTAGGACTAGATGAACTCCAAGGCTCCTTGCAGCTCTTGAAATTCTATGCATCATTTAGTCTGAACAATCTTGTGCATTAGATGCATTCCAAATGACAGGAGTGTAAAGTGAATACTTGCATACTAAATCATCTTTCCAAATTACTTAGACCAGTGGTCGGCAAACTGCGGCTCGTGAGCCACATGTGGCTCGCGAGCCACGGTTTGCCACTCTGTTGACTAATGAGTTTGCCGACCACTGACTTAGACTGTTGTTTCAGGAATATGTATTTGCAGAAAACAAAAAAATGGACCCAATGTAGAAAAAAAAAAGCATTTCAATGAATTAATATCCATTCAGCCTATATAAATATATACATGCTTTGCAGAATAAAAAAGATAATTAGCAATCAACATGCGATTCCTCAAGACTAAGTAAATGTACACACATGTACCACACTAAATTCCTGCCTTGGGTAAAATTCTTACTAATACTATGATGTATATGAAAGCTTATCCTAGCTTATACAGTTAAGTTTTTTCTTCTCTATTTTTATAATGATTTATGAATAAATCAAGGCTAATGAAAATAGTTGCATTGAGGTATACTTTATAAAGTGTTCAGTAGCCCTAGTTGGTTTGGCTCAGTGGATAGAGCATCAGCCTGTGGACTGAAGGGTCCTGGGTTCGATTCCAGTCAAGGGCACATGCCTTCTTTGCGGGCTCAATCCCCAGTAGGGGGTGTGCAGGAGGCAGCTGGTCAATGATTCTCATCATTGATGTTTCTATCTCTCTCTCCCTCTCCCATCCTCTCTGAAATAAAAATAAATAAATAAATAAAATAAAGTGTTCAGTGAATGCACTCAGCAATGGGGGAAGTAATTTTAAATAAATCTATTACTTTTACCCTTCCTTCACCTACCAAAAAACCAAGCAAAAAGTTTTTGTCTTATTAATTTGACAAATGATATCTGACTTATTCAACTTGGTATTTCTGGATATGTAACTTTTGGGGCATCCATTGCTAACATGTGTCTGTCATACCCTGCAATAGGACTTTCTAAATTAACTTTTTGGGGGAATGGAAAAAAAATAATGAAGAGAAAATGATAGGAGAGCCTTAGCTGGTTTGGCTCAGTGGATAGAGCATTGGCCTGTGGACCAGTGTCCCGGGTTCAATTGATGTCAGGGCACATGCCAGGGTTGAGGGCTCGATTCCCAGTAGGGGACATGCAGGAGGTAGCCGATCAATGATTCTCTCTCATCATTGATGTTTCTGTCTAACTCCCTCTCCCTTCCTCTCTGAAATCAATAAAAATATATTAAAAAAAAGATAGGAGAAAGAGGCCTCTTGCCTTGTTTCTCACTGTGACCCATCAGTGACATTGAGTCTTCATTTTCCTTCTATATACTCACAATATTTCTTAAGAAAGTGATTTCTAAGGGGCTTGACATAGTATTTATAAAGAAATTTAATTCAGAAGTCAAACAGGGATGCAATATATTTTATTTAACTTCTTCCATTGAGTCTAGGCAGAGCTTACATGTATATTAGAGTGGATCTGAATTATGCGGGAGCAAATGTTCCTGTTTATGACCTGTCTATAGTGACAGGGTCTGTGCTATGTGAGGTTGTGCACAAAACTGTAAGGACCTACTGAGCGGAATACAATGCCGTAATATTTGCTTGCATTGGTTAAATCCTCCTCCATGAAAGTTAATGAGAGGAGTGAGTGGTCAGCATTTCCCCAGGATATAAACAATTTGTGATTACCTATTGTTTTATCTGGATGTTTCCTGTCTTCTATTGATAATAATTGATTGTTGATTCTACTTAAAAAGGAAACTTTATAAAACAGTTATTTTAAGAAATATGAATGGAACTAAGTTATTTTTCTCACTAATAAAGAAAACAAGTCTGTAAATTACCAAATTTAGCAAATTTGCTACTGAGAGGAGAAACAAATTAAAACAAAGAGTACAGTGGGCATTAAATGTAGTCTATGCATTATTTCTAGCTAAGTTTAATTTAATACATTAACGATGATACTTATTTTGTAAGGATTACAAAAGATGTTATAAAGATCCTACCATAGTTTCCTATGACTTAGTCTCAGCTATAAAGTGGTCTGGGCTGCCAGGTTCAATATAAAAACCAAACAGTTTGGCATAAAATTGAGATTTGATATGATCAAAAACTGAAAATATGTCTTTGTCAAATTCATTTGAAAATATTTAATAATTCTCAGGAAATATCTTCTAGATTAAGATTAGAGATTAATACTATAAAATAATGTTGAAATAGATTTAAAAGTCAGCAGCCGTGGGCGGGAGTATCCCAATTTTTGATGTCTTGCACCCTTAATTGAAATCACGCGTGCCCAGTGGGGACTCACAGTGGCGCCAGCAGGCCAGGGGATCCCAAGGCAGGTGCTGGGCATGAAGGCCACGGGGGCATAGGCTACCAAGGAGACAGAACTGAACCCCACATCACCCTGCTTGGCCCCGGAGGATGACTGGTTAGCCAGAGACGGGTAAGATTCCTCAGGGAAGGAACAACCTAAGACAGGCACAGTCGCAGAGGGGCCATCAGGAGAGAACTTGGGGGTCAACAGAGGTGGGGCACAGACCCTCAACCCCCCAACCTTGCAGGGGCCTGAACCCTCACCCCGTCTGAGGGAGGTCTCCTGCCCCCATGGCTGCTTTGCTTCCCATGCCCAGCTAAAATCGGGACACAGGTGACAGACAGTGACTTGGCCCAGCTCAGATTGGGACCCAGGTAACAGACAGAAACTTGGCCGACAGCAGCTGCCCTGTATCTAAATCCAGCCTAGTACCAGGAATGCTCAGGGCCTACTCAAGAATGCAAATAATCCTTTCCACTAATATTTACAGGGTAAACTAAGATTGTTGGTAGAGTATTAAATTTGACAGTAAAATAATAATCAAGTTTTCAGATTAATTTACATAGGCTAATTGAAATAAGTGAATATTCAAGAAGATTTAATTGTACTGGACAGAAAGCTGTTCCTAAAGTGGCAACTAAAATTTCTATTGGTAGTTCATCTCATGGTAAAATTCCTGAACATGCAATGAACCTAAAGCAGTCATATTTTTGTGCAAAAAATTAAAATTTAACGTTATCAAGACTGCATTATAAGATTTACAAAAGCCTCCATTAATCAAAAAAGGGGAGATAGTAGGATAATATCATGTAAGGAAAAATATCCTGTAAGTAAATTACATCTAGAAAATTTTTACTTTACAAAATTAATTTTCATTTGTAATGCTAACAGCAAGACACCCATGAAAAACACACATGGTGTCTAAATAAGAGAAAGGAAAATTGTTTGGGCAAAAATAAAAAGGATCCCAAATCAATTATATAGAAAATATTCCTTTATTAACTTTTGGTCGAGAATATGTTTGTATATTTTCAGAAAACAACTCCAAGACCATGTAGATTCCTGCAACAGAGAGGAATTGACAGGTCTGCTCCAACCACGAAGACAAGAGGAGAAACAGTCCAGAGATGGAAGATGCTGATGACGCCTTGCCACGCTAGCAGTCAGCAGCTGTGCGTCACAGCAGGTTGCCTAGGACCAAACCAGAGAGGGTCGGACCTGCATTGCCACCATGTGCCCACCATCCAGATATCATTGCTGACATGTACACTTAAGGAACTGTTTGACATTGAAACGGGGACTCAGAACTGTTGGACATGGAAATTGGGACTCAAACATTTTTTGTTATTATATGTTTATTTCTCGTCTCAGAAGGAAGATTTTTTAAAGGAAAGAAATGGGGAAAAAATAGATACAGAGGCAAAGAAGCATTGAACAGACTGTCAAACTACAGCGGGCAGGCAGGGGAGGTTGGCGGGGGGTCGGGGGGCTGTAAGAGATCAACCAAAGGACTTGTACGCATGCATATAAGCATAACCAATGGATACAAGACACTGGGGGGAGGGGGCAGGTAAAGGCATGTACTGGGGGGTAGGGGAGGCCGGGGGGAGGTCAATGGGGAAAAAAAAAGGAGACATATGTACTACTATTTGTAATACTCCAAACAATAAAAAAAAAGCAAAAAAAAAAAAAGCATACAGATGCCAGTAAGTATTTTTAGCTGAGTGCCAGAAACATACTCAGTGTTCTCCAGAGCCGAGAAGCTGAGACCATTTCCTGCATGGCAGAAGATAATAGGAACGGGAAATGCGTACAGCTGGGAATAAGCAAGTCAGGGCAGAAAGCTGGTATGAAAATCAGTCCAGAGGCCTAATGCCAGCCAAAATGGCAAGGCATAAATCACATTAAAGGTTAACATCCAACCCTTGCTGGGTAGCTCGGTTGGTTAGTGTCATCCCAATACACCAGCGTTTGAACTCTAGTCAGGCTACATACAAAAAGCAACCAATGAATGCATGGATGGGTGGAACAGAATCAATGTCTGTCTTTCTGTCTCTTTCTCTCTAAAATCCTATATAATAAAGAGCTAATATGCTAATTAGACTGAACAGCAGAACGGCCATCCAGACAACCTTCCAGACAAAGCCAGTGCTGCAAGGACCAAGCCCCTTGCACGAATTTCATGCATTGGGCCTCTAGCCAATATATAAAAACTAAAAATAAAAAAAAAGCAAAAAAAAAAAAGCTTAACATCCATTTCCCTGCATCATTGGAAGGCAGTATTTATCTCGGCATCAGATGACACACTATGTTAGCAGAGAACAAAAGAGAAAAAGAGCTGCTGTATCACATTCCTCTTACCAAAACTTTCCACATATCAGAACCACAAGCCTACGTGTTCCTGAAAGTAGGGTTTGCAAGCCCCCCTGAGAGCCTGTATCTGACTTGCTAAAGTTCAAACCTCATACTGCATAGCATCTTTTCACTCCAGACACTGGACTTCTTGCCTTTGAACTACAGATGCTCCTACCAACACAAGCAACCTCCCCTCCTCATTAGTCCCATGGAGGTGCAGCAGTGATGGAACGCAGAGCAGGGTATATCACACAAAGACTGGCAGCCTTGCACTCTCCTCTCTGAGTCTAACAAGTGAGAGGGTAAGAAATGAGAACACAGTTGGAGTTTCAAGTTCCAGTCTTTTCTGTGGGTTGGAAACAGGGTATTAATTATGGACTTCTGAGGCACAGAGGTGAGCCCAGCTGATCAGGGGGATGCTGAGAAGCAGCAGGCCTGGCCTATTGGATAAGGCAGTGTACATACAGCAACAGCAGGGTTTGTTCAAGTCATGGGGCTACAGCCGTATGGTGTTAGGAGGAGGATGGAAATCAAGTATTCATTGCATTTTGGATGAGAGAGGCTGCCGAACTAACTTGGAATTTTACAATGTGTGTAATGTGTTACCATGGGGATTGAAAATTATTTATGCATAAAGGTGGCCATTCATTTGTGGCCTACTTCATGTCTCCTGAGATGCTTGATTGTCAAAGACTTCTGGAGGAGCCCGAGTTACCCAGGTCCTCTCTGCCTCCTGCCCTTCAGGCCACAGAGCTGTGGCAGTTTTCAGACTGCCTAGCTGGCTTGGCAGGGTTCCTCTTTCACATGGGGCACACTTTTCTTCTTCCATACACTCCATGAGGTGAGATCTATGGGAATGCTGGTCACAATATAGGTCATGGGATTATCTCTTGGCTTCTTCCCAGCTCAGTGGGTAGGTACTGTGTCCAACTTTTTCTATTTCCATTGCATTTCAGTGAAAGAACCATATTGGTTCAGAATGCAGCTCTGGAGGTAAGCTGGCTTCATCTCAGTCCTGTCGCTTATTGACTGTGCTTCTTTATTATTTTTTATTCAATTGAATTCAGAAAACTTTTTTAAAATTAAATTTAGTGGGTGACATTGGTCAACATGATCATATAGCTTTTAGGTGTGGGTCTCTATGTTACAAGATCTGTATATTGCACCATGTGCCCACCACCTAGAGTCAAATCTCCTGTCACCATATATTAGGGTCTGAACATATGGTGTGCTTCTTTAAACAACTTACTTTTCTATGTCTTAGCTTCCTTGACTAAAAACAAGGTCTCGGTACATGTATCATAAAGTTGTTACAAGGCCTAACTGTGATAATACTCATAAAAGACTTATAGCAGTGCCTAATATGAGGCAATTGCTTATACATAGACTATCATTATCATCATCATTGCTGTTATAATACAATGGAAAGACTATTTAGAAGAGTCAGTTCACATTCATTCATGGATGTCTTATCAGTTATTTAGATTATTCAAGGTAAATCTTGCTTTTATCCTTTTTTGAGTCATTACCATCCCTTTTGGTTAATAAACTTATTTAGAGGTAAGACAGCTCTGTAAGAAGCTTGCTATACATAATATATATAAACACACAGTTCCTCAATATAGGGTGGTGAAGCAGACCTCCCTTCACGGGACACTTCCTCCACAAGTTGACTCCAATTACAAGGAGAAGGCCACAGTTCAGGCAAAGGGGTTTTGCAAGGAGAAGAGAAGGAAGCAAGAACAGGCCTTGTTCCTTGGCTCAGTAATGACATGAAGCAAATAGTCTGGGGTCAGCAGCTGAGGGGAAGAGCACAGGGGCTCACGTATGGTAAGACCTGCTGTTTATTCACTCATTTATTCAATGATCCACAAATAGCTCTCTAGTCTGGATGAGGAATTTGACAGACAAAAGTGATTAGGCCATGGTTCCTGCCCTCAATGAATTTCTAGTCGGCTCAGAGCCACCAAGTCTACTCTATACAGAAAAGCTACTTAGAAACAGGCGACCCAGAAAGTAATTCAGAACCCACTAACTGGAGCTTTATTTAACTGAGAGAAACCCTAGCTGCAAGCTTTAGGGGGCATATACTGAATTCATTTTTATTTTTTATTTTTAAAATTAAACCCAGAAGACTGAATCTGCACATACTCTGAGGCCTGCATGTGTGGAGCTATGTGGATTTCACTTGAAGCGCTGTGAACTTCTGGAATGCTGGGCATATTCATATTCCGTTTGTAGGCGACCTGTGCCACAGTCACCGTTACTAGTAGAGAAAATAAAAACTTGACAGGTGGGAAAGCCATGGGCCTCATGCTTCCGGTATTCCTCTCACTGGTGTCTGAAAATAATGGCAGCAGAACCCATTGTTTTCTTCACTTATGATTGAAATAAGTGCATCACAAGTAATGTGAGTACATAGTTCACTGACTCCAGGTAGGCGTCCATCCTGCTTTGGTTCGGGGTATATGGTAACAATTCAGGAGGTGCTTTCCTGAGGAGGTTCGATTTTTGTACTGTCGATTTTCGTACTGTCGTCATTGTCAGTAACAATGCTGGGATACTTCAGGCTGCAAGCTCCAAATGAGGCTTGATGTATTTCTGTGGAACCTCCTATCCTCAGGCAACCATGTCTCAAACGCATCAGTATGCCCTTGCTGTGAGCTGGACAAAGTAACTCTCTGAGCCAGCTCTCTGCCTAACAGTCCAAAAGGCAGACACTCCATTATAAGGCTAGTCTACAATTACCATGGCTGGTCTGATGCTCTAGCTGACAAATGAATAGAATGATGAGGGCAGCAACAATGGTTCAAAACCTGTCTAAACATTCTGTCCACCAACATTAGCACAGTTTTTAAAACTACAAAATATACATAATAAAATTTACTGGCTTCACAATTTTTGGGTGTACAGTTCAGTGGTATTCAGTGCATCCACACTGCTGTGCAACCATCACCACCATTCAGCTCCATTAAATGCTCACTCCCCATTCAACCATTCCCCAGCCTCTGCCGTCCACCATTCTACTTTTGTATCTATGCATGTGACTATGCTAGGTACTTCATATACTGTATTTGTCCTTCTGTGAGTGGCTTATTTCCCAAAGCATAATGGCCTCAAGGTTCATCCATGTTGTACTATGTGCCAAAATTTGATTTTTAAGGCAATAATATTCCATTGATTGTAAATACCCCATTTTGATTATGCTTTCCTCCATCAGTGGGCATTTTGGTAGCTCCCACCTTTTGGTTATTGTGAGTAACATTGCCATGAACATTGGTATACAAATATCTCTCAAGACCCTGCTTTCAGTTCCTTTGGGTAAATACTTAGAAAGACATTTTTGCAAATAAAACCAGTAGTGCTTCATTTCTGAGCCCTAGTTTAGTATGGTTTTCATTTCATGCACACCTAAAAAGGGATTGCCTGTTGCTAGAGAAAGAAGTTTAACAGACTGCGTTTGCCAAATCACAAAAATGAACTAAGTAGGAGACTTCTTGGCTAACAAAGTCTTCTCCAGTAGGCCCCTTAAGACACCATAATAAACAACATTTTAGAAACCAAAAATCTGCTTTAATTAGTTTTTCCAAATTCTGCTTAGTTTCTCTCTTAATTTACGGATCTTCCATATGGCTATCTCATTTACTTCAGCTTAGCTTGATTGTAATTTGTTCAGAGATCCAGTTTAATTGTTGTAAGTTCTTCACTTATTCTCACTAAAATTAGCAGTGTAACATCTGAAAGAGAAATGATGGCTGAGTACCCTCAATTTAAACTAAAAAAAAAAATACTAATGCTAATTCAGTGGTCAGAATAGTAATTAAAAGATATTTTGAGAATTCAAATTTTTATAAGTCATAGAACACATACTATTAAAATAATTGTTGGTGATTTCCTTTAACTTTCTGTGTTAGAAAAAGGACTTGAGCATCAATGAAAAGTGTTGCATTACACCATACATCATCAGATCGATAATTTTGACCTTTGAAACTGAACTTGTTAATGATGCTCATTAATCAACCACATTCTTCCTAGAGTTGGTTTCTCCGTTCACATAATGAATTATCATTTTAGTTAATGACTTATAACTGCGGTTCAACGGTGTGGCCATTGTTATTCTTTACATCAGTGTCAATCATAAAAGTAAAAAGGGACACGGCGTCAGAACCGTTTACTTATGTTCTGTTCCTCCGTTAGAGCATTGTCCTGGGCTCTGTGTTTGGCAGGCTTCCCTGGGAAGTGATCACTAACTGGTATCAGCTCTGGACAGTGGAGGGACACTGCACTAATTAAGGGGTGAAGAGCCTGGACCTCACCATTGCAACACTGACAGCACGCAGCTACCTGAGGGAATATTCACTACACTAGACTTCATCCAGACGTAGGCAAAGTTACAGAAGCGGGCCAGCACTCAAAGTTCCAGGTTATAAAAAACCCACAATTTTAGAATTTAGGGAGAAGTTTTGGGTCAAGAGTTAGAAGCTGTTTGGAGATCCAAATGGATGGGTCATTTCAGCCCAGGGGCCAGCCCAGCAATTAGGATAGCAGAAAAGCACACTGCTCTTGAAGGGAAGCCTGCTGCGCTCAGGCACCTGAGCAATTTCCTGCCAAGGAGTGAAAGCAGGTGGGCCTGGCCCTGGGGAGTGAGCGGCAGTGAGGCTGGGCAGTGGCTCCTAGGTGTCTGCGGGCTCCTAAGAAGGTTCTAGATGCCGCCATGGAGAGGGTCGTAGGGCTGTGGTGTCTGGTGTGTTAGATGTGCCCATAGGGCTCCAGTATTCACTGTAGCAAAAGCAGCAGGACATTTTCATAACTGCAGCTGATGTCAAGTGGGGTCACCAGGCTGTGGATTGGACAATGGGCACTTCAGGAGATGGTTTAAATTTGAATTCTCATATAGATAGTATGCGTGTGTGTGTGTGTGTGTGTGTATGCGTGTGTTAGGGTGGAGGCTAAAGGATCTATAGGGAAATACATTGTCTGCTTATTCTCAGATTACAGTGGATTGATAAATCTTACTCCTTCCCAAACCCTGCAAAAAGAAATCAACAGCCACAGTGTCAGCAAAGAGCCTGTTCTCACAACAATCTCCAGGTTTCCTGGTTTTGTTTCCTGCTCTGCACTAAGCAGCAGGAGAACCTACAGCACCCAGGGCTCTGACTTGGTCAGCCAGGCACAATCCGTCAGCAAGTCCTCTCTGGAAGGAGGGCCGCGCTGGTGTGGGCCAGCGTCCGTTGGAACATGGCCATCCACAAAGGTGAACATTGCCGGGGCAGCCTGGTACTCTCTCCTACAGTGGGGAAACCATTTTAAAAGACCAGAAATATGAATATTGTAAACAAAGTTTTAATCATTTAATGTTACTCCTGTGAGGAATGCAATCTTATAGATGTTAGTTACTATCTGAGGCTCATCTGCTGTCCAGATATTTCCAACTTGGATTAGAGAGAGAGATCCAGGAGTCAGTAACAATTCTTAGTGTAGAAAGCAGCTCTATTTATAAACTGGAGGAACATAATCCAAACCACCTGGGAGCATCACCAACAGGATAAGGGAAGCTTAGGTTATCATGTATTTCTAAGCAGGAACTGCCTATTCACAAAATACACTGCAGGCCCGTTTCACTATCAGATGGCATCATACGTACCAACGAGCACCTGGACAGAGAGGAATCTTGGGCAAAAAGTCTATTTTCTTTTCTGGTATAAGACAATATAGTCAGAAACAGGTAGGTGATAAAAGGATTTTAAAATGTCCTCATTTACACATCCCTGCTTGGTTTATCTTACACTAGAATTAGGAATCACAAATTGGTAAATAGATACCCCATTTTATGTGGCCAACACAACATTTAAAAATTGATTAGTTGCCAGTGATAAAAATTTTAATAAAATAAAGATTTCTTGCTTCTCTGTGTGGGCAGGGGGCGGGGACAGGAAGATTGGTAACATTGGAGTATACCTGAATGAACTTGAACAGATGCCTTCTCAAGGCAGAGTCTTCACCAGGGCTTCCCCTTCTCTCGGCTGGACCACCTTTACTGGCCCCAGAGGCAGTTCTGGCTATGACTCTTAAGATGAATCTTAGAATCGAATTCTGAGTCCACCCTAGCTCAACCAATTATAAAAGAAAAATCTTGACTACTGGGGCAACAAAACTATACAGTCAACAGACACAATTATAATGAAGCCATTCTCAGCAAGACACCATCACGCATTTTCAAGTGTCCCCTAAGTGGGCAATACCACTCTCAGATGACAGCCATTGAGTTAAGAATTTCAGTTAATGCTATGTCACCACTTCATTTTTAAGATCGTAACATATTTCTGAGATTTTCCACTCTTCCCTTTGGTAAAGGGTAAGACAGCCTAAGAATTAGGCATTAAAGCTGACCATTCTCTTGGAGGAATGGCCAATTTCTTAAAAAAAACTGACTGCTGACTCAAACCCACAACCCACAGGCTTTAGACAAAGCAAGTAAAAAGATAAAGGACAGTGTGTTAGCTCCCAATAACTATACAGTGAACCATCATTTATCATAAATTCTTATCAAACACACACTCAAAGGAACAATTCCATGCAAGGATGCAGGGGGAGAGCTATTAGCAGTCTGGCCTGGAAATGAGAAGACCTGGGTGAATTACAAAGAGTCCTGACATAGCTAGACATCAGCCTGAACATTTCCATTATAAACCCACTGAATGGAAGACCTGAAAAATTGGATATTTTAATTTATTTAGGACCAATGCTCATACCATAAAGAAAAATTCATCCTGAGGCTGTTTATTCATTTTTTGAATATAACAATTTTTATCTAAATTGATGTTACTTGTGAAAAATATGCAACAGAGTACTTTATATATCTAACAGACTCAAAGGGGTTTTAAAAATAAATGATAATTTAAGTAAATGATAGTTATGAGCATATTTTTCTTTTAATTAAGCTGCATCTGAATTTAAATATATCTCTATTCATTTAAACTATTCTGATATCTCAAATTAAAAGCTTAAGGAATTCAAACTTTAAAAAATCATTCAATTAAAACAGGGAATCTGTCCACAGACTGCCTGCACTTCAGAAAAATTAATAAAATATATTATGATATTATACAATTTACATCCCTGTAAATAAAAAGCCAAAGCAATTCAAAGTCTAGTATTGCACTGAAGGACTTGTATTAAAGAAATATATTTTGTCTTTAATTATTAAACATACTACATATCTATGATGGGAAAAGTACTGTACTAGATGTGGGAAGTGGGGAGTCAAAGATGATTAAAAAGGATCACATCACAGCCCTTAACATGCAATAATTTAATAGAAAAGACAGGTGGCACCCAAATAATTCAAGAGCCTGAATGCAAGGAGAGTGTGCTGTGAACTCTGAAATGAGGGGGCGAGTAAGGAAAGTACCAAATTTGTGGGTCCAAATTAGAATTCTGCTATTTAGGAAGGTGCTGCTTCCAGCCATCTCAGAAACATAATTAACTTCAGAAAGGTGTATTCATGCCTTTGCATGTGCAGGAGAGATAAAACGGGCCATTCTTAGATAGGATAACCTGGACTATATTTTTGCCAATTTTTTGTTTTTACAAGTAGAAGTATGTTGTTTTTACAATTAGAAGTATGTTGAATTTAATAAATGAGTCAATTTTTACTAGTTGCCATAAAGAAGAGCTTTACTTTAGTTCCACCACTGCAGAGCTAATAAGGAAATAGCACGTGTGAAAATAACAAAAGCTGCATCTAGTAGGTCTAGTGGAGCATTATTCGCTTTGAAGCCCACTTTGGGAGGATTCTGGGCGAAAACATGCCTTTCCTATTCAAGTCATTATAATATTTAATACAGTATTACATCTTGTAATGCTGAGATCCACCAAAACAAACAAACAAACAAACAAACAAACAAACAAAAAACAAGCATTCCTTCCTCCATTAACATAGTAGCTCCGGTCTATTCTAGTTAACAATTAATTTTATGTGAATTTCTATAAATGAACCTAGTTTAAAGATTCCAGATACAATTTTCTTATTAAAGAGAAATTTAGATTTATGTTAGTAGAAGAAAGATCATAAACCTTACCCAAAGAAGTCAGGTTAGAAATTCGCCCATATATATATAATTTCCCCCCATATATTCAAAGTATTTTTCAATACTGTTTTAGTCATTAGTATAAAACAAAAGTAGTAAGAATTGAAGAAATGATACTGGTAAGTCTGAATTCCTGGATTCACTAAGAAAGATGACAGGTTTAGATAAAGATCCCAAGTGAAATATCCTTAGTTTTCAGGCCCTGGGTTTTTCCCACTCTACGAACCACAGGTAGTGCCAAAGTAGGTTTATAGTCATTCAAATGGAAAACACAATATTAATAAATAATAACACAAGAATAACTATGTTTTGTGCACTCACAACTGTAAACCTACTTTTGCCCTACCCTGTAGAAAGTGAAGCCATGTCAACATGAATAGAGATATATACCCTTTGGAGAACATTAGCAACCTTGGTAGGACTAAGCTGAGAATGTCAACACAGTCTGCAGACATCAAGCGTGAAGAACCATTGATTTCAATGATAAATATGCAATCCCCTCTTAACATTTTTACTATTAGATTTGCACTTCAGAGGTAAGATACACCAAAAGAACATTTTAGTAAGCTACACTAAAGGATACTGGATAAAAATGAGCTATGCTGGAAAGTTAGAGGGCATTAAAAACGGAAATCAATGGGACAATTGTGCCCTGAGATGGCTGGTGACGGTCCAGCAGGTTCAGAGCTGGTGCCTGGTCACATGGCAAAAAGATCCACTGCCAGAGGCTCTGGAGGCCTATTCTGACCTGGGGTTGGGATGGCTGGCTGAGCAGGGAGTCCACATACATGTATGGCCCTAGTAAGCACCCTAAAGAGAGCAAGGCTGCCCTTTTTTCCTGACCCCTGGAAAGAGACCACTTGGCTCCTCACTGGGTCTGGGTCTGATACTTTCTTTACTTTTTCTATTTATTTTTTATTCTCACTAGAGGATATGTTTATTGATTTAGAGAGAGAGGCAGGAAGAGAGAGAGAGAGAGAGAGAAACATCAATGTAAGAGAGAAACATTGGTTGCCTCCTATACACACCCCGACTGGGATCAAACCTGAAACCTAGGTATGTGCCTGGACCAGGAATTCAGCCCACAGACTTTTGGTGTACTGGATGCCACTCCAACCAACTGATCCACCTGGCCAGGGCCTGATGGGATTTGATGCCCAAAGTATTTGAGTTGAATGCCATGGCCATGCCCCCTCAGAAAAATTTGGGCACAGAGGGAAGTCTCCCCGCATGGTAGGGGGCTTTGGTTTACTAGTACTTCTCTGCAGAGAATTTTTCCCCATATTCCAGCCGTCCCCAGGTCTGAGTAGGAGCCTCTGCCTCAGGAACACTGCTGGGTGCGTGTGGCCAAAGAGCAGTTCTTCTTGCATGGAAACCAGGACTTGGAGGCATGCGTGTGATGCACATTGAAACTAGAGTCAGCTACAGCTCAAATACTAATGTATTATGTTTATTAATAATATAGCTTGTTAATAATATTATTAATAATGTAGTTAATGTTTATCGGGACCAGCAACTCAATGGTAATAACTAATTATCTTCTTCTAATACTCTTATGGGGTAAATACTATTATTATGCCCTTGATACACCTGGGGAAAATGAGGGCCACAAAACTGTATCTTGCCCAGGGTCACACAACTAGTGAGCCACAGAGCCAAGGTGTGGATGTAAGCATTTGCCTCCGGGGCCCCCTCTCACCTAGGCTTTAGCATTTGTCTCTGAGACAGAAGGGGAAGAGCAAAGGCTCCATTGATTGACAGCGCATGAGGAAACTTCACCAAGTTCTCTCACTCACTAAACCAGACAAAGATAGTCTCCTCACTACTGTGAGCAATCTGAAGTGAAGCTACGATTCAAAGAATACACAAAGTACATATATTTGAAAGTATTTAAAAAACACTTTTGTGAAGAAGGAAGTGGAAAAAGCTTTCATTTAGCTAATTCTCCAATGATAGCTCAAAAAGAAGATTAAAACATGCTGGCAAAGTTTCAAGTATTGGTAGGCTTACAGCAAAGTAAACTGAAACAAGCTGATGAGTATATGGTGTTTCCCGCCACTGATTACAGGGTATCTGAGTGTTACAGAGCAAGAGGCACCTCAAAGTTTTACTGCATGGTGGTTATCAGACACACCTGGATTTATCCAGGCTCGGCGTGTACTACCTATGTCACCGTGAACTTCCCAACCTCCAATAATGAGCCTTAAGCTATCCTTTATCAAGCACCAACTGTGTACATGAGTTATATCATTTAATATTCATGCTTTCCTTATGAAGTACACATTATCGTCACATTTCTCATCTAAGTTTGCACTGCTACCAAGTAGAAGCTGGGATTCTAACCAGGTTTGTAAGATTCTAAAGCCCAAGTGGCTCCGTTATCATTCTCTGACATTTTCCTCCTGTAAAATGAAAACATTGGTGCCTATAACCGCCCCCCCCCCCCCACATACTCTTTTTAAAATAAAACCTTCCTTATAAAGAGTTCCCAAAGAACCAGTCTAATGGAATATAATTAAACCTTTTGGTGGAGTCCAAAATAGTGGCTCATGTAGGAGCTATTCAGGTAATCATATGAAGTCCAGGTTAGAGGAGACCTTAAAAATGTCATTTTGATTAACTTACCTGTACAACAAGTTGTTTCAATCATCATCTAGAAAACTGAAGGGCATGAGCTAGTCGACAGATTAGTATGCCATATCCATGTTCATTTGTGTGTACGTATTTCCTGTTTCATGCATGCCAACGCATGCGCTAGAGTAGAACAGTCTCGGGATCTGGCTATTATTTATATGGCTGCGTATGAAGTATACACATTCTAAATAACAATCACAAAGAAATGTCTGTTTTCCTTAATGCAGTTTCTGAAAATGTGACTTTGAATAAAACTTCCAGACTTAAAATATTTTCTACATACAATGCACACTTGGATAGAGTGGAACAGAAATTCTTATCTCGGGGGTAAACAGGTATAGTGGGAGAACTGCATTTAATGTAGCTTGCCTCTAGCCACATGCTGCAGGCATCTCTTTGAAAATAGGGCTTTCATCAGTTTCTCTTTTATCCTTTTTGTTTCATGATGTCTTCAGAAATACTTCCTATTTTTACTGAGGTTTTTTTTTTTTTTTTCTTGGAAGTACCAGTACTGTTTAAATATAATATAATGGGTACTAAATATTTAACGAGGTATGCAGCATTTGCATTTAATGACAAATATACATCTGTTAAAAAGTGTTGTGGAAAGAAGGTAGAGGTATAGTGCTTCAGAATTAAAATAGTTATATTTACCTAGAACAAACATTCATGTAGTTGAATAGCTAACATTTGCTCTTTTGACCATGAATGCATATCTCTTTGATTATTTCCAGTCACAACTTCTGTAATTTCTATTTACCACATCTGCTGAGACTGGAATTTTACTGTAATTAATATAAATGTTCTCAAATTTTTAAAAGATCTAAAGAAATTTTAGAACAGTAAAGATAATTTATCAGCATAAAATTGATGGTGCTTATATGCTAAATTCTGTCAAACATGTTATTGAGATAAATTATTGCTATGGAAACTGTTGAAAATGTAGATATCTTAATAATATATGATGAAACATGATAAAGTTATGTATCTCCTACTCAACTTATTTAATTTTGAGAGTATATTGTCATGTATGAAGCTTTTATTCATCTCATACCCTTTCTTAACACTTGTGGTATCAAACACTGCACTTCAAAAGAAAGCATGTTTTGGGGGAAGATAAATATAATAAAAAATTGTTTTACTTAGGTAATAAACAGGTAATAAATGTAAAGGTTTTATATCAGTTTTTAAGGAAAGTATTTCAAATTAGTCTAGGAAAGGCTCAAATGAATTAATATTTATAAACAAATTAACTAGTCATTAATATGTGAAAGGTTTATAAAACATTCTAGCTAAATATAACTGATGGTCACTTCTGTTTTTAGTCATCATTGCCTAAGAATCCCATCAGTTAGTATGAGTTGAACAGATTTTCCATGTTTACTAGAGGTCTCCCTTCAGCAACTATTTTTTAAAATATGTTTTTGTTAATTTTTAGAGAGAGAGGGGCGAGGGATAGAGAGATAGAAACATCGATAAGAGAGAAACATCATTGACTAGATGCCTCCTACACACCCCTTACTGGGTATCAAGCCTGCAACCTGGGCATGTGCTCCGACCAGGAATCAAACTGGCAACCTCTTGGTTCATAGGTCCATGCTGAATCACAGAGCCACATTGGATGGGCCAGCAACTATTTTTTATAGGAGGTTAGTCTTTCAGAAGGTAACACAGACTTAGTTAAGCTAATAATTGAAAATGCCTCCCAATAATATTTGCTGTTCCTCCTCTCAAGATCTCAGGCCCACCTGGCCTGGCCTGCTAACAAACACAGACAGTAACTACTGACTTTTCCTCAGCAGAAAGACATCCAATTGTATTTCAAGAAATTTGAATGAATTTGTTTCACTCATACTTTCTCTTGGGCCCAGTCTGTCTTTATGCCAATGGCATATATTTGTGCTGGCCGACTCAGTACTGTAGGTAGAAGAAAAACAGCCTAACTAGCTCTCACAGGACTGGAAGTCGAAGTTGGATTAGCATTGGGTTCTAACCAGCAAAATGACCAATACTATACTTAATCCCACACCTGAGATAATTCTTTTCCTTTCCTCTCTTTCCTTCCCTTGTGGCTAAAAGATAAACCACTCAACTAACACTTCTAGACTTGAATTGACTGAGCAAAGAGAGCCTTTGAAAAAAACACTGGGTATGTTTAAATAATGAAATACAGTAATGAGCCACTCACTGTACTTCTAGAATAGCAAATGTATAGTACTGTCACCATAGGCTGCTACATAATAGAAAACCTGATACTTTGAAATTGGGAGGGACTTCAGAGATCATATAGTGCAAATCTCTCAATTTACAAATGAGGAAACTAAGGCCCAGAGAAGTTCAGAATCACAGTTAGTTAACATACAGATCTAGGAATTCCAGGTCTGGACTCAGTGTTCCTCTTGGGGTCGGGGGTGAGGGGGTGGGGAGGCGGCTGAAATGAGGGAAGGAGGTCAAAAGGTGTAAACTTCCAGCTATAAAGTAGATAAGTCATGGGAATGTAATGTACAGCATGGTGACTTAAGGTAATAATACTGCATTGCATAATTAAAAATTGTTGAGAGAGTACATCTCAAAAGTCCTCATCACAACAAAAAATTTTTTTGTAACTATGTAATTGGTAATAGACAGTTACTAGCTATATTGTGGTGATCATTTTGTAATGTATGCTTTACTGAAACTATAAAATGTTAGATGTCAAGTGTTCCTCAATAAAAAATATATTCAGTGTTTCTGATAACCAAACCATGCAGCTTATTACATATCAATAACACTCCAGCAACTTATCCATGATTAATATCATGTTTTAACTATTATGTTTAAAAACAGAACTTTTAAAACATTTTTGGGTAAAACCCTGAACAATTGGGAATTTTAAGAATTTCTGTTAAATATGATAGTTTGTACAACATGACTGTTCAGATCTAAATCATATAAGTTTTGTACTTATAGGTGCAGTATATTGCCTTACAAAGAACATATTCTATATTTAAAAAAAAAGCAAATACAAAAGTGGCACATGCTGTGAAAACAACCCTTTTAAGATTATTACGTAGTAAATAATCATGTAAATTTAATACGAGTTATTGGTATTTAGTCTAAAATTGTATCAAGGGCATATGTTACCATAGGCAATATCTTCAAATACATAATTTATGACATCACCTCCATGACTACCTGAGAGACCCAGCAGAGATAGACCCTGGGAGGGTGAGTTCACATTTAGCTAAGGTCACAAGGGCAACTGCTTGCCAGATGACACAAAACTCCACATATTTTCACAACTGATATAAATCTCTCCAAAATGTTTAATTTTAATATGCAGGCATAGAAGGCCTAGTGTTGCTCAGAATTTATACAGAATCATACTAAAAAAATCCTACACCCAACAGTACAGACCACTGGTATGATGTACTTAAACATCAAGGTGGAGAGAGATGAAGTACATCCAGGAGAAAAAATATGAGAGGTAAGACAGAAGTAAAATAGAAAAAAAATAAAAAAGAAAAAGACATGGGAGGAAGAAATAAAGAGATAAATAGCCAAAAAAGAAGAAAAGAAGTGTAAAGAAAAGAGGTACAGAGAAGTGAAATGAAAAGGAAAAAAGAATTAAAAATAAGAAGAGAAATAAAATGATGTGAAAAAAAGAGAGAAAGGAATAGAGATGTATGACAAGTCGAAAGGAAGAGTTCAAGTGATGGGGACCCATTAGTGATAAAAATAGCTGTGAGAGAGCAATATTTTGTCTTGAGGCCTGACTATCAAATAAGGAAGAAGTAAAAAAAGAAGCATACGTATGTATATATTTGGATACTAACTTACCCCTTAAATACTGCTGTTACCCAAGGTTTTATCTTCTTCCTTGACTTCCTTCTTCTCACTCTACACTTACCTTTGAGTGACCTCATCCAAACCTATGGCTTCCACTCCAGGACATGTCGGTAACTTTAACTATGGCAACTGGATATCCTAGTTCACACCAGCATATCCAGTGGCCTAGTGGGTATGTCCACGATTTTACAGGGAGAGTGAACTTTACAAAGTGCAATGATGAACTCTCCATTTTCATTCCCCAAATATGTTCTATTTTTTATATTTCACATTTTGGTCACAGTAAACTAGATTCTTTCTGCATTATTCCATCTCCCTCAGCTTCTGCTTCCAGATGGCTACAGAAACTTACCTTCTCTCCTAATTTTTCTAAAGTTGCCCCCTCTTCATTCAACTGGTCTTTCTGACTCTAGTTCTTTTCCCCCCACACTGTGCTCAACCCATCAGAGTGATCTTTCTAAGATAAAAATTATATCAAACTACTACCTGCTTAAAGGCCAACAGCTGATTTTAGGGCCATATCCAGCCTCCGTAGATGACCAGATAAGACTTTCAAGACCTCATTTTCCCAACCTCCCCATCCTTACCCCCAACCATCCATGACTTTACTCCCACTCTGTAATTATTTTAAAACTATAAAGAAACAAGATCTGAGTATTCCCTGTTTGGGAAAATTTATCTAGTAGTTCCTTTACCATCTATATTTTTATGTTGATAATTTTTATATAAATTAAACATTGTATTATTATTAAACAAGTTTTAGCTTATTTTCACAAAACAGATGACACTGTATATTTTTCAAGCATCAGAGGTAAGGATCACTTACTATAGCCGTATCTGTTTTCCTCCTCCCTGAGACCACCCCTTGGCTAGACAGTGCAGTTTCATAACATGCCATGTGCTCTAGTTCTTGTCCTTAACCACGTTATGCCCTGTGTTTCTGCCAGGCTGTTCTTTGAGAGTCTCTTTCTCATGGGGTGTTATATACAGTGTCGTGCTGATTAACCCCCGAGCATGGTGCCTGCACATAACATGGGCTCCATACTGTCATCCTCATCTTCATTATAATGATTAGGAAGCCTTCTTTCTCATATCCCAAAGAACATCAAATATGTTAGCACATCAAAAATAAGTACTAACCATTTCCTGGTGAATAAATGTCTTTAAAGATTCTGCAGAGCTTTACATACTGACTTGTGGGAAAACACACGATTTTTATGTTAACTTGGCATGATTTGCTTTGCATATTCATACAAAGTAACCATTTATTCTAAATGTTGTCCCATAACCTTGAATGCTACATGATGAAAAATGTCAACAATCAGAGTCACAGATGTGTCTTGGTCATCAAAGCCAATTCAATAACTGACCATTTTTATACAAATGAAGTAACTTGGCAACAATGGAATAGCACCACATCTGTAGCAATAGTGGGGAGCTCACCTTTTCTTCATTACCAACACAACTCCAAGAAATATAATAACGAACAGCAAGATGCCAGCGATGACTCCAGCAATTTTAACTGTATGGTCTGTTGGTTCCTCAGGTTCTGGGACAGGTTTTGGAGTAGCAGCTCCTAAAGATGAAAGGAAATGAGAAAGAAAAGAGAGTGAGTAAGAGAGAATAGAGAGGTTACATTAAATTTTTTTTTCTGCATGTAACACAGTAATAAGACTTATCAGAGCCTGCAGACAGACAAGCTTTGACTTTTTCAACAGCTTTCAAAATCACTGGAAGGAGTGTAATTGTTCACATTGTTCTTCAATATTTTACTAAATTATAACATGAGCTGGAGAGCACACCCAGAACTGACCCTTTTATAAGAAACTCTTCTCAAACAGTTTTTTTGTATTTTTATTATCTCTATTGGCTCCCTGCTCTTTCTGCCATTTTAAAACTTGCTAACAACACAATTGCTATCCTAAGCCTTTATCCAAATTTGATTTGCTGGAATAGTTTCCTCAATTATTTTTCATAAATGAAGCAGTAATTCTATAACATATTAACCCAAACACCTGGAAAAGTGAGATAAGCTCATTTACCATGCATTTTACCAGCAATTGTTGTTTTTTAACACAATAGAGATTTTTCCCCTCTGTCTTTGGAAATCTAAATCTAGGTCACATCTGGTAGGCAAAAGACTCCTTCTAAGCAATTTATACAACGTAGGAAGCAGCTGATGATCACACTACTGGCACCCACATTTAATATCTGTTGAAATGAGATAACCAAAGCCTTACAGTAGCGGCTGTCTTAGCTCTCCTGCTTTCTCATTTCCAAAACACCGTTTGTCCTGTTTATGGTATAATGTGATGGAATGTCATATCAACGTCAGATGAAATATCCATTTCCTCTGCTAAATGAGCTCAGGATGAAAAATATTAGGAAGGTAATGTTCAATTCACTAAACAGAATCCATTTTTTTTAAGGGCTTCTACCTTTTTAATCAGAACGAGATAGTGCTCAGCATCTGAGCCATCATGTCACCCTCACTAGGTTGACAAATCATCCTGAAAGGAGGAAAGTCATATGTTCAAATTTCTCACCTTAGAATTTTCTTCTTGTTTCATTGGTAAAAATGTAATTAAAATTGAATGTTGGTACCACCCCTTTCTACCCTTTCATTGTGTTTTCCATTCATACTTCAACTGGCTCTTGAAAACCTTAACTCTCGTTGTGTCTGGTGCATTCTAGAATGGGTTTATTCTAAGATGAGTCATGTCAGAGAAGTAGGAAGTGTCAAGCTATAATTTTTCATCTGTTTCCATTGGGAACATACTAACAACGTTTCTTTCAAAAGGCATCCACATTAAGACTTTATAGATGATTCTGCAGCCTGAACATAGCTGTGGCCATCTGACTGCAGAAGTCAAGGTCAGGGAGAAACACGAAGTGCACAGAGGCCATGGTCATCTGAGTTTCACTCCGTGTGCACATTCCAATCAAAGTAACAATCATACGGACAGCAGTGCTGTACAACTGACACCTTATTAAATGCAAAACATTCTGGGTAATTCTTGATAGGTCATTTTTATTTCTGACCACTTCCGAAGGATGTCCTGTTATTTTGTTTGAATGAATATCTCTCAAACTAGTTTCTAGATAAACCTTGAAACCATTAATGTTTTCTCCTTTTATTATAATTACAATCTTAAGTATACTACTCCAATATGCCACTGGAACATACAACCAAGTGGTAGATTTGGAGGACATTGTTCCACTAAATACGTTGCTGGGAAAAATTTAAAGATAAAACGTGTATGTCATGACCCTGGCTGGGTAGCTCAGTTGATTGAAGCATAATCCTGTACACCAAAAGGTTGCAGGTTTAATACCTAGTCAGGGCACATGCGGGGGGCAACAGATGATGTTTATTTCTCACATCAAAGTTTCTCCTCTCTCTTTCCCTACTTTTCTCTCTAAAATAAACTAAAAACATACCTTCACGTGAGAATTAAAAAATGTGTATGTTATAAAAGGATAAATGAAAAGTTAAAAAAGCAATCCATGTAAAAATAACGTATTTCAAATTCACAAAATTGAAAAAAGGTTCAATGTTTCTAATTTTGATTTTTCTATCCAATTACAAAATCTTAACTTAAAAATAATAAAATAAAATTAGTTTTATTCTTCCAAATGTTGGCATATTGGGACTCATTCCATGCATCTTACAAACCTAGTTATAGATTGCAAGTTCTCCAAATATATTTTCTACATAGATGATTCACTAAGTTTTTTTGTAACCAAATTATGCCAGCAAATACAACACTTGGGAAAGGAACTTTTTTTTTTTTTTTTTTTTTTTTTTTAGAAAACCTTAATTTAGCTCAGAAAATTATAATATAAACATACATGGCTACAACCCATACATTGTAAACATTCAGTAAGAGTTTGTCCTGATAATGGTCATGCATTTGCTTCTGTTAACCAGGCAACTAGTGTGTGTTCCTTTAGCCTTTGGCCTGTGTCCTGTGAGAACTGGTGAATGACTCTATACATCTTCGGGTCAGAAAAAGAGCTCGCCCCTGCAGCCTTTCATTCCCTATAGGAAGCAGGCAAGCACATTGCTATGCAGCCAGCATAACCTCAGTATTATCATTCTTTAGCACTTACTTTTAACTCATTTCACATTGCAGGTCAAGAAAATGAAATGTTCTATCTCTGCAGGACACAGCTGCAATGTGATTAGGGTAGCAATCATACAAAATGGAGGGCAACTCGAGAAAGGCAAGGAGGCTGCCTGGTGCTGCCTGGGAGCCACCCACCCTCTGCCTGCAGCCGGGCACAGCCTCTAGATCACTGCGATGTGCCTGAATGACGGGGTTGAGTCCCATGTCTGGGTTTAGCACTACTCCGGGGAAGCATGAACACAGACACAAGTTGGGATGAAATAAATTACGGCCCTGAGGTGCGTGTCGTTAATTCCAGGTTCACTCTAGATACATGTCATTCCTGTCTTTCTCTGCCTGCCCTCCAGCCCTCCCTGAAATGAGTAACTTCATCTTCTCCTTCCATAGGATGCTTCTCTCTCTACTTTGTTTCTTTGGAAACGTGTTTGTGAGCTGTCAGTCAGCCTCAGACAGAGGACGTTGTAGTGATAGAATGTCATTGCAAATGATAGCTTGTTCCCTGCCCTCCACCCAAATCTCTGAATTTAACAGTATACTTTACAAACTGCTTGGCAAAAGGGTTGTTTTCATAATACTTCCCCCTCTGTCTTGTTATTTTCTTGCCAGGTTTCTAATGGCATAAACTTTTATTCTTTTTTTTAGGGGATATATAAATTCTAATTATTCACGGAAAGGCATTTTTCCCCCTACTGTGCATTCTGCTTAGAGTTTACTGCACATTTAGATCTTTATAAAAAGAAAAATTCAAATATATACATTTAACAATGGGCAGTATCTAGGCCTAAACATATTCATTAAAATGATGAATAAGCTAAAATATCTCTCAGAGATGGAGAAGGAGGGGCTACTAAAGTTATGATGAATAATCTTCACAGATGCCCATTCCACTGACGCCTAGTGACAGCTATGGGTTTTTTTGTTTTGTTTTGTTCTGATGACTGAGAACATTTTTTTTAAAAAATATATTTTATTGATATTTCACAGAGAGGAAGGGAGAGGGATAGAGAGCTAGAAACATCGATGAGAGAGAAACATCGATCAGCTGCCTCCTGCACACCTCCCACCGAGTATGTACCTGCAAACAAGGTACATGCCCCTGACCGGAATTGAACCCGGGACCTTTCAGTCCACAGGCCGACGCTCTATCCACTGAGCCAAACCAGTTTCAGCGACTGAGAACATTTTTAAAAAAGTGGTATTCCAAGGAACTTGCATTATTTAAGGTTTCAGATATAATGTCTAATGTAAAAAAATCTAAAACAACAACAAAAACCCAAACGCAATTACCCAATGCAGTATTTGGTTGGTTTTTAACTTGGCAGAAAACAGCCAGTCTTGGCCCAGTGACCGATGTTAGATGGAATAACAGCAGCCATGGCAGCCTGAGAACATGATGACTCAGCCTGAGGGTTGAAGTCTGGGCCCAGTTCTGATTACTGGACTGGATGCACAAAACTTCACAGAAGATGTCAGGATGTGAGCCTGGAAGGCCAGGAAGGCATCACTGTGCCCTGGAGCTAGTGACCCTCCACCACAGCATCGGGACAGGCTCACCTGGAGGAAACAGGAAGCCTTCCTAAAGGGAGGGAGAGGAAGGTGAGGAAGCACGTAGGGCCAGCTTGGGCGCCAGAACCTCTGCTGAAGGGTGGTTACATTCTTGCAGGGAAAGAGACTCGGATGTAAACAAATACCCTGTGCAGGATGTGAATGGGTGGTGGGTGCTACAGAGAAACATGCGCAGTGGAGTGGGGACTGTGAGGGCGGCAGGTGCTAGTAAGATCTGAGATGGGGGGCTATTGAGAAAATAACACTTGAGCAGAGACAGGAAAGAGGAATGGCAGTGAGATATGATGACATTCAGGAAGGAGCACTTAGGCAGTGGGAAGAAAAAGTTCAAAGGTACAAGATGAGACTGAAATACTGAGGTGTGCCTGGAGTGGAGTAAGCTGGGGAAAGTGGTGGGAAAATGTCAGAGTGGGGGCACCTCCATAGATCACTATAAAGACTTTGCTTTTTCTTTGCATGATGGGAGCTATGGGAGGATTCTGAGTGGAGGAGTGATGTGATCTGGTTTATGTTTTAACAGGATCGCACTGGCAGTGGTGTTTAGAATAGGCTGGGGGGGGGGGGCATGTCAATTGTAGAAACAGGAATATCAGGGATGAGGCTATTGCAATAAGCCATAGAAGAGATTAGGATGCTTTGGAATAAGACAGTAGCAGTGGAGGTCAAACTTGAGATACATTTGCCCATGAACTGGGTGTAGGTGTGTAGGTATAACATCCGGGTTTCCAGCACGAGTAGCTGGCAAGATGGAGTTGCTGTTTGCTGAAATGTAGAGAACTGAGAGGGGCAGGTAGCTGGGAGAGTCAGGAATGTGGTTTGAGACAAGTTAGTTTTGAGACATTAGACATCCACAGGAGATCAAAGTAGGCAGTTGGAAACAGTAGGGAGACATCTAAGTTTAGAATCTAAGTTTAGATCATACGTTTTGGGGTTGGCAGCAAAAAAGATGGAATTTAAAACCATGAGACTACATGAGGACACTTAGGAGGTGAAGGGAGAGGGGCGGGGGGAGAGAGGTGGAGGAGCCGTTGACGAGAATACCTGGGCAGGACTAACCATCCAGGCTCACTGAAGAAAGGAAAGGAAGGACAGTCAGAGAGCCATGGGAAGGTTACTGCCTCACCCAGGCCAGGAGCCTCCAATGTCAGGTCTAAGGGGGCAACCAGAACTGAAAGGACATGAGAGACTCGCACAGGCACCCCACTGGCTGCACACAGGTGAGCTCAGGTGTCAGAGTGCAAAGGACTGGGTGGATGCTGGTGCCATGGAAATACATGGCCAGCTTCCTGCTGGGGAAACGTGTTTTGTTTGGTTCAACACTTGAACTGATTTCAAGCAACAAAATACTTCATCTCGCTACGTGCAAAACGCTTCAGTGGCAAAACAAAAACCAAATACCACTCCTGGGAGATAGGGGGGTGGGGGGCGGCAGGGGGAGATGTTGGGGACAGCAACCATGGAGGATACTGCTGCTGAAAAGAGAAACTGAGGAGTTCAAGAAAACGTACAAAATGAAACTCAAAAAAAAAAAAGTAGAAAGTAAAGTAGAAGCTGTGGCGATAAATAAAAATATTGTTACTTCAAGTGTAGCTCAAAGAGCACTGTTCCCAAAAGAGACTGTAAAATTTCAATTAAGGAAGCCTTATACATTTTATACTAACGTTTTTATGACTTTATAGAATAGAGAATTTATGTTAATTAATTCTCCTGTTTCTTTCTTTTTACCCTTTGCAGAGGTGGATTTCTTTTCTTTTTCTTAAAAATAGCAACAACCTGGTTTTAAAGATTATGTGAGACAGTTCATTCACGTCTTGTGCTCAGAGAGTTTGAATTCTTTGCTGTCTGTGTTTAGTTTTTTCAGTTGGGCCTTAACATTATACATAATACAAAACATCTCCCCGATTTTTCATTTAAATTAGATATCGTTTTTCTTCCTGGGAATGCAAAGTCAATCTGCATTCACACTTCATGTATTGTTTGTAACCTGATTATGCTTTTGAATTTGTAATTCTTCCTTCGTCCCTAATTTCCACCGTAGGGCATGCAGAGTGTGTATGACTTACAAATAATAATCAGAATAATAATTTTTCATATAAAACTGAGATCCTGGATTGTTTGATATATGCCATCTTTAGAAAATTAATCTACTTCTTTATTTTTGCTCTAATTTCATGACAGTTACTGTCTCAGTTATTGATGTGGCCAACACCCAGTGGGGAAGATGATCTATCAAAGCCTGATATCACTTACTATCTAGGCACTAAAAGTTTCAAGAGAATTATTAGTGCTGTTACTATTCTGATGAAATAGCTTTATATTTCTCATTTGCATTTCTCAAATCATGGTCAAGTAATAAAATGAAAAAAACGATTTGTCAATAATAAGGTATCAACTGTGTTCACCTCTCATATAAAGTGAGTAATCAAGAGAGGCAATGGGAGTAGATGTTTTCCAGGCTGCACCAGTTAAGAGTGGACATTTCTAACAGTTTGTCTGAAACTGAGTTTGAAAGTATTAAAATAGAAACCACTGCCCCTCAAATTTTCTTATAGACTTTGTGCCTTTGGGTTATGGCCTAGCTTATGTTTAGCTCTTAAAAATTATTCCTGTGGGACAAAGAATCACCACAGCTTCCTGAATAAAGTTGTAGGTGTTTGCAAAACCCCTTGAAGTTTTGTCTGCTGCCTGGAATTTGTCATTTACTATCTTAACAAAAAGTAAGTACATATACCTAAAAAATTCTCTGCTTGCTAGAATAATCAGTATTTCTGAGGTTCAAAAATATAGTCTAGCAAAATGCATGCAGAAGTGTGACGTGCCTCACAGGCCAGTAAGCCACATGCACACAAGGTGGCCCTTAGAAATGTATGAGGATTCTTGGGGTCTTAGGAGAGAATGGGGTCATACAATCCCCCAACTCTGACTTAGTAAACAGGTAATTTTTCCTCAAACAATGAAATTCTTTAATAAATAAGGATTATATTAATTGTGTCATTCTGTTCAATATATTTTAGAACAAAGGCTCTCCAATGAAAGAGACTTTAAGAATCATTTGGAGAGTTTTTGAAGCCTAAAGATGGCTGGGTTTCCCAATGACTGGATCCAGGGTCTGAGGTAGAATCCAGGAATCTATATATAACACCTTAGGTCATTCCCTACACAACATGAAGAAAAATCCAACTCAAGACCCGTTGTTCCTAAAAATCTGTGAGGGAGGTTTTCCCAGACTATGGAGAACGGAAAAAGTATTTAATTGGTCTGTTGTTTTAAAAACATCTTCTAATATATTGCTATTATTTATCAGTTAGCCTATTTCTTTCAATGCCTTATTTTAAAATATCCTTTTACACAATGAAGAGGCAAACCTGATAGAATAAAATCCTAGTTTTAGAATTACCCACAAGTAGAGACTAGAATATATTTTTAAGTGTAAAAGAATTTAAAGCATGCTGACCTGATGTTATTAAATTAGACAGGAAGAAGGCTGACATTTTGGAAGACCTACTTTAAATGCCAGGTATCTTACACAGCTCTTATTTAATATCACACCATAAGGTATAGTTACTACCATTTTACAAGTGAGGAAACCAAGGCAGCAGAAGCAGTCAGGATAGCTTGCCCTAAGTCAGTGAGAAGGAAAGTGAGGGGGCTAACACACTCTAGATCTAAGTATGTCTGTGAATTCCACTCTTGTTTATCTGCATCACAACTTTCTCCAATAATACAGTAAACTCAAGTGATTACTGCTAACACTTTGGAAGAAAAGACTCAAGTTCAAATTCATCTTGATCCTTTGTAAAGAGGAGAGCCTAACACAAGAACAAAACAAAGCAAACAGCCAAACAAACAGAAGTGCAGAACAATGCAACGAGAAAATTAAAATCCTGACAGAAAAGTAAGATAAACATATGAGGACGAAGGACTTTCTGGGCCTAAGTGCAGAGAAGACAGGGCTGGTAATTCAGAAAATGTGATCCTGAAATGTCCGAGAGGAATGACATGCACACAATAATCCTTTCAGGGTATAAAGGCTGTTCCAAGTAGAAATGCTGAAAAGGAATCAAAGAAAAAAATACGGGTGACCCACAGGGCAGAAAAAAGGACTATAAGTAAAGAAAAAAGAAATTGAGGTCACTTATCTAACCACGGAAAAGATCAGCAGGTGCCGTGACACTGTCTTCCACTGGAGCTTTTCATGAGTGCACCTTTGACTTCTTGAGATTATCACAATGTCTTTGACATAGTGGTCACTTTGTAAATCTTTCCTGAATGAATGTCTTCAGATATGCAGGAGGCATTTAGAAAGAGAACAATTATCATGTGTGACCTGTGTATGAATGTGGCGTATTTTTTTTAACATACACACACAGGCTTGAACAAGCAGGAGTTCAAGTTCTTATAGAGAAAAGCTGAACCTTTTCCCTCTCTGTGTCCTTAGTGCTTAGAATATACTAGGTACACAATAAAAGTCAGAACAAGTAAATACATTTTGGCTGTACATGAAGGACACGTTGACCCTCACTCAGCACATAAAATGAAACCTATTAAAAGGGGGTTTTCTCAGTCTCTCTTTGGGTTGAAGAGTAGTCACAGGATATTAGAAAGGTCAGTTCTCACCACCCTGCCCAACCTCAAAAAAGTCTAAGAGTGCTATTCTTCTCCATCCCTTCTCCATTCCCTCTGCAACAAACACGTTTACGTCTCTTCTGAACTTTTGTACTTGACTCCCAAGTAGATATCACATCCAGTCTTTTACATACTGCAGCTCCACTGATCTTCTTAAAGAACAACTCTAATCAGGTCACTCTTTCATTTCAGAAACAAAACAAAACAAAAAAAACACACAAGGGTTTTCTAATGCTTATTTCAAAAGGCAATCAAGGTCTTCCATGAGCTGGTTCCATCCCTCTTCCCTGACTTTATGCTTGTCCTCTTTCTACTCTCCTTCATCCACCTGTGTTCCAACCAAATGGAAATGTTCTGTTTTCCTCATACAGCCAACATTTCCTCTTCCCGCTGCTCCTTCTGCATGGAAGCACTCCCCTACTCACTTTTTGTAGGTTTAAATACCACTTACCTTCAAAGGGTACTTAGCCCAAATACTGTTGTAGAAAGTATTCTCTTTCCTACTGGACTTCAATAGCACCTTGTCTCACCCCTCTTGCATAGAACTTTCTATTTTCAACCTTGTCTGCAGTTATTTTGGTAAATCCCTTGTGCCACACATACTCTAACATAAGCCCCTTGGGACAAAGTTGCCTTTACTTTCTGACCCTCACAGACCTTGCTTAGTATCTTATTATGTGTCCACAGTATATGCAAAGATGTGTTTGCTGAATCAAAGATTTCTCCCAATAAATCTCATTTAAATGTTTCTGTCTTTTTCATTTGCATGGTTTTCATAGTCTACTTATCCATTTCCCATTTATGTTAAAGTTCTCAGACATAGGACAATGGGTATAAGTGAAAAGAAAAAGGAAGAAAGGTAGAAGTGGAAAATAAAGACAACAGATTGCATTTTGTGTTTTTTCCCCCACTAACGCCCAGTATTTGGTGAGGGGTTATTAAGAAGACAGGCATTTGCAGCGATTTTTGAATCACCTCACATGGGCACCCAGGCAATATGCTGAGGAAGAAGGAAAATGTCTGCACACTGGCTCCCCTGAACATGCCAAGAGAGTGCACAGAGGACGGGTTTTTCTCAGATGTTGCTGACAGATAAAAGTCTTTACCAGTAAATTTACTGACCAAAGTTTCATCAATGGAAAAATGAGATTAATAGAAAGAAAGATCATGAAAATAAATACCAGTGGCAAAATGTTATATTTCCACCACCAAAGCAGTGAGATACATATCTATCAATGACGGGAAAGTTAACTGGGTACATATCAGAGAAGACATGAAATGAGTATCCATCAAGAATAAAGTGTTATAAACTCAATACTTGTAATGATTAAATGGCTATGGACCATTTTTCATGATCACATCTGGAATTTGTTTTAGAAGTCTTCAAACTAGCTCAAGTTTTTGCTGCAGAGTAATTACAATGGTCTGGGACTCTTCAGAAAAAAAAGAAACTTTTAATAAGGTGAAGCTAATATGATTCAAGTTATTTAGAAAAATTTCATTTAATAAAATGATTGTATCATTTACAGGACTCTGCTTTGAAATCATTTTCTAACTTCTTACTCATGAAATAAGGTAGAAATCTGAAAATTCCCTTTATTAGGCCTCTAACTGGCTAAAAGACATGTAACTCACTCTGATGTGGTCTTTACCCATGTGCATGTACATAAATATACACCGTTTGGTAAAGAAACTACTTAAAGACATAGGAGAAGAACCTGCCAAGTTGGTTAGTAATCTTGAGTAAATAAGACAGCACTTAGGCAAATTCCCAGACACAAAAACTGATCTGCCAAAATGTGTTTTGACTAAGAGAGCTCCAACTTGAAGAATTAACTGTTATAATTAATAATAAACCAGAATTAATAATTGCATCGTTAGCAATACCAATAAGTAAGTTATACATATTAAAATGAACATCAATTACATCGCTGGGTGATGTATTGCTTGGATGTTCAGCAGAGCAAATGGGAAAGCTCATCAGAGATACTGATAGATGTGCTGAGCAGATGCCATTTATTAGGCCCAAGGCAGGTGCCGGGCTTATTTTCAAAGACTGTTTCTCAGGGATAGTTTTTCACTCTTCCAAATGAAAACAACATGTTGAAGAAATTGTGATGCTTCTCATTCCCTTACACACCACTATATTTTCCAACTTCAGACCCAGAGTCTGAAAAAATTATTTAATGAGATCATCTATAATCCTTCTGAATAGAGTTCTATTACAGTGCATCCTCTTAGATTCTCTTGAGAACTGATGTTACTGAAGGACAAACACAAAGAACAGTGTCCACATTTAAACCAAGAACAGTGAGAACAAAGGAACCCCGAATGGCCAGGACAACAAAGGGAGCCAGGTGTTTTGTTCCCGTGTGCTGGGCTACAGAAAGCACAGAATAGTTTATACACCGCTTTCGGCTATTTTGTGCTTCAAATAAAGTAGTTGTTTTTGAAAATGCAGTAACTTTTTTCATCATTATCATCATCACCATCACTGCCAGCAGCAAGATCATAGCCTGGGTCATGCTGCTGCTGTTTATATCCCAAAGACTGGCAAATGGAAAATATTTGCCCGTGGGGGACTCATTGCAGATTTTGACATATGAGAGAATAATAATATTCCCAGAGAATAATAATATTCCTCTCATGCTCCGGTGCTCCTGGAGACCATGCCATCCACATTGTGTTCATGTAAATAACACCCTATGCAGCATCAAGAAATCCATTCATTTTCCCGGAAGTTCAATATTGCACCTCTCCGAAGGCTTGAGAAATTCAAGAACTTGGGACTAGTGGTGGCCCAGTGTAATTTCCTAGTTCTCTTGAAAGCCCTAAGGGCCATAAAATAATCCTTGATTAGAATAACAACTACAAAGCTACAGAAAAAGTTATCAGCAACTGCCATTTCCAAATTCTGCCTTTAGCCTGGGCCAGCTTTGTGTGAGGTCTTTTATATGCATGTATTATTGTAGTCATTCTCTCATTGCCCACCATGAAATTAAAAAATAGTATTCTCCCTGTTTTCCAAATATGGAAGCTGAAATTGAGAGTTTAAGCGATTTCCCCAAAGAGCTGGACTTGAATTCACTACCTTCTATCTAAAGTAAATGCTTTCTAAATTATGTACACTGGGATACAGAGTCCATGTAAACCACCCTGTCAAAATTTGGTGCAGAGAATCCTTAGGCCCAGATTCCTCTCTGACATATTTGAAAACAGCCCTAGGAAGTGTGCCGTGTGGTTTAGAGAATGCTCTGCAGCCTAAACCTCACTGTCCCTATGAGCTGGTCACTGGTCCCCCTAAGAGCAGAAGAGAGACCAGTACCAGCACTAATCTGAGGTTTATCCCCAGTGGCCTACAACTGCATTGAAATTTCATTGAAGTCGTTTGTTTCAGCTTTGAAAATAAAGCATGCAAATCTTGCATTTTATTCCATGATTTATTGATTTCTTAAAAATAAAAATAACGTTTTAAATCATTTTCATCAAGGAGAGAGAAACTCCCTCTTGAAGGCCTGGGTTTGTCTGCCAAGTACTAGTATAAGGAAAGGGAAAGCAAATGGAGAAGAGCTACAGTTCCACAAAGGACAGCCACCTCCCCTTGTCCTTAGGACAACCCTCCCAGAAAGCGGGGGAGGGGGTCATTTGCTTGAGACTATATGGTAGCTAAGCTGGGAAAGTCATGGTTTGTGAACAAATCAGACATGAAAAGCAAAATCTCAGATCCTCTCACATTAAAAACAATGATAATTCTACAAGTAGTATGTATGTTAGGCAGGCATGAGGGTGGGAGGATGGAGGTGCCTGTAATTTGAACATGTTAGAATTTTATAAGCCAATATTTTAAAAAATCTTTGCGCCTCCCTCTCAGCACACTGAAGACATCAATGAACATGTCTGGACACTGATAGTGTCAAAAGGGCAAATAAAATGAGGTATTTCTGTTGAGAAGATTGTGGCTTTTTCTCTCCTTCAACTCGCAGGTCCTGGCTTTACCTTGATTCTTTTACAAGGCCAGAAAGTATTTAAGAGAAGAATTCTTTGTTCAAAAGGGAGTTTTGTTTATTCTAGATCTATCCTTGATATTTTTTTGATTTGCTGCCTTTTCAACATACGGCTGAGTTAAGATAATGAAGGAAATTCTGACTTCCTTTCCATTCTGATTAAATATATTTGATCACGCCCATAAATACTTTTTAAAAACCTCTCACAAATACTAAGTAGTTTACAGTATTTAAAAATACTTATTTACAAGAGAGACTAGTCCAAAGTCAACCAAACAAATATCACACAGAAGTACAACATGGCCCTTTGCCTACAAATTCACCTTATATCCTAAAATGTAGTAACAGTTTTCTAAAGCAAGAAAAGGGATGAAAAGCAAATGATCATAGTTGGTATCTAGCGACAGTAGGGTGGAGTTTCCTGCTAGCCAATGGGGTAAAGAGAAAGACTTAGTAAAATGATATTGTCACTCAGTTTAGACAAATGTCTTTAAAATATCCAAAACTTTTCCGTGCTTATTAATATCAGAAATAAGTTAATTTAATTTTATTATAAGATTAAAATATATTTTCTTATAGAAAAGTCAAGAATAATTAAACTCATTAAAATTGTTTCATGCAAAAACTTAAACTATTTTTTGAAACTATAGACAATTTCTTTTCCCAATATTTTGTATCTTTTACTGAAATTTTGGTTTTGAGCTCAACTATTTAGTCTCAGCATTCTTCTTAAACATGCACAAGGCACTAGATTGTTAACAAAATTAAGAGGTAGATATCCTAAAGTACAGCATTTCAATTTATGCTCTACAAGCCAGAAAGCTCTATGCCTAAGCAAACAGAAGACTGTTAAATATATTGTTTTATTTTCCTTTCTTCTTGCTGATAGAAAGAGAAAACACAAAATAATATTGAAAAATTAAATTGTTGTCTTATACTGAAACGCTTTTTCATAGACATCCTAAAGTTTATGTAGTAAAATGAAAACAAAACTACTTGGTGCAGTATACATGTTTTAAAGATATTATTTCTGAAACCAAAATCTTGACATTTGACTCAGTTATTTCCTTCCACAAAATGACAAAGAAAAAGGGACAGAATCTCCCATGACACTCCTGTATCTTCTTACCATTTTCTTGTAACTATACTGTTTTATAGATGAAACTGCCATAGCAGAATGACAAATATAACACATAAAAGAACAAAAAAGGGCAATAAATCACCAGTGACACTACAGCCCATTAAAATGCATTCAGCTGCTGTTGCAGGAAGAATAAAAAATTCCCCTCACTTTACATTCTTTCTAGCTGAAAAGGAAATTTTAGCTATCCTTATAAGAAATCCTTATAAGAAATTCCAAACAAATTCTCCTCACACTAACTTTCTATATTGGCCTCCATGGCCAAAATATATAGCATTGATACCATGCTCACTGTTTAATAAGAAATGCCCAAGATGGGGCATATGAATTGTTAATTCTCCATCTATATATAACACTGCATTTGATAAAACCAGTTGGAAATGGTAGTTTCAATTCAGCCACTATTTCCAATAAACTGATTATCAGCTTAAATAAAGAGTTTGGCTATTATTACTTATAAAAAAGCCTAAAAGAGAGACTTTCTTCCCTTAATTTTTACATAGAGTTCTCTCAAAAAGTCACATGAAAGCTCCTGACACTGAAAATGACTCTGGTATCATATAGATATGCCATTTTAGAGTACAAATAAATTTATGTTAACTTACTTCATTACACACTTAGGACAAATGCTTTAAGATACTGGTCAATTTGTTGAAGTGAAATATATATTGAACTGTTTATGTTGGTTTTAACAAAGATGACAAATATAAGTTTCTTGAAGCAAAGAGCACAAGTTACACTTCTTTGAATTCTCCTCTCTTAATGCAACTAATCTAGATCCTATATAGTAAAAGGCTAATATGCAAATAGACTGAACAGCGGAACAACCAGAACAACCGAACAACCGGTCGCTATGATGTGCGCTGACCACCAGGTGGCATGTGTGGAACACGGCAGGCGTTGGCTGCGGTCGGATGGTGGAGCAGGTGAGCGGGTCGCCAGACCAAGGCAGGGTGCCAGTTGCTGTCATCAGGGCAAGCCTCTGGTGGTTACTGAAAATTCTTTGCTCCCATGCGCTGCAGTCCCGCCCAGCGCTCGCACCTGCTGCTGGTGCCAGTCCTGCTCACACCTGCTGCAGGCACTGGAGCCACTGCTTGCACCTGCTGCTGGCGCCAGCCCCGCTCACACCCGCAGCCAGTGCTGCTGCTCGCACCGCTAGCAACCACTGATGGCACCAAATGATCAGGACTGGCGCTGGGCGCCAGCAGCAGGTGTGAGCAGTGGCTGCTGGCCCCAATTGCCCCTGAGGGTTTCTCCACCTCCCCCTGCTCCTGAGGGGCGATTGAGGCAGCAGCCACTGCTCCCACCTGCTGACAGTGCCGGCCCCATTCACACCCACTGTTGGCGCCGGCCCCAATAGCTTCATGCCATCAGCGGGTACAAGCAGCAGCAGCGGAAATGGGGCTGCCAGCAGACAGGGGACTGGGGCTATGGTGGGAGGGGCTGGGCGGGGGCGCAAACAATGGGCCAAGACCTGCCCCTGTACCCACCACAGCCTCACGGCCCACAGTTCTGCTCAAGGTGCACGAATTTGTGCACTGGGCCCCTAGTCTATATATATATAAAAGCCCAGTGACCAGAATGACCAGAACAACCCGTGGCTATGACATACACTGCAGCAGCCAACTGGTCTGATCTGGGCCTTGATCAGACCCCCCCCCGGGCTGGCCCAGCCCCCAATCAGCCCCCAACACTTTCGTTGTGAGGAGCCTTTTTGTAGCCAAATTAATAAATGCCCACTGATTTGACTAGTGAGTCAACATTCAGGTTGAGTAACCTACTGACTCAGTAAACTTGGCCAATGGAAGGGGGGCGGGGAGAAGGTAGGGTGGGAAGGAGAAAGGGGCAGGGGAAGGAGGCGGTAACCTACACAGCAGTTCAAAGACAGAAGCCCTAAACATCCGAGTGAGGTTACTGTGCCCAAATCAAAAGCGTATGAATGAAGTCAAGAAGTGACGGGAAAACCCAGGTTCAGTCTCAGAAAGTAGAGGTCAAATTAAGAGAATCACACCAACCACAGAGGAAGCTGCCCTCCCCCAGGCCTGCCCCGCCCCTGATTGGACCCCAACACCGCAATTGGGGGCAGGGCTGGCTGGCCAACCTCTTGTGGCCCCTCTCCCCCCCCCCCCCAGCCTGGCCTGATGGGCCCCATCAGGGTGGGCTGGCCGGACCCCACCCATGTCGAATTCATGCACCGGGCCTCTAGTTGCATATAAAGGTCTTTAAGGACACAAGGAGTTCTTTACGCACAGGATGACCAAGTGAACCCTTCCCTCCTATAGTAGGGACCAGGAATACTCTTGGAACAGTGCAGAGCAGAGCTCCCTACAGCTAATCATTTCAAATATTGAAAGGTTGTAACTTGTATTTCTATCAGAGCTGAACTGTATGCACTTCCTGAAAGTGTCTGATGGGAGGCTGGCCATCGGAGGTCTAAATGACACTGGGCCCTGCACACTTCCTGGAGTCCCACTCTCCCTGAGGCAGACACAGTTGGGAGCTCCTGTGTGTTGTTTTTAAAAAAAGTGGTGTGGAAATTAGTCCATACCGTAAAAACAATTTTATCTTTTTACAAATGACTTCATTCCATTGGAAATTTACAGCTGGCCTCTGAATGCCTTTTAAGTGTGAGGGCTGAGTGGTAGGTTGTGAAAAGTATAATGATATGTAAAATATGGCCCTGTAGTAGTTAGGAGATAAAAATACTTCTACACACATTTCATAGTTGACTCAATTAACAATCTCTAATACAACACTTTATGAGTGTAATCATGGAATGATTGAAAGGGCAAATATAACTGCCTGTAGCTAAAGGTGGTCAGATTTTATCTCAGCGCCCATATATTCAAACAATATGCCTGAGTTTTATTGTTTATGCTCTTTGTCAGTTTTGATTCATATGCATACCATGGCAAATAGCTCTCAAAATAAATGAAGTGGCTCTCTCAGGCAAGAAGTTGAATGAAGCCATTCTATCTCTAAGGTACTCAGGGTCCTTTGATAGGTTTGAACCTGTCCTTTAAATTCCCTATCAAGTGCTCTTCCATTCAGACTGCAGATAATACATAATCCAGGGCCAGTACTTCAACTGTATTAATTTCCCGGCATTTAGCTCTTCTATTCTTGTCCACTCCCCCTGTTTGTGTTTTTCTAGGCTGGGGCAATCCTCCATGTCTTAGCTTTTCTTGTGTCTTTGGCCTCTTTCATCTCCCCTCCAATGTTTCTAGTGTGACTGGAGTACATAATACATGCTTGAACCTGTCTGCCCCTCTTGAAAACACCTCAGTTGCTACCCACTGCCCCTGGATCAAGGCCAATGTCCTTAATGTCAGCCTCTTTCTGCCTGCACAACCTGACTGCTCCCATACATTCTTCGAGCCATGATGGCCTCTGTGCAGTTCTTTATTCTTGGGCATGCTATGTCCCACCACAGGACCTCTGCACTTGCTGTTCCTGCCACTGACTGAGCTCAAGTTCAATGAATAATCCCACCATCTTCAAACTGAACAATTCATCGAGGCTAAGATCTGATTTCAGTTACACCTTCAACTTACAAATAAAGAGCCTGAGGTCCACAGAAGGACAAATGCCACCTATCTGCATTTAGCCCTGTAACAGCTTCTCACAGAGTCCCAAGCATCCACTGGCTGGCTCTGAGAGGTGAAGAAAGAGAAGTGGGCAGACGGAGTCTGGGAAAGGGCACAGATAAAGTTGGTGTGAGTGGGGAGGCCATTCTGTAAAACAATTAAAATAAAACTGAATCTCATGATAGTGACACAAATTACAAAATACCTAAGAATAAATTTCATAAGAAAGATCATCCACTCTTCACCTTTCAGTAAATACTTTTGAATACCCACTAGTGCATAAGGGATACCTTGGGAACAAGACAGACAAAGCCCTGCTCTGACCACATTCTAGGAGGGAGACATAACGTCATCAGGGAACCTCAAAAAGTGGCAGAGTGACAGGCTAGGCATGGCCAGGGAGCTGGCAGGGCCTTGCACTTCAGGTACTGCGGTCTAGGTTGGCCTCTCCGGGAACATGACCTTTGTGCTTGATCATACATGCTGAGACGGAGCTGGTGATAATGAAGTCTGGGGGAAGGACATTTTGGTCACAGGTAACAGGATAGGCAAACATCTGGCACAAGATCCAGCTTGGTGCTTTGGAGAAACAAGAAGCTCAGCAGTGAGTGAGAGAATGATATGAACTGAGGACTGAATGCAAGGCCAGGCGTGGAACAGGCCCTTCATGCTGTGATTGGGAGTCTGGAATTTATTCTAAGTGCAGTAGGAAGCTACTTGGGGGCTTTACGAAGAGCAGTGATGGAACCAGACTTCAGTTTCAGGAAAGTGGGCCCAGCTGCTCTTGGGCAAATGAATGAACAGGGAGCCATCAGAGTAAGTCAGAGAGCAGTTAAACTGCTTCTGCAGTGGTCTAGGCTGGGCCACCTTCTTGGTGCCTGGATATGTTAGCACACAGCAGATGAAGATTCCTGCTCTCAGGAGACGAATTCCAGGAGGGGGGAGAAAGGCAGTAGTAAGCACAGAGGGTGACAGAGCTATAAAATAGGAGAGAGTAGCAGTGTAAGGGGACAGACTGTCTGGAAGGGGTGGGGAGGTGTCATGGCAGGCTGTGCTGTTAAGAAGGGTGAGTTCTCAAGGCAGACTTCACTGAGAAGGTAGATTTGAACAAACACTATAGGAGGTGAAGCAGCCAGCCAAGTGGATAGCTGGAGAGGACTATTGTAAGCAAGGGGAAAAACAAGGGCAAAAGATTGAAGGTAGGAGCATGGCTGATGTGTCCAAAGAACAGGGAGATCAGGGTGACTGGGATGAAATGAGGCAAAGAGCGAGGAGAGGAATTCAAATGGTGAGAGGGGCCCGGCATTTAAGGACTGGTAAGTAGACATGGAAATATAAGTGGTGAGGTATTAGGAGAGCATTCTAGCTTTATCACAAGATCCTATATAATAAAACGCTAATATGCAAATTGTCCCCTCAGGAGTTGGACTGACCAGGAGTTCTACCGCTTGCTATGACGTGTGCTGACCACCAGGGGGCGGTGTGGAATGAGGGCAGCCAAGGGAAGGAAGGCCCTGATCGCCAGCCAGGCCTAGGGACCCTACCTGTGCACGCATTTCATGCACCAAGCCTCTAGTATCAATATAATCAAAGATTATGATAATAGCGTAGGAAGAGACAAAGAGGGCCATGCAATCTAAAGGTGAGAACTTAAATATGACAATATGGCATTTCAATTCCGTGAGAAAATAACTGTTTACTTAATAATTAGAGCCATCTAACTGGTTGTTTATCTGGAAAAAAGCTAGACCTTTCCCCCAACCACACTCCACACCATATCAGTGGTAATTTAGATGGATTCAACAAAGAGCTAAAAATCAGGGTAATGGCTGAATAATCTGAACTGTGTGAAGAACTTCTCAAATTAAAAACCTTGGAAAAGGAGAGGAAAATGGGAACATTTTTGGGAACATATTTGATTATCTAAAAATGAAACATCCTTATGCCCAAAGAATAAATATGTATGGCCAAATACAGAAGAAAAAATGTCCATATTGGACACATTAGGTTGTAAATGTCCAGGGCAGGTGGAATTGTGGAAGGGCCACGTAAGGGATACTGCTGGGAGCGTAAACTGCTACAATTGGGAGGAATGTTGTTATCTAGTCAGTTCCATGTGAAAAACAAACTTGCTCTTTACTCATATTTGGGAATTGTTTAGAAATAAAATTTATAATAGACAGCACACATACAGAAGGCTGTTTATTCTAGTTTGTTGTTATTAGTAGGGAGAAAAGTGGTGAAAATCTGAATGTCCATTAATAAGAGACTGGGTAAATAGATTATAACATATTCATACTTTACAGAAGAACAATAGTCAACTATTAAAAATAATGCCTTGATTTATACGTATTGGCTTGAAGGGGATTTCTGAGTCCTTTTTGACACAAAAGAACATTTGTGTCCTGAGGACAATGCACAGAAGTTGATCAAATATCCTCACTTCCTGTTCAAATGTCATCAATCCAATAAGTCATTGCTCTCTTCAAATGGAAAGGGGTGAGAAGTGACAAAAATTGTCTCCTTGACCAAACTCTACCCAGGGTCCTCTGAGCCCTTTCTCAGCTAGGCCTCAATCTTGATCTATACAGACTTAAACAAAACATTAACATCATATCTAATAGCTCAGTGTCACATCCCGGGTTGGCCCTTGTTTCCCTTCAAGTGCCTGCCTGAGGAAACCTCAGGCTGCCCAAAGAATTGACTGTTCCAGCAAACAGGGGCCTGTCTCCCTGTCTTCCTCCGGGGGACGCAGGAACCTATTTCAGTCAGTGCCAGTTAGCAAACTCAGATGCATTTCACAGGCACCAACACACTCTTCCAGCTTCCCTGACTGGGAGTCCCTGTTTGCTGCCCTCCCTTCTCCATCATTCTCTCGTTAAAATTCCCAGTCACCTCTATAAAATTTGGAATGAAACTCAGCTCCATCCCCTATCAGCAGTTATTGAGTAAAATCTCCTTTCACCACTTTAACAAACGTCCGGCAGTGTTTACCTTTGATCATGCAGACATAAGCTGCTAGTATCTTTTACAAAACTTGGAACTTTATGTGGGAATAATTGTTGGCTAGTTCTGTATTTTTTAAGGCACTAATTATATCTAGCAAGCAATTCTCATGCTCTGATATATCTGATTTGTACTTGAATTCCAGGAGTCACTTTATTTATACAAACTCTAGGACACAGAGCTTATCGTATTAGACATATGGGTTAACCAAAACAGATGATAAGTTTAGGAAATTGTTCTCGATAGTACCTCAGAGCTGGCTAGGTCATTAAATCATAAATAGAAATATCTTAATATAAAACAAATAGCTTAGACATATTTATAAAATTAGAAAATCTTCAAGAGAATTTCTAGCATGTACAGCTTTTAATTTTCTTCCTAAAACAGTTTTATATTACACGCAATTAATCACAAAATAAAAGGAATGAAGTAGAAACCAGAAGCATTTCCAGTTTCTAGAATTTTCTCTGTGTGCACTTGAGAGTAGGATTTTTGAGGTAGACAGAATTTTCATTCCAAGTATATATTCTGTTCCCTTTCATCTTCTAAATCTAGTGGTTTAGTAAAGCATTTTTAAACCTGTGGGTTATAACCTATTGGCGGGGAATTAATCAAATTCATTAGTTGCTAGAATTAAAAAAAAGAATTAGAATTAAATGGAACGAGATAGAATAATATTCATCTATGCAGGGAATAGCACTGCTAGTAGAGTGTCTAAAGCTTTTTTTTTGTCAGTTAAATTTATGTGTGTGCGTGGGTGAATTGGTTGTTGATGTATTCTTACTGTTGCTTGAGGACAAAATAGTTTAAGAAACACTCCCCAGTGCAATGATTGGACTGCTTACCAAACACGCTAGCATTCTGCAGTCTGAGCTGCCTTCATTCAGTGAGTTAAATCAGCCAATATTTATGAACACTTCTTGTTTTATCCAGCACAGTTTTGTGCTGAGGTCAGTTCACCAGGGTGCTTGTTCTCTTTGGTATTAGACAAGAAAGGGAGGTCCCACCTATACCAAGGCAAACCTAACCAGCAGGGACTGCATTCTGAGCCAAAAGAAACTACAGAGTTCTCACTATCTTTTCAAAGTTTCCTAGTGTAAGTATAGCCTCAAATAGCATTTGTAGGAGCATGATGTCAGCACAATTAAAACAAGAAGTAGCTGAAGGCACTTTTGAATGTATCCATCAGGTATCTCCTATTTGCTTCTAGGATGGAATGTGTTGATCTAGTAAACACAACTACAAATGTTCAATGGGTCAAGTATTCAGACCTGTCCCACTGACCATGTCTAAGCTGCTGGACATAATGAGATAGGTTTTGAAATATATGTCCTTTCCCCCTCTTAGCTACATAACTGTTGTCTCTTCTTAACTGCTACATGACAAATATAATAGTAATTTTTCATTCATAAGAGCATATGGATGTGTATGTTTTGATGTTATTGATGCAAATATGCTTGATATCAAGAGACTGGGCAACCACAGAGTAAAACTCTATAAGAATAGAAGCTCTATACCTGGCACACAGAAGGTGCTCAATAAATGTCAAATCAGTGATTGAATGGATTAAGTGCCAAGCTTGCAGTATGACTCATGAATAAATCTATTAAAAAAGAGAATGTTACTGCTATCAAAATTGATGGCTGATGCAAATGGAAAATGCAAAAGAAATATTACCTGAGTTTGAATTTATCTGGGTAAGATTAACCATCATTAAAACCAGCAGTAAATACTGAAAAAAAGAACAAGTCATCTTTTTACTGGTTTTTGAGGCTTATTCTAACACTCTATCATTTTAATCCCTAATAAACCAAAGTAAATGAGGGAGATTATCTGCAGCCTGTACAGGATTGGCAGCCATATATTCAGCTTGTATGTGTCCTTCACAGACTAGTTCCGAAATAACAACCCACCCTGGACCCAAAAGCCTTATGAAGGAGGCTGATTTATGAGGTATCTTCTTAATCATGCAAGTTTTAGAGAAAACGCTATATTCAGAAGTTTCACTTACATCACGTCTCATAAACAGCATGCTTAATTTGAAGGCAGCCGATTATAGGTAAGTCCTGAGAAAGAGGATATTTAGCTATATATCCCATAAGCACTCATTTTATGATAGTGAGGACAACCCATTTTTAATGACTGGCTGGGAAGACTGGTACCAGCTCAGACATCATGGGCTCAGACTTGCTGAAGGACCCAGATTACCTTCAAGGTTGACACCTAACTCTACGGTACACAGCATGCCATGGGCCTGTCCTGGAATGTAAAGGGCTTAAAGGGGAGGACTTAGGTGAGAAAGACACTATCGCTTAAGTGCTTCCTCTGGGAAGAACACTTCAGAAGTTCAGGATAAGAAAGAATCTGTAACAAGCAGAACTTCAATCAATAAAAGAAATATGCTTAAAGGAAACTTTAAAGGAGGGGAAGCAGAACTGTTAATAATAAGTTTATAGCCTGCAGGCCTGACACAGAGGACAGAAAATACGGAGAGAATTCCAGCCGAGAAAGAAGTGGAGTTATCCTACATTTCTTCACCTTATAAAGATTAGTCTGTAATTTCCCTGAGTCTCACATTACTTTTCAAATTAATAAGCTCACAGAACCTAAACATTTATGAATTTTTGCCATGAGTTAAGCTTTACATCCACCCCCCCTTAAATATCAGGGTATATTCATTAGTTTCATACATACAAAACAGTTTTATGGAAAGCAGTTGTGTGTTTATTACTCAGCCTTAATCATGCCTACACTACATGCAACAAAACTATGACATCAATGATCCTTTGCAACCCAGGATTTGGGTCCTGCCCTTGTAATTATGTTAGAAATCTTGACAATGGTTTGCTTTTGTTGCAGGACAAAAGTTTGTCTTCTGGGGTTTTCTGACCACTCACCTTCAGTCTGGAGTAATTTACTGGACTTCTTTCCTATATGAGTTTATACGGATGGCCACATGCCTTTAGAGGCAGCATGAATGGGCACACTGATTTCTCTTGGTATAAATAAGCACACAGTTCAACTCCATGACTCTAAGCCATTTGCTTTCTTAAAAACTTCCCTAAATTATTCCATGCATTTGACTTGCAGATGCACCACTGCTTTATATAAATACTTAGCTTTGAAACAAGGATCTAAAAGGAATGCAACCAGCTCTGCTCCAGTTGTATGTACACGATGAGCTATTTGCACAGCATTACCCCAAACAGCTTTGAGTGGTTTTCAATTCATAACACTGGCAGACAAGCCCGTGTATTGCTAACTGTGTGTACAAACTAGACCCTACAATGTGAAAAATGAACCTCTCTCACTCTCAAACCACAACACCTTTTTAGCTTAATTTGGATTACTGTGGATCCATTTTTATGGATTTTGTTTGAAATCCTGTTTGATGTCATTGCTATTGCAAGTCCAGCAAATTTCATTTCTATATAACATTAGGCTAGAGAGGAACATACCAACAGACAAACACACAATGGAGACATGCAGTGGAGTTGTGCTTAATGCATGGATATAATGTGCACAGAGTAGAGGCCAAGCACATCACTTCATTTAATCCGGGCACATGTTTGTACCAAGAGTTTGAAACATTGTAAACAAGCCTTAAGCAAAGGAGGAAATGTAGAGGGGAAACGAAGCTGAGAAAAATGAGCAGGAAATGGGCAAGATGACTCATCTATACTTGAACATCTGACCTGTCAGCTGGTCGTCGCCTGCAGCAGGGGCGATGCGAATGTAAGGTGTTGTAAGCTGAGTCACGATTATCGCAGCTATGGCAAAGGAAGATTCCCAGGTCAGCATGCATGAGGGAAGAAAAAGCCAGACTGAAGCTAGGCTAGCAAGGAGAATCTCGATCAGTATATCACATTGTCTCAACTTTGTCCCAACAACAACAAAAAGAGAAGGAAAGGAAAGAAAAAACAAAAACAAAAACAAAAAACAACTCATAGCAAGGTGTTGAATTTTCTGAATTATTTTCCCTTAAACAAGCTTTAGCCAGGCAGTTAGATTTCTAAGTACGACACAGTTGTAAACTTTGGCTGAGATTTTGGATAGATCAACTGAATAAGTAAGTGCAAACAAACACATTGGTCCCAAGTAAGGCTCTAGACTGCACAATTATTTCCAACTGCTATTGAGTATGATGTATAAAGATTCGTTGCTAATTCTGATGATCTAAACGTTAGGCTTTTTGAATTTATTAGATTATTTAAAATTCTGCTGCTTAAGTCACAATATTTTCTCTTCTTGCTAAAATCACCTTTGTGAAAAACATTATCCTCTTTCACTAAAAAAAAAATATGTAGAGAAACTTCTCTGATAACTAAATTTCATGTAGAGCATTTCTATTTAGGAATCTCATTATGTCACATTAAGGGAATGAAAAAATGCATCTCACAGCATTGGTGAGAAAAATAGAAACTAACCACTGCCTTTGCTATAGTTGTCATGGTTAACTTGTGACCAAAGAAATCATTTATATTCTTGAAGTGGACCAGGCAGACTTCTGGTTTGCCTGTAGAGCTCAGTAGTTGTGTTTAAATGGTTAACAGTATGACACACAGATATTAAAAAAATAAGAAATTAAAACATCAGTTCTAACATGATACAGCTGGAAAATGATGCAAAGAAAAAATACTGAAAAATTAAGGACGGGCTTACATGAAAGATTACTAATTTACATGGAACAGCCTGGGTGCTATTAGAAATGTGGCAGCGAGTAAGGAAAATAGATCATCTACCATCTGCAGACAATTAAACCCAAAACTGCTGCTGCATAATATTTTGAAATATCCCTCTGCATCGTTCAAACAGTGCTGCTCCTTATAACTAGACAACTGCCACAACTGGGTTTAAAAGTAGTATAATTGGCTCTCAGACATTATTAATGAAAACTTTCTAATCTTGCTAAGTGAGATGAATAAACTAACAGTTTGGTCAAAGAATAGAGAACTCCCAGGGTATTACAAAGATAATTTTCTTGATATGACATAGTATGCAATTTTGCAAACTGATATAATAAATTGTGAACAGTAAAATGCTATTTCTCAGACTCGTTACAAAGTTGGTACCAATTTCAAGTTTATACATATAATATTTGTTTGGGCATAGACTACTGCTGTTCAACCAACATTCCTGTTGGTATTTCATTACCTACAGGAAAATCGCACCTACCCTATTTTTGAGAAAAATTATATTGTCTTATACAAAAACAAAGCAACTCTACAATACTAATAAAAGTACACAATATGAACAAATTGCTATTTGAAAATGGCTATGCTGGGCAGCCATATCTTCACCAGTGAAAGGAAAGCAAACTGTAATCTGAGGCTCAAAACTCCCATGGGAAAAAGTACCTTACAGATAAGATATCATAAGAATTTTTATATGATCTTTCTAACCTGCGTTGTAAAGGGTTCAATTGTTATTATTATTTTTAGTTAAAAGGGAAAACTGGATTATGTTAGAAATTATTTAAAAATAGTGGTCAGCTAGCCACTGCCTGCTTTTGCAAATAAAGTTTTATTGAACACAGGCATGTTTGTTTACGCACTGCAGACAGCTGCTCTTGCACAGCGATGGCAGAGCTGAGCCGTTGTGAAAGAGACCATCTACTCACCAAGCCTCAAACATTTACCATATGCCTTTTACATAAAAATCTCTTGTCCTCTGTCTTAGAATATCAATAAGAATGTATCAGGAAGACAATCACTAACTTCAGTAAAATAAAGTCAGGAGATTTCCCATTCGTAGGCATTGAAGATACTTCTGGTGCTGATAAATTTAGGGTCTCCCTTAAATACAAAGGTAAGCATGGAAGAGTAAAAAATACAGTTCGTGTATCAGACTTCCAAAGTGACACTTCAGTTGAATTTTGTGGGATCTCCTGGTATTTGATGAACTGGTATTTGCTCAACTGTGTTTTACCTGACTCTAATGTTCCTTTAAAAATGAATCTGGGTCAAATAAATTTGGGCAAAATATAGGACACAATAAAGTTAAACAGGTGTTTTTCCTTAGGAACTTTCCAGGGGCCCTAATGCACTGATGACGTACATTATGAAGACTATTTCAAATCGAGAAAAGAAAATATTGTCTCTAGAAGATGCTGAATGACAAATCTATGTCATTTTTATGTTTCTATTTCTAAATCCATAGCTCAGTGATAGATTAGCATATGTAAGTGGTCTTACTATGTAATTTGTTTTCTCCTTCATTGAATATGAGTAATTAAGAGGAATCTTAATTAGCTTTACATCTCTACAGACATTCTTTTCAGTTCTCTTGTCAGAGTACTTTCATTTGGTAGCATTGTGGCCTAGAAAGGACGGTATTTCTTTGAACGAAACTGTGAACAGAAAAACAGTCCACAGAAACTTCTCAAAGAGCCTGGTGATTAAAATAAGAAACATTCAAATTTCTGAATATAGTTAGAAATTATATCAGGACAATGAAAATCCTTCAAAGTTTCCTGAAGGTCTTCCAGCAAAGCATATGCACATTCCAGTACAAATGGAAATTAAATAAAATATTAAACTTAAAAACAGTGAAGGAATTTTGCACAGAAAATTCACTTTAAAATACGACATTAGAATCATGATTTGTTTTCTTTTCATTTAAGGTTTATGGTCTGACTATTATAATACTTTTGGAAAGAATTTAGCATATGTTCTCATGCAGTTTTTGTTTTGATTTCTAGCTACAATGATGTTAGTCAAATCTTAGCAATGGAAGAATTAACATATATAACCCCACTCTCTATACACTAAAAACACAAACAAACAAAAATTCTCAACACCTTTATGAACTATAAATCCTCCAAATTTAAAAAGTGACATATTTATGTATCTGTACTTGGAAGTCTCAGATTATACTTCACTTAACATATTAAGCACCCAGATACTTTTTTTTTATATCCAGATAATTTTTAAAATAAATTTATAATAAGAAAACTCCCAAAGACTATATTCTCAAGGAGAAACACAGCTGGCACCATGCTATGGAAAATATTATTATATTGAAGATTAATGGAAAGTATACATTTTAACTGATTGTTATATCAATTAGAGTGAATATACCCCACTTAATATAATCTAATTTTCTAACAAGATGTATTTTGATTTCTAAATGTATTTTGTCAATTTAGAATTTATCACCAACAAAGTCTTACGAAACTAGCATAAAAACCATTTCAAACCTACCAGTTACCGTAAGGCAGCCATAAGGTATGTAAGAGTGAAAGGAAACACACATACTCATTGCTAAGACACACAGTTGAACCAAAAGGTCTGGAAAAGAATCCAACTATAAAAATGTGAATGTGTTTAAAAAATTAGGAGAATTAGGAAAATAAAAATTAGGAGAAAAGCTACTGTTTACTGTTCAGATAAAAAAGAATCCTATAATTGGGGGGACAACATCCAAGCATCATGTATATTCTGTGGTTTGGTGTCTTTATCTTTTATTTTAAGAGACAGAATACTGTCATGAGTTTGCCTACAGTAGACAAAAATAAAAATACAGTAACATATGTCTATGAGGACTCTAGATGTATAAATTAAAGAAGGATACATAAAAATATAGGCAATCTCCCATACATGAAGATATGAAATAACATACCTTAGGTTTTTTCCTGTGCCTATTTTTCATGAGGCTTTATATTTGAGATGGTTAGTGTCAAAATACACCCTTGGTATATGATTAAAATAAGCAAAACATTACATTTATAAATAGTATGAAATATATCTTTAAGAGACATATCTATACTTAGAATTATAAATTAGTTCCCTGTGAAGAAATATCTACCTCCATACTTTTTTTTAACTTTTAATATATTTTTATTGATTTCAGAGAGGAAGAAGTGGGAGAGAGAGATAGAAACATCAACAATGAGAGAGAATCATTGATCAGCTGCCTCCTGCATGCACCCCACTGGGGATCGAGCCCACAACCAGGCATGTGCCCTTGACTGGAATTGAACCTGGGACCCTTCAGTCCACAGGCCGACGCTCCATCCACCGAGCAAAACCGGCTAGGGCAACCTCCATACTTTTAATATAAAGATACTTGTCAATAGTTATTTCATGAGAACATTGAAGTCTTTATAAATTCAAAACATTGCTTGGGAAAATGGTTTAGTATCTGAAAATTTAATTAAGCCACCACACTGTCAGCAATATGTGGCAAAAAAAAAAAAAAATTAGTTATTTGAATTGTTTTAAATTTCAAACATCTTTATTATATGGTGCCAATAAAGTTATTAGACCTGACTATTTCTCTGTTATGACTAAGCAGTCAAGATGGAAATGCTTCCCACACTGCCAAAATATTTTTTAGTGTGAATAAGGAAAAATGATGTGATTATGAAGGTGGTAAAACATTAAACTGTGCTGGAAAGGGAGGTTGCTGCACCTGTACATGTAGAAATTAATAAAATAAAATAGTACCAAATAGTGTAGTTTTGCCTGGAAGAATATCTCCCCAGATTTCCTCCTGTATTATGATTTTATGACTAGAAATGACAATGTCATGTAATGAATATTAAAATTTGTTTCCCTCCTACACCTAAACAGATTATTTGGATAGAGTTTGTTGCTGTGTAAATTTTTGCAAATGGCTCAGAAAATATGAGAAGGGACTATTTAGTCAATCAGGTCATCTGATTTGCCTAATCATCCTTTGGTGAATTGAAAAACAAATTACAATATTGATTAAATCTAGCTGATGGAAGAAAGTGCTCCAAAATCACTAATTCAATCTATTGTGAAAACAGCAATCCTCAGGTTTCTATATTTACTAGTGTGTTCTTTATATAATTATTTAAATATGTAGATGAACATGCCAGATATTTCATTGTTTTCAGAGTAAACTAACTGGTCAGTGACTTAATTATAAAAAAGAGGAGGACAGATACTTATACAATGCAAGACTATAATTGGCGAGAGGATCTGCTGGGTGAAAGCCATGAGCTACAGTGGAACATCAGGGGTAGGAGTCCAAACACTTGGGATCAAGCCCATAACCATTGGTTATTAGCTGAGTGACCTTGGTAAGTCAACTTGTCTCAAAAAATATACATTTTTTTCATCTTAAAAATAAAAATAGCAATATTTGTGTCCTTTTCACAGTAATGTTAAAGAAATAAAGGAGGACACATGTATTAAAGTGATTTTTAGCTCTGATGTTAAACATAAGGCATTATAAATTAGGCACTGTGGAAATGGATTTACTTTTTGAGACCTCAACTGTATGGCATTCAATAAAGTAATTTGAGCATGGGCAATGACCTGGAGGTCTAAGAACATCAATACCCCATTCACGGGCCCTATCATACTGTAACAGTTAATAGTTAATAGCATATTACAGTTTACAAAACTCATCAATATCTTTAATTTCATTAATTGCTAATTTATTCCTATAAACAAAGGCACTAATCACATACAACATATGAAGAATTTAGTATTTAAAAATCAATATAGATTCTTAGAAATAAAACTATGAACCCATGAGGACAAAGAAAATATAAATGGGGTGAGTACCTCACATAATGCCTGGAACATAATATGAAACCCTGAAATATTTGTCAAGCAAGCTGAATAAAAGTCATGTATCTTCATAAATAAGAATTCAATGAGAATTTTGAAAATGCAGATGGACATCCATAATATACTCAAACTATGTTGCCTGACAGTTAAACAATGAGAACAATATATTTTTATCCAACAAAACTCATCAAGTGACTGCTGCCTATGATGTGAGTAAATCTAGTGCCACAGACCCACGATGCCTTCTTGCTGCCATACCTAAATTAAACCACACAGAACGTGCTCATTGTCACTTGGTTACTCTAACGTCTGAAGGAGTGTATTTAACTACAAGTGTTAATTTATAATGCCTCATTTTAATGCAGCATTTTACATTTCTCAAATTTTGTTGTCATACATTGCCACATGTGATGGTTAAAATCCCACTGCACGGTGGACACAAGGACATGACAGCTCCGGCACACACACAACTGGGCTTTCTTGTTTAGGAGGTGCTGTGTGGTGAGCTTGGGTGGTGGCCCTAGCCATTTCTATAGTTCATCCTTGATCACATTTTCCAGGATTTGAACCAGGCATGGGAAACAGAAGTTCCACAATAATATCACCTGGTTACTGGTGTGTCAAGGAGACACACATCATCAGAAAAAAACAAAACAAAAACAAAACAAAAAAAAAAACATGCAGACTCTGTAGAATCACTATAACTAGATAATTCTTTAAAAATGGCAGGCAGTATTTTACTACTTTGCATATGAAGAGTCACTAGTTACAGTAGTACTACATGTGGTACTGTGGTTTAAGAAGTATACTGAGATCAGATAAAATTTTATTTTAAGTTTTAAAAAGATAACCATTGAAAACTGCTTGGACCACTTATTTTAAGAAGCATTTCAATGTTAATGTTAATGTTAACTGCCAGTTAATATTAACTGCCATTAGTTCCTATACATACCTACATGCACATACACATGCACACATTTCAATGAATTTAATAATCCAAGAAGTTTTGAAATACCCTCTAAAATCTTAAAGGAAATACATTAGGAGAGCATTCCACAATTTGAACCTACCTTTTGTGGCCACTCGAACACAGTCTATTTTGGTTTCCTGTGTCAAATAAAGAGGGGGGAAATCACTATTCATGTTTTATTTAAAACAAATGAAAGTATCTGCAGTTCTATGTAAATACTGTTAATGAAAGGTCTCATTGGTCCTAGAGTAGCGTTAATCACAGATAAGGAGCATGGAGCAACCCCAAAATGTCTCTGCCTGGTGGCCCCTGGCCTCCTTCTGCAGACCCTCACTTGCTCCCTGTGCAAGCACTACTGGAGATCTCTGTCCCAGATGTCCTCTGTTTTCACAGGCAATGTCAAGTCGGGGAGGACACCCAGACCCTTGCTGTGCAGGAGGCAAACCACTGTCACATCTGGGAAACCTGCCTTCTAGGAGACTTTACTATCTTACCAGAGTTCTACATTGGTCTGAACAGAAAAGGGAAACTTTTCAAAACAACTCGATAGACTTTATTTTGTTAACATCTTATCTTTTTAAAGCTGTTTTCTCTTTGGAAAAAAGATACCTAATTTAGTCACAGTTATAGGAAGCATAAACTCTTATGGATTCGAAGAAACGGGGCAGAATATGCTGAAAAGACAGATGCTGTGAATCTCACAAAAGTTTAAATGAGTTGAATGTATGTGTTGTAGCTATACTATTTTCCTGTAAAATAGTAAGCTAAGCAGAATTACTAGCCACCTTTTCATAATAAGTAAAATCTGAAAATAAAAACCATCATGTTGACAATATATTCTTTTTTACCAAAACAAATATGAATATATTCATTTCTTTCCATACATTTCTGTAGGTAAAAATAACTTTAAAAAGTGGGAAAAACCCCACATTTGTTTCAATAAAAACACACAAAAGCATAACTCTTTCTTACTACTTTCTTATTTAATCTATGTTCACATTCATAACCCTAAATAGCCTACGTAAACAGCCATCTATATAACTTACCCCATTGGCTCTACTAGCAGCTTGGAAATAAATTCTGTAGCTTTTATGGGGGAGAAGAGGAGTGTTCCAATATCCATTGTATGTCTTGTTATCACCAATAGTAAAAGGCTGAGCTGCTTGCAGGCTGTTTGCTGGGAATTCTGCAGCAAAGTAGTACTGTGAGTTCAGGATAGAGGCGTTCTGGAAGTGAATTGGCACTGGGTAGCACTTTAAGATCTCTGTTGTCTTTTTAGTTCTTCGAGAACGTTCTTCCTCAACAACTATTTGGTAGACACTAAAAAAGAAGAGAATTATCAGTGATATTTTATAATAACTGAGCTTATGTCCTTTGCCTCTGATTGTGTGGACCGACAGGATATCCAAAATAAAGAATATACAGGATATAGCCAATAATAAGTGCTTAGTACATAATGGACACTCACACAACACTTGCTCAATGAGAAAGGGAAAGTGCTTAATCTCTCACAGAACTCTCTCTTCCCAAATAATACAATCTATTGAGGGAAACAAAATTCACATAATTACTGAAGTTTTATATAACAATCTCTGCTGTTTATGGGAGCTGGACACTAAAATACTACTTTTCTTACATGTGATCAAAGATGAATGTGTAGACCAAGCATTTCAAACTCAAAGGCTAACACAGGCCAAATAAACGAGGCATGCGGCCCACAAACCGTGAGTTTGACATGCTTGGTGTAGACAATTAATCCAGTTTACCTAATAAACAGAATTATATTAACTGTAAGTTTATTTTTAAAGGCAATGTATTATTTTCATCAATGACATTTGTATGAATTCATGTGAAGTTTTAACAAGTCACAAAATATAATGTGTAATAACTCATGTTAATAACTAAGGTTTGACTTCAATATTTTCTTATATTCCTTTGCCCTTTCCCATATTCAGGCAGAGGAAAGAGATGGCACACGAAAAGCAGATAAAAGGGATTGGAATTTCACACACCGAGGCCTTGGAGTTATAAGCAGTTTCCGAGAGTAAGTGATGAACAGGGCTACTTGAATTATATATAACGATAAGATGGGAATGATCATCCTTCGAAGATGTCTGCAAGGATAGATACCTCATGGAGGAGTGGATTTCACACCTTCCCTTCCCTGCCCCTCCAATGTCTTTGAATTCTGAAGTAACCTGAAGAGAATGGAAAAAAGCTGGAAAGGACGAACTTAATAAGATATATACATTAACTAGAATGATGAATAATTGTGCGTTTTGTTGAAAAAAAGTTTCTAATACTGAGAAAAACTAAACCTTGATAACAACTTTCAAAAACTGAATTCAATAAGCCCGTCAGAGAAAGACAAATACCACATGACCTCACTTACATGTGGAATCTAATGAACAAAATAAACTGACAAACAAAATAGATCCAGAGACATGGCAGGGTGCAATAGACTGATGAATCTCAGAGGGAAGAGGGGAGGGGGCAAGAGATCAACCAAGGAACTTGTATGCAAATATGCAGAACCCATGGACACCGATAATAGTGTGGTGAAGGTCTGGCTGGAAAGGGGGCTGGAGCAGAGTGAAGGAGGTTAACGGGGGAAAAGGCGGAACATATGTTAATACTTCAACAAATAAATTAAAACAAAACAAAACAAACAAATAAAAAAACTGAATCCAAATTCAATTCAAGTCCTTCTGGCAAAAAGATGTATCTTTTTCTTACCATACCAGAGAAGCAGGGCTTCTCCATTGAACAATGCCGTAATGCTGGAGTTGCTCAGTATTGAGAACTCAGTAAAGCCTACCATGCCCGCAGGCCTGGGAAGGCCTGGAGAGGTCCCTCTTTGGGCTCTCGTCCCTGTGAACTCTGAATTTGGACTCAGTGAAATTACCTGTTTCTGAAGTACAACCACTTAGCGCATTAGAGTAATGCAATGCAGCTGCCCTTCAGTTTGTAATTCTGTCTAAACAAAAATCAATTGTTGTAGATGTAGAACATCGAAATGATTGCTCAGAACACAGTCGAGCATGTTTACAGTGTAATGATACAGTGAATTCTGAGCAGTGATGTAAACTTAAAAAAAATAAATAAATACAACTCTCACTTCCTAACATCAGATACTTTTGGTTATATAACATGCTCTACCAAATGTGGTAGAATTCTAACTGCATGATGTATCCAACACAAAAGGAACACAAAAGAGGTACAGTGGACTTTGATTTCTTACCACTTCTCCCTGACTTCTTACAGCTACAGTCAGATGTGGCTACTTTAAAATATATCTGCAGCTCAGCCAGTGGCTCAGTTAATTGCTATGTCGTCCCTTGCCAAAAAGGTTGCAGGTTTGATTCCTGATCAGTGCACATACCTAGTTTGCAGGTTTGATCACCAATCAGGGAGAAAATGGTAGGCAACTGATCGATATTTCTCCCTCCCTCCCTCCCTCCTTCCCTCCCTCCCTCCCTTCTTTTCTCTCTAAAAACAATAAAACATATCCTCAGGTGAGGATTTAAAAAATATATCTATATATATATATATCTGCAAATTCTTTGAAATTTCTCCCATCAAGAATTGGGTTGGCCAACTTAATGACTACATTCAGCCAACAGAGTATAACAGAGGGACAATGTGTAAATCTCAAGCTTTGGTCAGAGAAGGCCAGGAATCTTCAGTCTGGTTCCTCAGGGAAGCTAGCTGGGAAAAATAGCCAGGCACCATGTAGGTGATCCAATGACCCTGGACCTCCCACCCCAGGGAGGCCACATGCAGGCACTCTGCGTGGCAGTCCATGGCATATACATCAATCTAGGCTCAAACCCTAATTCTGCCAACAATTGAGGTTTTAAATTAATTTCTTTGGATCTTATTTTTTTCCTATGAAATGAGATAATTAGATGGATTTCTATGGTGCATTTTATATTTTTTATTCCTAATTTTTATGCAGCATATAAGAACTATTACCACAAAAAAGATATATCAAAGGAATCAATTGCTTTGCAAATAGATTCGCCATTAAATAAAATAATTGATAGCATTAGCCCCTTCTACCAGTTAGTTTTTCCAATTTATTTGCTATACGACATGAATTTCAAAATTTCACTTTAACAACTTCTGGGAAGTGGAAATATGAATATACCTGGGGAATAATTCTATACAAGAAATAGTAGGCCACCTTTTTTTTAAGTTTATAAAATTATTTATTGATTTTAGAGAAAGAGAGGAAGTGGGGAGAGAGGAAGAGAAAGAGAGCGAGAGAAACATAAATTTGTTTCACTTATTGATGCATTTATCTGTTAATTCTTGTATATGCCCTGACTGGGGATGGAACCTACAACCTTGGCATAATGGGAGATGCTCTAACCAACTGAGCTCCCCAGCCAGGGCTCCCACATGCAGGTTTTATTTTCCCATTTTATGATGAGAAAACTGAAATTCAAAGGTGAAGTGCTCATTCATTTGGGGCACAAAGCTAACTAAGTGGATGTCATTTCTTGACCATACTAGCATGGCCTGCTAAAAACTCCTGGTTAAGACAGGAATTTTCTACTTCCCCATAACCAATTTGGGTATTGTATAGAGAGATTCTCTCTCATTTATCAAATCAAGGGAGCCATAGATGGTAATTATACCTTTGACCTCAATTTCTTCCCCCATCTGTACTAATCGTGTCATTAACAATTCCCACGATGGAGACTCCTGGATCTGCAGTGACAGGCTGGTGTCTTCTCCAACTCCTGCTCCCTCCCAGAAACCTTATCAATGGCACATGGGACAGTGATCACTCACTTCTCAACCTGCAGGGATCTGCGTCCTGATTCTAACTGCTAGATAAAAGATTAGCAGAGCTAATCTTTTGAAAAGCCACTTCTGGACCTTTCAAAGATCCGAGTCTGGAATTCTCCTACCACAAACAACTTTCCTCTATTCCTTCACCCTGGTCTGGACCTGAGTTCGTTATTTAAATGCTGTTTTTCCCAACACACGGAAATCTTTTGTTGCTCACAGGAGATGACTTTACTTCATAAAAAGTCTGAGGTCCTTTCATGACCTCTCTCAGGGATTTACAATCTCTTCCCCCATTTCAATGCACTCGTGCTCTGCGCCAAACTCCCAGAAACATGTTTTCTGTAAAGGCTTAGAGCTATTTGTGTCCTTTTTATCAATATTTCCAAAAGTCTTATAAGTTCCTGGAGGAAGAGGTCTATGATTTAGTCATTTCTGAATCTCATGACACTTAGAATGAAGTGGTCATGAAATACGTATTTCTGAAAGCATAATATAATCCCGAAGTAATTTCTATTCTCTCTATATTATATGCAGTAGTAAGGAGGAAATACACTGGAATTCACAAATATGCTTTGCTTAACTACAGTTTAATACTAAGTTTATTTTGTATTAATTTCCTGAATACCCAAGAGCTAATAGAAGAGGAGATTTCCATGAGAAAAGTTGTGTGATATGAGGATGCTGGTATGATTGTAAGTTTATCTTGGACAGCCCACAATGAAATAACGAACCTTGAGAGCATCAACAGCTGCATCTCTGCTTTCTCTACCCTCTTTGCTTACCTCCATCTCTCACTTTCCATCATCTTTTCCCTAACTTGGCTAGTATGTGTGCTGTGTATCTGTTTACTAATGTATTAACTATTTTTGAGCACCTACTATGAGCCTGGCCCTGGTCTACTTTAACTAGAACACCATGACATTTGACATTCCCTAATAAAAGAAAATTTTGTCTTTTAATTTAAATGCCATCAGACTATGGATGAATAAAATTAATTTTTCTAAGCAATGATTTTATGAAGGTCAGATGAAAATTCGGGAATTAAATGATCATGTAATGGGCCTCCATTTTAGCCAGCTGGTATGTTACACTATGTACTGTATTCCAGATATATTACTTTTTAAATGGCTACCATCTACTCATCTTCAGATATATTAAAGGAAGAACTAAGTTGACTAGAGCAATTTCAAACTCAAAATGTCTTTTCATCTCTGCTCGCAAGACAAATTCGATTTGCAAGCATCCCGACCTCAAATCTATTTGCTCTTTAATAATTTAAGCCCTGAAAGGTCAAGAAGCTCTTTTCTATTTCCCTTTATCAAAGTTCAAGTGCTAATGAAAAATAGCTAAATCTTATCTGCTGACCAATTGCCACACACTGCTGTCTCTCTGATGGAGATTAACACATTATTGGCACCTAGGTCAATGGTACCTTGCCAGAACTTTATGACTGATAGGTTTTTCATTTGTACAATTACCATCATTTGACTAATGAACTTTATAAAAGCTTTGCAACCACAACTGTAATCTCAAAAGTAGATTTGAAAATCTCACTGTTTGATTTTTTTAATGTTTTTTTTTTTTTCTTAAAAAGGTGATTAAAACCCCCCACAAATCATCAAGAAGAAAAACCAAGCAGACATTTCTAGCTTAGTGAGCTGAATTAGAATTCTATTATCCTTTTAATATGTTACTCATTCTCCTGTTGTTTGTTAAAGTCACACCATTCCTAGCCTGGTTCCACCATTATTCTGGAATTTAAAGTAACATAAAATCTTCCTACGGCATTTGCAATATGAAGGCACAACCCACAGTGAAGATAAATCTGCCATAGATGTGACATCACTATATCATAACTTTCTTAGGGAATGAAATTTAACTTAAAGTTTAATTTATGCTATGCTTTTCTATAACAACACTTTAAGGCTTCTACAAGGAGAATAGGCAATCTCTATTTATATAGAACTAGAGGCCTGGTGCACGGATTCATGTATCGGTGGGATCCCTTGGCCTGGCCTGTGCCCTCTTGTAATCTGGGACCCCTTGGGAATTTGGACTGCTGGTTTTGACCCAATCCCTGCAGGCCAGGCCGAAGGACCCCACTGGTGCACGAATCCGTGTACAGGGTCTCTAGTATGCATATAAGATCTTTGGTTAATCTCTTCCTGTCCTCCTCCAACACTCCCCTCTGAGATTCATCAGTCTGTTCCATGTTTCCATGCCTGTGCATTGAGCATCTGCCCCCTGGTGGTCAGTGCACATCATAGCTACAGGTTGAAAGGTCGATTAGTCTTTTATATATATATAGATAACACATGAAGTATAACCTAGAAAAGAACATCTTTCATGTACTTTGTTAAACTAGAAAGTTCAAATATGGTAAAATGTTTTTGGTCTTTTCAAACTTTGAAGACTCTGAGGGAGAGCTTGCTGCAGATTTGAAGTTGACTTAAAAATTTCTGTCCTAATTCATTTCCAGATTAAACCCTTAGTTGTAAGTCTATTTTTCTTATCCACTTATTCTACTTATTATCAGCATAAACTATTGGAGGGTTATCCCACTGGATAACAAAACAGGTGGCAGAGTGAGAGAGGAAAGTAGTAATCCATTTTGTTGTTGCTTTGCTAAAACTTTACAGTGGGAACTTCTGACTATTTCAAGGACTTAGAATAGTGTTCATTTCTGGTACCTAATAGTGACCTTTAGCATGATTTGCAATTTTTGGTAAAAAACATCTATTCTAAAAAATAGAGATTAGTGTTAATATCATCCTGAAGATTAATATTTGGGGATGAGGGCAAATGAAAGTATAAACTATATGCAATGCATGTGAAATAAATGCTTAATTAAGGTTCACTGCCATGTAATACACCGAATTTATTTTCTTCTTGTTCTATTCCTAAACCTGTCAGCATTTATTGAAATGACAACCTATTTAATACAAAAACCTGGTACAATTGAACTAATTTTTAAAAGTTTTGCCACCAGTTTATAATTAGGAAACAAGGTTATGTTTGTTATCATGAGTAGGATTCCTTGGAGTCCTTCATGTAACACTGGAGCTGAGAGGGGCTGACCCAACATAGTCCTGTTCACTGAACCATAAACGAGGACTGATAACGCATTTTCCACAGACAATGGGTACTGCATAGCATACACAGCATAAATAGATCTGTGGGATTGAATATTCTGTGTTAGCAACTTTAATTTCTCTTTGTCCTGCTTTTTTTTATATGATTGGCTATAAATTGCTGTGGAATATTTGCAGGGCACCACAAATATACTTTATGTTCTCTCAGCCATAATTCATCACAAGGAGCTTGCCTAGCATCTGTAAGTTACTAGTGAGTGTGTGTGTGTGTGTGTGTGTGAAGCATGCAGGCCAATATCCTGCTGCTCTGCTAGTTAGTGATAAAATCTGATATAATAAAATATTAATTATAGCTGAAAGGTTGGGCAAGAAATATGAACTCAATTATAGTTCCATATTGTGAACAAAAGGCAGGAAGAAAAAATCCTTTAGTTATGGAGGTTTGGGATAATAAAAGAGCAACTAGGACATTAGACTCAGGCTGAGAAACTCCGTAAAAGGCCACCTGTTATTAATCTTCACAACAGGCACCACATTTCTAGTAAATTAGTCCTAATGGAACATCTTTAAGAGTGACTTTTCCCCTTTTTAACAAGTAAAGACATTTTTCTTTGCATATTTTATTTCACTAAAGTTTATCCTAATTTATTCATCACAATTGCATAAAAATTATAATTCAAGGTCAGCTACTATTATTAAAGCATTTTCTCTTTTTAAAAAATTTTACTTTCTTTTAATTGTTGACACAAAGCATTTTCTCTTAAATAGTGCTAGTGATTTGAATAAAAAAGAGAAATTGAATACTATTAAAGCCACATTACATATCTTAATTATTATATGTTTGTATTATATTCAATTCAGAATCTTTTCGTTCCTAAAAGTAGTGATACTGCAGGACAGGTGAGCTGAAATGCAAATGCCACCATCAAAAGGCAGGTGCACCAAAGCAGGTGCGTGGAGAGAATGCTGAACTGGAGTCACACACCACAGGCAACTGGTTCCAGCTTTGCCACTATATTGTCGACTGACCACTAATGTCCTTTCCAGGTCTAATATTTTATAACTCCTGGTACAAGATCAGGCAAGTTGTAAGATCAACAAATGAAAATTATTTCATTCATGTTTCTTCCATCATTCTATTCTACATTATTTATCAGGTATCAAGCCCTGCGCAGACACAGGGAAGAATAAAAAGAGGAATAAGGCACAGACTGTCCTTGTCCTTGAGTAGCCCAGCCTCACGGTGTTAGAAATATGTCACTCAAGCAAAGAACTATTGTGATAAGGATCTCAGAAAAGATTGCACAAAGTGTGGCTGGACACACGGGCAGAGTGTCAATGTGTACAACGAAATCTCTTGCAGCATCAGCTTCATTGAGGACATCTGTCCTGAACTTCATGCCTAAACATTCCTACTGCTGGGAACATCTGAAGGCTGCTCCTGCACTGCCTACAGACACCAACTTTAAATAAATAAAGAGGTTTTATTTTATTTTATTTATTTATTTTTTGTTAATCCTTACCTGAGGATATTTTTCCATTGATTTTTAAAGAGAATGGAAGGGAGAGGGAGAGACACAGAAAGAGAAACATCTGAGAGAGAAACATTAATTGGTTGTCTCTCCTGCACATGCCCCGACTGGGGCCAAGGTTTGAGCCTGCAACTGAGGTACATGCCCTGGACATGAATCCAAACTGGGACCCTTCAGGCCATAGGCTGACACTCTATCCATTGAGCCAAACCAGCTAGCGCTAAAAGGTCTTTATATTCCCAAAGTAGCTTCGATTCACTCCACCACTTATACAAAGAAAACCCCTCCAAGTTCCAAGTTTTCCCCATCAGACTCAGCAAAACAGCTGAGCTTCCAAAAACCCATGATGATGCTTTATGAATAGCAGAGAAAACTGAAGGTCATGGGAGGGTCAGCTCAGGAAGTCCTGGCAGGCCCCTGGATAACCAAAAGAGGAACCCTAAAGTAGCAAGATTTTTCCTCACAATTTCCATACTGCCCAGCTCCTGGCAGAACTACACTGTAGGGCAAGAGAACCAGGGGGAGTTATGGTGACTCCCACCTCCACCTGTGATGCCTGAGGTGAGGAGCAAGAATGGAGGCATTGCTTCTCGTTGGGATGGGCAGGGAGAGCAGCCTGCAAACACTCGAGTCCTGGTCTCTGGTCCCCTCTCCCTCTCACCGAATCTCTGTCAGGAAATTGTGAACTCATCTTTCTACCTCCTGTAATAACTCCTCTATACAATGATCCATAATTTCTTAATTTTAGCATTTCATTTGATATCCATCTTAATCATTAAGGTCAAATCAAAATATTGCAGATGTGTTTTGTTATTTCTTGGGAGAGGTGGTCCTTTCTTGCCTCCCCTGTCCACAGGCAGCAGCGCTGCTGGGCTTTCTCCACAGGAGGCCTGGCTGGTGTGCCCCTGAGTTTGGGGGTCTGGGCTCCCTGTGAACCTGCCCTGGTGATAAACACTGGTTCTCTGGCCTCATACAATGAATCCTTCAGAGGACATTATGTGGAAGAATTTTTTTTTTTAAAATCAGAGGAGAAAAGCTATGCACTGTATTTTTATGAACAAAAGCAAGTCTGAAATGGAGTTAGAGGGAAAGTTAAATTAAGTTTCATTGTATAAAAGCTCAAATACATCTACTCTATTATTATTATCTTCCCCTGCCATTTTTAAAGTTTCTTTTGAAGGGTCTTGAAGAACAAACTTAGTTTCCAAAATGAATTTTCAAAGAGATGACTGACATTATCATCCTAAAAGCAACATTAATAAAAATGATCTTTGTTTCTTGTCAGTAAAGGAATCCAGAGTATTATTTTTTAATACAATAAAATTCACCTAAAATCAGGTGGGGGAAGGGAGGTAGTGATGGTAATAAGGGACTCAGCGCTGTTTGTTAATGCACGTTATAGCAACTCAGCTACAATAAGTAATAAAAACCCAAGCCAATGTAGTAATATAAAACTAAAATTTCACCACCGAATGACATTCTGGTCTTTGTGATTATGTGTACCCTAATGAAAAAAGGAAAAAATTTAGGTTGGAAGTCAGCTATTTAGACCTCCTTTCCTTTAACAATTTTAGCCATGGATAGAACCTTTCCAAAAAGTTCAAGAATTGTGACAAAAGAACATTTAGCCCAAAAGGTTTGGGCTAAATGCTCTTATGGTTTGCAGCTCCTGGAAGGGAACCAGCTCCTGCTGGCTAATGTGACCTCCTAGGCCACGTAAGGTTGCACAGAGAGAGCACAGCTGTGGGGTCAGAGCAGGATGCCTGTTAACCTCCCCAGGTCTGAGTTCCTTCATCAGTGCATGGGGTGCTGCACCTGACTAAGCGTCTGCTCTGGATGGCCACAAATCATTTCCTAAAGGACCAGGCATGGGCCTGGCGCTTTAGAGCTACTCAATCCAAGCAACAATGATTATTACTGTAGTTACTACTTCTCTATCGTAAGCGGCTCAGAAGATCATAACTGAAGTTCAGAAATATTGTACTAGAACTGAGAATATTTCCTGAGACACGAACGGAAGAAAGGAGACGCCATGTGATTACAAGTTGTTTTTATCATTACAGTCCTAAATAGTGTCAATGATACATAAGATACTTTCCTACAGTGACCAGATAGTATCTGTGTTGATGCTGTCCTGACAGCTTTCTTACATGTCATTAATTCTCCTGGCCACCCTTTAAGGCAGATACTAGTATTAGTATTATTCTCATCTAACTGATGAGGAGAACGAGACTCAGAAAAGTTACACAACTTGCCCAAGGTTACAGAGAAAGTAAGGACCAGGATTTAAACGCTGGCTCACCAAGCTCCATGTGGAGGTTGGTTTCATTTTTATGGTCTTAACATCTCTGCACCTTATTTCCCAGGGCAGAACTATTTTTGGTAATTACTCCAATCACCAATGTTTTCTCATCTCAGTGGTGTTTTGATGGAACAAAAGATCTTCTAAAACTTTAATTTTACAGAATGAATATACATTATTAATACCAAACACATTTCTTGCATAAAATTATTGCTTCCATAAAATTATCGCTGCCCTGGATGGCATATGGCTCAGTTGGTTGGAGTGTCATCTCATACACTAGAGGGTGGCCGGTTCATTTCCCGGTCAGGACACATACCAGCTTGCGGATTTGATCCTGGGTCGGGGTGTTTGGGAGGTGACTGATCAATGTTTCTCTCTCACTTCAATCATTCCCTCTCTCTCTCTCTCTCTCTCTCTCTCCCCCTAAATATCAATTAAAAAATTACTGTCAAAATATGGGTTACTGTACTGTTAGAACATGGATCCTATTAAAGTGATAATCACAGTGTATTGGCAGTCTGAGTCTGGATTTACCTTAAGGGCAATGGTAAAACTGATGGACTGTTAAAGAGAATAAAAGATCCCTGCAGCCCCAGTGTGAGCACGAACTGGAGAGCTGAAAAAGCAACAGTAAGAATGAAGGGAGCAGAGGGGTGATGAAAAGTAAAGGAGAAATGGGGGGTGTGGTTAGTGACCCTGAGAGGTGAGAAGAAAGGCTGGTCTTCAAAGGAGTCAGTACAGGTACACAAGATTCTCGTCACCTTCCTGATGGAATCTGAATTTGTAGCAATGGCTTATTTGAAGGAGTCTTTCTGAATTTCTCTTCTCATTTAACAAAACAGAAGAGATTGATTCAAGGATAAAGGCAGGGTATTCTTTTATGCATATGCATTATATGGAAGGGTCAATGTATTTAACTTCTATTTAGAGATGAAAATGCAAATTAAAACCCTTCTTGTTCTAGATATTCTGACCCGTTAAAAGGCAGTTTTAGACCTTCAGCTTCTTACCTCTGAAAGTTTCAGTGATAATTACTTCTGCTAAGAAAGAGGTTCAATTCAATAAACATTTATTGCACACTTAATTAGGTTTGAGCTACTGAATGATGGAGACTAAATTATGAAAATCATTTTGCATTTCCTATTCTATTTACATACATTTTACATAATGATTAACCTAGGAAAATGCTCACTTGCAGCGTTAAATGCATAAATTCAATACTCCTGCATGCTGGTCAAACCTCATTTACCATGGGTGTGTTTTAAATGAATTTACTGGGATGGTCACCGTTTGCCTCCCTTTACCTTCTCTTAGGCTTTTTTATAGGTTGCTCCTCTCCTTGGTGGGCCTATACCTGTCTTCCAGCTCCTGACTGGCTACTTCTCCTTAGGGTCGCAGCTGAAATTGCACACTCTGACTCCCTTGTTGAGATATCACCCTTGTGTCAGATGCTGTTTCAGTGCCCTGGATTTTCCTCTGCAGCACATCATCCTAGTACAGTGATCTAGACATAAAAATATTCAATAGATGTTTGGTGACTGGATGAAGAATCCTATCTAATAAAAAGGTGATATGCAAATTAACCATCACTCCATCACAAAGATGGTGGCACCCAGTCCTCTCAGCCCCGCTGGAGTCCCCTAGTCCCAGGGGACAGGGGGTTGGCTGCTGCGAGCGGGCAGCGTGAGCGGCCTGGCAGAATGCTTGCTTTGTCGCCGTGGTGACGAGACAAGCATTCCGCGCCCGGCTGCAGATAGGCCTCTGGACCGCGGAGAGCCTCTGGGCAGCGGGCGCGGAGTGGCCAGGCCCCACAGAGAGCTATGTGCGCAGGGCTACTAGTGAATGAGTAATAGCCAAATGTCAACCCTAACATTCCCAATAACACTTTTCACTATTATAAAGGAACGAATTTTAATGAGATGCTCATAACTGCAGAGAGCTCTTAGCACGTCTCATTGAGCAGAGGAAAAAAAACAACACTGACACCAGACAGGAAAATACTTTAAGGTGAAAGTAGAGAAGTGAAAGATCTGGGTCATAGAGAACAACTCAAAAGGGATATGGTGATATGGAAAAAAAGCTAACATCCCTTCCTAATCCTTTTACTATTTACAATTTGAAGAATGGAGTGTTCATTAAGTAACTGAAAACTACATACAAGTAACCATCACAAGGATAATATAATAATATCATATATATATTTATGTATTATATTTTATAACATAAATGATAAAGCATAATATACAGTTAAAATCGTTTTTGATGAAACAGAAGGCGAATCAGTATTTCTGTATTCTCAACATAAAGAATCACATTGTATATATTTGTAAGTGCTGGCTGAGAAAATGTTCTGCTGAAGAGAATGATACGAAACAGAGGTCATTATATGACTGTGCCCCTCTCCCTGAAATAGGACCACGAAGCAGTGTCACGGGGGGTGAGTGGTCAGGTGCCCTCTGAGTGTTCCTGGGCTCTGAAAGGCGGTGCCTCTAAGCAGCGCAGTGGGTTAACGTTCACTCTCTGCCCCATAAGTGACTTTATCGGTCTCTTAGAACTTACAATATTTTCCTGCGTATATATGTGATTTTAACAACTTAAAAAAGTGAAAGTGAGGCACCTATACAGTCAAATCAATCTTTGTCACAATTTCCAAGATCCTCTCTCCCAAATGTTACCAGTCTTAGCTTGGAACACTGCTAGAAATGTATCTCTTACACTCCCTGGAATCAATCACTGTGATTGGGAAGACCCAGCAGTTCCTGCGAGAAATGGCATAGCAGCTCTGAGATTCATAAGGCAATGCGTTGTTCAGTTCAAGGCATTTGCAACCTTTTGGTGTTTAAAATTGTTCCACTGTTAACATTTATAGAGCGATGGGGGGAAAGAAACAGCATGTAACTCTCTCTGTTGTCCATGGAGAATGGAAATCAACTTGCATGTCCACCTTCCTCACCTGACGGATGGTTTCTGGGCTGCTGGTCAGTATGATGGGGATGCACAGCACTATCCGCTTGACCGCTAGGGAGGCAGTTGTGTATAATGTATGGCCTTCACTGTAAATGACACTCAAGGGCATTCGTGTAATCTCTAGTTCCAATCGCGGGCATTTATCTTTTCAGCGACAAGCACAGGTTCCTTTGGGCATAGTAGGAATGAGAAATCGCATGATCAAAACCTTGGTTCTTCCCTGGCTCCGGTCAGGAATTAGTCACAATCATCCCCTGAGTGTACTGGTGCCATTCCTTGAGGAGCTGAGAGAAGCACTGGCACTTTGGCTTTCAACAAGCAAAGACCCTGCCACATTCATTCAACAGGCCTTGCACACATACCCCAACTCCTCTGATAATCACTGCAAAGGTGACCAGCACAGGATCAGGGCAAAGCAGTTAGGGCAATGCAGTGAAAGGAAGGAAGAGAGAAACAAAAAGAGAAAGATCCAGAGGGTCCTTCTCAGCAAGACGGACGAATAATGCCACATGTTTACTGCTTATGAAAATTTGGATTTAGAAATAGTCATACAATTTGTAAATTATCAGAGTCATTGATAAGCTAGATTGTCAATTTCTAATGTTCTAGTATTCACTTTAACAGTACTTTAAATGGTTACCAATCACTTTGATTAGTAAACATAGTAAATACATTTTCTTTTTTTTCCTCTATAAAGGACTAAATGGTTTTGATTTCTTTAAATCTTGTTTCTAATAAAAATTAGCATTTGGCATTTACAAGGCCCCTTCCCTTTGTGACCTAAGAGGTAGCTATATACTAATGAGGTCCAATGGAAAAGGGAGGCTGGGAGGGCTCGCACAACCTGCAGACTGTGCCTCCTTGCCCGCTCCAGTGCCTGCGCCTCTGATCTACCTGCACTGCTGAGGCTGAGTCACTCATCCTTACCTTTTCCTTACCTAGAGCCTTGGAATGCCTTACTCAGTGCCACCACAAGCTCCTCTGCATCCCCAGAGCTTTGCACAGTGCTTGGACCCTAGTGAGTATCTGGTAAATGTAATCCTAGCAACTCCATGACATAAAAGGGCATTATCCCTGCTTTGGGAAGATGAACCCGAGGCTCAGAGGTGTTGGGAAATCTATAATGATCACACAGCTAGTGGTGAGAGAGCTGGAATTTGAAACTAGGTTTAACTACAAAGAGGATGTTCCTTCCCTATATCATGTGTTTCATTTCAAAGTTTAGTCCACAAATTATGTGGCCCAGAGTAATTATTTGAATGTTAGAATAGTTTTTTCCTTAGGATATGCCAAAGGAAGAAAGGGTGACTCTACCTTGTCTAAAAGGGTACATATGACACCTGACTCTATATTGTATATTAGGCCATAATGATATTGATTACTAATTATTGATAAATACAGTAGTTTCTAATTAATTGAGAGCATACCACTGTTTAGATCTGGAAATTATACATCAATTTCTAATAGGTGAATGTAAAATGAAGCTACTTTTATATGCATGTAACAGAATCTTTGCATCTGAAGGCTAACTTTTTGTTGTGAGGTTTCACACTGTAGTTTTTTCTTTCTAAAAATAGTATTGTCATTACAACAATAAAAAAATTAAGGGATAAACTATATTTGTGAACCAATAGTGATAAATATTTTCAAACCATTATTTAACTGGCTCCTCTGAGCCAGGATCAAACTCTTAGACAAAACTATTCTGATTAAAAAGATAATCTGTGGATTGTATTCTAACATAACCATGAGCTGGCACTTGAATCACAAGTATCTGTCTCAGAAGAAAGTGAAGGAAGATGCAGATTCTTCAGGGGTGAAGAGAACATGGAGACAAGCCAGGGAAATGTCACACTGGGTCTTCATGGGGAAGCCACACTGGGAACTTTCCTTTTAGAGTAATTATATACAGAAGATCAGTTTCCTTTTGCTTTATGCTTAAGTTTTTTCAGCAGATCTGATGATAGCCATAATTAACTAATGATTCAGGGTCAACAGCGAAACACCTAACCTTTTCAAAGAATTGTTTCACAGAACTGAGGCCTAGGGAAAGTTTATTACGTATTTATAATAGCAGTTCCTAAAAACTTGGAAATGCATAAATAAAGGTAGTCAGATGCAATCAAAATTTAAAATGCAGGAAAGATATCAGAATTTACAGAAATTCTATTTATGATTTTATTGGTAGAGACAATTGTTAAATCCTTAATTTATTTTTCATGTAAATTAGATTTTTCATTATATCAGATTTGAATAAAATGAGACACACAGAGGAAAAGTTAAGAGGACCAAAACAACACAAACCACCTACTGACCTGGCCTGAAGAATGCCGCACAAGGAAATAACACTTACATAGTATATGTTGTATTTAGTGTGTATGAAGTGTGGTTTGAAGTATTTTTTAAAAAAATTACTTCATACTTTTAAAAAAATATGTTTTTATTGATTTCAGGGAGGAAGGGAGAGGCAGAGATACACAGACACATCAATGATCAGAATCATTGATTGGCTGCCTCCTATATGCCCCCTACTGGGGATTGAGCCTGCAATTAGGGCATGTGCCCTGACCAGGAATCACACCTATGACCTCTTGGTTCCTGAGTCAATGCTCAACTCCTGATCCATACCAGCTAAGCAACCTCATAATCTTCACTAGAACCATATAATGCTGGTAACTCAAAGGCTCCTTGCAAGAAGCAGAAGAGAATGAGATGTCCAAGAAGGTAGTGTTAATGGAGTGAACATATTTTCCTTAGACTTACAGGTGGCAGACAATCAAAAAGATTGCTACTGCTTTAAAAAATATTTTTGGTCTATACATTATAACATCCAACTTCTAAACCATATTAAATCGTATGCCAACAATTTAAATTCCTAACATAGGAAACTTCTTAAACCAAAAATATATGTTTATCTCTACCTTTCATTAATAACAATGATCTCTTTTCTTGCTTTTATTGTCAAAAGATTTGTTTTGCAGTCCCATCTGAGGTGACACATTTTACAGACTTTCTGACTCCCACTCTGCTGCTGAGTCCCTTTAACAAAATCTGCTGGGTGATACCACCTGGGGATAAGAGTGCAGGCTGATGGCCCACAAGAATAAATCTCATTCCCCATATAGCTCTGGGATCAAATCAAACATTTTAAGGAAGTGCAACACATTACCTTAAAATAAATACAATTGCTTTATACTGCCTATTTATCTTCAATGGAATGAAAACTTGTCCTTCACCTAGTCCTCAGAAAACAGCATGGGTTTTTCAAAGGACAAATAACTTGGTAATGAGAAAAAATAGCATATTTTAATATACTTCTAATTATTTGTCTAATTTGTTACAAAAGAATATTTGATAAGTAGTTTGAGTAAATCAGGTGCTAGAAGTTAATAATGAGGCTTTAATATGTGCTCACATTTTCCTAGTTAACTATGTAAGGTAAAGCAGCTTAAGGAAAGACATGATAGAATTAAATGAAATAGCAGACATTTGCAAAGTCTACCACAATAATGCGTTCCAGGGAAAACCAATTAAATAAAAATCTGGACATATTATATAAAAATAATTCTTGATTTACATATAAAACTGATGTTATTATATGACACACATCTTTTTTAAAATCGGAAGTATTGCCTGGCTGATGATGTCAGTGGTTAGAGTGTCTGCTCAAGCACTGAAGGGTCAAGGGTTCGATTCCCACTTGAGGACATGTACCTGGATTGCTGGTTCAATCCCTGGTCCTGATTGGGGCATGTGCAGGAAGCAACCAATCAATCTGTCTCTCTCACATCGAGATCTCTCTCTCTCTCTGTCTCTGCCTCTCTCCCCCTTCCAACATTCCACTCTCTCTAAAAATCAATAGGAAAGATATCCTTGGGTGAGGATTAACAACAAAAATAAATAAATACATAAAACAAGAAGTGTTTTGGATGTATAAAATATTTATGCTTGCCATAATAGAAAATATTTCTTATCTCATTTGAAATCTTAAGTAGAACACAACCTTTAAAAAGTAAGGCAAATGTTTCTTCCATTCCTTATGCCCTTATCTCTTCTCTATTCATAAAGTAGCGAGGTTCCTATTTGCTCCCCGGATTCTCAGCTACAAAGAAGTATTCATAAGTTTCTTTTTAAATATAACCATTGAGGAAGCATTTGGTTGCAAGGACAACCATAATATAAGTTACCAATAACAATAAAAGCACAACATTAAAATAATTGGGGCTCCCTTTATTAGAAGAACAACAGAGTGGGTGCCATAAATTAAATTTACATTCACATGTTTAGGCATTTTTTTAAATATATATTTTTATTGATTTCAGAGAGGAAGGGAAAGGGAGAGAGAGACAGAAACATCAATGATGAGAGAGAATCATTGATAGGCTGCCTCCTCCATGCCCTCTACTGGGGATCAAGCCCACAACCGGGGCATGTGCCCTTGACTGGAATCGAACCCGGAACCCTCAGTCCGCAGGCCGACTCTCTATCCACTGAGCCAAACCAGCTAGGGCTAGGCATCAGTTTTAACGTTTGGGTTGCTGATGTGATTATTGCCCACCTCCCATCCCCATGGACAGACAAATCTGTAACAGGTATTTCCCCCATTTAATAATATCTCCTGAATGAATGAATAAAAAAAATAAGAACTTAATTTTTAACTTTTCACTGAGATATCAGAATGTTTGATTAATAAACATTTTCAAGCACTGAGTTTTAATTAAGAAGCCATGTAGCTCCAAAACATTTATAAACAAATTCAAGCAACAGAGTTGTGAGAACCAAAGTGAATCATTTGGAAGCATCATCTCCTAAAGCTGAAAAATGCGATTCTCTAGCACCGTGGTCGGCAAACTGCGGCTCGCGAGCCACATGCGGCTCTTTGGCCCCTTGAGTGTGGCTCTTCCACAAAATACCACGGCCTGGGCGAGTCTATTTTGAAGAGGTGGCGTTAGAAGAAGTTTAAGTTTAAAAAATTTGGCTCTCAAGAGAAATTTCAATCGTTGTACTGTTGATATTTGGCTCTGTTGACTAATGAGTTTGCCGACCACTGCTCTAGCATATAGACCATTAGAAGGGAATGATTAATATGTTAATAATATAATATATTATTAACAAGGAATATTGCAGTCATATCTATATCATAAATAAAGTCACAGAGGGAATTTTTGTTGTGTAAAGTTCATGTTAAATTCATTCTTTATTTAGAGGTGCTCTTATATACCTAAGTACAAGGGTTTTCACTGTTGGGTTGTGTCTGCATGTAATGAACAGTGGAGCGAAGAGAGAGAAAAGAGGTCGTTCTAAATGAGTTTCTCCCTGTCTTATTAAAGAAAACAAATTGCATCTATGAACAGACATTAAAATTCTGTCCTAGGTGCTAGTTTACCAGTGGAATGATGGAATTTGTGTTCTTCCTAGCCACCTACAGATTTAAATAATTGTATGTGACAGAGCTGAAGTGTTGATCAATAAAAAGACAACAGTCATTTACAGTGAGACTTTAGTGCAATTTCAAGAATCTGCACTAACCAAGCTGAGTGCTTGCAGCGGAATCAATACCTTACTTAGGGAAGAGCACCAATGAAGTACGACTGAATTTTAACACCGATGAATATGGATTAAAGAAAAATCAAATCAATTGAAAGAATGGGTTTTGGAAATCACACAATGACAGTATTTTTGAACACATAATACTGTGAAAAATCCAGGAAAGCCAACAGATGTTCACTTTCATCTCCCTTCTTTCTTCTAGTAGTTATCATTTGGGAAAAGCTTTCTTGTATTGCAGTTTGATTACATGTGCATTTTGCAAATTTCCAGATGTGTTCAAATGTTTTAATCTACATTATGGCTTTATATTTTAGGGTCCTATGATTCCCTAATCAGAGTTCTTATTTCTCTAAACACCAAATGCAATGGAAAATTTTCATATACCCCATTTAGTTTGAAAGTATTGTAGACTCCCCCTCTCCAAACTAGCTTTTCTAGCTATCTTAGTCTTCTATTTACTCAATAGATAATCAGTCCCATTTTGTTGTACTATAATAATGAATTCCTCGAAGAGAACATTTACTTTTCTGCACGAAATCTTTGACAGGTGAGATTGAGATAATTTCCTCTCTCAAATTTTTGCAATAAAATTTACCCGTTCAAGACAAGCATCCTTGCAATAAAGGTAGTATCCACAGTGTATTTTCCTGTAATACTTACTGAATATTGTCCCATAAGAAATGAAACTGAATGCAGCATATGGATTTAGATAATGAACATGGATCACAAATTTATTAATGTTAAGATGCTAACGTGGTGGATGAAGGTATAATAGGGGGCAGAATACAAAGTGACCCTGTCAAATTCCAGGGATATTTAGCTAATAACAGGATGATGTTTACTAGAATCAAAGCAGAGCAGTTATGAACTTGGAACATAAGGCAATATGACAATTGTGAAAGAAAATGTGACAACCTAAACTGAACTCTTAGAAGAGATAAAGAGTCGGGCCTGATGAAATGATGTGAGATCTGGGGTGAAAGCTATGTATTTTGCATACTCTGACAAGCCTTTGAATCTGTATTGTTACAGGCATAAGAATAAGAAGTCTGAGGATATCTATAATTAATGAACTAGCAAGGCTTCAAAAATCTCCAAAAAAAACTAGAAAGGTTTAAATGAAAACAACAATAAAACAATGCTTTAGCAACACATATGACAGAAAATAGGAACAGTAGTTTGAAATACAGGTGAAAATTTAAAAAGATAAGGGAAGGCGGACTGGGAAGAGGACTAAGGTGGATTGCCCGAAGGAATATTTTTGGAAACTCAGACTTGAAAAGATCTGTACAAAGACGTGGATGGAAGTCTGACAGAAAGGGTTTGAAGGAACAATGCAACAGGAATAGAAAATATGTAAAATGAGTTTATATAGAAATAAAGTAGAATAGGGAATAGCTGGCTGTTTGGAGAAATGGCTAGGATTTCAGCTTCCTTCAGTTTGGAGGCACTGGATGTGAGTGACCTTTACCCTTTCATTTTATCGTGATGCTTCTACTGTAGAACACAGACTTCCATACTAATGGCCCACTGTTCCTGAGTCTGGGCAATTGTTAAATTGGTTAGAAAAAATGATGTTCTGAAGGCCATGGTCAGAGCATCAACTTCCATTTAATAATAATTCAGCCTTCCAGAGTGAAAAAGGAATGACCCATGGCCAAGTACCCCTGGGTCTTGGACAGCCATCTAATGAGTGTGTGCCTTGGGTCATTCAGATGAGTGCAACCAGTCATCACCACACACAGATCAACCCCAGTGGCATCACGTTCTAGCAGTAATGATATCCAAAATTTGGAATAGAGCTTTTAAATATTCCATAGTGTTTTCACAAACTACACTACACCTATGAATGGCAATCCCAAATCCTTTATATGAGTTATGTTGAGTGAGTTAACAGAGTAAATTATTTCCTACAATATTGTAGATTTTTCAAATTGTGATTCTACCTTAATGTGACTTCACTATCACATTTTATTCTGTTCTTACTCTTGACTCTGTGGACTAAAATTAGTATATATCTCATCAGTGGTAAAAAAAAAAAAAGTCCAACTAATCACTGTATGATACTATATGAAAACATGATAAAAAAGAGCCAGGTTTCAAAGGGTTAATGAAATAAAATTCTACAACAGGAACATGGAAACAAATCTGACATAGCCTTAATTGTGACTGTAAATGTTCCCTTAGTGTATGCTATTGAAAGTAATAGATTATTTTGAAGGAAATCACTTCTGATAGTACAGCATATCTGAATCCCTCTGAAACAAGTAGAAATTTCATTTATATAGATTAATGAGCTTATGACAAGTTCATATTCAAGAGTTATTCAGGCATTCCTTTGCTCCTTCATAGGAAGAATAAATTTATTTTATTCATCCACTGTAAAAGTTACACTTTGTAATTTCGTAGCTAAATAAATCATCATGGAATGAGAAATGAGACCTACATATTGGTAAATAAACTTAAATCTGTTCAAATAAAGACTTCACAATGCTCTTTCCATGAGTCTATTGCAGTGACTTTCAACCATTTCATCTCATGGCACACATAAACTAATAACTAAAATTTTGCGGCACACCAAAAAATGTGTTACATATTTTGCTGATCTGACAAAAATAGGTATTATTTTGATTCATTCATACCAAACGACTATTGTTGTGTTGGCTGTTGTCATTTTTTTTTTTTAATTTGACAATCTACAAAAGAGGTCAGTGTCCCAGACTAAATAGTCAGGTATTGCATTTTTTAAAAATTCTTGCAGCACACAGGTTGAAAATTTCTTGTCTATTTCTTAAAAAAAATTGTACAACACATAGTCCACTGAGAAAGTAGCCAATTTATGAAATTTAACCAAACTTAAACCCCAGGTAAACAAACAAAGAAAAGATCCACTTAAAGAATAGAGCTCAGGATGAAAAAGCCAAGTGCCCTTGGGTAACTAAATTGCTGCAAGCAATTGCAAAGCCACCTTGCAACAGACTGGGGCTTTTGTTCCTCATCTTCAAAGAACAACCCCCTTGTAGCCCAATCAAACTTTATACAGTACTTGATCACTGCACATCAAAGCATTTTCCTTTTCCTCAGTCATATCTTATAATTAGAACTAATGCAGATAGGGGTTTACATGCTGACTGAGGTTGGTTGCAAATCCCTAGAAAATGCATTCAAGAAATTAATCAATTTCATTTTGGTTTTCATGCCTCTAGAGCCAGCCCATCCCTTCCCTGCTCAGTACCTGACAGGCGCGCCTCTGCTGTGTGCAGGTTTCAGCATGACTGTCACTGTATTGTCAGTTTGATTCAAAGGGGTCTCAAGTTCATAAGCCGGCATAGAGGGTGCTGGGGAAAAACGCGTAAGATGGGAGACTCATTATTTCTGGTTTATATTTCCAGTTTTCTGTCTACTTTCATTTACAAAAAAACACACAAAACATTAAGAATACTATGCACTTAGATTAAATTGCAGCTATCAACTGACCATGAGCAGCCTTTATGTAAATACCTTACACAAAATATCAGGGACAACTGATAAAACCACCACAGGTTAACTTCTTTGATCTCAGAGATCAAAGCTGGGAGAGAGCATTCACAGGACTTGTGAGTTGTTCTGTTTCTCAATGTTCTGTTTCTCAAATTTCTGTTTGGATTCTTGCTAAATGGGTGTGGTGAGCGTGTGAAAATCCATTGAGCTGTACACTTATAATTTGTGTTCTTTTCTTCAAAAAATATACTTTCAATGCACATTTAAGAAATAATTACTAGAATCATAGCACTGAACTTTACAGTTCTTCCAGGTAAGTCGAGGCTTTTTGAAATTAGTGACCACTGGTGGGCCTCAGGCAAGCAAGGAGTGAAAAAGATATGGGGATTGAAGTAAGAAAATCAGGGGTTTGACTTTTCCTGGTGCCTTATTTTAACCAACATAAGAGCTGGGGCACATTATCTCTGGAGCCTTAGTTTACTCATCTTTAAAAGTAGAAAATTACCCTCTAAGGTTGTTATAGGAATTCAAAGAGATAGAGATAAAGAGAGCCAGACAAATATAATTCTACAAATGTTAGTTCTCTTCCTAATGTGAATACTATTTCCAAGGCCATTTCCTTGCATTCTTTTTTTTTCTAGATTGTTAGCTCTCATTAGGAGAAGATAACAGAGCTGTTGGGTAATTCTGTCATCCCCATGGACAAGGGAAATCACCTCATAAAGGCTGGGATGTGAGTGTGCACCTGTTTTTTTACGACCACAGGTATAGGGACCTGATGAGAAACTAGAGATCATTTTTTACAAATACAGTTTTTAAATCTCTGAAATATAAAAAGCTCTTACATAAAAGACATGGGTTATATCTCAGTTCCATTTATTGGATTTCCTCAGCATTAAAAATTAACTCCAATGCTCTGAAAATTAACTTGAATTCATAATACAGAATTACATTTTGTATAGAGAGTAGCTCTCTCTCTGAGATCCATGAAAGTAGAAAATAGGGGCCCATAATTTGTAATTTTTTTGAACTATAAAAATTACATAGTTATTCTTGATGAGCTTGGGTAGGCTAATTAAAATGTCAATTACCTTTGCTTTCGAATAGAATTGTTTGAACTTGGTGGGCTAACAGTGCTTTGGACTCATATCAAGCAGAATTTTTATTTAATAAACATGGTAAAATGAATTATTTTCCTATAAGAACACATCCTTTAAGATAATAATCTTTTTAAAGTGGTATCCATAGGGGAAAGTTACAAAAAAAAGAAAAAGAAGGAAAAAAAAAAGGGCTTGGAAGTATACACATTGGTACACATTTCTTCTTTAAATCTTCATGATAAAATCCATGCAGCAGCCAATATCTTAAATTACATTTGGGGGCAAATTCCTTGATCAAAGTCAGAGAGGGAGTACATAGAAAAATTATAACTAGAACCCATACTTTTAGATTGCAAGTCCAGTGCTGTTTCTACTCAGTCATCTGTACAACCCATGTCATTTTCCTAACCTCCCAAGGCCTTCTTCCTCTTTTCCAACTCTCCATGTTGTTCTAACAACCTAAGGCTTCAGATCAAATATCAAGTCAAGTTTATGCTCACAAATAAAATCTTACACAATAAAAATTTTCCCTTTAAGTTATAATTGCTTAAAAACAAAGTTCCAAATCTTCTCCCTCAAAACCCAGTAGAATACTTACAGTACTCTAGTTGTATTTCCCTTCCTTTATTTCCTAACGAAACCTTTTATAAAACAAGGAATGAGGGACAATATATATATATGAAAACCAGGCTAATTATTATATAGCTACCCCTGACTAAGTTATCTCCCTCACCCGCCTTCTGCTCATCTACCCCCAACCAAAACAATCAAAGCCCAAACTCAAATATTTCCCCTCTCATACCCAAGGGGGGAAAAATGGAAAAAGAAAATGCCCATGGAATGTGTTTATTGCTGTTACATATCCCATACCAGATGGCAACTCCATTTCCTCTAGTCTGAAGCACAAAGAAATTTTCTGCACAGTTGCATATGCCCAGAAATATTTCTCAAATTATGTATTTTGTTGGATGGTGTAATTGAGATAACAAACAAAAAGCTGGAGGCCCTAAGTGCCTGGAGCAACTTCTCTGTGGTCGTTTGTCTCTTTAGGACCTGAAACTGCTAATGGTGAAGGTCCCAAGGAAGGCTGACCCTCTGGCACTGAGCTCCATATAGCGCTGCCTTTTCTGAGCACTCAATCATTCAGGGCTCATTACAGAGATTTTTCCAGCACTGATGCTCTGGTAATTTGGGGATAAGAGTGAACAGAACAGAACTTTCTGTTCATGTCCCAGTGCTCCAATGCGAACTGTGGAAACAGTGGCTACTTCTTAACACAGAAGGATCTTAAGCTCCAAAATAATAAATATCTGTAATATTTCATTTAATTCCACAATTCTGATTTTCAGATATCTAAAAGTATTCATTTGAATACAATGTGTCAGTTTGGGTGAGCTCTGCATACTCGACAATGGGAATGAAAATGTCACTTCTAAAAAAGACATAACTCTGATAAAATACCTGATATTTTCGTGGTAAACTGATTTGTTGCTGGAGGTCCAAAACCCTTAGCTGTGCTAGCTCGGATGGTAAAGGAGTACGTTGTCCCTGGATACAATCCAAAAAACAGGAAATGGGTTTCATTTCCCAGTTTTGAAACTCTGCCACTTTGATTGGATAAGTCTATTTCCGGGTCGAAGGAACTGACTGCTTTGTAAGTGATCTGCAAGAGAATGAGAATGTGATTAAATATCTGGAGCAGGTAGTTCAAGATTGCATCTTTATCCAATAAAGCCTTCTGATGTATGCACTGTCAGGCACTTTAGGATAAGCTCTCTTATCCCTTTAGACTCTTCAAATCCTGGATCCAGCGAAGGGGCACAGGAACTCAGCCCAAACTCTTATGAGTTACTACTTTTATAGACAGAGGAACTTAAAGCCAGTAGATTAGAACATAAAGGATGAGGTCAGGTTTAACCTAATACCTTGAAGTTGTTTGCTTTCAAAATGTCATTTTGGAAAACAACACTAAAAAATACAAAATAATAAAATATACAATGAGCTCAAACAGGTAAGACCATGACAAGGGTAAGGCCTCATCTCTCTTGCAGTGGCCACAGTTGGATTTAGTACTGAATAGGATTATGGTCTCCTGGAAACAAGGACACTTTTCAGCATTTTTAATCAATGTGGCCAAAGGTATCTGCTTCAAAAATAAATCCTAAACACGTGTCAGTAGCTGCTGATGCTATGACGGCAGTCCTCATGACAGGTAATATTTGCGTCTTTTCTTTATTGCTCTTCAATAGATGGCAGGCTGGAAGTATTTTGTTCTGTACCGTTGAGTATGGTAACCACTAGCTACAAGTGGTTATGGAGCACTCGGAATGTGGCTAGGGAGATGGAAAAACTTAAAATGTAATGTAATTTAATTTAAATTAACTAAAGTTCAAATTTAAATTGCCACTTGTGACTAGGAGCTGCCATTTCCAACAGTGCAACGCTAGAAGCTTTCGCCACATAACAGGTGTTTGAAGCACACTGGGTGAGTCGGATATGTGTGAAAATAAATATAACTATAACATAGGTGCCTTTAAATTTTTCCCTTTCAAATGAATTTTAAAAGAATTTCACTCTAAGTAGTTCATCAACTATTCAAGAACATACATTTTAGTGGTGATTACTAACTTCTACCAGTTGTAATGACATAATTTTTAAATGTGGCATATTCAAAGTTTTAAATTACAAAACTTAGCACTCTTCTTGCTTTTAAATAGGTAAACTGACTTATAAATTATGTGCATGAATGCTAACACTGTTATTACACGAAGTGATAGCTCACATTCTTTCTTCCTGTATTCGTACCATGTCATTACAATTAAGGAGACCGCTCTGAAAGAATATTTAGATTGAGTCAACTGAGCTTTGGAAAGAAACTGTTTGCTATATATATTAATCTCTGCAGTGACTGGCACTCTCAGAGTCAGGCAGCTTGTCTGTTGTTAACCCTCTAGCATATTTCCCTCACAAGGCTACTCTGAATCAAGAGACAAGAACATGGCTCCACCAGCTTGGCTCAGTAGTTGAGCGTCGACCTATGAACCAGGAGGTCACAGTTTGATTCCAGCATATGCCTGGATTGTGGGCTCAATCCACCGTGTGGGGTGTGCAGGAGACAGCTGATGGTTCTCTCTCATCACTGATGTTTCTGTCTCTCTCCCCCTCTCCCTTCTTCTCTGAAATCAATAAAGTATATATTTTTAAAGAGAGAGAGAGAGAGAAAGAGAGAGAGAGAGAGAGAGAGAGAGAGAGAGAGAGAGAGAGAGAGAGAGAGAGACAAGACCATGTCTACCACCCAGCTGCTGTGGAAGAGACTCAGCAATGTCCCTGCTGTGTGCTTAAGTGCTTATTTTAGTCCTCCATTCTAATAGCCCCAGAGGATGAGCTAAGCTATGGCAGCATAATTGCTCCCCCAAAGTTTATTTATTCATTCAGTCAGCCATGTGAAACATATTAACTGCATGCCTCCTTATGTATCAAGCACTGTGCCTGAGCTGGGGTCTCATATGGAGATCCAGACTTGGTACCTCCCCTGGAGGAGGGAACAGTCTGGTGGGGAAAGGGATAAAAATTCAACAATGATGATACAGTATAATTAAAATAAGGGCTAGCACTGCCCACCAGGACTAGGTTAATCGTCTCGTTAATTTTACTGCCTTGTTGAAAACTTTAATGGGGCACAAATGTATATGGGACAAAATCCAAGCTCCCTAACTTGGTGTTTAAGATCTACCCTCCCCAGGTTTTATTTCTGAATACTTGACATGATGACATTATATTACCTTCTGTCCTGGTTACTCTTCTATGAACACTTCCTGGGCTTCTCTCACCCTGCTTTTGCTCACTAACTTTTTGCCTGCCTGGAACACCAGAGTAGTTCTGTCCTGTTTTCTCTCCCGCCTCAGATTCATTCATCCCATTCAAATGCTGATTAATTGAACACACACACTGTGAGCACTGTGGTCAACAGGTAGATACGGCCCTGCCCTCAGGTAAGAATCTGGACTGGGATGGGTGAACTGGAATGGGTAGAGAGACAATAAGTAAGTAAATAATTTAAAAAACACTAGGTTCTATAGAAGAAAAAGAGGGTGTCAAGATAAAGAATATTGGGCGGGGGGTAGAAGAGGAGTTTTGCTTTCTGTAGTTTCATTATCCAGGGTTAACTACAGTCTGAGAATATTAAATGGAAATATCCAGAAATAAATAATTCTTAATTTTTAAATTGCATGCTCTTCTAAGGAGCATGACAAACTATATATACATCATCCCACTCCATCCCGCCCAGGAACATGAATCATCCATTTGTGCAGGGTCTCCACTCTGAATACAATCTCCACGTCCTGGGGTCACTTAGCCTTCTCAGTTATCAGATCCACTGTCCTGGTATTGCAGTGCTTGTGCTCAAATGATCCTTTCTTTACTTAATAAAGCACAGGAGTAGTGCAACTGGCAATTTGGCTATGCCAAAGAGAAGCCGTGAAGTGCTTCCTTTATGTGAGAAGATATGTGTGTATAGGAAAAAACATAATATATAAAAGGTTTAGAACTATCCACAGTTTCAGGCATTCACTGGGGGTCCTGGGGTGTATTCATTACAGATAAGAGGGGACTCCTGAATAGGAAAATGCAGCATGATGTGATACTTTAGAAGGTTTTTGAAGGAAAAAATATCCCATATACATGGCTTATTAAATTCCAGGAGAAAAATAATGGGAGATGTGGTAATAAATATAAACTGGGATTAGCTCATGGGAGGCCTTGACTATCACAATGAAACTTCTTAACATGGCCTATAGATTCTACTTCTTTCTATACTACTACCTATCTCAGTCAATAGTGATTAGCTGAGCCCAGTTATCCAGGTGGGATCTTTAAGTGTCTTCCTTCAACTCTTGATCCATCAATTATCCACTCAGCTGACACTGCGCTCTATACTCTAGCCACACACTAAGTTTATTTGCATTTGGTACTTATTCTCTTTGTAGTTAGTTGCTGTTAGAACTGTTGCTTCTAGTAGAGAAGGGGCAGTACTTTTTATACTTTTGTCTTCTTCTAATACCTTACATATACTAAATTAAAAAACAAACAAACCACTAACATGATGTGTTACTCTCATGACCAGGAGTCTGGAGTTTCCTCACTAGGCAATCATGAGCTATATACATTTAGTGAGTTACAATTAAAATACTTGGATATATATTCTTGTTCATTTGGGAGTATTACTGACGAATAAAATTCTAGAAATAGGCTTGATATATAATGTTTAAATTTTGATAAGACATTTCATAAATCTACAGATGTAGAGGGCCAACTGTATGCCATTTTATATAAGGGATTTGAGAATCTGAGGTTTTTGTTATCTACAGAAGGTCCTGGAACCAATCCACTGTGGATACCAAGGAATAACTGTTAAGTTTTTGGGGAGTCAAAAGTTACATGTTGATTTTCAATTGCAGAGGGTTGGCACCTCAACCCTCATATTGTTTGAGGTTCAGCTGTACTCAATAATGTTTTCCCTATTTTCATCATATATTCTTACTGTTTAATTTTTGTGTTTAGATCATGTATATATTTGGTATTTATTTTTGTATGGTGTGAAGTGGGGATTTTATAAGGCATATTATTCTTGTATTCATAAGTAAACTTGCACTACAATTTCTATCTTGTATAATTTTGCAAGGACATGCATCTAGATGTTAACAGTAGTTATCTCTGAAATGGGAAATGGGGAAGCAAGGATATTTTATTTTGAATACTTCTGTACTAAAATATCCTTTCAATAAAATAATTCCATAAAAATGAAAAAGAATGCAATTATCAGTCCAGGTTTTAGGAAGATGACTGATAAAATTAAGTGGCTGATTGGGACACAGGTATAAGAAGGGTTGGAGCTAGAACAAAGTGGGAAGAAGGGTAAGAAAAGGCTAGTTCCAGAGGCTAACGATGGACGTCAAGGGACTATAAAGGAGAGGGCAAAGAATAACAGCAGAAGAATATTTGAACTCTGTTAATTGCCATAATTCCTGGCAAAAATGGCATTGTCAGCATTTTCCAATCATTAAAGGTTGGTGTGTCTTTCATAAGAGGAAAGTAAAGAGAAAACTTGAGAATAACCTGAACTTACAGCATATTCATTTATAACATCTACATCATTCAATCTGTTTTTCTTCACTCCTTCTAAAATTATCTAAGTGTGCTCCCTACCTAAGAAATACCTGTATCATATTTTTGCTAAGTTTTCTTCCAACTATGATAATTAAGCTCTCCTTTGAGTTTTTACCTTTGGTCAAATGTGTTTCTATGACAGAATACACTGTTCCTAAAGCCCCTGCTTCTCTCTGGGCTATCATTCTACTTCTTTAGCATGATATCTGTCCCAAGAGACTGTAGTCCTCCAGAGTGGGGACTGAGTCTTGTTCAACATCAGTCCTTGGCTCCAGGAGGAAGCTCAGCCTATCGTTTACTCTGGCACACGCTGAGTGAATCACAGTGTGCAGAGCTTCTTAGCTAAAGAAGAGCTCCCTCCTGAGACCTCATCTATGGCCTACCTTGAGGAACCCAGAACTCTCTCCTTCCTACTTCTAGAAAACATGGACAAAGGAGAGAAATATTTGGTAGTCAGAAAACGATATATATGTGTGTGTATATATATATACGTATATGTATATATGCACATATATACACACATACTAGAGGCCTGGTGCACAAATTCTTGCACAAGTGGGGTCCCTTGGCCTGGCCTCTCATCAGGGCCAAGTTGCCCAGTCCTGATTGAGGCTGGCTGACCAGAGGGAGGGACCATGGGGGGTTGGCCAGCCATGGAAGGTTGGCTGTGGGAGTGCACCGACCACAAGAGGGCAAATCCTGCATTGAGCGTCTGCCCCCTGGTGGTCAGTGCATGTCATAGCTACCAGCGGGTCATCCAGTTGTAATGGTTGCTTAGGCTTTTATATATATAGACTACTAGAGGCCTAGTGCATGGATTCGTGCACCAGTGGGGTTCCTGGGCCTGGCCTGTGTGGGGATAGGGCTGAAACCAGCTCTCTGATATCCCCCGAGGGGTCCCAGATTGCAAGAAGGTGCAGGCCAGGCCGAGGGACCCCACCGGTACATGATCAGGGCCGGGGAGGAACCACAGGTGGGCTCCAGGGTGTGTCCAGCCCATCTTGCTCAGTTCCGATTGGCCGGACCCCAGCAGCAAGCTAACCTACTGGTCAGAGCATCTGACCTGGTGGGCACCCAACTGCTCACCTGCCTGCCTGCCTTATTGCCCCTAACTGCTTCTCCTTGCCAGCCTGATAACCCCCTAACCACTCCCCTGCCAGCCTGATCGACGCCTAACTGTTCTCCTGCCAGCCCGATTGTCCCCAACTGCCCTCCCCTGCAGTCCTGGTCACCCCCAACTGCCCTCCCCTGCAGGCCTGGTCACCCCCAACTGCCCTCCCCTGCAGGCCTGGTCACCCCCAATTGCCCTCCCCTGCAGGCCTGGTCACCCCCAATTGCCCTCCCCTGCAGGCCTGGTCGCCCCTAACTGCCCTCCCCTGCCAGCCTGGTCACCCCCAATTGCCCTCTCCTGCCAGCCCAGTTGCCCCCAACTGCCCTCCCCTGCTGGCCCGGTTGCCCCCCAACTGACCTCCCCTGCCGGCCATCTTGTGGTGGCCAGCTTGTGACAACGTCACACAAGGGCGTCACACAACGCCACCTAGGCTTTTATTATATAGGATTACTTAAGCCTGGTTCACACATTTGACATTTTCTCTTTGGTATCCACAAAAATGAACCAACCTGCTTTACTTGCCAACATCTGATTTTTAAAACTCTGATTTATGACACATTCACATATCACCATTGTAGTAGCATTTAGATCAGTGTTCAACTGGGAGATCCTAGCTGCTAAAGTCAGGGAGATGAATGGGTTCTTCTTTTGAAATATTATTCCTATTGTTTTCACATTAAAGTTACTTTATTACACAAAGATATATGTCCACTGAGATCAGTCCATCTAGATAACAACATAGGATATGTGGAGTTATTTCTTAGAACTTTAGTTGATTTTAAAGCCTAACATTCTATATCTTTTCTGGCAAAAAAAAAAATAAAAAAAAAATTGACTATTCTTGATTGCAAGAATCCCCAAAACTGAGACTTGAAAATGGTCATGGCAAAAATATTAACTAAAAGATTCTGTTAACTGAGAACTAAAGTACGAACTTGTTTGAATTAATTATAAACCTTAGTTCTTTGGATCTAGCCATGATTTTCATGATACCTGATTCATTTACAATGAAGCAGCCAATAAAAAGCATCAATAACTTAACATGATAGCCATTTTCTTTTATCTCTTATTTTACTTCATTTAGCTTTCTACTAACAATAATTTTTTTTTCCATTTCAATACCAAATTTCAAAAGTTATAAGGAAACATCAATGTGAGGCTATTTGGGTCAGGAGAGGGGTTCAGCAGTGATTACTGTCTGACAGCTCTTCTGCTCAGGCTTTTGTCAGTAGTTCTGAAAGGTATTCAAGCAGAGATGCCGTAGGAGGAACTGTCGCAATTTTCAGAAGCTGAACAACATATAATTTTGTTGAATTTGCATTCAAATAAATGCTTGCTTCAAAAATGCACCTGCTTGTTTCTATGACAATAGGCATTGTAAAATGATGCTCATATAGATTGATGACGACTGTCACCCCGTTATTGCTATTATTTTCTTTCTTGAACAATTCATCAAATTCTTCTGTTACCTATTATTCAACCATTTGATATGCCTCAGTAGACAAAACCATGTCACAGAAGTTTTAATGTATGTTTTGCTAATACTAAAAAGGCAAAAGACATTCTTCTATTATTACTTCTGAGACAACATCCATTGATTTTGCTAATTGGATAATCAGCATTCTTCTGTGATTCAGTAGTAAAATATTTTATAGTCAGCAAGAATAGGATTCTGTGGGTACCTCTTAATCAATGTATACTTCAAAATACTTACTGTTTTAATAAAGTTGATTCAAAAATATGTTATCATATATTTTTATGTATATTATATAATCTGGAAACATCCAAATCATTATAAATATGCATCTTAAAATATATATAATTCAAAAACTCATTTTTAATATTTTTGCTTTTATACAGTAACCACTATAACTATTAAAAGACTAAACTTCTTCAAAACATGATGCCATTATGCATTTCTATGACAGCCTATCATAGAAATTATAATAAAAATTAAATTACTAAAAAATGCATATACTACACCTCATATAAAGTGATGACACCATATGTTTGAATTGGTTCTCGCCATTGAAGGAATATCTTCTCTTCAAAGGTACTTCCTTGAATGGATTCAGTAGGAACAGCACCTGGCACTGTAAGGGGGAAAAGCAATAAATGTTTAAGTAACAAACCAAAAAAAGAAATAGTTTTCTAGACTTGATAGGTAGTAAACTCTCTATTGAGGCACAATATTTTAATAATCCATAGACACACTGAATTTAAAAAAATCTAAAATTCAAAACCATTTTGACTATACTGTCATTATAAAGAAAAAACATTCCCTCATGTTTTCTTTAAAGTTTGAATCAATTAGATGAAACTCAATAATCATCTTTCATATGAGCTTTTTCATTCTTCAAAAATAAATTAAGGCATCCATGGAGAAATCAGAATTCCCACACATTGCTTGTAAGAGTATAGACTGGTATAGCCATTGTAGAAAATAATGGTAGTATTTAAGTAAATTTAAGAAGGCAGCTATCATACAACATTAATAATTCAAACTCCAGGCATATTCCCTAGTAATATTTTTGAACATAGTACCAGGAGACATATACTAGGATGTGAACATAGCAGCATTTTAAAACAAAACCAATAAAATTGAGAAAAACCAAATAGTTTAATTATTTCATATTCACACAATAAAACACAAAAATGATTGAAAATGATGACAGCTTTATGAAGGACCTGATACTTGAGGAGAACTGGGTAGCAGAGGAGATGGAATTGAGAGGCAGCCATGAAGAAAGGCAGGTGGTGGATGACAACAGGAGATGAGGAAGAGCCCAGGATAAAAAGTGTGGCATAAAGGGCCAATGCCGAGGGGACATTTTTTCAGAATGAACTGCAGTGATAAAGTCAGTAGTTCTAGAGCGTAAGTCAAGAATACAGAAGACCTTGAAAGTCAAGACTTGGATAAAGAGAGTCATTGAAAGTTCTTATGTAGAGAGAAACAAGATGTAAATATATTTCAAAGATGAGTTTAGTGAGTGAGTAGTGTGGCATTAGAATGGGAAAAAGCTGGGACCACAAAGAAAGGGCAGAAATTATTACAGAAATTTCAGTACAAAATAATGAGGATCTGAATATAGGTTGTGGAAGTTGAGAGACAAGAGCAATCTAATATCATGGAAGTAGAAACAACAGGAGTCAGGACCAAATTAAACATTGAAATGCAGGGGAGAAAGGGTCAAGAGATGACCTGTTGACAATGCTGACACCTTCATTCTTATTTCATGGGAGATGAGGAAGACTTGGAGAATTAGAAATATAAGTTCCAGTCTCAGCCCTGACTGACTACTATAAACTAATACTCTTAACAAAAATCCTATATAATAAATGGCTAATATGCAAATCGACTGAACTGAGGAACAACCGGTTGCTATGATGCACACTGACCACCAGGGGGCAGACGCTCAATGCAGGAGCTGCCTCCTGGTGGTCAGTGTGTTCCCACAGGGGAGCACTGCTCAGCCAGAAGCCAGGCTCACGGCTGGCGAGTGCAGCGGCGGTGGCGGGATCCTTTCCTGCCTCTGCGACAGCACTAAGGATGTCCAACTGCTGGCTTAGGCCTGTGGAGAGCAGGCCTAAGCTGTCAGTTGGACATCTCCCGAGGGCTCCTGGACTGCGAAAGGGCACAGGCCAGGCTGAGGGACCTCCTCCCACCCGAGTGCACGAATTTCATGCACCGGACCACTAGTAATTGTAATAAAACAACTATTTGACAGCAAACAACTATTTTAAGCATAGAAGAACTTTATGGGAATATAAAATAAAAGAGAAGGATGTGGGTGAATGCCTCATTTCCATGTTTTTCTTCTTTAGCAATATTCATGGTATTGGATAGGCAATAAACACTTAAAGCACCTTTTTAGCTCTTTACATGAAATAATAAAGTATCATAAATATTTAATTTGTTATAATTAATGATCAAGATCATAATCAGCTACATGAAGATACAAAAAAGTAAACATGTATTTTTCCCCAGGAATAAGTAAGTATATTCATTTAATGAGCTTTCCAAGTTCTTTTGAAACTTATTCTGATGCCTGACAAATTAACTCTAGGTCAGATATATGACATACTACCACTGTATTTTATGTGCTGTATGAACATGTGATTGTATATGAGAGTCCCTTATATAATCAGTATAAAAGCACATTTATATCCATGCTATGAGATTCAAGGTATAATTTTACTATTTTAAATTATTTTAGAGATTAATTGTGTATTCACTTTATTGATGAGTTTCTGGTAATGTGCATAGTATATTAGTTAAATTCTTGTTTATTAAGTTAATATCCAATTACAAGACTGTTCCTATGGGAAAATATGATCTATTTCATGACCGAAAACCTAATGAGGTAATTTCTCAGCACTACACTGAAAAGCAAGGGCAGCTTCTCTTTTGGGCTAAATTTTTATCTGAACTATGAAAAGTGTTTCAGAATGCCTTTTAAATATATTTAAATAAGCATTTCATATAAGTAATAGTACCCAAAATAATAACTCTTTAGTTCAACATGAATGAAGAGAGACATAGAATTATTTTACATAGAAATGTGACTATCTGACTCATAAAGAATTAAAATACACTTCTACTTCTTTATTCCCTATACCCTTTTTAATCAGTGCTTAAGTATACAGAAGCATAGACATGTTTATATTTTATTATTCAACACACTAAATAGTTCTTCCTTCTATTTTCACTATAAAGATCTCAATTTAAAAGAAACAGAAGCTGCTTTCTTGAAAGGATATAGATTTCAAATAAACATATTTAAAAGTACTCACGATCTTCATCTGTCTGTACTATGAGTTCTTGACTTTCTTTCCTTCCTTCTGGATTCATGAGGATGAGTTTCACACTAACATTGGTATACGGTGAGAGGTTAGTGATCGTATGTTGAGGATGTGAATTATCTGTGTCCCAGCTTACTTCTTCTCGCACCTGTTCTTGTCCTCCTACTTGGTAACAGTAGTGGACTGTGAGATTGTAACTATGGCAACGAGTCACATTATATCCAAATGGCTCCCAGCGGATGGTGATTTGTCGAGATTTGACTTCTACCACTTCCAGTTTTCTTGGGCCTCGCATGGGATCTATTTAGAAAAGAAAATAAGGAAAAAGAAAATGTAAGAGAAATGAATTTTAAAAGATCTGGTGAAGCCCAGATGTCACAGATAGTCACACTTGCCCCCAATATCTGGTCTCCTGTTCTTCTGGAATAATAAAACCCTTCAATCTTATCAGGGTATAAGGCCACTCAGACTAAAGCCTAAGTAACATTTCCAGCTTCTTCTGCAGATGTGGCCATGTGCCTGCATTCTGGTGAAGGATGAAAAGATGAGAAGTTAAGAAGAGTTTCTGCGAGGGTGCTTATAAAGAAGGGGTTCACCATCTGTGTTCTGTCCTCCTTCCTATTAGCTGGACTGAGGACAGGGTATTTGTTGCTCATGCAGCTATGATGAAACATGAGGCTCTTACACATTAAGAATTCAAAGCAATGATGAGAAATGAGCTACAGTTCCTGATAATCACTGAGTTACCATTACCAGATTTGAGCTGCCTACTTCCAAATTTTTCATTAGAAATAAATAAAATGCTTTTATTTAAGCCTCTTTTCCTCTGGGACTCTGATATAAGAAATCAATCTTTTTTAAAAATTAAATTTATTGGGGTGACACTGGTTAATAAAATTATATGTTTCAAGTGTATAATTCTATATCATCTGTGCATTACATTGTGTACCACTATCCAAAGTCAAATCTTTTTTTATCATCATATATTTGACCCTTTTTATCCCTTATTACTTCCCACTCCCCTCTGATAACCACCATACTGTTATCTGTGTCTATACATTTTTCTTTGTTTCTTTTCCATATTTGTTATTTGTTACTTTCAGTTTTATATCCCATATATAAGTGGAAAAATATCCAATCTGAACGTGAAGATATATATGTTATATATACATATACTTTAAAAATTAATTTATAATTATATAGTTGAAAAACATAAGAGTAAATGCTTGAGAATTCACCACGAAATAATATAATGATGAAAGAGCATAAACTTCTGAGCAGAACTCCAAGTCTCTTGAGTTTTGATTTGTATACAGTTCATGCAGTCAATACTGAAGTATTTCTTTCCCATCCCTCACAAAGTCTTAGCATTATTCCTTAGTCTGAGCTCCAGACACAGAGTTTCAAGCTTAGAAATCTAAATGACATGCAGGGAATATAAGCATTTTGAATGGGTTTAAAGAAAGAATATATACAGACAAAGCTTAAACTTGTTTGTGAAATGAAGATGAAGATAGAATAATACTAAACACATAATATTTATTGAGTGCCATATGCTATAGATTTTCTAAAAACATTTACTTTTTATGGTTTTGGGAAGAACCTAATCTACAATGAGGTGCTTTGGTATATTCATAAATACATTTGATCCATATATTTTGATTTTTCTTTTCCTGAATTGTGGTAATCATATATGAATTTAAAGTGATCTACAACAGGTAAGGAATCTATAATAATAAAAGCGTACTATGTTAATTAGACCAGACAGACGAGCGACCTTCCGGACGTCATTCCGGTCGTCCATCTGGATGAAGCCACCACGGCGAGGACCAAGGCAAAGGCAGATAGGGGCGATCAGGCAGGCCGGCAGGGTGGTTAGGGGTGATCAGGCAGGCAGGCGAGCCGTTAGGGGCAATCAGGCAGGCAGGCGAGCCATTGGGGCAATCAGGCAGGCAGGCGAGCCATTAGGGGCAATCAGGCAGGCAGGCAAGTAGTTAGGGGTGATCAGGCAGGCAGGCCAATGGTGAGGAGCCAGCGGTCCCAGATTGTGAGAGGGATGTCCGACTGCAGGTTTATGCCCGATCCTGCAGTGATTCCTGCGGGATCGGGCCTAAACCAGCAGTTGGACATCCCCTGAGGAGTCTCTGTTTGCAAGAGGGTGCAGGCTGGGCTGAGGTTACACCCCTTCCCCGCCTCGCCCCCGTTCATGAATTTCATGCACTGGGCCTCTAGTATTAAATAAGCATGAAAACTTGAGAAATAATCACTACCATTTACTGTGTGTGCTCTTATGAAGTAAGTTCCTTTATATATATTTTATGTTCCTCAAAGCAATCCTGTGGACTAAGTACTATTTCCCCAAATACACAGATTAAAAAAAAAAAAATAATGGCAATGTCAGTTCAATAGTTTGACCAGGATCAAGATTTGATGTTAGCACCTGAATTCATATCTGTCTGACAACTAAACAGATGCTGCTTTGACTCTACTGCAGAGTTTCTACCAAAAATGAAGAAGATAATAAGAAATTATGATGGTAAAGATACCTAAAACATGACCAAAGAATATAAAATACAATAAATACCCCATGTATTTAATCTTGCTGAAAAGAATCTTTCTCCCTCTTCCTAATTCCAGAGAAGAGGGCTCCAAAGACATGTCCCCTAGCTCAGCTTTCCAGACAACCCTCCCTATCTTTGCAGCCACTGGAAATTTGCCTGGACAATTACTGATTTCCATTTGTGTATACATTCCTTGTTATCTCATCATTTAGAACCTAGAGAGAACTCTGAACCACCCCCTTTCCTTGCAACCTCCAACAAATGAAAACATTCAAAGTGAAATAATGTTTTGGTTTTATATGTGCTAGTTGGGATTCATCGGCCAAGTATCTGCTAAAACCACAAAATGAATTTAATAATGATTGTTCATGCTGCTCCATCCTGTAATAACTTGAGAAATCAAGGCCAAGTGAGATGAAAACAGCCCCAGAGAAACGGGAGTGGTATTCTCAAGGAATATTCCTTATTACAAAATTCATTTTTTATACTTAAGTTACTAGTGATAGGGAAAATATCATAAGTAAGCTATTCAGAAATAACCTTGAAGGTTTTTTTCCAGTCCAGAGACTTTTCACAGTGTAAAGGAAATGTCTAATTTTATATAATGCTTCATTAGTTGAATGTTTATAAAAATTTTTAATAAGCTCTAGATCCCATATACATAAACAGATTAACATGCATCTCTTTGCCTCTCTCCTTATTAATCACAGTCTCCTCGAGGACCGTTCTTAAGCATTTTCCCAAGGTTTTCATCAATTTTACTGACTAATAAAATGACTAAGTGCTTCAAATATCAATTTAAACAAGCAGTGCAGTTCTAACTTAATTTCAATAGAAAACTACTTTCCACTGTATAAATAAGCCTGTATCATTTCAGTATTCCTTAGCCAAGAGAATACACACATGAATTAAATACTAGGATTTAAAAAAACCAAAGGTTCTATCTGTCTACTGGTCATTTTTTCCCTTTAAACCACACTCTCTTCCTTTCTGTTATTACCTCTTGGGATTAGATCATGCTAAAATTATGAAAGAAACTTCCCATAAATTTGCCAAGTGTAATAGCTAGACCTAGCACAAAACAACCCTCTCTGTGACCAAGGCTCCAGGGTCCCTACTGTCATGAGTGTTCATTTACAGATTTGATGAAAAGAGGCTTGTGCTCACAAGCCTGCATCTTTAAATGCTCAGTTAACCAAAACAAATTATTTTACCAAAACTTTTCCAAACCTAATATTTCCACTGTGCCTTCATTGGCCTTTGCCTATAGTACAGTTCTGTTGCATCGCCAAACAGGTCAATATCAACATGGCAAAGGAAGGGATAAATACTATTTTGACTCAGATTCTTCTTCTTCTTCTTCTTCTTTTTTTTTTTTTTTTTTTTTACATTCATTACTATATTCTACCATTTACTTTTTTATTGTTTAAAGTATTACATATGTCTCCTTCTTCCCCAATCAATCCCCCCTGCCATTCCTACCCCCCAGGACAAGCCCCCACCACCCCAGTGTCCATGTCCTTTGGTTATGCTAATATGCATGCATACAAGTCCTTCGGTTGATCTCTTACCCCCCTCCCCACTCCCCTGTCTTCCCTCTGAGGTTGGACGGTCTGTTCAGTGTTTCTTTGTCTCTGGATCTATTTTTGTTCATCAGTTTAATAAATGGTGCTGGAAAAATTGGTCAGATACATGCAAGAAAAATGAAACTAGATTACCCACTCACACCATACACAAAAATAAACTCAGATTCTTAAACACTCCTCCCATTAGTCAAAAGCTTAAGAGAGAAGTTGATGCAATACCACCACGTGGATAATAGCCCACATTAGATGAAGAGCTGTCATTTTTATTGTCAGGGCCCAAAGGCTAGAATTAAATGAGTTGGGAAAATGGCATCTGGTAACTTAAACTGCGCGGCCAAGTACCTGCGATAACATCCTCCTTCGGTGATAGCATTGATAGGCTAAGTTCAATGACTAAGGGAATCTGACAATCCTTTCAACTCATCCTTAGCAAACTGCCTGCTTTCATTGCTTCTCTTTTTAAACCTTTTCTCCTACCATTCTACAAAATTGAGCTCTGATCCAGCAATGGTTTACAATGGTTACATCTTAAGTTAGTGTTTAATAATACCTGTACCTTCTGTCGGAACCATTTCTATTAGTCTACTGCTAAATGTGAATGAGGCATTCCACAGGGACAATTTACTCTAGTGACTTAGGCTGATGATCACTGAAGACTTTGAGGGGCATCATTGCAGAAATATATCCCTATTGTAGGGAATGAATGGCAACTTCATAATCAGAAATGGGTAATTTCAGTTGGCTGATTACAACTCACGCTGCATTTCGGGGAGTAGGGTACACACTGCCAAAAAACCTTGGCATACTATTACTACCATTCTATGCGTGCAAAATAAGTCTCTTGGAGTTAGATAAAAGGGTAATAAATTATATTCATAGGACCACTACTTGTAGAATATTTGCTTCTCTTTCCTCACAATCCTAAATATGTTAAAAGGATGTGAGTCTATTCCAAGGACGTGTCTCTTCACACTTGCACCCTTGGTCAACACTGGAATGGGCATAGTGACAGGCCCCGCTGGCATGGAGCATGCGGCCTCACCTGGGCCTACTGGCTAGGATGAGAGACTAGAACATCCTCTCGAAGGAAAACAATGGCTGTCATGCCTAAGCTTAGTCAGGAGCTTCTTACCGATTCCCCTACTGGCCAGCAGCATTTTTCATTCTGTTCTATTTCTGTGAGTTTGAGTCAGGTTTCAAGCACAGAAATCTGACAGTTGCAGCCCTGACCCCAGGGAACCAGCACACCAGGTCCTAGCCTCCAGCACTGTAGCATCCTATTTAATCAGTGATCCTGGCTCCTTCTACATTCACTCCTGTTTTTTCTATAAATCAGGGGAGAGAAACTGACAGATAGGATCAATTTCCATTGCAAGTTCAATTCACAGCTCATTTCTCCGGCACCCTGCACTTTTACCTTCTATTACTACTTGAGTGCTTTTTCTGAAACTCAATTCAGAACTTGTGAGAGATATTTGGGTGTAATTTTAGGATCCTGTCATTAATAATAAAAAACACAGATTGCAACCAAGGTCCCCACTAACAGGTTTCTCTTTTGTCCTTCTTCATGAATTATCTGGAAGTCTATTACAATAAAAGGAATAACCAGCAGATTGGCACGGTGAATCCCCTTTGACACCTGCAGGTACTGTATTTCTGCCTTACCAGTTACACAAAAGAAGGTGACAAAATTATAAAATGATAGTTTTAGTTTCTTTACTGTTCAATTAAATCAAAGCAAATACCTGATTAACAAAATATTATAGCAGCCTATCCAATCATTCAATATTCCTAAGCAGCAAGGAATTAAATTCCAGGTACATGATGGCACTTTTTTTAAGTGAAATAGCTGTAGTTTTGGTTTATTAGTCAATGTTTTCCAGGTTTTAAAAAGTGCCCTTTGTCAGAAAAGTTGAACATTCTGAAATATACCAATTCTTTTTCTTTAAATATTTATTGTTGAAAGTGTTACATATGACCCTTCTTCCCCCCATTGACCTCTTCTAGCCCACCCCTGACCCCCACCCCAGGCCTTCACCACCCGATTGTCTGTGTCCATGGGTTAAGAATATATGCATACAAGTTATTTGGTTGATTTCTCCCCTCCCACCCACCCTCTCCACCTTCCCTCTGAGATTCCACATGATACTCTAAAGGCATCTATAGACCTGTGACATAATTGAATACATTAAAACTTGTCATAATAATTATATGAATTTCAATAGTCCCTCCCACAAAAATATTTTTACAGATATTACATGAATAGTTTTTACATAACTATTGTATCATAATTAGAATCAATAAATGTACTTGAAAAGTCTTAACTGTATCACCCAATCTTACATCAATGAATAATTTATTCCTAAACAACAAATTGAATTTCAAAACTAATACTACTTTAAAGTATGAAAACACAGTTTTATTAAGTGAATGAAAGTGCAGCAACGCCAAGCCTTATAGAAAATCAAACATTCTACTTTATTTCTTGACTTAAGATGGACATATTCTCCGCAATATTTTTCATGTGTTCCAAGTGCTGGTTTGAACTTTTTCTAAATCAGAAAGGTAAGTAACCTACTACCCCTGTTGCTGGGAAATGGACTATCCACATATGAATTATATTGATCGTTTAAATTTTGATCACAGTAGAAAGCTGGAATTCCTATTCACATGTTATGGGAAATGTAAAGGATTACCTTACATAACAAAATGACTAAGACACACACTGTGGTGAAAATGCAGACCCTCTCAGGCACGAGTCTCAGGATGCACACACTCTACACCTGAGTGGCCAGTGATGCCCTGGAGGAAGGTTCTCCAGTGGTGTGGGGAGACCCTGAAAGGGCAGTGTGTACAAACAAACACTGTGTTTAGTTCCGTTTGTCCACTTAAAAAAGAAAGTAAAGGAATACATTTTTGGTTTCAGGGGATTCACCAAGGTGCCTAATTTCAGCAAGTCTTTCAGGATAACTTTTAAAAAGAATTTTCTACTTTAATGTTCTTACTAAAGAGTTTGTTGAATGGCAGTTGGAAAAAAGAGGCAGTAAAAATGTTACCATTGGTATCATCTGAAATGAAGAAATATGAGCACTGATAAAGTACCCAATGGTAGTAACACTTGTCACATTGTATTCTGCCTGAATTGATTAACTGTACAAAGTAAGGATAGGATCCCGCAATGGTTGAAAGATATTATTCTGCAGAACATGAAGTATCCTTTTTTGTTGGTTTTAATTTAAGGTTTCTGAAATTTTAAGTAATAAAACTTTAAAATACATTGAAAAGTACAAAATCAATCACTGTTGTACATACTAATATCAAATGTTAACATTTTCTGTTTTGCTTCAGATCACTTTTTATTAAAGAAATAAAATATTGCTGATGTAAATCCTTTCCACATTCCTGCAGGCTATCCCAAGGTTATCATGTATCATTCCCAGACATGTCTTTGTACTTTTATTACATATATCTGGGATGGTTAAAAATTTAGGTAATTGCTACTATTTTTTGCAACTTGAGGTTTCATTCAACATTAGCCATGCTGAAACATAGATCTTGTTTAGATTTATAGATAGGTCAGATAGATCATTTAACTAGTGTATAGAATGCCAGTAATACATGAACCATAGCATACATGTCATTTACCATGAAATACTCTCCACTTCAAAACAACTAGGTCTTGAATATGATAATTATATATATATATATATATATATATATATGTATATATATGTGTGTGTGTATACTATATACATACATCCATAAACATATACATACATGTATATATATATAAACACACACACATATACACACATACACATTACACAAACTAAAAGTTCTTAGAGAAGACATTTTTAATGAACAAAAACTTAGGATAAACCAGTTCAGAAGTAAATGTGCTGTGAGGTAGGCATGTTGACAGATGTTGAGGGATATTCTTTTTCAGCAATCTAATGCCATTCACTAATTTACCAGACTTCAATATTCAAACACACATATAAAATACTTAAATTGCATTTTCACAAAGTTTTCAAATCTAGGTACTCCTCCCTAATCTTATCATTCCCTCATGCTGTAGCCAGAATGCCTTTTCATGTGGCATTCATCTGAATCTAAGGATTTTTAATTGTTGCCTCTTTATCATGCAAACCAAATAAAAAACATTTCCATTAGTAAATCAAAACTATCAAACAGATCACATACCATTCTTACTTTCTGTCGGGCGAATCTATCTGCTGTATCCCATATACACTCTCCCTCCCAAATTAACATCTCTGCTCTCACTGACCCATACACATGCAGCAATAGTCACCTTTCACCTGCCAAAAAGTAGCTTTTAATTTCTTTTAATATTGCATCAAAATCAATCTATGACTGTTTCTTTTTAGTTAAAATAAAAACTCAGAGAGACTTTTATAGACCCACATGGTCAAAACCCTAATGTTCATACATTGATTGTGTTTCTATATGATTTATTGCATTCTATAACAATCAAATTCATTGAATACAGACACCAGGTCTAATAGAAATGCTTTAGAAGATGTCTACATCTGCTAATCAACATATTTAATAAAAGGATACTAACACAAAATAATAAATATCCTCTGTCTAGCTCAGTTCCTCTCTTCTCATAAGTCAATTCTGAAAACATCTCCTTTTCTCCAGTATTTACCACTGTTCTGTGCTGTGACTTGCATCAGTTTTACTTTATCACTTTAAAGGAGTCACAGTATAAATGTGGCTTCCACTAACCATGGGAATGGTCCATTTTTGCGTGAGCTCCTTGGTGACATTTCCGAAGTGTAAAGGTCACTGCTGTAGAAGGAACACTACTGCTATACAGGAAAATTAGAATCTTCAATTGTTTCGATGCACTGGGATGAACAAACTGCAATTCATCCTATAGATGAACTTTACATGAAAACTGTTGTATGACATAAAAATAAGTCTGCAGTAAAAGACTTCCTTGGTATTTATTTCAGACCATATAAAATAGGAGGAGGCAAAATGATTTCCAAAGAGTACTTCAGAAGTGTCAGAAATTGCAGAGAAGCATCGATCAGACCGTCACACCTCAGAGGGAAGACAGGGGAGGGTGGGGGTAAGGGGGAGAGATCAACCAAAGGACTTGTATGCATGCATATAAGCCTAACCAATGGACACAGACATCGGGGCGGGGGGCAATAGGAGGGGGGATAAGAACACATATGTAATACCTTAATCAATTAAAAAAATTTAAAAAAAAGAAAATTAAAATTAAGATGGCAACCCTAAAAAAAAAAGTGTCAGAAATTAGACTGGAATGGGTTTTGACCTTTTCTAACCCTCATAAAGCTGTGATACCCACAGAAAGCCTTAGAAGTTTGGATCTGAGATTTTACCCAGAGCAATAGTTTACCCAAACCATTCACTCTTCATTACAGAAGTCAGGAGAAAAGCAAATCAAATACAATTTAGTTTTTTTTTCTTTATTGATTAAGGTATTACATATGTGTCCTTATTGCTCTATTACTCCCCTCACCCCCCTACCCATGCCCTCATCCCCTGGTGTCTGTGTCCATTAGTTAGGCTTAAATGCATGCATGTAAGTCCTTTGGTTAATCTCTCCCCCTTACCCCCACCCTCCCCTACCTTCCCTCTGAGGTTTGATGGTCTGATCGATGCTTCTCTGTCTCTAGATCTGTTTTTGTTCATCAGTTTATGTTGTTCATTATATTCCATAAATGAATGAGATCATGTGGTATTTGTCTTTCTCTGCCTGGCTTATTTCGCTTAGCATAATGCTCTCAAGTTCCATCCATGCTGTTGCAAATGGTAAGAATTCCTTCCTTTTTACCACAGAGTAGTATTCCATTGTGTAGATGTACCACATGTTTTTAATCCACTCATCTGCTGATGGGCACTTAGGCTGTTTCCAAATATTAGCTATGGTAAATTGTGCTGCTATGAACATAGGGGTGCATATATCCTTTCTGATTGGTGTTTCTAGTTTATTGGGACATATTCCTAGAAGTGGGATCACTGGGTCAAATGGGAGTTCATTTTTAGTTTTTTGAGGAAACTCCATACTGTTCTCCACAGTACAATTTAGTTTTACCTATAGTAACCATTCTCTCTAGTTAACACTAAGCAGGTAAATCTTATTTAAAAATTTTTAACCTGTTTAGAGCCTCCTATTTTTGGCATTTGCAATCTTTTTATGATTGCCTAGTCTTCCGTTTTAAGTTATTTATGAGTTTGGGCAAATGGTATCACAAAATGCCACACTCAGCTATGCTAAAATTATTCTTCTGTGTTTTCATCAACAACTTGTATTAGAAAGAGCTTTCCTCAATGTAAAATTGCATATGATTGATAAGATTCTGTTTAAACTCCTACGTTTTCCATCCTTCATATCTTCTAGGGAAGCTGGGAGAATGGAGAGTAGAAAATACAGTTCTAGAAGGTTAGATAGTATGTTGCTTGCATCCCACTGAGATTTTAATATCAGGACACAAAAAGGAATGGACAGTTTCCTTTATTTTAAAAAGATAAGAAAAAAGAAACAAAAGTTCTAACTTAAATTTTTTTTTAAAAAAAGCTTGATCTTTTTATCAAGAGTAATAAAAAGCTGTGGTATATTTACATCATGGAATACTATGCAGCAGTGAAAAGAAGGATCTCTTACCCTTTGAGACAGCATGGAGGGACCTGGCGAGTATTAAGCTAAACAAAATAAACCAGTCAGAGAAAGACAGGTATCACATGATCTCACTCATATGTGGAATCTAATGAACAAAATAAACTGATGAACAAAATAGAACCAGAGACATAGAAGCATGGAACAGAATGATGAATCTCAGAGGGAAGGTGGGGGTGGGTGGGTGGGTGGGAAGAGATTGACCAAAGAGTTTATATGCATATATTACTATGTATAACCCATGGACACAGACAATAGTGTGGTGAAGGCCTGGGGGTGGGGCATGTGTGGCATGGAAGAGGCCAATGGGAAAAAAAGTATTTCAGCAATAAAGATAAATTTAGAAAAATCTTAAACAAAAAAAGAGTAGTTTGCCTCACTGTTGAATTATCTCCAGATTTTGCTACTAAATTAGCACTGGCTTACAGTCATACCTTAAAGGTAGTTTTTTGAGTGGGATTGACTCAATTTTCCCACTTTTCTGACTTTGCTATGTTACTTTTCAAACCCTTTCAAATATTAAGCCTTAGCTTACTATGAGGAAGCTCAATTTTCTATTTAGAAAATGGAAAGGCAATATGAATTTTTTTTTGTTTTCCTAGATGTCAGAAAATCGATCAATTATTTATTGAAGATGTACTGATTCACAGCCATTTATTCCAACACTCCTGGAGGCCTGTCATCTGCTTCATGTCCCTTAGAGAATAGTCTATTACATTTATTTATGAATACTACCCCAAACTTCTCCTTTGAATGAACTTTTGTCTCCTGATTTCATAGCACCTGGAAAAAGTTCTAGACATCCTCTTCTCCACTGTCCACAAAAATAAGGAGTGAGTATGGTCACAATTCCCCCAAGATGCCCTTGCTATTTCATGCACTGACCTAATTGCTCCCCCCACCCGAGAGATTCTGACATTCAGTTCTGGGGCGGGGGGGGGGGGAAGGGTGAGGGTTAGGAATTGGGGTAAAGTGGAGTTTTCTAAAGCTCCCCCTGAAGTAATCTGGAGACTACCTTCACCCCACCTGGTAAAGAATGCCTGAAATACAAACATGAGCACACATACACTATGCCACCTGGAAAAGTGCACGGTGTGATGGATATACAGCACACCTTTGTTCTTAGGTTGTTTGGTACTATCTTTTCTTTTCTCTTAACTTGCTATGTTTTTCCAGGTATTGTTTTCTTGAATAAAATCACAAGGGAACTATAACAAATAAGGATTGTTATAATAGCTAATTCCTTACTCAACTTGTGAAAATAAATTTCAGTTCACTGATGTACATTTCTATCATTTTAAATTCTGTTTATTTGTCACAGAAACTTAAAAATTACCAATAAGTATGCTTCCTTTCATATTGCTTAGAAATCATTTAAAATTATGGAATATATTGAATAATTATTATTATTTTACTTTATCTTTATTGTTGAAAGTATTACAGATAACCCCCTATATCCCCCCATTAATTCCCTCCACCCCACACCCAGCCTTCCCACTCCCAGGCCTTCACCACACTATTGCCTGTGTCCATGCATATAAGTTCTTTGGTTAATCTTTCCCAACCCACGCACCCATCCCAACCTTCCTTCTCAGATTCATCAGTCTGTTCCATGCTTCTATATCTCTGGATCTATTTTGTTCACCAGTTTATTTTGTTCATTAGATTCCACATATGAATGAGATTATGCGATACTTGTCTTGCTCTCACTGGCTTATTTCGCTTGGCATAATATTCCCCAGGTCCCTCCATGCTGTCTCAAAGGGTAAGAACCTTCTTTTTTTTTACAGTTGCATAATATTCCATTGTGTAAATGTACCACATCTTTTTTATCCACTCATCTGCTGATGGAAACTTACACTGTTTCCAGACTCTTAATAAGGTAGATCATTCATTTGCCATCTAGTGTTCAGTTTAGTTTACAATACTCATAATTTATACATTTTAAAAAGTAATTAGACATTATACCAATAACCCATCAGATAATACTTCTAATGGGTTATTGATATAATAAAGAGTAAACTAGCTTTATCATCCTTTCTGAAGTTGAATTCTTAGTGAAGAATAAAGTCTTTCAAAATTAATAACAATCTTTCTTTGATCTAGTACTCATTTTCCTGCATTTGCAGATGCTCCCTCACTTCCTAATACCTTGTAGCAAGAACACATGGTGGGTTTGACTTACTTGGATGGGGTGAGGAGGAGGCAATACTTAGCTTTGACATGGAGGCCCAGGAATCTATATTTTGAGGAGAGCTGTTTAATATGATCTTATCTATGCTTTGAACGTAGCAACCTGACAAATAAACTGACCATACAGGGAATAATGGGAAATTTTGATCCTGAAACTATATCTCCTTGTGGGGTAGGCGAAGATGAAACACACACACACACACACACACACACACACACAATAAATGGTGTCTATGGAAAAAAACACACATAGATTTAAGCAAGGACACTACATCATAGAGGACCAACAGCTGATTAGATTGGGGTTTTGAGAAGGGGGTGTTGATAAATCATCATATTTCCTCCCCAACTGCTCCCCCACACTAAGTTGGGAATGAAAGAAAAATAAATAAATACAAGTCTAGATACACGGTGGATACAACAGAAAATATAGATGGGAGATAGAGACAAGATATGAGATAAGTGGTATTCTCAGCTATACATCAATTTGTTGAGGTTTTAGGAGGCCAATCCCTAATAGTCTGCCTTCCCTTTCAGGTTTTTAAATGAGACATAGATACTAGAGAAGTAAAGATCACACTGTTAGGTTTATTACTGATAACAATGATTGAAGAAAAAGACTTACATCTATGTCCATATAAACTTTCTTTTAAATTCTTTCTTACTATTCCTCATTTAAACTCTTTTTTTCCCACATATTTTTTTGAGCTTTAATTAACATCATAAAATTTACCCATTTAAATTGTACAATTCAGTATTTTCTAGTATATTTACATAGTTGTACAACCACAATCTAAGTTTAAAACATTTTCATTACCCCTAAGAGAGACTCCATATGCTCTATCCCATCAATGCCACCACCTGCAGCACAGATGATGTGAACGAACTAAAAAAAAAAATCTAAATTAACTACAAGAAAAAAATCAACATAGCTTTTCTCTAATGTAAACAAGAATAACATGTATGTATGTTATACAAACATTGCCATAAGACCAAATAATAGAGAGGCAGAGAGACATTTCAGGTAGAGTGAACCATATACCATATCAATGAAGACACAATGGCAGGTGATCACATAGCATGACTCTTCAGCAGACTGAAACAGTGGTGTTAGGTTAGCATTAGGAAGTACTAACAGTGACTATCAAGGTTCTAGGCATAGAATGGAAAAAACTTTAGGCATATTAATAAGGAAGGAGGTCAGGTACTGCAATAGATAGGCATCTAGCTGCCTGACATGGGATATAAGTTGGCATTTAATCTGATCAGCTATCACTGGGGTAAAACAAAATTATAAGGCAGCCAGAAGCAAAGTGACTAGGTACTGAGCCTCGTGCCCTCTTCAAATCTCCCCTGCATGAGGTCGGTAAAGGTCCTGGAGACAGTGTAGGGTTATGCCTACATCTGAGCTCAAGTGGCCCAGTTATGGGGAGAAGAGATATGATGAGCTGGTGAAGCAGATACAGTGACCAGCCTGTTAGCCGCAGAGTGGAGAAAGCCTGGAGGAAAGTCAAAGCTAGAGTTCTTACAGGATGACTGTATTGGCGATAGTAGACTCAGCCTGTACCAGGAAAATGGCAATGTGAGAAATATCTCAGAAACACAAATCATGGGATATGGTTGGTTAAATAGTCGGAGTGGGACAGTGGGGGTGGGGCAAGGGACAGGAAAGGCTGAAAAAGTGACATACTGAAGATAGAGCACAAGGGGAGAAGAGCTTGGAGTGAAATGCTTGTGCAATATCCATAAAAGGAAACCGGGATGCCACTTAAAATGAATCTGCAGCTCAAGGTTATGGTGGAAGATTAGGAGTTTACGTGACTGTTCAAGCCTCTGGTATAGATGGTGATTTCAAGAAAAAGCATTTTAAAAGAAGAGAGGAATAATGAAAAAGACCACATTAGCTGAACTTAATTTTACTTTGATTTTATGGTTTTTTAAAAAGATATTTCAAGGCATTTATCCTTCCATATGAAACTGACAGTAATATTAAAAGTTATAATTTTAAGCCATTCATTCTTTGATATATATGCCATTTTCAATATGTAATTTTACAATAGATTTTCTTTGAATTTTTAAAAAAAGATAAGTTTTAGTCAAGTGAAGAATTTTCAGCTTTGCACAAGAGCCAACTGGTATTTGAATTTTTATACTTGATACATATTAATAGCTATACATTTTAGAGAATGCTTCATTTAAATTCTAATGTATTTTAATAAGGAATGAAAGAATATCACCCAGTATATTTTTTTTCTTAAATTACTCCTAGTGCTTGATTACTCCTCCACAATCAAAATCATGTCTTACATATGAATGATACAAAACAAGGCTACAGCCTGCATGTCGACGAGAGAGATTTTAGCTGCTTGTTTAAAATGACATACCTAGCTATTCAGTAATCACTTTCTAATAACCCCTTTCATTTCCAAATCTACTTAGCCATCAGGCAGCAGTAAGGAGCAAGCTGGCAGCAGTTTTTACAACTGCACATTAGTTTTACATTTCATGACAAGCTAATTCTAGAGAGTTCTAAAGAGAGACAAGCATGGGTTCTTGTGATTTTCTTTCCTTTGCATGAAGGAAACATGTGACTTGCTGCTAAACGAAAGATAAAAGGCTACAGACATACACTTTTCACATCATCCTTATGTCAGTGACAATTTGCCCCAATTGTACCCCAGGTGCTACGTTACATATCTAAGTCAACAAAAAGTAACTAGCTGACAATTACTCCTCAACCCAAACCAGAGACTTATAACGCAGAGGTTCAGAATCCCAATCACAACTGGAATGGAACATAGTATGATGGTGGGATCCTCACAAGAGGCCATGGGTTTAAATGCTGTGCAGACATAATGCAGAACTTCAGTATACACATTTTATTTTATTTTTTAAAAATAGTTTTATTGATTTCAGAGAGGAAGGGAGAGGAAGGAAGAAATAGAAACATCAATGATGACAGAGAATCACTGACTGGCTCTATACTGAGGATCTAGCCCACAACCTGGGCATGTGCCCTGACCGGACTCTAACCCTCTCCTCCTGGTTCATAGGTTGATGCTCAGCCACTGAGCCATGCCAGCCAGGTAGCTTACACATGTTATAATGCAGAAATATAACCACACTGTATTAGAAATGACAAATATGCTTGGCCATGTCAGTTTGGTCACAAAAGGGGCTTTCTGATGCAGACAAACTCAAGCCAAGCCTTATACCTGGTATTAAATTCAAAACCCTATCAAGTGTCAAGTGTGTGAATACAGAGCACCGAATAGCTGAAAGAGTAAACTGATTTTCAAGGCATTATTTTAGCCAATCATGGTCCACATCTGAGCAATATTTTACTCTCTTGCTTTAAGCTTTTAAAGTTGCCATGAAAATCACCTGGTAAAATTATAAAAAACAGTATAAATCAGCCGTGGGCAAACTACGGCCCGCGGGCCGGATCCGGCCCGCTCGGCTGTTCTATCCGGCCCGCGGAGCTGAAAGAGCGGAGGGTTCTCTTGCTCTCCCCTCCGCTCCTTCACTTTGAATTTATATTAGTTCACACAAACACTCCATCCATGCTTTTGTTCTGGCCCTCCGGTCCAGTTTAAGAACCCATTGTGGCCCTTGAGTCAAAAAGTTTGCCCACCCCTGGTATAAATCTTCTCAGATTTTAGCAGCTCCATCCTCCCAGGAAAGCACAGGCACACATCTATACTAATAAAAGAGTAATATGCCAATTAGACCGGGAGAACTTCCAGAGACCTTCCGGACATCCTTCTGGACAAAGCCAGGCTCTTAGCCGGCCTGCAAACCACCCCCAAATGGCCCTCAGCCCCTCACCCAGGCTGGCCATGCCCCCAATGGGGACCCTCACCCTGGTGGGGGTGTGTCCAGCCTGCAAACGGCCCTCAGCCCCTCACCCAGGCCGGCCACACCCCATTCATGGACCCTCACCCTGATGGAGACATGGCCAGCCTGAAAACATCCATCAGCCCCTCACCCAGGCCGGCCCTGTCCCCCAGCGGTGACCCCCACACTGAAGGGTGTGTGGCCAGCCTGAAAACGTCCCTTAGCCCCTCACCCAGGCTGGCCATGACCCCCAGTGGGGAACCCCATCCTGATGGGGGCATGGCCAGCCTGCAAACTGCCTCAGTCTCTTGCCCAGGCCAGCCCCGCCTCCCCAAGGGGACCCCCACCCTGATCTGGGACCCCCTTCAGGGCAGACCAGCCGGCCCCCACCTGTGCACCAGGCCTCTATCTATACTAATAAAAGGGTAATATGCTAATTAGACAGGGAGACCTTCCGGACTTCCTTTCAGACAAAGCCATGGTGGTGGGGCTGAGGCAGAGGCAGTTAGGGGCGATCAGGCCAGGAAGGGAGGGCAGTTGGGGGTGATCAAGCCAGCGGAGGGAGCAGTTGGGGGTGAGCAGGCTGGTAGGGGGGGCCAGTTCAGGGCAAGCAGGCCAGCAGGGGGGCAGTTGGGGGTGAGCAGGCTGGCACGGGGGGCAGTTGGGGGCAAGCAGGCTGGCGGGGGGAAGGAGTTGGGGGCAATCAGGCTGGCAAGGGGGGCAGTTGGGGGTGAGGAGACCAGCAGGGGGGGGGGCAGTTGGGGGCGAGCAGGTTGGCAGGCAGAGTGTTTAGGGGCAATCAGATAGGTGGTTAGGAGCCAGCCGTCCTGGATTGCAAGAGGGATGTCCGACTGCTGCCTGTGGGATCAGGACTAAACCAGCAGTCGGACATCCCCTGAGGAGCCCAGATTGGAGAGGGTGCAGACCGGGCTGAGGGACATACCAGTCCCCCCCCCCCCCCGCCCCCACACACACACCCGTGCATGAATTTCATGCACTGGGCCACTAGTGTTGTTTATAATGCTTTACAAAAATAAATGGGTCTCCTATTTCATGTATCAGTCTGAAGAAAATGTAGCAGGATGTTCTTGCTTTCACTGCAGTCTATTGCTGCTGACAAACTGCATTAATTTTAAGTCATTATTGCCAACAATGTTAGCTAAATCAAGAATTTAAGACAGGACTTCACTGAACCAAAGTGACAACACTGGTGGCCATATAAATCTATACTAGAGAAATGTTATCAATTAATGCTACATGGCTAAATAGCAGAGTTAATTTTTTCAACATGAATACAGTCTGATATGTGTAACCAACCTGAACCAAGGGATGTAGAGTGAAATCAACTTTGGCAAATTAATTTTCAAATGCAAGAAATGATAAATGAACACTACTCTCCAGATCAACTGGTGAAAAAACTTTGAACTGCTTAGTGCATTCAGGCCCAGAATGAACAGAAATAGCTTTTCACTGAGCAATTATGTATTAACCATTTTAAATATCTGGCAACAAGACAGAATAAATGACAGATGTGAAAATGGAGAAACTTGAGATTAAAAGGAAACAAATGAAAAGAAATTCCCTTTTAATTTCTGACTGACTCATATTCTCTCTGTATTTCTCCACACAAATTATCCATATCATTGTTTTCAAAAAGCCTGTGCTTCTTTTCTTCTAAATACTACCACTACCAATGACCTTGAACCATATCTTATTCCTTCAACTCCAAGCCAGCTTTTGGTTGACTTGCTTTTTGACTAATAGCACACACACTGCTAGCCCAATGCAACTGTACACAATACAGGGAGCAGTCGTTGGCTCTGGACCTGGGGATTAACCCACGTACAAAAATAATTCTGAATGGGAATGCTATTTGGGTGAGAATGTGGAGCGCAAGAATCATACTTGGCTGCCATACATCAAAACACATGGTGCATATTCAGAGAAAGCAAGCTAGCCAGCACCTGCTCACTTTTCACAAGCTGAAATACACTCCCCTGAGTTATTGCTGAAATCTGGAAGCTTGGGATGGGTCACTCATGAGGCTAAAGTGAGAAGAAGTGATAGTAATGAGTAGCTAAGTCACCACATCATCACTCGTTAAGGCTCTAAGGGCAAGAGTAAGTTGAATCGAGTTGGGGAGATGAGAGAGGTGTCAGAGCCTGAGAAAGCTGTATGTCGGGGGAATGAGTGGTCAAGCTGGGAAGGGGTACCCAAAATATATGCATCCAACTCTCGGGCTTAAGGGGAAATTGTCCACCAAAGGTTTCATCTCAAAAATGTTTACTTCTTCTCTAGAACTATGAATGCAAATGATTTAAATCACTAGCCCTAGTATTCTACCAGTTTGAAATATATACAGTTTGAAATATAGACAAGAAGTGTTTTTTTTTTTTTAATCGAGGCCTTCAATTATTACTTTTGACCAGAGTATGGGTATCCACACTATGGGAAAATCCTTTCAATAATCTCAAAGCCTCAAAACCTTTGTTAGTCTCATCTCAATTGCCTGCTATCTCTGAACATCTTCAGTCCTGGAAAAGAATAAATATGGGTCTAATCATGTATCAAATACCACATTATAAACAATAACATAAAAGATGATAGCTACTATTTTTAAATTCTTATGTTCCAAGCAGTATTCTATATGTGTGTGTGTGTGTGTGTGTGTGTAAATGTGTGTGTGCATATGTGTGTGTGTGTTAGAAAATACATTAATTAAATATAGAAGGAATGATTCAAAAATTATACTTTAAACTTTGTGAAAATATAAGATTAAGACTAAACTTCTTTTAATTTAAATAAGAAAGCAGAACTGAATAAGTATCAAATTGCTGAGGACAGAATTATAGTAATCTTAAAAGTTCCCAGAACTTCTTATGAGGCTTCATTTCCTCATGATGGTTTATATGCACACAAAATAATATACAAGATTTAACGGGTATTTGCAACACTGACAACTGCATTTTATTAACTTCAAAGGCTGGCTTCTAGACAATAAATCTGGTGTGTTCTAATAATGTAGGTATTAAAAATCTGCTACTTACAGAATTATGAATTTGATAATTACTTCTGAGTTTCATGAAATCATAAAATGTATCAGGCTCTCTCTAAATAATTCTGGTAAAAATAAACTAAAAAAAAGTAGTTTCAGTTATTTATTAATATTAAAACCTTTTCAAGATGTTATAAAGACATGTTTTCAACCACGGATTATGTTACTAGAACTAACTCTAACAAAGGCCCTAATTCTGGCTAAGTGTTTAACTTGAATCACCTTGCAGTTTCTCAGAATTCAAAGTGGGGAGGAAGGCTGGCCTGACTAAATGGCTACTGAAAATAATGCTGACACTGGGACAATATTACTAGTAGGATTAGAAGCTGACTGCAGATGGGAAAAAGCAGAAAGCTAATGTATATTTTCACAACCATGCAAGCTCCTTTCTTCCTTCTATCCAACCAGCTTTTCCCTCCTGCTAAAACAAACACAAATCTGATTAACGTGACAATTAAACTTATTCTGAATTTCAGAGATGTTATCAAGCTTGACTAGCCTAGAAAGGACTGCTAATTTGTAACTTCCAAATTCACGGCACTCTAACACCACTCTCCACATCTTCACCTATATGCCACACACTTGGTATAGTCCCTTTGATGGCAAGGCCACCTATTACTCCTTTGCCTACATTTCCTACAGCACTGCAAATGTGCCTCCATCCCCCTCAACTATACTATCTTTCTATAATGCATTCACTTCAGATGCAAGAGGAAGACATTTTTTGCCCTGATTTTTTTGCAGAACTGGCTTGCTGACCAAACTGCCTTGTTTCTGGCATTTTCATTAATTCCACGCATATTGCATCTGACAGAATTACTGCTATGTTTGTTGACAGAGCCCTCTGGCCTCCAAACATCAAATGCATGATGTTCCTATCAAAGTTGACACCTGTTTTTCATTCCCAGGCATTGATTTTTCCACCCACAAGCCAACATATTTCATAGAAAAACCTGTTAGCACTATCTGCAAAGTATTGATTGCAGTACTACTGAAATCCCTACCTGAAAATTTACGGCCTTAATTTCTAGTAGGTTATATCAGTTATCTTCAAGTGGGTGAAGATTTAAGAATGTGATCAGCATGTGCTACCTAAAATGTTTACTACTGAGCAGGCTACACAATCTGAAACTTACGACAAAATTCAGAGAAATAAATAAATATTAATTTCTTAAGTTGCTCAAAGATCAGATGAAATGGCCACTGTTTTTCAAGGAAAGAATCAAAAGTAAAAGGATACAAACAAAAAGAAAATGCAAGTATTCAATGTTGCAATTTAGGAACAAAAGACTGGGTAGTTTACAGGTGATTTATTCAAAGATTAAGGATAAAAAGTCTGTTGCAAAATATTATGACACAGAATTTATCACTTCATATATAAAACATATAGAGTCTTATCTAGATTTAAGGATCTCATTCATCATTCGACAATAATATATTGAGGAACTTTATGCTAGTTACTGTGTTAAGAATTTCATTTGAGTCATCTCATATTGTCCTCACATTATTCGTAAGGTTGGTACTATTCTCCATACTGTTTGAGAATGAAGAACTCACTTTGGAATTCTCTCTGTTCTACACAGAGGACACACACAGAACAAGTGTTCAGTAATGGTATTGAAAGACATAATATTTCCAAATTTATTATATTAAAGGAGACAAATAAGCTGTAAGAGCACCCCAGGGTCAGCATGCTAACCTCTTACTATAAGTATGTGCACTACAGCCCTGGCCAGGTGGCTCAGTTGGTTGGAGAATCGTCTTATACACCAAAAAGATTGGGGGTTCGATTCCTAGTCAGGGCACATACCCAGGTTGCGGGTTCAATCTCAGGTCGTAGGCAACTGATCAAAGTTTCTCTCTACATCGATATCTCTCTCTCTTCCTCTGTCTCAGAAATCAATAAAAAACATACCCTTGGTGAAGATTAAAAAAAAAAGAATGTGCACTACAGAAACACCACTAAGCATGAAGTATTCTATATATGTGGTTTTGAGTAAATTCTCACATTAAGGCAATGTGAGTAGGGAAGTATTATTTGGCACTTACTTAGAAGTGACTTTGGTAAGCCAGTGTATCAGGTTCTAGGCCTCCAAATCACTTTCCACTCTATTGTCCTATAGAAACAATTACTGAGTATCCAACCAGTTAGACTCAGGCAAGCAAGGCTGAGAGGGCAAACTTGTTGGGAAGGTAGGAGCGGACTTGAAGTGAGAGAAACCATATGAATGAAACCTATCACTTCATCTTTGCTTCTACTTTGTTGAGTCTTCCATACTAATTCAAAATTATGTTATCCTTTTAAAATCAAAGGTTATGCTCCTTCCTGTTTAGACTGCTTTGATTTTGTTATTGTTGTTTTATTTTGCTACTAGAGGCCCGATGCACAAAATTCGTGCAAGAGTAGGCCTTCCTTCCCCTGGCCGCTGGCACCGGCTTCTCTCTGGCACCCGGGACCTGGGCTTCCCTCCGGCCTTCCGGAAGGCCATCCAGAAGGATGTCTGGTCTAATTAGCATATTACTCTTTTATTATTACAGATGTGGGAAGTCTCTTTAATGTTTGACTAATAAACATATTATTATACACATACATATTTAGCTATGAAATGTTAGCAGAAACATGCAGAATCTAATTAAATAGAAATTTCAAAATGATTTACAAAGGTTAGTACCTCACAAGTGTACACATTTCTATACAAAAGATATTCCTAAGGAATGTAAAATCCTAATAACTTTAATATGTTAAAGCTGCAGGGACTTCCATTTTCTTAAGAGATAAATTTTCTCATTCTAGAAATAAGAGAATTAATTATCAAGCCATCTCTCAAGTAAAAATTGATGTAACTAGGAACACAATATAATTGTCTATCTAATTTACATTAGGATAATAAAAAGATTGAATTATATGTCAGTCAAATATTTAAAGACCTATCCTTACATGGATAGATCAAAACTTAATCAACTTTAAGAATATTTTATAGTGATTTGCAAGAAGTAAAATTTTTTATGAAGAAATGAGTATTAGCAAACTCAGGCAAAGGTTCTTTATTTCATATACATATTACAGAAGAATATAAATCGGTACCAAATGAATATCTGTCTGTGCACTAATAAACATCAATAATTTTGGGCATTTGGTACCTATATTTTTAAAAGTTTCTTTGATAGGGGAAATAATTTGTTTATGAATATATCACCAGTCCCAGGAGTTTAGTGCCTTATGATATAAGACACTCAGCAAAGACTGTAAGTCGTATTTTTAAATGGCATGCTTTGATTTTAAGTATGCCAACTTTTGGAAATATGATAACAAATACTGGTTAAGTATGTTCCATATATTAGAAAGTTAGCATAAAATTAAGTAACATAACTACTATTATTGATCTTTTTACTTCTCTTGAGACAATATGTGGACAATTTAATGCTTTGAACAGGAAGATGATTACCTATAAATAGAGTGTTCGTTTGTCCTGCTTTCTTCGGATAGTCCCGGGCTTAAGCCTATTCTTCTGGCATAATTAATATTGAGATTTGGAGTACAAAGCAGATGGTTACCTTGCCTATCAGCCATGAAACTGCCATCATATTCTAGACTCACAGTCATCTTTGGCAGAAATGCCCGCAGCCATGGGACAATAAGAATGATAGACAAAATTGTGAACAATCATATCAGACCCCAATAGAAACTAATGAATGGTAAGACTGTCAGACAGCTGACATTTAAATATTTCATTAAGATATTTACCTGAAATGAAAGATCAACTAACAATGTTCAAAATCATTAAATAAGATCACTAATGCTAAAAAGAGGCAGAAATTAAAAACAAAGAAATTAACAAAAAGAGCTCATCTCATATCACATATGGAAAATCATTTCTCTCCTTATAATACACAAGACCAACATGAGGTTTTCTAAGAGCAAAGTACAGCATCTTGCATGCTTTTATTTTTTTCAGATGGACCCATAGTTCCAACACAAAGGCATGCATCTAGCCCTGTGATTTTTAATCTTTTTCATCTCATGGCACACATAAATTAATTACTAAAATTCTGATTCATTCACACTAGACAGCTATTTTTGTGCTGGCTATTGTCATTTTTTTATTTGACAATTTAAGGGAAAAGTGGTCAGTGCCTCTGACTAAATAGTCAGGTACTGAACTTAAAAATTTTTTTGTGGTATACCAGTGTGCTCTGGCACACTGGTTGAAAATTGCTGATCTAGCCTATTGATTAATGAGCACATAATAAGCTGAAACAGTCATATTGATTACTGACTTAGCTTTAATTCTATTAATGAAAATAAGTATTAAAAAATGCCTTCACTAAAGATGAGATAAACCCAAAGTCAGAAAACAGTTCACTTGTAGAGACTTGTAGGAGATGTGCACATGTGTGCATGTGTGGATGTATTCTGATAATTTACCGTTATAAATTGGCAAATAATTATTAATTATTCACTTTGTACATTATCCATTACAGTTTATTAATGCAGTGCCAACGATTATGTTCAACAGTTGGGCAGGGCTGCTAGCTTAACTCCTTGCCTGGGTGGGTGGGTCATAGGATATACTCCATGGTGCATTGGCTGGGGACCCAAATCAGGTAGTACTGAGCTACCTGGCCAGAAAGGGCAACCAACTCAGATCTGTAGATGGGTGTAGCCACTGGCTGGGATCTCTGCTCAGGTGCAATGGTAAGCAGAAACATAGTTTGCCAAGAACTGACTGTTGGTTGCTATAAGTTCCAGCCCCTATCTCCTATCTATCTGATTCTGAGGGCTCATGCTTCACTGATTCCCCCAATGATCCTTGCGAAGTGAGACTCTAGTGGGTCTCCCAGAAAGCATCCCATCATGCTTGGGAAGTTGGATGTCCACCCTCGTTCCTTTTATACCACTGGATGAACTGTGGTGGGGGGAGGGCCCTGTGGGTGTGGCACGTGCTGGCCTGAGGGAGAAGTGTTGTGGTCATTCTTACCCTTCTGATACAGTCTTTCTGAGGGTCTGTTTTCCAGGGAGGTGCTTCAGCCTCACCCCTTGGGTTCTCGGATTTTCACAGTGATGTCTTATCTATGGATAGTGGCTAGTTGGTCTTTTGGTGAGGGGCATTGAACTTGGGAATGACCTATGTCCCCATCTTGATGATGTTACTCCCCTTAAGATTGTCATTTAATTTTCTAAGACTCCTCTCACATTACTTAGTTCAATTCTGAGAAAAACATCAGAATCCTCTAAAACTACCCATTTATTTTAGTAGTTTCTTAGAATAAAATCCTTTGTGTCAAAGTATGAATGCAAACTTATATACCAGCTTTACTCAAAATAAAACTATACCTACCATTATCTTTAGTTAAACACAGATAATAATATAGTCTGTCTTGAAAGCAATCAAAAGACACTATAGGTCTTTTACATTAGTGTGTAATTCCAGCAATCCATGCTCCTGAGAACATCTAAGTACTTTATGATTACCTGGAATTAATGTCCCTTCCAAATCCAAACTTGACAGAATCTTCAGTTTCTTCAATTTATCTATTCATCCCAGGTTATCCATCCCTTTCCTTTCTCACTTTTCCTTCTTTCACTCACCAGCTGGCATGTCCTAGCTGATCCCCTCAATGAGCCTCCCTGTCACTTACAACACTTTGACCCTTGTCCTTCCTTTACATCACACAGCAGACCCTGCATTCCTGTGTTGGACTTCCATATTCTGACTCTCGTTCCTACGCTGAGGACTTTGTAAATTGTTAGCTAACTCTGAATAAGAGGATGGCCCTACCTAAGACTAGTGATGTCCAACCTCCCTGGGGCTGAGATGTTATTGGAAAGCTTCCACTTCGGTTATCTTCCATTCCCTCAGAAACTCGTCAGTTTCTTTTCCGAATGTCTGCCAAACATTTTACATCCATAGCACTTACACAATACGCAGTAAACTAAGCACTTAAATATCATTAAGTGAACAACACAGTAACTTCTTACATATTAAGGAATTTGAAGGTCACTCAAATAACAGAAGGACATGACTGATTTCTATTGCCCCAAGAGAAAGTGTAGGTCTTGGGAGGAAGCTACAGAGAAACAAATTTCAGGTCAAAAGTGCATTTAAGAGCTATCTAAGTGTTACTAACTTCATAAGGTGTGAACTTCCTACCCATACATGTCCTTTAGTAGTGATGGGTGGACACCTGTTATGTTTTTGGCTGGTGACTGTGGCTGAGGTAAGAAAATGGTCTTTAAAGATCCCTTCAAGATTCAGACTCAAGAGACAGCCCATGAGCTGTGAAATGGTAAGGTTTATGTATGGAGAGTAATGAGCATTAGTAGCAACAGAACAAAGTTTTATGCTTTCTCTGAATTGCTGCCCCAAATAGCTCAGTACCCAGCTCTTGCTTGTTTAGCAGAAGCAGGGTAGAAGAACGAGAACTATCAGGAGCAACATATCACCATATGAGGATGGCTTTTGGGGTATTTTCCCAGCTCACAATTAATCTTTTTAACTGGTCTTTTCATCCAGAGAAGTCAGTCCCAGAAGGAATTTTACTTAAAGCATCCCTATCCCTGGGAACACAGGTGGGAGCTCTGGACAGCCTTTTCATCTTCCACGAGACATACAGGGCAGGAGATGATGGCCTTCAGAGAGAAAGGAAACTGAAGGGAGGAAGCAGAGATGCAAGGCTGAGAGAACACTGACTTACATTTCAGACCGGGTTACGGTCCTCCTTAGAGGCATGTCTGTAGTCTTGCCATCTATGTCTTAAGTATGTATCACTTCATTTCTGTCACTTGGAAACAAAGCAGCTTAGCCAGTATACCACAAGCTCTGCTTGTAGCAGCCTCCTCACATCAACCAAGGCCTAGGTCAGAAACGCTTAACTCCCCAGGTACAGAAAGTATGTCTGTCCCATTGCCCAATGCAATTCTCCAACATGGCATGTAGCAGGACGGTCACTACGTATTGCTTCTCAGAAGACTGCCGGCCTCTAACAATTTTTCTCAAAGACCTACTGACAGGTGTTTCTGGCCAGGATCTCTACACATTCATTATCAGGATGTATGTAGCTACAACAGAGTCCCATTACTGCACGGAAAACAAAGGCTCGGAGAAAGCCGCTGGAACTGTGCCCAGGAGGCTTCAGTGATCACAAGTGCCGGAGCTTTAGAAAAGCTGGAGTCCTGTAGGGAACTATTGCAGATAATACTTTATTGAGCACATTCAGATTCTGTGCTCATCTGCTGCACAGAAGCAATATGCAAAATGGGTGTTTACTGTGTTGGGTGATTGTCATCTTTTTCTTTTAATATCACCAATCCTCAAAAACATCCTGCAAGGCTGCAAGAAAAACACCCTGAAAGAATAGTGTGCAGCACAGTATAAATATACCATAATTGGGCTGTCAATGTACCAAGAAGTAGGAGACCAAGAGGCGATTCAGCTGCTTGGGCAAAGAACCCACAACTCTATATAGGCACAGAGAATGCTCTATGTTCTAAAACATTTTAAATAATTCTCATGGGGTCTATAAATGTTTTCTAAAGTTTTTTCATCTTGCTAAAATGTTATTGTTTTAAAAAGCATAATGTGAAGCATGGCATAAGTCTTAGACTTTTCCTCTCGAATGTGAAATATTCACAGGACTAGACAAATTCTTTTTAATCACATGCATTATCCTTCAGACACATAGTTTATAATAATACTGATAAGACTCCCTTTTCGTTCCATGAAGATGTGCAAACCTACAAACAATGGAAACCCCAATAGTGTGCTTCAAGTTGAATGAATGGTTAGTTGGACAGGGGATTGGGATGGCTTTGCCAGGCATGAAACACAGGATGGGGTGGGGTGCAGTTTCTTTAACTTGAGAGTAATGAGCAGATATCTCAGATAATTCAATAAAAATAGTTAATGAGAATCAGTGTTAACAGTTCATATATATTAAAATTTGTCTTCAAGGTTTTTCCTTGATAAGATTTTAAAAGTATTAATTCTTATTGAAAAAAAGCAATAGTGCCCCCTTACAAAATAATAATAAAGTTTCTTGAGAGAATCTTTTCTTCAGTTATTCTGAGCTGCAGGGATTTAACTCATGAAAACAATCTCAATGGCTGGGCATTTAGCTATATAATGAACGTTAGGTCCATTTTACAAAGGTAAGGCATGGCCTTTAATCCTCGTTTAATTCCACTGATAGTCAGCATGGGATAAGAAATAGAAGGAGGGAAAATGTGTTTTCTTTTTCACTCTTGCATAGTTTAAAAATATTGAATGACTAGAGAGATGGTGCAATTATTAGAAATAATGACCAAATTAGAAATATAACCAAAGCATCCTATGTACTATATCATTTTGTCAAGTGTACAGGGTGATACTGCTTTTTATGTATTTCCCACATAGGCCAAAACTCAAGAGAGACATTTAAGTAGACTTTTCTTACTGTGAATGCCACTAAACATTATAATATATCAACTCATTTAATTCTTCCAATCATGAGTTATGCATGGTATCTCTAATTATAGGGCATGAAACAGACTCAATCAAAATAGTAACTTGTCCAAAGTTATACAAATAATGAGTAGTAAAATCAGTCCACTTTAACGTCTACTGTATTTCCTCCTTCACTAACCCATCTTTACAAATGGAATTCACCCTGTAGAGCAGAATGTAAGTGTGCTCCTAAGAAGGATGAAGAGAATTGATGATATGCTCTCTGGAAGCCATTTCTGTTGTGTTTTTGTTCAGTACTCTTCTAAGAAGCCTAAAGCCTGTCATAGATATCACCCTATTCATCTTTAGCATTTATCTGGGTACACTGGTTTCTGATGTTATTTCTATTGTTCTTATGGATGGGAAAATTAAAGTGAGCATTGGTGAGCAGGAATGTCAGCAAGTGAATGGCAGTTTGGACTAGGAGTCTTGCCACCTAATACATAATCCAGAGCCCTAGCCACTAAATCTTGCTTTTTGTGATATGGTAAAACACACAAGGCCATGCTGCTATTAATCTTTAATGAAACCAAATGTCAACTATACTATTCTGAATCATCATTCAGTTTCTAGCCTAATATTCAGTATATATCCAATCTTAAGACCACACATTCATATATAAAGGTTGAAGGAAAATCCAATTTCCTTCTATAATTACATAAATTACTTTTTATGTCACAACAATTTCACATGAGAAAGGAAAATGAATTTCTTTATCACTTTCCACTCAGATATTTTTGCTCTCTTTAAGGAGTCGATCCCCCTAATAATGTCGATTAATTATTTTTTTACTTAAAAAAAATTCTTAAAAAATGATGTCATTCTGATAAATGTTTCCTTTCCTACTCATCAGTAGCAGATGTCTCCTTCTGCCTGGAGGACAAGTCTAACGCTCTGTGACAATGTGAAAACATAACAAAACCATAAACAACCTGTGTCTCTGCTCAAACTGGGTTCACCATGCTGATTCTTCCTTTTATAAATGCAAAGCAAATACAAAAAACTGCCTAAAAAGGCACCTATAGGTTTCCCAATATCCCTTAACATTATTATTTATCAGACTTCTACTTCAGTTGGATCTTAACCAAAAAGTTATTTTTAAGTTGCCTCTTAGCAAAAATAAAAATGATTTCAGAAAGACACATGAAAGTGAGGCTGTAAATCCTCAACATATGACACATCCATTTCACTTAATGAATTCACCTGAATGGTTCAAAGTTAAAATAAAATTTTAAGAGTATGTTAACCCTCTGTGTCTCCATGAATGCCTTTCCGTCAGGCTACAATACTCTGCTGCTTTTCTTCTCTACCAGGATCAATCTTCGTTATGCTTTAAGGCTTGACAGAAAGTTTACCTCTTGAGGCCCGCCTTTGCCTGCACACTTTGGGCTTGAACATAGCCTCCTCTTGGATCATACAAGGTTTTAGAGCTTCCTTTACTAAGCAAGCATTTCCAGTTTGCTACCTAAGAGTTTAGATGCTGTCCTTTTCAGGGCTGTGGACTCCTTAGGAGGTGGGGCCAGGCTTGCTTTAGCTCCGTACTTCGCTCTGTACATTTCTCTATTTCTCAAATAGCTGAGCCATGGATGTTTGGCAAATGTAGTACAGAAACCCCTTGAACTATAAAATGCTTGGATCTAGAGCCCCAGTGGCCTTGAAAATATGATAACACCCACCTCAGGTACTTGGCTGTAAAATGGATCGATAACCCCTGTTTCCGGGAACCTGTTTTCCCGACCCGGAAAGCATAATTCAAAATTATGCAAAGCTTAATTGCAATAAGCTTTTTGAGTTGTGTTTTACTATACAAATATAAAGTAGCATGCCTATGTGTGTGTGTACTTTTGTAAGAATAAGATGGCATATACTGTGTAAAACATTTGAAATAATGAATACATTTCCAATCTGATAACATATTTGAGCGACTGCAATTAAAAACATGCTTGAAGAGAATACTCCAGAAATTAGTAGGAGACAGAGCTACCCAATTGGTATCTAACTTATAGATGAATGTACCAAAAATAGTCTTTATATATTAGTTTATACAGTGGACATCCAAGCACTTTACCATAACTACTACGATGACTGTGTAAATGTGGGGAACAGAAAGTAACCATACTTATAAATGCACTACTGGTCCGGTGTACGAAATTCATGCACATTAAAAGGGAATTAATTAGAGGAAATATTTTAATATTGCTATTTGCCCTTTCTCTATAATAGAAGTGTCAGAGATGAAAGAAAATTTGTAAAATGTATATGAAAATCTCCCTCCTGTCAGAGTCTGGGGAGCACCGTGCAACCTAGAGTCAAGTCGCCCACCACCCACACGCACTCGAAAATGCAGGAGACCCAGACCCAGCCGGCCCCACCCCATTGGGTGAGACCCACACCTGGCCGGCCCCACCCCCATCAAGCCCCTCCAGGCGGGGGGTCGCAGCCTCAGGTCCCCCGGCCTGGCGCTGGGGTGGGAGGCATGGCCTGAGGTCTCCCAGCCTGGCCCCGGGGCGCAGCCTGAGGTCCCCTGTCAAGCCCTGCAGGGCAGGGGGCGTGGCCTGAGGTCCCTTGCCCCGGCCAGGTGCCATGCAGCCTCAGGACCCTGTTGTTCGGTCATGACATTACGGCATCCCAGCTAATTTGCATATTCCTCTATTATATTGATAGATGAATACTGGCCAGCAACATAGATAAAAGAAAATGAAGAAGGGCAGAGTCATTATGTAAAGCTTTCACATACACTTTGTTTAAAATGTGTGATAATCTGCAGATTATTTGGATGGACAGAAATAGTCTTTTAAAAATGGGTGTAATTTCTAGTGATAAAATGGTATCAACAGTTACATTAATTATATGCTGTTTGTCTAAGTGACCCTGTTGTCAATTCTCGTATTGTCCTCTAGCTTCTGGGACCACATCTTTAACTTCTGTTTTATCCTGTACCGACCAAATGCAGCAATCAGTACTTTTTGGATGGGCCAGGAAGAATTTGCTTATTGAAGGAACTAATAACCTTGTAACATTATTGTTAAATATTTTTTTTATGTGTGAGGCAAATCAGGGTGTTTATATCAAACACTCAAGATAAAAATCTAGCCATCTGTTTTCTTTCATCCATCAGTAGAGTTCTTGTGCTCTCTTTTTTCCCTGTCTCTGGCCCCATAGATTATTTCTTTTCCTAGTAATAGCATCTCAGGACCATCTCAAGTTTACTTTAAAATCTCATTTCAGTGTTGACACACAAAACAGGAACCTCAGTTAATAGCTGTATTTCTTAGATGACATTGCGGGCACCATCTTAAGTGACTTGGTTATACTTTGAGGTCTTATCCACCTCAGCAGATTTTCCAACCAACTTTAGTATTTATTCTGAGATTAATTCTGATAAATTCAAAATTTTCCTATCCCTAGGCACCTATAAAGTTGTGAAGTTTTTTTGAGGGAATGGCATTTTCAATTATAATTCCAATTAAAAAGGCTTTGAAATGATAAATGCTCAGTGTTACACTTATCTTTAAAATAATTAGTAATAATCCTTTCAAAGCTTAGAGACATCTATATAAAGATTACTTCTTTCTCTGACACTTAAACATTTAAGGATTCCTGTCACAGATCCATGGGAAAGTTTGTTCAAAATTAATTTTACAACTATCATACCAAATGGAGTAAACTACCAAAGTAAGTTAGGTTGTCAATGACAGGGGTCAGAACGCCCCACATTCAAGCCCTAATGTGTTATTCAAAGGGCTAGGCACACTTATCTGATGAATTTGAAGCTATGTTTCGTATTTTAAATGGAATATAAACAACTTCATCAAATGAGAAGAGGACTTTCTTTTAAAACACACAGGTTTTAGAAGCATATTTATTCTGTCATTTTTAAAATAAAATAAAAAACACATAACTACAGAACTACTATAAGAGCAAATTTTAATGTTGTCATACTTGTTCTCTGGACAGGGCCTTTGTGTTTGGAGTCAGTGTTGGACAATGTGTTCCCCCTGCTACTTGTCATGCAGAAATGTGATATTCTTTCTTGATAAGATTGGGTCAGTGACAGGCTCCCTCAACCACACGCATAGGTATGGATTCATTGAAAAGGGCCATTTCCAAAATTCAGGGAGTTTATCAAGAATAAGTTCAGCTGATAAACCCCAACAACATTCCCAGACATCAAAGTAAGGGGCAGAGATGAGCAAAGACCTTGTCTCTGTGATACCAGGTAAATACTGGAGCATGAAAAAGAAATTCTGTACTTGACAAATCTCCTCTGGATTCATAGCAATGCATTCCTGGAATGCAACTGAAAGGAAGAGTTATTAGAGAGGATAAATCCCTGTTTTTCACCACACATTTTTGACACTAAGTATAGACTTGTTTCAGTGTGCTTGGTGTGTATAAATTAAGTCTATGTGCATGTATATCTATATGCCTCACAACATACATGTATATGTGTGTGTGTGTGTGTGTGTGTATTCTTCCTATTTTTTTCTTAATGTAGATCTATCCACAACTTTTCTAATAAAACACAATTTTTCTTTATTTAGATCTATTTTGTGCATTATTCTTAAGTCTAATATACAGTTTTACATTTCATTTAGCAGTAAACAACTGAAGCATAATGTATCAGAAAAGGCAATTACTCTAACAGTTCTAATTATCTTGTAATACTTGCTCTTTTCCTTAAGTGTGTGGGTACAAAAATCTTTGCTTTCTTAAAAAAAGAAAAAAAAAACATAGAGAAAATGTTCTTTTTAAAAATTCACTAATCCAGGAAAATATAACCTCTTCAAAACAAAAATATCTTTGGAATGACAAAATATGAAAAAATTTCGTCAAAAGACTGCTTAATTACCATAAATAACTGATTACTTGAACTTTTACATATTTTTTCAAAGTTTGTGTAAATTCCTGGTGATAGGTAATTTTTTAAAATTGGCCCAATATTAATTTATTCATTCCAACAGTTAGGAAAAAGGTTTCTTAATTTCCTCAAAATCTAATTAAATAATCTACACCAGCCCTAACCGGTTTGGCTCAGTGGATACAGCGTCAGTCTGCGGACTGAAGAGTCCCAGGTTCGATTCTGGTCAAGGGCATTGTACCTTGGTTGCGGGCACATTCCCAGTAGGGAGTGTGCAAGAGGCAGCTGAATCGATGTTTCTCTCTCATCGATGTTTCTAACTCTCTATCCCTCTCCTTTCCTCTCTGTAAAAAAATCAATAAAATATATTAAAAAATAATAATAATCTACACCAAATAAAATATCGTTCTTACATTGCCCTTGTTAAAGAAGATAAACTGGAAGTGATACTAAATACCTCAGTATTTTTTTTTCATTTTAACTTGAATTTGTTTATGAGAAAATCTTGAATTTCAGGATGATATATTTAGATATAATTTTCACTAATGGATGTAAAAGAACTTTGTGCCTAAAACACGTATTTGTATTCTTCTCTTGAAAGCCTAAATTTTTAAAGCTAAGAAGTATAATCTCCATAAGTAGTGATATAATTCATACGGTTTGATATTTTTGAAACTATAGAAACTTTTAGAAGCCCAAATGGATTTTCTCCTTCAAATGAATCCCTGTTATTCATGAACTAACATTACTCCTCTATCAGGTGGCCTAACAAAAGGATGTGCCTCATGGGGCATTAATTTCTAAACTAAAAGATCTGGGATTCTAGTTGCTACAAACTAAAATATTCTTATTTAATACTATTTTAATGCTGCTCTCTGAAGGTGTACATGCTGTTGAAAACGGAACCAGTAAACATAAACACAATGAGAATATTGTTTATACCTTCACCTTCCCCGCCCAAAAGGAGCAGCGGGAGACATCCCCCATTTACCCTTGTGTGGTTCAGCTCTTACGTGTGTTTCCCCTAACCTTCCCTCTGGGTAAAACACCAGCATACTTTATTTGAGAGAAACAACATTCAATAAATCATGATTCCCTTTTTTAACTGACAGCATTTCCAAATACGACAGAGGTGCTCATGCAAAGAACAAAGATAATATAATTGGAAGGCTGTAGAATGCCAGAGGGACAACCTGGCAGAAGCAAAGCAACCATTCTAGAGAAATTCCCCACTAGTCCATCTATCACAGAAATGGATATCCTTTAGAGTTTCAGGAAACAACAAAAAAAGTATTTCTAAAATAACTTTTAAGTTTGAAATAAAAGCAGATGTACTATTTCCCTGAGTTGTATGGAATCAATAAAGAAAACTATGTGTCTAAACAAATAAACTACCAGAGGTCTTATTACTATTTTGAAGGAGGTGAGAATTTACTATAGTGCTGTAAATTGCACAGATCAACGTTACAGTCAAATTTCCTCACCCAGGGCAACCATGATCACACACAGACTGATCCACTAGAGAGTAGCAGAAATACAGAAAAAGAAACCAGAGCAACAATAAATCTTGCTTTTCTTCTGTAAGGAAGGGAGGATTGAAGTATGAGAAAGAAAAATGTACAAAAAAAACCCACTACATTTTACACCTATTCCTATACCTATAATTGGTCATCCTAATATATAAAAACCCTGGGTCTGTCACCACCGGAGGCTCGACCAACCGGAAGTCAGTCCTGCAGTCAGCGCTGGGTTGCCGTGGCAACCCAGCACTGACTGCTGAGGGGGCTGCAAATCAGGCCTGGAGAGAGGCCTGAAGAGAGAAGCAGGGTCTGATCCATAGCCTCTGTGGCAGCTGTTGAACAGCACTTGTCTCTCTTTCTCTCCGGGCCTGGCCAGCAGCCAGGCCTCCATTTCTCTCCAGGCCTCTACCAGGGCTGCTGATCAGCCCCACCTTTCTGATCAGGCCCCGTTGATAGGCCCAGAGACGCTGACTGGCATAGAAACCAACCAATCAGAACCAAATCTGGGTGAAGTGAGCCAATGGCTGCCTAGGAGGCAGAGCTTTTGACGCTGACTGGCATAGAAACCGACCAATCAGAACCAAATTGGCCAGCAGAGGAAGGCAGTTAGGGGTGATCAGGCAGGCAGAGGAAGTTAGGGGCAAACAGGCCAGCAGGGAAGCGGTTAGGGGGTGATCAGGCTGTCAGGCAGAAGTGGTTAGGGGCAATCAGGCAGGCAAGCAGGCGAGCGGTTAGGAGCCAGCAGTCCTGGATTGTGAGAGGGATGTAATCGGGCCTAAACCAGCAGTCAGATATCCCACCAGGGGTCCCAGATTGGAGAGAGTGCAGGCTGGGCTGAGGGACACCCCCCCCCCCCCAGTGCATGAATTTCGTGCACTGGGCCTCTAGTTTTACTATAAATAAGTACTAATAAATGTATATTTCTCCTTTTAAAAGTGAAGGTGGTATTCTTTTGGAAACCAAGAGTTAATGTTAAATTGTTAGTTACAAACATAGTACTTTCAATTTGTACCTGATATTCCAGTTGAGATCATCAGCCACCAAAAATCCTGTCTATCACCTATAATAATTGTACTAATAGATGAAGTTTGTCTTTACATTTGAAAGTTAGAATGGAGGAACCATACCAGGCAGTTGTCCAGAGAAGTTTTATATTTCTACAAATGTTACCTCCAGGTTACAATCATTTGCCTTGGGCAAAGAGTGATTCTGGGCAAAGAATTAATAGCAGAATCCAATAGAAATGATCAAATCTGTAAATGAGTCTGAAAATGGGTTAAGAGACATTTAGTGGGATGAAGTAAAACCCTACAAGTGGTGCTCCAGGCTACAGATGCTTGGGCCTGAAGAACTGAATATCAGAAAATGTCCCAGTCAGCCTTGCCCTTAGGCGGGAAAAGTCATCTGCTTCCTTCCCCCCTGCCACCAGCCACGCCCGGTTCCAGAGGTTTGGAATGCCAGTATTTCAGCTGTAGTTTTCCATTGCCAACATTTATCTCCAACCTAGAGTCCAATGTGAGCATACATGATCTATTATCTACTCCCTTCTATCTCTCCTTATACAATTTCAATCCAGCAAGCCCGGTACTGCACTACAGGCCCAATACTCCCCTCATCCTTTCTGGAAAGGCAGTTCTATTGGGAGCAGACATTCCCTTTATTTCTGGATTTTCCTAAATGAAAATATTTTCCTCCTTCTAAATAATCTGAATTATTGGAGAGGATCTGGGGTTGGGCTTTTCAATACCTCTCTGGCCTTTACTTTTTATTGACACAATTTTCCTCATATTCAAGGTACTGTGGCCAAATTACCTCCATAGCATCCACACATCTTCCCCCAGTCTCACCTTTAGCTCACAGCATTCTCCTGTTCTTCATCTCTGTAATATTTGTATTTATATGAGACACTTGAGAAAATAATTGGCTCAAAGAACCCCAAGCCCTTCCTGCCTATTCCTTTTGATCTTCCAAAATTTTATGTGACATCACAAAAGACCCCAAATAGCAACAGCAATATTGAGAAAGAAGAACAAAGTTGGACGAATCACACTACCTGATATCAAACTATACTACAAGGCCATAATAATCAAATCAGCATGGTACTGGCATAAAAGCAGACATATAGAATAATGGAAAGCCCAGAAATAAACCAATGCCTTTAGTCACTTAATATTTGGCAAAGGAGGCAAGAACATACAATAGACTAACCATAGTCTAGTCAATAAATGGCTGGGAAAATTGGACAGATATGTTCAATAAAATGAACTACACTACTTTCTTTTACCATACACAAGAATAAACTCAAAGTGGATTAAAGATTTATATGTTAGACTCAAAACCATAAAAATCCTAGAAGCAAACATAGTAAAATCTCAAACATTTCTCTTGGGAATATTTTTTTCTGATATATTTCCTTGGGCCAGGGAAACAAAAGAGAAAATAAACAAATGGGACTACATCAAACTGAAAAGATTTTGCAAAGCAAAGGAAACCATCAACAAAATGAAAAGATGGGAGAAAATGTTTGCCAATGATACATATGGTAAGGGGTTAATATCCAAAATTTATAAAGAACTTATACAACTCAACACCAAAAAAATCAAACAATTCAATATAAAAATGGGCAAAGGACCTGAATAGACACTTCTCCAAAGAAGACATACAGATGGCTAATAAACATATGAAAAGATGCTCAAGATCATTAATCATCAGATATTGCAAATTAAAACCACAATGAGATATCACCTCATAGCTGTCAGAATAGCTATCATCAATATGACAACAAATAAGAAGTGTTGGCGAGGATGTGGAGAAAAGGGAACCTCATGCACTGTTGATGGGAATGCAGATTGGTGTAGTCACTGTGAAAAGCAGTATGGCGTTACCTAAAAAAATTAAAAATGGAACTGCCTTATGATCCAGCAATCCCATTTCTTGGAATTTATCTAAAGAAACCTCAAATAGTAATTTGACAGAATATATGTTCTTTTCAGCATTATTTACAATAGCCCAAATTTGAAAGCAGCCCTAGTGTCCATCAGCAGATGAGTGGCTAAAAGAGCTGTGGTACATTTACACAATGGAATAGTACTTGGTTGTGAAAAAAGAAGGAAATTTTACCCTTTGTGACAGCATGGATGGACCTGGAGATCATTATGCTAAGTGAAATAAGCCAGTCAGAGAAAGACAAATACCATATAATTTCATTCATATGTGGAATCTAATGAACAAAATGAACTAACAACCAAATAGAGACAGACTCAGATAGAGAGCAGGCTAACAGGTGTCAGGAGGCAGGGGTGTGGAGGGATTGAGCAAAAAAGAAAAAGAAAAGAGAAAAAAAACTCATGGACACAGACAACAGTGTGGTGACTGCCAGGAGGAGGTGGGGGGAAATAGAGATGAGGGTTTAGGGTGGATAAATGGTGATGGATGGAGACTTGACTTGGGGTGGTGAACACACAATATAGTGTACAGATGATGTGTTATGGAATTGTGCACCTGTATAATTTCCTTACCCAATGTCACCCCTATAAACGCAATAAAAAACAAAGAAAAAGAAAAAGAAAAAAACAGTTCATATTTGAGGCCTGGGAACTAATTAGGCCAGTAGGAACAGAAATTCTATAAAGGAAAATAGTAGAAGATAAAACTAAAAAGGTGAACCTGGACAAAAAAGACTAACACTTTTGTCCTTGGCCTGGACAAAAGTAACTGAAGGCTTCTGAGCAGGAACTGACTTGACCAAAGAGATATTAGGAAAATTATTTTGGTAATAGCATTGAGAAAAACACACACATAGGAATCGTGATATATATAATAAAGTGCCCTAAAAAGTCAGTTAGTCTAGAATGTCCTCCATGTCTGCATAACTTGCTATTACAGGCATCACATCTGTTGTAAAAATGGACATTCTCTGATTTCCTACTTTGTTAATTTCAGGATAGAACAGATACTTACATATAAGAAACAAAGCCAACTCTAACCCACCTGTTCTTAAAGGTTAATTCCCAAATAATTTAATATTTTACTAATAGTAGGAAGGTGAAGTAAGTTTTCATTCAAACAAAAAATTACAGTTTAAAGGAAAAATATAAATCAGGAAACCAATTGACAAAACATTTTAACTAATGTCTCCAGTTTCAGTTTCCTTTTCTCATTATAGCAAAGTAAATTTGCTATATTTTAAAATGAAATGTTTAGTGGATATCATTTAGTTCAACTGACACACTTTACATGGAAGAAAGGTGATGCTTACAACATTATTTAGTTGAACTTCTTCACAGCAAAATCAGAAATCTACCTAGAATAGGAACAGACTCAGGCTCCAGGATTATTTTTTTTTAAAGGTACAGAAGCAAAGGAAATACAATTGCTTTTTTCATTATCTCATAATTTCTCATCTTTTAACCACAATTCTTCAAAGCAATAGTTAATATTTATTGAGCACATTATGGATCAGGCACCATGCTCCATGCTTTAAACACTTCATGAAATCTCAGCCAGTGCACACGATCGGTTTATAAATAAGCAAGTCTATTGGAGACATTCTCTTGTTTGAGATGTCCTTGCTTCCGCCCTCCATAACTTTCCAAGCATTGCCTGCCTTTCAAAATTCAGCCTAAGTCCCCAAACCTCTGAGAAGCCTTTTCCTGTGGCCATTGCCAACCTAAGCATGTCTTCTGAAGGCCTAGTGCCCAAAACCTGTGTGTAGAACAGTACCATTCATCCATTTGATTTGAAGCCTCCTTCCGTTGTTATTAAGCATTTAATTTTACTCCTTGCTTTTCCCTCTAGACTTGCAAGTCTAAGTGGACAGGATTTAGCTCTTGTATCTTTTCATATTCCCTGCGCCTGCCGAGTAATATACAGTAAGCACAGAAACTACGGCAGTGGAGGGGAGTGATGTCAGTGCTGATCTCCAAGCACGTGCTCGTTTCCATGGAGTTAGCACGAAGGAGAAGGGGCTTCCAGCAACAATGCTTTCTTCTATGGAGCCTCCAAAATTCAGAGGAAAGATAAAACAACATTCACATCCAAAGCTATGTGAAGTCAAAGGAAAAAAATCCATTCGTGTTTTTTTTTCTGTCAACCAACCACATTATTAAACCCTAAAATACCCAAAATACAAAGAATAACATGACTAGTTATTTAAGTTTTGAACCAAGGCATTCAAGTACTAGGATAGAAAAGACTTTCATCTCTGATTCTTTAATTATCTATTCCTAAAAGCAGTAAGACATTTTATTTAAAAAATAAAATAAAACTTAATTTGTTTTAAAAGAAAAGGTGGCTTTTCTTTTAAGATTTTTAATCTGAAAGATCTAACCTTTCACCAACCTTCTTCGACAGCCTTTAATTTTTCCATCGTTAGTCTTGTCAGCTATTTATTGATTTCTCAGAAATTTATTCTGTGTAGTACAGGCCTGAACTGCCGACCTCCCACTGTACACATCTGATACTCAGCTACTTCAGGGGGAGTGGAAGGGGAGGGCCTGAGATTGGCTGGTAGCAGGGCAGCTATATTAGCATGTGATTAAGCAGGCACTGTCTCTAACACAATGCCACTTCAGTTGATTTTCCATTCTTCAAACAACAGTCAAACTGCAAATGCTTCATATGTAGTTCAGGGATAATTTCCATAGAAATATTTCTTAGGTATTAAATGGGTCCTAATAAATAGGCAAAATTGTGATGTCACTTTAAAGGTGAGGACAGCCACACAAAAGGGAAGGTACCTGGCATTCTAGGCATCAGATGTCACTTCCCGCAATTCAAATGAATAAAAAGGATCAGGACCAATTATCCTCCTAACAGCCTTAACCATTAGACAAGAATCTACCACTAGAAATAATCACAATGTATAAAATAATTTAATGTATAGTTTTCCACTCAATGTTAACATTTCAAGTTTTATAATTAAGACTCTCAGTGGCCAATGGCAGATGATTAAATCTCAAATTCTGGGTCCACACCACTATTTTTTTAAAAAAATATATTTTATTGATATTTCACAGAGAGGAAGGGAGAGGGATAGAGAGCTAGAAACATCGATGAGAGAGAAACATCGATCAGCTGCCTCCTGCACACCTCCCACTGGGGATGTGCCCGCAACCAAGGTACATGCCCTTGACCGGAATCGATCCCGGGACCCTTCAGTCCGCAGGCCGACGCTCTATCCACTGAGCCAAAGCGGTTTCGGCCTCACCACTATTTTATCTTGTTAGGTTGTTCCATCCTCCACAACCGTGGACCTCAACCTGGGGTCTCAACTATTGGACTAGTTCCTACTTGTTGAGTCAGGGTGAGCACTGGTCCAGGAGCCCCCTTTGGAGTCTATTCCCACCTGATGGCCTGCTGGGGGCACTCACAGGCAAGTCACTCAAATTTGCTGTGTTTTAATATCACCTGAAAGAGAGATCAACTATTTACTTGACTCACTCAAGAATGTTCCAGTATCATTCAGTGATATGTTCCACTGAAGACAGTGGCAAGTGTTTTGAAAGAGTAAGTTAGTATTTATGTAAAAAATGCTCATTCAAGAAACAGGTTTCATGATCCAAACCTGTCTCATAGTAAGGCTCACTCCCACTTGTGGCCATGCAGTCCTAGATTCCAGCCCTGCGATTCGCAACAGGCAAGTCAGATCCTGATCAGGGTAACTGCAAAGGGGATAGAAGGACAAATGCTTTTTTGTTCAGTTTCCTGGTCCTCATGGAATTTAATATACAGTCATTCAGTTGGAGTGATATTGTTTAATTTGGGGCGGGAGAGGGTAGGATCCAGTTTTCTATTTGGGTAAAGTTGAAAAGTACCTGATAGAGAAGTGAAATGGAAATTAAACTCTTCAGGCATTTTGAGAACAAAATTACATTTATTTAATCTGAGGTGAGTTCCCCTCAATAAAATACAACAGATAAGAGAGAGAAGTAGGAGGAAAACCATCTCCACCACAAGATCTTTGCACCTATACTTACAATGATGTTTTTGATGCAAGGATTTTCCAAAATAATTTGTAGTTAATCAAGTATAGGAAGGCCAGACAGGAAGCCTCATAATGTAATATGCAAATATTTTCTGTTAAATATTCATTATGCCAACAGGACCTGGGCACTCATGTGCACCTCACTCATAGAATCACTGATCCTGGCTATGAGTTTTTTTTTTTTCCTTTTGCACATGTACACCTAATATCCTTAAGATGAAGTTATATAAGGAAGTTTAAATTTCCCTGACATCTCTTCAAAATATTTATAAATGTTTGCTTGAGAGAAAGGACATGAGCTAGCAATTCACAGAGCAGGAGCCGTTAGCCATGTAAAACTAGATTTTTCTAATTAATAATCGAAACACACATAAACCTGTGCTGGTTGGCAGCAGGCCTAGCAGGACCTAGTTCAGAAGGTCTGGAGTTCATCTGCTCCAACAAACCCTCAGCTGGGTCTTCAGCAGCCACAGGCAGCCATCGGAAGAAGAGGAGATCATAAATCCTTTCACCTCACATCCCTCTAAGTCACCCTAACACGCAATATATTAGGCAGAGCTCCACAGATCCGGTGTGATTTCGGGGACTCTCTGAAGGATATCCCATCTCCAATACACTGCCAGTGATGAAATAACTTTTAATAAGGAAAAAAGCCACTTATTCCATAATTAGAAATTAAAAGGCTTAAAATACCAAAGACTGATTGTGGCAGTGTTTAAGTACAAATGAGTTTCAGCTGTATAATAGCAATAATAAGAATATAATAATAATGAAATTATTGAGAACTGTAATTAGAGGAGAGGAAGAAAGGAACACCCACAGAAGTACTAGGCTCCTGAAACAGGAGAGGCAACCCCTTGAGGTGACAAGATGGCACGTGTCTACAATGACAAGTGCCACTGGAGGTGGGGCAGGAGTCTTGGATACAAACATGTGTCCTGCTGTTCATTTGCTGTAAAATTCCAGGAGTCTTAAATTTGCTGAACCACAGTTTACCCATCTATAAAATGGAAATGATGTCAACCTCGACCATTGCTCTGGGTCTAGATGCGATTACTTATGCGAAAGCATGTGGAACATATATAGCCATGTATGAAAGTAAAGTCATATCTGTGCAGCAGAAGCCAAAGGCCAGAAAAGAAACACCTCCCAGAGACATGACTTTGCCCACAGTAAAGCTGTTTGAATTTTTAACGGGAGAAAGACAAAGAGACACAGTATGTAAAGCTGTTTCGGTTATGCAGCTATGACATCAGGTGGCTCCACTGGAGACGATTTCTGAGTCATTGGGATTGTTTATAGAACAGTTGACTTGATTATCAAAGGGGCTTCCCTGACTGCGATATGCGTTTTCCAGAGTTGTTGCCCTGACTTTAGATATTATATTTCCATGCAACAACTCACCAGCAATGCCCAAAGGACCATTCTTTAAACAAGCTGGGAAATAAATTTAACACTCAGCTATACAAGCTGCAAACGTGCTTTTAGGAAATACAATATAGTGTATGCTTACCACTTACATAACCAGACAGCTGGAGTCTACAGAAATGCAAATTTTGTCATCACTCAAATGCACTGAAAAAATATTCTTCACTGACATGCAAGGGTGAGGGGAAACCATTTGGGAGAAAAGAGATACCAACAAATCCAAACCTTAAGCAAATAAAAAACAAGTCCAAGTTTTCTATAAAAGTAGAATGGGGACTGCTTTTCTTTCTATGATTTTCTGTTTATTCTGACTTATGCATGAGCCATGAGCTCTCCTTATGGTTCTTCCCTGTTTTGTGAAGCCCATGGTAATGAGCAGTCCAAGTGCCTTTCTGTTTCCTGGTGCTACAGGCTTTTTCTCATTATGATTTTCTCCTGTCATACCAGAGGTCAGCCATTTTCTGAACTGAATTATGGGGGCTGCAAAGGTTACTAACTCAGGCCCACACCCAACTTATCTTTGCTTCACTCAGTTCCAAGCCTGTTAGAATACCTTTTACTCTCTCTTTTTTTAAGTCATTAGATAGGCAGGCAAACAGCCAGTTAAACCATACTAACTAGTGACAAACGCTATCAGTATGAATTGCGTAAGCAATTTTTCTATACAATTCCCTACACGATAGACTACTCACATGGCAGACACACACACACACACACACACACACACACACACACACACACTTTACATAAAAACAGGAAAAATCCACAAACCGCACATTTACAGATATCCTATGGATCTCTTTATTTCAAAACTATCCAACATGCAACCTCTCAACCCTCACTCTAAATGAGTGGCTGCTTTCAATTTAAAGCCTAACTCACTTTTAGCCTTCAAAACAATCCTCAATTCATGCCCAAAGCAGAGAAGGTGATTTGGATTAGAGAAATTCAGTCCCTTTCCCTCCAGCCCCCATGGGCTCATGGAGGTTAATAGGTCAGTCCATGAAGAAAGAATGTCCGTATCTTTCAAGAGGTCTACACCTTCTGCACCTGCAACACCCAGCCATCAGGGAAGTTAAGTGCTTTTTGAGGCTAGAAGAATTCACTTAGCTCCCATTTGCCAGAACTAAAATTGCACTCTTGGAGCTTCTGGCAGGAAATGAGTAACTGGACTTAGTGTTCCTATGGAGAAAAAAAGGAAAGGGAATATTTCTCTTCCTTCAGTTTCCTGAAATAGAATGGTCCCAGGAAGAAGACCCACAGGCAGCACAAGGAGAGCATCATTAAGTGATGCCACCTCCTATCTAGTATTAAATGAAGCTGTTAAAGTAATGGTGCAATTATATAAAAGCAAAGAAATACACAATCTCTTAAACTCGTTAATGTATATAATGTAGTTAATTCCCAGAGATTCAGGTTAGGGCTTTGAGCCACAGGTATGACTATTTTGCAGAAGTTAACATTTTGCTTTGCCTCTGTGACTTCAAGATGGCATAAGGGAAGGACTGATCCCTTCCTCATTCAGCAGATGTAAGAAGGCTTGGACAACACCTTCTGCAAGTGTGGAAACCATGTGCTCTTTGTTACCTGGAGAACACAGTTCTGTCATCTACACATGAAGTGGGACGCCACTTTGCCAACTCTCTCTCTCTCTGGGCAGTATAGCACAAAAGCAAACCTTATACTGTTCTGCATATTTTAGTTTATTCTTAGTCCTAAGAGAGAATGTTTAGAGGATTTTTAAATATTTTTGTTTTTAATAGAAGAGAAAAATTTGGAATTACAAAGTAACTACTGCCCCAAACTGTTAGTCTCTTAAGTTGCACGTCGTGTGTATGAGCAGAGATGTATCAACATTTCTCACCCCTCACCTCAGCCTAAGGATTGCGATCATGGGAAGACCGAAGAGAAATTCCCTTTATGTCTGTTAGGAGATGATTAGTTATTGGTTCTCAAACTTTAGAACACATCAGCATCATCTTTAGGGCTTGCTAAAGCAAGATTATTGGGCCCTACCACGCAGATTCAATACATGTAAGCTAGAGCCTAAGAATTTGCATTTCTAGCAAGTTCTCACACACTGCTGATGCTGCTGGTCCCGAGATCACACTTTGCCCACCTGACATAGTAGCTCATATACGCTGGTCCACACAAGCACTGAGAAACAAGTATCCGGCTTCTCCCAGACTCACTGCTCTTTCTTACCAGAAGTTTTCATCCCACACCAGGCATCCAATGATGATGTTGTATCTTTTCTGCCAATGGCTCTGACTTCTCTCTAACCAACAGTGGGTGCTGGTAGGTGGTAATGCGTTAACATATGTTTAGGTCAAATCATACCTGGTAGGGAATTACTCGCTGTGCTACCTGAATGTATCGCCCTGAGAGCAGGATATTAATTCCTTTCTAATATTTTCTTTCAATGTTATCAAGGTTTTTAGAAGCCAAGCTCAAAAAAGAAAAGAGGACAGAAACTATGTGTACATATGTATACTCAGCATCCAGACACCTAAATGTCTATTAGCCACCTATTCCAGGAGTGTGGTTTTTCTGCCTTGGGGTAGAATTTCATAAATTTAAATACAGTTTGAAAAGATTATCTGTAATTTTTCTATTATCTCATCTCATGTGGTCTATTAATGACCAAAATAACCAGGAACGGTTTCAATATTTAACAATAACTTTTTTATTTTTTATTTTAAAAAAATACATTTTATTGATTTTTACAGAGAGGAAGGGAGAGGGATAGAGGGTTAGAAACGTGGATGAAAGAGAAACATCCATCAGCTGCCTTCTGCACGCCCCCTTACTGGGGATCGAGCCTGCAATCAAGGTACATGCCCTTGACCAGAATTAAACCCAGGACCCTTTAGTGCACAGGCCCACGCTCTATCCATTGAGGCAAACCAGTTAGGGCAACAATAACTCTTTTTTAAATTCTGAATGTTAAAGACATTAGCTGATGCAGAACTACTCAAGGAAACCAAAGGAGAGCATCAGCTATAATGCACAGGAGAGGCTGACAGTAAACTTTGTGCTGAAGAGACAAAAACATACGTGTTAACATGACCAGAATATCATTTGATGAGTAAGGCCGGTCTTAAAGCCTCTGCCTGTAGGTTGTCCAAATGCCTGACAGAGCTACCGGGCATGAGGCAACCTCATCAGGCTAACTTGCTGCCCGATGCAGCAAAGAAGGGCAATTAATAGGGACACCATCCACTGTTCACTGAAAAAGATCAGTGCACAGAAAGGGTCGTAAGGTGTGTCTTTTTTAATTTTTTAACAATATATAAAGCATGATTTATTTTTTAAAAGTTTATTTTAATTATGGTTTATAATCAATACTATCTTGTATTAGTTTCACGTGAACAGCATGGAGGTTAGACATTTGTACACTTTACAAACTGTTCCCCCTGATATTTCCAGTACTTATCTGGCACCATACGTAGTTATTACAGTATTATTATGTTTCCTAGGCCGTACTTTACATCCCCATGACTATTCTGTCACTACTAATCTGTACTTCTCAATCCCTTCACCTTTCTCATCCAGTGCCTTAAAGCCCCTCCTCTCTGGCAACCATCAGTCTGTTCTCTGTATCTATGAGTCTGTTTCTGTTGTGTTTATTCATTCACATTGTCCTTTATATTCCACATATAAGTGAAATCATATGGTCTATGCCTTCCTCTGACTGACTTATTTCACTTGGCATAATCCCTGCCAGGTCCAGAATGGGTCACAAAATTTATGAGCAATGAGAACTTGACTACTGGATTCTTGAAATCATTTCATAATTATTTCTAATTTTGAAATATATATCTGAGAATAGCCCCCTAAAGTAAAAATAATCAAGTGTGTATGAAAGCTGGTAAAGGGCAAATCAAAAACCACACCTTTCATCCAGATTTCTCACCAGAAAACTTTTAGCCTTGAGTGCAATTTCTCAGTAGCTTTTGTTCATTTCCAGTAGAGCTTCCAGTAAACCGTACACATTTACACACACACACACACACACACACACACACACACACACACACACAATTTCACTATGGTTTTTGGTCAATGATTAGGGCCACTCAACACTGAGAAAGTAGCAGTAATTATCCCAGCAGCAAGGTGCCAGCACCTACAGGCAGAAGCAGAGCTCCACCCTGGGGTTTCTGCAGAGTCTACAACTGCACCCCTCTTACTAGCAGAGGACACAGGATGAAAGGTGAAATCCATGTGCAGCACAGTTTTGATGATTCATCCCACACCAGTCCTGTCAAAGGCAGTGAGTGATCGATGTGGCTGCTGGCTGACTATTTCAAGCACATACTGGATCAAGTACGTTTGTCTGCTCTCTTTCAAAGCTTCGGCTGCTCACTCTTCTGCCTCAGAACATCCATTTTCAGTTTGTTCTAAAATACCATTTTTCACTAAACATTTTGGAAATGCCTAGGTGCCCACAACGTTTCACCAATTTATCCCAACCACCATTTTTCGTATGTCCCGAAGTCATTTGCTGTGTTCCAACTTGAGTCGTTTATTCCAGTGGTGGCAGGTGAATAAGTCTTTGGAAAAGGTGAATAAGTCTTTGGAAAAGCACAAAGAAACGTTAGCAAGTATGAAAGCCGCCTCCGTCGCTGACTTCCTATATGGGAACTTTAAGCATATATTGTTCTGCCATCTGGAACAGACTGTTCTCTTCTTGTGGCTTCATGGTACATGATTTGCAATGGATGAGGCAGCCTTTGTAAGGTACACCTCAATGTTTCTATCAAACTCGCTCCAAAAAAGTAGGTCTAAGATCCCACTACAGACTAATGTCCATAAACACAAGTATTTATTCCTAAAGGTCCCATTTTCAGCTCAATTATAGAGGGTGATCATTTCTTTGCTTAACCATTATCAATAATTATTGTTGCATAAAAAAGGGAAATGAGGTGAGGTCTCACAAGAAATGAGAATTCTGATATTCAAGTACAAGTGTCCCCAAAAATGTATACAAACTTTGAATAATTACATTAATTCCAATGGGTTAAATCTGAAAAGAAAGAAACATCAATTGAGCTACCAGTTGTTAAAAGTATGCATTTTTTGGGGGGAACACCCTGTATACCTGTAAAACTCTAATTGTATTTTTTCTTATCGACACATCAATATGGCCATAATAAATCAAAGAGAGTCGCATAAACAAATGAACTTGGTTAATAACATACATATGTCACTCTCTCATATGAACTTTTGCCTAAGCACAATTTTTCAGCTATCTACAAATGGAATTTAAATTTCTGGGATTCATGATTGTGATGGTGAATTTTATATGTCAACTTGACTGGACCATGGGATGACCATGCATTTAGCCAAAAATTATACTTCTAAAAAAGAGGTTATTAATCCCTAGAATTTAAGACCTCACCCATATATCCCACAACGGGTTCCTTCTTACATAATTCCCACAAGTTATGAACTTCCTACACACATCCCATAAGTTATGAGCCTTTACACCATTCATTTCTCATGTTTTTCTGGGAACCACATTGACCATCAGCAAAAGCTTTAGAATCAAAACAGTTACTAATGAAAACAAGCTCTCCTAAATCAGACATCCAATATTTTATTACTTTAAAACTGAACCAAACCAAAGATATTTCATATAAAGTTGCTAGAATGGGTTGCTAATAAAAATATAAATCTACCTGGTACAGCTGGGTTTTTTTTTTTCTTTTCTTTTCTTTTTCTTTAAGGAAAATTATTTGTTGCAAAGATGTTAATGATATTAAGGCCCTGGAATTCCATTATGTGCTATTGCCTTGCAAACAAATATTTCTGTTTTACTTTAATAATTACTTCTGCAGTCTGCTTTAGATTTGCCTCTGTCCCCTCCCTCCCTCCCTCCCTCTCTTCCTCCTGTCCTTCCATTTCTCCCTCCTCCTCCATCTCAGTTATGGGTCATTTTCTAGTCACAAAGAACAGTCTTTCCGGAAATTAACATTACTGCTAATGTCACCACAATCCTCAAGTGGGTAAAAGTACTGTGTTGCTAGAATAAAACCCACACCCTCTATTTTGCATTAGTCCTCTCTTAAGAATGGTGGCCAGTGAACATGCTGCTTAAGTTTAATAGTGGGTGGGGTGAGAAGGGGTTTTGAAGAAGATTCTTTTTTTTTTTTTTAACTTCCACAATGCTTTCATGACATTTTCCCTGAGATCAGGGCACAAGTAGAAAAACAAATTAGGAACCTCATTCATGTTTTTTTCATTCTCAAGAATATATTGATATTAACTGTAAGAATATAAATTCACTGATTCCACTGAATTACACTCAGTTATACTGGGTCAGTAAGCTTCAAGCAAACCAGAAGCTTAATCTTAATCATTTCCACAAGGCCTCCATTAGCTGCAACAATCCTTCATGTAAGAAACCATTAAAAACACCCTGTCACCTGTAAAACCTGGCACAACGAGACAAGCTTCCTGCAATCCACCCATCCCCTCGCCCCCAAGGTCTCACCATCATTTATATACATGGAACTGGGCTGACATGAACACAGAGCATATTCCTGAGGGGAAGACAGCCTATGAGAAGGCAGTGTGGAGGAAGAAGGCACTCTTCTGTCTGGGGATCAGTGTAGTTTGTCTGCGTGTGAGCATCCTACCTTTTTTCTTCAAGGACAGAAGGTTAAGACCTTCATATCCGTGAATCAGTGCTACTCAGCACTGCCAATCCTCTGGGAACAATTAGTGAATCCTAAAATAACCCAACTGCAGCTTTACTCCTAAGATATTTTGGCTGTATATTACATAATTTTTATATTAATGTTTTTAATAGTTATAAGTAGTTATCACTCAAATATACCATCATAGAAACCATTTACTAGACAGCAATCTATATGTTACATTATCCAAAGAAAGTCAATATGTCCCTCCTTATTAGCAGACTATAACCTAAGATAAAGTGGCTGCAAAGAAATATCTAAAAAAATCAAACAACAAAACACACGTACATACACACTATCACACACATACACAACTATTCACACTGTTAAAATGCAAAGTCACTAGTGCATTTTGAATGTTGGTTAGTAAGAGAACAAATGTGAATGATTTAGAAAATGTAAGATCAAAAGAAAATACCATCTTGAAAATCAGAGAGGACTGAAGAGCTGCATGAAGGAGGAGAAAGTTGGGAGGCCTTTGTGAGGGAAAGGGAGGATCAAGAGAGTAGAAAGTAGCTAGTATACAATATAGAAATGTAGCTTTACATATACCATGTTATTCAGCCATGAGAAAGGAGGACACTCTCCATGTGCAACAACATGAGTGGGATTTGAAGGAATATGCTAAGTGAAATAAGCCAGACAGAGAAAGACAAGTATTGCATGGTATCACTTAGATGTAGGTCTTTAAAAACAAAAACAAAAAAAAAATGTCCAATTCATAGAAACAGAGAGTAGAAAAATGGTTTCCAGGGGGCGGGGATGCGGGAATTAGGGAGAATTTTCAGCTTTAAGATGATTATGATCTGAGGATCTAATGTAAAACATGGTGGCTATAATTGATAACACTGTACTGAAGAATTGAAATTTGGTAACAGAGTAAAATTTAAATGTTCTAATAAAAAAAAGAATGAAAAGGTAAATACATAAGGTAATGACTGTGTTAATTAACCAGATTTTTTTTTGGGGGGGTGGGATTCTTTCATAATGTATACATATAGCAAATCATCACAATGTACACTTTAAATATCTTACAATTTTATATGCCAATTAAAGCTGAAATGTAAAAAAGTGTTGACCAAGAAGAATTGAGTGGATATAGTAGAAAAGTTGAAGTCAACAAGAGGATAGGAGGTTATCCAGTAGGATGCAGTGAAGGGACGTACATGCATAATGGGTGGAGAGGAACTTGCAGCTTCTCCCAGGAGATGAGCAGGTAAGAGGGGCTTCTCAGAGCTTGAAATCAGGAACAAGGAGAGTCATGGTTAAACTTTAACAAGCGAAAATTGATATGCATTGTTAAGATGGATCAAGAGGGGTTAGTTTCAGAATAAAAAGAGCACTGCCTAAGCAAGATGGTACAGATTTCAGTTGAGCCCACTGGCCTGTGGCATGCTGGCCATGGTTCAGCACAACAATGCTGTTTACTGGAGGCATTAATTTTTTTCCTGTTACTTAGCTTGCAGTGAAGATAAGTTAGCTACATCAATAACACTGTTCTCTCGGGTTTGTGTTAACAGTCATTATAATAATAAACTCAATAATCACAAAAGAAAAATCCTGTGATGAGTAGTTGTGTGTCTGCTATGATCCAGACTACACCAGATGCTCTACATTCACCATCTTACTAGGCTTTGCAGGATCCCAATAAGGAGGAATTATTTTTAATTCCATTTGATGGCTTAGGAAAGTAAGGCCTAGAGTAGTTTAACAATTTGTTCAAGGTCAGGGCTTGGAAAACTTTTTCTGTAGGGGGACAATGAGTAAATACTTTAGGCTTTGAGGGCCAATCTCTGTCAAAACAACTTTGCAAGTACAAAAACAGTCAGACAATATATAAAGGAATAAGTGGGACTATGTTCTAATAAAACTTCATTTATGAGCACTGACTTGATGTAATTTCCTGTGTCACAAAATATCGTTGCCCTTTTGAATTGTTTTCAAGCATTATATGGTTCTCAGGGCTTACAGAATGAGGAGGCAGCCTGGCTTCAGCCTAAGAACCATTGCTTACTGACCTCTGCTCAAGGTTATCCATTAAGGTAAGTGGCAGAGCCAGAATTCAAAGCAAATTTCTCAGACTACAGAAATTGTGCCACCTCCTATATGCTTAACATCAAATTAGTATAGGCCAGTACAGTACAGTAGACAGAATAGTCTATTATTTACTTCATTTGGTATATGAGGAAGATTACTTTATAACATTGGCTAGCCCAAACACTATCTAACTAGAGGCCCGGTGCACAAAATTCATGCACAGGGGGAGGGAGGGGTCCCCTAAGCCCAGCCAGCACCCTCTCCAATCCGGGATCCCTATCACAATCTGGGACCATTGGCTCCTAACTGCTCACCTGCCTGCCTGCCTTATTGCCCCTAACTGCCCTGCCTGTTGGCCTGGCCATCCCCAACTGCCTCCCCCCCCTCCACCGGCCAAGTCACCCCCAACTGCCCCCCCACTGGCCTGGTCACCCCTAACTGCCCCCCCCCGCCAGCCTGGTTGCCCCTTACTGCCCCCCCTGCCGGCCTGGTCGCCCCAACTGCCCCCCCCCCGGCTGGCCTGATCGCTCCTAACTGCCCCCCACCACTGGCCTAGTTGCCCCCAACTGTCCCCACTGTGGGCCTGGTTGCCCCATGCAGCCTGCTGCCTGGTTGTTTGGTCGCCCCTCACTAACGCCCCTGCCGACCTGGTCGCCCCATGCAGCCTGCTGCTCAGTCGTTTGGTCGCCCCTCACTAACCCCCCTGCTGGCCTAGTTGCCCCACGCAGATTGTTTGGTCGTCCATTAGGTTGTGATGGTCACTTAGGCTTTTATATATATAGATATTAACATCTATAATAATAAAAGCATAATATGCTAATTAGACCAGATGTCCTTCCTGACAAGCCACCGCAGCTGTGAGGGCTGAGCCCCTTGCAGGAATTTCGTGCATCGGGCCTCTAATATATAATAACTGATAAACAACTCAAGTGAACTTTCAATTTATTTAAATGTAACAATATTTATTGAATGTATATTAACATAATAGGCAAGGCATACATAACCATCTAAGAAAAGGTGACATTTTCTCTCAACTTTAGGTGTTAGCAATAGTTATTTACTCTGTGGTTGATTTTCCCCATGCTTCCACTGAACTCTTCCTCCAACCTAAAATTTTGTAGGGCCTAAATCAGGGGTGGACAAACTTTTTGACTCAAGGGCCACAATGGGTTCTTAAACTGGACTGGAGGGCTGGAACAAAAGCATGGATGGAGTGTTTGTGTGAACTAATATAAATTCAAAGTAAAGGAGTGGAGGGGAGAGCAAGAGAACCCTCCGCTCTTTCGGCTCCGCAGGCCGGATAGAACAGCCAAACGGGCTGGATCCGGCCCGCGGGCCATAGTTTGCCCACGGCTGGCCTAAATCCAACTTGTTTCAAAATCCCTTAGGATTTTAATGGATGCTTTTATGTGAATGTTCATAGCAGCTTTGGAAACAACTCAGACACCCATCAACAAATGAATGGATAAATAAAATGTGGTATATATATATATATATATATATATATATATATATATATATATATATTGAAATATTAGCCATAAAAATGAATGAAATTTGGATATATACTACAACATGGATAGATTTTTAAACATTGTGCTAAGTGAAATTAGTCAGACACAGAAGTGCAAATATTATATGATTCCCCTTATATGAAATACCCAGCATAGGCAAATTCACAGAGATAGAAAATAGTCTAGAAGTTACCAGGGGCTGGGGTGGAAGGGAGTTCTTATTTAATGGGTACAGAATTTTATTTGGGGAATGATATAAATGTTTTCAGTATAGATAGTGGTGATGTTTATACAACATTGTTAGTATATATAATGACACTGAGTTGTACCCTTATGAATGGCTCAGATGATAACTATTATTATGCATGTTTACCACAATAAAAAAATTAAAGCCCTCACTATGACTTTTCTTTTCATCAAAAATAGAAAGGTTCTATTCATTCTTGCCAAACAATAAACTAATGAAAAAATTCACTTATTTTCCAAAAATTTCAGATTGTTGTATTTCTAAATATGTTATTTTCAAATTACATATATGCTTTTTAAGGCTGTCAAAGAAAAAATGAAGTTTTTGTTTACTTAACATTTCAAAATAAATCAATATGCATTGTGAACAAAAATGAATCATAACAATGTTGACTCTGAATGTTTTTAATCCTTAATGATATGTTTTAAAAATTAGGTAGCATGATATTAAATAGAGTTTTAAATGTATTCAATTTTCATAGGTTTTTATAAGCCAGGTAAAATAAATCAAAACATCACCCTCCATTTGAACAGCAGCCATGTGTCCTGGAGTCCAGTGGTCCCCACTCTCCCCATCCTTTGTTCCTCAGAGTCACTGACAGCTTTTGGCTGTTGGTCTGTCCTCCGCTCAATACACAGTAGAATGACAGGTAAGCTGCCAAGAAACACCACTGCTCTTCCCTGATTACTGTTTCTCATATCTTTTATATAATAAGTATTTTGATGGGAGAGCTTATGCTATTAATAACTTAAGAATATTTAAAGACAGTAAAGATTTCTCTACTTGTTTTTGTGTTGTTGTTTTTTTTTTTTTACCAATGGCTTAGTCAGCTCCAAGTGACTCACATAAACTGAACTAAGTTAACCTGTTTCTAATTATAATGTAAAAATAACATCTATAAAATCATATTTAAACACAACCCCACAAGGGTTTACATAAATTTTAACACGTTTCTCAGGAAACATACTGTGGAGAGTAGGGAAATAAAGATAGATTTTTGGGGGTACAGCCTTAGCTTGAAAGAGCTGTGTTTAGCTGTCAGTCTCTATGTTGGGGGTAAGAACTGTATTCGTTTTCTATTGCTGCCATAGCAAAGTGCCACAGACTGGGTGGTCGAGACAACAGAAATTTATTTTCTTACAGTCCTGGAGGCTGTAAGGTCTAAGATCAAGGTAAAAGCATGGTTGGTTCCTTCTGAGGCCTCTCTCCTGGGCTTGCAGCTGGCCATCTTCCCATGTCTTCGCATGGTCTTCCTTCTGTGTGTATGTTGTGTCCTAATCTCCAATGTTTAGAAGAACATCAGTCATATTGGGTTAGGGCCCAACCTACTTGCCTCATTTTACTTTAATTCTTTCAAGTCCTTATGTCCAAATATAGTCACAGTCTGGGGACTGGGGATTAGAACTTCAACATCTGAATTTTGGGAGAACATAATTCTGCTCATGACACTAATTTAGAACACTGCTACTTTTTTAAAATTATATTTTTATTGATATCAGAGAGGAAGGGAGAGGAACAGAGAGAGAGACATCAATGATGAGCATGAATCATTGATTGGCTGCCTCCTGCATGCCTCCTATTGGGGATCAAGCCTGCAACCCAGGCATGTGCCCTGACTGGGAATCGAACTGTGACTTCTTGGTCCATAAGTCGATGCTCAACCACTGAGCCACGTCGGCCAGGCATTAGAACACCACTATTAATTACTGTTCATGAAGATATTTTTCAAGGTTAACAATGTTGGCTCAACTTGGACCATGCCAGTACACACTTAACTGCCACTGCTTACTGATGCTGACTTAACTCCAGCCCCTGCTGCTTGACAAATCACAGCCCTTGCATGCAGGGACCGTGGCTAGGGATGCAGGTCCCCAGTTCCCAGGGTTGGGCTTGAACTTCTATCTCCCCTGAAACAATGCTCACTGTTTCTAGCACATAACGGCGAGGCAAAACACTGCCCCGGTGGTGGCTGGCCAATCACAGATTTGAATATGTGCCACTGTGTTTCTCTCTGTTGCTCAAAGAATGGACCTGAACCACAGAATATAAAATATTCCTTGGCAACCAGGTACATAAAAGTAAGGAATCTTCTTTTCTCTTCCCTGAGAAAATGAAAATACATTTCAAAAACCCTCCAAAAGTCTTTGATTCTGTGTGTGTTAGGCTGAGCTAAGCTTCTTTAAACCCTGTTACACAGAACTGAAGGCTTGAACTATAGGGGATCTGTTACCACATTCATTTCAAATTCTGATAAGCATTCTTGAATTTTTAAAAATGTTTTTAGTCCATCTATTTGAGCATTGGGCCTCAGACAGCTCTCCTTTTTATCTTTCAAGTTCAAAGTACAATTTTGAAATAAAGGTTTAACTTTCCTGTGAATTCTGTAAGTTTTATACTCTCAGGAGCAGTGGCCCCAAGGTTTTAGACATGTGTCCCCACTCTGAAGGAACTTTCCTTTGCCTTCCTCATCTCCCCCTTAGATGGAGTCAAGACTACAACTATTCTAAAGCCCACTTAGCCCAGGATACCGCATGAATTTGATTAGGAATTATAATGGTAGGTTTTCTAAATATATTCTACATTTGCATCAACTTGAATTGGTACAAAAATTGTATCAGTTTTCAGTTGCCTAGCAATGAAGTGACATGCTGTAACAGAAAGAGCCCCATGTGGAATTGTACCCCAGTTCGGTGTGACCTTTGAATGTCCCTTAACCATCCTGGAACTTCACCTTCCCGGTGTGGAAAATGAGGATCCTGTTATCTACCTCCCAATCATTTTGGGGTTAGGTAAGAAAACAGATGTGGCAGTACCTTATAACTTAGATGTACGAATGATGGTATCACGGGGGCGTTTTTCATTTTCCTTGATTCTTCTATGACTGCTTGCTGGTCAGCAGCCATCACTGCCCTTTCTTTGTATAAAAGCACGAGGTGGCCTTGTGGCATGGGGCTACTTCACATCCTGATTTTTTCTGGGGACTGTTCCATATGGAACACTGCCACACACTGCTTTCTAGACTACACTGTAGTCTAACAATTTACATTTTTATTCATCAAGTTCACAGTATCTCAAGGCAAACTGCCTACCAACCTTGATAATGCCGTTTTACTATTATGGATGGAAATCTGAAATGTCTCTTGCTCTTTAGCATTAAATATTGAGTGGAAGTGGAACTTTTATTGACAGTTTTATTACTTTATTTTACTACCACACGTTTTAATGTGACAATAAAGCAGCGAAACACACATTAAATAAGTGCTGTGATAACTTGATAATGACCTTTCACAGATTATTTTCCCCAAGAAGGTTGGTGGCAAAGAAGACAGGGAAATGTGTTAAAGGAGAAAGCAGGTGGACCCAGACAGAACTAGGGACAGTTCTTTAACTGCCTGAAACACATCTGAGCCCTCCGCATGTGCTGGCACTGGTGCGCACAAAATGAAAAGGTCGGTTTTTGTCTTCCTTATCTTATAGACGGATGTGGAGCCAGAAACACACTGTGTACATGCAGAGTATCTGAGACAAATGCCATTATAAAGATCTGCCCCAAGTGTGATGGACAGCGCCCTGATTCGGTGTGGTGAATTAGACAAAGCCTGACACACACAGGAGGTGCTGACCAGCAGAAAGAGGAGGAAAGGAAGTTTTGAGAAAGAAAACAGCATGGGAAAAGGCATGGAGGTATGCTGGAGAATGACAGAAGGATTTGCTCAGGGGAGTGGAAAAGGTCCCATGTGAGTGAAATATAAGCTGGTGGGGGAAGCGTGGGTCAGGAGTGTTCAATCGGGAATGTGAAGACCTTCCCAGGCCTTGCTAATGCCCCTGATTCTAACAACTCCGAGAGCACTGTGTGTATACTTGATACTCATTTGTACTTAAGTGCTGTGCCATGATGTTCCCCAGGGGTGTGCCTGGGAGGCACAGGCCTTCAGCTGGCAGCTCAGGTGGGGAGAGAAAAGGATGCCTGGAGGTGCGTATTAGACTGACTTCTTCACACTTCAACTGATGTAACTGGCTCCTTTGAGGAAAAACCTTATAATTCCTTTCTCATTCAGACTCTGAATGCCATGGATCCATTTACTAAATATTTGTCAAGAGCCCACAGGCATTATTACTGAAGACTTGAGGCTTTCAGGGTAAGAGAGAGGTCTGATGTTTAAAATTACAGGGGGACGCATGGTTCTCTTGCTTAGAGGCAGTTTAGGGACAACCTCTACGGGAAGGGATGTGTAAGCATGGATCTGAAGAGAAGGCAAGAGTGGGCGAGCGCTGTTTCCTAGGCTGGAAGGAGAAGCTGAGCCAAGGAAAGGGAAAGAAGTACAATAAAAGCTGAAGCCGAGACAGCACAGGAGCCAGTGTGGAGAGCTGATGGAGAGGGAGGCCAGCGCTGGGCAGCGGGGAAAGACACCTGCCGTTCATCCCTTCCATGGCGCGGGCACTGCATTAAGACAGACAAAAGCATTGCCCTCCCAGAACTGAGGTTCTAGTGGAGGGAGATAGACAAACATGCAAAATCCATACCTGGTATGTCAGATGGGAGAGCAGTGATGCGGCAAAAAGAAGCAGGGAGGTTTTGCTAGCGGGCCTGGGAGCCAGACACCTCTGTGGCCAGGTTGTTGTGGCATTTGGGATTGTTCTATTCATGGCATGCAAGTGCCGCGGAATGTATTGTCATGGGTCTAAATGTCTACCTTGAGTCTTGAAAACACTCTATTTTTAAGAGTATTAAATAATTTTTACCACTTTTTTAAAAAAAGGAAGCAGGGAAGGGGGACACAAAGTGCTGGCAAGCAGCTGCATGGGAAGGAGTCTGAGTTTTATGGTCTTTTTTATTAGACATGGTGCGATTGGATTTGCATTTTAAAAAGATCTCTGTCTATGGGACAGAGAAAGTCTGGAGGGGAGAGAAGGACTGTGGGATGATGAGCTAGAAGGATGCACAGTGAAGCGTGGAGGGCGGCTGAGGCTAATGCATGGCACTGCAGATACACTTCTTAAACACCCAGGCATTTGGGGAAAAAGAATGGGTACGACGCAGTGATTGATTCAGTGTAGGGATGAAGTAGTGGAAAGAATCAAGGGTGAGTAATAGGTTCTGGCTGGGATGAGTGGGAAGTTTGTAGAAATATTTATTGAGCTAAGGGACACTGCAGACCAATACTTATCTCAAGGGCATGGGGCAGGGCAGGCTGTGGGGAAAGATGCTCAGTTGCATCTTAGGGATGAAGAGTCAGAGCTACACAGGTAATCTAAATAAAGACATCAAATAGATAGCACACCTGGTATGGCCGCAGATCTAGCAGATAGGACCCGGAGCTCTCTGAGCTGGGCTGAGGACAGGGACATGGAGATGTAGGAGCACACCCCGGGAGTGATCAGACCCTGCTGCTTACCTCTCAGTCCTCAGTCAGGAAGCGAAATGGGTCCAAAGCTGCTACAGCTGAAATGCCAGTGCAGCCCCTCACAGCCTCTCCTGGGTGCCCTCCACACTGTCAGCAGACCTCAGGGTGACCAGGGGACATAACCACAACACCAAGACACCGGAGTCTATGGCTTCCAATTCTGTGTGTGTTTTTTTTTTAATTTGAATTCTGCTATTAATTATTTTAAAAAGATGTCATTTTTTGAGCATAACTGCTGGATAAAGATACATAATGCAAATATATTATGAGCTCTATACTCTCTTTGGGAAATGAAAGTTTAACTTATTTTTCATTGGGACTAATAAATATATTACCACAGAACATGTTAACCAGTTGTCTCAGATAAATCATCTTAGATTCATAATCTGTCCAAAAGAATAGCTTAGCTCCACCTTTCTAAACCTGGTATTAAAATGTTTCCAAAGGTGTCAACTGATGAACTCACCAGGAAGAATTATAAATTGCTAACTTGGGATCTCTACTGCCCAAAACCCTCTCTAACTTTACCAGTATGTACAGATTAACCTACATTGCTACCTTCTTTAAAAATCATCCTTAGACACTCCAGGATTCTATCCTAGATTGGGATGCGTGTATGTTTTACACGCTCAGACAGGGTTAGACAAAGGTGGCCCACAAAGGCAGCTGCATGGAGGGTCAATGATTTCCGCTGTGGGCTGGATACAGGTCACCTGCAGCAATCATTTCTCTGCCCTCACTTCCTTTTTCTCTTTGACTACAGTGAGAGCTCCAATAGCCACAATGAAATTAAAGAGCCGGCTCATGGATATGTCACCTAGGTAACATCCAATTTTCTTTGACATGGTAGATGACAGGTGTGGAGCCCAGAGCCATGTTCTCTTAACTTCCATAGAAAAGTGTTATTTTTCAAAAGTTGCTATAGGCAATTCTGAGGGTGAAAAGGTATGTCTTTGTTTTCAAATAATTTATAAACTCTAAAAATAATTAAAGCTGATATGTGATCAGTATGATATATACGGGTCAGATATAATATTGATAAAATAAGGAACAAGAGTTTTAATTTCAAAGTACTAAGAAATTATTTTTAAAGAGAAAAAGATACATCTAATGCGTCAAAACAAAAAAGCGTTACCAATGTCCACCTAATAAGCGAGTAGGCTGGACTTGCTAATGTAAGAGTGCAACTGAGGACAAAACAGTTAAAGTGGCCACCTTTCTAAGTCTACACATCCTTTTGGCAGGAGGCATATTAATATCTGCTGGTCAAGCGGAGTTCTGCTTTATAATTTTAAATAAATTGCCACATAGTCTCAGAATTAGGGCAACAAGCAAACACACAACGTGAGAAATAGTAGCGAAGGTCAACTAATCTCACATTGTACTTAGTAGTTACACCTAAATGACTCTGACAGATAATTATCTTTTATTCTTCCAAGTACCTCTTAGGGCTGAATAACCCTGTCAGGTTATATCTATATGCTATATACACCAACTGCCCTACTCAATTTATGTCCATTTTATCTGGTTTTATCTTGAAATGAGAAGTTCTTATTGTCTAACCACATCCTTAAATTGACTTAAACGAGGACTACCTGTTTTACTCACGGAGCCAGGTTTTATAGTGAGGCAAAAAGCAAAGTGTACCAAGAGCCTCGAGTGCTGGCTCTGAGGCTGCTTCTGCAGCAGGAGACTTGTTCACTGTGCACTTGTGCACACAGACTAACTGTGCTCTCATACAAACAGACTCGCTGGCTACTTGTGTGACACAGACTAACTGTGCTCTCATACAAACAGACTCACTATGCACTTGTGTGACACAGACCAACTGTGCTCTCATACAAACAGACTCGCTGTGCACTTGTGTGACACAGACCAACTGTGCTCTCATACAAACAGACTCGCTGAGCACTTGTGTACACAGACTAACTGTGCTCTCACACAAACAGACTCGCTGGCTACTTGTGTGACACAGACTAACTGTGCTCTCAGACAAACAGACTTGCTGTGCACTTGTGTACACAGACTAACTGTGCACTTGTGTACACAGACTAACTGTGCTCTCAGACAAACAGACTCACTGTGCACTTGTGCACACAGACTAACTGTGCTCTCACACAAACAGACTCGCTGGCTACTTGTGTGACACATACTAACTGTGCTCTCAGACAAACAGACTCACTGTGCACTTGTGTACACAGACTAACTGTGCTCTCAGACAAACAGACTCGCTGTGCACTTGTGCACACAGACTAACTGTGCTCTCATACAAACAGACTCGCTGGCTACTTGTGTGACACAGACTAACTGTGCTCTCATACAAACAGACTCGCTGTGCACTTGTGCACACAGACTAACTGTGCTCTCATACAAACAGACTCACTATGCACTTGTGTGACACAGACCAACTGTGCTCTCATACAAACAGACTCGCTGTGCACTTGTGTGACACAGACCAACTGTGCTCTCATACAAACAGACTCGCTGAGCACTTGTGTACACAGACTAACTGTGCTCTCATACAAACAGACTCACTGTGCACTTGTGTGACACAGACTAACTGTGCTCTCACACAAACAGACTTGCTGTGCACTTGTGTACACAGACTAACTGTGCTCTCAGACAAACAGACTCACTGTGCACTTGTGTACACAGACTAACTGTGCTCTCACACAGACTCGCTGTGCACTTGTGTACACAGACTAACTGTGCTCTCAGACAAACAGACTCACTGTGCACTTGTGTACACAGACTAACTGTGCTCTCAGACAAACAGACTCGCTGTGCACTTGTGCACACAGACTAACTGTGCTCTCATACAAACAGACTCGCTGGCTACTTGTGTGACACAGACTAACTGTGCTCTCATACAAACAGACTCGCTGTGCACTTGTGCACACAGACTAACTGTGCTCTCATACAAACAGACTCACTATGCACTTGTGTGACACAGACCAACTGTGCTCTCATACAAACAGACTCGCTGTGCACTTGTGTGACACAGACCAACTGTGCTCTCATACAAACAGACTCGCTGAGCACTTGTGTACACAGACTAACTGTGCTCTCATACAAACAGACTCACTGTGCACTTGTGTGACACAGACTAACTGTGCTCTCACACAAACAGACTTGCTGTGCACTTGTGTACACAGACTAACTGTGCTCTCAGACAAACAGACTCACTGTGCACTTGTGTACACAGACTAACTGTGCTCTCACACAGACTCGCTGTGCACTTGTGTACACAGACTAACTGTGCTCTCAGACAAACAGACTCACTGTGCACTTGTGTACACAGAGTAACTGTGCTCTCACACAAACAGACTCGCTGTGCACTTGTGTGACACAGACTAACTGTGCTCTCATACAGACTCACTGAGCACTTGTGTGACACAGACTAACTGTGCTCTCATACAAACATACTCGCTGTGCACTTGTGTGACACAGACTGTGCTCTCATACAAACAGACTCGCTATGCACTTGTGTGACACAGACTAACTGTGCTCTCATACAAATATACTCGCTGTGCACTTGTGTGACACAGACTGTGCTCTCATACAAATAGACTCGCTGAGCACTTGTGTGACACATACTAACTGTGCTCTCACACAAACAGACTCACTGTGCACTTGTGTACACAGACTAACTGTGCTCTCATACAAACAGACTTGCTGGCTACTTGTGTGACACAGACTAACTGTGCTCTCATACAAACAGACTCGCTGTGCACTTGTGTACACAGACTTGCTGTGCTCTCATACAAATAGACTCGCTGTGCACTTGTGTACACAGACTTGCTGTGCTCTCACACAAACAGACTCGCTGAGCACTTGTGCACACAGACTAACTGTGCTCTCATACAAACAGACTCGCTGTGCACTTGTGTACACAGACTTGCTGTGCTCTCATACAAATAGACTCACTATGCACTTGTGCAAATAGTCCATGCACTTGTGCAAACTGGATGTGCACTTGTGCAAACACTAGCTGTACATTTGTGTAAGTAAACTGGCTGTGCACCTGTACAAACAGACTATCTGTGCACATTGTAAATAGACTGGCTGTGTACTTGTGCAAAATGATTCCCTGTTCACATGTGCAAATAGACTAGCTGTGCACTGTGCGACTTACTATTATCCAAGGTCTCAACTTCCCAGTCAATAATATGTAGGAGTCAGATGAAATGATAGAGAACTCAAATTGTTTTTCTTGTAAATATATTCTGTCAAGAACTGAAGGGACCAAAAAAAGAACTGTGAAGGGTCTGAGATTTTACTCAACTTTCATATTAACAAGTTACTTGCCCTAGTTTCACAGATGTTGGCAGAAGATGTGAGACACCTCGATCAGAGATAAAGGACTTCATTACTAACAACTCAGCCAGTAGCATGAGCTTCAAGTTGCTGTTGGTCCCGTTGCTCCTCAAGTCCCATGGGAGCAATACAGAGGGTCCAGGTCAGGCTGCACAGGCAGGAGGTCTGGGTTACATCTGAAGAACCCCGAGCTTAGGAAACCCAAACCTTTTCTTATGGGTGTAAGCAAACCTGTCTGCCTTTTGCTCCAGAGAGGTACACTGTCTTTAGTATATTATACCAAACAGTAAGACAGCCTGTCCTCTGCTCTATCGGCAGGCACTGTCTCTATCTTCCAAGGCTCTTCACTATACAAACACTCCTGAAAAGACAGCCCAGAACAGGCCATCAGGGCCTCTGTTGGCAAGATGTGCCAAAGTATGAGAGCCCCAGGGAGAACTACATCCCCATGTCCTCTAAACAATTCAGGTCCCATACATTTCTCTCATTATAACTGGACTCAAAGTTAGATCCACAATGAATACGAAGAATGAACTTCCAAGTAACCCTATAGTAAAATTTTCCATTATCTCTACTAAAATCAAGAGTTGTTTTTTTTTTAATGAAAAGTAGGGTTCTTTGCAGATCTCAATTCTGATTCATAGTATACTGTATAAGTACTTAATCTTGAACAAATTTACTCAAAATTAGAAGAAGACTTTATCTAATTTCTCCTCAGTAATTTGACTACAAGTACTTCATTCAATTCATATCAACTATAAGGGACCCTGTCAATTCTTACCCAGCGTTCATTCTCCTTTCTTCTTTCCCGGCAGCTCCCAAATCCCTAATTTCATTCAGCTATTTAGTTCTCCACAATTTGTGGGTCAGGGACAACTGATCCCATTCCTAGACCCAAGAATACATGTAGTGCATGTGTGTGTGTGTGTGTGTGTGTGTGTGTGTGTGTGTGTGTGTGTTTTAAAAAGAGCAGATTTAGGTTCACAGCGAAATTGAGCAGAAAGTACCAAGATTTCACATACACTCCCTGTCCCCCCAAATAATCTGCCCCCACCAGAGTGGTACATTTGTTACAAGCGATGTACCTACATTGACACATATTCTCATCACCCAGATACATTACAGTTTATTCCTGGTGTTGTACATCCTATGGGTTGGGTCAAATGTATAAAGACATGTATCCACCATTATATCATACAGAGTATTTTCACTACCTTAAAAATCCTGTGTTCTTCCTATTCACCCCTCTCTCTCCGCTAGCAACCACTGATCCTTTCACTGTCTATGTAGTTTTGCCTTTTCCAGAATCTCATCCGGTTGGAATTATACATACTGTACTTAGTCTTTTCAGGGTGGCTTCTTTCACTTAGTAATATGCATTTACATTTCTTCCATGTCTTTTCATGGATTGATAGCTTTTTTTAGCACTGAATACTTTTCCATTGTCTGGATATACCACAGTTTATTTGTCCCACTGACTGAAGAACAACTTGGTGGCTTCCAAGTTTTGGCAATTATGAATAAAGCTGTTATAAGCATCATGTGCAGGTGTTTGTGTGGACATAAGTTTTACTCCTTTGCATACACACGAAGGAGCATTACTGCTGGATCATATGTTAAGAGCATATTTAGCTTAGTTAGAAACTGCCAAGCTGTCTTGATAAGTGAATGTACTGCTTTGTATTCCTATCAGGAATGAATAAGAGTTCCTATTGCTACACAGACTCACCAACAAGTGGTGTTGTTAGGGTCCTGGATTTTGGCCATTCTAATAGGTTTGTAGTGCAAGGATGCATCTTCATTACTCCAAATCATTATTTCTCAACTAGCAACACTAGCATCACTTGTAATTTTTTTTAGAAATATAAATTACTGAGCCCAACCCCAAACCTATTACATCATGAACTCTGGGGTAGGGGCGGGGAGGACAGAGATCTATCACTTAACAAGCCTCCCAGGTGATTCTGATGTAAACCAACATCACTGAAGTACAGTGAAGTTTGAGAATAAGGACACTAAGTCAATCAATTCATAAAAATGTCCCAGTTATCACCACTGGTCCTTAATTGGCCTAACAGATTGAAAGAAAGGAGTTACATTCTATGTTTGAGAAAACGTTTCTCTCTCCCTTCTGTCATATTTGAACAAGTATCCTTTTCTAGTTGCTTCTATGACTATGAAGTGGACCAGCCTTGGGTTAAAGCCAATGCAGGAGAGATTTAGAAAAAACTAAAGTCCCTGATAATATTGCTGAGCCACTAAATCAACAAACTGCAAAGTGTGATTTATCTATGGACTTCCTGTTACTACAAGTTAATAAATTTCCTTGTTGTTTAGTCTATGAACTGGCTTTCTGTTCCTTGCATCCAAAACATCCTGAGTAAAACAGTTTATTTTTAAAGTCTGCCCTAATGTTTATGCTTACTTGTAGAACTTCCTCCCTACACTGTTCTACGAATCTTTTCAAGCTTTGCTTCGTGTAAATATGCCCTTACATTGCAAAGCAATGGGGAGATACAATTAGAAAGCGATGTCCATGTGGCCAGAGAACTTACCACTGTGACCCCAAAGCCTAGGAGAGTTACTCTCAAATAACAGAGTATCAATAAATATTTGTTGAATAGATTAATAAATGAAGCAAACAAAGATTAGGTGTGGGGTTATTTTAATTCAGTTATGTCTACTCAGCTTTCATACTACTGTTCTTCTAGGTGGCTGCCCTGTGGTCACTGGATGCCTCCTCATTCCTGGATACCACATCACATGCCATCCCAGAACCAAAGTGAGAAAGGGCCATTTTCTTGGCTCATCATTAAAGAGTGAGAACCTTGCCCAGAGGTCTTCCCAGCCCTGTAAGCGTCTGCACAATATTTTTGACCCAAATTTTACTGATTAAAGACCTCAGGAAAAAATAAATTCCTTAAAAGTTATTCAAAGAGAATGTTGAAAAATACCTTCTAAAACAAGATTGGAAAGTGAAAAACCACAAAGTAAAACAATGGTTTAATTACTTATGCTACTACATATCTGGCCATCTACCTAGAATGAATAAATTTATGTTTGGATTGAATTAAAGTCTAATGAAACTTTTATCATATATTAATATATATGGATAGTCCTAGAGGATAAGATTGATTTAACTACACACAATTTAAATATTTCTCCTTAAAATGTACCATGAGCCCTAACTGGTTTGGCTCAGTGGATAGAGCGTCGGCCTGCGGACTGAAAGGTCACAGGTTCGATTCCGGTCAAGGGCATGTACCTTTGGTTGCGGGCACATCCCCAGTAGGAGGTGTGCAGGAGGCAGCTGATCGATGTTTCTAACTTTCTATCCCTCTCCCTTCCTCTCTGTAAAAAAATCAATAAAATATATTTAAAAAAATATTTAGTGCTCAAAAGCATGTTTGGAAAGTTCTGTTTTCACACCTTGCGGGAGTTTACTAGTAACCTGTAAGCCTTCTGGAAAGTAATGTGAGATCTAGTACTATCTTAAATGCACTTTGGCCCACCAATTCTACCTTAAACGTGTAATCTATAGAAATAAAATGTTTTATTATAAGGACATATCCATTTAGATTTTTATTTATATATTACTTTTTATAGAAATTAATAAGAACATATCCATCAAAAAAAAGGAGGGCTGAATAATTAGGATATAGATACTCCAGCATAATAAATAGTTACTACCAAGAGTGAGTTAAATCTGTATATATTGCATTAGACTTTAGCAACTAAAGAGATGTTCGGAAAATATTTAGAGATATAAAGTAAGTTTGCAAAATACTACTATGTACAATATGATCTCATTTTGTTATAATTAGTAAGGAGTAGACCTGGGACATACATTGACATTTATATGTCTACATTGGCATAGAGAGAGACGCTGAAGGATAAACACCTATGTATTATCTCCAGGCAAGGGAATGAAAGTTGAGGAAATCTACTAATAACAATTTTATCATATATTTCTGTATTTTTGCCTCATATCGCATCTATGATTTCAGTAATTAAAATGGATAATTAACCAGATATAAACATTAACAAATCAAATGTTATTTATGATAAATTCATGATCCAAATTAATAGCAATATAGCCTATCCAAAGAGAAGTGAAATAACAACATATACTATTTAATGAAAAAATATATTTTTTATTTTATTGGTTTTTAGAAAGGGAGAGAGGGAGAAAAACATCAATGTGAAAAAGATACATTGATCTGTTGACTCCGTGACTGGGGATAAAACCCACAATCTAAGGGATGTGTCCTGACGGGGAATTGAACCCTGACCTTCCTGTGTACAAGACAACACTCCAACCAAATGAGCCACACGGGCCAGGGCAAACGGGAATATACTTTAGCATCTGTATATTCTCTCCTGATTATTTATAATAGAAAGGGTTTTCAATGCCAATTATAAATATGTATCTACAGGCACTTGTTTAGATCTATATGAAAGAAATATTGCTATTTGGTCGGTAGAAATACTTTACATCGTTATATTACTTTTATTTCTCATTCTACAAGGGTAATAACATGGATGAAAGATCAGCAATTTTGACATCATACAGTGCTATTATCTTTCTTATTTTAATAGTAGGTATAACCTTACTTTCTAATAAAATGTCTTGTATTTGTAGTTTTAATTTCATATATATGCATTATTCATTTTTAAAGCTTTCTATTCACTTATAATTTATTCTAATAGGTAATGTAATCACCAGTTCTTTATATTCTTAAAATTAATTTATAAAAAGTATTATACAAACAAAGGAACATGGTTAACCTTTATAAACTAAAATTTTGACATATCATCAAGCTTTATAATCTGTTGTTATTACTGTGGAGGTTTTAGCTCTCATTTATTTTACCTAGTTTGAACAACATAAGCAGCATTATCCTTACAGATAAAGTAGGCAAGTTCTATTTTGGAGGCCAAATATCATTGCATGTGTTAGGATAAGTTATCTGTCCACACTAATGGGGACAAATAAGCCGAGAGCAGGTTTGATAAGAGAGTGCATCTGAAAATGCTTAGAGAACAATGGACAGAAGTACACAGCATGTATAAGGTCAAAGATAAAATCCACCTATTTCCCAATTCATGAAATTGGTTCTGAACAAGCTGAGTTTGTAGTTCCAGGCACAAGCAAATAGCATACCTGGTTGGTTAAGAGTGAGTGAACTTTTCCTAATATGTCCTGAAGACAAAGGCCATTCTGAAACTGACTCTTCTGCCCTTGGGTCAGAGGCGCAGAATACAAGCCTGCCTCAGGAGCAGCCTTCATAGTGAAAGATTTTACCCGTGAATTTCAATTCCTTAGAACCGCAGCATCATGACGCCATCACCAATCTCATTCAATAAGGGTCCTCTACCTTCCTGAGATCTGGAGGCAAATGAGCAAAGGGAAAGATAACCCCTGAGACACCTGGGTCATACCCCATAAAGTGCCTTGCTACTCAAATCAAATGATGGTTGTCAAGCTTCGTGTGTTCGGGGCAAACTTAGAGGTGTTAGGGTATTGGGCAGTATTCCTCATTCTTCAGAGTTAAAGTGTTCAAAATGTTCATCAAGTCACTAGTAATTGTAATACGTCCTATACCACAGACTAACAAGATTTCGCAGGTCAGTAAAATATTCATATTCTGTTATCTTTGCCACTCGAGGTCATTACGTTGTTCTATCCTGATAACACCTGAAGAGTCAAAATGTTCTCCTAGTTTCTATGCATGTTGTCATTTTTTGACATGAACTTGAGAAGATACATATATCTTTTGTTTTACTTAAGGCAAACTGCAACTTGATGTGTGTGTGTCAAACAAAACCCAAACTACTCAGCTTAATAATTCTATTGGGCGATTTTGCCATAGTATTATGTATCCTCATTTGTAACAAGTTTCTTAATTTTACAAAAGGATCAGAATTTATTAGCAAGCCTACTTAGAGTTCAGGGTGAACCAGGTGAACCAAGTACTCTGCTAAACATTTTTTATGCCTTATCCCATTTCATTCTTCCAGCAGTGCTATGAAGATGGTGCTAGTACGGGTAGAAAATTGATTAGAATTATTAGAAAACTTAGATTCAGGACATTTTAGTAATTTGTTGACGTATTTTCTAGCTCAACCCAAGACAGTCAGATTTTAAAGTGAAGGAAGTTAACCAATAAATATTTGTCTTCTCTAAATATGTCCAACATATTCACAAAGCAGTGACAAAATTACAAACCTTTGTGGTAATTTAGAATGGTCAATCATACTACAAGTTATATAAAAAAAAACCCATAAGTATGCAGTACATATTGATTATGCAGGGGACCCCAGTATGTAAATGCTTACATACAGACCATAAAATACAACTCTATTGCATCATAAATTTGATAAGGCATTTAATCTGATACAAATTAATAATTTCATTGATAATACTTTTTTTTTTTGCTAAATATATGAGATTTGGGATAAAATTTAGATGACCCTGGGTCTCTTTAAATATTGTGCAAAGAAGATTTAGTAGCTGTCATCCTTTTTCTAGAAGACTCTGTTGTGGGAAGCACAGGCATCCCTAAGCATTCCAGTGGCCTCAAGACCATGCTCAACATACTGTAGTTGGTACTCAGTAGGGACAAATACTGATAGTGCTGGTGCTTCGCTGTGATAGCGAAACTCCCTTTACAGAGACTGATGGAATCAGAGCACTAAAACAAGGAATCTGCTCAAGCTCCTAATTGACAGACCTACCTACAGGGTGGGGCAATAGGTCTATAGTTGTGAGTATGCATGAAACACAGAGTTTATTCTTTTTTAAAAAAATACATATATGTATTTTTTATTGATTTTTTTTTTTTTTTTTACAGCGAGGAAGGGAGAGGGATAGAGAGTTAGAAACATCGATGAGAGAGAAACATCGATCAGCTGCCTCCTGCACACCCCCTACTGGGGATGTGCCCGCAACCAAGGCCCATGTCCTTGACCGGAATCAAACCTGGGACCATTCAGTCCACAGGCCGATGCTCTATCCACTGAGCCAAACCGGTTAGGGCCAGAGTTTATTCTTGTATTATTTATTAATTATTGTTTTGGTTCCATATTAACAACTGTAAGCCTACTTTTGCCCCATCTTGTAAACAATGTGGCCTCAAACAGTTCTGTGATATTTTTCAGAGTTAGATGACCCATCAAAGGCACAGCTGGGTGAGGTAACTGATAATCTCCAGATCTTTTCATTTTCTCAAACTCCTCAGCTTATTCGAAGCTACACAGGAAGCTGCCTATGAAGGCTTCCGAATAGGGCCTAGAAGTACTGCTGGTATGCTCATTCTTCACAGCCAAGGACCCTGCCTGACACCTTTCTGGGAACCATCTCTTCACTCAGTTAAAGTCAATGGATGACTGAAAGCAACTGTGTTCTTTTGTCTGACCTTTTTTTAGGTTATTTTTATTTATCAATTGAATTTATTAGGGTAACATTGTTTAAGCACTTCTAAACCTCTCACACAGATTTCTCTGTGTGGCCAAAGAGTTTAGATGGGAGAAAGTGCCTGATTGAGGATCAGATATTACAAAGCCTGTGGGGCATGAAGATCTGTAAGGAAGGAAAAGAATATATTATAATAAAGAAGGTGCCGCATTACTATTATGTTTTTGTCCTCTGCCCAATTCAATGCTACTCAATGCTATGTCTTTATCTCTGAAGTCTAATAGGGAAGATACTTCTTATGCTCTTCTAATGTTTATAATTTAAAAAGGTTCTTAATGGCTCAATGTGTTGGAAATGCATTAAAAACATATTGCCCTTTGGCAGAGCTATTTTAGCATTAGAATTAGAACACTTTAATTTTTCCCCTGGTAAATAAACTTCTATAAAAAATAAATCCTGTTCCATTCAATGAGGTCCTTGGCCTGTATTCCTTCTGAATAACAGCCATTGTTACATCTTAGACGAGTTCCTAGCTGCTCCTGAGGGCCCATGGGTCAGCCCTGTAAGTCCAAACACATGTTATAAAGCCGGTAGCAGCTTTGTACAGAAAAGATAAATCTGACTATCCTTGATTTAGGAAGAAAACAAATCCAGTCTTGGCAGTGTTTAATTTCAGATCAGCACCACTGAAACCAGACTGTTTTTTGTGGGTTTTTTTTCTCTCACAAGGGGAACTAAGAGTAATACATAAATAGACAAGGGCCTGCCTTCAGTGGAATGCAGGCCTCATGCAGTTTGGGCTTTGTTTAAGGCCCCCCTGCCAAGAAACTTACTCACCTCTCATTTCCCATATGTGAGTCTCATTCAGGTGTACTTAAAATGAGCCACTTTTCACAAACAGGGTGAATTAAAATTTAAAAAACAATATTAACCTAAATCTCATGTGGTTTCGACTGGACCTGGTGGGAAAGAGTATGCTTCTACGTAAACCATACTAAAAGACTTTCTTAGGTATATGATAAGACAATAGAGAACTTCAGCTTTGTAGTTAGCAGAACATTCCATAGGCAAGGATGCAGGACCTCTGCCCTGAAGGGCTGCTGACCCCTTGCTCATGTACATACGTGTTCATCAAAGTGCATGGGCAAGACAGGAGAGGGCTACACAGGTACATTTGTTCTAATGCAACAGTACAACTACCATGTTGGAAACAAGAACAGGTGATACAGGAAAATGTACATCACAACAGGATGGCACAAACAGTCTCTCTCAGACCAAGGAGCACTGGAAAATGAGTGATTGGAAGGAGATGAAACATATGTCCCACCTCTTGTGTCACTATAAGGACTACAGATGAAATGGTTATAACTGCATATCATCAAAGCAACTGAGTAGAACAAAACCAAATTTTAATGTAGCACATATTCAATGTTTTTATTATAGTTATGTAAAAGGTTCTGATTGGCATATATAAAACAAATATATACCTCTTAAATAGGTATTAAACTCACTTACCCTTACTAGTTTAAAATAATGGCGTATTATTTTAAAAACCCTCTAATTTCTTGTATCACTTTTTATTATTGACCTATATAAACCTGACTGTTGATGGGATAGCTATAACACTCTGACATAGTACGTCTAGGTATTTATTTGTAATTCGGCTCTCTGGAAACGCAGTAGCACTACCTTCGTCAGTAGGCAAGATTTCCATAAGTCATAAAGATAAAGGATTTTTAAACTTTAGGAATTATTAATTTAATTGAAAGCCAAATTGGTGCTTAAAGTCTTAAGAATCCCATAAACTAAGCAAATGTAACACAATTATCAGAGTAATTAAAAGGGTGCAGTTACACATGCTATAATATGAATGAATCTTAAGGACATAATGCTGTACAATATGCTAGCCACAAAAGGACAAATTCTGTATGACTCCACCTATATGTGGTACACAGAGTAGTTGAATTCAGAGACACAGAATGTAGAGTAGTGGCTGACAGAACCCAGGAAAGGAATTATGGTGAGTTAGTATGGGTACAGAGTTCCAGTTCTGCAAGATAAAAAAGTTGTAGAGATCGGTTGACTATACTTAACATTACTGAACTATACACTTAGAAATAGTTAAGATAGTAAATTTTGTTATTCTACCACAATTAAAATTTTTTTAAGATAATATTTTAATAATCTCCTGCCTGTCCACTCACTATCGCTCTCTCTATTTTTCTTCAGAGCATTTATCTTATTATATATACATGGATACATATTTGTTTATTGCATGTACATGTCCTCCCTCCAATACTCCAAAATTTATCAGTTCTGAATGCATGATCTTGTCTTGTTGTTATACCTTTAGGACCAGGAAATGTACCTCGCAAATACGGGTGTTCAATAAATATTTTAGGAATAAATCTTTAAAAGGTGTAATCATTTGTTTTTCAAAGATTTTTAGTTATAGTAATTCTAAAGAACACATTCAGTTCAGCTTTTTTTTCACTCTCACTAGTCTTAATTGTTAAGTCTTTAGTTTATCATCATCCTTCTTTGACTCCTGGGGCCAATTATTAGCAAGCCACTTAACCACATTTAAACAATAACTAGGATACATAAAAAGCAATATCCCAAAATAAAACACATAAAAAGTCCACTGTGAAAATGAATCTAACTGCATTATCCGTTTCTCTTTTTCAAGTAGCTACCACTTAATGGCTTGTGATATACACACTGCACATAATTATAAGAATAGAAGACAAAATAGAAAACACAAACTAAATTGCATTTTGCTTAACTGGATACTGAAGTAATTTCAACTCTCTGAGGTTACCCAACCATAGCTGAACTGCAAAGTTGGAAAATAACTAGATATGTGTTTAACTCTTGAAACTAGTTCCTGATTATAATCATTAAAAAAAAGTATACCATATAGGCAGAGCACTTTTATAAATTGTAAAATACCTTTATAGATAATATATAATCTAATATTCAAAAGAACCTCTGACAGGGCAGATGTCACTGCCCTTATTTAAAGATGAGGAGGTACACCTGGCCTGTGTGGCTCAGTGGTTGAGTGTAGACTTATGAACCAGGAGGTTGCAGAATCAATCCCCAGTAGGGGGTATGCAAAAGGCAGCAGATCAATGATTCTCTCTCATCATTGATGTTTCTATCTCTCTCTCCCTCTCCCTTTCTCTCTGAAATCAATAAAAAATATATTTTTAAAAATAAAGATGAGGAGGGACATTGACACATGGAACAGACTGATGATCTCAGAGGGAAGGGGGGCAGGAGGGAAGGAAGAGATTAACCAAAGACTTATATGCATATATACATAACCCATGGACACAGACAATAGTACCATGAAGGGGGCCAGTGGGGGGAAAATACTTTCAACAATAAAAATAAATTAAAATAAAAAAGACAAGGAGGTAAAACCAGAGAAGTTAAGTGATTTGATCAAGGTCGAAATTTTCAGATGCACAAGAAGCGAGAACTCTGGAAGTGTGCTACAATACAATTCTTGCAAGAATTTGGAGCAGGTAATGAGATTGTGTCTATTAGCCACACATGAAAATCAATTCCACTGCACAGATCAGGACAATAAATAGTGATCTGGCCATTTTAACGCAAGAAGCAAAGTAGATTTTCATGGATGTCACCAAAACATGACAGAATAGATCTCATTGGTTCAGCACAAAAATGAAAAGAAAGCTTGTCCCAAAGAAAGAGATTTAATTTAAAAGAACGAAAGAATGATGTCTGTCATCAAGTCAATGATCAGTTACAGGAAATTCTATGAGACCATATTATAAAACAGTGGTCCTCAGATATTCAGTGTATCAGATAGGTAAATTGCTAAAACATCTAAGGTAATGAGATCAGGTTGCCAACATCTAACTCCTTTGATTGAAAATGTTAAATAATTTTTAAAAATTTTAAATGACAGTTACCTTTTATTAACCACTAACTATATGTAATATACTCCTCTAAGCACTTTCTTTCCATTATGTATTAAGGCGTCATGGCCGTACTACAAGACACATATTACTATTACCTACCTCACATGTATTATGATTATCACCCCTGTTTTACAGATAAGGCAACAGAGGCCCAGAGAAGGTAAGCAGTTTCCCCAGGTCATATTTATAGCTCTGGGCAGAGCCAGAACTCAATCTGAGCAACCTGGTCCCAGAGCCTGTGTTCTCAATTGCTGACTCTGGCTCTAGTATTCTCTGACATCATCATTTCATAAAAGGGATATTTTGCCCTGACCGGTTTGGCTCAGTGGATAGAGCATCGGCCTACAGACTGAAGGGTCCAGGGTTCGATTCCAGTCAAGGGCATGTACCTTGGTTGCTGGCACATTCCCAGTAGGGGCTGTGAAGGAGGCAGCTAATCAATGTTTCTCTCTCACCAATGTTTCTAAATCTCTATCCCTCTCCCTTCCTCTCTGCAAAAAATCAATAAAATATATTAAAAAATAAAATAAAATAAAATAAAAGGGATATTTTAGCATAAAATCCAGGCAGGACATCTCACAATAAAAGCCACTACTTAAAATTTAATCTGTTTAGCAGTATTAGAAACTCACTATTTTTCCCTCCTTTTGCTCAAATTTTTGTAAACCTCCACTGGCTGGCAAAGCAGGACTTGATAAGCATATTTATGGAGTTCTTGGGCAAGGATAACATATAACATAGGAGCAAAATTCAGACTATCAGGGTAGAAACATATGATGCACCATCTCATTAGAAAGAGAACTACACAGGAATCGTAGAATCTTCATATTGAGGTTCTTCAGGTTCAACCAGCTCAATCCTCTTCAGAGTATAGGTTCCCTTCTACACTGTCAGGTTCTGCTGGAATGGATAGGCCATTGGAAAGCCACTATTCATTATTCAGCTCTAGACAAATTTGCACAGACACTGTTCTTCTCCACTACCTTTCTAATTTCTTTCCATCATTCCTCACTGGTTGAGCAAGGTTCCAGAACCATTCCTATTCTAGGTGCTGTCTCTTGAGCACAGTCTATTTTATGTTCCCTTTCTTAAAATGCAGGAATGGAAATAAACACAATAGTTATAGGAAAGCTAAATAGAACTGGTAGAATAAGACTATCACCTCATTTTGCTTTCTTAATACAACCTAGGATTATATTAGACTAGAGGCCTGGTACATGAAATTCATGCACGGGGTGTGTGTCCCTCAGCCCAGCCTGCACCCTCTCTAATCTGGGACCTCTCGAGGGATGTCGGACTCCCCGTTTAGGCCCGATCAGGATCGGGCCTAAATGGGCAGTCAGACATCCCTCTCACAATCCAGGACTGCTGGCTCCCAACTGCTTGCCTGCCTGCCTTCCTGATTGCCCCTAACCACTTCTGCCTGCCAGCCTGATCACCCCCTAACCACTCCCCTTCCAGCCTGATTGATGTCAAACTGCTCCCCTGCAGGCCTGTTTGTCCCCAGCTTTCCTCCTCTGCAGGCCTGGTCACCCCTAACTGCCCTCCCCTGCTGGCCTGATCGCCCACAACTGTCCTCCCTTGCAGGCCTGGTTACCCCTAACTGCCCTCCCTTGCAGGCCTGGTCCCTCCCAACTGCCCTCCCCTGCTGGTCATCTTGTGGTGGCCATCTTTGTCCACATGGGGGCAGCCATCTTTGACCACATGGGGCAGCCATCTTCTGTGTTGGAGTGATGGTCAATTTGCATATTACTCTTTTATTAGATAGGATGTTTGGGGGGCTGAGGCAATAGCATTATAGATAATTAATACAGTATGGATCATATTATAGATTCATATACATTTAAGCCAAACCCTCAGTCTCTTTTTTATATATGATGTTGCTAATTTCTATTACTCTAGTTCCATACTTGTACTCTTGGCTTTTTAAACCATACCAGATGGATGTGGAATTATTCCTCCACAAGTTCAAGCTGGCCAAGGATATTTCCACCGACTTTGCAGAATGCTTAGAGTCCCTCCCAGCTTTTGAGACCCATGACTTGCTCTTTATGAACCCTAAGTGCTCACAAACCATCTGAGCAATAGTCTGCGGCCACTATCCAATTTTTCAGTCTATAGTTCGCAGCGGCTGTCTTTTTCCTTGTAACTCAGTCTGCTTTCCACAATGTCCCACTGCTCACCAATAGCAGTCACCAGTCTTATCTTCAGATTTTCTCAAAAACCTCAGGTCAAGAGAGGGTGAAAACATATTTCTTCTTCCAGTAAAAAGTCTCATTTGACTTCACTTCCCTCACCCACATACTTTGCCTCTTATTTCATTTTGATTCTCTCACCTAACAATTCCTAGGCCTGACTTGTTCAACTACAGCCATTTCAAAAGCATTTAATATCAGTGCATGACACACCAGGAATAGTGTCAACGGCAGGTTGCAATGGTAAGAGGAACAGAGTGCTTTATCATTGGGCTTCCTTGCTTAAGTGAGGCTTATTACTTTAAGATACAGTGTTGGCATGCAAATATCCATTCAAAATTGGTTTTAGTTTTTTAAAAAAGGACTGTCAAGCTATTATAAAGGCTCACTGTCTCTTTGAGAGTTATATATTTACACATCATGCAGCAATAACAAAGAGGCTTCCTGAAAACAGAAATGCATGCATTGTTCTCCAGGGAAATGTATATAGTAATTGTGTCAGTAACTGAAGTATACAGGCAGCAAACCAAGAGAAAAGACAAAATATGTAAAAATAAGGGAACTAGAAACATAAAGTAGGTGGGGTTGTAGGTGGCTAGAATAAAACATTGTATCCTCTCCCCAGTCTTGAGAACTGAAATTCTAACCTTCTTTTTGAGAGAGAGGGAGACTTTACTATATTGGCACACCCCAAACAGGATTCCTCAAAATAACACTGAAGTGGAATAACACTGAATGTACTGCTTACAGAGCATGCTCTGGGAAGGACAGAGATTATGAAGGCTCTCAGCCCACCCGTAATAAGATCACAGTATCTGCCCTGGATACTATATAGGCAGTTATAAAATTTGAAAGAAATTCCTGTATTATAAAATTACATGTACAATGTTTTCCACAGGTATTGTTTGCATTACAACAGATAAGAAATTATTTCACAAAAAGGAAGAGACATTTATTCATCTAAAGAGAATGAGGAAATGACATGGCTTACAGAGTTGAAGAGGAGAAAGGGTTATCAAACTCCTTCTTCCTTGGACCCGCCAATCAGGGCTATGGGGACAACCAGTCCAAATAGCAGTTCTTATTCCAGAGACCCTGCACTGAGGGTGACATGAGCATGCCAGTGTGGATCTGGCAAACATACTCTGGCCCATCACCTATCCCCAGAAGGAAAATCTACTTGCTCCCCTCTCTAACAAAAACCTTTAAACAACAAAATCAAACAAAACAAAAAAACTAAACAGAATTTTTTCCCATGAGTTTTGAACTTGTGCAAACAGTATACTACAAATTATAAAGAAAAAATGAAACATCTACAACTGTTAAGGTTTAATCATTTCTCCAACCAGTCAGGGTCAAACTGTACTCTCAGTATTTTTAAAGCTAAAAAAGAAATGAAACAGTGATATGTGTCTTCTAAAATAATGCTATCTGAAGAATCAATTAACTCCATAAAAATTTATGGAATCTCTTCACCTGAACCCACAATCGAGTATAAAGGGGATGCTCATTTAAATAATCAAAGAAATACACAATTTCTCTCTACTTCTGGCGAGAGAGGAGCCACACAGAAACAATACCATCTCCTCTAATGGGAGCTACCTTCAGGTTTTGATTTTTACAGGACTCGCCATTTCTCTGTCCATCAACCCTACTTTTATTTAAGCTGCAGAGCGGGTTCAGCACAGTCAATTAGAACTATAGAATCTAAACTCAAAGATGGCATGCGGCCCACAAATCACCCCTGCTTATTTAACAAATGGGCTCCATGTCATTGGCAAGCAGCCCTCCATTAAATATCCATCAATAAAAACACAGCTTTAAAGCTATCTCTTAGATGAAATCTATTATTCCAAAGCTCCTCTAGGCTATAAACCTATTAACTCTGAACATAAAACAAAGGGGCCAGGAGGAGAGGATCTGACCTATAAACAGACATCATTAAAGCAGATACCTGTCAACTTCAGTGATAATTCCTACTTGAACTGTGCGATACTCATGGGAAGGTGTAAATAAAGAATGGTAAGAGAAAGGAGTGGAAACTGCCTGAGAGATACTCCAAGCCTTGAGGTCCCCAAATCCACTGGCTGTTGGGTCACTGTGGCCAGGCAAAGGGAATTATCTGTTCCTGTTCAGAATGCTGCCAGAGCTGGGGGAGCATTAGGCACCTGATGAACACCAGTGCTGCAGGTCAACAGCCATAAAGACAATGACAACAGTCCCACTTCCCACACTCACCAGCACACTTGGTTCTTGTTCTGAGGGCTGGCCCAGGAGATCCAGTGCCACCCTCCCCTGGCCTGGTGAGGAGCACGCTGATCTCATACTCTGTATCCGGGTCCAGGTGCCCAATCTTATAACTTGGGGAGTCCACTGGCTGCCGGTCATTCCAGCTCCCGCTTGCCGTGCAGTATTCCACCTCTCGGGCAATGATGGGCCCGTCACCGTTGATGGAGTTGGCATTGAGTTGTATCCACAGGTAGGTTGCCCCCACTGAGGCCAGCTGAGGTGGAGCAATTGGAACTGGTGGTTCTGAAAAGCAAACCCAAGAGCCATCTTTCAGACACTCTGGTCTTCAGTTTTGAAAGAGTTAAGCACAAATCAGTTATGAAAATATAGAAGACATTAACATTTCTGTAATACATTGATTAAAACTGTTTTATTTAGTTTTCTAAAATACATTTTTATTTGTTTCAGAGATGAAGGGAGAGGGAGAGAGAGATAGAAACATCAATGATGAGAGAGAATCATTGATTGGTTGCCTCATGTACGCCCCCTATTGGGGATAGGGCCTGCAACCAGGACATGTGCCCTTGACTGGGATGGAACCTGGGATCTTTGAGTCCACAGGCTGATGCTCTATCCACTGAGCCGAACAGGCTAGGGCTTGTTTAGGTTATTAACAAAAAGCATACTGATACAGGTTCTCACAATGTTCAAATGTGTGAAATAAACCATTTTTAAAACCTAAGCTTGCTTGAGTAGGTATATCTCCAGTTTGTTTTAGAACACCTCTCATTTTTCTCAGCTACACGGACTTCAAAGGATCTTTCCACTAAAAGTAACTTCTTTAAGCTCCTGCAAGTGGTAGTATTTAAGCTCTAGGAGGTACTCTATTGTCAACCTCCTTACTGAGAATGTCTTTGAAATCATCAAAGGTGCTAGTTATCTCTATCGTTAAATTCCACTTCCTTATATTTATAGTCAAAATATCATCACTTTAAAAACAGGGCTGAAATTATAGTGTATTTCATCATAAATGCACATCCAGGAAGACTCATTCCCAAGAAATGATCACAGTGGATTCATTTAGCTTCAGGAGAAGCCAACAGTGTAGACAGCAAAGTCCACCATGCTGCTGTTCTGGGCACTTCCAGTAATGGGTCTTACTAAATCAGCGAACAGAAAGGAAAGCTCTGAAGCAAAGCACAAGCTATGCCCACTTGATGAAACTCTAAGTAATCAATAGCAAACACTCTTTACAACCCAAGAAAGTCTCTCATTAAAACCTAAGACCAACTCTTTTTCCACAGGATTGTCTGAGAAGAGAAGAGAGAGACAGATAATCTTGTTTTAAATAGTATTCCCAGTATATTATTCAGGGGCTAGTTGAATGGCTCTTCAGGCACCATTGAAGGCATTCCATATGCCAATGTGATTATGAGTGGTATCACACATCATATTAGGAAAGAAGATAATTGTATAAAATACTATATAAATGAATCTCCATATCCTATATAATAAAAAGGTGATATGCAAATTGACCGTCACCCCAACACACACGATGGCCGCCCCCATGTGGTCAAAGATGGCCGTCCCATGTGGACAAAAGATGGCTGCCACAAGATGGCCGGCAGGAGAGGGCTGTTGTGGGCAATCAGGCCAGCAGGGAAGGGAAGTTAGGGGAAACCAGGCCAGCAGGGGAGGACAGTTGGGGGGGACCAGGCCTGCAGGGGAGGACAGTTAGGGGCAACCAGGCTTGCAGGGGAGGGCAGTTAGGGGCAACCAGGCCGGCAGGGGAGGGCGGTTAGGGGTGACCAGGCCTGCAGGGAAGGGCAGTTAGGGGTGACCAGGCCAGCAGGGGAGGGCAGTTAGAGATGACCAGACCAGCAGGGAGGGCAGTTAGGGGTGACCAGGCCAGCAGGGGAGGGCAGTTGGGGTGACCAGGCCTGCAGGGGAGGACAGTTAGAGATGACCAGACCAGTAGGCAGGGCAGTTAGGGGTGACCAGGCCAGCAGGGGAGGGCAGTTGGGGTGACCAGGCCTGCAGGGGAGGGCAGTTAGAGATGACCAGACCAGTAGGCAGGGCAGTTAGGGGTGACCAGACCAGCAGGGGAGGGCAGTTGGAGTGACCAGGCCTGCAGGGGAGGACAGTTAGGGGTTACCAGGCCAGCAGGGGAAGGCAGTTAGGGGTGACCAGGCTGGCAGGGGAGGGCAGTTAGGGACAATCGTGCCGGCAGGGGAGTAGTTAGGCATCAATCAGGCTGGCAGGGGAGTGGTTAGCGGGTGATCAGGCTGGCAGAGGAGTGGTTAGGAGGTGATCAGGCTGGCAGGCAGAAGCGGTTAGGAGCAATCAGGCAGGCAGACAGGGAAGTAGTTGGGAGCCAGCAGTCCTGGATTGTGAGTGGGATGTCGGACTGCCCATTTAGGCCTGATCCCACCGGACAGTCGGACATCCCTTGAGGGGTCCCAGATTGGAGAGGGTGCAAGCTGGGCTTAGGGACACCCATCCCCGTGCACAAATTTTGTGCACCGGGCCTCTAGTTAAAAAATAAAGATCCAGTGATTTATTTAAAAAATATATTTCTGCAGGTCATTTGTGCCTCTTTGGTGTTTTTGCTTTCAACTCCCCATTTAGCTCATATGAATGCATGGAAAATAAAGCACGCTATGTTCCATTACACTTACGCAGGCTTGCATGACACAACTTCTCTCTGCCCTGTGGCACATGCACCTAATTGATCACAGTCATGTTTCCTGCTGAATGAAATCTCAGGGCAGTTAGTACCATCTGACCTTGGCTTCTGATATGATACCAGGTGATCCCTAGACTGACTAAAACACCAGCAACATCAGTTCCCTTTGCTGGATGGGGTGTCTTTGTTCTTTTCTGTATTCAAGGTCCAATAAGTCATACTGACTTTCTAAAAGAACTGGGGAATCTCAGTAGATGGAATCAAAATAAGACACTAAAGGATTAATTTTATTTGGTGAAATACCAAATTAGTGTAATTTACTAAAATATTGTTCCTATTGTTTATAAATTACAAGTTTGTGTTAACTTTTCATTTTTTTTAATAGTTCTGACTCAACTCATAATGATTTAACATTAGTTTATTTCATTAGGGTGATTCATTGAAACAGGACATGAAATGGGCCTTTTATAGGTAGATCCTAAGACATTTATGCAGCTAGATTGAAAGAGCAGTTAATTACTCTAATGTTGCAAATGCTAGCAAGGATAGCTGAACTGCCATTCAAAATACAATTCAGGGGTAAGGCCACAAAGGTTAGTGAGCACACCAATTCATTTAGGATATTATTATCTGTAGCCTAAAATAGATATATCTTTAATGCTGGTCCTGAGAATATTTTCTCTATTGATTCCCTATTAAGAAAAGTACCAAATATGTTAAATCAAATGAGAGATTTAACTAGAACCTGGAAATAATTGAAATAGATATTCAAAAGGAATTGTGGGTTGTTGGAATCATCAGTACAAAAATGTCAATATTTAAATTTGAATACATTTCCCAAAGGGAAGGAAATAAGGAAAGGAGGGAGAAAAATCTATACTAAGCAATAAAAAGCAATTTAAAATATTTGATTCAAATGAAAGTGAAAAGATATCATAAATAATTCTAAATCATACCAACAATAAAAGAATTTATACACATATAGATACATATACATATTTCTAATTGATATACATATATGAATGCCTAATACATATCTCATATAATTAAATAAGATATTGATATATATGATATATACATGCATTTTGAAAATTATATAAAATATTTTTGTTGTTGATTACCAAAAGCAATGGTACTAGAGGGAAAAGAGGGTGGAGGGAGGTTGAAGAGGGGATAAATGGTGTGGTGATGGAAGGAAACTTGACTTGGGGTGGTAAACACACAATACAATATACTGATGATGTATATAGAATTGTACACCTGAACCCTACATAATTTTATTAACCAATGTCACCTCAATATAGTCAATAAAAAAGAAAAAAGAGCAATGGTAGATACCAATAAGATAAGAATAATAGTTAAAAAGTGACCTGGGCTTCATTTGGGAAGTTGGCACCAAATCAGTGTGTGGCTGTAAGAAAGTTATACACTCTATGGACTTTAGTTTTTCCCATTTAAAAAAAAAAACTAGCACTCCAAATATTACATGCCTATAAAAAACTGTTAAAATAGATACAGGTAGCCTAAAAATGTCATTGTACCTTTTAAAGTAGTCATCTCAAGGTAATACTTTATTGAACTAGTAGAATCCAGCATGGTATCTCATCCTATATAATAAAAGCATAGTATGCAAACTGTCCCCTGGACCAGGAGTTCCTTCGGGAGTTTGACCAGGGGGCGGGGCCAGCTGGGGGAAGGGAGGGAGGCCCTGGCCAGCAGTGGTGGCAGGAGGCCCCAGTCGGTAGGTGATGGCAGCAGGCAGCTGGGGGAAGGGAGGGAGTACCTGGCTGGCAGCCGGCAGTTGCTAGGCACCCTACCAGTGCAGGAATTTCATGCACTGGGCCTCTAGTTTTAAAATAAAATATATGCAAAATATGGCTATAAAATAGTAAATGGGGGAAAAGTCAAGTTTCAGATTTGAGCCATGACTACAAGCCAGGTGCACAGGCTTTGGCAGTCTGCAGGGTTGGGAACAGGCGCCTGGATATTTGTATCACAATGAGCCAAGGTGCCTCTATGCTGTCCTAAGACAGGAAAACTTATGCTGCATAAGGGTGAACATGAACCCACCCACTCTGTGGGTTTGTTTGATCTATCAAACTAGACATTTATAATTCACTTATAACTTCCAACAAATTAACTTTTCCACAGAGGCAGTTTTTAGAGAAGTGACGTGACTCGCATCGTATTGATCATGAAGCACGATGCCTCAAAAACAGGGGCTGTGGCTGGTCACTGCGACGCTAATGTAGCAACCATAAATTAGGAACAATCACAAGGAACTAAACCAAGATGAAAATTACAGAATAACAATAACAATAAAGAACTGAGCCGTGGAAACACCGTGGCTGCTCTACTGGATGGGTTGGTAAACGGTGTCCATTTTCTACAGGGAGACACCTCACCTCCCAGATCCTCCACAGAGTCTGGTGAGCACGCCTATGAAGCGTCTCGGTTTCCTTACAGGTATCAAACCTAAACTCAAACACTAGCCAGAGCAGCTCGTAAAAGATTCTCTAGAAACCAAAATTCATGGGATCCGATTTAGCAAATAATTTTCAAGTAGATATTCGGTGTGTGCTTCCTGACACTGAACACTCTTGCTGCCAATTAAGAATGCTGGAGGGAGGCTCACCGATAAATGTTTTCTCTCATAAGCCAGGGGTGACTGGTACTGGCAGCAGTGATTCCACAAAAGAAGCACCTGCCAAAATCACCTCTCGATTTTGTAACATACTATGACCCTCAAGCTTCTGATTCAACATGGGTGATGTCGGGGAGGGGAAAATAGGTGGGCAGGCATTTATATTTTTTTAAATTTGGAAAAGTCCTACTGACATGCATTTCCAAATGAAGAGCACTAATGTACTGGAGCAGAGAAGAAGAATCATCCTGTCCTCCTCGCCCTCCCTATCAGGCACCAACAGGTGCTGGCTGCTTATTAGGCACCCTGATCTAAGTGCTATTCACAGACTTTTTGCTTGTGGTCCTTCTGATAAGGCAGATAATATTTTATGTCTATTTTATACATGAAGGAACAGAAACACAGAGAGAATAAGCTACTGGCCCACGCCCACATGGCTAGTGCTGGGGTCTGAAGTCTGCAGCCTTTAAAACTGCCTGTATAAAGAAATTTCCTGGCAAAAGCAATAGCTCATTTAAAAGAGATCAATTTTATGTTCCATATTTAGCAAATTCAGTGGGGGAAAGTTTAAAAAACAGGCATCATTCTATTCTGCTGGGATGAAACAGCAATGGTCTGCCACACGTTGTCTAAATATCTCTCATGGTACATCTAAAAGTCCAAATTATCCTGTCTTGGACCAAGACTTGCCTTAGCAGTTTAATACTATAAACTCCTCAGCTCACATACAAAAAAGCATTAAACAAGGTAAAGAAAACTTACCCCTCCCCCTTTTTTTCCCTCACCCCCAACCTTCCTGAATGGCTCAATTTTTCAGTCATGCAAAATATGGTAATAGAACCTAACTGCAACATTATAAATGTTAACTCAGAATTATCAATATGGTTTGTGTGATATGACTGAGCATTTTTATACTGACACTGCTTCATTTTATTAACCACCCTACTATCATAAACACCCTGGCTGGTGAATATTTGCATTTTAAGTGATTTTCTATCAGTAAAAAATTTTTATTCCTTAAAAAAATTTATAGGTTGTAATTTCTGTATACAGAGTTGGAAGAAGAACTTGCCAAGAGCACATTCATTGCTTCGTATGCAACTAAACCAACGTGAACAAAATACATTTTTCAAAAATATTGCTCATGTGCAAAATTTGTACTTAAAATGCAATCCATCAATATAGCCTGTCAACAAACTATTGTTCAGAAACATACAAGGATAAGTTTGAGCTTAAAACAAATAATGAACTCACCACCGTGTAAAATACCTATTTTAACAGACTATTTGGGGGTATAAAAATACATTAAATACCTTTAACTACCAATTCAGCATAGTTTGATATGCCAACACCTCCTTCTGTGCGAATCATGCAGCGGTACTTTCCAGCATCTCGTTTTGTCGTATTCACAACATTAAATGAAGCTATGAATCGTCGGGAGCTAGTCACCTTTATTTCCTTCAGAGGAGCATCTCGTACATCAATGCCCTGTATAAATGGGGGTAGGGAAGGCAAAAAGAAACAATATCAGTTGTCATATAGAAACAGCAAGACACCTGATGACATATCATTGATGTTAATTCCATACAGATCTTGGTTCCATTGTTTATTACCCACGGGCAGTTGTTCCATCAGAACAGCTGGCCAGGGAACTGAAATTCTGCTGTACCAACAATTTCAAGATTGAGGAATGCAAAATTAAGTGTGCAGACATGTTTTGTTTTTGCCTCTTCAAGATATTAATTATGTTAAATTAGCTCAACAGGAGGAGAGAAAAAGCATATGGAAAAATTCTTTATTTTGCTCCCAAACTATCAATATTTGGTCTTTTCATAATACTTTATATCACTATTTTCACGCTTGGCTAGGAAACAAAATTAACTCACACGTTACCCTATGACTGACCTCATTTTATATATGAACAAATAAACAATTTATAAAGAATTACATTAAAAATGTAAGTAGGCATTAACATATTCCTTCTTGAGTAGGTTTGTAGGACTAGTCCAAGCTTTATGATATTGCTCCTGAATGTACACAATCCAAGCAGAAGTATATGCCTTAACGTTACCTGATACTGAAATGCAACAAGAACAGCTCCTTTTTACATCCCATAGTCTCAGGACCACATAAAGCAGGTCCCAGAACTGGGGCAGCTTCATCGTATACTATCCCTGATACATTAAGTAAGTCTTTAGTTTGCATACTTGGAAACCCATTCTATACTGTCCGTAGTTTAAAGCCCAAAAGAAGTTTACCAATTTTAGTTCTATTTTTTTTTACAATTATCAGGAAAGAGACTATATTTAAAATGCTATTTGTGAGTGTTAAGAGAAATAATGAGCAAAGACCTTAAAGCTAATGCATGATGCCACACACTATATCCATTTACTCACCTAGCAACCATTTTGGGGTGCCAATCCCATGCTATCATTGTGTTAAGACACTATTAGGCTCACAACAATGAACTAAAGAAAAGTGGCTTCAGTTAGTGGGAAGTATAGGCCTGAATACAAAATCACCAACTATGGCTTAAGTAATGAAGGGACAGATCAGGTGGCGGCCAGAAATCACAATGTGACCCAACTTGAGGGATGGTGACCATGGGAGGTCAGTTTGAGGAAGTGACATTGGAACTGAGATCTGAAGTAGGCAAAGGGGAAGGGGACAAGAGCAGGAAGCTCAAGTGGTGAAAAAGAGCTGAAGGCCTTGGATGTAGGTACGGCAGCCAGTAGAACCAAGGAGGGAGGTAAACGTTTGCATTCAGGGACGTGCAGGCTATTTTAAAATGCTTGTATTTATAGTTATGAAAGTACTAGTTTACAAAACAACAAAACTCACTTGTATTACTTGGTGATTTAAATTACGCAAAGTCCTGCCCTAGCTGGTTTGGCTCAGTGGGTAGAGCGACGGCCTGTGGACCGAAGGGTCTCGGGTTCGATTGCAGCCAAGGGCACGTACCTTGGTTGCAGGCTCCTCCCCGTCCGGGGCTCGTGCAGGAGGCAACCAATCTGTGTCTCTCTCTCTTTGATATTTCTCACTGTCTTTCCCTCTCTATTCCACTCTCTCTAAAAAAATCAATGGAAAAAATATCCTCAGGCGAGGATTAAAAAATAATAATAATAATAATAAAAGAAAAACGAACTACTTAAAAAATTAAAAAAATAAAAATTTTTAAAAAATTATGAAAGTCCTTAAAACCTTTTATTTGTGATATTTTCTTTGACAGAATGTCCTAATGGACATGACTTTGGGAGTTAGACTGAGCAGGGCGTCAAACGTAACTTCAAAGTGATTTATCTTCCTAGAGCTTCCCTTTGCTCATTTGTAACAAGAACATGAAACAACTCACTTTCAGGGCTGTCATGAGAATTTAAAGATGCATTCACTGGCATACTGACTGGCACCACACATGAGTTCAAGAAGAAAGGCCGACAAACTCTCAAAATACCACCTTTTACTGGTGCTGCAGAATATGGCTGATGTGCAGTAACAATGGGCTCACTAATACTGAAAGCACAGAATTAAAACGACTCACCCACACAGCCACAGACCGCATTAGAAAACCACAAGGCCTCCTGTATGTTGGGAGCTGCTGTAAAACTCACGGGATGGAGGAACAGGGTTCACACAGGGAGCTAGCTCCCAAAGAAAGGGTTGGGCTGTGCATGCTCAGAGCTTCCTTCCCAGGCAGCTCCTGCCTGGCAGAGAAAAGGCATCAGGAGTGCTGCACAAGTACAGTTCCTGCCACAGGGAAGGAAACATCAGGAGTGGGGAAAAAGAGTTCCACCAACATCATCTTCAATATTATCTGTCAAAACACCTTTATTAATAGCTTAAAAAATCATAAATCAGAATATGAAGTTATATATATGCCTTATATGACTTATGTTTGTCTCCTAAATTTGGTCTGAAGAGGGCACCAAGAAGTTAGAAAAAAAACAAAACAAAAAACAAAATCAGCCCTAGCCAGTGTACAGAGCCTCCATCTGCGAACTGAAGGGTCCCCGGTTTGGTTTGGTCAAGGGCACATATGCCTGAGGGCCTGCTGGAGGCAGCCTATCAATGATTCTCTCTCATCATTGATGTTTCTATCTCTCTCTCCTTCTACCTTCCCCTCTGAAATCAATAAAAATATTTAAGAAAATAATCTAGCATTATTAATTACACCATTCTTCCATGAATTCCAGACATCCAATCTACCATCCTCTCCACCAAATAAGTAAATAATCGAATTCTACCAGTAAGAGTAATATTAGACCTACTACTCTATAAAATTAATTTGTCTTTTTTCAAACTGAAAAAATAAATCTAATCTCCAGTTTTGAGGGGAAAAAATTAAGCCCTAAGGATATAGGCAGATTTCATATCTGTAACTATTTGTTTTGTTTACTAATAACAATAAGTGCTATCTACTTATTTATTTACTCACTTGTGGCATAGATCTTGTCAGAATATACTTCTATAGTAATCCTGTAGCATTTTTCCTAATGAATAAGCCTATCTCAAAAGAATGTTTATTCAAAAGATTTTAAAGTATATACTCATTGATCCCTCACAAATATTCAAACTCTGTAGTGAGGGCACTCAAGTCTAATAAAACCTCCTTTTTAAATTTATTCATATGTTGAGAGGAGTATTGCTTCATAGTTATTATCTTCATGCCACAGATTTATCCTTTAAAATAAAAAGCTTCAAACTAACAACTCCATATAACTCTAAGTCACCATAATTCTCAGGAATAAGCTTCTTTTTTATTTTTTTAAATCCCATGCATTTAATCACACAGAAAGTTAGATTAAGCTTCTTGGGGGAAAAAAGTACATAGGAAGGAGAAAGCAAATGCTAACTAGCAATCATTCAAATTTAGGATCCATACCAAATCATAAATCTTGCTCAAATCTGCAGATCATTTTCTATTAAATCATTCAGATGTACAAGGATCCAACCATTCATTCAACCAACACATAGTAAAAATGTTTTAAGATGCACATACTTGGTTAATATAAGAGGAGCATGGAGTTAAAAGAGCAATTCCTTACCTAACTGAATTTACGGTCTTATTAGAAAAACAGAAAAAGTAAGGCAACAGTTATAGTACAGAGCAATGAACTGCCTAAAACAGTAAACCCAGGAAAAGAGGACCTTGCTGGAAAGGGGTGTGCTGGAAACCAAGATCAACAGTAATTAATATAAATGCGAGAAGTCCACCAGAAGGCTGAGTTTGGACTCCTTTGATATTCACAGGGTGAATTTGCATTTTATTACCTACTACTGACTCAATGGCCTAAAGCAAACTCCCCCAAACCTGATAATCTTACTGTTTACTAAACATTACCATTGACATGTCTGTTTGCATTCCTGAAAGGCAATTGTGTATTCTAGTAAATAAAAGCAGTTGGGAAAGGAGACTCAGTGGAACTTAACTACTACAGTTAAGCTTTCCCCTGGCTTCCCCCCATAATTTCAAAATTAATTTTTCTTCTCTTGTGTGTCAATTTGCGCGTCAGCTCTTTCTCCAAGCCTTTGACCCCGAAAGCCATGCTGGCCGTGGCTTTTCTCAGGGGTGTGAGGGTTGGCTTTGTAGAAAAGCTACTGGAGGCCAGGCTTGAGGATAGACGGGTTTATCAGACACTGACAGAGGAGAATAGAGCCCAGTGAGTGAAAAAAACCTCTCCAAGAGTCAAGACAAGAGAGCATGGGGGAAGTATAATTTATTCCACATGGCTAGAACAAAAGTGCTTCGAGGAATAGCAGATGATGTAGCTAGTAAGATGAGCATAAGAGAGACCACATCAAGGAATTTAACATGTTGAGGATTATCATTTACATTGATGCCAGGAAAGGAAGGATTTTAGGCAAAAGGGTGACATGAACACATCTACGGGTATGGTAATGGACTGAAGGAAAGAGTGTGGGAGCCCAAATGATACCAAGGGAAGTTGGTTATATATTTTCAGAAATCAGTAACAAATGACAAAATTAGAGATGAGAAGAAAAGGATTCTAAAGATATTTAAGAAATAAAATCAAGAAAATATGTATTGTATTGCAGAAACATCTTTCTTTTCTAGTAGACTATGTGGTTGACAAGTCAAGAATCACAGCTCACTCACTACGTGGGTGCACAAGAAATAGAACCCAACAAATACTTGCTGACTCTATGAATAATAATGGCCTCAGTGGAAAAAATGTGGCATTGGTAGAACAGAAATATGAGGTTGTTAAATGAACAGATTTATATCCCAGCCCCTAAAACTGGACAACTAACCTTTCACAGGGAAACCAATAGGGAAAATAAAAGAATATTTTAGGCTCAGCCCGTCCCTTGTTAGCAACATTGCCCACTATTGTGGTAGGCAGAATAATGGCCCTCAAAGACACCTATTTCCTAGTTCCCAGAACCTGTGAATATGTTCCCTTACACAGCAAAAGGGTGTTTGCAGAGCTGATTAAAATAAGGAGCTGGAGATGGGAAAATTAAGCTAGACTAACCAGGTGGGTCCAATGCCATCACAATGTAAGAGGAAGGTAGGAGAGTCAAATGCAGTAGAAGTTATGACCACAGAAGCAAAGGCTGGAGTGATGAGTTTGAAGATGGGGGCAGAGACCACGAGCAAGTAATGAAGGCAGTCTCTAGAAGCTATAAAAGGCAAGGAACAGCTTCTCCTTGACAGCTTCCAGAAGGAACCAGCCATACCATCGCCTTATTTTAGGATCTCTCACCTCCAGATCATAGTAGCTACTGTATGATCATAAAGCTACTAAATTTGTGGTAATTTGTTATAGCAGCAATAGGACACTAATACAATGAACATCGGGATAATAAAAAAAAAAAAACCTGGGGTTTTACGAAGATGTAAAGTAATACATTGCTTAACAATGGGGATACATTCTGAGAAATGCATTGTTAGTCAATTTCATCCTTGTGTGAACATCACAGAGTGTACTTACACAAACCTAGATGGTGTAGCCTACTGCACACCTAGATTATATGGTACAGCCTAGGCCAGTGGTCAACAAACTCATTAGTCAACAGAGCCAAATATCAACAGTACAACGACTGAAATTTCTTTTGAGAGCCAAATTTTTTAAACTTAAACTTCTTCTAACGCCACTTCTTCAAAATAGACTTGCCCAGGCCGTGGTATTTTATGGAAGAGCCACACTCAAGGGGCCAAAGAGCCACATGTGGCTCGCGAGCCGCAGTTTGCCGACCACTGGCCTAGGCTAAAAGCCTGTCTGTACAGCATGTTACTATACTGAATACTGTAGGCCATTGCAATACAATGGCAATATTTGTGTATCTAAATATAGAAAAGGTCCAGTAAAATGTGGTATAAAAGATAAAAAACGATACACCTGTATAAGTCATTTACTATGAATGGGTTAATGGAGGAAAAATGAGAGAATGTGCTCAGAGCACTGGTTGGGGCCAGAGATATCGCTCTTCACTTTGTTATCACTGTGGACAAGAGGAGAGTAATATGGGACTAATGACAGGCAAGTGGTGTGGACGAGACACCTGTGAACCACCAGAGTCCATAGCTGCTCATCAGCGCGGGGGTGGATGTTACGTTTCTGGAGCTTTGGCTCAGGTTATTTCCTTCTCTCCTCCAACGTGTACTGTAATGCCTTTGACAATCAACATGAGTGAATAAGATGGGATTAAAGAAAGACTTCAGCAAAGCCGAACAATAAATTTAACAAGATAATCATTAATCTAAATAAATGTAAATCAATAGTGTACTTCCTTCTTATTAAATCAGACTTTGCAAGTAGATACTTGGAGATGTGACTTAGGAACACCTTCATCACTTAAAGGTATATGAATATTTCAAGGTGGGTGGGAAGAGATTAACCAAATAACTTATTTGCATATATGCATAACCCATGGACACAGACAATAGTGTGGTGAAGGCCTGGCAAGGTAGGGGCGGGGTAGAGGGGACCATTGGGGGAAAAATGGGGACATCTGTAATACTTTCAACATAAAGATAAATCAGAAACTTAAAAATAATCTAATTCACTTTTCAGTTGTATTAATATAAATTATCTGGAGTGGTGGCGCTAGGAGACACTCCCAGAAGACAGCATATGTTCCTGGCACCCCGCATTCTGAGAAGCAAACGAGAAGTAGGCTTGCTCAGAGGAACGTGAGCAGGACACTGAAGGGCTCGTCTTTTCCATGGTGAAGAGCTGGTAAGTGTGAGAAATAGAACTCAAGAGGGAGAGGATAGCTTATTTCAGGAGCTCTAAAGGTGTGAAATAGGAACTGTACTTGAATGTCATGGCCATGGGGCTCTGTCACTTACCCGAAACTCTTGGGGTAAAATGCACCTCTGAATTGAGTATATTTTTAATTTTATAAAGGTGCATATACTGTATATTATGTGATGTCCTCAGGAGAGCCTGAGCCAGCACCCTCTAACCCAGGGGTGGGCAAACTTTTTGACTCGAGGGCCACAATGGGTTCTTAAACTGGACTGGAGGGCCGGAACAAAAGCATGGATGGAGTGTTTGTGTGAACTAATATAAATTCAAAGTAAAGGAGCGGAGGGGAGAGCAAGAGAACCCTCTGCTCTTTCAGCTCCGCGGGCCAGATAGAACAGCCGAACAGGCCGGATCCGGCCCGCGGGCCGTAGTTTGCCCACGGCCGCTCTAACCAGACATGGATGTTTCTGTATCAAAAGATATGAATATTGACTAAAAGGAGGAAAAACAGAGGTCATCAGTACCTTCACATCAGTTCAGGTCATGTTTGTCACCATATGAATTACAAAAATGGGCAGGTTTTGCTATTAAATGAGATATGGAGAAGGTTCAGTTTTTCGATTTGGGAATAAAAGAGTGACCTCCAAGAATGTACACAGCCAGTCTTACCCACCCGCACCCACCATCACCCTCCCCACCAACTCCACTATCACTCTGCCATTACCCCCCACTACTCTATTGCCTCAGCTCCAGCCAGAGCCAGGCTCCTATGTCTCTTTACCACCTGGTACAATCCTCCTTAGGGCCTCTGCCTTGGTCCTCCTAGAATATTCTCCCCAACGTATCCAGGCAGTTAATTCCATCTCCTTCTAATCACGGCTCAAATATAATCTCAGGGATGCCTACCCAGACCCTGGATTTAACACTGAACCTGCTCTGCATGGCAACTGCTTACCCCTATGTCCTGACTAGCTTTTCCTGAATGCAACTGATCACTTGCTAACAAACTACTTTCTTACTTGTTATAGTCATTGTCTATTTCCTCTTACTAGAATACAGTTCCACAAAGGCAGGGATCTTTGCCAGGTTTTTTATTGCTGTTTCTCCAGTATGAACACCATGCCTGGTGCATCCTAGGGAGGGCTGATGGTAATATTAAAAGGGATTTAGGCACTGAATGGATGACTGACCAAGTTGATTTTTCAATGCCTTTTGGTCCCCAGATAGCCTTCCTCTGGTCAGAATTAAACAGGGAAGCGTGGGTAATAGTGTCCATCAGTTTTCTCTGATGCAAGGAGGTGTGAAACAGCACATGAGTCCCCTTCCCTCTGTGCCTTTCCACCTGACAGGCATGACTGGACAGGACAATGTGCTCAGAACCTCCAGTACTCCTGAGCATCCCGGAGCCTAGGGGAAATGCTTTATTATTCTGGCAGAATAAAATGATGAAAATATACATTTGGGTAGAGAGAGCAAATCTGTCAGCCAGTTTTAGCTCAATTTTCACTGTTAGAAGGAGGCAGCACTATGTTCTTAATACCATTAGAGCAGGACAATGAGAAATCAGGAAGGATGGGCATTCCTTTTGTTCTCTACAATCTCAGAGGTCACTAGAAGAGAGAGCCTAGGGCCTGATTGTTGAAAACAAAACCCCATGCTCAGTGCAAAGCATGGCATCTGAATGTCCAGGGTTGTAAAAAAAAATTGCTGACCGATTGTTAACTTAATGAAACCACCATAATGGTCATATAATGGTCTTGGTGGGTTAAATACAGCTTTTTAGAAACACAAGAGAATCTTTAACCATGCATGTATTTCAATCTGAGCAAATTAGAAAAAAAATACTTACAGTTATTTAAATTAGACTTACAACCTTCTTTGTGCAGTGGACTAACTCTAGGACTTCTAAATGAGCAGTAATTTACCAGCAAAAAGATACATATTACGTCTTTCCGAAATAGTTCTGCAATAATCAGGGCAATGATTGAAAGAAATTGAGGTCTGGGAAGTTAGCAGCACTTGGAGAAAATTAATCAATCCCAGGCAATTTGTAGCCCCTCTGAGTGCAAAAGCTTAGAGGAGATATGGGCCAGTCACCCTTCCTTAGCCATACAGGTGGGGATTAAATTGCACTCTCATTTATTCAATAGGGAAAATAGTCTCCATTATTCCACTTTACAATATACTCATTTGTAAGATACTGATTGGAATTCTTAACACTGGGATCACAAATAATATCAACAGGGCCTGGAATAATTTTGTTTAAAACATTTTATGTAATCTAAATTCAACAATAATTGAATGCCTCAGCAAATCTACTTTCTGGAGCCCATATGTTTTTTATTTTAATAATAATAAAAAAAAAGATAGTGCCGACCTTTGATTTCTAGGCCATAACCAAGCTAACCCAAATATTTATCAATTTAGAATATTATAATCAGAAGTCCTTACATATATTACCATGTACTATAAATATATATTCACAAGCAAACTTTAATTGGCTAATGGATATAGCTAAATAATATGCAGATATCCAAAGTGATAAAGTATTTGAACATATAGCCTTTACAGGTGTGTTTGAGTAAAAAAAAATTGATTATAGAAATTTAGAACCTCATTTTGATAGTTATATATAGTTCATTTCATTATATATTTGTAATATTTGAGTAATAATATTTAGGCAACTTGTGTTTAAGTTTCATTTAGAAGTTCATCCAAATAATATAGGATATACACAATAAGTGCAGTAATTATGAATATCAATGAAATTAGAAGTTCTTTAGTATTAAAGTAAACATTCAACTCTTTTTAAAAAATACATTTTTATTGATTTCAGAGAGGAAGGGAGAGGGAGAGAGATAGAAACATCAATGATGAGAGAGAATCATAGATCAGCTACCTCCTGCATGCTCCCTACTAGGGATCAAGCCCGCAACCCAGGCATGTGCCCTTGACCAGAATCAAACCCAGGACCCTTCAGTCTGCAGGCCAGCTTTCTATCCACTGAGCCAAACCAGACAGGGCAATATTCAGCTCTTGACTGAATTAACCCAGCCTCATCAGACTAAGGAGCCTGACACTGATTAACATTTCCTTTTGGGCTAAATATTTGGGTGTGGAAGGCAAGGACTTGACCCTGTTTATTTCAAAACTATAATAATGGCACCCTAATGTGAGGAAGATGGCAGTGCCTGAGTAACCATCCATGATTAAAAGACTAGGCTAGTCATAAACATGGCCTGTTAAGAACATCACTTTTCCTCAATCAATATGCATTAAAATACACAACTCTTTCAGAAAACATAGTTGAGAAAAGATAAAGATACAAGATAATGGAGGCTGAAAGCCCTGTAGTTCTGAATTGGAACTGTCAGAATGATCTCAGGACATAGATTTTATTTTGAAATGTGTGAATGTGTGCATGTGTATATATTCTAGCTCTGTCTGATGGGAAGATCCAGAAAAATTAAATAGCAGTAATCAATACCTCTATGGTCAGATTATAATTTCTAATGACCAATTCCCACTAAAAAAGAATCAGGACTCCCTGAAGAAATAGCTGATTAGCCTGGAATATACTGTCACACCAGAAAGCAAGAAAGCCATCTTGGATGGCCCAGGGCAGGGATCATCCATGCTGAGTATGCCCCAATGTTTAGGTGTGGAAGATCTGAGCAGCAATCCTATCTAATAAAAGAGTAATATGCAAATTGACCATCACTCAAAAACACAAGATGGCTGCCCCATGTGGTCAAAGATGGCTGGCCCCATGTGGACACAAGATGGCCACCACAAGATGGCCAGCAGGGGAGGGCAGTTGGGGGGGGGGGCAGGCCTACAGGGGAGAGCAGTTGGGGGAGACCAGGCCTGCAGGGGAGGGCAGTTGGAGGGGACCAGGCCTGCAGGGGAGGGCAGTTAGGGTGTGACCAGGCCTGCAGGGAAGGGCAATTAGGGGCAAACAGGCTGGCAGGGGAGCAGTTAGGCATCAATCAGGCTGGCAGGGGAGTGGTTAGGGGGTGATCAGGCTGGCAGGCAGAAGTGGTTAGGGGCAATTAGGAAGGCAGGCAGGCGAGCAGTTGGGAGCCAGCAGTCCTAGATTGTAAGAGAAATGTCCAACTGCCCATTTAGGCCTGATCCTACTGGACCTAAACAAGCAGTTGGACATCCCTCTAGGGGTCCCAGATTGGAGAGGGTGCAGGCTGGGCTGAGGGATACACCCCCCATGCATGAATTTTGTGTACTGGGCCTCTAGTAAAGACAGTAAGTATGATGGATCAAAATACATCAAATGTGTTCAATCTACAAGCTGATGATAATGCCAATGAAAACAATGACAATCTTACCTAATAATAGACGAACATGTAAACTGACCGTACCTCCCCTACGGCACCAGCCAATCAGGAGTGATATGCAAATTAACCCAACAAAGATGGCGGTTAATTTGCATACTCAACCACCTAGTGATGGGGGCAGGATGCTTGTGTCATTGCCATGGCGACGCCACAGGCGTTCTGCCCCACCCCAGGTCTCTCAGGGCCTCTGGCAGCGTGGGAAGAGGGGCTGGAGCAGAAAGAGGCAGCTCCGGGGCCTGAACAGAAAGGGGCTGGGCTGGAGTGGAAAGGCGGTGCTGGCAGCCAGGGAAAGGAAAGCCCATTCTGGCATGCATCTTCGTGCATCGGGCTTCTAATAATATTAATAATCCACTTGGTCACTTTTAGGTGATGTCAGTGAATTACATCATTATTTTGGACACTTGCTAAAAAAGACAAAGTATCAAGTATTTATGCCATCTTCCCTTTATTATTTATATATCAGGGTAACCGAATAGTTGATATGAAAGAGTTCTTTTTAGAAGGCTACAAAACAAAAAGGACTGATATAATTGAGACATTCTGCAGCCCAACCCTCAATGTATTAATAAAGCTAGGAATAATCAGCAATGAACTGATAACATCACAAAAGGAGCCATAATTTGCTAGAAATACAATATTAATCAAAAGAATAGATTAAATGACACAACCAGAAGGCAATGAGCAAAATTCAAGATATGGGAAACTGTACAGGACAAACACAGTTTCAACAACAATAACAACCACTATAAATAAGGGGAAATGGATGGAGAACCTAAGATAAAAAGGACTTAGGGGTTAATCATCCAGTTGCAAAGCATAAACTTTATTGCAATCACAATGCAAATAATCAGAATCTGCTAAAAGAAATAGTTATAAGACAGTCAAGGAAATGTGAATACTGTTTATCTAAGGCTTACACAGTGACTAATATTATTATTATTATTATTTTAAGAGCTCTTATCTTTTAGAGCAGCGGTCTGGGCCTAATCTGTGCCCCGCACGCCCCCCCCCCCCCCACCACCCGGTCACTACCCTGCTTTGTACAGCTCACAAATTAAGAATAGTTTTTTCATTTTTAATGGTAGAAAAAATCAAAATAATAATATTTTGTGACAATGAAACTTATATGACACTTGAATTTCAGTGTCCATACATAAAGCTGTACTGAACTCAGTCACACTCATTCTTTATATGTTGTTTGCCACTGCTTTCCTGCTACAATGGAAGAATTGAATAGCTGCGGCAAAGACTGGCCTGCAAAATTTGCTATCTGTTTTTTTACAGAAAAAGTTTGCCAACTCCTATTTTAGAGAAACATTTACAAATTAAATGCAAGACGACTGAGACTGCTTCAAAATAATCAGACGGGAAGCAGGTGGAAATACAGATGAAGCAATTGGCCACATATTGTTACTTGTTAAAATTGGATGCTGAATATATTATTCTCTCTACCTCTGAATGTATTTAAAATTTCTATAATAAAAGTAAAAAGTGTGCTGGGCCAGCTCAGCCAGGTTCGGTGAGCCTGACAGGGGGCGGTGAAGGAATGAGAAAACACAGACAAGAGAACAAAGCTGTGTCTAGATGGGATGCTGCTCTCTGATGGAGAGACAATGCCACAGCCTGCAAGCTGAGTCTTTATTTTATAGTCAGACTAGAGGCCCGGTGCACGAAATTCGTGCAAGGCAGGGGGGTGTCCTTCAGCCCAGCCTGCACCATCTCCAATCTGGGACCCCTAGAGGGATGTCCGACTGCCCCTTTAGGCGCGATCCCTGTAGTATCACTGGTAGGATCGGGCCTAAAGGGGCAGTCAGACATCCCTCTCACAATCCAGGACTGCTGGCTCCCAAATGCTCACCTGCCTGCCTTCCTGATTGCCACTAACTGCTTCTGCCTGCCAGCCTGATCACCCCCTAACCACTCCCCTGCAAGCCTGATCAATGCCTAACCGCGCCCCT